>NC_088712.1:13458026-14773026 GCF_963576615.1 Watersipora subatra
TTTCTAACAGTAAAATGGTTCATAAGGTAATTATACGCTAAACAAATTGTTTAGAAAACCATTTATTACAAATTTGCTATAATTGATTATGTAACCCGATTAAAATATAATATTAGAAAAATACATAAAGTTTTTACAATTGGTTATTGAAATAACACGGTGACAAAATTGTTTTGTAGTCTTCAACTTTTTCGCTTTCAAATCAATTTTTTTACCTGGACATAAATCCATATTCGGTAAAACCTAATACTTGACAAAGACACGTATAGATCGCCATGACTTTTAAACTCCAGTCTAGAAAACCTATTTACTATTTAATACTAAAAAAATTGGTATAAAATTTTATATCAGGTAACGCCTTAGAAAACACTTTGTGTTGTAAGTTGGCCTCAGACACTTTTCAATCATTTTGAAAAAGAAACCGAGAATGTCTAAGTCGGATGAATTATCAATATTATTACAGCGTATCACATTATTATTACTGATGAATATAAAATAATCAATCTCAGTAGTAACATTGTTCAATAAATATTAAACAGTCTGTAGATATAAAATAATTGGAACTTTGTTGCGCTAATGTATCTGACACGGCTGATCATTCCTAAGAAATTGTGATAAAAAGTTTGGTAAAACCACATCATGTGGTTTCATTTAGCGCATTCATTGGCACATCATTTAGCTATATGCCACTGCTTTGCTGATCTGTAATATGCAACTCAGATTAGCCTAAGAGTTAGACAATTGCTGATCATTCCAATTTTTACTAGCAATTGTTGATATTCCACTTTGTATGGCAGTTTTACAGTCTAGGTTTACAGGCTGTTAATTATGGAGAATGATAAAAACAAGGACTGACAATGCACTAAACTTTGCACAAAAGAATATTATTGTTTGATTATACCAAACATTCTTTTACAAGTTCACACATGACTTACTGATTGCAGAAAAAGTTTCTGTCTTTATTATTTCTACTCACAAATCAAATGTTGATGAAAAATACAAAGGAATAGTAGGGGCTGCCTACATGTATGTATTTTTAAACCAAAGTCAGTAGTTGGGTGTAGTTGAGAAGATGTTTGCCAAATGGTGAATCTGGAAAAATACAGGGCACACAGTTTTTTGGAACCAAAATGTCTGCCAAAGCATGGAATACCTTTAATTTGAATTCATAGCTTTTATACAGCAAATATACAGTTTGTTAGAATGACCAATAAATAGCTGCCAAAGGTGTACCTTGATAAATCTGTGTCACATATGTTTTAGTTGCTAGTTAGCTATTCCTCAGCAATTTAAATATTATGCAGAATAATCCACTGAGCATTTTAAAGGTACTGATGTACTTACCAAAAGCGAATAACTCAAAGTTTGTGTAAAATTTTTACTGATGTCTCAAATCAGTTGCATACTTTAATGATTTCAAGTGTAATGAACATATAAGTCAGCTTCCTGCATGGAGTTTTTTAAATATTGTAAATAGATATTGTTTTAGATTTTCAAATTTTCTGTTAGTATTATTTTTTGATAGTGTTTTTCTCGGAGTGATAAAACTTTGATGTGAACAGTCAGCTAATGGTGTACGATATTTTACCAAGTGGAAATTAAACTTATTCTAGCAAGTGGCCTGAAATAGGAAATGATTTATTGTGGTTCTAATTATGGCTCATCTACAGAGTATCCGGAAATAAAAATTTTCCTGACTAGACTTACTTTTCTCTCTAACTTTGCTGACTGAAGGTACTTGTACTGATGGTATGATTTCATCAATCAGCCTTTGTATCTTATTCTTTGTTTCCGTGTAGCTAGAGACTAAGTCACACTGCAATGACAGTATAAACAGTTGAAGTCTTCAAGCAAAAGAAACTGTGAGGCAACAAAACATACACAAATCACCAATTAGCTACATTTTAAATTATTTGCATAATTCCTATGCATTTTATAAGCTGCTGCTGAATTGACACACTTTATCTGGGTGCGTGTCTGGCTCTGCGTGTGGTTGTGTAAGCATGTGTAAGTAAGTATGGTTGTGGATAGGTGCGTAGGGAGGTAAGCGCATGTTGGCGGTGTATGCCTACTAAAGCTACCAGTATACTGATAGCTCATATTCCATGAGCAACATGAACACATAACAAAGCAATATGAAGCTATATGGGAGACACATGAACTTATTCACATTTTAAGTTTAAAGCTCATGAAGTTCAGCATTGCACTATAATTAAAGGTTTCCAAAATCAATAGTTGTAAAGAATACCACATCAACACAAGTCTAATTAATTATTTCTTTTCACCAGTTTAATTATTTCTCAAAGTTACAGTGCTGTGAGGGTGATTCAGTAAGCAAAGACCCTAATTACTTTAATAAACTGCCATTTAGACTATGCAATAACTACAAGGCTTTGCTATCACTGCAAGTGAAAACCCACATCTAACATCGACCCTGATTTCTGAAGTTACATGACCAAAACCGCCCCCTCTATAAAGCTCTAAATTGGAAGAGCAGAAAACTGTGATAATATGTTTAATGCTGATAAAAAGAGTAGAGCTAAATACATGACACACTGTCAAAAGTCTATAGAAGTAAATGTATGAAAAGAATAAATGTCTAGAAATGCAAAAACGCTGCAGCGCAAACTGGAAACTTTAGTCGAAGGCTTGTCGAACTTCCGTGGATGATCTGAAAGACCTGTTTGGCCTAAATCACATCTTTGATCACATCTGGACAAGCTCATGTCGCAAATATTTCACGTTCTAAATTGGCTTGTTTTAATCTGGTTCTGTCAACAGCAGTAAATTTTTTGATGCGCTACACCATTTTCCTTTAGGTTAGGTTCACAAGGAGAAGAATGTTATCAACTGGCACCATTCTCTAGCAAGACAATTCTAACCACACACAGCCAAAATCACTCCAGATAAGTTAGCAAGTAGTAACTGGAGGTCTCTCAGAATTTCAGCTACAAAGTTAACTTCTAGTGGCTATTATCTGCTTTGTCCAACAAAAAACGCTTTAGGCGGAAAACACCTTTTCGCTATAAAAAACGAATAGGAGAAAAACTCACTGCATAGTAGACCAGACACCTTATATTCTGGCCGGGTCAAAAATTTAGGAAATTAATTATACAAGTGTATTGAGATGCAAGCAGCCTATGTAGAGAAATGACATACTCTACAAAGTTATATGTTTCAAATAAAGATTTCCAGATTAACGTGTCTTTACTGATTGAATCGTGTATATACCTGATGAGCATGCCTAGCTCGAGACTCGGTTTTGCACATGATATTTCTTATCTGGCTCCATTTTTTAAGTATCTCGTCTTCAAGAAAGTCTGTCATGAGCGTTTTGGTTGTTAGTCGATCCTCTGTATATTCAGCTTCTAGCTGTTTGTACTTAGACTCCAAAGCTTTGATCTTCAACAAGTTAATCAATCTTATGACTACGTTCGTCTTAAAAGCACTAATACTGCTACATGCAAGAGCGTTTTACTGACTTTGACAAAGTATTAATTAGTATACAATAGCTGGTTATCATCACCTGCAATTTTGGAAATCGTCCACAATAGACTACACTGTCAAATACATCGCAATAATTGCATAACTACACAAATGAAAATTTGAAATTATATCACATCATATATACCACATATGGAAACATTATGTTTATCATGTATAACCTCACAAGATAAGCTACTGCGCAGTTTAGTTTTACTTTGTGCAATACTATAAAAAGACTTTGACAACTGCTAATAAAAAAGACTATTTGCGAAAAGGTAGTATAAATCTTAGAAACAAATTTTTGAATTGTTAAACAGCATAAATCAAATATATATTATGCTGACACAAAAGCACTTTTGTACAGTTTTTTTAATTTATTTCACTTTAAAAAATATAGTCAAAATACATTTTTTGAATAGAAGTTTATCTGTGATCCACTTGACCTCCCATCCAGTCATACATAACAAGTTTATAAAAAAAGTCTGCCTTAGCAAAAAATTAACAGATATAGATTCACAACAAGAGCATTACTACAACTTTAGAGGCCTTTAGAAATTGTATTGGTATTCAAGTTGATAATTATCCATGTTAACCTTTGTATATTATAGTATTGTTATTAACCTTTATATTTATAGTGTTATTATCTAGCTCTATAGGAATTAGTATGAAAATATATTGAGAATTGTTCAAAAGTTTTAGCATTTTAACTAATACTATCTTGTTAACTAATAGCATTTGGAGTTAATAAATGCTTTGTTAAACACTTGGCAATGTCATTACAACCTGTGCGTCCCTTTTATCATGAATCTTTTGCACCGTCTCAGCCGTTTCCTCGTCATACTCAGCAAGTGTTTGAGAGGTGAACTTGAAGATTTGTTCCAAGCGTTCTTCCTTCTCAATCATCCCTTTCTTTAGCTTGTTAATCTCATCATGGAGCTGTTCAACAAGCTCACCCAATGACATCAGCTGATGAGACTCTCCTGAAAAAAAATAAAAGTTCTCAATCAAACTTGTACAATTTTTCTAATTACGAGAACATTTAGCTGATTGTCACTAAGAAAATTTTATTTTAAATTACAGGTTTTGAAAGAGATAAAACGGTGACAAGCTAAGCAACATTTAATAAAATTAATTATTTATAAGGTTAACCCTTTCGCTGCCAAAGACGCATTTATGCGTTTTCTAGGGTCGAGTGCCACAGACGCATAATTGTGACTTTCCCAGCAAATGCGTAGTAACTTCATTTTTTCATTTGTTGGCAACATAACCCACGATCTTTAGGATTTTCAATATATTGACAACGTTGCCCAAAGATATCTTTATAAAACTAGCCTAAAATAACAAAGCAATTTTAAACATTTGTTGGAGAACTACGAATCAACAACGAACAATTTTTGTGTGAGTTCATAAAACACTGCGCACGAGTCAAAAAACAGGTAATTTATTTTGTCGATGACGTTATAGCCAACTCAGATTTAGATTTTCGTGATTACACAGATAATTAGAGTAGCAGCAGTGACTCTGATAGTGGTGGAAGTAATAGTTTTGTAAGAGTAAGGAACATTGTGGAGGATTGTCTTAGCTTCGTAGCGATCGCTTCACATAGCTTTATCATTGCACAAAGTATAGATACATTGAATTTTTTGCATAGCAGTGTTAGTTAAAATGATGAAAAAATAAAATATGATACAAAAGGTGTTCTAGATAGAGTTTGAAAATGAAAAAAATGTTGTATGCAAATCATCCAGCAATATCAACAATTTTCGGTAAGAAAGCTGGCACTAGGCCAATAGCTAAATTTGTTCATGGATGGCAGTGAAAGGGTTATAATATAAACTGGTTCGGAGTGAGTGGCTAGCATATAAATAACTGTTGCACTTATTTTGATATCTTGAATGTCTAGGTAAGAAGGTATATAAAATATGCACATTATATTAAAACAAAAGTTGAAGTTTTAACAAATATATTATGTATACTAAAGAATAATATCAAACAGTTGAACAAATATTATCAATGATCCATCGCTAAACTACATATCAAATAGGTATAATAACAGTAGCAAGTCAAAGTTGTATTGGTGAAACTATTCATATATATGAAAGCTCTCTGCATTGTATCACCTACAAAAGTTACTTTCAGTATTTTAGTAATCTAACTAAGACAATTAGTTTATGAGGTGAAATATTTAATTCAAACCAGTGAGAATTGTAGAATTTTTATGACATATTTTAAGTTTGCTTTGTACTAAAATTAGCCAAGTTTTTCTTATAGTCTATGCACAACAATTTTATTACCGTTACCAATTACCATCATCACAAAACTTGGCTTTGCGAACACATTCATAGCAGATCATCTTCAGACATTTATCACATCCCAAACTAATTGGCTTCTCAGTATGGTCAGCACAGAATCTGCTTTGCTGACTCTTCAGTAGCTCATACTGTTCCATGTTTATGGTTGGATGAACTTTACCAATCTCTTCATGGTACTCTTGATGAAACTAAAATGTAAAGTGGGTCAGAATAAATGTCAAAAGTTACTCAAATGTAGATAAATGGGGTGTTAAAAATTATTCGAAGGTGCGATGAGAAAGCTAGCTATAAAATTTTGTTGGTATTTCAAAAGACCAACAACACATTCCAAACAATAAATTTGTCTATAATCAGCCCCAATCTACAGTTCACACACTAGCATTCACTAGGTATTTCAATGTGGCTCACTATTGTAATTCCCATTACGAAGCTTCAAAAATATACTAATTTAATCAAAAATATATATTGTCAGCTAAGTTCATATTTTTATTTGACTAACTAAGTCATTGAATTATTTATTTTTATTAACTGATATTTACCGAGTTATATAATCAAAATATTATTAAACCATTGGCTTATCAATAAACAATCGATACCATCTGATTACAATGTCTAAAGTTATTAGTATTGCTTGTTCGTAAATAACTGCAAAAATGTCATTATCCTACAAGCAAAAATATTCAAAAAGCTTGAGAGTTACTTCAGGCGACCAACAACACTTTTTACACAATAAATGTGTATGTAATCAACCCAATTCTAGAGTTAGCAGCTTACTATTCGCTATGTATTTCAATGGGATTGCACAATTGTAATTTTCCAATACAAAGCATTAAAAATGAACCATTTTTTACAAAAATATGATTTGTTAATTAAATCAATATTTTAGACTTACTAAACCTATTTAATAACTTTTCCTAACCTCTTTTTACTGATATTTACTGAGGAATGAAAACAAGGGATTAACAAAACAGTTGCTTATCGATAGAGAATGGATATCATCTAATTACCTTGTTGGCAGTTATTGACTGTGGTTGATCATAAATAATTACAAAAAAAGTAATTACCCTATAAACAACCTCAGTTGGTTTCAACAACATATTCCTAATTTGACAGAAAACATATTACTTCAAAACTACAATTTAAAAGAACATCACAATTTAAAAAAACTGATAGCTGAAATTACAAAGACTGTGATGATAACGAAGTAAGTCTTGGTGGTTAGTTGTAGCAAAGATAGCAACAGCATTTGTAGCACAAATGAGGAAAATTTTTAAAAGCTCTAGTTTGCTCAAACCTTGAGAATATTAAATAAATGGTAACTATTATGTGAATGATTTTCTTGTTGTTCATCACTTGTGAGATGCAGAGAAAACCTGACTGAAACTTTTAAAGATAATTAGCAACAATACTTTTTCAGTTCACACTATAAAAACTCTGGCTTGATCAGAACATCTGAATAAATGAAATGTAACCAGCAACATTTGCTAGACAGCTACAAAATGAGATCCATTACAGATAACCATAATAACCATATTCAGCAATGAATTGTTAATTAGTGAGGCAATTTTGATAACTTAGAAGTTTAATTATTTCTCAATGCCTGATGCTGAAATGTTGAATAAAAAATAAGCTATCAACTCATTCATATGTACCTCGTGATGCTTTACACAATAAACTGTATCGCACAGGGGACAGTAGGAAAATGCTTGCTCATTATCCTTTCCTTTCTTTGCGCAGAGATCACATGACTTCGGCTTATTCTTGGATAGATCATAGGCTGGCAGCTGGTTTAGGGGCACCTCACAGACTTGACTACAACATAATTAACATCAGATATTCATGTTCATGTGAAAAAACAATTCCTTACAAGAAGTTTGGTACACATATTTACATTAGGTTTGATTTCACCATATGAATTCAACAAAAATTTTGGCCGAGTTCAATGTAAGTAGTTGTTGTGCTTATTAGGTACATGGAAATTGCGACGTTTTTAATGTTTTATTCATCCAAAACGTTCTCAAAGTGCTTGTAATAGATAAAAAAATTTCAGTTTGCCATTCTTCTAGTAAAAAGTGGTCCGTAATATTTCCCTTCCATCTTAGTGAAAAAGTTGGAGTTGCGATTTCTTTAAAAAAGAAATCGTTTTCGTTGGACGACTGCCGTAGACGCATTATTTCGACTTTCCCATCAATTGCGTAGATAGCTAATTATATTATTCGTTGACAACATAACCCACGGTTTTTAAGACTTTTATGAAATTTACAGTGTTGTCCAAAGATTTGTCTATAAAATTAGCCTAAAATAACAAAGCAGTTTTAAACTTTTGTTTGAGAATTTTTAATTTAATAACAAACATTGTTTTTGTGTGAGTTTATTAATTACCGTGTGTGAGTCAGAAAACAAGTAATTAGTTAGGTTGACGGCATTATAGCCAATTCAAAATCAGATTTTTGTAATTATGCAGATAATTAAAGCAGCAGCACTGTCTCTGATAGTAGTGAAAGTAATAATTTTGTAAGAGTACGGAACATTATGGAGGATCGTTTTAGCTTCGCATCGATCGTAGCTTCCCATAGCTTTATCATCGCACAAATTACAGATCCATTGAATTTTTGCATAGCAATGTTGGTTAAAATGTTGGCAAATTAAAATATGTAACAAAAATGTTCTAGATAGAGATTGAAATTGGAAAAAATACTGTTTACATATCATGAAGGAGTATGGGCAAGTTTTGGTAAAATGGCTGGCACTTAGCAGATACCCAAATTTGTACATGGTTGGCAGTGAAAGGGTTAATACTACTGTAAATTTTTTACAAGTTTTTAAAATCGGAGTAACTTTTATACTTTCACCCAGAATAATGGTGAACCGCTGTTTTATTCTGTTTGATGACATTTGCTCTGAGTTGCCCTACTGGTTCACCAGTGTTTACCAAATATCATTATATTATGTGCACATTTAGATATATTTAGAGATATTAATTAAAAGTTTAAAAACTTCAGTTCGTTTGAAAAATGCCCAGAGTTACTGACACTTTCCTTGTCAGGAACAGCCTGTGCTAAACATTTATCTGCTCACAAAAATTGTTTCATTATAAAAACAACATTTTTTGGCTTTCTGGCCAAATTAAGTTGGAAAATGTTTTAATGATGTCGGCTAAAAGTTAGAGTGAAAATGAGCCAGTAACAGATAGGTAATCAAGTTTTAGTGAGGATGAAATTTTAGCAATGATAAGATTGAAGTTCAGTAGAATAGTCAAGAACATCTACATACAAGTATAAGAATTTAGTTTGACGTGTTGGTTTAAAAAGCTAAATTCAATAAAGTTAGCATCAAAAATAACGTTATATGTCTGTCTCGATGGTAATAAATCCCTATGGTATGAATCGAACATAGCACTTTGTAATGTTACATTGCATTGCAGAACATATCCATTAAATAAACTACAATTATATATGTAGCTATATTTTCAAATGTGAAGCTTTTGTTAGTAATTTTTGATATATACACTACATGTACTGAATTTAAATGGTATTTACCACCAGGCAGGGGCCTGGGTTAGCAGAGAAGCCAGACAGCCAAAAATTATCATTGTTTTGATCAATTACCATTGTGTAACTGGACAGTTTTGACTGCTCAAAGAGCTAAAATGAACAGCGTATTTTTACAGTGTTGATGTAGAAAAAAGTAGGTATCTTTTGCGTAGCTAATAAAATATTTTTATTCAGAATTGAAAGGTAAAACATTGACTTCATTATAAAATTATTAAAGATTTAAAAAGCTGCCCTAATGAAACCTATTAGTTGATTGTCGGTCAATATGTTTAAAAATGATATGGGAGAACCAGTTTAATACAATTTGACTTAATTAAAAATAACAGTGACTTTAAATAAAACTGCTTTAAGCTGAGTGATAAGAATTGTGCACAAAACTACATTTAATTTCTGTCATGAGCAAAAATAACAAGGAATGTCCAAGCAGCAAGAAGAGAAAACCTTGTTGGCATCTTAAACTCTAATGTGCATTGTGAAGTGTTTGTAGGGTGACTGTAGCTCTGTAACTCGTATCAACTTCCTGCAGTTTTATCAGCTAATACATGTAGGTGCTTTTTAGGTAAATGAATTGCACTAGTTGCTTCTACCAAGTGAACAGTCCATTTTTGGAACGCCTACACCATAAAGACTTTGAATAGTAATATACACGTAAGTTGTCTAATCTGGTCTAAAATCCTTCCAAGCTTACCTCCTTAACCCTTCAAAAAAGAGAAATAGACTTGAGGTTTTATTTCAATAAATGCAAAGTTACTATCCTAGTATTGGTTTGTATCAGCAACTTTGTTTAGTTTAAAAAGTTTGTATCTAGTTTTTTCCTATTACTTTCATTAGGTTTATAGTCAATAATTAATGTAAAATTACATTAACCTTTCAAACACTATCCGTCCTTGTCAATGTCATTTCGGTAATTCTAAGCAACTTGTCCAAAAATTCTAAGTTTTTAAATTTTTTGGTAAATGTTTCAAAATGTGCTCCTTTTGCTATAAAACCAATAATATGCATTGATTTACTGAGTGGTCTCAAATTTTTATTAATAACTGTATATGCAATTCTGAGTTAGAAGGACTCAAAAACTCCACATTAACTCTTTACATCATCTAAAATTTAAATCATAGAATTAGGTGCATTTACGGTACTTTGGCCATTGATTTTGTTAAGACAAACACCATTAAGGCTATCCAAGTTTCGTAGACCTTAAAAAGGCTAGGTTTGCATGAAGAAAAATATGATGGCTGCATGGCCTCACCACGAGTTACTCTGATTAGATATTTTTTTCAAATGAAAAAATCTATTTTTGTAGATCAAAAAGTATTATTATAACTGAGCCACTAGTGATCAATATGTAAATGTGCAGGTTACTGAAGGGAGAAAATTGTAACAAATTTACAGAACTTACAGATTTATTTTCATAGATAAAACATGATGAATATCACTGACCCACTAGCATTCAATACGTTGGTAACTTTTTAATAAATGGAGGAAATACAAAGAAACTTCAGTATTTTTAAAAGGTTTAGTACTAACAATACCATGCGTACACTTTTAGTTGAAAACAAGTGTGACATACTGCCGTGACTAATTATCTCTATTCATTTCCATTCTGCATTTGGTTAGATAATTTACACAATTATTGTTTTATGTTTAGATATTGATAACATGAGATTTAGCAAAATATTGAGACTTTAAAATCTTGCTCCGTCAACTTGTTGTCTAGATTGGTCAATGTAAAATAAGAGGAGGTGATACATCGTCAGATGTAATCATCAGCAGGGTTCCTTGTATACCTTAAATGCTTATTTCTTCAAGCCGGTGTGAAAGCTTTAGTCCTTGCCAATATTAAAAAAAACATTGATGCTTGGTTCTCTCCACAAGAAAAAGGTGATTATATCCTTACTAGTTACTACTAGTTATCTATAGACAGCTGCTTCAGCTTATCAAAGTCTCTGTGTAAGATCAATTACCATGACAATATTGAATCTTTTTTTAAATAAAACACACAGAAACTTTTATTAGATTCTATTAGTAAAATCGCTGTTTCCCTATTATTTGTAATTGTGTCTGTTTTACGTATTCTGACTCACGGTTTTCAAAAATCGGTTGGCTAAACATGATTGTCGATAAAATACTCAGAAAAATAATACGTAAAAATTGACAACACTAATTGTTATCATTGCTACAGTTGATATATGCTAGTGTGTTGAAGCTCTTTGGAACTGTATACACCATAATGGCACTTCTGCTTGATCTGAGCATTTTAACCACAGTGAATGGTGTTGATTTCAATATTGACACATGCTGGCAGTCACATCACTTCAAACATCAATAGTTTAAAACCTATGATAAAATATATCCCTTTGGTTGGGAAAACGACCAAAATTTCGTTTATCGGTCGCGTTGGGAAATGACATTTATGTCGCTTTAGGTAGACGTTTTTACAGCTGTCGCCTAGTAACATTAAACAAAGAATATGAACACTAGTAAGTTTTAAATATCATTCACAAGGTATTAGTCGATGATTTACCATATGAAACGATTATTTGAGAGGCGTTGCTTTGAGCTAAAAGCAAAATAAATCTCACCTCCTTGGAAAAGAATAAAGTTAGGAAAAACCGGTCAACATCGGCTTGACTTTCAAAAGGTAAAAAAGAGATTATTTGATCCTGCGATCGTTAGTGACTTTTTTTGTGTGATCAGAATATAATAGTTCAGATGATATAAACTTTTTGGATTTTTAATATACTTGGAATATACCAAGAAAAACGATCATTATTAGAGGTGGAACGAGACAGGTTTTTTAAGTTCGAGACGAGACTCGAGACACTGTCTTGTAAAAATTCGAGACTCGAGACACGAGACAGTAAAATAATGAGCATTTGGTGATGATTTCACTACACAAGTACTAGCTACTTGGTATATATAAAATTAATAAAAATCTTTTTAAATTGAATTTTCACCTGGTGTAAACGATTTAAATACAACATTTTAATAGTGATATGCATGTAGTTTTTGTAAACACAAGTGACACAAACAGCTCTAAAATACCGAAGTTATATATTCTAAGAATTTTGAGCTTGATTGATCATAATTATTATAAACATATTGCTTTGTACATGTATATTTTTACCATCTATTGAATAGTCCTTACTTTTTAATGTAATGTGTAATGAAACCGATAGCCGTCGCTCTACAAAGAAATACCGCAACTAAAAGAACACACGATAACACTTTTATTCTTACCGTTTCATTAATGTTAAGTTTTGTTTGTGTATTAGCTGTAGTATGTGAATTATATTTAAATTGTACTCATGAAATTATATTAATTACTGTATACATGCACATGTATATTCTTATATTGAGCTAACAAAACGTCATTGTTAACCGAACACGGATTATGATCGACACGGCCTTTCGTTCGTTTCTCCGTGTCCGGGCAAGTTTTACCCGCGATTGGTAGTATATACGTAAAAGAAGCCCGAATTTTATGAAGGGCAGTTGGTGTTTAGACACGATACGATAAAATACAGACATTTTACCCGCAAAAGTCTTATCCGAAGAGTAATTAGATACGACCCGGTATCGGTTATAAGGACACAGAACCGAACTAAAAAATAACAGGGCCGTTGTCCGGACTACATGATTAGACTCGGTGGCCAACATAATCAGTAGCAACAGGTAGTAACGGATCGGGTATAACTTGAAAGGCAGTTGCCCGCAATCCATTACAATATATGGAGTTATTGCTACCGCAAGAAGCCATGTTTTAACGACCGTGCGCAGGCGCTTTAGTTCTATTTCCTGTCTCGAGTTTGGCAATAGTTAAGTCGAGACGAGACCGATACGAGACGAGACAGGTCGATACTCGAAACGTCTCGTGTCTCGTTCCACCTCTAATCATTATGGTAGCTCGCATGGCTACGTTATAGCATTTGACTCTACCAAAATAAATGCTTCCAAGCGTTTCATACAGGAAAAATTGCACATGGTTGCATTTTTTGTAGTATTAGATATGTGAATGAATGTTTACGTACAAAATATTTGGTTCAGAGAAATAAATTTAAGATTTGAGCTATGCATGTTCATAAAATACCAAATTTATTGAATTTTGAAAGATAAATCACACGACTTTTGGGGGTTTTGCCAGGCTTTAACCCACCGAAAGGGATATCAACAGCTTTCATGTTAAATCTACTAATAAAATTTATGCATAATATAGATTACGCACATATTTAAAGATGTGGTTGTGTCAAATTTGAGTTGATTTTAAAATCAAGTATATTTCTTTGTCTATCAGTTGATATGTTGTTTGTTGTGTTGGGCAATCTCATTGTCAAGATATTTGAAGATTAAAATCGAAAAAATCAATTGCGGTAAACCGCTCAGGCCAAAAAAATATGCCCAGACTTGCCCAAAATGATGTAATGTGTGATACAACCTTTCTCCATCTCTCGTGTTCACATTGGCTATTGTGGTAAAAGTCTAGCCGTCTGCGCCTCTTCAATTTATTTTGTGTTTGCTTATGTTGGCTGGAATAAAGTTTTAAATTCAGCTAAAGATACATTATTACATTACATTACATTTACATATACAGCTATATCCATTCCTGGCCCTCCTGATAAGGCCTGGTTACCTGTTTGGCCCTCCAGCAAAAGTATTTGGGCACCCTTGCTCTAGTGCTTGCAATTTTTCAAACAACTAAATCTTGTTCTCGCTAATTCAGCAAGGAGTGTGATTATAGCTCTGTTATCAGCACTATGTTCATGGAAAAAGGTAGCACCAATGTATTTGATTGATTACATTAGTGAGCATGAAGCCTTTCAGTTAATTCAGGTGTCCTAACATTGCATTGGCTATATAGCTTACTAAAGCAATGTTTTTAGACTGAGTTTTAAAGGAGTACCTAAACTCAGGGTAGGTGTTAATAATTTGTGGCCGGCTAATTTGAAAATTGAATTGGGTTAGTGTTTAAACTTGCTGCCCTGACTAAATTAGCAAAATTGACATATTTATCTAGCTGATTGTCAGTGAGTTTGGTCAGAAAATAAAAAAATTTAAAGGGAAAAGTTTACCAATGCTAGTAAAAGGAATGATTTGTCTTTTAAACGACAGAAAACAATTTAAAAATAAATTTGGTTTAAAAGATTGAAAGTGTTAACTCAAATACCTTCAAGTTAATTTTACATTTGAATTTCAAAAAGTAAACAAGTTTAACCAATTTGTTTAACTTATGAATGTAAAACTGGTTTTTGGAAGCTTCATGCAGGATTAACAATAAACATAATCTTCATATCTCCTCTAATGTGCTTCAGACCTAACACCTTACGGGAAAAATTCTAACAATAAGTTTATATTAAATCCTGTGTTTGCTAACAAATCATCACTCAATTGCTTCTTAACAAAAAATATCAATTTTATAACAGCTTCAAATTTTATCCTCAAATTGTTCCTATTCCAGTCTCATTCACTGAAAATGGATATGAAGTTCATGCATATTTTATAGCACTTTAGCAGATACATCAGCCATATTGTTATGCATCTCACTTTTCACTTTTCATTCAGTTTTCATATGAATATTCTAGTGATTGTAACTCTTTAAAACACTGAGACTTGGTTCCCTCTACTTCAATTAACCTTCTAACTACACCCCTATAATTAATAGTGCAGTTTCTATGCACAAAAGCAATTTTGCCATGATATTTGATTGTTTACGCTAGCAAGAATGAAGCCTGCTTCTGTAGCCAGAAGTCCTAATCATTGAACCGATAAGTTTGTCCACAGGGCTCTTAAGGCTGGTTCACACTATATCCCCGTTTGTCAGCTTTTTTCTTTTGGCGTCCATTGTCAATTAAGTGTGAAACCCGGACTATATCCCTAGTATTAGCGCACTGGCTACTGACCAACGCATTTGCTACGTGACTAACGCCATGTCACTATATTTTAATTGTTACATTACCAGGCATGACACCTAATTTTCTAGCCAGGAGTCGTAACCATTGAGCGGATAAGTTTGCACAAGGGCTCTTATCAGTTTGACAATTAGTAGTCTGACAATAGACATAGACAGTAGATATTTGCTGACAATAGACATAGACAGTAGATATTTGCTGAAGTTTTGACAGTTTTCACGCATCTAACAAAGTTCAGGCCATAATCATATTTAAGATTTTGTTTTAATAGAATACCCGTATAGAGAGTTTGTGGTAATTACATATAATACGCAAACTTTGCTTGCTTCAAAACATGAATCAACCATTTTTGTGCAGAGAAACACCTATAGTCTTGATTGCTAGTATCAAGTTATGATTTGTGCTTAGCTAGCATATGCAAGCATCACCCTGTTTATGACAATTATTTTTCTTTCTTGTGAAAGCTATCTAAAATGGTAACATGCGAAAATTCTAGGTCTGCTAAAAGAATTCTTTTCAACCTGAAACGCTGGTTGAAAACATAGGCGTACATAACATAGGAAAACTCCTTACATAGGCTGGCTAAGCAAAATATGCACACCGCCAGTATATGCATATTTAAGCCCTAAGTGTTAAGTCGTGTCAAATTTTAAATGATACACATATGTATTACACACTAGATAAATGCCCAAGTATTAGTAGCTATTATTACCAATAAAAATGTTTTACCAGAGAAAATTTGTTTTAATCAACGTATACAGCATATACAACATTTCCCTTTCAAACTTATAAATGAAACGGTTTATTCCTGTGTGCTGTGTTTATTTCTGTGTGCTGTGTTTATTTTTGTGTACTGTATTTATTTTTGTGTACTATGTTTATTTCTGTGTACCGTGTTTATTTCTGTGTACTGTGTTTATTTCTGTGTACTGTGTTTATTTCTGTGTACCGTGTTAATTTCCGTTTACTGCATTTATTTCTGTGTACCGTGTTTATTTATGTGTACTGTGTTTATTTATGTTTACTGCGTTTATTTCTGTGTACCGTGTTTATTTATGTGTACCGTGTTTATTTCTGTTTACTGCGTTTATTTCTGTGTGCTGTGTTTATTTCTGTGTGCCGTGTTTATTTATGTGTACTGTGTTTATTTATGTGTACTGTGTTTATTTCTGTGTACTGTGTTTATTTCTGTTTACTGCGTTTATTTCTGTGTGCCGTGTTTATTTCTGTGTGCCGTGTTTATTTATGTGTACTGTGTTTATTTATGTGTGCTGTGTTTATTTCTGTACGCTGTGTTTATTTCTGTGTACTGTGTTTATTTCTGTGTACTATGTTTATATATGTGTACTGCGTTTATTTCTGTGTACTGTTTATTTCTGTTTACTGCATTTATTTCTGTGTACTGTGTTAATTTCTGTGTACCGTGTTTATTTATGTGTGCCGTGTTTATTTCTGTGTACTGTGTTTATTTCTGTGTACTGTGTTTATTTCTGTGTACCGTGTTTATTTATGTGTACTGTGTATATTTCTGTGTACTGTTTATTTCTGTTTACTGCATTTATTTCTGTGTACTGTGTTAATTTCTGTGTACCGTGTTTATTTATGTGTGCCGTGTTTATTTCTGTGTACTGTGTTTATTTCTGTGTACTGTGTTTATTTCTGTGTACCGTGTTTATTTATGTGTACTGTGTATATTTCTGTTTACTGCGTTTATTTCTGTGTGCCGTGTTTATTTCTGTGTACTGTGTTTATTTATGTGTGCTGTGTTCATTTCTGTACGCTGTGTTTATTTCTGTGTACTGTGTTTATTCCTGTGTACTATGTTTATATATGTGTACTGTGTTTATTTCTGTGTACTGTGTTTATTTCTGTACGCTGTGTTTATTTATGTGTACTGTGTTTATTTATGTGTACTGTGTTTATTTCTGTGTACCGTGTTTATTTCTGTGTGCTGTGTTTATTTCTGTCTACTGTGTTTATTCCTGTGTACTGTGTTTATTTATGTGTGCTGTGTTTATTTATGTGTGCTGTGTTTATTTCTGTGTACTGTGTTTATTTCTGTGTACTGTGTTTATTTCTGTGTACAGTGTTTATTTCTGTGTACTGGGTTTATTTCTGTGTACTGGGTTTATTTCTGTACGCTGTGTTTATTTCTGTTTACTGTGTTTATTTCTGTGTACTATGTTTATATATGTGTACTGCGTTTATTTCTGTGTACTGTTTATTTCTGTTTACTGCATTTATTTCTGTGTACTGTGTTAATTTCTGCGTACCGTGTTTATTTATGTGTGCCGTGTTTATTTCTGTGTACTGTGTTTATTTCTGTGTACTGTGTTTATTTCTGTGTACTATGTTTATATCTGTGTACTGCATTTATTTCTGTGTACTGTTTATTTCTGTTTACTGCATTTATTTCTGTGTACTGTGTTAATTTCTGCGTACCGTGTTTATTTATGTGTGTCGTGTTTATATCTGTGTACTGCGTTTATTTCTGTGTACTGTTTATTTCTGTTTACTGCATTTATTTCTGTGTACTGTGTTTATATCTGTGTACTGCGTTTATTTCCAAGTAATTCATTCTGTACTGACTGCACCGCCTACTCTAGTTTTATATTGATTGCAATAGACTTGCTGACCATGTGAGTTTAAGTTTTCCTTCCAGCCAACAATTTTGGCATAAAACTAGCGTAATGCTAGTTGAAGTATTTAGCATAAAGACATGAAATATCAGCATCTGTAATAAGTATGTGCACAGCTATGTCCAATAGTATAGCCAGTTGTAGTGTAGTCTATTGAAGTAAGTCCTGTTTGTAGAATTGGAGAATTCAATTTCAAAACAAGTGCATAGCAAATCTTTCATTCCTAAAACTTTGCCGCTGTCCCTGTACACTCGAACGGATGGAAAGACCAACTTTGAGATCCATATTTTGAAAATTTTCTTTTCTCTATTTGATCTGACAACCAAAAGATTTTAAGATTAAAACTTCAAAACAGCAGCAGCGATTTCAAAAGCAACCAAACTTCATCGCAGTTACAACGCTCATAGGAAAGTGACGTCATAACTCCACAAAGGATATCAGCACTCGTAATGTTTATAAGTGAAATGTAGCACTTCTATGTTTACTCAGCATTTAGAAAAAGGCAATAGGACCTATTCTAACCAGCCTAATCCTAAATCATGTGAAATATCTATAGCAATCTATCAGAAGCTATATTGGAATTCATATCACAACAATTATAGAAAGCAAATATAAAATAACTAGCTGTGCCACCGGGCGTTGCCGGTGTAATAGAAGAGTATTTGGACAGAAAATTGATTTGTATTTAACATATAACAACATTTGCCCTTCTAACTTTCAAACTACATATCATGAGTAAAGTTTTTTGTCTTATAAACAATGAGAAGTAGTGAGAGTTTGGCTATTAGCCAGTTTAATAATGTAAGCGAACAGCTTCTCGCGACGTTATGCTTTGACCCGCGTAACACGCAAAGCAGTTAGGTTTTGTTCTGATATAATGACTAAAGGTCCGGCCACACATAACGAATTATTCATTCAATCTGACCGAATGCACGAATTTCACAGATTTATTTGGCCGAATGTCACAGAATCGTCTGAGCTGTGCATGCACACCGATTTTGTCAACGAAACGCTTTTAATTGGCTAACCAATTTTTTTAGCGAGCACAATTCTAGCAGCTGTGACAATTGGTATAGTCCAAGACACGTACGACCACCACACACAATAAAAGTATCAGCGCGATATGACTGTGATAGCGAGATGTTTTTAGATAGAGATAGCGACTGTTTTTGTGACAGAGCTTTTGCTGCATAAAAAGAAATTATTATCATTGAAAAAGAAACAATTTAGAACTTCTAAAACAACTAAAAGAAAATACTGGGTACAGTTCCTGCCATGATGAACCAAAGAGAGGGAACCAACAATAGCGCATATAGGCAGTTGCATCGTATGTATCAAGTCATATCGCGCTGATACTTTTATTGTGTGTCGTCGTACGTGTCTTGGACTATACCAATTGTCAAAGCTGCTAGAATCGTGCTCGCTAAAAGAATTGGTTAGCCAATTAAAAGCGTTTCGTTGACAACTTCGGTGTGCATGCACAGCTCAGACTATTCTGTGATATTCGGCCGAATAGATCTGTGAATTCTGTGAAATTCGTGCATTCGGTCAGATTGAACGAATAATTCGTTACGTGTGGCCGGACCTTTATATTGGCTGGCTAGCAATTTGATTTCCGTAGTCTTGATGGCTAGGCGTAAGACTGGTGAACGGCTTGGTCCGAGATCGAAACCTCTTCGGAGCGGGATATTTATTATGTTAATATGTCAATAGAGACTGCCACTTGAACACAGTAGCCGATTTCACAACAGAGGTTACAAATAAGAAATGTGACCGTATATACTATTTTAGGAGAAATAATTTTTTAATGAGCCTTTTAACCACAATAAATTGTGTCAATTCTTGTCTTAAAACATCCTGGCAATCAAATCATCTAAAGCAAAAAACTAAATCTTCAGTTGAAGAAAAAATGTCTGTACTTTGTAATGAATATTTCCAAATTGGAAGTGAGTAACCCTTTAAGCAACAAAGATGATATACAAACTTTTTCACCGCTTTGATAATAACTATACATTGTGGAATAAGTTAACATGAATCTAGCACTTGACTCTGTCATCTTGCTGTCCATGCTTGATCAATCAAAAACAAGGAAAAATAATACTAATCAGTGCTTTATGATTCCAAGCGTATTACTTTTTACTCGCTGGCACACACCTGAATACTTCAGCGCTTATGACTCTATAAATGAGCTTTTGTTTCTTCTATTCCAGTAATACCCTAGGACACTTATGTATTCGCGTCATCTAACTTTCGCATTTTCGCGGTGTCATCCTCTCGCGAAAATTTCATGAGCGAAACTAAACTATCATAACAAATGAGCGAAAACGCGAAATTAAATAGCTTTGTTCATTGATATCCACAATAAAACCTTCATATTAGAAATGCAGGCAATTTTTGTCTGTGGTTGGGCTCAATGGGAAATTTCTGGTAAACTCATTATAGCTAATACACCGACTGAGCAGCATGGCAAAGCAAATTAAGATGATATCAGTTTAGTCACCGAATTTGTAACTGATGAGGATGAAAGTCTGGTAGGTGAAGTCATAAATTTGAAGAACGATTATTGTAGTGATGAATTTTATTACCAACCAAAAAAATATTAACCCTCACCAAGTCCAACCACTTTATACAGTTTTGGTTGAGAACAGACACATTAAAGACAGTGCTGCTACTTTAATTATCTGTATAATCACGAAAATCTAAATATTGATTGGCTATACTGTCATCAACAACTAATTACCTGTTTTATGACTCGCACGGGGTAGTTAATGAACTCACAGAAAAATGTTCGTTTTTAGATTAGAAATTCTCAAACAAAAGTTTGAAATTGCTTCGTTGTTTTAGGCTAATTTCATAGAGAAATTTTCGGACAACAGTCAATTTCATAAAACTCTTAAAGACCGTGGGTTATGCGGTCAACGAATAATAAAATCAGGTTACTACACTGAGAAAGTCCAAAAATGCGTTTATGGCAGTGGCCCCCTAGAAAACGCATAAATGCGTTTATGGCAGCGAAAGGGTTATATATTTTTTGTTGTGAAGTTGGTTGTTACCTATCTATTTTCTTCTTCTTGGGATTCGAGTGTGAAAGTCACGGCGGGAGGGACTTAAACGCCATTGATAGTCCAAGAAACAAATGGCAGCAAGTGATCAAATTGAACTATCGATCTCACCCACACATTTCAACCTGCGGTTTACAAAAACGAGCTAGTCCCAACTTTAATTTGTTTTCTTATTAGCAAACTGAACCTGAGGAATGTAATCTGTTTTTCCACTGCATTTATTTTCACATCACTATATTTTCGCACTCATCAGAGCTGCGAAATTAAGTTGCAGCGAAATTTTACTCTGTATGCTACTCACGAAACTAAATACTAGCGAAATATAAGTGTCCTAGGGTAAAAGTCTGTAATTATAACCCTACCATGAGCATATTGTTTACAGGACAAATATCATTTCACTGCATTGATTGATATCTTACCAGGTGTGTAGCCTCAGTTTTAGCTGGGTGTCCTATTCAGAGAACTGATAAGTTTGCCCAATGGTCCATAGCTTTGTGTTCACATTCACAGTGTTTTCATGATGCATATAATTCGCAAATTTGAGCCAATCTGCAAGTTATCCGCGTCATGGAGATGGTATAAATTAGAGTTGCCCCGATTTCAATATCGGAATCGGTATCGGTGCCGATATGGGTGTTAAGTATCTGAATCGGCCGATATTTTCTTAAAATATCGGAAACTTCAGATACTTTTTGCAGATCAACTATTTAGCCGAAAACCGTATTTTAGCCTGCTGCACTAATCAAAAATCATCAGCTGCAAGTTCCTTACTTTCACCTAATGAATTGCAAGCCTGTCATACTATCTATTTCATGTCTATAGCCTGATAAACGTCAACACAGCCGAGGAATCTTTTGGCTATAGACAGGACGTAATCAACAAGTGCAGTATTTCCCAATTACAGCGATATGATTTATTGCAGCCAATCACGAACAAGAGACCCATGATGGAAACAAGAATGCGTGCGTGCGGTGTAACATTGCTATGTACTAGCATTACGAAAGTAATTAGAGCAGTCAATGCATAAAGTTATTTACGTATCTCTCTTGATCCTGATGATATGATGTATCGTTTGCATCGCATAAAATAACCTGAGTGGCTTATCGGTATTTAGCCTGTCCTCCATCATCTGTTGCAAGTGAATCCTTCTTCAGTACGACTGGCTACATCGCTAGTGATGGAAGATAAGGACGTCTCACTGAGATAATTGAATCACTAACGGTAATTTAGATAAACGTTTATTTGCTCTAAACTTGTACCGGTGCATCAGTTCGTTCAGCAGTAGAAGACAGACTTCATTATCACAGAGAAAGATGTACCGCTAACAGTAATTACCATTATTAATAGCAGATTACAAGAAACATGGACCGTTTTGTTACTAGATGCACGGTATGTCAGTATGTGAATTTAATATACATGTATATCTTTTTCCATGAATACAAACAAATAAATGCATCAATATTTATATTTTCTTTGCATTAAATTTATATTTGCATAACATAATTAATGATTATCTATGCAACACAAAAGATCTGAATCGGTATCTGAATCGGATTATTTTTCTATAAGAATCTGTATATCGGATCGGTATCTGAATCGGCTGGTGAAGTTAGAATCGGGGCATCTCTAGTATAAATCCGCAAGCTAAGAAAGGTTGCGATTCGCAAAACTTTCTTGAATTCATCATGCTTGCGAATCATGGAAACGGCACTTGCAAATCATGCGCATTAAAATATCGCGGCTATTCCATTCTAAACATTTTCACGCTTCAGTCATTGTTCATTTCATTTCAGCAGTCTCAATGCACCAATGTCCCTAATGGTTGCTGCTAAGCTTAGCGTGACAAGACTATGTAGCTATTTATATTGTTTTATACGCGATTATAAGGGATTTATAGTTGAGTCCTTTTATTATACAGCCACCATTGTCAGGATACAATCAAGCAAGGGGAAGAAGAAATAGAATTGTGGGTAAAATATAAATTGAATAATAATAAAGACGACCAGACAACTCTAAAACATAATCCAACATTATCTAAACTACTATGATATAATAATATTTGAACACTCCCACATAGTTTTGATAATTTCACAACAAAATAATGTATGCAAATACGAAGCGTACACCCTGTAATAATAATGTTCCTAGTTATCGGCCAGCCAGGCGTCTATCCCACATTTAACATAACACGAAGTTTCTCGAAACGAATTTTAGGGAGGGGTTTGGTGAAGATATCGGCTATCATATCATCAGTTGGACAATATTCTGTGACTATATTGTGGTTTTGGACTTCTTGTCGAATATAATGATATTTTATATCCATATGTTTGCTGCGCTTACTAACGTTAGTGTTGTTTGCTATGCTGATGGCCGATTGGTTGTCTATGCGGAGTACTATTGGTGGTAATGTCTCTCGAGTAATGTCGACGAATAATTGCCGTAGCCAGGCTGCCTCTTTTGCAGCTTCGAAAGCTGCGATATACTCGGCTTCTGTTGAAGACAGAGCGATTGTCGATTGGCGTTTACTGAACCAGCTGATTGGTCCACTGCTAGACATAAAAACTTTCCGGATATCGAGTGTCTAGATTCGTCGTTCTCAGCCCAGTTAGCATCTGAATAACCAACGGGTTGTGTGTCAGTTTTGTTGAATGTAATCCCATAGTCCATGGTGCCTTTTAAGTATCTGAGAACGCGCTTTGCGGCAGTGAGGTGCGTTTGGGTCGGCATGGAATTGAATTTCGACAACACTCCCACAGAATGTGCGATGTCTGGTCGTGTAGCTGTAGATGCGTAGAGAAGGCTGCCTACGATCGATTGATATAGAGTGTGATCCACAGATTTACTGCCGTCATCCTTCACTAGTTGTATATCTGTAGCGAACGGGGTTGCTACACTTTTGCAGTCGGACATATCATACTTCTCAAGAATCTGCTGAATATAATGTTTCTGGTGCAGCTTCACTGAGGTGTCTGTAAATTCCACGTTTATACCTAGACAAAATTGCAGTTGCCCTAGGTCTTTCATCTGAAACTTTGAACTTAACGATTCTTTGATTATTTTCATCGATTGATCAGTGTCACTTAGGATTACGATATCATCTACATAGACCGCTAATATCGTTTGATCGCCATGGTCGTTATGTACATAGACACATTGTTCAACACTCGAAGGAGAGAAGCCAAGCTGCCGCAGATACTCATCGAGGACTAGATTCCAACATCGAGATGATTGCTTTAGGCCATACAGAGAGCGATTCAATTTGCATACCAACTCTTCATTTCCAGGCGATACAAATCCATCAGGTTGTGTCATAAATAATTCCTCAGAAACTTTACCATTGAGAAAAGCTGTTACTACGTCCATTTGATGTATCAACATGCCTCTATCCGTGCCATATGATAGAAGCGCTCGAAGTGATGACCGATGCACTACTGGTGCAAATGTTTCATCGTAATCTATTCCTTGTTTTTGACTATACCCTTTGGCTACTAATCTTGCTTTGAATCTGTCCACGCTTCCATCGGGTTTGCACTTGGTTTTGAACACCCACTTACTACCAATAGCTTTACGACCAGCCGGTAGTTTTACTAATGTCCAGGTTTGATTATCGATTAATGCGGTGTATTCTTCGGAGGCGGCGTTCATCCATTGCTTCGATTGGGGACTAGACATAGCCTCTGACATTGTTAGCGGTTCGGTTATATTGCTGGTGAGGCAAGCCACATGATTGACATACTCATCAACCCCGAATCTTACAATAGGATTGGGGTTTCGCTGTGATTTTCGTGTAACTGCTGAGTGATTTTCAGGTTCTGGTAATTCAACTGTCAGCTTTTCGGAGTTGTCTTCATTCTCACATTGGTTAGTCTCGGACTCTGGTAACCCTAACCTATTTTCATCTATCACGACATCTCGGCGCACTACGACTTTCTTAGTAGAAGGATTATATAAACGATAGCCTTTCGATCTAAGGCTATAGCCAACAAACATCATTGTCTCTGCTTTATTATCCAGTTTCTGACGGAGCTCACTTGGTACATGAGCATGGGCTAAAGAACCAAACACCCTTAGATTACTAATATCTGGTTTACAGTTGTACCATTGCTGGTATGGAGTTGTGTGCTCATGGTGAGCAGTAGTGGGGGCACGATTCCTAACATAAACAGCTGTTGAAATGGCCTCAGCCCAGAAATGTTTCGGTAATGCGGCGTCGATTACTAACGCGCGGGCTAATTCACATACAGTGCGATTATACCGTTCTGCTACACCGTTTTGCTGTTGTGAATATCTAACGGCTAGTTGATGCTGAATACCTTGAGAGCGCAGGTATTCTTCAAATTCGCTTGATACGTATTCCCCTCCACCGTCAGTTCGAAGGGTTCCGATGGGCTGGCCGGTTTGGTTGGTCACTAAGGCTTCAAAATCTTTAAATACAGAAAATACATCCGATTTTTCATTGATAAAATACACATGCGAGAATCTACTAAAATCATCAATAAAACTCACAAAATATCTACTGCCACCAATTGATTTATTCTGCATTGGACCACATACATCGCTATGAACTAGTTCTAGCACTCTAGTAGATTTAATACCATCTCTAGCTATAAACGGTTTTCGAGCCATTTTACCTTTCACACAAGGGTCACATATGGTACCTACACTTACGTTAGACAGATCGGCACCTGTAACAAGCTGTTCACGGTTCATAAGTCCGATGCTGGTAGGATTGATATGAGCGAGTCTCTTATGCCATATATCGTTACACGACGACGCTAGATTAGCTTTATGATCAGACGACTCCAGATCTAAATAGTAAAGTTTCCCAACGAGAGTTCCCATAGCATGTATTTGGTGGAGTTTGTTCTTAACCCAACATCTACTGTGGCCAAATTGTACTATCATACCCTTACTAGCGGCCGACTGTACAGAGAATAGATTCTGTTTCAAATCTGGTACATGAAGTACATCGTGGAGAGTGGCTTTTCTTTTCACTTTTCGGCTAACGGACACTGATATCGTAATGTTACCTGAGCCTATGGCATCCAATACTCTGCCGTCCGCTATAGCAACTTTCTCAGGCTGGTCAAACCTTGTGTATGTACTGAAATCACTGTTTTCAGGAGTCATGTGACGGGTTGCCCCGCTGTCAATGAGCCATTCTTTCGCTGCTGCTATATTTTCTCCTACTAGAAAAGCACTCTCCTCACTTTGAATTTCAGTTACTTGGGATTCAGTCACAAATTTAGCTCCATGCTGATTCGCCTGACCACGGCCCTGACCACGACCACGGCCCTGACCACGACTGTAGTTTCCGCGACTATAGTTTCCACGATTGTAGTTAGCACGATTGTAGTTACCTCGACTATTCTGTTGCGCTGTGCAATCTCTGACCACGTGAAATGGTGAATTGCAGTTATAGCATCTTCTCTCATGCGTGTTATCTCCGACGGTATATAAGGCAGTGTCAGAATTTGAAGTCGTTTTTCCATACTTGCCGCTTTCACCAGAATCCATTTCGGCAGCTTTTAAGCCATGTTTCTGCTCTTCATTGAGTAACGCGTTTTGAACAAATTCTAATGTTAGGGTTTCAGGCTTTTGCGCTTCTAAGGCTGTCACGACAGTTGCATAGCTACTCGGCATACTGCCCAACAGTGTTACTACCTGATCTTCCTCGCTCACCGGGGCTTTGATAGCCGTGAGCTTGTTTACAATATCCTTCATATATTTTAGATGATTTTCTATAGATGTACCATCACGCATGATAGCTCTGAAATATTGTTTCTTTAGATATATCCGATTTGCTAGTGTGTCTCTTTCGAAGTGAGACAGTAGCTTCTCCCACGCTGCTTTCGGTGTCTCACACTCAGTGATCAAATATATGAATTCATCACTGATCGCCAATACAATATGACTAAGAGCGCTCTGTGATTGTTTTATATAAGCTTTCTTAGCATCTGCACCTTCCGTTGGCTCTGCAATACTACCATCACAATGTTCATAAAGTTCCTTTGCAATGAGCAAATGTTTCAGTTTAAATCTCCATGTAGAATAGTTGGATGTAGTAAGTTTATCCACAGACAGTTTATCATCCATAGTGCTTGCTTGATATTAGAGTCTTCCTGGGCCCATAACCTATTGTTTTATACGCGATTATAAGGGATTTATAGTTGAGTCCTTTTATTATACAGCCACCATTGTCAGGATACAATCAAGCAAGGGGAAGAAGAAAAAGAATTGTGGGTAAAATATAAATTGAATAATAATAAAGACGAGCAGACAACTCTAAAACATAATCCAACATTATCTAAACTACTATGATATAATAATATTTGAACAATTTATAGAGTATTTCACTAGTGTTACATGCTACGAAGTTTTGTCATATTTTTCATCTTCGCAGCATGTAACTGGTTTAAAACGCCGAATCTTTAATTCTTCGAAGTGATTCAAACCTCCGATTCAAAGGGGGTATTTTTGAAAACATCATACTAACAACGAAGTACTGCGTATGATGTAAACATTGATATTCGTATTTTTGCACCAATCTTTGCGATCGGAGGTTGGATTTTCATCGTCCTCATTAGTGACGTCCTTACATCACCCTTACGCAGCTCTGTTTTTAATGCATGTGTTTTAAAATAGTTATTCCTGAAATAAAAAGTATTACCTCCGAACTTGAAAGAAAAATTTCACACACGGCATTTGGCATTGACATTTGACCTTAGACGCATTTTAGGAGTGTCAGCCTCGTTGTAGATAATAGCGCAACAGATTAATATAGAAAACGCGGAGCTGTACGACAATTTCTTCATAGCACGTAATCTCGTCAGCTACGAATAATTGCGAGTTGTGCGACTACTCCTGCATATCATGTAAATTTGTCCTCCTCATTCCTACGATCAAAACCATAACTTCAAAGCTCAAAAATTCGTAGCATGTAACACTAGTGATTAATTAGGCTAATACTTGACTTATGGGGGTCAAGCGCTGGCTGGCGTTAAATTTTCATGCATCAGCAGGTGTTCCTTGAAACCCTCAATTGCAAAGTAACTCAACTTGCTCACAGCCTCAAATGCGAATCATGCAAACTGTGGGAGTCATGGAAACATGGTGATTATAAGTTTCAGTTCTTAGTCAATATGTGAAGTGCCTAGATTGAGCTTGTGTTAGCTGTGAACATTTTGCGCGCATTAACAAATTTCTAGCAAATGTTTAATGAACAAACAATGCCTACTCGCTTGCCTTCTGAGAATTTTCTCTTCACAAATCATTTTCAAGTTTGAATACAGTTTTTTTAACTCTGTTTAAAGAGAATATTCGAGCCAAGAATTTATGTAAATCAAATATTGACCAGCTTCCAAACATGAAACAAACACCTTCACCTAGCAACATACCTGCAGTCTTCCAATGGACAAATTAGAATGTTATTCTCATCATAGAAGCCAGTCAGACATTCAAGGCAATGTACATGGTTGCAGGTGAGTTGACGAGGATTGGGTAGAGCTACTCCTTGTCTCAAACAGAAACCACATTCTACGGCAGGTGCCACAATCTCTTCCATGTTAGCCATGATATGAACTACAAATATGATTTCAATATCTATATCCCATAGTTGATTGCATGGTCTAGACTCTAGTTGACAGTAAACACACAAGTTGTGTAAATTTATGCTTGTATTACACCTAGGCATTTTCTGACAGGTAACTCAAATTTTGACCAGATTATATTTATACAAATATTTATACATGTATATCTCAATTACCATTCTTTTCAATTATGTCTCCAGGAACACAAATTAGGATCACAACTAATTTTGAAAAAAGTAGTAACTTCGCCACTGATTGATCTTGATACAGAAAACATGGCATGTAATGAATTGTGTCTGATGGGTTCAACACTTGCAACCCAAACAAAAAAGGTCAAGGCAACACTCAACGCATTTACCAACAATTAACCACAAACATACATGATCAAACATTGACATGTAATAAGTTTTAACAATTATTTTGAGCTCACCTGGAAACATACTGTATTACCCTGCATTTTATTACCACTCTTTTAGTTGAACTAATAAAAGTAACAAGCCATATAATGCAACACTTCAGCGAAGATTGGTTTTGGCGCAAATTGTAGCTTCCACAGTGCGACAGTAAATATAGTAGCCTAAACAATACAAAAATACAAAAATTAAAATGAACATTGCAATTTGCAACTAAATTATTAACATGATGGATACCGGTCAGCATATCAATTTTGATTGTAAGACAATTAGGTACACAAAATAACAAATTAGAAATACCGTTTGCTAAAAGCTTAATCAGACAAGTGGTTTGAGTGCTGAGTGTGTAGCAATTACAAGTACAGAGCAACCTCGGTTCTCGAACACAATTCGTTCCAGAAGGTTGGTCGAAAACCGAGTTGTTCGAGATCCGAAACAGGTTTTCCCATTAGAATTAATATACATAAGTTTTAATCCGTTCCATCACCCTGAATGTTTACCTTTTTAGTATTTTATACATTATTTTATGCATGAAATTGCACATTAAAATGCTGACCAACACATAAAAAGCAATGTATATCTCAGAAAATGTTAAGCAAAATGGCAAATACACAAATAACATAAACATAAATGTAACCCAGGCTAATCGTACGTAATCACGGAAAGAGCGATCTACACCCGTACGCCGCTCAGCATCCCACCCTCACGTACGCACTCACGCGTCGTACCCGCGTTCGCACTTCGATTTTTGTTCGAACTACGAAGCAAGAATTTCTTGAATTTTTTGTTCGAACTGCGAGTCGTTCGAAAACCGAGGTTCCACTGTAATCAGCAGTCAACTCAACAGTCTCAAAGCTCTGCACTCAGTCATGAGTGTAACTTAATCAAGGACCAGTCGATCCTCGCTAAGATGGACTACATTAGTCTGGACATGAGACAGACATTGTCAGTAGTGTATGTATACTTTCCTAGTGTGTAGATAATTAATGCTACAGTAGGCCTATATGTAATCACTACCAAGCAGATTGTCGACAGTCTGAGTACTTTAAAAATATGTCAAGTATCATCAGAAGACAGTTTTAACAAAACTCAGACGCGGATCTAGGTTTAGGTTTGACTGCAAGGGTTGGTGTTTAAGAGGTAAAACTATGCTCCACAATTGCTAATTTAAATACTATACACATATTTTAACTGCAGAAAGGCTGCTAATTGAAAACTATCACCAGTCTGCTCAGTGCGATCAAAGCCATTGGCTCATCTGTGAAAGTTACCTTAAAACGTACAGACTTTGATAAAATAGTTTGTAGCTCATTATACCTTTTTGAAAACGTTTACCCTTTTTAAATAACTCTCATGAAAAATTACTTTATATTAGTGTTTGCTGTGTAATGGCTATTACATTTAAATTTGGAGTTATTATTCCTTTATTATTCAGTTCAACTATTTACTGTTCGCTCTATGCTTATGTTTTTGAGTTATTTGCGATTTATATAAGACGCCCGGTCTGTGTGTCCGCTCTCATCGGGAAATAAATAAATATTTTTTGCTCTTGCAAAGTACACATAAAAGCACCAAACAACACATATATATTGTCGTATATATTACAAACTTAAAATATAAGCCAAGGAATAGTAGTTGTAGCATTAGCTACTTTTTAGTAATTCAGTGAGAAATGTATAAATGTGATTACTAGCTTAAAGGTTGACTTGCAACAAAATTCACATTACAGTTATTTGGTATTAAAAGATTCACCATATCTTACTCTGCTGTGTTGTAGATGCAAAATATGTGGAAATGTGATTACAAGCTCTTAAAAGCTCAAAAACAAACACTTAATCGCAGCCATCACGAAACTGCCATAGATTATGAGTGTTCAACCGTTCTCGGATTAGTCCAAATGCCAGCTTGCGCAGAAAGCCCATAGATTCACACCTAGCACTTGCTATATAAGCAAAGGTGCTCCAGTGTTAAGGAGAAGGGATAAAGATATGCAACAAGAGAAGATACCTTATTGAGTGAGAACAAAGAGCACAGAGCGCAGAGCAAGTGATAGCGACTACAAACGACGAAACGAAGGACTGAGAAATACGTTCTTAATCTTCATTTAGAACAGCGTAGTAACATTAACCTACCTCTATGCAGCTTTGTATATATGTCTTAACATTCTTACATTTACAAGTGTAACTGTTTTGAGTGTTTATTGTTTGTAACTCATTTCAGCATTACACTTTATTGTAGTGAATCGTATCTAATTGTTCAATATTTTCTTGTTTATGGAGCTTGTGTAAATAAAAAGCTATTATTTACCAGACACCTTGCTTGCAACAATTACCGTAGTGCATGAGAGCTATTACTCATTCGGTATAAGACACCTTGTACGCAGAACCCACTTGCAAGTGGCTAGTCAGCGCTGACTTCCACAACAATATCCAAGTCTGGGCCTATCCAGGGGGCGTTTCTTTCAGAGTATCAACCCTGGGGTGTGGTGGTCAAGCGAGTAAACAATAAAAAAATAAACAAAACGAATAACACCTAGGCAGCAGTTTATTTAATGAGTATTTTTATATTTATCATTTGTACTATGATTTATGATATAAATCAAAAATACTGTCAAGGGAGAAATTTGTTATTTAATAATTTAATTTATTATATTTATTTGAAATTTATAATAATGATGAATATAAAAAGTAGGTTAATAATGATAATTTGATATTTAAATAATAATATGAAATGTATCGTTTTTGTGAGTTTCCTTTGAGTGAAATACTACAATGGTTCTATGGTTTTATGGTTCTATGTGTAATGGTTAGCCTCTGGACCTTGAGTTCAATTTCTCCCAAGACAAATTTTGACCGCAGACAAAGTGGCACTTCTGCCCCAGAAAATCAGACCGTTGCTATAAAGCAAAATTGAAATACCAACTCAATCAATGGAGATGGGCACTACTATAGTTATCCTTGCAATTTGTTTTGACAGTAAGGCGTTGCTGTATCAATGAGCCCAAGTATCAAGTATTATTGAGATTATGAGGCCTACTATCTCTTGTAGGCAACTCTCTGCAGGTAATTATCTTATAATTGACAATAACACGCCAGTGGTTTGTTTCTATGTGTCTGCAAACTCTATTTTCCTCCAAAGGTCAAAATAACAATTATTCTGTCAAGGCTTACTAGCTCAAGCAAAAATAACAATATGCTTAGCCCTATTTGTTATGGCCTTACTAGGTTAAATGAGTACGTATCTGTTAGGCGTGTAGTAGTAGCTCTTACTGTAAACAGGGGCGGCTGAGTTAACTTTCTTCTCTCAGGGCTTTATGGCTTCCTGGCTTGCCACCTCTTTTTGGGTGAATCGTGTTTGTTGAGTCTATCCTCGGCGAGCTGGTTGCTGCTGGCTCCTTGGCTATCTTGGGCTTATGTTAATCCTCTTATCTTGGCTCTTCCTTGCGGCGCCCCTTTATCGTCTGGCTCGCTGCCAGCTTCTCCTCTGCGGCTCCCCTTTGCCGTCTGGCTCGCTGCCAGCTTCTCCTCCTCTTCCCTTGATTTTGCCCCTCTTTTATACTTGTCCTTGAGCCATTGTCGAATGTCATTGGTTGGTTGTGTTTTACTTGTGGTCTTTGCGTAAGCTTTTGTTTAATTTATATTTCAGATTCCTTGCGGTGAGCTAAAATTCCTTACTGTGGTTGGGATTCCATGACGACAAGCGAATGAGAAGTGAAAAATATTCTAAGTCCGGTAACAAATTGTACAAAACTGGCCATAACTCAAAAACTAACAATGGCAGCATTATAAAATTAATTTTACAGTAATCCTCGTTCTAAGACGCTATTAGCTAGCTAATTTATATGAAGCAAGAGAAACTATTATAATATTATGCCATTCTTTGTACAACCATTTCGTCGATATTTTCTCATAAAATACAATATCTGAGTTAATGAATAATTATGCTATATTTTTCTACTGCTCTACAATACAACATTTTCTAGACTATAATGATGTTATAAGCTATAACTAAATATACTAAATAAAGTGTTGTAAATGATTCTTTCACTGATGGCTGGTTGCTGATCTGGTGCACGCCGGCTGCTTCTTCACTCCAACAAGTCATTAATGTGGCTGGCTCCTGTGATATTGGCGATATACCTCCATTTTCGCCTGATACTCTGTAGAGTTGTTTGCTTCGCTGAATATCCATTAATAATTGTTGTAGCTAGTTAGTCTCTTTCATATTAAGTGGTGTTGATCAATAATAATCGTGATTTAGTAACAATTTTATGCTGTTTTTCATTCATTAAGCTTTTCATTATAATGATCAGACAACTCCCAATCGAACTGATGTCCCATATATTCACATTGCATTGCATCAGCTGTGATGGTTGGACAACTCCCATGATTGATATTTCTAGCAGCATAGCAATTGCCATATATTTCATGTCTGCTTATTGATGCATCACAGTGTTTGGTGCAATGTTTTGCAGCAGTTGTGGTATTAGGTGATCCCACAATTTATCATTTCTTTTGACTTTTGGTCATCTATTGCTTCAAACCCTGACACATACTGGCCCTCAGGTGAAGCCAGACCCTGGCTTAAACATTTGCGACGCATCTATCGTGATCATCTGCCATCTCTGGGTAGCTTTGCATGTAGCCTTCGGTCTTTATCAGCCTTTCGCAACATTGATCGTAATATCGCTTCATTAACATTCAAGATTACCTCTGTGTCATGTCTTTGGTGTTGCTTGTTAGTAGGCTTTGTGTGGGCGCGTCTTATAGCAGTTTCTCACTCCTTATTCGTGGTTAGTTTTACTGCGCGTCAGTTATTGGATGGCTTTCAGTTGTTTGGTCAATTTGTCTCAGTTTGAAGATTGTCAACTATCCCTCTATCAGTTGTGGCCTAGTCACCGCGAGATTCTTACTGTCTTCTCTAATTACATACACGTGCAAGGCTAAAGTTGAGTAATCTCATCATGGTAGTAGCAGCTGTATTGGATATGGGCCGGCGTATCCTCTCACGTAAGTTTCCTATAGTCGTTCAGAATCGTATATTCTTAGTGGCTTATAGATATCTAGCTGTGTATATGCTAAAGCATCGAGCTTTAAATTATAATTTTTTTGTAGCTTTAGGTTTAGTTTCGTGTGTGTTAAGCTGGGTGCTGTCAGCTATTTCCATTCATACTGTCCATCTTCATAAATATAATCTGTCATCGGCTTCTTCTTTGGAATGTCTCGTTGATCATGCATTCTACCTGTTCTTGTCATATTTCCAAGCAAGTTTTCTTCTCTATAATTCCTGCTTCCTGATTGCATTTTGGCTAGCATTTCAGACATATCACAATGTCTTGTCTTTAGCGCTTTTAATATATTTAGGTGCTGTTGGCTTGTTGGTGAGTAAAATAGGTGCTGTAAATCCAGGTATTGGGTTGAGAAAGTTTGGCCAGTGCATTTTCTGCCCATCTTCGGTTGCAACAGACAGCATCTATTTCCCTTTTTAAAAGGCATATTTGTTGCTCGCCAGTCGTAATTCTTCTTGTACATTTGTAGATTCAGCAGTGTTGCCTCTGGTGTAGAGTCTTTAGATTTGGAGCATATCATTTCTTCAGGTAAGTCCAGTATTAAATTTGTGCGCAATCTGGTGTGATCTGCTGTGTGGCATAGCATGGGGTGATCTGTATACGCTTTTGTTCTTTCAATTAGGTTGCCAATCAAAATAATTATGGCTGCTAGAGCAATCAGTCGTTCCGCTTCTTCCATAGTGGGTATTAGTCTTTCTGACTTTTGTCTTGTGCTAAATCGAACAGTCTTATTCTGTGGTAACTGCTGAAACTTAAAATAACTGTCTTTAGCGCTTGCTGACAATTCCCATGTATGTTTTTCTGTTTGGCTTGTTACTTGCTGTACTGCTTTTGTTCTGTTTGTGGTTATTGTTTCAATGTCTGGCTGCTCTACTCGTGGCTGAGGATTTGTCTGCTCTTCTTTGGCTGCTGCATCTCTAGATTTTACTTCCGCTTGAGCTGTTGATGTAGGCGTGTCTTGATCTACGATGTTCACCGTTCTTGTCCTGTTAATACCTTGAGCTCTGTGGCTAGTGACATTGTTGGCGGTCCTAGATTGGTTTCTGGTGTCTTCAAAGCGTACCATGCGGTGTTGTTGAGTTGGCTGTCCCGCTGGCATAGAATTAACTGTTTTTCTGCAAAAATAGTGTTGATGTCCGATGTTATTGCAATTTCGGCAAATGGGTCGCCCATCCATTGTGAACTCTTGTCCCTCATGCTGGCGGTTGTGCTCCCGAGCTCTTAGCATCTGGTTCTCTCTCCACGATTGTCTCTGAGGTGCTCTAGAAAAGTTGGCATTTCTGTGGTTTCTCCAATTATTATTAAATCTTCGACCTGAAGAGTATCCTGCTTGACTATTTCTATAGCTGCCATGGAATTGTCTGCCCATTGGCCTGTTCCATCTTCTGTCTCTCCAGTTTGTGTTGGTTGCCGCACTGCCACCATAATTCCTATCTCGTTCGAACCAGTTGTTATTGTTATTCCTTCTGCTTCTATTCTCGGCTACTCTTTCAGCTTCTCTTAGCTCCAGGTTTTTCAGGCTTTGTTTAATTGCTTCGAGTTGCTCTTCCTGTCGTATGTCACGACTTACTACGCTAACATTTGCGTGTGCTGATTCATTAAGTAGGATAGCATTGGTCTTTTCCATCCTCTGTGCTGCCTTGAAGGCGCCATCTGCTGTGCTGATGCTAGGATTGTTTAGCAAGCCCCTCTTGAAAGTCACTGGCAGGCCTCGAACAAATGATGATAATATTATTTGGTCTAGTGCATCAGCATTCATGGTGGGAAAGAGTCTTTTAGCCATAGTGGTGATGCTGGCATAATATTTACCAATGCTTTCAGACTCCTGCTTTATTCTGTTATTTAGGTCCACTGAGTTTGCTATTCCATCTGTTACAGCAAATTCTTCAGCAAGTTCAGCTGTGAGCAGGCTGTAATTTTCTTTGATGTATGGGTTCCTTGCTATTATATTACGATAAGTGATGAGAGCACCTTCGGTGAAATACAGTGGAAGTATTTTTCCCCAATTTTCTCGTGGAATGCTCAGGGCTTGGCAATTAAGCTCATAGTTGTCTGTCCATTCACTGAAGGTGGTTTCTGCTGAGGGTCCATTTGAAAACTTCTCTACTTCGGGTAGTTTTGTGGCTACATTTATTATGTTTGTGGCTTGCTTATTTGATTGTTCCACTGTTTGTTTTGCAGGTATTCGTTTGGTAGGCAGTCCTTGTGTTCGTTTATTTTGACAATAATCTAGGTCAGAGCTGTCAGATTCGTAGTAAGGCACCCATGGCTCCTGTAATGGCTGACTGTTTTTTCTATAATGCTTCTGGCTTGATGCATTGGGCCAAGGTGTTGATTCACACGTGTCTTGCTCTGGTCTAGCTTCTCTTCCCAATTGCATCCCTCGCTGGCTATGTTTCATCTCACACTCCGGATAGTTTACTCCCTGTCTCATCTTTAATTTCTGGTGTGGTTTGTAGCGTAATCTTTCCTCATTCAACTCCCGCTGTCTTTGCTCTTCTAGCCATGCTAACCGCTCTTGTTCAAGTCTTTCAAATCTTGTTGAGTATGGCTCTTGTAGGAGTTGTCTCCTCTCTTGATCTAATGCTCTACCATACTCATTGTTTGCTTCGGCCATGTGATACTGCTTTGGTTTGAGTATGCTTTTCCTTGGTGTTACATCGCATTGATAATCATAACACATTGCTTGTCGAGGCTGGTAGCATTCTTCATCAAATTTTACTTGTTCTTGGTGTCCTAGTTCTAGCCAATCTTTTGGAAGTTGTCTCCTTTCTGCGCATGGTGACTGATTTCTGCACTCTTCATATCTCTCCAATCCATAAGGCCATGTTAGTTTTGGGTTGTTTTTCTTGTAATAATTCTCACTATGTAAGTTTAGGTTGCTCATCTCTGACCTTTTGCCTCGCACGTCTTCCGGCATGAGTTCTTGTGTCCTTCGCCATTCTCGTTGCTCATTCAGTTTTTTCTCGTGTTGTGGGTTTCCCATGTTCTGTAGAAGCCGTCCTTTCTTGTGGTGAGCTAGCTGTTCTTCATATTTATTCGCTCTTTCTTCTCTATAATTTCGTATTGGTTGCTGGGTGTCAGCTGCTTGTTGTGTGAAGTCATGTTTATTATTAATTGCTCTGCTACTCTCTATTTCAAAATGGTTTTGTTTGATATTGTGCTTTTGCTTGCTGGGTTCTACGCTTTTGCATGTGCAGCTCTCCTCGTCTGAGCTCTCCTCACTAACTATGATTGCATCGTCACTAAATAGTATGCGAGTTGTTGGTGGGCTGGTTTGTGAGTGCTTTTCTTTTCTGTTATTTTGTAGGTTGTCTTTATCCTTAGCATTATAACTTGCCAAAATGCTTTTTGCTAAAGGTCTCTGCATTGCTTGTGGCGTTTGGTCTATTTCCCTGTAACTGGACGCCGGGGATAATCCTTGTCTCGAAATTGGTATTTCATCATCATCTGTGCTTATATGCAAGGGTGGTGAGAACAAGTCAGCATGACGCTCAAGTTGCTTTGCTCTCGTGTGTGTTTTGAAGCTCTGGTGTTTGGCTCCGCGATCTTCATCCCCGAGCATATCACATGTCAATCTATTTAACCAGTCATTGTATCTTGCTAGCTCTGCTGCCTTGTTTATGGCTGTAGCGTCACTTCTACGCTTTGATGGTTGTGCTAACATCGCTTGCTCTCTGCGTTCCTCATCATCATCGCTGTTTTCTATTGCAGGTGGTCTGGCAGTAGGTGCCCTCCGTATTGTTGAAGTCGAAGCAAAGGGATCTGCGTCTTCGTGCTGAGCTCTATACTCATCCAAAGTAACAAACGTCTCATCGCTCACACTCTCTCTATTGTGTGTCTCCAACTGACCTTGTCTGTCAGCTAACTGGAGAAGCTCTTCTTCTTGCTGTAAGTTTTCAGTAGTCATTTCGCTGCCCTCTCTATTTTCTTTAGTTGCTTGTGCTTCTGATTCACGCTTCCTTTGCATTTCTTCTGCTGGCTCCTCACTCCTGCTCCTTCTATTTCTTGGAGGCTGTACTCCTATTAGATATTTGGCTGTCTCTCGTAGTCGGCTCATAATGGCATAAGCTTAATATAATATGCAAAATACAGATCAAATATTTAAAGCGGTACTGATTAATTAATAAAGCTATTTTTGTTTGTTAGTAATATCAAAATAATGTTTCAGAAAGAATAAAAGATATGTAGCGTCAAAGTAATATATCCTAAAACTAGATAATTAAATCCAAACAGAAATTTTTTCAAATAAAAATGTTCGATTCAATCTCGGGTTTCAAGCTCCACTTTGTCAAGGGAGAAATTTGTTATTTAATAATTTAATTTATTATATTTATTTGAAATTTATAATAATGATGAATATAAAAAGTAGGTTAATAATGATAATTTGATATTTAAATAATAATATGAAATGTATCGTTTTTGTGAGTTTCCTTTGAGTGAAATACTACAATGGTTCTATGGTTTTATGGTTCTATGTGTAATGGTTAGCCTCTGGACCTTGAGTTCAATTTCTCCCAAGACAAATTTTGACCGCAGACAAAGTGGCACTTCTGCCCCAAAAAATCAGACCGTTGCTATAAAGCAAAATTGAAATACCAACTCAATCAATGGAGATGGGCACTACTATAGTTATCCTTGCAATTTGTTTTGACAGTAAGGCGTTGCTGTATCAATGAGCCCAAGTATCAAGTATTATTGAGATTATGAGGCCTACTATCTCTTGTAGGCAACTCTCTGCAGGTAATTATCTTATAATTGACAATAACACGCCAGTGGTTTGTTTCTATGTGTCTGCAAACTCTATTTTCCTCCAAAGGTCAAAATAACAATTATTCTGTCAAGGCTTACTAGCTCAAGCAAAAATAACAATATGCTTAGCCCTATTTGTTATGGCCTTACTAGGTTAAATGAGTACGTATCTGTTAGGCGTGTAGTAGTAGCTCTTACTGTAAACAGGGGCGGCTGAGTTAACTTTCTTCTCTCAGGGCTTTATGGCTTCCTGGCTTGCCACCTCTTTTTGGGTGAATCGTGTTTGTTGAGTCTATCCTCGGCGAGCTGGTTGCTGCTGGCTCCTTGGCTATCTTGGGCTTATGTTAATCCTCTTATCTTGGCTCTTCCTTGCGGCGCCCCTTTATCGTCTGGCTCGCTGCCAGCTTCTCCTCTGCGGCTCCCCTTTGCCGTCTGGCTCGCTGCCAGCTTCTCCTCCTCTTCCCTTGATTTTGCCCCTCTTTTATACTTGTCCTTGAGCCATTGTCGAATGTCATTGGTTGGTTGTGTTTTACTTGTGGTCTTTGCGTAAGCTTTTGTTTAATTTATATTTCAGATTCCTTGCGGTGAGCTAAAATTCCTTACTGTGGTTGGGATTCCATGACGACAAGCGAATGAGAAGTGAAAAATATTCTAAGTCCGGTAACAAATTGTACAAAACTGGCCATAACTCAAAAACTAACAATGGCAGCATTATAAAATTAATTTTACAGTAATCCTCGTTCTAAGACGCTATTAGCTAGCTAATTTATATGAAGCAAGAGAAACTATTATAATATTATGCCATTCTTTGTACAACCATTTCGTCGATATTTTCTCATAAAATACAATATCTGAGTTAATGAATAATTATGCTATATTTTTCTACTGCTCTACAATACAACATTTTCTAGACTATAATGATGTTATAAGCTATAACTAAATATACTAAATAAAGTGTTGTAAATGATTCTTTCACTGATGGCTGGTTGCTGATCTGGTGCACGCCGGCTGCTTCTTCACTCCAACAAGTCATTAATGTGGCTGGCTCCTGTGATATTGGCGATATACCTCCATTTTCGCCTGATACTCTGTAGAGTTGTTTGCTTCGCTGAATATCCATTAATAATTGTTGTAGCTAGTTAGTCTCTTTCATATTAAGTGGTGTTGATCAATAATAATCGTGATTTAGTAACAATTTTATGCTGTTTTTCATTCATTAAGCTTTTCATTATAATGATCAGACAACTCCCAATCGAACTGATGTCCCATATATTCACATTGCATTGCATCAGCTGTGATGGTTGGACAACTCCCATGATTGATATTTCTAGCAGCATAGCAATTGCCATATATTTCATGTCTGCTTATTGATGCATCACAGTGTTTGGTGCAATGTTTTGCAGCAGTTGTGGTATTAGGTGATCCCACAATTTATCATTTCTTTTGACTTTTGGTCATCTATTGCTTCAAACCCTGACAATACCTTTACTCACCAGTAAAGTTTAGTTGTGTTAGCTTCTTCCTAGTAGCGGCGGAAAATACGTATGAAATGAAACGGGAAATAGAGATTTAGTCGAAAAACTAATGGTCGAAACCGCTGTTGTCGACAGGCTATTTGTAGAATTCGTAGACCATTAGTCGAAATTTAAGACTATTTGTCGAATTCATAGACTATTTGTCGAATTCATAGACTATTTGTCGAAATTGAAGACTATTGGTCGAAGTATTCAAATATTTTCGCGGAAAATGTTATTTTATTAAGAGAGCACAACTCTAAGTACAAACAAGCCGCTTGCAGTTACAGTACTGCCATATCTTCTGATTTTGGTAGTTGCTAGTTAATATGATTATTAGGGTTGTGGCTCATTAAAATAGTGTTGAGTAAATGTGTACTAGCAACAATCTTATTGCATCTACAGCTGCACAATTTGCAGTAGGCGATTCTCCCTTACATCAATACTACTTATTGAACATAAGGAAATACCAGCAGCTGTACTCCATGTATGCTGTGATAGTAAAAGTACCGAATGCATATACACTGCATGGTTGTGAAATGCTCACTACTGCACTGCTGCAAAATTATTGCAACTTATTTTACATCTTGTCATTTATAAGGACTTATCCATCTACTGTAATAATTTTTTGTCATGGTCACAACCTTAATTACTGTATAGGTGTCATTTGACTTCACAGTACAAGATTATATTATCACAACATAAATATATATACAAATATATTTTAGTATGTATACATTGTAAATTAAAACATCTTATACAATGTATGGGATGTTATGTCATGTCGCACCCACATGTCATGTGGGTGCGGCATCGAGGCTTTAAGGTAGTCATGACTGTAGCCTTGAGCAGAAAATCTTTGAGACTTTATATGCTGATTTACCATGAACATAAACACTGCAAAAATAATGTATTACAATGGTAGCTCACAAAATTTGAGATAAATTCAATTAAAGTTACAGCCAAACAATAGAACATATGTTATGTTTCATTTAAGGCTGATGTACTGAAAATCACTAAAACTGAGTAACTCGATAGTATCTATCATTTTTATTCAGAATTTTCAAGCAGATTAAATATGCCAATAAAACTTTATATATTTCAACTCTATTGCTTTCATTTAACAAAAACCCAACACATGTTTATAGTTCGTGAAAAAGATAAATATAGAGAAAGTGTTAAGAGTTGTTGAGCATTGATTTCAAATGCTCAACAAACTCAAACAAGGAAAAGTGTAAACCCTGAGATGACTTCCCAGTGGTTTGAGCCAAAATCTATTTATAGCTGGCTCTTTGCTTTGAGCTATTCTTGCATTGTTTCTCAGATGTTTCCCAAATGTGTTGCGCAACAAGACAGACCAGATATTAAACTTCAATGAACATTTTGGAGACATGCAATGATTGACAAGTCTACTTCGAGTTTTGGGATTAAAGCTAAGTTAGCTAGTAACTCTTTGTAATCATAGAACAAAGAGAACTTTCATTTAAGTAGTTAAAAAGAGTTGCCATAATTTTACTCACCGCTGTACACAATCTGACCAGCTTAATATTTATGAAAAGAGAAGAAGTAGAAGATTTTGAGTGGATGTATTACACCAACTTTGTACTGTTTTAAAGACAAAGCAAATTAATTAAGTTGCAATAATGAAGAAAGATTGGCCATTTATCGAGATATAAATTCAAGCGGCAATATCCTATAGTGTAACAGTTTAACAGTAGCAGAATGGCAAGGAAGATGGCAAGTAAGAAAGATTTTTGTGCACATTGTGAAGGACTTGTTACAAAGAGAAACAGAGCTTTTGCTTGTGATAATTGTAATTTATGGGTACATCTAAAGTGTACTGCCTTTACGTTGAAAGTCTATCAGGAAGTTGTGAAAGGAGATAGTGAAGTAGACTTCGTTTGCAATAGATGTGTGGTAAGTGTTCCTGACTTGTCATTACCTGTAATAGGTGTACTTATACTTGCTTGCATTTGTAACGCAGACCTTCCTAAGGTACATGTTCTTTTTAAATTAATAAAAGTTTTAAATGTCCATAAAGTTATCAAAAATGTATAAACATAAATTAGGGAAACAAATCTTCACGAGCCAAATGTCGTTAAAAACATTGTGTCGCAAAAGGCATGACTTTTCGTTATTAGCTACATCTGGTATACATTTCAAACAAACTTATTACAGCAAAAAGTAAATAGTGTCAAAAATTCAATTTTTACAAGTGATGGAAAAACTTGGTTTTGCCATTTACGACCACCACTGGTAAATAAAACTTAAGAGTCGTTATCACTTTACAAAAGTTCATAGAGTTGCCATTTGTAAAGTTTAAATCACAGAGTATGATTTACCAGACAAAATATAGACCAGACTATTTACCTGTGAGTAACCTAGACTGTAAATTGATTTGCTGATATCAACCTTGCTAATCTTTGCTAAGCGTATGTTAACATATTAACATACGCTTGAACTAAAGGTTATTTATTGTGATTTATTTACTTAGAAAACTGTGAAAATGTCAATTAACCAACAAAAGGCATAAATCAGAGCAAAGCAAATTATATAATTATTATGTTTATGGCAAGTATTTTATATACATGTACACACATACAAAAATCATCAGGGAAATTGCATGATAGATCGAGATTTTCTAGGTTTATCTGAAAAACTGAATTTATTGCCCAATATCTTTGCTTTTTCAGACTGCTGGTGAAGAAACATCTGAATCGGTAGTAAAAAGCAAACTGAAGCACTTATGCAGTTCAGCACGATCAAGTCGTACAAATGAAGAATTACGGTAAATTGTTAATAGTATTATTATTCGTTTAAAGTTTTTGCACTACTCATTTTAAGTGCTTGTGTATGAAATTATATTTCCATTAAACTCAACCATCTAGTACTTATAATTATTGTAGCCATTAGCCAAGTTTAGATTTTTTCTTCAACAGGTTAACATGCCCAGATGTAAGCTCATTGCATCATCTGACGTACAATTTTGACCCACCACCTAACTTTGAGGAGTTGTAAGTATAATTGAAATGTTTTACCCTAAACTGTACATCAGGTTAACATTTTGGTTACCTACATTCAACTGTAGGTAACCAAAATAATATTCAACCAAATTCATCTGAAATTCAAAACAATTGCCTAATTTATCAAAAGGATTTCTAAAATTAATATAATATGTTATTAGTATATCTTATTATAACAAAATAAAATTGAAGCACACACATATATAAATGATAATGAGCATGATCCGGTAAATCTTTGGTTTGGTACTATATACATAAAAAATAAAATATCACACTGTAGCTTATTGAAATTATAGTTATTGAACTTGTTATAAAAAACCTTAAAGGATTACACGTTTTTCACTGTAAGTTCAAATGTGGGAAATTGAATTGCTCAGAACTAATCAAAATAAGATTCTTATTACCTTTGATTTCTTTAGAAAGCAGAAAATGTGGTATACGCCTCCCCCAGCAAACTGGATAAGTGATGACATACCAGCTTCATGCAGGTCTAATGTAATTAGTGAAACGCAAAGTCAACCTTATACAAGTGTGGAAAAAGAGTAAGTTGAAAAATAACTTATTAAATTTTTTTTTAACTTGTTTTTAGTAACATATTATTTTGTGTTGCAACTGTTTTATCTGTTTGTCAAATAACTCTAATATTTTTATATATAGTATCCCAGTAACATCCACAACCGGTGATGGGCAGATAAATGTGTGTTCTCGTGGTACATCGGCATCTACTCCACAGTCACAAGGTAAAATAAGACATAGTACATCATTTTAATCATCATACAAACCTATGTAATTAAATGTTAACCTAAATGTACATGTTTGTTGGACACTACATAGTAAATATCTAATGTAGCTATGCTTACTATACATATAGACCCTGTCATTTTGTGTGTGCACGCAGTTACTCTCAAATGTACTTTTATCAGTTTGATAGCTGCTATCAATTCACTTCAATCTGATTCAGTTTGAACACATTATACGCTGCATGTTTACCAATAGAAGTTTGTAGAATAGCCCATCCCACTTCTACAAAATAGCATTTCTGTACTTATATTGTAATCACGTTGAAAATATTTTTGTTGATTTTTTGGAAGTCACCTTCGCTATCCTAATAAGATTCTAGCACACTGGAGGGTAACCACAGTACCTAATGTTATCACACTCAAGCAAGATATTTCTTTCTTGTGACGATTACTCTAGTTTTATTTGTAGAAAGCAATGCAACAGCAGAATCCATGACACCGTCATTGATATTAACACAATCACTAAATCCTCCATCCGCAAGAGATGAAGAGTAAGTATAATATAAAACAATATTATAATTGAATTTAGGATGCTTGACTTACTAAATCTACACTCCGCAGTTTTGTACTCATATGACGTCAAAATTGTAAAAGCTGATTCCTATGCAGACCACATCTTGATATCAAGTCATTTGTTAAAACATTTTTTATAAAATTCGACATGTATATGCTATGAGACAAGATCATCTAATTTATATTTTACTTGCTATCACAAAGTTTGTTGTCTTTCAATTATCCTACCGTATAATTTTAGTCCATGTTGACCATAATGACAATTTATTACAGATCCTTAAGACAGCATACGTCGTTATCACTAGCCAACAAAACACAGAATGACCACTTGAATTTAATAGATAGCAACCAGTCACAGCCACATCCTCGATCAGAGAGAAAAAGGTGAGATTGAGAAGTTAATGAACTAAAACATTCTGCAAATGTTTTTTTATTTTTAGAATTGATTAATAACTTTGGGTTATCATCTTGATGCTTACTAAAATTCACATGATCAATTTATTCAAAATTGAGTGCTATTTGAAATAAAAAGGAAATTATGTATGATGTGCAGGCAATAATATAATAGTTTGCAGAAAAATTAAATCATAATGATGACTCATTTACATGTATTTCATGGTAGAGCAAGTGCCAGATGGTAACTTAAACTATTGTATGACGGTTAATTGTCATCTGCACTTCATACAGGTCATATACAGTTTTAAATGCCCGCTATAAACACGGTGAACACTATAAACCTAGAAGCAGATTCAGGACAGATCAACGTGAGAGAACAAGGAGCAGAACTAGAGCTGGTGAATGCTATAAATCTAGGAGCAGATTCAGGACAGATCAATGTGAGAGATCAAGGAGCAGATTCAGGAATGATCAACGTGAGAGATCAAGGAGCAGAACTAGGGCTGGTGATCACTATAAATCTAGGAGCAGATTCAGGACAGATCAACGTGAGAGATCAAGGAGCAGATTCAGGACAGATCAACATGAGAGATCAAGGAGCAGAACTAGGGCTGGTGAACGCTATAAAATTAGGAGCAGATTCAGGAATGATCAACGTGAGAGATCAAGGAGCAGAACTAGGGCTGGTGATCACTATAAATCTAGGAGCAGATTCAGGACAGATCAACGTGAGAGATCAAGGAGCAGATTCAGGACAGATCAACATGAGAGATCAAGGAGCAGATTCAGGACAGATCAACATGAGAGATCCAGAAGCAGAACCAGGGCAACTAAACTCTATAGAACAGTGAGCAGATCGAGGGCAGACCAGCGCTATAGATCTTGGAGTGGAAGTAGTTCACCTAGAAGGTATATCTTCTCTTATGACATATGGCATAAACATAGACCTTCAGCTCAAGTTACACATTAATTTTCAACTTGAAGATAACAATTTATTAATAAAATTATTAAGCGAACCTCTTTCATAATTATTAATACATGTTTTGATAGCGCAGCATACAATATAATAATATTATTTGTTTATAGCGGGTCAAACTCCTCATCATCAATTATGCATATTGATCCAGGACCTAATGACTTTAACAACAGTGACATTGATGATACGTAAGTCTAAATAAATATAATTATTATTAGCACTAACCATAAAATAAATATGACCAAAAAAATCTATTACTTCTTTAATAAATCATCAATACGACAATGAGTGGTTTTCATATACTAACTACACAATAATATATGTGGGATTCACTTATCAATTATATATAAAAGAAAAATTTCTAAAGGCACAAAATTTCTATATCGATTCAAATTGTGGAATTATTTTCCAGCATCGATTAAGATGAACATCTACGTAGTCGTGCTATCAGGTGGTACCAGAAACATCCGAGAAATCGACGAAGAGCAGAACTGAAACAGAAATAAAAACACAATGTACCATTCACATGTGTTATATGTTCATGGCGGTAATGCAATGCAGTTATCTCGTCTCACATGTTTGCGATTCTGGTGTTGGTTTATAGAAAGATAACCATAACTAACATTTATTTCTCTAGTGTGGTGACATATGAGATTTATCCAGCCGGGAGCAAGCAGCAAGGAGATATGCTTGTGTCATCAAATGGGTACAGCTACGTCGTCAATAAAATTTATAAAAAGATGGATGGTAGAAAGACAGTCTATTGGATTTGTAGCAAACGAAAAGAATGCAGAGCCAAAGTGACCCAGAGTGACAGCTTTGAATCCGCATACAATGCATCCGGCTTACACAAGTGTCTATCGCAAGAATACCTACAAGAGCGAACTGCTTTAATAACTAAGGTAAGAGAAGTAATGTTAGAAGCACCCAATCTCATTAATAATCCTCAAAACTAATTTAATGTAAAGTTTGGCTGAAGCTTTTCATACTAAATATTAGCATATGAAAAAGCTGTACATGACTCTGACTGATATTATAGATTAAAGAAGAAGCAAAACTGAAACCTTTCTCAAGTGCTACCTCGATAGTAGACTACAACTTGAAAGAATTTATGACAGAATGTGCAACCAGCAGTAGTCTTTCAAGACAAAATTTAATCAGGATGGCCAATAAAATAAGAGAGAGAAACAGACCAAAACATCCAAAGTCAAAAGATTTCGAGGTGAGTCAGCCTAAAATTTTATCATACATAATTTTAAATTATGTATTTAAATGTAATATTGAATTAAGATAAACAGGCTTAATTAAAAGAATTGATTATAATCTTATTGAGTTTACTGCTGCTTGGAAAACCTAACTTCACTTGTGCTTTAACTTTGCAATAGAGGTTGGTAATCTAAACATCTGATACGGTAATCTAACTGTGACACAAATATCAAAACAGTATCTAAAATATTTTTTAGCTTATACTTGATGCCATACCAAAAAACTTCTTGCGGGCAGACATTCAAACTGATGGCGAAAGGCACTTAGTATTTTCCACTGACACTCAGCTAGATCAACTAAAGAAATCTAGAACTCTGTATTTGGATGGAACCTTCAAGTGCGTGAAAAGGCCTTTTGAGCAGCTGTTAACGATAAACGCCTTCATAAGACAGGGATGCTTCAGCAAACAAGTGCCACTTTTATACGTATTAATGTCAAAAAGAAGAAAGCTGGATTATGTTCAGGTACAAATCTTTATAGAATATTTGTATTACAAGAGCCAATTTTCACCCAACCCTCCCTCTTTAAATGCTATCTCATTGTGTTATCAGTGCCATAATTTCTTTTCAGGTATTGAAAGACATTAAAGAACGGCTAGCACCTGGTTTGAATGCAAAATATGCAATGGCTGACTATGAATTAGGTAAGTAAGTATTTGTTAACACTAATATCTGGAATGTACATTTAATTACACAGGCGTTCACGTTGAAATGTTTCATGATGTAAAATAGGTTTGCTATGTCCATTCCAAATTAAATTTGTCATAAAAATTAAGCGGTTATATGTCCCACTTGAAAATATTATGGACACATTTTCAAACATTAAAGAAAATGTTTAATTTTGTAAAACGTTAGGCTGTCTCAGTATCACCATGTTGCGTAACTGGACGCATCTGTGATTAGTACAACGATTTGGGTTTAGTCAATGGTAACATTGGTGATTCTCAATACAATGCCAATGAATATTGTATAAATAGAATATTTTTCTCCATTTTAGCACTGTGGAAAGCAGTCCATGAAGTGTTTGGGAAAGAGCTAGAGATGAGAGGTTGTCATTTTCACTTTTGTCAATCGATCCACCGGAATATGAAAAACTATGGACTATCAAAGAGCTATCGCAATAAGAATGGTAAAGTGAGAGAACTGGTCACTATGTTGTATGCCCTAGCGCTGGTACCAGCCAACAGTGTAAAAGAGGTGTTTAATTATATATGTAATAGAGCAGAAAGAGACATAGAGGAACAGGACTACAGAATGTTTAGCTTGCTGGACTACTTTGAAAGATTTTGGTTAAGTGACAATAATCAAGGGTGGAGCCCAAAAGACTGGTGTGTTTTTGGTTTAGAAATTAGAACCAACAACGACTTAGAAGGATGGCACAGAAAACTAAATGGGCTGCTACCGCATCCACACCCTAATATGTATTTACTTTTGTCCATCCTACATAGTGAAGCGGAAAATATAAACTATGTAGCACAAATGTTAGACAATGAGCAGCAACTGAGAAAACAGACAAAAAGCACACAATATAGAAATAAAGATTTAGAAAATTTATGGAACAGCTTGAAAAACAGAACAATTTCACTTTCAAAGTTTATCAAGGCAGCCAAAGATCTAACACCAACATTTGATAGATTTTGAGTGCTCTACTTTTACTACCTATATTTTGTTTTATTTTCCAACATAGCATTTGATGATGTATTATGGCATTATATCAATAATTGCTATTTTTAGCTATCTGTCATTGCTGTTCTTAATAATATTATGAATTATGTCATATATTAATTTTAGCAGGTCATTCATTACTGAATAAACTATTTAATAAATCAATTTTATTGATTTATATTTATTTTTTAATGCTGTTACTACAAGTTTAATCTAAAATTTTGAGAGTTGAATCTCAACAATTATATGAACAAATATTCCAATAGCTCTTACGAAAGATGCCAAAACGCTACTCTGTAAAATTGCAACATTAACTTTTTGGAGACCTAGCTACAATGAATCAATGCACTTCTATGAATATTAATTATGCAGTTACAAGCATACTTGTACAATATGCATATAGGCATATCTTATACACATGCATGTATGCAATTGATTGGGGTGGTTGCACAGCTATACTGAAGAATAAATCCACAAGCTTAGAAAGTATACATGATTATAACACAGTTGCATATAAAAAGACTTGTATTATACCACTACCAATGCGCTCTAATTCTGAAAAAATATATAGCCATTACTCCAAAATTAGGATACAATTTCAAAATACTTCACTGTGAAACAAATGAACTTCCGTGTCGATAAAGTAGTGAAAGCTTTTAACAAACTCTCACAAATTTGATCATGTAGTAAAGAAGCATGCAATACGTTGTACATGTATAAATTATTACACCCAAATGTCACAGAACTCCATAAAAAATCAGTTGCATGCATATCACAAGTGTGTATGCGAAGTATTTTCTGATACAGCAGTTATAGCATAGCATATGTTTAGCTGATGGAGCTAGTACACAAATTCTAAAACTAAACTAACATTAAGTTGAAAATAAACTTAACTAACAGGTAAAAACTTACTAATAATATTAGAATTATTATTGTTTTTGTCCAATAGTATTATTTTCGACTAAACCACCTGAGTTTTCGACCAATAGCCTAAGTTTTCGACCAAAACTACACTTTTCGACGAAAGGCTTCAATTTCGACAAATGGCCTATCGGCAAATGCGTATTTCGACTAATAGAATTTCGGCGAAATCACCATAAACCAATGAAACTGCTCCGATAATGCTTCCCAATGAGTCATTGGCTTAGCCTTAGAGACTAACGCATTTCGGACTCTGCTAGAATGCGACATTTGTGAGCTTGAGTATGTACGATCACAGCGCAGAGACCAAGCGAATAGACCAGCTAGAGGAAAGTTTGGAGCGGTTTGTAAAAGATTTAGGGCTGAGGTACTTGATGAGTGCATCATTTTGTAATTACACCAAACAACATATTCTTTTGTAACATATGTTATCAATATTTACAACATAATTATAATAAGTGCTTTACTTCTGAGTCAGGAGTCAAGCAGGAGTAATGCCAGGAGTCCTGATACCTGGCATTACTCGTTCATACGTAAAACTAAACTTTTTCTTCTGGTAGAATGCATTACGTGTTCTAGTTGATAGTCTGGCTGTATTTTTGTGTAAAGGTTGACTTGCTACGAACTTCACATGACAGTTATTTGATATCAGCAGATTCACCATGTCTTACTCTGCTGTGTTGTAGGTGAAAAATATGTGGAAACGTGATTACAAGCTCTTAAAAGCTCAAAAACGAACAGTTAATCGCAGCCACACGAGACCGCCGTAGTTTGGATTCGTTTTCCAAAACGGCTCGAATGTGACCTAACTGTGGTAGATGGTTTCTGTTTACACTTTCATGCAACCTTATTCGTCGAAATATTTTCACAAAATTATATACTTCACGCAGTCAATAAAACCATGTCTATTGTTCTTACGCGTCTGTTTTATAGTCATTGTAACACTGTCACTTTTAGCACTGATATCCTATAACTTACCGTAAAAATTTGTTTAATTTTTTAGCCTTTGCTTGAAGGAGTACATACCATTGTCTGATAATCATGACGAGCCTGTTGGTCACTTGTGATAATCGAACAGTGCTGCAGAAAATATTTGTGAAGGATTGGGTCACATGATCAGATTACGACTTGCGGATTCGACCAAATTGAAACAAAACTGTAAAGTAGCGAGCATCTATATTTGATACGGGGTCTTTGGTAAAACCAGAAGTGTTTGTCATAAACTAATGCTACGATAAGTTTTATATCGAGCTTTTTATTGGCCTTTCAATTCACGTGGCAAGACAATAACCAAATTTCATGGCTACGTCAGAGAAATAAAGAGATTCCAATCTACGGCGGCTTTGGGTTTTTGGGCTTTTAAGAGCTTGTAATCGCATTTCCACATATTTGGTACCTACAACAAAGCTGAGTCAAACATGGTGAATCTTTTGATACCAAATAACTGTAATGTGAATTTTGTTGCAAGTCAACCTTTAATTAACGGGTTGTGTATTTAGGTTACTGCGATTGGTTATTGAGGGAGCACTGTCTTCGAGTATTTCATCGGAAATTCACCAGATTAATGAGATGGTATATTCAAGTTATTTGGTCAATGTCTGGTGTTAGCTGGCAGGAGAATGGATTTCAGCTTCTTGTGGTGGTTTCTCTGATATGTGATCATCTTCTGTGGTTGATTCTTCTCAGCATGGAGTTCCTAATTAGCTTGTTGCTGCTTTTTAATTATTGGACTTTGGATGCTTTGAAGGGTCTTGTCGCTGGTGTGGCTTGCTATCTGTACGTCCCGTTGTGTGTATTGTATGTACAACTTCTTTGGCTTACTCCATTTTTTGTCGGTGTCTTCATATCTCCAAGCAACAGCATAGTGTTTGTCTATCCAGTAATCTGTCCCATTCCGTGTCGGTATCGAGTTTTAGTGAAATGTCAAAATAACAGCTTTTCACCATTGTCTTTTTTAATATACCATTTTGAATAGTTTTTGAATTTGACGAGCACAATATAACAACTAGAACTTTCCAGTAACTGTGTATTTGTATCTGGCCACAGTGGTAATGGCTTTTCTTTTTTTACTTTCCGTGTGCGTGTGGTGGGTGCGTGCGGTGTGTGTGCGCGCAGTGTGCGTGTGTGCGTGCGTGCGTGTGTGTTGTGTATGTGTTAGTTAATGTATAACTCTGTATATGCTGGAAGTTTGGTCGAGCAGCAGATATTTTTCTTCCTGTTTAGTTCACAAGTGCACAAATAGTTTTATGGTTTATTAATGTTACTATAGTAGAGTAAAGGTACAAACTCAACTATTACTGCAAGACATAAAGGTACAAACTCAATTACATATTACTGTAAAACAGTCTTTAATATGACAAGGTTATTACATCTATTGAGAGCAAAATTTACAGCTCTTTCAACATTTACTGGCAGAATAGTATATTAATTATTTGTCTATGATTGATTGCACTTGAAAATTCAGACTGTCAGGGCTGAGTTTGAGTTCTAAACAACATTTTGTTCAGTGTAGGTCATTATGATATCCCTAAACCTCAATCTTACAATGATCATTATCTAAGGCAAGTCACTAAAAAATGTTCAGCATTAAATGATTGAAATACATGAAAATAGCAATAATCTTTCATTTTTAGCGTTGTACAATAAATATATCTTGAAGTCTTTTTCGTTATTTTCAGGCTTACATTCAGACGTTGTGAGAAAAAGCTTAGCTATTACATTCTTAATAGTTCATAATATTAATTATATGATTATAAGTACATGTATTTTGAAGTTACATGTAGAATTTAATATCCATTATTTTTCCAGTTTTTAAGTACAAGTTAGAGTTGTCCCTCTTTATCAACATTTATAAGACAACTCTCGTTCCTTTTCTAGATAAAGACAGTTCAAACTAAAAGGAGAAAAGTCGCGATATGGCTTAAATCATAGTCTATGCTGGTGATTAATGGAAGCAAATACTCCATGCAAACATGATAAAAATTGATTCTAATAATAGTTTCATCTTTGCTGAAGATGCAGCAGTTCGTTTTTGTAAGCTTATTTTGTAAGTTAATTGAAATGAAAAATATTATTGAGTTGAGTTGGTATCAGCTTTCCTGAATTTTCAAACAATGCAATAGAACGAAGCTAACAAAGCTAGGGAATCATACACCTGTATTCAATTTCATTTATCATGCATAAATAACTTTCCCACGACCAAATGAGTGGAGTGAATGTTTGAGAGTATTTATGATAAATGCATGTGCACACAACTTACAAAAACTTTTCATCAACAACGTCGCAAACCCCTGTATCAAAATCTCATCGACAAATTTAACCATTTTTTGTAGCTTTGTTAAAGTATAATAACGATACGAAACACATATAAGCCTATTTGAATATGTTACCAAGTCTTTGAAAATTGTCTACATTTTGCTAAACCTTACCCATTTGATCGGATTATACACAAATAAACAAATTAATTTGGCCGAATATCTTTATTAAAACTAGCCAAGCCTTACTTTTTTCAAAATTAAGACCGGCAATCGAAACGCCGAGAGACAGAGAATAGAACCATTAAGTCATGCGCATTTCACAAAAAAATAACGTGCACATTTTACCAGTCTATAGCATTGTCGAATTGTCGAAGGTTTCTGTAATTAACGTAGAAGTACAGAATTCGTTTCTTTTTGCCGATTCAAAGTAACTGACATTTTGGAAACTTTTGAGTACTTTGGTATTCTAACTGATGTCCGAAGCAGTGAAAGTAAAGGAAATGACGATGATATTTTTTATAACGATTTTTATGAGATTATTACAATATTATTACAATAATATTGCATTTTTCTTATTGCAGGGGGAGACATATAAACATATAATCTTTTCATTTTATTATTGTTGTTTGTTGTATATATTAACACCCACACCCAGTACATTACAGCTACCATTGCAGTGATCCTATTACACTGCAGTGCTATTTGACTGCTAATATCGCATTTCTCAACCATCAGTACCCTTTCTTTTTTCCAATATCACTTTGGTCATGGGCTGTATGACAGGGGAATTTCTAGTATTCTATTAAATTACATAATACTCAAAGCTCTACCTGTAGAATTATACCTCTAACTCCACCTGTAGTCTCTCCTCTGTCCTGTATTTTTAGTTGATCTTCCATTGCTGATATTTTTAAAACAATGAAAATAAAAAACACTGAGTGTTATGCTATCCAAAGTGAAACAAAATATTTAGCAGCAGTGTCCTCGTACTATGTACAAAATATAATTGTAAAAATAAGGCTTTCAATGAATAATTAATCTTTTGAGAAGGTCAAAATAGGAGTTATGTTCTATTTAGCATAAACCTGATAACTTAAGCAATGCCCACTTGTTATCCATCAGAAAGCTGGTTATTGTACTATAATATGGTACACATAACTGATCATTAAACAACAATAAAAATAGGAAAAAACTGCAAGTTATGATATTAAGTGAACGACGTAATATTCAGCGTTAACTAATATGTTTGTTTGTTTTCATCTATAATATAACTACAAAACATAATATGAAGAGTGTTTCTCACAGTATAAAAGGACAAGAGAAATAGAAAAAATTGTCACTCCAGGAAAGGGGATGATGAAGTCTCTGTGCGCAATAGCAAGGCTAATCAAGGCGCGGAACCTGAAAGTAGAGTCAGCAGAAGTCTGTCTAGTTAGTTTAGTCTAGTCTGGTTGTCTGAGGTAGCGCTTTCGTTCATTTTTGAAAGAATTAGCATTCACAATTTCACGCGGTGTAACCGGTAGTAGATTCCATAGCAATGACTCCTGATAACCCAAACAGCATTGACCCGCTTATGATTTAAACAATGGTATTTTTTAGGTTTATATGTGTTTGACGAGTAGTTAGATGTGTTATGTTATGGTTTGTTTCATAAAATGTGTTGTGTGCTTTTATCAGTACTTTGTATTTGTATAACTTTTTAATAGTTAAAATTCTATTTAGGTTGAATAGCGGATTGGCAGAAAAATCATAAGATTTTTTGTTAACTATTCGGAGTAAACAGTTTTGAAAAAACTTTAATTTTGTTTAAGTAGCAGTCTGGAACACTTCCCCATTTCTTCATATTAATAGAGTGTAGAGAAGTCTACGTAGTCGTCAACGACGCTTTAGATAAACTCCATATTCAAGGTTGTCAATTTATTTATTGCAGAATCTTTGTGATATTCCATAGAAACAGCATTAGACAACTCTGAGAATGCCTACTTGAACAAGAAATCACTGTTAAAAATGTTGGAAGAAAAACAAAATGACTTCATGCTAATCTAGTCTTTGTTGAACAATTGCTGTAAACATCTACCAGATGGTAAAATCTTTAGCTTAATCAGCTAGACTAGTGAGCTACTAGTGAAATGTTTCAAGCAAGCATGTCAGGCCATCTGACCTCAATATATCATGGTCCGTATGTATATCCTCAAAAGTGATTCCATTTATCTGTACTACAAAAAATAAGCCCGATTTCTGAACCATGTCTTCACTGGTTCATTGTCTAAACTGGATTTTACTCAATAGCATTTGAAATTTGTTCCAATATTCATGAATGTGAATAAAAATATATAAACACTGGTGAAAAAACAGAAAATGTGGAGGTAAAGAAAATGTGATCAAAAATTAATTTACGGCGTATAAGCATTAAAATCATTATTATTAATGCAATGAGCATTAAAAATAAGTTTTAACCAAAGCAGTATAATATTGATCAATCTAAATTCAAACCAAATCGATCAATATTTGGGATTGATCCTAAAATATAAAAATTAATAAATGAAATTAGAAAATAGCATTAAAATTGACTAAGCGTGAGTACACAAAAGCTCATCTTAACTCGGGTGGTATCTGTGGCAGCCTGAACTCGTCGTGTGAGATAGCCTTAAGGAGTCTAAGCTTGTGAGGTTTGGCGCTTTTTGGGATGGTATACGAGCTGAGAGGTAGGTGAGTACCGAAGTACTGGTTGATCTTCGTGTGCAGCTGCCTCGTGCTATAGTTAAGTTTTTGTTTGCATTTCTTGACTGGAAATAAAAAGAATAACCAGTAAAAAGACAACAAAGTTCCCCTGTTTTGTGTATATTCTGAAACCTCTATTTGAATGCCACCTTTATTTGAGGGCCACCTCTGATAGAACGTCACTATAGGAAAAGGGTTGACAATTACAGCGAGGTAACTTGTAATGAAGCGCCACCTCTGTTTGACCGACACTGGGAGATTTTTTGATCTTTATGAACCCATATTAGAAAGTGATCAGTAGAAAAATGTTCACAAAACAATATTAATAATGGCTTGGTACATCAATAACAAAGAAATTTTTTCATTGTTGTTGTTGTGGTTGGCATGGCTTTACCTGAGAATTACAATTATCACAATTATAAGAATTACACTATGACTCAAAGTCACTAATGTCTAAATCCCATCCATTGTTTTCAGATTCGTTCATAATGCTTCTTACAATCTGACCTAAAACTTTGAATCGTTTTGATAAGCGATGAGAAGACTTTTCAGGAACACCGCTTGACGTAATAGCAACCATTGTTATTGCATACCGAAATAGTTAATAACTATCTAGCTAATATGTTTTAATCAAAGTAGTTCTTTGTTCAATTCGGTCTGACACTTCGGCATGTGTGAAAAGTGGTTTAGCAAAACTGCTGAGGTTGACTGCGTTAATATTGCTCCACCCGAACTGTAATATAAGTGACACTGGCATCGCCTCCCCTGTAAAAGGGTTAAATTATTCTCACCAAAATTCTAACGAGCTAGTCGAAGAATACAGCATCACCTTCTATTTAAACATCACTTCTAATAAAACTCTTAGAGGTGATGTCATTATATGGAAATGGTTGAAAAATACACTGCCAAGATGCTCAAGGAGAGAGTTTACAATAGTTGAGTAATTAATTTAGCATGATTTCAAGGTGAGCCAGAATCTTTATGACAATTTTTATTGGTAAAATAAGTTTACAGTATGTCTTTTTCAACCTTTACAGAAATGCAGATGTGAGTGGTTATTGTTCAGGATCAGTGAAATTTTGATCGTAAAAATAGTTTTGTATAATACTAAAATTGAGCAAAGCCTTACCTTCAGGCATGATTGTAGTCTTTCTGTAGTATGACATCATTGGGTAGGTGCATTGTGAACTCTTTGTTTGTGGAGGTAGAATTCTTTTTAAGCGGTCAACCGGAAAAGTTGCTAAAATGTGAAAGGCACCAAAAAAAATTATATATTTATAATATATAATATATAATTAATTGAATGCATGATTTATTAGCTTTTTAACTATTGAACCCTACCGACTGTCATTCCGACATTGCATAGGGCATGTCAAAAACCCTAGTGGCCGAGACACCAGCATTCATATGGCTCTGTTGACAAAAGCTGTTTCTAAGTAACGGTGTAAACTAGTCAAATTAATTCTTGCACAGGATGTTATACCACTTCTATTTGTAATAGTTTTCAAACATCTTCCTTTACTTCCTTCGTTATAATAACAAATTTTATCGCAACGATATTGCGAAAAAAAAATCGATTTGATTAGTTTGTTGGTAGGTCAAAAATGATCGTGATACAAATAAATAATTTTGGGATACTTACTATAATTTTCAAGTTTATTTCGAGTCATGAAATGATGATGAGCGTGTGCTCAATGGAAATGCTACTACTGTAAATATTTTTACGAGTTTTTAAAATCGTACAAACTTTCATATTTTAGTTCGAATAATCGTGAAATACTGTCGTTTCTGTTTGATGACATTTATTTTGGGTTGCCCGATTTCACCAAAATATCACTTTCACCAAATATCATTGTATTTTGAGTACATTTAGATAAATATTTAATAAAAGTTTTAAAACTTTAGATCTTTGGGCCGATTTCCCAGGGTTACTGACACACATTGACAAGCATGGCCATGGTTCAAAGGGTTAAGGAAAAAGAATTGAAACTTGCTAGGACTTTTCTTCCAAGTAACTTTCTCAAAAGCATGCAAAGGATATCTGAAGAAAATCTTAACCATTTTTCTCCATGCACTTTAAATGAATTTTGTAATTAAATTGAATTTATTAAAAACAGTAAATTTCATTTTCGACAAAATTTTGTTTTTCCTCAAGTTTACCCCATAGCCCCTGTGATGTTTTTAATAATAATTGTAAAATTTTATAACGTCAATTCCGGCTAACTTGTTTACTATCAGCTAGCTGCCAATCCATCAATGTAATGATTTAACCACAAGTGCAAATCAGTCTGCAATCAGGTGCAATACCTTATCGCTGCCGATTCATGTGCAAATGGACAAAAACAAGCTGCTCTAGTTGTTTACTTAGTAAGATTCACCACTTTTCAGCATCCTCCTATCTTTAAAAATAGCTGCTTTTAATATTGCCCCACAAAGTAAAAGAAATAAATGAAATCACTGCTGCCCTTATGTTGTCACTATTTGCAATACGATGATTCTCCTCCAGTTTTATATAAATTTCCAGCAACTGCTGCCTTATTCATTTCATATTATATTCTCAGAGAGTGTAGACTTCTTTATAACTAGATAGAACAGAAACATATTGTACACCTAACTCTCTCCTGGAAAGGGGTGAAAAAGGTGTCTGTCTATATGTATGCTTTTATTTTTTGGATTAATGTTGTTCATCCATGTCTTTAGTTTTGCAATTCTTGTCAACACTTCACATTATATTTTATTAGCTATATGTCATATGTTAATCAAGTTTTAATAACTTTTAGTTTCACGGTGTTAAGATGTAAATATACCACAACAAATATATCTATACGTCTGTGCGGAACTTCATTACTAATCCGGGAGGGCAGTTACAGCCCCATAATGGCATAATGTGTCACAGAACATAGGTTGAAAATGGTGAGTTAAAAATATTCAAACCATTTAATCTCATTCTTAGGATATGTGTGCCAAAACAAATCAACACCGTTTGTTTGAATTTGGTGCTTGCCAAGTTTTACTCAATATTCTATGCTACTTTTACTTTTCAAATGCGACCTTTTGCAATATTTACACTTGATTTTGAGGTAAGATGGCCATGGATTAGATTGGCACCTGAAGTTGTCTTCTTTCTCAAGTTTCAAACTACAATAGAGTTGTATGGTCTTTGGTGGATACAAACTCGGTTACGATAGTGATTTTCTGTCAACTGTTACGTTGCTAAACCCATGTATTAGCTTGGGTATTGTCCGCTCACTGAATAAAGAGTAGCTAATCCCAAACTTTTCAAAAGACTACAAGAACCAGATTAAAAAATTATAAAAATAATTTATAGCCACAAACAACTTTGTATGTATGTTGCACTTTTAAAATTTATCCTATTTTTCCAATTTTCAATTGTAATCATTTTGAAGATACCTGTAATGATATCTCTGGACATTCTTTCTAGTTTGCTTTTTTCTGCGGTAGCAATGCGATCCCGTAGAGGTGGTAAGCTTGTCTGCATTTTATTCTCATCATAGCTTTCTTCTCCAAACACTCCTGAAGCTGCTAAGGTAGGATTACCATGAATCTGTACATAACTAGTACGAGGTTTGGTTGCCTCAGAGAGAAAGGTGTTCTGGCGAGTCTGGGCTTTTTTAGGGTTGGCAACTTCCCATGGTTTAAGGTATTTAACTGGCTCTTCTGGTTCAAACTCAACCATTGGCTCTGGAGATGGTTCAGCTTGCTTTCTGGCAAATTCCTCCAATCTTCTCGCAAGACATTCTCTAAAATTTAGAAAATTGATTTGAGTTTTAAAAAACATATATACAGATGCTACCCTGCTTATGAATATTCGTACTACAAACAACAATAGATACGGATGGTTTTGTGCGTAAGCTAAAAATATTCATACAAAGATGAGGTAAGCTAAATTTTGTATCGCGCGCCTGTGTCTGAGTAGCGTGGCTTTCCACCGTTGATACCGCCGCTCTTTCTTCAACATACGTAACCCCTCTTTCACTTTTTCACTGTTTTCACTTTCTCTTTCTTTCTATCTTCCTTTTTTGTTGAATTATTTTCTTTTTCATAACTATCATTAAATAAAAAGTGTTATCTATAAGCGGTAGATTACAGTTAAATCTTTCCAAGTAATTACACAGCTAACATATTCGCGACATGCAGTAACAATTTGGAAAAAATGCAGTAGCATTTCTTTTACAGTAGTACTATTTCTCTCTAGTTGTGCACATCTGTATAGAGCATATTTTTCTATTATTATTCAGCATTCTTTAAATGCAGTACAAGCCAATATAGGTTACTTATACAATCTTATATAATCCTTAGACATACGTTCCGTATTAAAAAATAAACTGAGGTATCTTTCGAACAAACTCACTTAACAAACTGCTGTTCGAAAGTTGGTGAGTGTCTGTGTTCATGTATACGTCGATCTCATGTATAAGTCAATATGTATTCTAAGAATTTGTATTTTTAATTTTTTCATAAAAATTATAACTATTTTAGGGTACAAATGTAACAACCATGATTTTTCCACAGTTTCCGTGTACATGTTAGAGTTGTCATTCATTATTAATAATTATTATGGCAGATTTACTAAAATACAATGAATTGATATAGCAAAGCTGAATAATAATAAAACTACATACCCTACAGGATGAAAATATTCGTTGGTCATAAAAATTCGCGATTTCGCGAACAGTCAATCCCGCGAATTATTAAATTCAGTGAATAATTAGTTCTATTTTTAATCACAAGAGAGAATAACTACTGCATCAAATTGAAAACTAGTCGCTAGCCTAGTTTTTAATGTAAATACTAAACGTAATTGGATTCCAAAACATTTTTAAAATCATTGCCTAAGCTTTGAGCTAACATCATTGGCAATGCATCACATTTATTTACAAAATTATTCGAGGTTGTCACAAGATATGCAGAATGGCGTCATCGCAAAAATAGCCGCGAGGCAGAAGTACTAAACGTAGCCGAGTTCCAAAATTTCTTTAAAATCATCGCCAGGCTTCGAGCTTTATTGCCATTGCGTCAAACTTTACAAATTATTCAAAGTTTTTACAAGTTATTCGGCATGGCTTCAGCATAGCAAAAAAGCTCTCCTAGTCTTTCTACATTAGAATCAACTTCATCAATCTCTAATACCGAAGTCAAGGACGATCATGATTCTGATCTGGACATTATGGTATGTATTTGATTTGCAGTGCAGATACGTTTTTCCATAATCAACTGCATTAGTTAATTCTTTTGTTTAAAAACTGATCGCTTTCATCAAATACTTCAGCTATTGTTTTTGTACTTCCTCGACACTCGTTAATATTTTTTTCTTTTTGTGTTTACTGCAGATTGAGAATGAAACAACCTACTCCGATTACGAAAACTAGAGACAAGTAGTAATATTCATCAAGGCAGGAATATTGGCAGGGAGGCAACCAGTCAACCTAGACCCCTTCATCGACAACAACTCATTGATATCGCTGTAGCAAACATGATTAAATTATATATTTTATTTCATGTATAGATATATTATAATTTATTACAAACTTGAGTGTACAAATAAAATATTTCAAATACAAATAAAATTTTACAAACGATGAATGAAGTAAATGTAAACAGTTTAGTCCATATGGCGGTTGTCTAGCAATAAAATTAAACTGGTACTCTTGATATGTGAATACTAGCGTGTAATGGTGCTTTCTGACTAGTTATTTTACTAATAGCAGATCTGTCACTGTCTTGGGTAGGTGTTGAAGGCGATTCTCTTGCTACTACATGGCTGGTAAGGAAGTTATCATCAGAACTCTCCTCGTGGCTTACTATTGCAAAGTTCTGCCGGTTGGCCAAAGATTTGTGCTCGTAAAGGCGTTTTTGTTCCTTTTTTAAAAACAGATATATTCTTCTCGTAAGTAGCTGCAGTCACATCAACTTCAATTTCCAGACCTCCCTGAATGATTGGTGATCTTCTAAGAATGACATCTACCACCCTTGCAATCATTGTTCTTCGGTGTATGATGAAAAATCTCTCTCTCACACTAAAACAAATAATGAAGCAGTAGGGATGGAAAAAAATACGGTAGTATTGCGTTTTACTGAAGAACCAAAGTAAAATTCAACTAATTTAGTAAATGAAAAACTCATTACTTACCACAAGTTGTTGGCTTATCAAAGGCCTCCAAAGCGATGAATATTCGTGAAAACCTCTGAACGCAGCAAAAATTGTTTACCATAGAATAGCATGATCGCCTCGCAGTGGTAAGCTAAATATAAACCGGAACACGCGGTGTGCGCATGCGTAGTAATAACTATTACTAGCCGCAATAGAGTTAACTTTTCCTAGAGAGCGGCAGTTTTCAGCCGCGAATAAATTCATCCACGAATATGCTTGAAAAGACAATTTTCGTGAAATATAACTCCGCGAATAAATTCATCCTGTAGGGTAAATATCTATATATGCTAATTAATTGTGATATTGGTACCGAACATAATGTCTATATATTTATAGCCTAGTTAGTTGAACCTGGAAATTAATCTTCAATTATACTTACCTTTATCTAGGACAAGTTTCTGAAAATGTGCAGCGTAGATGTGTTAAGAGTCTATCAAATCAGCAATAATTGTTTATTATTGTAATTTTATAATACATTTATCCATACTTGCCCTCACTTGGGCTTTTTATTTGTTTTTCAGGCTCACAATGATACAATAAAACCTTTGTGAGTAGATGTTGCTCTGCTACATTTTTAATATTTTAATATTGAAATAGTTACAAATTGAATTTTAATCATAGAAAATTAATTTCAATTTTAGCTATCATAATGCAATTTCTTAAATTAAATCATACCCACAGCTCTACCTGTAGCAGCAATGTTATTCTCCCCTTATAACACGTATCATTACAATAACTGAGAATTTAAAAAAAGCATTTCGTAGACCACTCGAGAGTATTTTCATTTAAGACTGAGGGTGTTAAAAGCTTAATGAGATAAGAAATGTAGGATTAACTAGAGACATACTAATCTCTCCAAGATTTATTTGAATGAGATGACAGTTAGTTACAGTAATAGAAGTAGTAAGTATAATAATAGTAATAGTAAGTAAAATAACACAATAATTAGCTAAAAATGCTAAGCAATTGAGATAAATTTCCCGAAAGACTTAAAATGCAGTTTTTGGTCTCCCAAAAGCCTACAAGCACTGTCGCTATTTTCTTTCTTTTGGAAATTGTTGCTGTATCACTGCAAACGCCTATTTTCCCTGGATAGATATACCAGCCTGAGTGGCATTGGAATCTCTTACCTTCGTTCATTCTCATCATTGAAAGCCTGACGAAGCTGCCGCAAGTAAACATAGCTGGTAGTTTTCTCTTCTAACCGTCTCTGCCTTTTCTTCATGGAAACCGTATCTCTAAATCATACCATCAATCACGTTACTAACCAGAATTCTCCCAATAAAGTTTCCTAATTATAAAATTTCATTGTTTTGAAAATGGAAATACTAGTCCTGTTTTGCTAGCTAATGTTCAACAGTAACTCAGACTGGCAATTCTCATGACCAAGTGGTAACATCAACATGCAAAGTCTTTTTCTACCTACCACTTCTAACCTTTCTGCGCACATGAACATTTTGTAGGTAAACGTAAAAAGAATGGTGAAAAGTAAAAATTACAAAATAATGAAAAACATATAGCACTTTAATTTAGTTAAAGTGTAAGTTAGTAGTCTATATTACATATTTCTATAACTTACTCTCTGTTCAAACCTTGTCAGTGCAAAGCTTACACCTCAGTCCATGTAGCTTTAGGGTTAAGTAGAAATGTTTTAAACTGTTTTTGATGGTTGTTTTTTGGAATGCTGATTGATTGATGATTGAATAAATTAATTTTTAAATATAATTTACATACTAGTTGTCATTTAATTTTAATCAATATGTCAGTTTTAATGCTGTATATGTAACTTTTACAAATGTGTGAATTATTTAAGTTTCGAAAAGAGAAAGCATTATTCAGCATTCTCATAAGAATATTTGTTATTGATTATTTCATTTGAAGTGCATATGGGAGCACATAAATGTAGTGTTTTGTGGGTTGACTGTACAGGCAAAACAGTAATTGTTTTTGTATTGCCATTGTCTGTTTAGCATGATAAATCAGTTACATAGTTGGTACCCACACTAGCAATGCAGGAAATCACATCTCTGTTAGCAACAAAAGAATTGATTGTAAGCACTGACACGCTAGAAAGGGAGAGTAACTACTGATCAGAATGCAATACATTGTAGAAAATTTACAAACAAGTCAAATCTGAACAATTGCGACATTGTATGCATTCATGCACAGTAGCCTCAGGTGAATGAAGACTATGAATTTCTGAATTCGGCCAGACTAAATTATATGTATACGATATCTGATTTATTTCGACCTTTTCCCAAATTCAGCGTGTACTCAAAAGGTATTGAATTGCACCATACTCAGCTCCGATTTATTGCTCACGACAATCACATAGCAATAATAACTGTAGATGGTGTTTTAAACGTCAAATACAGTGAACCCCCAGATAACAGCATCTCTGAATTAGGGTTTTTCGCCTTAGGAAGTGGAATACAAAGTTTTTTCGGCCCCTCGTTACAGCATTTTCACCGCTATTCAACAACAACAGTATATCTTAGAAATTCAAATTTGAACGGCATCACTCAGTCTTTTTTTATTGAATTAGTTTAAAAAAGAATTAATACGGCTGGCTAAAAGTTATGGAGAAAGCGAAGCAAAAAGCAACAAGATGGAAACAAATAAGTAATAAAATTAGGAAGACAACTTTTAAGCTAATTTTAATAAAATACATATTAAACCATAGTTTCAATGGTGGGTTTAGTAGGCAAAATTCATTTAAGTTATATTCAAAGTTTATGTTGCGTAATGTCACAAAAGTTTAGTGTACCAAATGCATTGCTGTCAAGTTTCTCACACCGCTGTTGGCCACTACGTCTGTCTCAAAGGTAAGGATTCTATTCAGTACTGTACGTAGTAATGTTACATTTTGTTGCAGATCATAACCATTGAATAGGTAACTATAGTTACTAAGGTTACCATAACATTTTTTTTACTAATTTTTAATAAGTACAATACGTATGTACAATTTTGTTATTTTTACCAGGGTCGTTGCATTAAATAATTACTAGAAGTTCCTATGCTGCTCCATACTACATTTTTGCCTTACGACTCCAACACCAGTATGAACTAATATCATATGGTCGAGGCCCGTTGTACACAATCCACAACAAGATAACAACTCAAGATTACTTTACGATAGTGCACATCTAAAGAGCTAAAGCTAAACTGAACATGGCTTGTCTTAGGTTGAAGCTATAAAGCAGTGACAATTAGTCAATTACTCACTTTTGGTATTTAGAAGACACGTGATTGACTTGCATGGCGTGGATCCGGCTCATTTCTTTAATAGCATGGGCGGAGTAGTTCTCTTGCTCCATGTAAACCTGACAATAAAATATTGTATAAAACATTTATTCGAAATCTATCCTTGTGAGATGTTTTGAGGCATGTAATCCACCTCTACAGGTTATAACTACAGGCCAGGCTAGCATAAAAGGTTTTCGTTTCAACTCCAGGTGTTACTACTTATTTTGAATTGTTTAAATGGTTTTATAAATATTTTCAGAAAAAGCTAAAAAATATGGCACACTACGATCAGATAGAGCAAGGTATTATTCTCTCATTGGTCTCATTATTAGTAACACAAACTGCACATGACAACTAAACCTTAAAAGTAACCAAATTATTGAATTGTAAAAGTTCGCAACCAAACACATTTGGTTATGATTGCGAAGCTTGAATGTGATTGACTAATCATTAACGAATATGATATTTAAGCTATTATTTTACAAATAATTAATTCAATCGGCATTCAGTATGCGACTATACATAGACAGTAAATAACTGGTTTGAGGCCAAGTTTTGGGTTTTGCTTAGATCTACACGGTTGCTCTGCTGAGACATCATAGCTCTAGCTGATATGCGCATGCCGCAAGCGTAGGTTTAGTTGCCTTGTGGCCAACCCTTAGTTGGCAAGATTTGGACTGAAGAAAAGAACCTTCCGTTACTTTGTCGCTCTATCATTACAGCTAAACATTCTTATAAAGATGACTTCTCACTTTTTGATCAAACTTTCTTGGATTTCTTTTGTGACTGTCTGTAGGGTTCTGAACTTTCTTTGGATTCATGTCAACTTTGATCTTCTTTGATTTCTCCATCTGTTTCAAATTAAAATACTTAAAATTAATATTAAAATGAATTAAATTATAACTAAGTATTATTAAATTATATTAAATAAATTAAATTATTAATTAAATTAAATAAATGGTTAAAATGCATTCACAAAGACATAAGAAGTTTAAGTATCCATGAATGTTAATGTTATTCTGAAATTACTTTACTGCCCAACAATGAGAGTGCTTGAGTTCGCCACAACGTATTATTAGTACTGCCACGACATTATATCATTGAAGCAATAAAATTTATCACGAAATTCTTTCTTAAATCTCTAACATGTGAACCTTCGGTGCCCAGAATGAAACTTTTAGCATTGCTTGTTTTAGAATTGTTATGGCTCTGACAAGTAAAAAGTACTTTTTCAATTCAATGCTATGACTGACATGTGTTAACAAGTACTTGTTCCACAAGTGACAGGCTATGATATGCATTAGCAAGTACATGTTCTATAAGTGATATGACTATGACCTGCATTGACAAGTACTTGTTTTGTAATAGATAAAACTGTGATATGCAGTAACAAGTTTTTGTTCTACCGGTATCATATTAACAAACACTTTTTCTATCCACTTTTTTACCATGACATGCATTAAACCATAACTGCCACGTACAACTTTAATCGTTTTTTATAGGTAAATCAGGCACGCTGATTCCGATTTTGTACTCACAATAAAGATTGGTCCATTAACTATCATCGTAATAAAGGCTTTTTTACAGCGTTTTAATACCGGTCTCGAAAACAACACGATCGGCACAACAAGCTCCGCCCATAAATATGTGACGTACGCTAGCTTTTTTGGAACAGAAATTGGGAATGCTTATTCCGATTTAAAAGGATAGAGAAGGGTGTCTTAAAATCCATTATTATCTAAAATCAGCCTTCAAAATAATCTCAGTCTTTTCTGAAAGGTAGATAAGCTATTTAACATTGCATACTTAAAAATAAGCTCAAAAAACACGACAACAACGCCAGCTTGTGATAAAATCGCGCTTTTTTGAACTCAATTTTCTCGTTGCTCAGTCTATGAAGCATCCTGTAACAAGCTACGAGCAATTTTAAATAGTTTATCTACCTTTCATAAAAGACAGATTATTTTAAGGCTGAATTTAGATAATAATAGGGTTTAAGACCCCCATATTTATCCTTCTAAATCGTACTAAACATCCCTGACTTACTTTCCTAAAAAGCTAGGCTACGTTGCATATTTATGGGCGGAGCTTGTTAAGAGAATGGTGTTGTTTTCGAGATGGATATTGAAACGCTCTCAAAAAGCCTTCATGGATTTGAAAGTTAGCGAACCAATCTTTATTTTGAGTACAGAATCGGAATCAGCGTGTCTGATTTACCTAGAAAAAACGATAAAAGCTGTATGTGGAGTTATGGTTTAACGAGTTCTTGCTATATATGTGAGACCAGTATTATATTGTGCTTTAAAAATTGCTTGCTCGATGATGTGCATTGACAAGTACTTGTTTTATTAGAAACACGTAGGACTATAATATGCCTTGGCAAAGAGTTGTTGTATAAGCAATGGAGCTATGATAAGTCTTAACAAATGCATGTACAACAGGTGATGCAACTTTAGTGTGTATCATTGTAGTACCTCTACCAGCAGTTTCAAACAAACTCAAGTTGAAAAAACAACCTTTTCATATTGATTTGAGAAAATTTTAATTTCATACAAATCAATAGAAAAATACCATTTTAACATATGCAAATTAAGGAGAAAGCAACCACTTGTTGATATTTATAAAGTAAACATTATCAGTAACTCGGGAGCTAGTTTTAATTTTAGGTTCTTCTAGTTTTAATCAAATTCATCTCACTGTTTGACTATATGAAACCACATTTAGTAGTTTGGATGCTTGAAAGACATTATCTATATCTATTGTTTTAAACTTGTTATTATAGCTCAGAAGTCATTAAAACTTGTAACTGCCTGGTAAGAGTCGATAAGCCAAGTTAAACAACTGGTATCTTAGTAGTCTAGCTGTAAAAGATCGTTCGAAAATGTATATGCACACGCCTATTCTCAAACGCCTGGAGGCGGTTTATTGGTACAGTGCGGTACAGTCTTGGTGTTGGTTCACAAAGCTCTAATGTCTTGAGTTTGAATTCCATGTAAAACAGTCTTTTACCCCAACTTCCATACCATGGCTACAGACAGCCACGTGGCTTCTTAATTATTTCGCTACTAATATAAGTGCTGACAGTAAGCCGATGTATCGGCTTATTAATAGGGTTTCACTTTTCTTTTCATTACGAGGCCCACACAATAGCTAGACTAATAAAATTTTGTCTCCAACTAAACAACCTTGTTGCCTATCACGTGCAACCAATAGAAAACTTTTCGGCTCAACAATATTTAATTGCTTTAAAAACCGGGAAAACCAGATCGTTATCGTCAAGGCAATAAGAAACACATCGCGCTCGTTCAACGAAACGAAAGCGTCAAAAAGTTTGCGAGAGTGGGATTTACTAAACAATTTTATACTTATCTTGTAGAGAATTTTGTTCTGAATAAGATGCATTTTACAGTAAAACCATATCTGTTTTGATTCTCAAGATATTGCTTAAATACTAGCAGTACATCGGTTTGTCGAAAATCTGTTTGAATTAATTTGGGCAGAATAATCGTTCGGTCAGAATTTAATGTGCAGCGAAAGCATTAAGACCAACTGCGTCTATTTGGAGAAGTTGAGGTACTAGTAATGTCACACCTTTTTGACAGCCTATGCTCTCTAAACAGCCAAGACTGTTTTGGCATCAGTCCGTTTTTTGGAAGCCAACAATTGTTTGAACCCTAGAACTCTTAGCAGATGACAGTTTTTGAACAGCGTTACCTTTGTTCTAGCAGGTACTTTATGGGCAACGAACAGTCTTTTGGCAGCTGTCACATTCACCACTAATACGATTCTGTTCACAGGTCATTCTCAGTATCACTAGCGCATCTGTTCGATGTAACACTAGCAGGCATTATTTATGATCTCGTTGGAAAAGTTGATTTAATTTATTAAAGTGGAAAAACTACAATGACGAAACGATTTTGTTGTTGGATCTGCAAAATTAACTTTAGATGTCCAATACCTATGATCTTGGCTTTTTTCAAGCCATGGTTATACCCTTTCATTTTAACATGGCAGGAATTAAGTTGGTGGCATTGCCAAAACTATTGTGTGATACCGCTATTGCTTAGATGAGAAATTACTACATTGCCAAAAATACAAAAATGTCTCCAGAACCTGTGTGGGTTCGGAATTTTATCAGCTAGTTTTCTGTTTGGTTTGAACTTTGCCAGTAGATACAAGAAAAAGCGTGTTGTTCAAAGCTATCCAAGAATATCGAAGATGAAGTAAACATGACATGGCTTATATCTTTTGTTATCAGGCATAACATCCTCGCCAAACTCGAATTACAAAACTTAGAATTACATAGTAGCAGTGTGATATATGTGTTTTCATGACCTGTATGATGTTGATTTAGATTTGTACACATGATGCGTTACTGTGCGATAAGTACCTCAATGGACATTCGCATTATGTCGATTAACACTGGCACTTTGTTAAAAAAGTAAGGAATTTTATGCAATAGCTCAATAATTAGTGACGCTGTCTCCTCACGCGTAGCAGCATGCGGAACACTAGAGCATTCAAAACTGCTCAAATCGGAATAAATGACTGAAGTGTAAAAATGTTTAAAATGGAACTGCTTGCGCAGCAATTTCTTGCACATTTTCGACAAGTTCCGTTTCCGTCGTTCACAACCCTGAAACATTCGATTAAGATTTGCTAGTAACAAAACTCATTGGACTTGGCGATTTTTGCCATTTCAAGCATGTGGATGGCGATAAACTTGTGCATCATCCGCATCAAGGAAACAGTGATTACAACAATTGTGTTTCAACTTGGGTCTTTACCAGGCATCAGATCAATCCATCATTTCCAAACCAATACTATGTTACTGCTGTCAGTGTTTAAAGAAATATTCAGAGTAATGAATTATATGATACAGTGAAACTCGGATAACTCGCACTCGGATAACTCGAAAACACGGTTAACTCAACGTATTTGTTTGGTCAGTTCCTACGCAATGATAAATGGCTTTAGATAACTCGACCGAAACTCCGTTAACTCGAACAGTTTTTTGCCAAACGGCTACCGAGACAGTTGTTACTATCGCTTTGGAATATCACTTTATTCCAAGCCATAGAGATAAACATCGACTTTTAGTAGTTCTTAGGCCTCGTTATTACCAATATCGGCAAAATATTTTCATTAACGACTTTTCTAAAGGTTTGCAAAAATCAAATTTTACCAAACATCCACTTAGCGATGGCCCTCCGAAAGCAAGAAAAGCGAGGTAAAATTCAGATAAATTTAAAGTAAAATCGGCAAAAGTGATAATGGGTTTTTAATAGTAATGCAGTTTTGTAATAACTGACTTACTGCAAAATTGATCTTGGTTAAAACGCTCGGTAGAAAAATACGTATGTATTTTTTCTGAGCGTTTTAACCGCGATCAAGTTTTGCCAATTTTAATCTGAGAACGTCCTGGCAGTCACATCACCTAAAACAACAAAAAAATCTCAAGTGATGAAAAAATATCTATACTTTCTGATTAAAAATATTTAAAACTTCACACGAGAGACCCTTTAACTTGCAACAAGCAATCTATGCTTTTGATTTATATATAGTTTGTATATGTACATGTATCTACTGATAAATACGTGCACTTATGACTGTCCTGATAACTTGAACGCTCTAATAACTCGAACACTTTTGCTCGGTCCCTTGAAGTTTGAGTTATCCGAGTTTCACTGTATTTTGGAATTGGGTTTGGTACCTGACAGTAACTGGAGTGTAAGCAGATATAGAACAACAAAGCCTACTTGTATGAATATAACACACATTAGCTATAATTAGAGGGTTTTAACATAACCAAAATTATTACGCTTGTCCTACTTACCGTTAAATTACTCACCTTACTGCCTGATTAATTTCTGAGTTTTCGCCTGAGCCAGTTGAGTTTTCAGTTGATTCTAAGGCCGAGCTGATTAGAGCATCAGGCCCACCAATGCAGGTACGTAACGATTTACATAAGTAGTTTAAACAATTGACAGGCAACTCTGAATAGCTAAATACAATTGCATAATTTATTCACACTGTGTGTGCCTAATGCTTTACTTCTCTGTCAAATATGTGAAAACATTTAGCATTGCGTTGTTCTGGTTTCGCCAATCAGCTGGAAAGAATAACAGTTTGTATCCATTGTTAGACCTATTATGAATATATATCCACACGGCTTCAAATTAAACTCAATGTTTTTGTTCACAACTTTGCTTTATGTTATTTTTACATGTGTCAATCCAGTTGAAGTCTGTTAGAGATCTGATGAGGTCAAGGGGTCATTGCATATATACAAAACATGGGTCTGATGTTAGCAATATTATTGCTGAACTAAAGCACCTGGTGTTAAAATAATTGATTGAAGGCCTGGCTAGATAGTTGAAGACATTGAAGCTAGCCTTGGCATGGCTCTCTTGAGGGGTGCGGGGAGGGGGAGAGAGAGCCTGAGACCCATAGCAACACCCGGGGAAGACAACTCTAAAAGTCGACTTCTGCAGTCGCTAATATCACAATTGTGATTTCCGAAGGAGTATCATGTGACGGTCTATCCTGAAGAGGCGTTCTGGGAAATGGCGGGAAGTGGCAATAGAACAACATGCCCCTTCTCACCCCCCTCCCCACCCCCAAGAGAGCCATCCATGCCCAGCTACATTGATTCTACAAAACGATAAGTTGGATTGACCAATGTGATTTTGCCTCAGTCGTGTGAGGACTGATGAATTTCCTGGATTGTCCTTATCATTATTGAAGTATCGTAAACAATATGTGATAGCAACAGTGTTTATGCAGCTATTTGCATGGACCATGTTTTGCAAAGAAAAAATGATATTTGTTAATGATGAAAGCAGCCAATGGCTCATAACATACATGTGAATCAAACATCGAGAATAGAGGATTTTAGTAGGTTTTGTGACCTAAATAACCATCTGTGAAATATGATGAAGTTACAATTGGCTATAATATGTAGATGGCATATAGAAAGTTGCAACGAATACAGAAGTAGCCTATATGTATCCGTTGCAAATGAGAATATCTTTGTCTACATATCAATGCTTGTTTGTATGAAATCCTGCAGCCATTGTTGTTTGAAATCGAGTTTTGTATGAAACTAGCCTGCATTAGACACGAATACAATGGAATTAAGATTATGTCCTTTGAAATCAACCATTTCTGCAAATGGCGAATGTGTCAGTTTTTACCTCTACTTTTGTGTACCAACATGTTCGTTTCGATATGATGCATCCACATTGTGCTGAAGATGCAGTGCAGTTCAATGATGTGTATAGCCAGGTGTTCGACTAGCATTGACAGCTTTAGTTACATTGGCATCTACTCCCTTGTTTAATGCTAAACTATCAAAGACCGGTGCGCCATTTGCGATTTTCCAGTAAAAAAGTTATAATCTTTATTTTCCTCCTGAAGTGCCTATTCATTCATTTCTTTCTAATTCTTTTCTAGACATTCTCATCAATCTGAATCAACTTAAATTTCTATCATTCTCTTACTCACTATTACTCTGAAATATACTTACATCTGTCCATAAACACAGGACATAGACACAGGAGTTAATACTGTGGATTATGATGACGAATTTGAGGGCGTTTATGGACAGATGTAAGCATATTTCAGAGTAATAGTAAGAGAATGATAGAACTTTGAGTTGATTCAGATTGATGAGAATGTCTAGAAAAGAATTAGAAAGAAATGAATGAACAGGTACTTCAGAAGGAAAATAAAGAATGTAACTTTGCAATGGGCAAATCACAAATGGTGCACCAGTCTTTGATACTAAACACTCATTGAAGGCTTTTGACATGCTTATGATGAATAAATGTCAACTCACTGAATAACCTAATTACACAGTTCTTTATAAAAAGTGTATCAATAGAATAATGACCTTCCAACGATTATGCATTTTGGTATAACAAGAATTGCTGAAATGCTATCATTAGCATAAATGCATCTTCCAGTGTATTGTGTCAGCCGTTGGGCCAACATGAAAGTTTTAATGGTTCAATTCTTTCGGAAGTATCCAAAGGTGAGTGAATGTCAGCAGAGATTACTTTATTTCATATGACACAACTTTGAGTTCAAACTATTATGCGATTCGCTGAAGCATAAAAACGCATCATAAAATTGGCTTCTGATGATTCCACACACATTTGCTCATATAAAAATAAGCAATTAGCTACAACAAAAGATCTTGGAAAAACCGGGTTGCTAATAGACTTGGATTAACATTAGTTGCGAAAAAGTTACAGATGATGGGGCGAAACACTGCCTTTAAAACTGACATCGAGGTCAGCTACACGATCGTCACTGCTGCAAAACCTTAAAGCTTCGAAAGTTGACCGAGAAGGTTGGGGGCAAGACTGCAGGTGAGGCCTGTACCATCTGGTTCTACATTGAGAAACTTGACTACACCATCATCAATGACCATGGAATACCGGACTGACCGAGTACCACCGAGGGGTGGAATGTCCTTGGATAGACCGATTGCCTGCAAGCAAGAACTTTGGCTGCTACTTTCACTAGCTATAGTAAGTCATGCTTTCAATAGTCTATTTTTCCCAGCGAAAGCTAACAAAATCCAGTAAAAACTAATAGTAAAAATACAAATCCTGCAAGATAATCATTTAACACAGAAGCCTGGGCTAGAAATACAGTGGAACCTCGCTTCTCAAACAATTCGTTCCAGAAAAATGGTCGAAACACAGGTTGTTTGAGATCCAAAACAATCTTTTCCATTAGAATTTATATATGAAAATTTTAATCCGTTCCAAGTCGATTTAACAACTTCGGTAAAGTATGTATTAACATTTCAAACCATAAACTATACTGTATGCTGCATACTATAAATAAAAACGGGTAGATATAGATCGTGTTTAATTTTAGTAAGAGATTTTCGATCAATGATGAAGAAAAAAGAAAACAAAAAGTAAACATTTCGTATGCTTTGCTCTTAAAACATCGAAAACATTAAAGGCTACGATACAATACCATTAATCGCAGAAATTGATAATGAAACAGCAAAAAAGGCAACAGATCAGTTACATAAAAAATCGTGTGAAAAAGAAAATAGAAACAGCAATGGCACGTTTACTTCACATCTTTGAAGAAGAATCCTCCAAAACAATTTAGGGTAACTCGACCGGAGGAGTTGTGTCCCTAGCAAATCGCTATGATAGACAGTAGAGACGACATCCTCCCAGATGGCTCCTTTTTGTAAAGAATTTATGACGCAAAACTTCTCCTTTTGTTTGAGAATCTTCCGAAAGTGGCATAACATGCTCATAACAACGTCGTTAAACGTATAAACATGCTGTTTCCGGAACTGTTCCGAACGTTTAATTCCAATGCCCATGTTCAGGTTTGGTTGAGATCTGAGACGAACCAATATAAAATTTTTTGGTCGAGAACCGAGGTTCCACTGTAATTCGGAAAAATGTTTTCCATCTGATCCTGCGGCTATATAAGCTTGGTTTTGATGTATATGGCATATGTTTTTAGTCTAATTCCAACGTTTCACGTTTAATTAGACTATTAGTTTTTGAGGTATCAGTAAAATACCGAATACACCAATTGATCGAGCAATGGCAATATGGCTGCCAACAAAACATTAGTTTGTTTTGCACTTCCGTACTTCTGGTTTGCATATGATTACGAAACAGTTTTGTTGTGGGGAATTGTGGATTGGACTATTCTTGAAATGTTACCAAATACCGAGGGCACTTGCAACTGACCAAGAAATGAAAACTGGCTGCTGTCAGAACGTTTGTTCCGAATAGCTGACTGGAATTCCTTGTAATAAAGATCAAAGATAAACCAACCTGGAAAGCTTCTCAGCATCATGAGCTTTACACTAGCACCATTTGTTTTTTTATTCATTAGAATTATACACACACTCTATCAGACTCGGTGTACATCAACCATTATGTTTCTTTAAATACCTCTAAAATATCGCACCGTTGAAAGTGTGTAAAGCAAAAACTATTTACTAAATTTGATTTTTACATGCTTGAAGCTTCAAAATGATATTCAGTTCAAAAGGATTTTAAACACCAAGTTCGAGACCTCTTAAAAGCAATATTTTATCCAAACCGGTAGCCTTGGCTTTGGAAGGATAGATGAGCACATCTCTCAATATAGTGAAAATATATTTCACTTCTAGATCATTTGAAAGTTTAGACATAAAATATTTTTCCTTGCCACCATAGACCTTGCTTTGGAAGAAAAAATGAGAAAAATCGTATAACTACGGTGATCATAAATCCTAAAAAAAGCGTAAGGTATAAGAAGAAGAGGACAGTTGTTGATACAAACTAATAATTTCACAACCACTATACAACCATTAAATCAAGTACAGTGGAACCTCGGTTCTTGAACGCTTCGGTCCTTGACCAACTCGGTTTTCGACCAAAGATTTTGAGATTTGTTCGTCTCGGATCTCAACCATAAATTCGATTCTCGACCGAACCAGAGCATGCGCAGTTGAACTAAACGTTCGAACCAGCTCCGAAAACAGCATGTCTATACGTTTAACGACGTTGTTCTGAGCCACTTTCGTAAGGTTCTCAAACAAAGGGAAAAGTTGCACGCCATAAATTCTTTACAAAAAGGAGCCATCTGAAAGGACGCCACCTCTACCGAAGAGATTTTCTAGGGACACAACTCCTCCAGTCGAGTTACCCTAAATGGTTTTGGAAGAGGATTCTTCTTCAAAGATGTGAAGTAAACGTGTTATTGCTGAATCTATTTTTTTTCACACGATTTTTGATGTAACCGATTTGCTGCATTTCTTTGCTGTTTCATTATTAGTTTCTGCGATTTTTGTTATTGTATCGTAACTAATGTTTTCGATGTTTTAAGAGCAAAGCATACGAAATGTTTACGCTTTGTTTTCTTTTTTCATCATCATAGATAGTAAATATTTTACTAAAGTTAAACACAATCTATATCTACCCGTTTTTATTTATAGTATGCAGTATACAGTACAGCTTATGGTGTAAAATGTTAAAAAACCCTTTACCGAAGTTGTTAAATCGACTTGGAACGGATTAAAACTTACATACATTAATTCTAATGGGAAAACTTGTTTCGGATTTCAAACAACTTTGTTTTTGAACAAAATTCTGGATCGGATTGTGTTTGAGAACCGAGGTTCCACTGTAGTCGAGTTCAGTTTTTTTCATTTTGTAGGTTAAAATAGGTGAGTTTGGGAAGATGTAGGAATGGATTACACTGTTTCCATGTATTTTACTCTATAAAGTTATATCCCTACGATGTAAACATTCTCGGGACAGATTATTTACATTGTAGGGGCGTCTATTGTATATCCCTCATACTGCTCACCTGTAGCTAAAAACACACTAGGGCTATTTTCATTGTGTACCACTAAAATTTGATTACTATTTTATTACAACTAGTGAACCCAAAGCATGGAGTTAACAAGCCTTTGAAGTAACAAACTTACAAAGATTGTTCAATTTTTCAAATGGCATGTTATAGCTAGTTTGGGCCAAAACCTAATAAACACAATTCACCTAACGATGCACAATGTTAACACTGTTTGCTGTGTCCAAAATGGTAAAGCAACCTCACAATATAGCAAACGCTTAGTTCCCAGTAAATTACAACATTATGCAGTGTAAAACATTAAAGAAAAAAGATCAATAGCGTGTATGCAGAGTGTAGTATTACTATTGGGTTAGCACCTAAGCCTTATATATCACTATTCATTCAAACGAGAGCATGAAAGGTTGCTCTCTCCATTTTTCCTTAGCGGTGAAATGCCTAACTCAAGTACTTTTGCTTTCCATGCATGAGCGCTTTTTGTCACATGCTCAGCACTACTTTGGCAATAACAAGGCCGTCACATGATGTACCCACATTAAGAGATGCGTGTCAGTTTATATGGCAAAAAATCTAGTGGTTCATCTATGTAATACCTCTACATTGATATTATTGCTCTATAATACTATATTGTAGAGCAATAATTATATTATATATATTATCGATTATTATATTATCTGCTTAAGTTGTTTGAGGAAGAGTCAGTCTTATTCAATAGGAGAGGAAAGCTAGCGGAGCTGCGAAAACATTATAGATAAAAATGAAACAATTGTACTCATTGGATTTGTGTACAAGTAACGCAACGAATCGTTTTGGAGTAGTTTTAGCGAAGACAGCCTCAACTGCCACCAAGTTAACTCGTTGTGCACAACTTTCTGTTTGGAAACCTTTAATTTAGTCGACAGATTAAACATGTTTTAACAGGCCAGTAGACTGACATGAAGACAATCCCTGTCAGTATTCCAGTGAGAGGATAAATCTAAATAAAATATAGGCCAGTGTTAAATGACATGACAGAAGTTGTATATTCGTACCTTGCTAAACTCTGCGTTGGTATCAGCCAGCATCCTGATCTTACCCTCCGTCTGGTTGGCCTTTCCCCATTCAGACATAACAAAAGCATCATTGACCGAGACACAGGCAATCACACCTGCACCAGCCTTTTTGAACTCATCTGCATTCTCTACATATCCAGGAAGATGTGTCTGTAATGAACAGGCAGAGTTAAAGTATAAAAACCTTTGAATGTGCGGTGCCAAACTCAAATATGGCTAATAAAAAAAGTGAGCGAAATTTATATAAAAAAAAACAGACAGCTTTCAAAACACGTTTGAGCCCGTTTTCTGAGTTTCCGGTTGGAAAAACCCAAATATATTAAAAGGTGTGTTAGACAATCACAAACGCAATGAGTATACACATAACTTACACATAATGTACGAATTAAACATCAGATGTATGAACTTAGTTTTAGCTTCCTTGTGAAGTTGTGCAACCATACATACAATATACAGTCAAACATGGATAACTCGTCCACGGATAGCTCGAACACATGGTTAATTCGAACGGTTTCTTTGGTCCGTTCCCACGTAATGATAAATTGCTATAGATAACTCGAACTCAACACTGTTAATTCGAACTGTTTTTTGCCCAACGACTACCGAAACGGTTGTTATCGCTTTAGAAAATCACTTTATTCAAAGCCATAGAGGTGAACTTCATCTTTTCGTAATTTATAAGCGTCATTATTACCACCATCGGCAAAATATTTTTGTCAACGACTTTTCTAAAGGTTTGGTGAAATTTGATTTATACTGCTATACGATAAATAGCACGGGCTAGCCGGGTCACGCGCGCAAGGATTTTCGCCACGCACGTACAAAACAAAAATCGCATGTTGTTTTTGTTTTGTATGTGCGTGGCGAAAATCCTTGAGCGCGTGACCCGGCTAGCCCGTGATGAATAGTTTTCCGACGTTGATTCCGTGTTGAATCAACGTCGGAATGTTGAATGTTTAAAACGTCTTAAAAATTGTTGTAATTAAACGTATACATTGTCTTAGCTACAAAAAACTATTCATCGTTTGACCTAAACACAGAATACGTGTGTACATTCAATAAGTATCTATTAAAGAAGCGTGAGTGATATAGAATGTACCGTAAAACCTCGTAAAACTTCTAATTGAAGTGCCTCGGAGTGTTGCTCTTAACGAATCCCAGGTAAAGTAAGGTAATCTTTGCATAAACTTCAAGAAAAAACGGCAAAATTGATCGTGGGTAAAACCCCAAAAGAAAAAAATGTCTTTTCTTTTGAGCATTTAAACAACGATCAAGTTTTGCCAATGTCAATCTGAAAAACGTCCTGGCAATAACATCACCTCAAACAACAAACCAATCTCAAGTGATAGAAAAATCTCTATACTTTTTCATAAAAACGTTTTAAACTTTACATTAGAAGCATTTAATTTGAAACAAGCCATTTGTGCTTTTGATTTATATTATAGTTTGTATATGTACATGTATCTACTAATAAATAAGTAAATATATGGACTTGTGACAGTGCTCTGATAACTTGAACGCTTTGATAATTCGAACACTTTTGCTCGGTCCCGTGAAGTTCGAGTTATCCATGTTTGACTGTATATACAATCGTACAGTCAATTGTTATAGGATCAATCGGTATACGCTTGGTCAATTTATGGCGCCTTACAGTGCCTCGCGTTGCGCGTTCACAACTCGAGTTGCACAACTCGAGTTGTGAACGCGCAACGCGACTTTTTAAAAGTAAGGTGCAATATATTGGTATTACGGCAACATAACCGTAGATCTGGTTATATTAACAATGGTATATCAATAGGCACCCGTTAGCTAATTGAAATTAAACTGTATGTACTGTAAAACTAGAGCTAATAGCGAATTATACTGCGCCGAGTTTGCAACTTGAGTTGTACAACTCGAGTTATATTTACCAACTCGAGTTGTGTAAATATAACTCGAGTTGTACAACTCGAGTTGTACAACTCGAGTTACACAACTCGAGGTCATCAAAAATCCAGGCCGAGTTCTTTTAACAGCAACTCGAGTTCAACAACTCGGCTTGAGAACATCTCATCATTTCATTTTCTCTAGCTATATTTTCTACATATGGAATTTATTTTGGTGCATCATTAAACGCCGTTGAAATAATTTCTATGTTCATTTTCGGTGTTCATTCAGTTTCTTGTCAGGTTCTAGAGAGATAACTCTTTTTTTATTTGAAAAAGAAGTGGCCTACCTCCCACATAGATTGTTTTTTAGTTTGCTTTTTACATTTTACAATTGTTTTTTTGTCTCGTTATATTTATAGAAATAAATATGCGCAAATATCGCCAATATAATTATATAATTTAAATGTGTATATATATTTAAATTATTAGTGTTAAATTTCTGTAAATGTTCTGTAAATGAGACACACCAATTACTCACTTTGCTTTTTTTACAAACCCGTGTTAGTTTTGCGTATAACACAACTCGAGTTAATCATAAACCCAGGCCGAGTTGTACAATTCGACAACTCGAGTTGGACAACACGAGTTGTGAACGCGCAACGCGAGGCACCGTAAGGCGCCATACAATTAGTATACGGTCAATCGATATACGATCAAACGTTATACAGTCAATCGGTATACAGTCAATCGGTATACAGTCAATCGGTATACGGTCAATCGGTATACGGTCAATCAGTATACGGTCAATCAGTATACGGTCAATCAGTATACGGTCGATCGGTAAACAAACCTTGACTTACATTCCCCTCTACACGGAAATTTTCAACACACTATGTAAAATCTAAACACATATCTGCCTTAACATATGATGTAATCTTCCATATAGGATGGCATTTCTCTCAATATCACAACTTTTTAAGTAAAAATAAAAAGCAAGTAGCAATTTTTAAAATGTAAGAATTGAAAAATAAATCAGGTTCCCCCATCAACTTTTGAGCAGTGGTGATAGAATGTCACCAATCGGCTTGGGCAAACATCTGGTAGAGTGCGTAGGCAAGACATTTTTCTCTCACACAAATAGGAAATTTATAAAGTTGTCTATAAAATTGGCTGTTCTCGGGAGTCACCTGTTTAAAACCTGCTGGGCATGATCTGCTTTCATGAAAAAGGATTTCAAACGAACATATTTCAGTTAATCTAGTTCAGAAGACTAGTAATTTTAATATCATTATACAGCGTTGTAATTGTTGCCAGTTGATATTTTACAAAGATCGCAAATCTTTCAGTTCATTTTCAAAATTCAACTCGTAGAAAGAATTGTTAGTGTCCTATATGAGATTAATTTGATAATACACTAACACAGTTTTTTCCTTTCATGCGACATGGTGACGCGGAAAAGGAAAAAAACTGTTTTCTATTTCAAATCAAATTTGGTTAAATGAAGCGGAACGATATCTCTGCTTCTCGGCTCATTTCAGTAAGTAGATAAATATGACATACTGTAATGGCGTAACGATGCTCATCCCATTTCATAACAATGGAAACAATATCCTACGGCTCATATGTCATCAAGAGATACATTGACAGATGTAGGTGACAGAGAGGCATTCGAAGCACATACCTAGCATAAGAATTATGCCAGCCATTGTAAAAAAAACCTAGGAATTCAGCAAGTTTTAAACATTGTACAACCAAATCTTTCATTTTTTTATGTCATCAATTCATCTGCACATGCGCTCGTTCGTGGAAACGTCGCGGTATTTGTAGACAAACGAGCATCACTCTCATTCACATTGTGTTTTTGAATAGTATAATTGTTGGTGTTATGTCGAGTTTTTATCAGAATTCTCTGATAGAAAGTGTTCAGCGTCGCTAAACAAAATTGCGAACAATGGCGTCGTTTGCAAAATTTTTGCAGAAATTTTGTGTTTTCAACGGTAAAAGTTGTCTATAAAGATAGTAGACCACTAATAATTCACAGTCTCACACTTACGGAATAGCACCATGAAAAAAACGAAGGATTAGCTGCCGGGTTTAAGAGGAGAGATGTAACAGTGGTAAGAGATTGAATACATCACACCTTCTAGCTCTCAAAATACATAGCATACGCAAATGGATAATAATGAATTAAAATTAAGCAAAAGGAAAACAAAGCAGCACACTAGTTGTAAACTATTGATTATAATTGTTGTAAACTAATTGATTTTTACTTCAGTGGAGTTATGTCCCTCATAGTATCTATTCGATGAAAATGAAAAATATAAAAAGAGTATCATATGATTGGTTTTTGGGAATATGATTGCATTTTTGAGAATAGAACAGATTAAACAATCCATCGGTTTTTTTGACGTCATCACGATATTTGCACATGTGCTCGTTCACGAAAAAGCCGCCATATTTGTAGAAAACAATCGTTATTTTTATATTTAATAGCACTTCTTGGTGTTGTTTTGAGACTATAATAAAAAAATTGCAAACAAAAGCATCGCTTTCAAAAATTTATTGCAAAACCTTTGCGTTTTTAACGATTAAATTGTCTATAAAGATGGCCAACAACGATAAAATGACGTCATGAAAAAACGAAGGATTGTATATTATTTTTAATGCGAAAATTCACTTCACGAAATGAGTAAATCGATGATTTAAAGCTGTTAAACTGTAATTACTAAAAACTACCTAGGGCCAACAATAACTTAACATATGTGACATGTGGCAGGTTGTTCAGGTGAGTGAAAAGCTTCATTTTAAAACTGGTTGCGATTCATATGTAAAACTAACAAAGAAAGATACAGAACACATATTTCACAGAGGCTGCACAACAATGTGCTTGAATTTGTTCAAATTGTTTGACTGCTAAACGTATGTGAAGAGTGACAGTGTGTAGGTTGAATGTGCCGAATATATAACAAACATCAGGTAAGTCAAGCAGTGAGTCAAACAGCAAACCAGCAAATTGAAGAAGTAGCTGAATGGCGAGACTTAACATTTCAAAGTGCAATTTTGCACTCATCTCCAAAGAAACTGGGCTCCCAAAAAAAGTTCATGGGTTCATATAAGCAGAGCTCAAATTTGTTATACAGAAATGCATAGCAAAGCAAAATAGTATAATACAATACAATATAATACAATTTTGTATTTTCCAAATATACGAGAAAGGAGAGCGCAGACCTGAGAGCATCCGGGTGTGAAGGCACCAGGTACAGCAAACAGAACACCTTTCTTTCCTTTGAAGAGATCAGCGATGTTGACATTGTCACCAGGGTTACTCTCTTGAAGATTTACTGACGGAATCTTGTCACCTACCTAAATAAACTAATACTAATCATACACAGCAAATATGCGTATTTGATGTAAAATCAATAAATAACCAGGCTGGTTGGGAAAATGAGCCTCGGTGTACTTGTCAGTTAAAGCAAATGGCTATACCTGAACTTAGAGGCAACAATGCTGATGGAAATGCAGTGCTAGATGAAAACTGCCAATGTGCCCAATGAAAACTAGGCCTATACGTCAAGTGAAAGTTGCGAATACAGAAAACAAGCTCATAGCGTTTTATAGAGAATCATGGAATGGCAGTTACATCAGGAGTGCGATTGAAAAACCATCCACGCTTCCTCATTGAACTCAATCAACTTGCATTACCACCAGTCGATTGCCAATCAGCAAAGCAAAACACCAAGATTTTTGCCTTGATCAAAAAGGATGCTATATTAGAGCAATTACAGTAAAAATTGTCGGCCATTTTTATCCAATACAAAAATTTGAATTTCCAAGTTTTGTGTGGTCACAAACGTGTATACCATCAAAACATGCAAGACTATAATGTCAAAATGTCAATTAGCAGTTATTAATTTCCGGCGAAATAGTTCAAAATTGAACACTAAGGCAATTTCATTACAAGTTTAGACATAAACCCAGCTGAAAATATTGCCGACGGACAAACATTTCTTGGTCGATAATTGATCATGATGCCTCACACTACCATAAAGAAATGCAAACTTGTATGCCGCTATAGGAATGCCAACAGACTATTGCTTAGCTGTATGCATCATGCATGACATCACGCTATAGCATTATGTATTGAGTAATGTAAGAATGATAAGTGCCAGATATGGCTGCGACATGAGAAATAGAACAGCATTCAACTAGTCCGTGTTTGTCAGCCATGCTCTGAGATTAGAATTAAGCTGAACATTGACAGTTGTTGCATGCGATGGGAATGGTAATGGTGACTAAAAAAGGATGGCATTACGGAGGCAGCAACAACATTACAAGAATATCAATGACTATCTGTAATAGAGGAGAGGACAACAAAATATCAAGAACAAATTTAACAAAAGCTAAGGACAAGACACGCACTCAGAGAACAAGAAATGATCCAGAGAATTAAAGCTTAACAACGGCAGTTGAAAAAAGGAAGAAATATGTTTACCTCGAAGGATACACATACTAGTTAGTCATTCAATAGAGCAATGTTTTAGAGTACTACAGCCAAGGCAGTACATTATGGAGCGCCACCACTACTTCACAGATGGCCTCTCGCTTTGAGAACAAATACTTGCGGTCAAGTCTGATAATGCATCAGAAGAAACAAGGTTGTACAGTGAACGGATGATTTTTGAGAACAGGCATGGTAACGGACCAGCTAATGGTATTGGGAGAACGGTCAAGTGCAAGGTTCTTAGCAGTGTTTATTAGAACCACCAAATTGTACACAGTGCTGAGACATTTTACCAAACAGACACTGCCCTATTTCCTCCAAAAATAAAGACTATTTGTGTCAAGGACAGACAGCGTCACCCTAAAGAGATGGAGTCTGAAGACCCTTTACCAGGCATCTCTGAGCCTCTCACTTTATTGCCTTGGACTACAAAGAAGACTACAGCTTAGTGACTACTTGGCATTTCAACAAGATAGCCTTAGCCAATAAAAAATTCAGAATGGATCAGGGTACACCTAAAAGATACAAACAAAAACCAACATGCACTTGGTAGTGTAGCTGCAAGGCATATGAAGAACATCTCCGGGCAGAGAGGCAGATGATGGTAAGTTCTTCAGTGAAATGCAGATGATAGGATTGCCATATGGCTAGTAACAGTAGCATCAACACACCCGCAGAAACTTCATTGTTAGTCCACTGCCTGATCTAGCCTGTGACACATACATCTACATGTACTCTCAGCGATGTTAAAGTTAATGCTCATAAAGTTGTGGATCTACATCTATCACAACTCATGTACTGAATCAGTATTAGTTCCATAGGCAACACATCCTGCAGTTTATCAACGCTTTATTTATCCATGTTGGAATATTTCTTTTGCATACCTACCTTTATCAATTCGATATTATACTACAATATATAATTTTGCAGTGTAAGACGAATTGTAGATTTGATAAATCCATAATTTTAGACTCTTAAAAATGGCCTTCCTTCATTTTGAAGCAAGAACATTGAACTAAGTTTTCATGTCACAATGTTTCCAAAATTAATCTAATTTTAAAAAATTTGATTTAGCAGATAGTTATCTGTGGCGAGCCTGATAATAGAAAAAGGCAGAAAGATCTACATTACAAGCAATTGTTGAAAAATTGCAAACTAATTTGCACTAAAATGTTCCGTAGGTAGCAACCGTGAGGATCTATTTGATGTCTTCATCAACATTAACTATGACGGTATACCAACAATACACACATAGACTTCAGTTCATTTGTTATCTGCACTCCATCGCTTTTTGTACATGCACTAATCAAAATTCAATCATTTTTTAAATTACTTCACACCTCAAATTTTAAAGGCATAGCGATAGACAGGCCCTGACTATATGACTGAGATATGGCCCTGTCAGGGCCATATCTCAGTCATATAGTCAAGGCCTGTCTTTCGTGAGTGAATGAGTGTGAAAATTATTAGACTCACAAACATTGTAGTTTCAGTCTTCTGACAATCAATAGTACCTTCAATTTAATATATACCTTGGTCACATTCAAATTTTTCATTTGATGGATGGATATGCAGTCTATTGTTTACTTCGTGACTATCATTGTTAGTATTTTTAATTCATTTTGTCTGTAGATATGATCTCATGGACAAAAACAACCAGTTATAGTTTTGTGACTTAACAGTTCACATTCAATCTGTTAGAATAAATAGTGTGAATAACTAAGTTATATCAAGTAAGATTTTCTTTGATCTGTACAGAATTACTGTGGGAGTTTCTTGACTGCCAATGCAATTGAGTATGGAACCGTATTACAGTAGAAACTCTACTTACAAAAAAAATTTTAGCTACAAAATTTCAAGTTGTCTTTTGTAGAAATACCGCTCCGAATAACAAAAGATGCTACAAGATACGAAACGCATTGCTGGTCGATGAGCATAACATTTCAAAAGTGGCGTCCAGAGCTGCTCTTAAAATGGCTGACACCGCGCAACTTCTTCCCATCTGAATGGTCGCTATTTTCCGCGGGTACGCAAAAAGCGGCTTATATAGTTTTAGCTAGAAAAATGCAGAGAACATCTAGCCTAGGCCGTTCCTAGTTTTTGTTCTTCATTTCCCTGTTCTTTGTTCTACCTATGTATACTTTTTTATTTATTATGCAGTAATTAAATTATAACAGGCATCTGCTATAGGTCTTAACTATTTATAATTTGTACAAATATTTTGTCCAGATTTTTCAATGGTTTAGAACAGATTGGGACATGTATAAGGTAAAATACACTCCTACCTATGAAATTTTCTGTTTATGCAATTGCTTCGAAAAAAATTAACTATGCTAGTATAGTTTCTACTGCATCTCATGGTGATACTTGTGATCCTCTCATAGTGATCCAATATATGCTGTATTATTCTTCAAGAAGTGTTTTGGCAAGCTGCTGAGAATGAATAGTTATGTTTGAAAGGAGTTAAAAACCTTTCAGCCATCATGTACATGTCTAATGAGAACAACTAAAAAGGTTAATACCATATGCTCTAGGGTAAATACCGGGGTAAGTGGATCATTTGTTGAGCTTGGATGATTTAATAACCACTTGGAGAAGTACATCTTACGCTCTCTAATGGTAAGTAAAAATGCTCATTTACTCAAAGGATGAGTAGTTAAATGCCCTAGGTACAACTGGCAAAAGCGTCAGATTCTTGGAATACAATTACGATTGAGCAGCCAGTCCTCGATACGTTCACAGCTATATAGCTAGCTTTAAAGAAAAAAGTAAAAATGACAAATTTACTAAGATTTTGGATCCTAAAACTCATTGTTTTGATAAAACAGTCTACAAGCAAACATGCAGGATGATCCATTATGCCCGTAGACATTACATAGATATCTAAAAAAAAGTTTTTCTTATTCCCTCTCCTCATAATTCTTCGTGCTAAAATGAAACAAGGAATTATTCGCAATTTACTATGACGAAATTTGTGCCAGTCCATCTAACAAAACTCCAGTTCGATTATAAAACGGGAATTTGAATTCATCCAAACGAAACTGAAAAGCGACAGTCCTTTTTCGGGTAGAAAACGATTTGTTAAAAAGACAATCATTTATACCAATGCCATATTGACCAGATTCAACCTTTTCAATAAATTTTTATCTAACTCATGTCACCGAACCTGTAGTGTATCAATAGAAATTTCTTTCATACAGTTGGTGCCACTTTCTGACTATCCTAGTCTGAAAATCTATCTAATAGCAGGTATCTGAATAGTTTCTAGCATATCTATTAAGGACTTGGTAGGTATAAGGCGACCACACCTAACAGGCGTATTTAAGAATTGGCCCCAGAACTGCCTTATAAGCGATCAGATTGGTCTTACAGGAAGTGTTATTAAGATTTCTTGTTAAGCTTAGGGGCTCGTTACCTTTCTCAACCACTTTTGATGCGTCCATACAGTTTGAAATTATTTTCTACAACAATGCCTAAGTATCTTACACTGTTGGCTTGGGAGATAGGAGTGCTATTTAGCTCTAAAGCAGAACTGGGAAAGTCCTTCCCGACCTCTATATGAGCAAATTTAGTAGAGCTAAAAGTCATGCCTCATTGGACTAGTCATACAGTGCTGTTACGTTATCTTTAAAACCAACAGCCCAGCACTCCGTGGTATTTATGCTTAATAGGGTGTCATATGCATAAAGTTGGCAGAATGTGCTCTTCACAGTCAGAGGCATATCGTTTACCAAAATAAAAAAGGAACCAGGTCCTCCAGATGGGACAGCAAACAATTCCGACATCATGCCATTAACAAATGAAGTTCGTTTCCTCAACCACATCTACACCCATACCTGCCAACTCTCACGCATTGGGCGTGAGACTCACGCAATCACCCCAAAGAAAAAATGAAAGGGCGTGAGATTTTTGCCCCAATTTCCGCAATTTTATTTACTATCATTGATGCATCAATTGCCCCAAAACCAAATCTCACGCATTGCCCCACTCTTGGGTTGGCAGGACTGTCTATACCCACTGCACTATAGAAGCATCTAATCCACAAGTCTTAATTTTACTAATAAGTAGATGATGAGGCATTTTATCAAAGGCCTTAAAAAAAGTAAGAGGATGAGCTGTTCACTCCACTAAAGCTTGTGTTGCATAGTGAATAACATCAAGAAGTTGAGTTGTGGTGCTAACCGTTTACGGAAACCATTTGGGCTACTACTTATCAAGTTGAGACGCTCTAAGTGTAACCAGATAAAACTAACTATAGCATGTTCAATCATTTTAAATATCACACGAGTGAGACTAATAAGTCTCACCAAAAAGAACGCCGCAACTCGAAATGCTTCAAAAAAACGGTGCACCTGATTTTGGTGAAACAAATATGTAAATGTCGGAAATAAAGCGGCAACTGCCTATTAATGAGTACCAGCAACAGCATTTACATGAAACAGATGCAAATACTAAATTTCCAGCGATGCAAACAAAAAGTCGTTGCCGGTAATCCCATATTCAGTAAAAACCGCAGCTCGTGAACAACAATAAGCTGGCTAACCTTCAAATCAACTCGAGCTGTACATGAAAATGTCTGAAATCTGTCAAGCCTAATGTTCTGTGGTAATAAACGCGTAACAAGTGATCTTACAGCAATCATGATGAAAATTTTCAGAAGAAAGTTGTTCAACGGGGTTTGTTCTTTCCGGATGTGCGGCTGTACTCCTTAATCCGAGGTAATCGGCTACTGAGCAAAAACAACACGCAGGTCGCAACTTAGCCGCGGTTTTTTACTACATCATTCGCTCGTATATCTATGCAAGTTTACGGATATTTTGAATAAAGGAAGTATCAATGGTTTTACTAAATTGCGCATGCGTATTATCCTAACGATTGCTTGACAACATGTTAGCGAGCAAAGACTATAAACGGCCAGATCGTGCTTTATGAATCCAACTTTGTCGCTAACCGTCATATTTTTGCAGTTTTTTTGTCATCTCACTTAATTATGGTGTAGCAAACACGTATTTGAATGTATTTAAAATGTTAAATAAGTGGTTAATCAACGTGAAAAAACTATTTAGTCTGTAATTTCACTTAAAAACATGGACGACTCAAAAAAGTCTATACTTAGCGACTCCGAAGACGTCAAGTCGGACGGTGAAAGAGCTGCTAAAGATGCTGTACAGTTGAGGGCTAAAAGTTCTGGCAGTAGCACTAAACTGCGTAGTGGAATACTGAAGTCTGCTGGAAGTAGGGGCTCGAGTGGCTCACAGCGAACTAGATTTTCAGCCCCTTCCCCTGATGAAGCTACGTCGAGGTATGTTTAAACAAATAACATAAAAATGGGCATTTGATTTGTATGAAGATGTTTCTGTTCATACCAAGTAAATGAAACCAGTTTTTGCAGCAATATTAAAATTCACTATCTGTAGACAGAGCGCCGCCGAACGAGCAAAAAGTTTTATCTACACTCCGCCAGTCAAGCCGGTCAATGTACATCAGTTCTATGCTACTTTGGTCAATGAGTATGAAGTTCAGGTGAGTTCTGTTACGCATAGAACTTGAAGAAGCTAATAGAATTGCTCTATAATTATTTTTGTTAATAAGCTTTTTGTTCTTTGGATGCTATTAAATTACATATTGCACAGGTAATGCAGCGTAGCTGTAATTAGAACATTGTACGGAAAATTGGAAAAGTTTAGTGAATTATCCGCTACCAAAAAATCTCCAGCATTTAATTTCACGTATTAGTTTGAAAGTTGACACGCGTTTCTTCGGTTATGGAAACTAGTCAATGACGCCGTCGATGTGTTTTATTGATTTTTACGAACAAAAAGCCATTGATGGACATTAAAACACAAATTTTCTATTAGTAGACATTAAAAATAGTTATTAAAATCTGTAACACAGGCACTTGCAGCATTTCAAGTCGAATATAGGTTCTTTATCAGGTATTTTTATCATTTCATCTGATTGCCTCTAAAGATCCCAAAAGTGCTTTTATTTTTTTTAGCCAGGCTTGGTATTTTATGATGAAGACACAGAAGATGAAGAAGAAGAAGGCGCAGAAGGAGAAGGACCTGCAGACATCACACCTTTAGCCCAGAATCATAGTGCGGTCGAGGAGAGGCCTGAGTCTGTTCTAACGGATGTCACCATTGACGGTTTGGGTGAACAAGACCTCGCTGACATGTCAGGTTGGTAATGGAATGCCTTTCAGTCATCTACGAGAAGCAATGATCTCTGTTTGAAAAGAGCAGACAATCCTCAGAATATCGTTTTGTGGCTGCTTCATATTTTACAAAAGATTTTACCAATTGGCTCTTTGTGACCAATTGGTAGAGCTGTTGGCAATTTGGCTAAATCAATTTTTATTATCTCCATAGTTACTTTCATGCCTTTGGTTATAGATAGACATTGCAGATGTTTTTTAAATTCAAAGCTAAACCTTTTTTCACCATATCTACTCCGCTCGACAAAATATATTTTTAATAGCTGAAAATATATCTTAATTATAGATGGCTTGGGTGTCAAGAGAAGATTTTGAGTTTTGTTGTCATTCTTTTCACACTAAATTATAATACGATTTGTAACTGTCTGCCTTCCTTTTGTTTGTTGCTTAAAATTGTTTTATTGTGCGATGGGGGAATCTCGCTACCACCTGGATACTGACATTTCTGTTCATTTTGGTGCGCTTGTCAAGCTATACATAATTTTTAACTAAAATAATGCCTCGTTATTCTGATCGTTTATTTCTGAACTCGCTTTAATATCAATAGTAGTTTTTAGTATCAGACTGGTGCATCTTAGTAATATGCATTTCTTACTACTAGGCCTTCCTGCATTCACATGTCAGTGGCTTTGTCATGGCATTTGACACATCTTGCAGATGTTTAGATGGTATCAGCTATAAAGCACAAAGCCATGATTATGTCTCTGAACTCAGTCCATGAACTATCATAACACTGACACATGTTGCAGGTGTTCAAGTGACATAAGCTATAAAAGAGAAAGCTGTGACTATGCCTCTGAACAATGTACTAGATGAACTATCATAACACTGACACATATTGCAGGTGTGCAGATCATACCTGCGATCAAGCAGAAAACTGCAGTTATGTCACTGAGTACGGTGGATGAGAGACAGGCAATGGTAGAAGGTCTTTCTAGAGAAGCAATGTTTAGAGAGGAAAACGAGGTTCGTTATACAGCAGCAATCCTACTTATGAATTGAATTAATTCTTGCAGCCGTTTCGTCAGCAGAAGATTTCCTTAGTATGAATAAATTTTGCCTCATAAATGCCTCAATCTGTTCCAAGCCTCCACAGAACAATGGTTAAAACTGGTCAGAAATAAAAGCTATGAACAGTATGTCAGGTTACCTTTGGTGTTGACTAGGAAGGAAGTCGCTGAGCATCAGCCAATGACAGAGCAGCTCAGGCGCCTTACCTTTGAACTGAGCTGCCATCTGCTTAAATGGGCAGCAGCGAGTTTTGTAAATTTTTATTTTTTTGCTTTTCATCTTTAAAAGCATCTTCTTTAGTTAATCCGAGCTATATTTCTACAAAAAGACATTTTGTAACTTTGGGTTTTTATCGGGATTTCTTATTAATAGAGGTTCTATCTAATAGATTTTGGTAAACAAAACTTCATTGTACGTTTGTGGCGTAGCCAAAAATTTTTGGTTTTTAAAACATTTATGCACCCACCTTTTGTGATTTAAATCGTTACATTGAGTATTGGGTTATCATTACCATGTTCTATTTGGCAGAATGCCAATAATAACCAAGATATAGAAACTGAAGGGGCGACAAGCAGATCTCACACTCAGGGCACTATGGGTATAGAGTCTCCAGGGGATGGTATATTCAACACGGCTGTCGACGAATGGACTCTAGATGCTGCTCGACAGCGCCACGTTCAAGATGCTGCCACCGACACAAAGTCTGAAATTGACAGGATCATGACTGATAAGCTACGGTCACTGTAAGTCATCCTACTGCTATTGAGTTGGAAAATTGCCAATTTTTGGTCGCAGTTTCGCCGCTTTCTCATAAATCACATTTCCATGAGTAAAGATTTATCGGGAGGCGAAAATGGAATGGAGGCAATGTATCAAATGGTAGACTTAGAGGGTTTTCAACTAAAATGCGTCAGCGAACCATATTTATTAGTGGATCGTCGCAACACTCGACATAGGAAATGATGTCATAATGTTATTTTCTTGCGGAATAGGCTAAGTTTCCTTGGCAGTCAAACCTATGCTATGTTGACGATTCTTGGTTCGGTTCTCAGTATACCTAGAAATGAAATGTTATTGTATTGTTTTAAGTAGTATTAAAATACTGCCATGTTGGCATGCCAATGTCATGGATAGTCTGTTTATGTTCGTCGGGGACCTCTATTGAATACCTCTATTTTCTCCCACCTAAGATTTTATGATACAAAATAATATTTTAGCTACAACGAGGGTCTGCGGAGCAAATCACAAGAGCAGTACGGAGCAGCGATCAGGACCTTTACGAGAATTATTGCTATGAAACCTGAGAGTGTGCTGCCGTACGTGCAAAGGGCCGAGTGTTACCTTATGACCGCTGACTTCAAGTCAGCAATCCAGAATTACAAGAAGGCCTACTCAATAGATCCACAAACCGAGCTCTATCTCAACAGGTACTGAGGCTCACTTGACCTTTTAACCTTTTATGCTGCAACTTCCAGCGACTCAGATTGCTGTATGACTTGCATTCTCGGAATATTTTTCAAAAATTTTTCTCTATATTTGCGGTACATACTGTGTTGAGTCAACTATCACAGGTACCAACTATTCATGATATTAAAAATTTCATTCTAATAACTATCTTAGTTTTGTAGCGCATTTGCGTATAGTAGGGTAAAAAACAACACATCGAAAAGCTTGTAGCAAATGTTTTGCGACATATTCTGATCATATTTTAATTTTCGTTTAATTCGGTGTGTTTCAGACTTGCCCTAATATTTTACCTGCAAGGACAGAGCTTGTTTGATGCCCAGGACTACACAGGAGCTCTTGAATGCTTTGCCAAGTGCTCAGAAATCAAACCGAGCAATGATGGGTACCACACACGAAGGTTAGTTGAAATTAGACGTCTGGATTGAACTTATTCATCAACTTTGACAAATTTATTTATAAATACAGTAGAGGCTCCTATAACGTAAATTCCAGATAACTTAAAAAAAATTATGTAATTTATTTTTAACATCAAGTGTCAAGTAGGGGCAACTTCAAATTCATTTTGAATGGTAACACATCTCGCCGCACATATGAGAGAAAGAATGACGCATGTATGGCGTTATATCTATTATATATACAACTTCCATGGCATTTTAGTTCATTGTGATAGATCGTCAGATGTGTCGACAAAACAGAGAATAGGTAGCTGTGCAATCGTTAATAAATACTTAAAAGCAATTGATTGGTGCAGGTGTTACAGCGTCAGTTTAACAATCTAAATGGCACGAGTTTAGAGTATTGCCGAAAGTTATCTTTTATCCTAACCTGGATCCTTGAATACAGATATACGACGAACAGATAGACACCACTCTTTTTGTAGTGAAGTATATTTTTGTTCTGCTTTATTATGGAGGTATGAAATATTTGTTATTAGTACTTTCCAGAAAAGACTTTGCTGTTTAAAAAAATGAAAAAATCGTTGGAATGGGCGTCGAATGTGCGCGTTCCCCATCAATGTGTTGTAAAATTACTGCAATCATGGTCTATAAAACCAGTGAAATTGATCAGCAAAGGAGAAAATTGTCGATGCAAATTAATAATATAATAGTTACAATACAGCCAACAAATTGAAAAGTTAAGTCTTTTTTGTTTTGTATAGCCAAAGGGGTGAGTTAGGAAAGATCTTAGAACAGATTAGGCACTTTACATGCATTTTACTGTTCGTATAATACAAAGTCCCTATAACGCAAATGCTACTGGAATGAATTATTTGTATTGTAAAAGCGCCTACTATATTTGTAAAAGCAATAACCATAGATATGACTAATAATGGTAGTAATATTAGTCCTAATAATCATGATAATAATATTAATAATACCAATCATGATAATAATAGTAATACTAATCATGATAATAATAGTAATACTAATAATCATAAAATAATAGTAATACTACTAATCATGATAATAATAGTAATACTAATAATCATGATAATAATAGTAATACTAATAATCATGATAATAATAGTAATACTAATAATCATGATAATAATAGTAATACTACTAATGATAATAATTATAGTAATACTAATAATCATGATAATTATAGTAATACTACTAATCATGATAATAATAGTTATACTACTAATCATGATAGTAATTATAGTAATACTAATAATCATGATGATAATAATAGTAGTACTAATAATCATGATAATAATAGTAATAATAATAATAGTAATACTAATAATCATAATAGTAATACTAATACTAAATGAAAAAATTAGTTTGCTGTAGTTTTCTTTTTAATAAAAGTGTTTTCTGGTAACAATCCTTATAAGTAGAGATGCCCCGGTTCTAATATCACTAGCCGATTCAGATACTGATTCCGATATTAGAATCGGGGCAATTCTACTTATAAGTTGTGATCAGTTCAATATGATGCGAATCTCCTAACAAAGTACGTTTTGTGTAATAAGTTAAAACGCACTTGCAAGTAATAGGCTGTCGCATTACATACACATATGTTTATATTGGCAGCATAGCATGTCTAGCAGCGCTGCAGAGGCATGGAGAGTGTCTTGCCATTATTAATAAGAGGCTGGAGGATGAGAGGAACAACACTGACCTCTACGTGATGAGGAGTCGACTCCATCTCATGTTCAAAAATGTAAGTTTTCAAGAGGTCATTGAGTAGCGAAGTTAACGTTATCTGGAGACATTTTCTTAGAGATTATGCTGCTAGCCAATAAGTGTGTCTTGCGTCTCGCATGCCATACAGAACTAAAGTCTGCATACATTATAAATGGCTCTAGCATTTCTGCTTACTCCTTTTTTGAACAGTTTATCAATTTTTGTTTCAAGAAAGCGAAGTTTCTATGTTGTACCCAGGAAAAATTACATAATGATTTTTGATAACATCTATAACCTATTTTTAAGTCAAGGCCACAACTATTTGTGTCATTGGCTTTGCACATTTTTCTTGGAAGCAATGAATTGTAAACATAATGATGCACATAGTGGGGGTAATCCTCCATCTATGAATAAGCTCTAGGAGGTTGTGAAGGATTTATGGGTAATTTAAAGTCAATTGAGCCGAAAGGTTTACAAAAGCTATGGCGAAACCTTGACGTAGATGGAATTTTAACCTCAAGTATGGTGGAACGGTGGATTTACACAGTTGCTGTAAATGGTGTCTTAAGAGGTGGAGGTAGCAGACTCCTTGGGAAAACTTGAAAAATTAACAAAAAACCTGTATGTGTTCATAGCTGCAATAAAAATGTGTTTATTTTTCAATGTTCCATTTCTTACCAACATTGCTATTGATTGCTTGATGCATGCTTCCATTCATTGCTTGCCTCACATTGGCTAATTAACCTTTTTAATTTCACACTAGCAGTTAAGTTACCTCAACGCAAATCATAAAAAGTACCAAATATTATATTATAGTAGCAGACCACATATTTAATATAGAGCATAGTATACTTTCATAAAATATGTAGGTATAAAGGTATCTTTAAGAATAGCCTTTGGCTCTTAATTGTTCATCTAACTAATCTATTTAACATATTTTTCTGCAATAAGATGTATCTGTGAGAGAGCACGCAACTCCCAAATAGTGTAGAAATGTCTTATACCATTATTTTCTTTAACATCCTAGCCAAATTAAATGTTGCAGATTGCTCTTTGCTACTATGATCTCAAGGATGCATTAGCTTTGGATCCTGAACACGCTGAAGCTAAGCAAATTATGGCAGAATTCAGAGCTGAAGCGGAGAGTTGTCGTACCTCAGCCGTGCAGCTTGCACTTCAAAATAGACATAGAGATGCCCTGCAAAAGATTTCGTCTGCTATAGAGTATGACCCAACTCATGCAAACTTTCATATTATCAGGTAAATTTCTAGTTTATACATATCTGTTGGGTGAGTAATTACACTGTGAGTATGGAGCAACTGCGATAATGAGGAGTTGTGTTTTCTTGCATTTTCTTTTTGTGACTATAACTAGCAGTATCTTTTGAACTTGTATCAAGTGAAATCATCGAAGGTCTAGTCCTAGACAGAGTTATAGCTTGATTTGGGGGTCGTGGAAGCCAGACCGAACTTGCATTGAGTTACGACACAATATAGTAACAGGTTCTCCTTGACCATTTCTCATATATTTGGCTTTGTTTAAACTTTGTCCGAGTCCATTGTTTTTTACTTTACTTTCAAAATTTACTTTTTGCTATTTCTGCAAATGATGTTTTACAATTTTGTTGGTGTTTTTGCCTTGTCCGCTCATTTGTTATATAAGTTTTTTTTATTATGTGCCAGATCATTGTCTCCAAATTTGAGTTTTGTTTTTCAATTTTGTTTTTATTGTGACTTTGGGTGAGAGAAAAAATATTGTGAATATTTTTGCTCATATTGTGCTTCACAACATTCTTAAAACATGCAACCTTTACTGTCTGAAGAAAGTTATTTTCTATAACATTTAGACAAATGATTTAGCAAATGATAGAAAAAATATCGATACTTTCTGATGAATTCTACTAAAATTTTTACGCAAGTATATTTCTAGCAAACACTCACAACTGTAAGAATGAATAAGATTAGTCAGTCACTAGTTGCATCGTTTACTTTTACGAAACAAAATGCCTCTTGACGATATTGTGTTTGAGAATTATCCATTTATGTACACAAACTGAGAAGTTGTATTCTCTCTGCAGTTGTTCCTGTTTTGTAGAGGGGCTTTACATAGACATCTGTCAGACTTTAACTCTGCTGTCGATGATTACCTGCTGGCCATGGACAAAAGCAACCATGATGAGACTTCTTCTGTCTATCAGGATGCTCAACGACAACTTCTACTTACCTACAATGACTTTGCCATCGAGTGCTTCAAGGTGCCCTTTTTGTTCGGTAACACCAGATTTTTAAGAGGTAGAAAATGATTCTAAATACAGCGTTTAGGTTATTGTAATTATGGGACCGTTTAAAATAACCACATCATTTGTTAATTCATTTAACTTAAATTATTTGTTATTAAATTTAAAGACTTGTTATTAATTTAATTAATTAATTTTGAAGTATTTGTGAGATGAGTTATGACAATATGTACTTAAATGAAAGGATGTTCTACACATGGATATTATTAATTATCAAATGATAGCCTAGTTATCAAAGTTAATTATCAAAGTTATTAGCCTAGTTTTGGTCTAACATAGCTATATCTGCACTTTAGTACAAAAAAATCCAATAAAAATATTCATCCACAATTTTGGCCAAATTTAACAACTTTTGAACATATGTATCCATGTTACTATATAAAAACAAATGAGCAGTCTTTGAAGTATTATTAGCATCTCAATATATAATTGGCTAGCCCTTATTGTCTGTCGATTGCAGGATTGGATAACATGGGTGCCCAATAAATTAATTATAGTTTTTGAAAATACTCCTGATGACAGACAGAGTGTCTCCAAAACTTGCTTCTCAAATAAGTATAGTATGTATGATATGAGTTAAAATAGAAAGTGAGTTTATGCCATGAATACGAAAGAACACAAATTATTATGGCAATTATTAAACTAATTGAAATATTAAAAATTATTATCGTAATTAAGGTGGTATCACAATCACTATAGTAGGTGACATTGTGGAGTGCCGTTTACATCTCGAATGTTATCCGTACCTACAGATTAGGGCCATTAACCTTGTTTATAATTGTACAAGGTTGATGTCTGCTGTGGTGTCGGAAGAGATATGTGTATGTATTATTTTGCTCTCACTATGAAAGCGTCTTGCAAATTTTGTCCTAGAATATGTCGTTCAGTCTATCAGTTGAAGAAGGCTGTCCAAAGGTACTTTTTCAGCGGTCAGCGAGAAGTAGGTTTTTCTTGATAATATATTCATAAGCAAGGATCCTTTCATCCTTTGCATTAGATTTGTGTGTAATTACAGAAGAAGTATTTTGAAGAAGCCATCATGCTAATAAACAAGGCTTTGAAGGGTGAACAGAGGGAAAAGGGTCTCTATGTCAACAGGGGAGGTAATCACTTTTAGTTTCACTCACAATATTGTTTTATCAGCTTTGTTAAAGAATGCATAAACTGCTTTTTCCGCTAGAGCATTGTGACAGAATTACATGTCTGGCCTATTTTTAGCATCGGTAGTTTGAGTCAATTTCAAGAGAATATTATGTATATTGTTAGCCTTTGGTCCTTGACTTGGAGGTTTGATTTGGCAAGACCTACATCAGCCTTTCTGCCATTGCTATTCTTCATTTTAGCTGCATGGTTAAACTTGATTGAGCTTTCAGCTTCTCATCCTTTTGACCCTATGACCTTTCTTGCACTGTGCCATTAATTGTTTAGATTGTTTCTTCCGATGCAATGACTTCCAGTTTGCCTTAGCTGACTACCACCAAGCACTCGAGCTGGATCCAAGTGATGACTCGATTCGCGTAAGAATCTCCGTTATCCACAATGAATACGGCACACAAGAGTATCAGGTTTGTATTTAGCGTGATCTTTGTGCAGACGATGTCGTGGTTGGAGTTGCGATTTTATAGTTGAAATTCTGAAATCACAATCTGTTTTGGTTGAATTTAATAAATGGTTGGCAAGTTTTAATCAAAGCTACTACCTGATATGGGATCGGCTGAATGTGAATGGCTCGTCTGATATTAATGAACTTCTGTATTTATTATTAAATATAAAAGTATTATATTATAGTCTACATATAATATATAAATGTATTAGACTTTTTAGACTGTGATATCTTTATATTATAGTCTAAATATATCTTTATACAATATCTATATCATATTTAGACTATAATATTCCTGTCTTAAAATTCATTGTTTTATATATTTAGTATATTTTTAGATATTTGCATAAATGTCGGTAAATAGATAAACATAAAGTTCAGAATATTTTTTTAATTTATTTTTGTCAAAGTTGTTCAGGATGTGTCTGATTTATTTAAACAATTATTAAAAATATAACATTAAGGAATAAGTAAAATTTGGATAAAAGATGACCTTACACAAAATTGTAGTAGATTTTGTCAGAAAGTATTGGCATCTTTATATCATTTGCGATTGTTTTTGATGTTTGAGGTGATCTGACTCCCAGGATATCTCAAGATTAAAATCGACGAGACTTGATCACGGCTTAAGCATTCAGTTACATCATGGCGTGTTTTAACCGCCATTAAGTTTTGTCGATTTTAATCTTAAAATATCTTGGCAGTCAGATCACCTCAATCAAAAAACAATCACGAATGGCAAAGAAATACCGATACTTTTTGATAAAATCTACTTGGCCTACATCTACTAAAGTTTTGTGTAAGTTCACTTTGATGGAAAAAATAATATAATTACAATAATTATTAACTGAAAAAATTTAAAGCCAAATTTTTATACGAAGTAAAATACGCAGTAGCACTGCAGATACTCGAGGCGCTGGGCCAACAGAAGTATTGGCTAAACCAGAATTGCTGGGGTTTGGAGCAAAACGTTTTAGAAGAAATGTTCATTATCTAGCAAATAAGTTTTATTTTCGATTGTAGCAAAAGAATTATAGCGAGGCTGAGTCACGTTTCACCCTTGCTATTAAAAATAACCCCAAAATCAGTCATTACTATCTCTTAAGAGCGAGAGCCCGTTACATGCTTGAGGTAAGTAGCTGATGTTTTACTTGCTTGAGGTAAGTAGCTGCTGTTTTACACTCCTCATAAATCATGAGTAATTTTAATCTATCTACATGTATATACCTATGAAACTCTGATCTTGCGATCTTCCTTGAAACACTCGAACTCAAGAAATAGTCTAGGTGGTAATTAAAATGCTTCACAAAAGATTGCTTCGTACAGGTCATGAACTCCTGACATTCAGCTTAGGATAACAGCACTCCACTAACTGCACAAATATGACCACTTTTTGGATTTGCCAAATAATCTCTACCAGTACTCAGTCTTGTGTGCCGCGAGAGATCATCATGTATGTACACAATTATTTGTGATGCATGTAGATGGTTGAGTGGCGGGATAGTAGTACGCATGGACAAGCAGATGAATACCCGGGTTTGATTCCTGTGCAGGACAATCTTTTTTCCTAGCGCCCTTAGCATGGCTTCAGATGGACAGACACAGCCCTTGTTATAGTAAAGATTGTCATATGAGTAGTATTCCAAGATGTTGAAAAATTCTCACGTGAGAAATGAGTTATAAGCTCAGTTATCTAGTTATTTGATGAGTAAAAGCAGGTGCCACTTCATGAGCAAGCAACTTCAAGCAATGCCGGGCTCAGTTGGTAATCTTGACTAAAAACTCAAAAATGTGCCTTCGCGTGCATTTTGTAGCAATTTGCATTAAAATCCAGAGCAACGCTAGGCCTGCAACTGGTATTTTCATGAACCTTGCTAAACAACTGTTCATTTCTACTACAGCTTTGGAACTATTTTCAGAACCAGGGTGGGGCCCGAACAGATATTCTCACAGCAATGCATCTCAATCCAGACCAAGAGAACACAATCTCTCTTACTTCCAGACTCTTCCCAGGTAAATCTATCGACGAGATTATGTCAAGCAAACCTTCACAGGCCATCAAGCAGACCCTTCAGCATATTCTTTCTTCACCAAGCGACAGGAAATTGACACCGGTGAACAAGTAAGTCTACCTTATGTAATAGCCATAGACACTCTAGCATTATACATCACTGTTCAGAGTCAGTTTTATAACCTGTTACTTTTTTTTATTACTGTATCTCATGCCAAGTGAGTAACCTGACCTGAACTAGTAAGAGGTTGTTGCTAATGCTTTATGTAAGTAGGGATAGTAAAATCAAGTTTCTTTCAAATTTGAATCCGATTATCAAAAGTAATTCTTTTAGTTTACAATTCCTGTAATGGTGATGTTAGACGAAGAAAAAATACTATGTTAATTTATACTTTTGTATGTCAGCCATGTCATTAGCAAAAACGGTTTTTGTTACTCAAGTTGTGATTGAGGTGCTAACGCAATTTCTTTTTATTTTTGTTAAACAATCTATTGAAAGTGTCACACATTTTCCACCTTGATGCACTATCTTCCCAATTGTTTCATAACAAATCTATTTTTATTCATTAAGGTACCCTTCCATCTTCTATATTAAATAATTTCTCAGAGTTATCATCTCTATCGTATTAGCACAACTCCGTAATTGGAAAAGGTTTATGCCTGTACTAAAGCTTACCTTGAATGCCTGCAGCTGTTTGTTTTTGCTTCTTAGTTCAAAACAAAAAATGAGCAAACGGGAGGGAAAGGCTCGAGCCAAGTACAAAGCCTGTGTTCAAGAAGAAGAGTTCAACAGAATTCTTGCAAGAGAAAAAATGGTGGTAAGTTTACAAATACTTAGGCGAGTCATCACTTGTCGGCCTTCTCATCAGCTGTTGACATACTAAACGTGATCTAAACGTAACTTTTGCTCGAAACTGAGGTGGCACGCTATGAGCTTCCATATACAGATAATATTTTGATAACAATGCCTAAATGCAAAGACACTCTCACCCTCGATAACTAGCACCCTTGAAGATCATGATTGTGTAAGAGTACATGACAATTTGCTATGTACCAATTTTTTGTACTCATAACACGTGCAACTATTCCAAGTTGTGGCAAGCTGGCTGCATGGCTTAATAGCAGTACGCTTAACATATCATCTGTGCAACCACAAAAATACAAGTTCCATTTTATGTGAGGTGCAGTCTTTTTTCCTTACGCTGCTTTCGGACGAACAGACACTGCTAAAAAAATACTCAAACTAATTGGGTAAATAAATAAACAACATAATAGTAAATGACAGAAATAAACAAACGCCTTCATTTAAATGCTAGAATGGTAATCTTTTAGTATCCAAACCATTCCTGGCATTAACCTAGTAGTTTCATTATGATTCATTTACTTTAATCTTTTAGTATCCAAACCATTCCTGGCATTAACCTAGTAGTTTCATTATGATTCATTTACTTTAATCTTTTAGTATCCAAACCATTCCTGGCATTAACCTAGTAGTTTCGTTACGATTCATTTACTTTAATCTTTTAGTATCCAAACCATTCCTGGCATTAACCTAGTAGTTTCGTTATGATTCATTTACTTTAATCTTTTAGTATCCAAACCATTCCTGGCATTAACCTAGTAGTTTCATTATGATTCATTTACTTTAATCTTTTAGTATCCAAACCATTCCTGGCATTAACCTAGTAGTTTCATTATGATTCATTTACTTTAATCTTTTAGTATCCAAACCATTCCTGGCATTAACCTAGTAGTTTCATTATGATTCATTTACTTTAATCTTTTAGTATCCAAACCATTCCTGGCATTAACCTAGTAGTTTCATTATGATTCATTTACTTTAATCTTTTAGTATCCAAACCATTCCTGGCATTAACCTAGTAGTTTCATTATGATTCATTTACTTTAATCTTTTAGTATCCAAACCATTCCTGGCATTAACCTAGTAGTTTCATTATGATTCATTTACTTTAATCTTTTAGTATCCAAACCATTCCTGGCATTAACCTAGTAGTTTCATTATGATTCATTTACTTTAATCTTTTAGTATCCAAACCATTCCTGGCATTAACCTAGTAGTTTCATTATGATTCATTTACTTTAATCTTTTAGTATCCAAACCATTCCTGGCATTAACCTAGTAGTTTCATTATGATTCATTTACTTTAATCTTTTAGTATCCAAACCATTCCTGGCATTAACCTAGTAGTTTCATTATGATTCATTTACTTTAATCTTTTAGTATCCAAACCATTCCTGGCATTAACCTAGTAGTTTCATTATGATTCATTTACTTTAATCTTTTAGTATCCAAACCATTCCTGGCATTAACCTAGTAGTTTCATTATGATTCATTTACTTTAATCTTTTAGTATCCAAACCATTCCTGGCATTAACCTAGTAGTTTCATTATGATTCATTTACTTTAATCTTTTAGTATCCAAACCATTCCTGGCATTAACCTAGTAGTTTCATTATGATTCATTTACTTTAATCTTTTAGTATCCAAACCATTCCTGGCATTAACCTAGTAGTTTCATTATGATTCATTTACTTTAATCTTTTAGTATCCAAACCATTCCTGGCATTAACCTAGTAGTTTCATTATGATTCATTTACTTTAATCTTTTAGTATCCAAACCATTCCTGGCATTAACCTAGTAGTTTCATTATGATTCATTTACTTTAATCTTTTAGTATCCAAACCATTCCTGGCATTAACCTAGTAGTTTCATTATGATTCATTTACTTTAATCTTTTAGTATCCAAACCATTCCTGGCATTAACCTAGTAGTTTCATTATGATTCATTTACTTTAATCTTTTAGTATCCAAACCATTCCTGGCATTAACCTAGTAGTTTCATTATGATTCATTTACTTTAATCTTTTAGTATCCAAACCATTCCTGGCATTAACCTAGTAGTTTCATTATGATTCATTTACTTTAATCTTTTAGTATCCAAACCATTCCTGGCATTAACCTAGTAGTTTCATTATGATTCATTTACTTTAATCTTTTAGTATCCAAACCATTCCTGGCATTAACCTAGTAGTTTCATTATGATTCATTTACTTTAATCTTTTAGTATCCAAACCATTCCTGGCATTAACCTAGTAGTTTCATTATGATTCATTTACTTTAATCTTTTAGTATCCAAACCATTCCTGGCATTAACCTAGTAGTTTCATTATGATTCATTTACTTTAATCTTTTAGTATCCAAACCATTCCTGGCATTAACCTAGTAGTTTCATTATGATTCATTTACTTTAATCTTTTAGTATCCAAACCATTCCTGGCATTAACCTAGTAGTTTCATTATGATTCATTTACTTTAATCTTTTAGTATCCAAACCATTCCTGGCATTAACCTAGTAGTTTCATTATGATTCATTTACTTTAATCTTTTAGTATCCAAACCATTCCTGGCATTAACCTAGTAGTTTCATTATGATTCATTTACTTTAATCTTTTAGTATCCAAACCATTCCTGGCATTAACCTAGTAGTTTCATTATGATTCATTTACTTTAATCTTTTAGTATCCAAACCATTCCTGGCATTAACCTAGTAGTTTCATTATGATTCATTTACTTTAATCTTTTAGTATCCAAACCATTCCTGGCATTAACCTAGTAGTTTCATTATGATTCATTTACTTTAATCTTTTAGTATCCAAACCATTCCTGGCATTAACCTAGTAGTTTCATTATGATTCATTTACTTTAATCTTTTAGTATCCAAACCATTCCTGGCATTAACCTAGTAGTTTCATTATGATTCATTTACTTTAATCTTTTAGTATCCAAACCATTCCTGGCATTAACCTAGTAGTTTCATTATGATTCATTTACTTTAATCTTTTAGTATCCAAACCATTCCTGGCATTAACCTAGTAGTTTCATTATGATTCATTTACTTTAATCTTTTAGTATCCAAACCATTCCTGGCATTAACCTAGTAGTTTCATTATGATTCATTTACTTTAATCTTTTAGTATCCAAACCATTCCTGGCATTAACCTAGTAGTTTCATTATGATTCATTTACTTTAATCTTTTAGTATCCAAACCATTCCTGGCATTAACCTAGTAGTTTCATTATGATTCATTTACTTTAATCTTTTAGTATCCAAACCATTCCTGGCATTAACCTAGTAGTTTCATTATGATTCATTTACTTTAATCTTTTAGTATCCAAACCATTCCTGGCATTAACCTAGTAGTTTCATTATGATTCATTTACTTTAATCTTTTAGTATCCAAACCATTCCTGGCATTAACCTAGTAGTTTCATTATGATTCATTTACTTTAATCTTTTAGTATCCAAACCATTCCTGGCATTAACCTAGTAGTTTCATTATGATTCATTTACTTTAATCTTTTAGTATCCAAACCATTCCTGGCATTAACCTAGTAGTTTCATTATGATTCATTTACTTTAATCTTTTAGTATCCAAACCATTCCTGGCATTAACCTAGTAGTTTCATTATGATTCATTTACTTTAATCTTTTAGTATCCAAACCATTCCTGGCATTAACCTAGTAGTTTCATTATGATTCATTTACTTTAATCTTTTAGTATCCAAACCATTCCTGGCATTAACCTAGTAGTTTCATTATGATTCATTTACTTTAATCTTTTAGTATCCAAACCATTCCTGGCATTAACCTAGTAGTTTCATTATGATTCATTTACTTTAATCTTTTAGTATCCAAACCATTCCTGGCATTAACCTAGTAGTTTCATTATGATTCATTTACTTTAATCTTTTAGTATCCAAACCATTCCTGGCATTAACCTAGTAGTTTCATTATGATTCATTTACTTTAATCTTTTAGTATCCAAACCATTCCTGGCATTAACCTAGTAGTTTCATTATGATTCATTTACTTTAATCTTTTAGTATCCAAACCATTCCTGGCATTAACCTAGTAGTTTCATTATGATTCATTTACTTTAATCTTTTAGTATCCAAACCATTCCTGGCATTAACCTAGTAGTTTCATTATGATTCATTTACTTTAATCTTTTAGTATCCAAACCATTCCTGGCATTAACCTAGTAGTTTCATTATGATTCATTTACTTTAATCTTTTAGTATCCAAACCATTCCTGGCATTAACCTAGTAGTTTCATTATGATTCATTTACTTTAATCTTTTAGTATCCAAACCATTCCTGGCATTAACCTAGTAGTTTCATTATGATTCATTTACTTTAATCTTTTAGTATCCAAACCATTCCTGGCATTAACCTAGTAGTTTCATTATGATTCATTTACTTTAATCTTTTAGTATCCAAACCATTCCTGGCATTAACCTAGTAGTTTCATTATGATTCATTTACTTTAATCTTTTAGTATCCAAACCATTCCTGGCATTAACCTAGTAGTTTCATTATGATTCATTTACTTTAATCTTTTAGTATCCAAACCATTCCTGGCATTAACCTAGTAGTTTCATTATGATTCATTTACTTTAATCTTTTAGTATCCAAACCATTCCTGGCATTAACCTAGTAGTTTCATTATGATTCATTTACTTTAATCTTTTAGTATCCAAACCATTCCTGGCATTAACCTAGTAGTTTCATTATGATTCATTTACTTTAATCTTTTAGTATCCAAACCATTCCTGGCATTAACCTAGTAGTTTCATTATGATTCATTTACTTTAATCTTTTAGTATCCAAACCATTCCTGGCATTAACCTAGTAGTTTCATTATGATTCATTTACTTTAATCTTTTAGTATCCAAACCATTCCTGGCATTAACCTAGTAGTTTCATTATGATTCATTTACTTTAATCTTTTAGTATCCAAACCATTCCTGGCATTAACCTAGTAGTTTCATTATGATTCATTTACTTTAATCTTTTAGTATCCAAACCATTCCTGGCATTAACCTAGTAGTTTCATTATGATTCATTTACTTTAATCTTTTAGTATCCAAACCATTCCTGGCATTAACCTAGTAGTTTCATTATGATTCATTTACTTTAATCTTTTAGTATCCAAACCATTCCTGGCATTAACCTAGTAGTTTCATTATGATTCATTTACTTTAATCTTTTAGTATCCAAACCATTCCTGGCATTAACCTAGTAGTTTCATTATGATTCATTTACTTTAATCTTTTAGTATCCAAACCATTCCTGGCATTAACCTAGTAGTTTCATTATGATTCATTTACTTTAATCTTTTAGTATCCAAACCATTCCTGGCATTAACCTAGTAGTTTCATTATGATTCATTTACTTTAATGCTATATTTAATTACCTGGGAAGTATTTATCATTCTTTTTAGGCTATGGAATGAATTGAACAAAATAATATGTAATCTTATTGCTCCAACAAAAGGCAAATTCAACATACGAATCAATTTTATTTGAATATACAAACTTCTAAGAATGCTAATCTATTCATAAGCGTATAGGTGGAATATTCCCATCTGCAGATGATCTACACATGATAAAGAAAATGTCTATTACTTGTCATATTTTAAAGGTACATGAAAAGGTGAAGATAGCCCTGTCAGACAGACAGAGTCTGAAGCACAAAGGTCCAACCGTAGCTAATAGGCTACCTGCGCCACAGTCGGAAATGTCTGGAACCATTCCAAAAACTGGCTGGAGAACTTTTACGCAAGGAATAAGTGTTCGTGATGGAAGCTCATAGTAGCCAAGTCCGGTGTATCAAACAGCCCTTGTGATATTTATGTATTGCTAAAATCTCTTTTTTAGCCTGCTCAAATTTAATTTTAGAATTATATGATGAAAAATATTTTATTGTTTTCCATATATTTATTCAAAGATGAGTTGGAAGAACCAAATGTCAAACATTAATTGTGATTACAACTAACTAATTTAGAGTGCAACTATGACCGTGGAGTGAGTATTCATCTTGGAGTATATCTCAAGGATATGCTAACTTTTCATAGCACTTCCAAGCTTGTTACATTTAAATTATATTTGTGATGACAACTGTTTTAAATATGACATGCTAACATAATTCTGTAAGACTATATCGATGAGCAATATAAACTGCTGAAGACAACTACAGACATTGGCGGAAGTAGTCCAGCATAATATGAATACATTGGCTATCTTAATCTCAAGGTAATTTCCTATTTACGTTAAAACTCAATAAAATTCGGAGCATTCCCAAAAAGAGGACAACTCTTGAGTTGAAATAAGCCTATGGATTATTGTACCAATATTTGGTTGAACACAGTATGATGGCCAGCACTGTATCGGCTGGAGAATTGAAAGTAATTAATAACTTGTGAATGTTGGAAAGGAAATACAAATGAAAAGGCGCTATCCTATAAAAGCGCTACCTATCTAGATGTGGATTAGCTACCCGGTTCATTTCAGCCAATGCGTGTGCATTCTGTGCACTGATTGCTTAATGCTCAGAAGCCTTGTTAGAATTGGTCAGAGAAGTATTCATATCAATTTCACTACTGGAAACTTCAACACCTGTTGCAAGCTCTTTTAAAGAACTGTTATGATCATCCCTAAGTGGAGAAGTTCCATTTGAAGTTGTCTTCTCACTGGATATCGGGTGGCCATTATTTAGCACAGGGCTGGTTAAGTCAGATTTCAAATTTAGCTCAACTTCATCTGGATCAACTGGTGATGGTTTGGTCAAAGGTATGTCTACAAGTATGAAAGAATAAACTGGAAAAAACATGTTATTTTTTAAATACAAGTTGGAAAACGTCTGGGTATCAGGCTTTGGACATGACAAGAAGCAAATCTTAGCAAAGAAAATTACAATTGGACAGTTCATGAAAATTTGGGATAAGAAATATACATAAAAGACGAAAAGGCGTGATTAAACTGGGGATTTCATATTGGAGGGACTCAGCGATACTCGGTGCATACCTCTACATCCAAGATGTATGTTTTTCCTGCAGACAAATGACACCACAGAATAAAATAACTACAGCGACAAACACATCTTTGAGCTATGGTTGGACAAGCATACATGAGCATTATTCATAGAACTATTACACATCTATACATATGTCTATGAAATGTGTTAGTCTTTTGAAAGTACAAGGACGTATGAGAGGAAAAAAGAAAAGATTTTATGCCGAATTTACCGCTTGCAATTCAACACCAGACAACCATTCCCAACTACATTAATAATGGTATATACAGAGTCTGTCATGCTAGTCATAAGCCTTCCTTTAGTCACCATGATGTGGTTTGGATCATACCGATCGACCTCAACAATTTGGAAGCTTCAAATCTATTCTTCACAGTTGAAATAAAAATCAACTAATCTGGTACATTTATGTAAGGCAAAAGTTGAAAGAACATTTGAAAAACGGACTCATTATCTGCTACTAGTGTCATCCTTCAGTTGTTGGTATTTCGCCAAAATCAAGTGTTCGTGTAACACTTGATTTTAGATACAACAAGTTCATCATATTCACAGTGACAGCAAGAGTAAGAGGAGCCCCATCAATCTCTTTACCGGAACCAAACAATGTGCAACAGCACAACTTCATGGAATGCCATGCATTCACCAAACGGATTTTTGATATCTTTAAGCGGTGAAAGCTTTTTACAACAAACTTATGAGGGTGGAGGCACCTGACAAGCTGGAATATTTCTCCGCCTAAATAAAAGTGTGCATTTTTGTATTTGTGGTTGAGCTACACCAATTTAGTTTTACCAATAACCCAGGTGAGTAAAAGCCACACAACCAAGGAGACCAGGGTTAGTGATGATCAGTTGTTAATATGCAGATTAAGAAAGGCAACTATAGCTGCACACCAAAGCCAGACGGACTCTAAAAAATGATTTGTGCACAAATTGATGGATGAGTGCAGTCAAATGTGAGACCGGTGCAGCTCTACACTTAGACAATACAGTGCTCTGCAAGACAGGTGCAGCTCTACACATATACAATGTATAGCTTCACAAGACCCATGCAGCCCTACCGATAGAGCATGCAGAACTCCACAAGACCAGTGCAGCTCTATACATGGGCTATGCAGCACTCTGTGAGACCGATGGAGCCTTGCACTTAAACCATGCAGTGCTCCAACAGTGCAGCACGAGTTATTCCATACTGCGCTCCACGAGACCAGTGCAGCTCTGCATATTGACCATGCAGCGCTACGCATATACATTGTACCATGCATAGATTCATGAGAATAGTGCAGCTTTACACATAAGCCATGCATAGCTGTACGAGGCCAGTACAGGGCTACACAAGTCATGCAGCACTCCGTGATACTAGCGCAGCTCTAGCCGTTGGCCACACAGCACTCCGCGAGATCTGTGCAGCTCTAACTATAGGCCACGCAGCACTCCAACAGTGCAGCAAAACACATAGGCCAACCATAGCTTCACGAGGTCAGTACAGGGCTACACAGGCCATGCAGCACTCTGTGATACCAGCACAGCTCTAGCCATAGGCCAGGCAGCACTCCGTGAGACCTGTGCAGCTCTAACCATAGGCCACCCAGCACTCCAACAGTGCAGCAAAACACATATGCCAGCCATAGCTTCACGAGACCAGTGCAGCTCTAACCATAGGCCATGAAGCATTCCGTGACACCTGTGCAGCTCTAACCATTGGCCACGCAGCACTCCGTGAGACCTGTGCAGCTCTAACCATTGGCCACGCAGCACTCCGTGAGACCTGTGCAGCTCTAACCATAGCCATACAGCACTCCGACAGTGCAGTAAAACACATGCAAGCCATAGTTTCACGAGACCAGTGCAGCTCTACATATAAGCCATGCAGCGCTCTGTGATACCAGCGCAGATCTACACGTGAACTTCACCGCGTCACACAAAGCAAGTGAAGCATATATTAGTTATGAAATAGCCTGGTGCAGCATTACACAAAACCGTGAACCATTACTCATGACTTGTTAAGCAGCAGATTAGACTAGTGGCGTTCTAAGGAGGACCAATGTAGTCTAAGAAAGCAAACTATACCTGCAACTAGTGGTTTCAAAGGTCTGTACTCCTGTAAATTCATAGCATAAAAAATAGCACAATGTAGAGCCGCAGAGACATGCTGGAACAAGCCAATCATATATTGCAACAGCCCATCCAAGAAGTGTATTGGATAGAACCATAACAAATAGAGATGCTCAAGACAAGCAAAAAGGAAGAGAAGCCATGTAGCACATACCTGTTCTTCCAGCTACAGAATTGACAAATAAGATTTATGCTTTAACATAACCCAACCAAAGAAACTTCAGAGAAACAGCTAAATTAAAATTGTTTTACATCGAAATGAAACAGTGGTATTGGGTATATGCATAAAGAAACAGAGAAATTTTATACTAAAGTAGACCCAGTATGCCGTGATAGACCTCAGGTTTCCTGATAAAACAAGTACTGCACAACTATGCCCAAACACCTAAAGGTGGTCGATTGGTGTCAGTCCGTCTACCAAGCGAAATGTTGTGGGTTTAAATCCCGTATGAAGCAGTATTTTCCCTACCATCTTACAGCAGTTTCGGACAAACAGACAGACACTGCTCTTTTTATGGTAAATATTGTGGTACTGGCCATATGCACAGAGAAACTTTCTGCTGTTGGTGGGTGATGAAAAAAACCACTTCTCAAAAATGGGAGTCGTCCAAAGGTTTTACAAAAAATGATTTTATTGTCTGGTAACCAAGTACCATGGGTCGTCCAAATTGTCCTTGTGATAATTACCAACAATCCGGTATTATCAATCAACCAATGGCTGACTACGATTGTTTATCACGACTGGTTTACAGACATTAGTCTCATTTGAGATTCTACTTATAAAGCAAGACAAATAGAGCCCCGACTACATACATAATAAATTTCAGCACAAATTTGTCGATATATACGACAAAATCTCTGACATTTGACACTAAAAATTCTTAAAACATGAAAATTAAAACGAATAAACTGGCGAAAATTGAAAAATTAAAGTAGAGCAAAATGAATAAATTGCATGTATGTCAATTCAAAATACATTGAATATCAATGGAAAGTTAAAGTAAGTTACATAGCATTTTTATACCACTTACTCTACCAACAAACTTGAGCATAGCTGACATTACACATCTGTTCGTGCGCCACGCCACACTAGTGAAAAAAATAATAAAAACCTCTTTTCTCATATTATTGCTTTTTAACAGACTTTGTTTGTACATTGAATTATTAACATAATTTCATAAGAATATTTTCTCCAATACATGATTTTGACATATAAAGAGGAATTCGGAATGGATTTACCTTCTATAACCAAAGCTTACTGTATATCCTAATTTGCCTTCTATAACCAAAGCTTACTGTATATTCTAATTACCTTTGACTGTTTGGTATCAAATTTTATTCACTAACATCTAGCAGTAATGGAATAACAATTATACAAATGAGACACAAATATCTAATTGATTTTATCAACTGAATTGCATCTGTAAATCACTTAGAAATGGCAATTAGAATACAGAGGAGGTCAACACACTACTTACCTAAGTTGCCGTACAAAGTAATGAGGCTATACACATAAATGCCAGACATAGCATACTCATGCCATTGCTGTCAGAGATATCATAAATACCTTACATACCACATATGCCTTAGATATATAATAGACATACTGACATAGACATACATCCATACATACATAGATATACATACATAGACATACATGTCATAATTATGTATACCATAGACATACCATACATGCCACAGACAACCATAGACATACCATAGATGCCTTAGATGACATTTAGCCAATACTATAGGTTTGCGCTAAATGTCATAGATGTATTCAAAATACCACAGACAAATATAGATATTGTCTGTGGTATTTCAGTGGACAAATATAGATCTACACCATAGATATACCATAGACATAATCAGCCACATTGTTATTGTGATAAAAAATTATGAAACATTTCTCTTGAAACATGAAGCACTCCTTAAACAGAGGTAAGTAAACTCCAAGTAAATTACTTACATCCTCTGAGAGGCTAGCGACAGTCTGAACGCCATGGGCACGGGTCAGTAAGTCACTGCAAGTAAAAGATACTTCCATATTAGCAGTGGCAGCGTGATACTTAACACTAATTTGACAACCTGCAGCGAAACTAGATGAACAATTGTACCTGATTACACAACAGAGCCAACAGATAGGTCAGGAAAGCATGGTAAGTGCAATATAAGACAGTAGAGTACACAGAATCAAAGAGCAGCCTATGAAAGCATGACCATGGTGATAGTGTGATAGTGAAACTACAACGATGCCGAACATATATTGGATAGCATAAAGCAAACAACAAAGTCAAAAGGTCATCAGGAAACAGACAAGAAAGCCGTAACAAAAAGAAATAAACTAAAAGTGAAACTAAAACAAATTTATTAAAAGCGTGTGCAGATCAAAGTGAAACTCCAAAAGTCAAAGTGAAACTCCAAAAGTCAAAGTGAAACTCCAAAAGTCAAAGTGAAACTCCAAAAGTCAAAGTGAAACTCCAAAAGTCAAAGTGAAAGTGCACAGAAATGAAAGTGAAAGCAAACAAAATAAGGTGAAAATAAATGAACTTAATCAAAAGAAAAGGCCATCAACAAAGACACAAGAAAGTCAACAAAAAGGAAAGACAACTCACGTTTCAGCCTCATCTTCTTCGTCCGACTGCGAAGCACTGAACCTTACTCCTTTCTTGCAGTCTTTATCTGGTATGTCTCTCCTTAACGCTGACTTCATCTCACTCTGCTCACCTAGAAACGCAATTTGCATGCTGACTATACATAGAGTGTAAGGGAATGAGAAAGATAGAGAGTGTTCACTTGTTCGATGATACAAGCCATAACAAGCATAAGACTCTGAATCATCATTTATACATTGTCTCTTACCTAGAAGAGACGGGGCCGATTTGGATTGGCCTGGATGGGCCCCCACTTCCAGGGTTGTTTTGGAGGCATATTGTTTCGACCTAGCGCCACCTGAATAAATCAAATGAAGAAAAATAATTACGCGCTAATTCAACTATAAATCATTTTAAATTACCTATTCCATTATTGAGCTAATGAATAGAATTATTTCTATTAAATCTTTAAAAAATCAAATTTGAAATTTTTTTTCAAAAATTATTGATACTTTTTTATTATTTGAGATGCAGTTTGTTGTTTGAAGTGATCTGACTGGCTTGATGTTTTAAGATTAAAATCTACAAAACTTGACCCCGGTTAAAACGCTCAGAAGAAAAATACTTCCCAAAAAATGACACCAGCAATAGCACTCTAGTTGCAGCGAATCTCTATACTCGGACACTTCATTTTGTGTCAGCTTGTGGTTGTTAAAATAAAGCTTCAAATATAACCTTAGATACAATGTTATAAATGTTTCAGATAGGTGCATTAGAATTAGTCCAATTGTTTCCCCCAAAATGCTTTGTAAACATATGAGTACCAGCTACCAGATGCCTATGAGACTGTATATTTATCACTTATAAACAATATGCACAACTATTGACATCATCTTTGGAGAAATCTGGGAACGTATCTTTCTTCAGGGTGTTTTAATTGGGGTGAAGTTTTATCGATTGTAATCTTAAAACATGCTCGCCGTCAGATAACTTACAACAAAATCTCAAACAATTAAAAGATTCTAAACTTTTTAATGAAATATTTTATAATGTGACGTGAGTGACCCTCTAAATGATTAACTTGAAATAAACTGGATCGTTTAACTTTTGCTGATAGTGAAGTTTATGGACTATCGATTTGAACAATAGCTGCATGGAAAGCATGTGGGCTTCTTAGAGTTGTCTTCACTTGTATCCCATTTGTGCTTCTATGACAGAACTCAATGTTAATTGGTATTTCTAGTGTGAGTTTTAAATACTCCTAATCACAAGGAATAACTGCAAATGTCCACATACAGCCTTTAATGTATGCCAATCCAGTGAGAGATAAAAAACTCTCTAGCTAGGCTACATATAAACTTGCTCAAACGCTCCTTTGAATAATATCAAATCACAACATACAATTTAACTGTGACAGACATATATTGTTTATGCTAAAACCATCACATGCTGGAGTTGATATTTCTATATGCATATATTTATATATATAATATATTTTTATATATAATATATATTTATATATATTATAATATATATAAGTATATAATATATATATATAAAATCAATAAAACAGACTAACTTCAGATAAAACACTTTATTACTATTAGTTTCATGATTGGTAAGAGCAATCTTCAGATAAAATGTTAGCACCAGTTTTGGTTACTTATATACAGCTGAAACTATTGAAATTACTAAAACTACTGCCCAATTTTAAAACGTAATGCTTCTATGAATCCATAATCTTCCAGCTATGAAGTTTTAGTAATTTCCATAGTTCCAGTTGTATATAAGTAACCAAAACTGGTGCCAACACTTTATCTGAAGATTGCTCTTACCAATCATGAAACTAATAGTAATAAAGTGTTTTATCTGAAGTTAGTCTGTTTTATTGATTATATATATAAATATATATATTATTATATATTTATATGCAATATAATGCATTTAACTTATTTTACGACCAAAAACTAAACTCCTAAATCAAATCTAAAGGTAAAAACACATGATATTTAAACAAATGCAGTTGATAAATAAAAAATGTGTATAAAAAAATTAAGTAACTATCAAAAAGTGGTTGTTATTGTTATATCCCCTCAGAGACACAAGATATGCAAGTATGAGAGTTATAGGAGATACATTAAACTTGGCTTATATTCTATAATACTGTTCTTATATTTTCTAAGTTTTCATTGTAGCTTTCATCAACCTCCACATTTTCACTTACGAAACTGCTACACTAAAAAGAACTTTGAATGCTGAAAATTAATTTGGGTGTAAGGTCAACTATTGGCTTAAATTCTATATCATTGAAAAACTTTACATGTTGAACTAATTATACGTAAAGATTTGATTGTAATTTGATGTATTGGATTGGCATTAGTCAATTCGACAGCGACAATAATAATAAATAATAATAATAATAATAAATTCGACAGCAACAATATAGATAATTCAATCGAGCCACTAGTAAAACTTCCTGGCCATGAACAAAATCCTAACATAACAAAAAGAATTGCTTCGCTATAAAACCCTAGACATTTCAAAAGCTGAGATAACCAAACTCCTAATGCTTCCAATTAGGGGGCTGAGGCTAGTCACTCAATGAGTGAACCCTTAGCTAACAAGAACATGCAATAGAATGAACTTCGTCGATATATTTTGGAGTTGTCTTATACTGTAAAGTGAGGACTACTCAACAACATGCCAATATAAACATGATGAGCCCTAGGACTGCATGAAAATGAGAACAGATCAATAATTTTTCACAAGTGTTCATAATACTATTTCTTGTAGCTAGTGTGATTTATACTTAAACTAGCCAAATGTAATAAAATAATTACCCAATGAATTTGATTAACTTACCTGTAAGTTACTCGAGCTTGTTTCTAAATATGTACTAGTAGCACTAGTACACATTTCTGTACTAAAATCTGTACTAAAACCAAAGGCTGTGTTTAAAGCCTGCTTGATAATCATTACGCGTAGCCTTATGATCAACCGCGCTAGATAATAACCAAAGGCACTTCAGAGTGAGTATTTTACCCGATGTAATGCATATCATCACAATCAATTACCACTCCAGTCAGTTGGACATCATAGTGGAATGGTTTAGATGGCTGGTTTTCATACCCAGAGGTTTTGAGATCAAGACCAAAGAAGAAGAGGATTTTTCATCGCTAGACTTGAATCACTATAACTGGACACAAGGAGGATAGACCAACAAACATTGAGACTTATATATGTACAGAGCTTGCGGGGCATAAGAAGCAATGTTCGCATGTTGAAATGGTCAGAGACAAGTACGCTATTGGTGTAAACCTAAATTCAACATCTACTTCCTAAATACTGAGTGAAGAGAGTACCTGAATAATCAGTTGTGATAATAGTAGGTGGCTGCTCGCTGTAAGGTGGAAGAGGATCATCATTCTGGGGAGGAAGTTGTTCCCGAATTTCATTCAATGGCTCCTTAGACTGCGTCTCAGAATATGAGTGCATGACTGTAGACATGGTCGACTTGGATGAATTGAAACCAACAGTAGATGACATCGTCGTGCCTGACCTAGAAAAGCACGATGATTAGGGGATCGTGTATTCAAAATGGAGAAGACAACTTTTACATTAAAGTCTATTAGATCATCCAGACTTTAAAACTAGAAATTTCCAGATTACTGCACACTTCTTGTTTTACATTAAAGCAAAGCTGAAGCTGACCTCAGATATAAGTTGACAAGCGATTGTAAGAATACAGTCAAGTTGACTACACACATATAGAAAATTATTCTAGCCAAAGGAGTTACGGTAAAACCTCAAATTGAACGCCACCTCTATTTGACCGCCACCTCTATTTGACCGCCACCTCTATTTGACCGCCACCTCTATTTGACCGCCACCTCTATTTGACCGCCACCTCTATTTGACCGCCACCTCTATTTGACCACCACCTCTATTTGACCGCCACCTCTATTTAATTGCCACTATGAGCGAAGGGTTAAAAAATAGAGCGCCACCCTCTAACTCAGGGATAGGGAACCTATGGCTTTCGAGGCATATGTGGCTCTTTTGATGATTTCATCTGGCTCTTTAATAAAACTCTTTGGAAAAAAAATCCATAATTTTGTTGTTAGTTTAATTACCATAATAATAAAAAATAATGCTGAAATTACAATAATAATAAGCAGAATAAAAATAATTTCTACTTAATAAAAATATTTTTTCACATGCAACTATTTGATGTGGCGCGCACCGCAAAGAGTTTATAGTACTTTCTGTACTCCGCTATACGTTTTGACTATGTTTGGCTCTACATATGCATGCGAGCAGTCATCCTAACACATGAAGAATATTTAAACGAACGTGCCATCACATTTAACAGATGGAAGCCTAAATGCCTGCATAAAACTGAGCCTCACCATATATCAACCAAACCACAAAGCTATCAGCAAAAGCATGCAGCATCAGAAGTCGCATTAATAATAAGAAGTATTTTTCATAATATCTTTGTTATCACGATGCTGTTCAAAATAAATTCAGTGTTCTTATACTCTAAAATTGCTCAAGCATACTAAATTTGTTGGTCTTCCTTTTCCATTTTATGTTTTCGAGATTCAAAATATACATATGGCTCTCTTAGAATTAAATTTTGAAACAGGTGGGTTTTGTGGCTTTCCCAGTCAAAAAGGTTCTTGACCTCTGGTCTAATTGAACGCCACCCTATTTGACCGCCACTCTGACCTTCTTTGATCTTTACGAACCCATAACAGCAAGTGATCAGAAGAAAAGTGTTCACAAATCGTATTAATAATTAATCAATTACATCGATAACAATTAAATTTCTCATTGTCCAAAAAAGTTCAGCCGTGTAAAAGAAGAGTTGAGGCAAGAAGATATTGTGGAATGCATCAACTAACCAGAATATGTACGTTCTATTGAAAGCAGCGATCAGAACGCAGCTATCCGAGCAAATGATGCAAACATTTTTGTTTCAAGAACATTAATTTTGGTTTTGGCATGTACAATAACAATGGTTCGTTTATGTCACTTATTCATGAATATATATTTGAAGCGTTTGATAGATTATTGTTATATAACTTATAAATTTGCGGATGCATAGCATATTATTTGGTAGCATTATTGCGGTTATCTGATCTTACAATGAATCGACGTTTGTAACTCCTCTTCTCTTGCACATAAAAAGCTAGTTTCGGCTGCAAATTAGCAAGCATATTAATGAATGCAATGAGCTTTTATGCGACATTGTTAAATATAGATATAAAATAAAAAAATATCTCTTCAAATTGTTATATGTCCTTCCTACAAGGCAGGAAAAACATGACAATTTGTCATTTTACAAATTGATATTATAACCTGTGTTCTTCCTGCAAAGCAGCAAGGACACAAGCTATAATATCATCGCAAGTTAATTGCACGCAATAGATAGCAACTGGTAGAGATATTTCTTGGCTTCCCAATGCATATGTATTGAGTGATATTTGACAAGTTGGAGCTAAGTTAGCAGATTAAAAAGGGTTAATATCGCTCCACCAGAAAGAGAGGGCAAAAATAGGTAACACTCGCTTCGTCCGTAAATGAGCTAAATTTGTCTTCCAAAATTCTGATGAGCCATTTGAAACGTACAGCACCAGCTTTTATTTGAACGCCACCTCTAGTTGACCACCACTTCTATTTGACCACCACTATAGAGGAGTATTGAAAAATATATTGCTATGGCGTTCGATTAGAGGTGTTACGGTATCTACCATTAAAACATACATGTACATCTACTACGTTTATTACTAAAATGGCACAAAATAGACCATTTCTTGTGAAGCTATAATCGAAGAGGCAGAGAACATTCTAGAAAGACTCAAGTTATAAAAGGCATTAATGCACCCGGAAGTTTGATTTGGCTCATACAGTAATTCCTCACTATTTCATTATCTACTTTTCGTGGCTTAAGTACTTCACAAAGTACTATTAAAAGGTATTCATTAAAAAATCCAAAATTAAAGAAAATCAATAAAAATAAACGAAAATACGTAAAATAAATAAATCTTTATTTATTCTATATTTATTTATTCTGCCTCAGTAAGGTTCCTACGCAAGCGTTATTGTGATAACAGTCACCACGGTTCCCCATTTTCCTCCTACATTTTGTGAAGTGCAAAAGTGCAAAGTGCTTATTCCACCCTTCATCGTGCATGCTTCGACCACCAAAATTGTCTAACGAGATGAATATGATCAAAAAACCTTTAGTGACTTCTAGTAGACAGTATATTTACTAGTTATATATATATACTAGTTTCTGCTTCACGGATTTTCAAATACATGAGCGCCGGTCTGTAAAAATTAATGATTACTATACTAGGATCCTAACCACATCTAAGTTGATAAGAAAAAACATGCAAGCCAAGAGAAATCTGTGTTAATTCGAATGTAACACATTCGGAGTATTAGAAGCAGGGAGAGGCGTGGCTAAATGCTCACCATTGAGGGTCAAATGTTCTAGAAGACTCACTCAACTGACTGACCCCTTCTTTGGAAGAGGAGAATCGTGGAATCAGATCAGGCTTGTTTCTATGTAGCAAGGCACCATCTGCATAAAAACATCCCACAAATATTTTGCAATTTACTACAAGCTAAATCTAAATAGTTTAGAAGTTGTCCGCTCTTGTTAGCAAGGACAGACAACTGCTAATCATCTGCACTTGTATGCTTCGGTGCTACAAGCTGAAGGAGTCATACAGCGTTTAATTTATCTTTCCAACTGCTCTGGCTGGCATGTTGGTGCATTCTTATAGTGTGATAAAACTTGCTATAGTATTAAACTAAGAGCTTTTGAAAATCTCATCAAGGAGAGGCAACACACCATCATTTCTGAAAAGGTCTATCATTATTGCAATAATACTGCTTCACATAGATAAAATCCTATTAAGGTTGTTCACCCTTGAAATCTACATCATGAACACTATTATAAATGGTTTAAGATTTTATAATTTTTTGCACTTTGAGTAGCATACATTTGGTAGGGAGGGTTACCAGCAGCAAGGCCGGACCAAAAATGGTCAATCCATGGTCTACTACAGTAACTGATCAGCAAATAAGTCCATTCATCTAAGCTCTATGTATACCCTACAGGATGAATTTATTCGCGGAGTTATATTTCGCGAAAATTGTCTTTTCATACATATTCGCGGATGAATTTATTCGGGGCTGAAAACTGCCACTCTCTAGGAAAAGTTAACTCTATTGCGGCTAGTAATAGAGTTATTCCTACGCATGCGCACACTGCGTGTTCCGGTTTATATTTAGTTTACAACTGCGAGGCGATCATGCTATTCTACGGTAAACAATATTTGCTGTGTCCAGAGGTTTTCACGAATATTCATCGCTTTGGAGGCCTTTGATAAGCCAACAACTTGTGGTAAGTAATGAGTTTTTTTACATTTACTAAATTAGTTGAATTTTACTTTGGTTCTTCGGTAAAACGCAATACTAATTTTTTCCATCCCTACTGCTTCATTATTTGTTTTAGTGTGAGAGAGAGATTTTTCATCATACGCCGAAGAACAATGATTGCAAGGGTGGTAGATGTCATTCTTAGAAGACCACCAATCATTCAGGGAGGTCTGGAAATTGAGGTAGAAGTGACCGCAGCTACTTACGAGGAGAATATATCTGTTTTTAAAAAAGGAACAAAAACGCCTTTACGAGCACAAATCTTTGGCCAACCGGCAGAACTTTGCCGGTAAGTAATAGTAAGCCACGAGGAGAGTTCTGATGATAACTTCCTTACCAGTCATGTAGTAGCAAAATAATCGCCTTTAACATCTACCCAAGACAGTGACAGCGCTGCTATTACCAAAATAACTTGTCAGAAAGCACCATTACACGCTAGTATTCACATATCAAGAGTACCAGTTTAATTTTATTGCTAGACAACCGCCATATGGACTAAACTGTTTTTATTTACTCCATTCATCGTTTGTAAAATTTTATTTGTATTTGAAATATTTTATTTGTACACTCAAGTTTGTAATAAATTATAATATATCTATACATGAAATAAAATATATAATTTAATCATGTTTGCTACAGCGATATCAAGGAGTTGTTGTCGATGAAGGGGTTTAGGTTGACTGGTTGCCTATCTGCCAATATTCCTGCCTTGATGAATATTACTACTTGTCTCTAGTTTTCGTAATCGGAGTAGGTTGTTTCATTCTCAATCTGCAGTAAACACAAAAAAGAAAAAATATTAACGAGTGTTGAGGAAGTACAAAAACAATAGCTGAAGTATTTGATGAAAGCGATCAGTTTTAAACAAAAGAATTAACTAATGCAGTTGATTATGGAAAAACGTATCTGCAGTGCAAATAAAATACATACCATAATGTCCGGATCAGAATCATGATCGTCCTTGACTTCGGTATTAGAGATTGATGGAGTTGGTTCTAATGTAAAAAGACTAGGAGAGCTTTTTTGCTATGCTGAAGCCATGCCGAATAACTTGTAAAAACCTTGAATAATTTTGTTAAGTTTGACGCAATGGCAATAAAGCTCGAAGCCTGGCGATGATTTTAAAGAAGTTTTGGAACTCGGCTACGTTTAGTACTTCTGCCTCGCGGCTATTTTCGCGATGGCGCCATTCTGCATATATTGTGACAACCTCGAATAATTTTGTAAATAAATGTGATGCATTGCCTATGGTGTTAGCTCAAAGCTCAGGCAATGATTTTAAAAAAGTTTTGGAACTCAATTACGTTTAGTATTTACATTAAAAACTAGGCTAGCGACTAGTTTTCAATTTGATGCAGTAGTTATTCTCTCTTGTGATTAAAAATAGAACTAATTATTCACTGAATTTAATAATTCGCGAGATTGACTGTTCGCGAAACCGCGAATTTTTATGACCAACGAATATTTTCATCCTGTAGGGTAGTTGCTGCCCCCTGACACAGACTAACATGGCCCCCATGTGACCTTTGACATTCAAACATACCATGACGTTCAGTCTCTCCCTACAAGCCCCTAGGAGCTAAATGGTACCACCAATCACCAATCATTGAATACAGAGCACAGGTTGCACCAGCTCCCATAGCTTGTCGCAAGCCAGTAGACCACCTGACCTCAAATAAACTAAGATTAGCAAATAAAAGTAAAAGAATAAAAATATAATATAAATCAGTCAATTGCTTTTGCGTTACATTTCGGCTACAAACTGTTTTCCACTAAATCTAGCTGACACCATATGGCAGGTTTTTAAAAATAAGAGACAACTTCACCACAACTTAATGACATGAGAGAGTGATTCAGCAGTAGACGACGTTGCATCAGCATGATGACGATGCTACATGGAAAGTGACTAGCAGCCAAGCAAAGACCTACCTGAAGCCGGGCTGACGGGAGAATCTGTTGCTCCAGCAGGATCGGTCACAGACCGCTGCCGACTTGCCGATTTTTTCTTTGAAGGAGAGCGCATAGCTGTAAACATATCAAAGCATTGAATAGCAAGAAAAACTAACAAGGAGAAAGTCTTGTCCAAATCATAAATGTTCCACTAAATGGTTGATATAAAATACAATTAAATGATTGGGGCTGCTTACCAATATGAAAAAAGGTCATTCTAGAAACATTTCATTGATAACCATCGTTTGAGTGACTATGGAGTTAATTTAAACGCGTGACTCATACTGTTACCTGACAGTGAGTCACCACACCGAGCATGCAGTTCAGTCTAGCAGATGCAATGCAGAGCGTACTCCATACTGATATATACAACAACGTCTGCAGATAACACTAACCACTACACTGATGTGCTACTGCATGCTACCATTTTTTGACTAACAGATGAAAGGGCCTCCGCCCTTCGTCACATCCTAAAATTAAACTTTACTCATACGATACTATCTAGAATACATGTAGCTAGAAGAACAACGAATTACTGCAAAGTCTAAAGACAGTTGAAGTAATTGTCGAGACTTTGATATTAGTTGACAGAGGTGTTTACAATCTACATAAGAGTGCCAAAGAAAGAAAGATTACACATTAAACACGATCATTAGGTAATTTATGTAACATCTCTTAAATAGTTAATTGTCTATCCTTCCTAACAAGGATGAACAACTTCTAGATTAAATAGAGCCAATAGGTTTAATTCGGAGTTTTTCATGAAAATGTTCGAAAGGCTCAGTTATTAACAACTCCACCGATATTAACAATTAAACTGTTTTGAACTCTATGAAGATAGTCTTCAATAACAGTAGTCACCACTGAGAGTTGTTCTCCCTATTCAACATGACGGCGGGAAAGCTACCTCAACAAACATAATTAGAAAGATTAAATACATGTAGATATCTTCAGGCGGTGGTATACGCTACTCTGATAAAATGCTTTACAACTTCTATGACTGTTGGTGGTGAATCTCGCAACTGCTTTCACAAATATTCTTTTCAAGCGTTTTGAATGTTTGGCATCGAGAACGTATTTAGGTAAGATGGACGCTGAGAAACAGTCGCGGTAAATGTGCAAATCATATGCTGCAAAGCATGCTTTTAGACCAGCAAATTGCACTTTTAAATCAAATAAATTTGGCCAGTGAAATAGTGAAATCACTATCGGAAAATGTGAGAAAAACAGACAAAAACCTCCAAGATAAAGATAAATCTAGAAAGTTCTGTAAAGAAATCGAGTGTCCAGCCTTGACCCGGTGCGCCTACACAAATTGATATTTAACACAGGGAAATTTCGCAGTAGAAATTAGGGTGCAGACAATTACGTGACCAGAATCCATAGAGCAATCCAGAGAGCGATGAATCACCTAAGACATGCTGCTAGACACCTACGCCTGGCACTACTCTAGAAATAAGAGTGCTCCCAGCCCGATCTACAGACACACTTACGAATGACATCAATATGACTGGTTGAATAACTCTCTGCGTCATAAGTAAATAGCCAATCAGATGAAAGATAAACACACAATGGAGGAGAAGGGGGAAATAAATTTTTGTCAGATCAAAATCATACAAATGATCAAATAAAGGAAATACATATGTACATACACTTATGTATGTATACATGTATATATGTATATACACGCATATATAAAATATATTTTTACTGTCTAACAACTCCTGCATCCCAATCCTGTACGAGTAGATGGTTTACCAATCAGTGTCTCCAGTATAAGCATTATATTATCACAAGACGCAACAATTTAGTCTTTGGTTGGATGGTTTACGCACTGCTTGCACATCATTGGTCAATTTTGTTTGCACAAAGCACACTCGCACATTTTCAAAATTCATTTTAAAAATGTATTTTCCAACTAAATAAAAAATTACTTCGACTAATTGCACAACCTACGCAACATCGAAAATAAGACATGAAGCAATCTAGGGCTATTTGAGCAAACCGGAGATACAACACCACTCATTCAGAGAGTGTATATTACTGTTTAATCAGCTGTGCCACCTTTTTTCTACTAGTTGGTGACTGTACTGCTGTAACAAGGCACACTGCTCTCGTACACCATTCATGCAAAACATACATGCAATGAAATAGTTGGTGAAAGCATGAACGGTGTCGTGAGGTTGTTAGAAAGAAGTCGTAAAATGTTATCATCAAGAGTATAAAAATTAGACTGAAGGAAGGAGATGGCAAGCTCGATTTCAACACGAAAATATGAAGTGACATGACTTCACAGAGCGAGAATTATGAAGGGCTGGAAGGAATTGGATTATTCCATGGGGTGACTTCCTTAAAAAAGTTTAAATGGAGCAGCTATAAAGGCCGAGTTATGCTAATCAAACAGATATTACTTGGATAAACAAAATAATGCGCTAGTGCGTTTAGTAGTTGCATGCATTCGCCTATCCTGTACAAAATAAAACTATGATTCATATAAATTGTGTGATGTCATTAACCAGTAAAGGTCAAGGTTGGATGTAATTTTGTCATAAGCAAGGCAGCACCAGTTGAAAATCGGAAAATCTAACTGACTTCCTTAAATTTGAGAAAGTATAAATAAATTGTGAAAGGTAGACAGCTCTCACTCGTCTCAAAGCAAAGAAATTGTCTCAAAGCTTACTAAAGAGGGACTCGAGTTGAAAAACGGAGAGAACGTGCAAATTACCATCATATGAGGACAAAGGATAAATTTAAACATTTATTAAAAATGAATTTTCACAAATTTTTATTTAATAATCTATGATTAATAATGAAAATATTCTGATTAAATCTGTAGATTTAATTAGAATATTTTGCTATCATTTGCGATTATTCTTTAAGTTTGAGGTGATCTGACTGCCAGGATGCTTCAAGATTAAAGTCAACATAACTTTATTACAGTTAAAATGCCCAGATCAAATGAAAGCGCAATTATGCCATCTACAGTTGCAAAGTGACTGACAGAGAAGATGCATAACGCTGGGACTCAGACGCAACATCCGATATAAACTACAGCAATAATATCACCTAGCAACGTCATTTTGCACATATTTTTCTTCTGAGCGTTTTTGCTGCGATCTAGTTTGAACAATTTTAATTTTAAAAATTCTGGGAGTCAAATCACATCAAACAAGAAAAGTAATCGCAAATGATAGAAAAATATTGATATTTTCTGATAAAATCTACTAAAATAATGTGTAAGTCCATTTTAGTTGTACTGTTAGGTAGAAGCTATAGAAACAGATATTGACACATGTTAGAATAACAGTGGTTCAACACTAGCTTCTAAAAATATAATTGGCGGAGTTGTCTACTCGTGTCCTAATGCTGCGTCTATCCTAGGACACTTATGTATTTGCCTCATCTAACTTTCGCGTTGTCGCGGAGTCATCCTCTGGCGAAAATTTCATGTGCGAAACTAAACTATCATAACGAACGAGCGAAAATGCGAAATTAAATAGCTTTGCTCATTGACAGTCCAAGAAACAAATGGCAGCAAGCGATCAAATTGCATTACCGATCTCACCCACACAATTCTACCTGCGGTTCACCGTTACAAACTAGTCCCAAATTGAATTTTTTTCTTATCGGTGAACTGAACTTGAGGAATCTAATGATGTTTGTTCCACTGCATTTATTTTCACATCACTATATTTTCGTACTCATCGGAGCTGCGAAATTAAGTTGCAGCGAAATTTTACTCTGTACGCTACTCACGAAACTAAATACTAGCGAAATATAAGTGTCCTAGGGTACATTTATAGCTAACTATGCCAAGCATTTTCAATTCCATAATATAGCTAAATTAGTTAGCTAAGTATTCAAATTTAATGATTACAAGCTGATTATCAAAAAAGGCTATAGTTGGTTCATGATCTGTGATCATGTTACACAACATGACTGCTAGCAAGTTTTTCGGTAGAGAGATGTTATAGAGTATTTGTATAATAAAAAACAAAAATATCCTTTCTTACCAATTGCAATGTGTGAAATGCAACGCGTTTTTAGTATCTAACCATGAAGACAGGAAATGAGGTTGAAAGAGAAAAATCTGAAACCTATCATAAATGGAATCGCAGCAGGCTTGTTGTTAGACCGCTGAAAGCCAAAACATAGCCTGTGAGCCCGGAAAATTAGTACATCACACAAGCGATACTCCCTTATTACAAGAATTACAATACCTGATGAAGTGTGGCCAGGCTGCAATTGCTGGAGTGCCGGAGCCTTTTTTATATGATGAACTAACAAAATAACAAACACTAATATTACGACAAGTAAAGAAGCGTACCCCACAAAACAGATTCACAAATTTAACAGAGATTGACAATATATCAGTCCTCCACCGCTCGCTTGTTTTCCACCCGAAGCAACCATGATTGTGCCAGCACAAATGCTCCAGGTTGTCAGCTGTTAGAAATCAAAGGTCTAACAAAGCGACCAATCAAGCTCCACCAATGTAATGGAAGTATATAGCCTGGTCTACCTTCCAATCTCAAGTTACCAAACACTCGGACCTACCTATGTATTGAGTCATAGCTTTATTTAATCTATTGCTAAGATGAAACTAAGAGTCACGGTGATACCTTCTTATATGCCGACATCTTGCCAATTTACATTAAAAACAGCGTTATGCGAAAGGGCTTTTTATTTCAATACACATAATTTACTTTACTATAGTTTGGTTTTGTTTTTGTGTCATGGTCTAGTTTTCTTTAAACAGCTTTATTTACCGAAGTAAATAAAATTAATACATATTATACAAATATATATTATATATATATTATTACAAAATTATACATCTATCTTGTGAGCAAAGAAATAGTTTCCAAAGAATTTTATTTATAATTCTATGAAAAGGAATGAAGGTTTTTCTTGCAAACAATTCCAGAGAGTGGTCAAGCGAGTATGTGTTATACAATAATTTATAATACTAATATAATATATTATAATAGAATATTACTATATGTGGTTTAACTGTATTAAATCAATTCAGTTTCTAAAATTTTGCAAACTCGCTATTTGCTTGTCAAAATTTCCATAATTTCCTCAAAAGACTGATTCAAATAAAACAATTAATGCGAAATTTAAAAGGAGATTTGTTCACCTATAATGGATGCTCTAGAAAGTGTTTGCATTATAAAACACTATAAACTCCAGGGTTGCAGTTTTTGGTAACAATCATCACCCAGTTGATTATGTTTTTGATCAATAATATATCAGTTGCTGATTTATGCAACCAAATGATGGAAATAAATATTTCAATCACACCAATTCTTTCATAGTACTGAAAAAAATTTAGAAAAATTTGAAAAAAGGTCCAAAAATGACAAAATAATTTTTGAGGTAACATGTCATCTTTAGGGACAATTGTGTAGTATAACATGTAATATTTTCATGATTTTGATACATTAAACCTTTAGCTGCTAGTTAATCATGTCTTGCAAACCGGGCTCACCAACTGACATGAGCACATGTTGGCGTCTGATGCAACGCATTCTTATCTAAACAAACCAGATGATGGGAAAAGCTAGCTGACTTTTTGTCAGCAAACATCGGCTCAACAGTGTCATTGACTGTTCTTGAGCGAGAAAGTAGTCAGGAGTACTTCCAGCGCATCCATGCTAAAGAAAAAGTTCTTATTTTCTACTATATACATACTAGTGGAATGCCCGGCGTTGCACGAGTATTAAAAATCAGCTTATAAACAGTGACAGGTAATGTAGTTTCCTGCCACTTGCCATTAGCGTGGCACATTGCCAAAGGCTAATTTAAGTAAGCTAGTACTTCGAGTACTTACTAATAAGAGCCGTGAGAGCAAGCATAAAATGGCATTGCTCCGCCGCTGAGCGGTATGAAAATTTGCACCCACATAGCGACATATATCGCCCAATGAATCCATCAATCTCGCGTAGCTAAATTGCTAAGGTATTTGCCTGATGAACGGGAGGTACTGACTGATATCAAATCCAGCATGAAACAGAAATTTTACTCAGAAATTTTAATAGCTATAGCTGGACAAACCGAATCACACACAGACTTTGAGATTCGAAGATAAATCTAAATGATTGTCTTTTGTTGGTCTATCATCCCCGAGTACAGTTGGAGCAATGAAAAATCCACTCCGCAGAAGATTTGATCTCAAAACCTTCAGGTCTGAAGACCAGCGATCTAAACCACTACACTACAATCGTTGAGCTGACCGCTGCAATGAAGGATTGTGATTATATTCATTACACCGGCTGAAATACTCACACTTGAAGTGCTGGAGATTATTAAGTAACGATTATACGCAGTAACGATTATTAAGCTGGTTTCAAACATGGCTACTGTTTTAGTAAATATTTGGACTACTAGTTTACGAGATAGTTACTCAAATTCATCGGGTAATTATTTTATCCCCAATGCAATGCCAGGCATTCACCTAGTCTATGTGTAAAATTGAAAACTGTTTTGAGGATATAAATAAAATAGTTTTAGCTGCTTTATTGTTGGGTTTAGCTAAGTTTATCTTTTAAAAAAATAGATTTTTAAAAAATGGAAAATTAGAAAATTTGCTTCCGTTTTAAAAAACTTAAATAATTCTTCACACTTGCTATTTTATTTATTTTACAAAGGCATAATCATGCATAAAGCCATTTTAATTATAAAAACTTTTTTGATCCAATAATGCCATTACAGGCTTATATTCTTTTACCAAGCTCAATCAAATTCATTCCAAGTAAATTTCTTTGTTGAACTAAAGTACTAAACAGAAATATCAAAAAACACAGTTATAGTAAAAATCATCAGCTATTCCGAGTGAACAGACTCAATATGATCAATAGATAAAGTGATTGCAGTAGCCTAACCATCCTATCTAGCCTGTGCTCCACACAAAGCTCTTCGGACTCAATATGGCACCCAAAGAGGGAAAGAGAGAGAGAAGACACTAATGTTAACTAGCTCTTGTGGGTTTAATAAGCTACACACAATACAACTCTATGGTACAAGTATATCTAAAGGAATTATTTTAATAAAAGGTGTTAGACTAGGGACACTATGGTTGTGCCATTCCATTGTCAATTCAATTCAAACAAAATAATTTGTGTTTTTCGACTTAAATCTTTTATACAAACCCACTAGTTTTGCTATCGTTTTGCTCGCTGTATTTTTTTAAACAATTTTCAAGTTTATTATTATAAAAAAAATTTTATTATTATGTTTTTTTATGTTGCAATTATACAAGTTAATGAAATTATACAACTTTTCTAAGCTGACTGATTACACCAATTCCTAATTCTTTGTATAGCTTATAATCTGTTGAGCAACTGGCTAAAAATAAGTGAAGAAATACATAATTTATTTATTAAATATAAATCATCAAAAGAAAAAACTATTTGAGATTAAAAATGTTCAACTGCTGTAAGTCTGTAAGTGGTACCAATTTGAAACTTGAGGACAAAGCAATATGTTTTGTATCGCTTCAATCTCATATTTCGGCAATCAGGCTTGGTAGAAAATGGAGCGACGACTCCAATTCATTAGTGAAAGCAAAGCGGCTTACGACAAAGCGTGAACTGAAGGTGAATAAGCTGATGAATAAGACAACAATAAGATCTGCCCACGACAAACCAAATGCTTTCTGGCATCACGAGACATGAAATGTATTTACAATTTCGAGCAAACCTTTTAAGGTTGTCAGTGTAAACAAACCAGACTTGGTTGCAACGTTCTCAAAGAGAAACCTGTTCAAAATTTGGTAGATCCGACCAAAAAGTAAAGTATTTTTTCATCATTTGTGATTGTTTTTAATGTTTGAGATGATCTGACTGCTAAAATGTTTCAAGAATAAAATCGACAAACTTGATCGCAGTAAAAACACTCATACCAAACCACAATCATAACCCTAATCATAACCGCAATTAAGTTTTGTAGATTTCAAATATTGAAACATCCTGGCAGTCGGACCAACTCAAACTTCAAAAACAATCGCAAGTGATAAACAATCTCGACTTTCTGATAAAATCTACAAAAACCTTGCGCAAGTTAATCTTTAAAGATGTGATAAAACAAGCACATAGCTCGACCAAAGAAGACGACATTGTCCAATTCACATCTCGCAACACCAGATTTTCTCTTTGACAATGAAACCAGAACCTATAACACTGTTAAGGCCCACACATGCGCCCTTGGTCCGCTAAATGCCAGCCCTCTCGTTATCCTGACAGGCTTTATACTACGCATTTACGAACTCTAGCGAGAGTCGCACGCATGGCAGCAACTGGCAGGTGTTGGTGGCAGAGGCGTAGTGTGCACTGTGACAAGAGGTAGAATATTTGAAGTTCTGGTTGGGAAGAACGTAGAAGAACAAAACTGTCGACTTTGATACGAGTAAGGTATAACTAAGGCGCACTTGATCACCGAATTTCTATATCTTGGTCAATTTTCATATTACAGTTTTTCTTGTTCACTTAGGATGTGGTTGCATAGATGAGAGGTTTTCATAAGATAAAACACAGTAGTATCACAACTAGTGAATTCTGAAGAAAATCAACTGTAGTTTAGTATAACAATACGTTATACATATAACGTGATACAATAATATTATGTTGATAGTACTTTGAATGCTTTCATATCAATGTTGAGTCGCATTAGATTGCATGATTTTTATATTACCAAAAATTATCTATTTTGGTACATGTTAGTCCCATATTAGTCTCAGTATAATTTATGAGACAAAAATTCAACGAACTATATAGTTTTATCCCAAATTTGCTATGTAACAAACAGGAACAACAGTCAACATGAAACAATTGCTATCGTTCCACATTATGAAGATATCCTTTATATGAATGTTTACTCCTTCAATGTACTATTTTAGCCATATTTGTACGCAGAATGGGAAAAGAACATGTAAGTCAAATTTGTTAACTTGGAGATAGATGTATTTAAACTGTACTCAGTTCGCAGACCAGTTTGTACTGCTATCTCTGATTTTTACTAAAAACCTACCATATAGGAATGAAAAGATATAAAAGATGTGAGCTCATTATTTATATTGCCACTTTAAAAGTTGACTTGCAACAAAATTCACATTACAGTTGTTTGTTATCAAAAGATTCACCATGTCTTACTCTGTTGTGTTGTAGGTGCCAAATATATGGAAATGTGATTATAAGTTCTTAAAAGCTCAAAAACGAAAAGCCGCCGTAGATTGGAATCTGTTTATTTCTCTGACGTTGTCATTACAGTTTGGTTATTGTCTTGTCACGTGATGTTCTCTTGTGAATTGAAAGGCCAATAAAAAGCTCAATATAAAACTTATCGTAGCACTAGTTTATGACAAACACTTCGGGTTTTACCGAAGAGCCCGTATCAAATATAGATGCTCGCTACTTTACAGTTTTGTTTCGGCTTGGTGTAATCGGCAAGTCGTAATCTGATCATGTGACCCAATACTTCGCAAATAATTTCTGCAGCACTTTTGGATTATCACCGGTGACCAACAGGCTCGTCATGATTATCAGATAATGATATGTACTCCTTCGAGCTAAGATTAAAAAATTAAACAAATTTTTACGGTAATTTATAAGATACCGCTGCTAAAAGTGACAGCATTACAATGACGATAAAACAGACGCGTAAGAACAATAGACATGGTTTTATTGAATGCGTGAAGTATATTTGTAAAAATATTTCGACGAATAAGGTTGCATGAAAGTGTTAACAGAAACCATATACCACAACTACGTCACATTTGAGCCGCTGTGGAAAGAGAATCCAAACTACGGTGGTCTCGTGTGGCTGCGATTGACTGTGCGTTTTTTAGCTTTTAAGAGCTTGTAATCACATTTCCATATATTTTGCACCTACAACACAACAGAGTAAGACATGGTGAATCTTTTGATATCAAATAACTGTGATGTGAATTTTGTTGCAAGTCAACCTTTAAGCAGGTTCTCGCTCTCTGACAGCTGTGGTTTATAGTTGATGGTCAACTCTGTAAACTGGTTTTCAGATAGAGAGGTAGCAAAGGAGCGAATAACAGATCAGGTATACAGTTGACCCTCGCCTCTTCGGATTAAACTCTTCCTAAACTTTCAATTGTTCAGACAACGTCTGGACGATTGTCTGATGCGGTCGTGTCTGTCCAAAGAATGCAACTTTGACCGATAGGTGGCTCTCGTAACAGACGACGCAAATGACCAATGCGCGGATGAGTTTCTAACCAGTTCTCCACCTGCCATGTCAGTTGAAAAAATATAGCGGTTACTTTACATTAATTTACGAGGTTTCAAATTGAGGTGTTGAAAAATTTGAAAAAATCAAATGAGGTTTGACTGTATATAAAAACCCTTAAGGAAAATCTACATTTTCCATGATGCTTCAAATTTCGACTTTTCAGTAAACCACTGACCATGTGCGACACACAGGCAAAAATCCGACTACTCCTGAAGCACCCATAATCGTCATTGACTTTCTCAAAGATTGAGTTTGCTAGCGATACTAAAGCAATGCGTGCAACTCTGACCAAACTTGATGAGTTTATAGCCTGTAGGTGAGGGAGCGTACCAAGAGCGAATGAGTACTGATGGTGGGTGGGTGACACATTAAACTAGCTAGTTACCAAAGTTGACTGTGTGCACAAGTTTACGAAATCGTGCATTCCGACCAGTCACGGTGGGAGAATCCACTGTAAGTGTAGAGAGATATGATCCACACTAGGTATGCCTGGTTCAAAATCATGTTCCCATCGAGACATATTACATGGATGTTAACAAACAAGATTAAGGTGGCACTTCTAATCGTGGTCAGACATACAAACAGTCGTGGTGCCTTGGTACCTCAACAAAGGGTGCTTTCAGATCCTCTCCACATACTTAAGTAAACAGCAACTAATATTATCTGTACCCCAGATGGAACCAGAAAGCACCCTAAATCTTATATATTGAAGCCACACAAAAAAACATATCTTGGAAAACATCTCTGCTTGCTACGACCTTGTCCTAATGGCTATTTAGATTAAGGTCAAAGGTGTCCTTGAACTATGAGACGTGAATCAGTCTAGCAACACTAGAATATGCCGTGGCCTTTCACTATGATCACCAAGATCCAACTCATTTGAAGCAAGGGTATCCAGATAACATAATATTATGAACATTCTGCAGTCACAGCAAGTTTATTAGGGGCGTATATGATGGAGCTGATTGATAAATTGACATATGCCTTAAATCGCTAACTAAATCATTTGGTTGAAAGAGTACATAGTACTAGATATAATAGTACACCACTTGCATCTCCTTTGATAATTTCTCTTGATATAATTCTTGGAACAAGTTGGTGGACTTTTAAAAGGTAAAGGTATGCTTGCAATGAATTTGTCACTCAATTCATACCTCTTGTTTGTTCTAATACAACATTCTCTAATGCTGTCAGTAACCATTTCCGATATTTATGTAAAAGTTATAACAATTCATGAAATAGATTATTGGCTGAAGCATTTAGGACCTCGAGACAAACACTTTGCAAACAAATTCAGTGCAAGTACACATACGACCCCAACTAACTCGTTGATGCCGCAGATGCTTTTCAAGTTGGCAGCAAAAACTGCATAACCATTTTATCAAGTTGTAAGAAGAGTGATGCTATACTGTTAGGAAATTTGGCGTATAAGCCTCCTTTACATAAAATTGTGCTCACAAACTGTTTCACACCCTCGTAATTCAAAAACCATTTTGCTTTCCACAAGGCGAATTTTAACACTAGCATTTATGCTTTGAGCGCATGTAAACTCATTTCGAGCATGGAAATGAACCCGCTATCGTGCAGTTGATAAACTATTGTCAGCGGCCAGCTAGGTTCACCTGGAAGAGACAGCAATGTCAGCGAGGTCCAGCTCAGTAAGACCATCTGGGTTACCATTAGCACCTGCACGCGAGAATTACCAAACTCTAGCTAACCGTGTTTAGCTGGTTTAGCTAAACGCAGCCGAGTTCATATTGAATTTTGTCATCAACCTCGACATACCGATTCGATCCATTCCAATATTTGCTTCATATGTCAAAACCATCGCACTCGAGCAAATTTTCTTGAATACTGTATGTAGTATTTTGTTAAATTCGTTTAAGGGGCTGAAAACACTGACAAACACTTCAAATGGTTTAAAGTGTGTATAGCATTAAAGTAAATATATTATATAAAACTGTGTAGAAAAACTAAATGTAAAGACCTAATATTATATATAAAAAATGCAGTATCTAGTAAAAAGTGGTTTTTACTAAATTTACTGTTACCTTAGTAACACATAAACAAGGTGTTTGCTCAGCAATGCTTAAATTTATTGGCAGAGTAAATGGCAACGCAACTTACTCCAACTTACAATGAATATAGTTTGAATTAGTCTAATTTAAAAATATTTTATTATTTTCAGTTTGAATTTCTATGAACTTGTATGTTGAAAATTATTTCATATTGCAAAATATTTGCTCAACTTTTCAAATATAGGAGCTATATAAGTCAAGGTTTGACTAAACAGAAGTTAAGAGCCGGCCACACAACCATTATTGAGAAGCGATAAGCGAAATGCAAGTGAGCTGACAATCTTGTAGTGCGACTGAATGTGAAAAATGAGTAATTTTTATTATTCTTTTTATGATTATTTTTCTTATTTCATCTGTAATTTATTTACATAAACTGATTCATATCAAAAATTATTATATTTTATATAAAACATTAGTGTTCATCAGTATTGAACATTTGCTTCTAAAAACATGCAATGTTATTTTTATTATGAAAGTTAGCAGCTTCTCACGTCAGCATTGTGATAAGCGAGTCAATGAGCTCATTGACTCTCCAAGCTTTTCATGCGACCAAACAACCAAGGAGTTGTGCCCTCAACACAACTCTTCACCTACCGGCCTCAATTAGTTCACGATTCAAAAGTTTGTGGCCAGCTCTAGACTGCTACTATGGTTCTAATGCGTGTAACGTGCAACAGCTGTAGTATAAATGAAGGGGTTGAGTCAAATTGCTCACACTATTAAGGGCGTCTGCTTAGGTTGGTTATATTAATAATACAAGCTGTCACACCCATTCGATATACTCACGCGAAACGATCTTTTTAAAAACATCCTTTTCAAAGAAAGACTGAAACCTCTGAGAATAATAACTTGGCCTGTGAACGGATATTGTGTCCTGCAAAAAATAGAGTTCAAACACTCTATAGCCTGGGTTCAATAAGAAAAAGTATGGAAAGTGAAATGATGCAAGAGAAAAGTGATGTAATCACAAGTTTCTTTCAAATATCAAACGGCATCATGATTAGGGTCAGCAATGGCCAAAATAGTTTTAAACAAATCCTCACATCTACCTTCCTTTCAGTACAAAAACAACGGATAGACAAAAGAACAACAGCTGAAAGGATGGTGGAGCAGAAAGGATAAAAAAAATTTTCTCTTTACAGCAGTGAGGTGATTTGAGTGAAATAGTGCGACCACTGCTGATAGATCACTGCTAATAGATCGCCGCTTACAGATCGTTGCTAATAGATCGCCGCTAATATATCGCTGTTAATAGATCACCGCTAATATATCGCCGCTATTAGATGGCCGCTAATGAATCGCCACTGATAGATCGTCGGTTATAGATCGCTGATAATAGATCGCCGCTTGTAGATCGCTGCTAATGGAGCGCCGCCAATAGATCGCCCCTTATAGATCGTCGCTAATAGATCGCCGCTAGTATATCGCTGTTAATATATCGCCCCTAATAGATTGCCGCTAATAGATCGTCGCTTATAGATCACAGCTAATAGATCGCCGCTAATAGATCACCCCTAATAGATCACTGCTAATAGATCGCCACTAATAGATCACCGTTTATAGATCGCCGCTAATATTATCGCTGTTAATAGATCGTCGCTAATAAATCGTCGCTAATAGATCGCCGCTAATAGATCGCCGCTAATAGATCGCCGCTAATAGATCGCCGCTAACAGATCGCCGGTAATAGATCACCGCTAATATATCATCGCTATTAAATGGCCGCTAATATATCATCGCTATTTAATGGCCGCTAATAGATCACCGCTAATAGATGGCCGCTAATAGATTTCAGCTAATATATCGCTGTTAATATATCGCTGTTCATATATCGCCGCTAATAGATTGTCGCTAATAGGTCGTCGCTAATAGGTCGTCGCTAATAGGTCGTCGCTAATAGATCTCAGCTAATATATCGCCGCTAATAGATGGCCGCTAGTAGATGGCCGTTAATAGATCGCCGCTGATAGAGCTGATAAAACATGAGCAATAAAAAGAGCGCTTAACCTTTTGAACCCTGGCCTGATGACCCTGTGTCAGTATCCCTGGGTAATTTGTCCAACGATAGAAAGTTTTGAAACTTATTAAATATATCTAAACTAGCTGTGCCACCCGGCGTTGCCCGTGTAATAAAGAAGTCTTCAGACAGAAAATTGCTTTGTATTTAACATATAACAACATTTGCCATTCTAACTTTCAAACTACATAACATGAGAGAAGTGTTTTGTCTTATAAACAATGAGAAGTAGAGAGTTGCTCGCTATTAGCCAGTTTAATAATGTAAGCGAACGGCTTCTCGTGACGTTACGCTATGACTGGCGTCGTACGCAAAGTTAGGTATTTGCTCTCATATAATGACTTATATTGGCAAGCTAGCAATTTGATATCTGTAGTCTAGTGGGTGAAGCGTCAGACTGGTGAACAGCAGGGTCTGAGATTACATCTTCTTCGGTACGAAATATTTATTCCAAGATTTTAAAATCTATAGCTAAACAATCAATCCTACAAACGACAAACTTTGAGAAATATGTAGATAGATATACTCAGAATCAAATGATATTTGGTGAAACATTGGTATTAAAAAATACAACAACACAGCAAATGCCATCAAACATAAAAAATAATTGTTTCACATCTCTCTGGGCTGAAACCATAAAAATTTTGTACGATTTTAACAACATCTGAAAATCTTAACAGTAGCATAATATATATTAAGCGCACATTCATCATCGTTTTATGACCCAAAATACTCGGCAAGATTATAGTTAATATCCCATAATTCTTCATCTCCATCACAACCATCTATCACACACCAACAAATGAGTCGTATTAATTTTTTATCGTGATATCATCCCAGTAGAATTTTTATAATAAAGAATGAAGTAGATAAAGATGTTTGAAAACGGTAAAAAGTAGAAATGAAATTTCTGGTCTAATGTCCTACGCAAGAATTAATTTGATTGGTTTACGCTGTTATTTAGAAACAGCATTCGTAAACAGAGACATAAGGATGCCGAAATTCCGCTTGTCAGGGTTCAAAGGGTTAACAAACACGAGCATGATGTACCTAGTGATGTCATTAGATGCCATTTCTGAACATAAAGCATACTGTTGAGTACCTTCTATACTATATCAGAGCTCAAAGCAACTGTCTTACACAACCTATGCAATGCTAAATTAGTCTTCTATGAATTTGGGTGAACTGTGATGTCCGTGAGAAGAAGCATGTTATTAATACACATCCTAAGGCTAGAAAATGATGATAAAGGGTGCCAAAAACCGTACCCCATCATGGACGATACTTTTGAAGCCATGCTCCAGTTTCTTTCTGAACCGATAGCTTTGAAGTATATCAATTATACCGCAATAGAGCAGGAGTCGTTGTCCCTTGCTGTTACGGGCTGGAATTCCACCAGGTCTTCAAAAGTTAATGACAACATTAAATTTTTCTGATTGTCGAAACAAAACAAGACAAGACTTAGCAAGTGGTACATGGACAAAATATAGCCAATGTTCAATGGACAGAATATAGCAGGTGTGGTCTAGTGACAGGAAACGGTTTGTGGTCCAACCACAGAATATAGCTAGCAGTCCATTGACAGGATACAGCTAGCAGTCCAGTGGCAAGATATAACTAGGGTTTATTGACAGGTTATAGCTGATGGTTTATTGACAGGATATAGCTAGCAGTCCATCGGCAGGATATAGCTAGGGTTTATTGACAGGTTATAGCTGATGGTTTATTGACAGGATATAGCTGGTGATTTATTGACAGGGTATAGCTCATGGTTTATGGACAACAGAAATAACATTGATACCTGACCACAGATTCGATCTATTTCCTTTAAGGACCACGCTTTCAATCAAAAATATTTTTTGTTTATTTTAGATCGTACTTTCAAAAATATGAAATATCAAGATACCAAAAGGAGCAGTACTCTATCAATAGATAACTAAGTAGATAGACACATTTTTGCTGTTATGTCATATATTTATCTTATATGACAAATTATCAAAGAGGTACTTACACTTACACTTGTACTTACACTTACTTACAGGTATATACACTTACGGTATATCCTCATCTTCCAATTCAACAGGATCAGCATCAGCTTGAATGGACTCCATGGCAGTAGAAAACTGGGCTAGCCTCTGTTTCGTAGAGCGACCTCTCGTGATCAGGCCGGGGATGGCAACACCAGCTGCTGCACCTACGGTTACAAGAAACTTAGCTATCTTTCAAGTATACCAAAGAGCCTCATACCATTCAAAACATAAGTCATCAGGCTATATTCACTTGAATGACTATGGTAGAACGATTCAGACTTTTTAAAATAATAATCCGGGCTACAATAGGCAACCAACATACCTATGGCAATTCCATATTTATCCAGAGATAAATAGTTCTGTGCAATTGGGAGACACGTAAAATGTTGGGATACCAAATCCGCGCACCTCCTAACTTTTTAAAAAAATACGCTAGATTTGACAGTAGATATGCACATTCACTTATATACATAATGAAAACCATAGCTCGAGATCTTAATAAATAGTTTACTGTTTTAGTCTATGAGAACCGATTCTTACTTTATTGTTTTAGTCTGTTGTGCTCTCTCAGATATTTAATTTTTTATTTATTCCACGTATACAGTGATATACATATAGATGACTTGAAATAAGCAAATAAAGGTGTGTGTGGTGTGATCATGTCTGTACAGATTGTTATCATCTGCCATTAAAAAAATAAATGTTTTGAATTTAGTCTACATAATCATTCAGAAACAATTTTACAGCCATTTTGTTTACATATTTGAAGCAAGAATGAGGATTATGTCAATATATAATTTATGGTTATTGACCAAATTCACAATGGGTAAGAATTTTCATTTTCCAACAAACGGATCCAGTTTAGTTCGCAAGCCACTGTATATTCAACGAAATTGCTAGCAAATTAGCTTTCGGAAAACATTTTAGCTACATAAAAGCATGTTAAAAGATACAATGCAAATTATATCAGTCTTCAAGTGTAATAATGTTTATGTATGTCATCAAAAATAACAGCGGAAATGAACTTTAACCTTACAGTAAATGCAGTTAAAGAAACCTAATACATAAGCCTCTATTTGAACATCATGCCGTGGCATTTTTATATTCTTTATATTTTTCAACATAGTTTTTATATTTTATATTAACATGATGGCGGTGCGTGCCCCTATAGTGACATTTTATTAGAGGTGGCGTTCAAAGAGTGGGTGACGCTGTACTTTGTCGACTAGCTCGTCAGAATTTTGGGATAATAAATTTAACTTTCTTATGGGCGAAGCGAATGTCGCCTATGTTTTGCACTCTCCTTCAGACGGAGTGACATTAATGCTATCGACATCGGCACTTTTGCCAAACCTATTTTTCACATACGCCGAAGTGTAACACCGAGTTAAACAAGAAACTACTTTAAGAAAAGGTGTCAGAAACAGTTATTAATTATTAAATGGTATTACATTCAAAGTTTTAAAGAAAAAAAACTGTAAAGCTTTGGTGTTAGAAAATAGACTTTGATACGCCATAACAATGGCTGCTATTACACCGTATAGTGTTCCTGACGAGTATTCTCATCGTTCATCAAAATGCTAGTCTTCAGATCAGATTTTAGACCACATTATGGATGAATCTGAAAACAATGAATCGGATTAAAACATTAGATACTTCGAATCAGAGCATAGTTCCAATGATTAAAAGGAACTATCTTTTAGTAGACCATCGCTAAAATCATGGCAACCACTACAGAAACAACGAAAGAATTAATTGTTATTGCTGTAACTGAGTCATTATTAGTAACATTTGGTGGACCGTTTTCTACTGATCACTCGCTATTATGAGTTCTTAAAGATCAAAGAATGTCAAAGTGGGGGTCAAATAGCGGTGTCATTCAATTAAATGGTGGCGCTCTATTAGAGGTGGCGTTCAAATAAAGGTGGCATTCAAATAGAGGGTGTACGGTAGTTTACTGGATTTATTGGAGAGTCATTGATAGTGGCATTCAAATAGAGGTTTTACGGTAGTTTACTGGATTCATTCACAAGTCATTGATAGTGTAATTACCGTGTTAGTAATATCAAAGAAAGCGGCAAGCAGAAGATAAATTCAATTTCAAGAATACATGTAGGATTAAACCAATGCTTATCACTTATACCAATCCAAAGCAAATTTTTGGTAACCTTTCCAGCCTGAACACAGAAAATACAAAAACGCCGTAAATGGCCTATGGCACAGATAACATTACTGTGATGACTATGCCTAAATACTTCTCTATGCCTAAATACTTCCCCACCACCAAATATAATGAGACTGCAGCACCTGCATTAGAGGTACTTGGCTGCTCCCTGAGTGGAGTGACTGGTTTGTTAACGCTTTCAGCTTCAGAATTTTTCTGTTTCTTTGCATCATCCACATTGAACATACACATGAGAAGACTGTAGTCCATGATCTTGAAGCTTTCAAGAACCTGCGGGGAAAGGGAGACAACTACGACACGCTGCACTGATTGCTATGTGGAGGCCTGACGTTTAATTTAATTGTTTGCTGTGCTATTATAAACTTATTCAAAGATGAACTTTCGCAAATTTTCGGTAATTTTATTCGAAAGTATCAGTTTTTTTTTATCATTTGTAATTGTGTTTGATGTTTGAGGTGATCTGACAGCCAAGATACTTCATAATTTTAAATCAACAAAACTTAATTGCGGTTAAAACAATCAGAAAAAATGCTGTGTTTTACACACTCGTATGATACATTTAGCCTTAGATCTTAGAAAGGTAACCATCTCACCCTGCAATCTCTTTTTATAGTTTTCATGAGAGCATCATAAGTCTCCGACTCCAACAAGATGCCTTCGCCGTTCCTCTCCTTAAAGTCGAGGTCTTTGTACGTTGGTGCAGACTTAGAGAGTTCATGTTTGGATGCTTTTCGTTTGTACGTCGAGCCTTTCAAGTCATACTTTTCGCTATTTATTATCGCTGAAGGCAAGAGATTATTCATGACTAACAGCCTAATATTCTTTCCTCCCGTCTACAAGAGTAGCACATGTCATAAGCTGCTCCATCTCTATGACAACGTATAAAGTAGAGTTGAGCTCCTTCTAGAATAAAGTATCAGACAGCTAAAGACAGAATAAAGACAGCTGAGAGACGCTGTAGAGAAAAACAAGTATTTAAGATATACTACATGCTGATAGAAGACGATTAAAACCCTTGCTAACAATAATTTGAAACTAAGCAAATCATCCAATCTACATACTTTAAAAGCCACCTCATTCGACATCTCCTTTACCTTTAACGATTTACCTTACACAAAAAATCAGTAGATTTTGTCAGAAAGTATCAGTATTTTTCTATAATTTGCAATTTTTTTTATGTTTGAATTGATCTGACTGTCAGGATGTTTCGAGATTCGGAGATTCAAGACATTTTCAAGGATGACCACAATAGCCGATATCAACTATCCCAACGACAACAACAAGTGATGTCATTTAGCACATATTCTTCTTCTGAGTGTTTTAACCATGGATCAAGTTTTGTCAATTTTAACCTTGAAACATCCTGGCAGTAAGGGCACCTCAAACATAAAAAACAATCGCAAATGATAGAAAACTAGTGATACTTTTTTATGAGATCTACAACAAAATTTTTGTGTAAGTTGATATCCAACACTCTAAATCTGACAACCTCTCCAAACAACCGTCTATTTTCCCAAATGTCAAAAATTATATCATTTTATTTAATAATTTGATTTTCTTACGAGTTTTTCCTCTGCGCACTTAACTGTAAAACCTTATCAAACGATATTCATAAAAGTTATATATTTACATGTATATTCTATTTACATTACCTATACCATTACATAAGCTCTTATATATGCATTTATAATCAAACATGAACCAGATTTCATCAAAATCTTTGAAATGCTATTAGGTACAGGTTGGATAGAAGTTATTTATTTTACAGATCAAGCGCCCAATTCTAAGATTATAGTTGCTAATGGTAGCAAAATATTGGATATTGATGAGTGACAAACGAAAAAAGATCCCTTTTGCACTCCTTAGCAGTTTAGTGCTATATTTTTTTGTCTAAAATATCCAATACTATAATTTTTTATATGGCTGCAACTGTTTGCAATAATGAGAACAAGTCCGTTAATATTGTGCATTCTAGAAACTTGCGGCTGGAAATCTAACCAGAGGTAATGTTTATATATCATCCGTCTAGATACTAAGCTAATTTTTTTTCCAGAAAGAGAAAATATGTCATGGAACGACCTGCACTCACCTGTAGACAATACAGTCCATAGAACTTGGGCAGTAGCGTCCTTGGATTCTGGTTAAGATTCTAAAAATGATAAGGCGAGTGTTCATAAAAAGGAAAAACGCAAAAAGTTAAAGTTACAAAAAAGCAGAATTCCCGAGAAAAGAGAAAGCAAACAATGCCATTTAGAGTTATTCTCTCATTACAAGTTTACAACCAACCATATAATATCCTGGAAGCAGTTTTTGGAGAAAGTCAGCCTCCTTGTGCTGGACTGTTTTAATTATGAACTCATCATCTTCTGTAATGAAGAACACACTGCCACTCGCGCCGGGGTTGGACAACTCCGTCAGCGGTAAACTCGTCAGTGATATCTAAATGTATAATAAAATTATGTACATTTCCCAAGTTTTGAATGAATATTTATTATGTCATCAATATTTTAAACTCTTCATAACCTCTTTACTATAATAATAGCTGTCTAGCTGTTCGATGCCAGGGTCAGAGGTTAGGATAAAGATTGCTTTGTACAGGACTCAAGCTCTTGACACTCAGCTCAGTAGCCTGACACCCTAACCTGGGCCGATCGACCACCTCGTAAATCTCGTGTAAAACTTTGTTATAAATCTGAAAATGATAATTAATTGGAGAATCAGTGAAACATCAGCTATTCCCTACCGCTAAACCATTGTGGTCACTGCCGCAGCACTCTCAATGGTGGAATCAGAGTAGTGCTGCACGATAAAGCAATATAATTCGATGTGACGATATATTTCAGTGAATGATTTATATTGGATTAGTTTTCAAAGCGATATGAATATCGAAGCCGATATTTTATCGAAATATCTGCTTATTTTATTTTGCAAAACTGGAGTTGTCCGTTCTCTTCATTGTAAAGAGGAGACAACTCTTGTTTTTCAACCAATATTAACCAATACCCTTTAAAGGTCCGGCCACACGTAACGAATTATTCGTTCAATCTGACCGAATTAACGAATTTCACAGAATTAACAGATGTATTCGGCCGAATATCACTGAATCGTCTGAGCTGTGCATGCACACCGAATTCGTCATCGAAACGCTTTTAATTGGCTAACCAATTCTTTTAGCGAGCACGACTCTAGTAGCTTTGACAAGTGGTATAGTCCAAGACATGTACGACGACACACAATAAATGTATCAACACGATATGACTTGATGCATACGATGCAACTGCCTTTATGCGCTAGAGATAGCGACTGTTTCTGCGACAGAGCTTTTGCTGCATAAAAAGAAATTACTTTTATTGAAAAAGAAACAATTTATAGCTTCTAAAACATCTAAAAGAAAATACTGGATACACGATGAGAAGTTCCTGCCATGGTGAACCAACGAGAGAGAACCAACAATAGCGCATATAGGCCGTTGCATCGTATGTATCAAGTCATATCGCGGTGATACTTTTATTGCGTGTCGTCGTACGTGTCTTGGACTATACCAATTGTCAAAGCTACTAGAATCGTGCTCGCTAAAAAAATGGTAAACCAAATAAAAAAGTTTCGTTGACGAATTCTGTGATATTCGGCCGAATAAATCTGTGAAATCTGTGAACTTCGTTAATTCGGTCAGATTGAACGAATAATTCGTTACGTGTGGCCGGACCTTTATATCGTTCATGTTAAAGCCTAACATTATATATCGAAAAAAGACAACTCCAATGTTCGATATTTTTCGATATATATTTAAAGACCAAATAATCAAATGTACATGCAAAGATATCGTGCAGCACTAAATCAGAGAAACTCACCAGAAAATCGTCAGACTGGATGCCAAAGAGCTCACGGAAGTACCTAAACGCTATGGGAGCATAAGTCTTAAAACTGAAATCTCCGACACGATGAGCAGGTGTCTGGTTGCTGCCATTCCTGTAACAGCGATGATGTATTCAATCAGTAACGGAGTGCAAAACAAATGATGACAAAAATCAAGAAGTTAAGACAGTCTAGAATTTAAAAGTGGCTGTCTAAGTAATAATGAAAAGAAAAACACCAGGAGTCATTTCCCATTATATGTGAAGACAACTCCTTGTAACAAATACTAGCAACATGATAGCAAGGCTTATGGATAAATATTTTCCCTTAGAATTAAAAAGCAAGAATGGAACAAACTGCAAAAGAAACTTTCTTACACCTAATCAATAAGTAAATGAACATAATTAATTTCTAAAAGTCTGAGAATCCATCAACACATTTTATTAAAAAAGTTTTATTAAAAGTTTATTAAAAAAAATTTTATTCAATAAAAAAGTACACGACCAAAATCTAAATTAATTTATAAATGAACGATTTTTCTAAAATCTAACAAAAATAATAGCTTTCAAATAACATTATTTGATAATATTATATTCTAACAAATAATATATATTTAATAAAAGGTACAATAATATTAGTAATGCATATTTAAAACTTGTTAAAAACAAATGTAATTGAGCTTATAAATTGTAATTGTAATAAAAATTTGACAAGTCAATAAAACTGGAAAAGGTGCCTAAAATGACTGGCATGGTTTCTTTCCCAGCTTGGTGTTAAAACATTTCGCAAACTCACCAAGACATTCCTATGGGTGGTCTAAAGACGCCCAGGGCACATCCATTATATATAATATCATTTATAATACAACAAAAACCTTTCATTCCTTTAACAGAACATGAAAGATTTTACCATATTACGAAGTCAACAGCGCAATGTTTCAGCAAACAGTTAGGACAGGATAGAAAAGCTTGGACATCAACTTTAAAAATGAAACTTTCAACATATTCGATATTTTCTAAGTTACGACCTAGCTCAGTTTTGACAGGCTGGTGGTGAAACAAAGAAATCATAAACCAGGTCAATTTTTAAAAAGGTCTAAATCTCAGGATATTTTCACTGCCTAGTTTTCAGTATCGCTTCAGATTGTGAAATACCTTTGTTCAAGAGGAAAATTCTTAGCAATGAATGACTATTGCTGGCTTTTTATTTCATGCATTTGGGAGACAGTCACTACAATTGATGTACGGCTAAGCTGCGTAAAGTATTACAAAAAATTAACGTTTGTTTAGTATAATCATTTGTGAAAATTGTGTTAAAACCGCTGAAGTAATCTGAAGAAGAAATAATGGATTTCTCTCGTCTACGTAAGCGTTTGGTGAGCTGAATAACTTTTTATTGAAAACTACTTTCAGGAAAAATTAAATCACAATCAAAAAGGTTCATCGTGGAGTATAACACAATGAATAACTTGAAAAATACTAACTTACCGTAAAATCTCTAATTGAACGCCACCGTTATTTGAGGGCCCAACTTTATTTCACCGCCGCTATTGCAAAGGGTTGAAAAATAGAGGGCTACCCTTTAATTGAACGCCGCCTCCATTTGACCGCCATTTTGATCTTTACGAACCCACAATAGCAAGTGATAAATAGAAAAAGATATCAACTGGTAGATTTGATATCTTATTGATATTTAGAGATCAATAAGTTGAAGGTAAATTAGCAAACTTCTTGCAATCAAAAGGGTTAATGTCACAAAAGAGAGTGCAAAAAAATATAGCCGACATTCGATTCGCAAAAAAGGGTTAAATTTATTTTCCCAACATTCTGACGAGAAGTTTGAAAAATACAACGCCACCCTTTATTTGAACGTCACCTCTAGTAAAGCACCACTCTAACAAAAGGGTTGAAAAATAGAGCGTCATGGCGTTAAATGAAGGTTTTAAACAATTTGTGCTTCAAGATGTAATAAAAATTAATTTACACTTTATTAATTTACACAAAGACTAACTCTTCAAATCGGCAGAAACTTTATATCATAGATATAATGTTTATTATATCTATGCTTTATACAATTATTATGAATTGACAGATTGCTTCACACAGATATTGTCTAAAAAATATTGTCTAGCATTTTAAACTCACTCTGGGAAGTTGATGTTCTCTACGACACTGAAGTCTTGCATGAGGACATCTCTCGTAGGCTTGGAAGTAAGTCTGCCGACACTCTGGCCTATGCCTAGCTGTATGGAGTGCATGAGGTCTGACGTGGTTTTCTACAGAAACATTTCATAAAGTCCACTATTCTGAGCATGTACCATGAGACTATTGTTGATGCTAAGAATCTACCAACTCAGATGGTTTATTTGAACAGCTCATGCATTTTAATAAGTATATTAACTGCTTCACTATGAATTTCTGCTCGTTCGAACAAAATTGAGTCATGCCGAAAATGTTTCGCTGACATACACTGGTTATTTTCCTGTAAAATCTAAAGTTTCAGTAAAAGTTTTAATCCTTCGTTTTTTGGGGTCATCATTTCGTCTGCACGTGTGCTCATTCGCGGAAACGCCACTACATTTGTTGACAAACAATCATCATTGTTGTTCACTGTACGTTATTTTATATTATTTTCGATGTTATTTCGAGTTTATATCGGGATTCTTTAAAAAAGTGTTCAGCGTTGCTGTACAAAATTGGGAAACACAGTGCCGTTCACAAAAATTAATTGCAGAAGCTTCATGTTTTCAACGGTAAAAGTTGTCTACAAGGATGGTGGACCACGATGGTGGATCAGGTCCCAAAAAAACGAAGGATTAAAAGCCTGCTGGAATCAACAGAAAATTCTAGACAAGTATCAATGAATTTGGTACGCAAAAGCCATGTATAATATTTTTTGGTAATTTAGGCAAACCGGCTGTAAACGAAAAACGCTATCGTTTATATAGTTTGACCGAAACACAGACCCAAATTTTCTAATATAAAAAATTAGTTACCAGAAATAATCGAGCCCTGCTATTAAAATATTTTATTAGCAGAATATGATTGGGTAATTATTTACAATTTTCGTTTTATCAAATTTAAAAATGAAGATAATTTAGAAACTTGTAAACTTTCAGTAAAAAGAAAACTAATTGGCTCGTCATTTCGACAAAATGATAGCCTAATATCCTAAATTTATTGTCGCAAAATTTCAGGTTGATCTGTGAACTCTGTGAACAGTGGTCAATGTTTTGTATAGGTACTAAGGTGAGACTTTATAAAGGTTTTCCGTAGCGAAAGAGTTAATGTTTTGATGAACAATGTTTGTCATTCAAAGATATAAAACGATAACATATCATAAAGCAAACATGGTTGTGTAAAGCCTGGTTCCCATATACGTCGCAAGCACCGCAGCGCTGTCAGCGGTGAAATGTGAACCTACGTGCCGAGTACCGTTGGTAGTTGCCGGTGGCCAAAGCAAGAGTTCAACACTGTTCAACTTTCGCGAAGAGCCGCAGGCAAAACCTCACCAAAATGCGCTGTACAGTTAAAGGTCAGCACTTTCGAAACGGCATGGCTAGCGGCCATTTTTATGCAGCTTTTTGCAAACATCAGCTGTCGAGTTTAGCGCCACAAGTATTTTGCTGCGCGAGATTACCGCTGAGTCTCGCATTCGATATGGGAACCAGGCTCGAGGAGTCACTAAAGTAGATATCGTAAAACCTCAATTATCTTCTACTTGCTGTGAACTAGTAAGAGTTGAAGAGAACTAGACTAGAAACTAAAATACGTTGGAGAGAAGCATCATAAAATCTGAGTCTTGGCTCATCAATTATGGCTCATCAATTATCATCAATTATAGATTATCAATAGTTTACGATTAATGGATGATCAAATAATACGGAGTGGTTTTTAAGAATGAATATAAATTTTGGCTGACAAGCTATTAGAGAACAGCAAAATATTTGGAATCTTAGAGGATCTGAAGAAAAACACTACAGCATTAAATATAAGTATAGTGAAATCAAGATCTAGATTATTATTGGTCATTGTTAGACCATCAGTTAGTTTTTCCTGTCACAAAGCATAGATAATAAATATTGATACAATTATTGTTAAGATTCAGAAGGTGTTACAAAACGGCCGATTAGCTCAGTTGGTGAGAGCGTCAGTCTAATAAGCTGAATGTCATAGGTTTGAGCCCCATATTGGCCAACATTATAGTCATCTCATCATTTACATGTACAGAATTTTATGATTATGTTAAAGTTGGCATATTTAAATTAGCTCTTATTGAACCAAATAAATATGAATTCTTTCGCGTTGGTCAATTACAAAGGCCTATGTATGGAGAGAGGTAGCTAGAAAACATTTAAATGTTATCATTTAAATGTTTTAAATGATAAAATTTAAAACATTTAAATGTTTTATCTATCATTTAAAACGACTGATAGCAAAAAAATAACAAATATCCAAAATATTCTTTCATGTTATAGATTTATTTATAAATAATAATTTATTTTAATTAATCAATTATTAATTAATTAATAATGATTCCAGTAGTTATCATTCGGTTTGTTATATTATTTGAGTAATGCACTAATCGTGCAATAATTCTATCACAAGACTCTCTGCTAGCACAATAAACATTACAAAAAATGTAACCATTGTAGGAGGCTTGGTGGTTGACAGAGGGTGATGATGACAGCGCTTTTAACCAGAGAGATGTAAACACGAAAATAGGTCACAAAGGTAGGTCGCAAAAAAAGCCCACTCTTACTAATAAGCTTGCTTTGCACTAGATCTCTTGAAATACCGAGTGAAATCCTCTGCAAACTGATGGAAATTGTCGACAATTGCGTCTATTAAGAGTGCCTGCTAGTAACACCAACTGATTGTCATCGTTGATTGTCAGCGATGGATTATGTTTACAAATAACTCCACAACACACAAATAGTTGGATTTACAATAAAAACTGAGTCCTTGTAAAATAAAATAAAGTGGTTCAGAATGAATACCAGAGAGATGGACGATTAATTAAATGTTAATATCAAAACAAAAAGCAGTGCTAATGCTTTTCAGTTTCGGATGCAGCAGTTCAATGCTAAACCAACATCAGGGTTTAGCTTCAGTTGATGTTGGCACAGTTCTTCCCGATGTGCCGATTTAACTGTTCAGTGGCGATTTTTGCTGGTAGACGATTTGAAAATCTCCAACACTTAAAGAGGCATCGTCAATCGTATTATTGACATAATTTTACAATGGCGATTTATCTCACACCTGATGATTTTCAGAGTGGACGATACTGGAACTAAAGTGCACTGGCCTTATGGTCTTTTCAATTATCATGAACATGAAACAATTTTCTTTTTAATTTTAAATATACAAACGCATCTATACAAAAATTCATAAGTATTTTTACATAATGATATCCCGATATATCGCCAATGGTCTACAAACAGATGACTCGCGCGATATATCGCTATTCAATATTGCAAATTTGCTTTATCGAATCGTCTGGTGATTTCCAAAATCGCGAAGCTCTACGGTCAATATCCTCATTCCGGTCTCCTATAACATGTGATAATTCGCTCACCTTTTTGTAGGTCACTTGACCCGTTTGTTCGTCCACTCGCCGGTGACCAATCTTCTTTGCATCGATAGGAAGGGTGGCCACAGCAAGGGCAGCAATTGGAGGGGTCCTCTGGTCACTTGACGCAGACATGGGTCCTGTCACAGTGCTGTCTTGTGAGGCGAGCCTGAGCTGTAAGGAAAGAACAAGAGAACCAGTTGAAACAGCCTGCACAGATGTCAGAAGCAGTAAAAACATTTTCACTTCAATCCTAGTCTCCTGACGGTCCGGTGTGAGGAATTGTCAGGTACACCAATAAACACAGAGATTAAGCACAGGCGTAATAATCTCAAACTTATGGACAGTAGGCCTAAATGATTCGTGCAGTTGGCAGCGTCAGGGGCAGCTGAAAGTCGGGAGTTCAAATCCCATACAATGCAATCTTTTTTCCAACCTCCAACTGTGGCTTCGGACGGACGGACAGAACGGACACAGCTCTTATTATAGTAAAGACTAGCTGTGCTACCCGGCGCTGCCAGGGTAATAAAAAATTCTTTGGACAGAAAATTGATTTGTATTCAAGGTATAACAACATTTGCCATTCTAACGACATATCATGAGAGAAGTGTTTCGTGTAGTTCAAATAAATTAAGAGAGAAAATAAAAACAACTGTAAAGGTTTTCAAATTTTGGCAAACAACTGTAAGTTTCAAACGTCATATCATGAGGAAATGGTTTTGTGCAGGACAACTAAATTAAAATTAAACAAAACAACTGTAAGGGTTTTCAAACAACTGTAAGTTTAAAATTTCGTAACTTGAAAGAAGTCTTTCGTTGAAATAGATTAGAAGGAAAAATAAAAATGTAAAGGTGTTCAAATGTAAATGTGAATTCATTAAGGAGTAATGGCTAAATATAGTTTATTTCGCTACCATTACAATCAAAAATTATTTGGTATACAATTATATGATTTCAGTTTGTTTCAGTGTTGGCATGCCAATTTTCGCAAGTGAAAATATTGTAGGCTATAGACGTACATAAAGTGGTATAGAAACCAATAGTTATTATCTAATGCAATCACCTCCTGGTAAAAATCATCATTGATCATTAAAAATACCGTAGTACCAAAATACTATGTTAACCTTAGTAACTATAAGTACCTACAATGACTTTAGTACATTTTGTGGTTATGATCTGCAAGATAATATAACATTTCAATGTACTACTTGGAAAGTTCTTACCTTCGAGACAGACGCTTAACATAAATGCTGAATCTAACTTAAATGAATTTAGTTTACTAAACACATTGTGAGACTCACGGAGATTACGACCGCAAGTTTAAAAACCGGGCACTCCTACTACTGAGCCATAGAAGACATAATGATCTAGGATGTAATCACATACCCTATACCAGTATGTGCACGCTAATTTTTTTAGCACTGCCCCCCGCATTACGATCCCCCTGTTAACAAATATTTTGGGACCTAAGTACAGTGAAACTCGGATAACTCAAACTTCAAGGGACCGAGCAAAAGTGTTCGAATTATCAGAGCGTTCAAGTTATCAGAGCATTGTCACAAGTCCATTTATTTACTTATTTGTTAGTAGATACATGTACATATACAATCTATAATATATAATATAATTGATCGTTGTTGAAATGCTCAAAATAAAAGACATCAGTACATATACAAACTATAATATAAATCAAAAGCACAAATGGCTTGTTTCAAATTAAATGTTTCTAATGTAAAGTTTAAAACGTTTTTATCGAAAAGTATAGATTTTTCTATCACTTGAGATTGGTTCGTTGTTTGAGGTGATGTTATTGCCAGGACATTTTTTAGATTGACATTGGCAAAACTTGATCGTTGTTGAAATGCTCAAAAGGAAATACATCTTTTTCTTTTGAGCGTTTTACCCACGATCAATTTTGCCGATTTTTCTTGAAGTTTATGCAAAGATTAGCTCACTTTACCTCGCTTCCGAAGGACGATCGCTACGCGGATGTTTGGTATAAACTAAATTTCACCAAACCTTTAGAAAAGTCGTTGACAAAAATATGTTGCCGATGGTGGTAATAACGACGCTTATGAATTACGAAAAGTTGAGGTTTACCTCTATGGCTTGGAATAAAGTGATTTTCTAAAGTGATAGCAACCGTTTCGGTAGCCGTTGGGCAAAAAACAGTTCGAATTAACAGTGTTGAGTTCGAGTTATATAGAGCCATTTATCATTGCGTGGGAACAGACCAAGCAAATCCATTCGAGTTAACCATGTGTTCGCTATATCCGAGGGCGAGTTATCCATGTTTCACTGTATATGCAACACGATGTTTCTTCGTTTTTTTCTGTTAGGGCAAAGTTGTTCCACCCAACAATATCAACAATATGTTATGTCAAAATTAGAAATTGGCAATTTGTGTACTGATTCCGTTATTAAAAGATATACCTCGCTGAACTCACCACAGTGAGTTATCCAAACCCGTTCTCCAATATATCCGGTATCCATTATAATAAAACCAATTCGCAAACGGATAAATAATAAAATCTTTGTTAAAAGTTTTAATTTTACTGATCCAGCAGATGAAAGACCAACCTACTACCAAGCCGGCCACGGAAGGACATGTCTACCACCGAACTGGCCTTCCCAGAAATGGGTGGAACCTGCCAATGTTTACGATAAAAAAGGAGCCCATCAAGCAGAGGTTGGGATAGCACGGAAAATACTCATATCATGCAGTTGTCTTTTGAAAATAAATAGTTTATATACACATACATACTGTATATATATTTATATATTTGCGCCAATATATATTTTGCCATGTATACTCAGAGCAGTTTGGTTCTTTGTACGGTAAGAAAGGGGTGAGGTGAGTCTTTTGCAAGTAGAACAGATTGGTTGAGCCAAGTTTGAACATAGACCTTGTTCTGACTCAGCTCGACAGGATTCGATATATTCATATTATCACCGACTAACCTCATAAATTCTTAGTCAGGATTACTCTATAGAAACCAAGAAATTAAGCTGTAGCTATTACCCTGCATTGGCTAGATTAAACAAACACATTATCAAGCATTCTTAAATGAGCTAATTTTTGAAGATGTGCCAAGGAGAGCGGTGAGCTAGTTACTAAACTCAGACTATGACCTGCGAATACAACTTAGATATTAATGGACCTGATAATACTCGAGATATCAGCATTCCAACCATTATCTTTTCTATGTTAGCAAACAACAAGTCAGCCCCCTCCCCTTCTAATTGCTAACAGCTAAAGGTCCGGCCACACGTAACGAATTATTCGTTCAATCTGACCGAATCCACGAATTTCACAGAATTCACAGATTTATTGTGCCGAATATCATAGATTCGTCTGAGCTGTGCATGCACACCGAATTCGTTAACGAAACGCTTTTAATTGGCTAACCAATTTTTTTTAGCGAGCACAGTTCTAGTAGCTTTGACAAGTGGTATAGTCCAAGACACGTACGACGACCCACAATAAAAGTATGACCGCGATATGACTTGATACATACGATGCAACGGCCTATATGCGCTATTGTTGGTTCTTTCTCGTTAGTTCACCATGACAGGAACTTCTCATCGTGTATCCAGAATTTTCTTTTAGATGTTTTAGAAGCTATGAATTATTTCTTTTTCAAGAATAATAATTTCTTTTTATGCAGCAAAAGCTCCGTCGCAAAAACAGTCGCTATCTCTAGCGCATATAGGAAGTTGCATCGTATGTATCAAGTCATATCGCGGTCATACTTTTATTGCGTGTCGTCGTACGTGTCTTGGACTATATCACTTGTCAAAGCTACTAGAATCGTGCTCGCTAAAAAAATTGGTTAGCCAATTAAACGCGTTTCGGTAACGAATTCGGTGTGCATGCACAGCTCAGACGAATCTATGATATTCGGCAGAATAGATCTGTGAATTCTGTGAAATTCGTGGATTCGGTCAGATTGAACGAATAATTCGTTACGTGTGGCCGGACCTTTATGCAGCTATAACTCTATAGTAGATATTAAAGGAACACAACCAAACTAGAACAAATCAAAATTTAAACTGAATTAAAACTGATGAGAATTCACAGTCAAATTAAAAGTTAACTGACAGCTCAAATTTTTTTTTGAAATAACAGCAGTGGATAGCATTACAGATTGAAGTTTCAATAATTTTTTTGTAAATTTCGATCAAATATAAGGTTTTATTAATAATTTTCAAGTCATTTAATTAGACAGAAAGATTTACGATCGTTGCAAATATTGATCGGAAACAACTGCTACGCTACATACATATATTAAAAGCCTCTCTTTGTTAAAGGTTGACTCGCAACAAAATTCACATTTCAGTCATTTGATATCAAAAGATTCACCAAGTCTTACTCTGCTGTGTGTAGGTGCAAAATATGTGGAAATGTCATTACAAGCTCTTAAAAGCTCAAAAACGAACAGTTAATCGCAGCCATCTGTGTATTAATGTGTTATGGCGACTAAATGGGAAATATGCTTAAGAATGGCGGCAAACAGAGGTACTTTTGTCTCCCGTTCAAACAATGGCTAATCCTTGGCATTCATATAGTCCTTCATAAGTCTGTGTTTTGCCAAAAAAATGACTGCCTTGTGTTACAATTTGGAGTTTGCATCATGTGTGTTTTTGTCTGCAAAACTGATCATTTGTAATGCTAACATCAAAGCAAATGCTGCAAAATGAAATATCCTGATTATATAAATAGATATAATTTTAAACTGCCGTCGGTTAACCTTTGAAAACAATGGTGAAAACTGAATTTCTACTAATAAATCATAAAAACCAATTTGCAAAGAAGGCACCATCCAAAAAGGTGCAAACTTGCCAAGAAGCCACTAAAAGAAAAGCGCCAAAAAATGCAAACTAGTAACAACTACTTTGCTTCTTTTAATTTTGTGTGATTTAATCTTCAACCAATAAACAGCGAGAAAAGGAAGGTACAGAGGAAGTGAAACGACAACTTCATTCAAACTCGAATTTTGGCGCACTCGACTGAATCAAAACAATCTCGATTTAGACTGGCGATTTTGGTTATTTCTTGCAACTAAAGCCTACAATGTCGGAAACTTCAGTTGAGTTACCATGTGATCAGGGTTTTACAAGCAAGCTCAGCCCAGTCTGTTTTCTGGGTACTTAATTAATACAGGCTGGTTCGCAACGTATCGCTGTGTGGGAGTTGTTCTCTCAGCGATTATTGGTCAACTACAGGCACCATAAACTAATGACATCACCGCGGCAACAGGAATATGTTGGAAAACATTCCAAATGTCACATTATCCCGATATTTCACGACGATGAAATACACACATACAGGAAGTTTGTGCAATGTTCATCACTTCAGCGATGGTGATTAGCTGTCGTCGTTTGCTTAATTTATACTTTCCTTCATGATAGTTACTGCGGGACTATTATTTCATCATTTCAAAGACTACACTGTGTAATGAGAACGTTACACAGCATTTTTGTTGCAAAAAAGACCATTTCAACTAATTGCAAATCTACATCGTATTCTTGCATATATTATTCCAACGAATGATCTTTCCAGATCATTGCATCTTCTTACTCTGCGTATGCTAAATATTTATTTTACTTCAATTCAATGTTTCAAGATCTTTCATGGTTTGTGTCCTCGTTTTTTACATGACAATTACAGGTTCTTAACTCATTTCAACTCACGTGATGGGAACAATTTGCATACAACCACCACTAATTATTTTGAAAATATTATAGCCAGCTGCTTTAACAATCTTCCACCTAATATCCGTGTTCTTAGCAGAAAAAGGCATTTTACAGTTAAACATTATTTGTCAAACTATTTATTGGATTTCAATGGCGAACTGTTGCTTTTTTTTCACTTTCTTTTTTTGTTTTACTATTGTTGTATGGTATGACCTAATTTGAAAAACATTTCTATTTGAAATGAAACTATTGCCAATAAAGTACTATATATATATATACTATTCGCCGATGAAAAAGCGAGTAGGTATATGATAGTGTGAACAATATTACACCAAACGATCACCAATATTAAAAATTGTTACCAATATTATGAATTCAGTTAGTGCAACTTCAAAGTCGAATAACTCAACTTCGTGATTTGCGACTTAACCATGGTTTCTGTGACCGCGACCCATATTACAACAAACGATCACCAACGCATTGTGGGATTAATGCTGACATACTGTGAATCAACCTTAAAGGTTGACTTGCAACAAAATTCACATTACCGTTATTTGATATGAAAAGATTCACCAAGTCTTACTCTGTTGTGTTATAGGTGCAAAATATGTGGAAAGGTGATTACAAGCTCTTAAAAGCTAAAAAACGAACAGAAAATCGCAGTCACACGAGACTGCCGTAGTTTGGATTCCCTTTCCAAAACGGCTCAAATGTGATGTAGTTGTGAGAGATGGTTTCTGTTTACACTTTCATGCAACCTTATTCGTTAAAATACTTTCACAAATATACTTCACGCATTCAATAAAACTATGTCTATTGTTCTTACGCGTCTGTTTTATCGTCATCGTAATGCTGTCACTTTGAGCACTGATATCTTTTAAAGAATAGAGAAAGCATAATATTATTATGCTTTATTATTCATCTTGAGGTGTTGACTGATGTTCTAAAAAAAGAATCAAGGAGATTGACCAACCAGAAGCTGAGATATAGCCAGCCAAACACAGGTCTACCAAAAAACAAAAGTGTTTTGGTAATCATCAATATATGACGTATGAAATCGACTTGTATGCCATTGGTCAATTAAGCCAACTAATGCGCTCTCCTATAACAATCACGGCGTTTTAATTGGTTTAATCCCTGGAAGTATAGAACAATCAAATTGGGCCTAACAATCATCGCTCCTAGAATTCCGAACCAGTCCCTCTGACGTGTAGATTAGTTTTAGCATAAAATAATTACACGCATCTATTATTTCGCAACATTTCGCTATCTTGCTAGTTTAGCTCAGTTTTGTTGTTCTCCTACTTAGCTTCCCTATTCAGACTCATCTTTAGCGTTGTTCAGATTTTTTAACTATAGCTAATAAATAGAATCGATTAAATCAATCATCAATCTCGGTTATCATTTGGAATTTTCTACAAATTATATTAGTTACATCATTTATTCTATACGCAGTTATATTATTATTTTGTATAATATGCATTATGAATATTATATAAATCATAAAAAATAATCATAGATAAGATAATAGATCAATAGAAAAATCAAAGCAAAAGTTATCGTTTTCTTTTCTTATAGCAAGAGCAGCACGGTCAAGTTAGTCTTTTTAAGATTATGGCTGTAGTGAACTTCCAGTCTGTTAATAGTGACGATAATCATGAAAATCAACTGAATGCTGCAGTAGATACACAGTAGAAAAATGATGAAGGAACAAAAAGTCCCATTCCTATTTCTTATTCTAAACAAACTGCAATCGCGGATATCGCATATAGACTATACACGCGCCGTTCGTTGAACAGATGATCTTCGGAGCATATCCGTGGAGATCGAGTTAAAATTTGAAGCACAATAGTCAAAATCTGCTCTTCTGCTTTAAAAAATCATGGCGAGGGGTTGTGGGCAAATGCCTTTACCACACAATGTTTGGATGATTTTCCTGAGAAACCAGAGCTAGTATGTAAATTATTTACTATCGCGAGAAGCGTTTCACATCTCGTAGCCAAAACAATCATTATACATAACGGCGGTAAGGGTGCGCAACTCCGGCACATGACCATTAAGTCGATTTTATACGTCACAGTTTTCGGGATTTTCGAAGGGTTTTCCTCTGATTCGTTATTAGGTAGACCTGTGTTTGGCTGTCTATATCTCAGCTTCTAGTGGGTCAATCTCCTTGATTCTTTTTTTAGAACATCAGTCAACACCTCAAGATAACTAATAAAGCATAATAATATTATGCTTTCTCTATTCTTTAACTTACCGTAAAAATTCATTTAATTTTTTAGCCTTAGCTTGAATGAGTAAATATCATTGTCTGATAATCATGACGAGCTTGTTGGCCACTTGTGATAATCGAAAAGTGCTGCAGAAATTATTTGCGAAGTATTGGGTCACATGATCAGATTACGACTTGCCGATTAGACCAGGCCGAAACAAAACTGTAAAGTAGCGAACATCTTTATTTGATACGGGGTCTTCGGTACAACCCGAGGTGCTTGTCATAAACTAGTACTACGATAAGTTTTATACTGAGCTTTGTATTGGCCTATCAATTCCCGAGAGAACATACGTGGCAAGACGATAACCAAATTTCGTGGCTACGTCATCGAAACAAAGAGATTCCAATCTACGGCGGCTTTTCGTTTTTGAGCTTTTAAGAGCTTGTAATCACATTTCTACATATTTGGCACCTACAACACAACAGAGTAAGACACGGTGAATCTTTTGATACCAAATAACTGTAATGTGAATTTTGTTGCAAGTCAACCTTTAACCTACATTTTGCAGCTCTCCCAATTTCCCTTCATTACTAGCAAACAGCTAAATTTAGTATCCTTCATTACTAGCAACCAGCTAAATTTAGTATCCTTCATTACTAGCAACCAGCTAAATTTAGTATCCTTCATTACTAGCAACCAGCTAAATTTAGTGTCTTCTAACTTTTAAGCACTAAGGAGTAACTTACACTGAGTGGTGGTGGCTTCTTCACATAGCTGTGTTGACTGTCTTCTACAATCAGACAACAATTTATCTCAGTCATGATAAATCAGCCAATCACAGTGTTTCCATGATACGAAGATCTCCTTTGAAGAGGTTGTTTCTCTTTTGCAGGAATAATTACCAGTAGGTTTTAATAGTTGAAGAAAATCAGTTTCCTAAATCTTAGTTGATAGTTGCGTCAAAATCAAGGTAGGTCAAGGAACGAATTAACTAAGATTTCACAGGATTATTAATTTTAATTAATAAATCAAATACTCAAATGATAATTAAAATTATTAATTAAAATTGTTAATAAAATCATTTTATTAATAAATATTTAGTTTATAATAAAATTCATTAAAATTTTCAATTAATTTTAAATAATAAATTTAATTAAAATTTTCAATTTTTAAATTTAAATTTTAATGACTCTTTGATGATACAGGGTTAAAAAATAAGTGTTTTGATTTTCATTAAAAATTGAAATTACGTAAACATTTATCACATCAAACTCGGCTGTGCAGAATCGCTTTGTTTTTTTTCTCTTTCCGACATTCTGTCACTCTGTGTGTAATACGCAGGGAGTATAAATTCAAAGTTTCAACCAGACTGCACAATTAGTTCTTCAAATATCGTTGAGATACCAAGTGCACTTTTCATCGATCGAGAAATAAAAAACGGATGCCTACAGAACATTAGTTTCTAATGATACATTAGTTGAAAGTCTTAGAAATGAAGAATCAAAAATAGACAGAGCTAGAAAGCGTCGTCCCTTCGGTAACAAGAGCTTTACCGTACTTTTCGGACTATAAACCGCACCCCTATATAAGCCGCATCTGCTTTATTTTCCAAAAGACGATAATAAAACAATACACAAGCCGCACCTTTGTATAGGCCGCAGAACTCGGGACTGCTTTTTACTGCGGCAGCAACTTGGCTGTTTAAAACGGAACAGTGCCGAACGGCACAGTTTCGTATTAATCGACGCTTTTTAACCTAGTGCCTAATGGAACAGTACCATTAGGCATTGTTTCGTATTTTCTTTCACCGCTAGAAGCGCACTAGTTGGAGATTCCCGTTAATGCGCCCTAGCGATGAAAGGAAAAGCCACAGATTAGCCCGCATCCTTGTATAAGCCGACTGGCTCAAATCATCAGAAAAAAGTAACGGCTAATAGTCCGAAAAGTACGGTATATTAAAACTATGCAGAATTTTTGTTCAAAATAAATACAAACACTTTATCAGACTCTGTGCAATCATTATGCTCATTCAGGTTACCTCTAAAACACGACGTTGAAGGAGTGTGGAAAAAAATTATCGACTATATTTGATTTCTGTTCTTTCATTGAATTCTACGAGCTTGGAGCTTTAATATAGTATTCAGTTCAAAAGGAATCGTGCTATCCTGTACTGTATAAGTACTACCCTAACTACTTCCACAGTCGCTTGAAAATTGTTGATAGGGTCTAAGCTCAGGGACCTGCTTGTATATGCAATGATTAGGCTTCAAAACCTTCAACTTAGAAAGTAAAACACTCTGTGAAACAACCCCAGAATCTTACCAAACAGGCTTCCTTGGGTTTGAGACGTACGTTTTCTATTCTATAGAAAAATATTATCAGACTAAAAACTCTTTGAACCAGCAGATTTGACCACTAGAGAAACTGAAGCTACTATTACTAGGTCGGTTGTCCTGCTTTAATTAAAATTATTCAAAATATTATTCTCATAGAAAAAAGAAAGAGTTTGAATGTTAAATCTATGCACAGAATAATTGTCAGAGAATTTCAACGAGTCAGCTCTTCTGCATTGTTCTCAATGATAAACATAAAAACAGATTGTTTTAGGTATATAAAATAATTAAAAACCTCTATGATTTAAACTGAACATAAAAGCTGGTCATAGCGGCTGTAACCACTAGGTCGACAAAAAGGGTCACAATGAAGTCTAATGGCGTTTTCAGTAAGTATCAAGCGATGCAAGGACCTCGTGTTAAATCCGGTTTCCTAATCTACTTTCAAAGATGCAATAATGTTTAACCAGATTGTTGGTATACCATTTGACTTACGCAATACTAACATTAAAATTTTATGGCATTTTTAAATATCTTAAGGAAGCGATAATAATAAAATGTAAGTAATTTGAAGGAGTATTGTATTTGCTACATAATATCATAAATCATCGCTTCCTAAACCAGCGGCAGTTCAGCCAGATATGCGACCAACTGTCAAGCAGGAAGAAATTCATAAGAAATCTGACAGGAACAAACAATAAATTTCGCAAAAATGGTTGAGATACCGCTGTTTTCAATTAGGAGAGTAGAATCATTAATCATCATTCATAATCCCTTTGTTGGCATCATTATGCGTGAGCAGGACAGGTCAACGACAGATGTAGATTATTGATTTCACTGCTTCGTAGTCCGCTATCAAGTTGGCTATCTGAAAACCTCTGTGCCGCGCAAACTATTACTGTATCTATTTTATGTCAGCGAAACAAATTCCGTTACCAGTAGTTTTAAAACTTAGCTGTGCTCCTGATTAATGATCCAAGCTATAGTATAAAAGTCTAATAATGTTTCGAAAGGCAGAAATCCATAATCTATGGTTAGTGGTTTGAGCAAAAGAATGTTCTGTAGGGGTTTCAAACTCATGACATAGAGCTTAGCAGTTGACACTCTAACAGCTGGGCTAATCGCCCACCTACAAGTATTCCAGAATAATTGTTCACATACTTATTATCTATGCTTTATCTGCATTCCTGATGATCTCTCATAGCACACTAGACTAATGGGGTTCTAGTTTATTATAAATCATAGGAACAAGCAATGTTATCATCGTATTACTGCATTTCTAAACAGTCTGAAAACCAGCAAAAGTGACCCTTGATCAACTTTCTTATTATTATTTAATTTAAAGTACTTAAATGTTGAATAAACTAAGCGGAATTTTCCTTTTCACTTAGTCAAATGCAAGCTATACAAACATCTCAGCCTAAAGTAGACGCTCCTATAACATAAACCTCCGAGTACATAAATTCCAGTTAATGTCAAGTTTTTGCTTCATATTATGTAAGAAATTTTATATAACGTAAAGCCTCCATTCGATGCAAGTTCTTCAAGTTTAACTGAATAGCAAATATCTTAAAAATATCATTTTCTTTTTTGCCAAACTTGGGAGAAAAACGATGTATTACAAAATCTATACAAAAAAGATCTATTACATATAATTACTAATACCCTCGCAGTCTAGTGTGCTTTGAGAGATATGCAGATAAAGCGCAGAGAATAAATATGTGCCCAATTATTCTGAAATACGGGAAGGTGGATGATTAGCCCAGGTGCAAGAGTGTGCCATATGAGATGTGCAGATAAAACAGAGAAAATGAGTAGCTGCACAATTATTCAGAAATACCTGAAAGCTGTCACTTGGTGTTAGAGGATCTTACATCAACATCACAAACACCATGGTGGTCTACCATACTGAATGTCACAGACACCATGGTGATCTACCGTACTGAATGTCACAAACACCGTGATGGTCTACCGTACTGAATGTCACAGACACCATGGTGGTCTACCATACTGAATGTCACAGACACCAACGTGGTCTACCGTACTGAATGTCACAGACACCATGGTGATCTACCATGCTGAATGTCACAGACACCATGATGGTCTACCGTACTAAATGTCACAAACACCATGGTGGTCTACCATGCAGAATGTCACAGACACCATGATGGTCTACCGTACTGAATGTAACAGACACCATGGTGGTCTACCGTACTGAATGTAACAGACACCATGGTGGTCTACCATACTGAATGTCACAGACATCATGGTTATCTACTATGCAGAATATCAAAGACACCATGGTGGTCTACCACACTGAATGTCACAGACACCATGGTGGTCTACCATGCTGAATGTAACAGACATCATGGTGGCCTACCGTGCAGAATGTCACAGACACCATGGTGGTCTACTATGTTGAATGTCACAAGTTGAAGTGTCGTTGAAAGCGACATTTTATCCTAACCTCTAATCCTGGCTTCAGACAAGTAGACGGACAGACAGACACCACTCTTATTATAGTAAAAATATGTACACATATACATTTTTTTCTTTGCAGCATAGATCTTGCTGTATAAGAAAAAGTGAAAAAGTTGATTTAAATATAACCCCATAACATAAAATTACCGTAATTATGGATCCCAGACCAAGAAAAGTGATAATAAAAAAGAGAAAAATTGTCTACATAAACCAATAATACTACAGTTACTGTAGTCATTAAAATTAAAATGTTAAAAGTTTTGTTTTTTCCTTGTTGAAGGGCTGAAGGAGTAATATTGAGAAGAGCTTGGAATGAATAAGGCTATTTACATACATGTATTCTTCGCTTTGTATAATGTAAAATCCCTTTAACCTAAACACTCTCGGAACAGATTATTTTCGTTGTAGGTGCTTCTACTGTACTGATTTTACGTACATGTATGAACATTTACGAATGCAGAAGTCAAATGCCAAATTCCACATATTAGCAACATTAAAAACGAAACTCCATTTTTGTCTACTGCTACCGTTTGAGCTGATGAGTGCTTAAGGACAGTTCACACTATATCACCGTTTGCCAGCGTTTCCCTATCGGCGTTCATTATCGATTATGTGAACCGTGAATAAATGGCGTCGACGAAGCATCGTGGACACGTCAAACTTGACAGCTGCAAACTTTCCCCGAGCATCAACGACCGCCTTCCAAATGTGAACCGTTTCGGCGATGGTAATTCGAGGCGTCGGATAGAGTGATTTATTCATATCCGTTTATGATAGTCGGTGGGGGATTAGTTTTAGATTCCAACACCTAAAAACAAAGAGGTTTCTTCGCGAAAATTTAAAAAGATAAAATGAAAACACTACATCGCAGAGTATTTCCTGATGCGAACGCGGATGGGTTTGTGATAGTGTGAACATGGTTATCAGCGACAATCACCGTAGTATTGTGGGATCAACGCCAAGATACGACGATATAGTGTGAACCAGCTTATAGTAAAAAAAATGCATGCATAGCAAAGTTCGAGAACACTGTTACCATATCAATTGAGGCTTATCAGGAAGTCATTACTAAAATTCACATGTCAATTCACATGTCCAAAATTTTTCATCGGCAGCCAACTCGTTAGTTCCTGCTTGTAAGAGCTGATGATATTACGACTGATCACACTAGCAGGATTTCCGCTGTGATGGTCAAGCGGTGGAAGCAATAAACACAAGTAGATGACAGGGTTAATATACCACTTTACAGGCTTATTGATTCATAAGCGGCGATGGAGATATAGGACACTTGATATAGCAATAATCAATGTCACATTAACTACAGAAATTGACCAACAAGTCTCGGTAGAGTGAGTGTCGATGAATGAATTCATCTGAGTCCAAGCATTTGACAGAGGCAATGAGGTAATGATGAATACAAACAGCTTTGCCAACTGCTATATGTGACGCCAGCAAAGACGATGATTGTAGTAACATAGTTTAAATAGGTGGCAAGTACAAAAGGAAAGATGCCTTAGTTAAATCCAATGACCTGACTACCAGAAGCCATTTTGAAGACATCATTCAGCACATATTTTCTGGATTTAGGAGCTACATTTATAACCTCTAACCGCCTTCAAGTGAAATTTACCCCAACAACAATGAAGCATGAACCGCAAAGACGGGAATTTGTGATAAAAGATAAAAATCCAGCACCATATTTAACCTAAAACCTATTACATGTACAGCTGTTTTCATCTAACCATTCATAACGGAGTAGCAAGCAACTGTATCACATAACAGATCAGTGAAGCCCTTACATGTCCCACTGTCATAACACGAGTGACTATATGGGCTGGTAGTTCTATGACCCAGTTTAACACGATGACTGCGTAAACCTATGAATATGCGCTACAATGAGCCAGATTACCTCTATGAATAGCAACTCAACAATTTTAGGCAACCTTTATGACACTACAATTACAAAAACCAGGAAGTTTTTCTCTGTTAAATCTTTAGGACTCATTCAAAAAGTGCAACTCATCCATGAGACTGTCGAGACATCATAGTCTTTGTATAAAAGGGGTGAGCTAGAAAACTAATATTTCTTGACAAAGGCAAAACGAACTGGATGTATATTACAGTTAAAGTGAGCTTCCTTGATGATGTAATACAAGATAATGCTTAGCTCATCCCAGAGTGAACAGAGAACTAAACAGTTTCGTCTGAGTAGTTACATCAGACCAAAGTTTCTTTGCTGGTTTTGTTCCACTCATCGATTCTGCCAATGATACAGCAAGCTATATCCTATGCGAATTTGAAATACATTTCTTTCCCGCAAACAAGTAACCAGTAGCTTACAGTTGATCTAGCTTCTACCAACAGAGAGCCAAGAAACGCTAAAACTACCCAACTAAAAGGATCTTCTATCCTAGCAATTTTATGAAACTCTAAATACGTTTGATCATCATCTAAAAAAAATAAAACCATCATTTTGGCCGAAACAGATTTAGTTGCAAGGTTTTTGTTTTAAGTTTATTGGATAAGACAATAGCTGCGTGTGAAGCTTCTACAAGAAAATGGAACAAAATACGACCTGTAAAATATTAATTTTTACATAGACTGAAAAGAGCTGCAAAAATAAAACACGAGGAAACTGGATGTTAGTCAAGAAATTCAGTACACTTTGTATAGAGCTGTATGTAAGCAGTGAAGAACGGCTACAGGGTAGTACCCACTCTTATCAACAGTAGAAGCGGTGCTGGGGTTGTTAGAGGTGGAATCCATGTCCAATTATGAAAGACTCGACCTTTTCTGAATAGTCTCTTCCACTCACTCCTTTGGAGTCACATCCTACTAGTAGCGTTATCCCTGTAACCATAGCAACAGTTGAATTTATCAAAGATAAGAAACACACATGCTACCTATCTACATTTCTAGGAAAATCAAATTCACTGTAAATCATTTGAGAACATCTTCTAAATAGACCACAAGCTTGAAAAGTATCGATATTTTAGAGAACTCTGTTGCAATGACTTTAGAGACCAACACGGGGACTCACTAGTCAGCTTGAGTTCTAACAACTTATACAACTACTAAAGAAGGTATCACCTTGGGAAATTTTTGAAGTAATCTTAAAAATTGTCATATTTGACTAGGTTGATTGCACTTGGTTAATTGATTAGTTAATTGACCAATAGGCCTTCACAAAATTTAAACCTTTGTACGTTTCATCTTCTGTTCACATAAAAAATCCCTGGAAATGATTAAATTGTAAAAGAAAATGGATATCACTATTATTAATTCTTGCTCTATTAATGCTAGTGAAAAGAGCCAAAACTAAACAGAACTGATAATACAAATCACACGGACAAATTGTTGCATTGCTAGCTTTTCAATAGAATTAAATGGCTACAGCTATTCAATAAATCCCCGGCTCCTTTCAGGTCATGAATAAACACTAGTTGTCACAATAGTTAGCTGATGCTTACTAAGAATTAAGTTTAAGGGAGAAAGTCAGCCAAAACAATCAGCAGATTTGGTAGATTCCCAGATTTTTTACTGAATTATTCTTCAGAAATCAGATATTCTAGATGAGCCAAACATGAAAGTAGTCCACAGGAAGTTTAAGTAAAACAGGATCCCAAGACCTCGCTCCAAGCAAGGCAAGCGAGACTATCAAAACTTGAAAGAAGAAAAAACTGAAGTATTTCTTGTCCTAAAATGCATATGAAGCAGACCATCTGTCTCTGCAAGTTCTAAATGAAAAAAACCTATAGAAAACATTTTTCCTTATAGAAACGTTCGGGGTGGTAGGTTTACAGCAAGCGTCAACGGGGTGTGTCAATGTCTTTTGTGTTTTAACTATATTTCAGGTGAATTAAAACATTTGCAATATGACATGACAAGAATTTTCAGAAAGGACGATAGTGCATATTCCCAATTGTTTATAAAACTGGCAGTTTACTTGAGCCGTTAGTTGGGTAACCATAGAAACCTTAACAGGGTTCCCGTGTAGCCATAGTCATAACTCTACACTGAACACTCGAATAGCACAACAGTGGACACCTTAACACTCCTCAGCTTTATGGCAGTTTTGTCATTTATCATTAGTATTCACAAATGCAAGTGTAGGTTTCCACTCACCACCTCTGAGTACCTCTGAGACAATAGGACACTTAAAATTGCTATGTGCAAGTGGAGTGCCTCAGGGAAAACAATGTGCTACAGCGTTATTACATTATTATAGCATGTGGCTGTCTAGTGATAAAGCAGTTTCTGGTAGTTTCTCATGTCACATACATTTTTGGTTAAAAAAAATGTTATTAGGTATACTGGAGGTTGCGTATATATTGAAGTGAGCTCCCCACGGTTTAGACGCAAGTGACTATTGTTGCATCAGATCTGTTTTCGAATGCTTGATCATAACTTAATGAGAGAACACTGTGTAGATCAGGGGTTCTTCACCCGTGGGAAATTTCCTACCAGTGGGAAATTTGAGGATCTGAGGTGGGAAATTCTCAAGCTTCCGATTGAGAATTTCCAACCTCAGATTGAGAATGGTGCAGATACATGCTTTTTTGTGGGTAAAACTGTATTAATACGGAAACCAAGCCTCGTGATGTATCAAGCAGCTTTTTGGACATTAAATTACTTTATTCTTGTGTTTACCTTGAACTTTATTTTTCCATAAATAAAAAGTATATCATGACAAACTATCCATAAAATATGATTTCTATCACAGTTCAATTAATAATTGATTCATTTTGACTGTATGGCAAAATGCTATCTGAAAAGCCTAAACCTGCAATCTCAGAGTGGCAAAAATACCATAATTTTCGGCTGCTAGAAAGGGAGAAATCTCGAAGAGTGGTTTGTCAAAGTGGGAAATACACTGAAAAAGAATAAGAACTTAATGAGAGGACACTGGTGTAGATCATCATGTTACAGGATTTTATTTGGAGGAAATATCACTAAATGTGATAGATTAGAGAACAATGCTGCATTACTTAATAAAGAAAATAAACTAAAATGTATTTACCCAGAATGGCCAACAGCTATGCAAATTTAAATTCTGTATTGTAAAAAAGTTCAAAATAGAGCTCTTCATTTTATTTTTTATTTGAGAAATACAGTTAGTTTTACTAAGCTGCGAGCTGACACAAATTTTCCTTCACTGTCGAAGAGAAGACAAGATAAGAGGTTACACCTCTTTGTAAAGGTGAAAACGAGCAATGTCATGGAAGGCTAATTTGATATTTTTTAAAACACTCACACAATACAAAAAAGGCTTGTCTGTGCCAGCTAAAAAAAATACATTATTCAACTCTTTCTGGCCAAGAACAACCAGAGACATTCGCGACAAACCAAGTAGAGTTGTAGATGAGTGAGGTACTTACGGGTGTATTTTATTTATTTTCTGCACTGTCTCACTTTTAGTCTAAACTGCAAAATATTACTAATACTTATCAATACTAAATTACCATGATGGACAGAAAATTATACATGTATAGTTATGTAGCACGTGTTAAAACAATATTTCAAAAAAATATATATATAAACACTAACAAAAGTAAAATTGAAACATCGTGCAGATTTTTTTGCAAAAAGTTCTCACGCTGTTGCCTCATTTTGAGGATTTTAGTGAAATTTTCTGATCTGATCGCATTTTACAACCGAGGATAGATTTCTTGTACGGTCATCACAACGGTAATAAATGTGGTTTTACATAGGGACTAATGGTATCAAGAGACGTTGAGTAGATTGAAACGGTCAGTTTAATAACTAATACGCCTAACGTTATTTAACTTGACTCAGGAAAGGTTATCCCTGTAAAACCAAAAACTCTAAGAACTTTTGATAACAGCTACGCAATTCACCGGGCTTGCTGTTACAGAACTCGGATGTCAAAAAGTCCAGTCACACTCTACTCTTGCATAAGTAACCTTGTACAAATGTTAAAAAATGAAATAACGATGCAAATAATTTTACTTATGAAACTGAGCTCGGTATCACTTACTAAATAGATATCATTTGTGACAGCTGCGTACGGCCTCATCTACTAGCAAGATCAAACTACAAAATCAAATTTCAACAGACAACAGACTCTTTGCTACATACCGTTTAAACCTAAAAGGTTCAGAAAAATATATCCCAGGTAATTTATTATTTTGTGCACTCAATCCTTTTATTAAAATATTAGTTCGCTTGGAACGGTGGCGAGTTTTTGAGAGAAGATAACGCCGACCGAGGCTAGGAACTGGAGGAAGCGGAAGTCTCCAACCATCCCACGCACACGTCGTGTTCGTCTTTGACTCACGATGATATTCACGCATAGTATCTCAAATCCGTTACAAAACCTCAAAATTCCCATAAAGATATACTAATAGATCATAGAGTTCAAATGTTTTAGAGTAGTTATGCCACATAAAAATTTATAGACCTCGGGCTAAGAGCTATAACAGCGTAAGATCGATGATGCTTAGCTCACTCGGAGGTTTCACTTTGTTCGGTTTGTAGAAGATTAGTAGCGTAGTACTGCTCACGGATTGCAAATATTTGCCACAAACCACTATAACATAAAACGTGTTAGGTGTAAAAATTCTACATTCTGTGCAATGCAAGGTGTTTGTGCCTCATTTAAATCGAGCTGAGCTATGGTATACTCATCAAATTGTTCTGTATGTTTTTTGGAATTTAGTTCGATCTTCGTAAAGTATGGCAAAGTTGCATTGAATGTTTTGTCTTTAAATAATCCAATCACAAATTTAGCTTTAAATTACAATAGTCCAAAGAGACTTTGTAAATTTGAAACATTTTCATAGAAAACTTCAGTCATCGCAAAATATTGTATTCTAGTCGTGAAGCAAAATCGTTTTAAGTTGATATGGCGATCGCTGTTATTTTTTGCGTCTCTATCTATCTCGATAAAATATCTCTTGTGGCTCGATAAGCCTTTAGAGATAAGATGCGACTATAACGATAAAAGAGATCAGATATTCTTGTAAAATCGAGAGTTAAATAAAATCTGCTATTGAGCTTGTTCCATATATATATATATCAAAACTTCATGACTCGGTTAAAAAATGAGAACTTCATGGCATCTGTATTAATAGTGTGCCTAATATTAGACCCACGAGTAAAATAGGCGGAGTTGCACAGTGTAAACTTTTTAAAATCGACCATAAGGTCTTGATTTAAAATTTTCAGTAAAGTGTTTTTATCCTTAGTGCATCTTCTCTCTTCAAGAGTGTGCCAAGACATGTTTTCCATTGAAGATGTAATACTGTCGTACTTTCTAAAACCGATTGCCCATCTGAACGCTCTTCTGTTTATGGCAATCCCATGTGCCTCTCGACTGGAAACTGGCTGATATTGTCCCAATTTTTAAGAGTGGTAGGCGGGACCTACCGCAAAACTACAGGCCAATAAGTTTGACCTCAATAACCTCAAAGATAATTGAGCACATTATCTCTAGTTCTATGTGGCAGCATTTAAGTAGTTTTAACCTTTTAAGTGACAATCAGCACGGCTTTCGCAAACATTTTAGCACTACCACCCAATTACTGGATGTTACACATTTTGCTTCTAAAGCACTGGCAGAACGCCGAGAGTATCACATAGTCTCGTTTGATTTTGCAAAGGCCTTCGACAAGGTGCCCCACCAACTTTTAATACACAAATTGAAGGCTTACAGATTTGATACAGGTACCCTCAAATGGATAGAAGCGTGGCTCAGAAACAGAGCTTCTGTAGTTCAAGTGAATGGTTATACATCACATAATTTTAGTATTAAATCAGGAGTACCTCAGGGCTCAGTGCTGGGACCCCTATTGTTTATTCTTTACATCGATGACTTGCCACTCTGTGTGAAAGACGCTGACTGTCGACTGTATGCCGATGATACTCTGCTGTGCATGGATTTGACAAACACCAGCCAGCTGGCTTTGCAGACTAACGTTACAGCATTACAGCATTGGGCCACACAGTGGGGCATGACATTTAATCCAGAAAAGTGTATCCACATGCAGGTGGGCAGGTCGACACCAGATTTTAAACTTTTTATGAACGGAATTTTTATACCACAGGCGAATGGTCTGAAATATTTGGGGGTTTTCATACAAAGCGACATCAAGTGGCACGAGCATATTTTAAACATTACTAAGAAAAGTAATAAGGCACTCGGACTTATCCGACGCTGCCTTTTTAATGCAAGCATATCAACAAAAATTGTCGCCTATAACACAATTGTTCGACCATTACTCGAATATGCCTGTCAGGTATGGTCACCGCACGCAAAAGGCTTAACTGACAAATTAGAAACAATTCAAAGACGGGGGGTTCGATGGATTTTCAGACTCGGGCCTATGGATAGTGTCACAGAGTGCATGCGTGTAAATAACATCCAAGAACTAAAAGATAGAAGAGAAGATTTGGATTTGAAATTTTTAAAAAGAATTGTGTTTGGACTATACGATCTAGACCTCAATAACTATATCTCTTTTAACCCATCCCACCAAACCCGTCATGGAGTAGTCCACCCACATTTTAGGATAGACCAATATAAGCACTCTTTTTATAATAGAATGGCACCGAATGTTGTGGGTCAGGGCGTTGATGACTCCCTCAGTTTTTAATACGATCTTGGTATTGCAACAAATTAGGTTTTAGCGTTCTTATCAATCATTTTATCTCAAATTTTATGTTCATATAATGCCCTCGGGCGTATTGGACAGATTCGAATATATATATATATATATATATATATATATATATATATATATATATATATATATATATATATATATATATATATATGGCTTCTAAATCCCTAATGATGTACATAAAGTGTGGATTCCACACCTCTGAAGCATACTCCAGTAAAGGACGACATACACTAAAATAAGCCGTTCTCTTAACAGCATGAAAAGTTCCTTTGAGAGTTCGCATAAGCATGTAAAGGGTGGCATTAGCCTTACGCATAATAAAATTTATATGATCACTAAAATTGAGCGATTTAGAAACCTGTATGCCCAGGTATACAAAGGAATGGGATGAAATAAGTGGAGTGCCTCCATAACTGTATGTATGCAAAAATTTAACCGGCTCCATTGACGTGGATGTGCATTTAGCTACATTAAATTTTAGCTGCCAAGATCCGGCCCACGCAGCAACTCTGCTCAACTGGTCCTGCAATGCTTGGCTGTCGGACACGCAACTAACAGGCCTGTAAAGGATGGCATCATCGGCAAATAAGCGTATAGATGTTGATGGACAGTTTACAGCATCTGGCAGGTCATTGATGTAAATGAGAAAAAGTAGTGGTCCGAGCACTGAACCCTGAGGCACACCCGAGGTCACCTGGGTCGGCTGAGAAAGACAACCATTAACGATGACCCTGAATGTTCGACCCGAGAGCCAGCCTCGGATCCATGCCACTATGTTTGGATTTAGGCCATAGTATATAAGTTTATGCAATAATTTATTGCGAGGGACCGTATCAAAGGCTTTACTAAAATCTAGAACTAAAACGTCTACTTGAGTATTGTGATTGTTATAAGAAGCTAAATCTGATATTGTATGAATAAGCTGTGATTCACAGCTGTGTTTTTTTGCGGAAACCATGTTGAGTTTCACTTAGGATGTTGTTATGATCGAGAAAGTTGCATATGCTGTGAGCAATAATATGCTCAATTAACTTCGACGGGACGCTAGTCAGAGAAATTGGCCTGTAGTTAAGCGGTGCTTTTCTGTCGCCTTTTTTGAAAACAGGTACGATGTTTGCACATTTTCAGTCTCTTGGAACACACCCTGTATTTAGGGAATGTTTAAAAATTAGTGTCAAAGTAGGAGCTATGTCTGTAGCTAAAAAATTAAGTAGTGCAGGACTGAGATTATCTGGGCCTGAGCCTTTACGGCGGTTGAGAGATTTCAGGATGGCCAGAACACCTTCCTCACCAATATCAATATCTGCCTGCGAGTCAACAGCCCTATTAGACATAGTGGCCGAGACCTCAGGAGTGAGGCCGTCATGGACAGTGAAAACGGATTTAAAATTCTCTGCGAAGCACATTGCCATATCTGAATCAGTTACACAATTGTGTAAGTGATTTATGTTTGAGCTATTTCCCCCCTTTGCTGCCTTGGATACGAGTTGGAAAAGAGGCTTTGAGTCCCCATTATTAAGGCTTTCAGTAATGTGTGATTCTAAAAATTTGTTATAATCAATTTTAATGAGGCGTTTGGATAAATTGCCAATCGCTTTGAGTTGTTGTAAATTGTGGGGGGTAGGGTACTTTTTGAAAGTGTGGAAGAGTCTTCTTTTCTTACGACTCACTGTCCTGGCCTCTCGTGACAGCCAAAATCTCTTAGTTCTTGGTTTCCGCTCTGGGATTAGTGAATTAGCTATGTTTAAAATGGTGTGCTTAAAAATGTTCCATAAAAAATCTGTTGTACTTGAACTCACTAGAGCTTGAAGATGGTTATAAAGATTTGCTGTTTGTTCCCTTATGCTAACTACTTGAGCCTTGCCAAAATCAAAAAGCGTTCTAGTCGTGCGGGAAACCTGAGGAACAGTTTGTGGCAAAAAACTAGAAAAATCATAGCACAAGGTTGTGTGGTCCGAGAGGCCAACATCGGCATCCTTAAAAATAGGGCAGGGCTTAAAATTCGAAAAAATCAAGTATATTGCCTCTGCTATGGGTGGGAAAAGTTACATGCTGCGCGAGATCATATTTTGAAACAAAAGATAAAAACTGTTTGGCTAGCCCTCGGTCACCTTGCGAAACGACCGGCTTATCAAGGGTCCATTGGATCTCGGGAAGATTAAAACCACCCAGTAAAACAAAATTACTATCTGTACTATCCTCCAAAAAATTAAAAAGCGAACTCATTTGAGTTGAGTTTGAAGGACGATAGTATGCCACGAAACAAACACGGATGCCGTAAATGATCAACTTGACAACAAGCATTTCCTCAAGGGGGTCAACGAAGAAACTCAGTACTTGGACATCTTTAGTTAATTTTATTGCGACTAAAATGCCACCGCCTTTTGTTGGCCGATCTCTGCGAAAAATTTCATAATCCCCTAACTTTAGCTCATTGCTAGCAACCAGTGGATCCAAGCAAGTTTCAGTGAGTACGATGACAAGTGGACTGTAGTCTCGGACAAGGGTTTCCAAATAGTGTGTTTTATTTCGGATACTATTGCAGTTCCATAAAATCAATGTCATGGCTGAGTATTTCTAATGGTCTCCCTATTTGATAATTTTTGAAGAATCCTCTCAAACAAAGGGCAGTCACTGTGGCTCGTTGCATCATGATCCAAGGACCCACAGTTACAGCACTTTAGAGGGTTAGTGCAATTTTTGTGGTCATTCTCTGGAGGGATTTCCTCACTGCAACGGCGACAAATTTTGTTAGAAGAGCATTTTGATGCGAGATGGCCATACCCCCAGCATTTGTAGCACTGAAGAGGCCTTGGCTTGGGTGGACGGGCCCTCTCGGCATTTAGCTTTAAGCAAAGTTGCTGGATATAAATCCCATCCTCAATTGCATTGTGCAGATCATTCATTTCCTTAAAAATAAATTTTACGGTACCGGAAGCTGTTTTGTTCCTAGACATAAATCTGACAACCTTATCACAAGAAGGGTAAGTCAACTTAACATAATCGAGTAATTCATTTTCGGAAATATTTTCAGGGACCCCAAAGCAAATACCTTCCATGCGCGGTGAAGGTCTTTGAGGGCGTCTTAGCTTACAATTTTCAGTTGTGGGATTCCATTTTTCCAGTAGCTGATCAACAGATGAAGATTTCTCAAACTGTATCATTAGTTTAGGGTCGTTTTTGTCATGTTCAAACCGATTCAAAAACATAATAATCGGATTGTCTAACAGGTTGCTGATACTGTGCCTGATGGCCACATGATTGAGCGCCAGAGCTTTGTTGCCAAAGCTATGTACAAAAACACATTTGCTGGGATCAAAATCCACTCTATTAGGACGAAGTTTAGCCGTTTTTGGATGGCTCACTAGTGTGGCATCAGGCTGATTTGGTGATTTGACTACTGAGCTAAAAGTTTTAATGTGAGCAGAGCCGGTTCCCATGGGCTGTTGTTCTGTCTGAGTATGATCAATGTTATCATTAGTGCAGGAATTCTTTAGATGTTCTATGAGATTGTTTGTTGCATTTAATTGAACTCTGAACTCGGTTAGGGTAGTAGCAAGTTTTGTTTCTAATGTTTCGGTGATTTGTTCTTTAATTTCAATCAGAGAGGTACCAACTTTTTGTTCAAAAGCCTTTAGCCCATCAACATCTATTAATGATTGGTCGTGCTGTTGAGAGCCAGCAACTAGTTTCTCAATTCTGGATTCGATGGTCTTGAAATTTGGGTGGTCACACCCAACACAGTACCAATGCACCCCAGGTATTGCTAAAGACTTGGCTAACTCCCTACTAAACTTCGTGCACGAATAGTGAAACCATGTGACACATATTTCACACTCGATTCCCTCCTCAGATACTACCTTATCACAAGCTCCACAAGTGTGGGAAGTAGGTTTATTTGCAGAGGTCTTTATGCCACTGCCAGAAATACTACTACTGCTACCCAATCTAGATCTATCTGATTTTTTACCACTGGCACTAGCAGTCTGAACTGCATTTCTACCTCTAGGGGTTCTATTTGACATTGCTAGCAAGACAGTGAAACTCCTTGATGAAACCAAGGGCCCACCATTGGCCACTCAAAGTCAACCAGTCAAGGCAGTGCCCAAAGCGGCCGAACTGCCTGTCCACAGTAAAGTATTTTGTCTGTTGGTGTTACTGTTAATAAAATATAAATAAAGGATAATAAAAAGGGGTAATAAAAGATATGTGAAAGAAATTGTAAAAAGAAATCTTGAAATTTTCGAAGAGCTCTGAAAAACACGACTATCTCCCCGCATGTAACACGACGTCTCCATGGTATGTTTTTGAGACTGACTCGCTAGATGTCTACTGAAACTAGTAGAGTGCGCTAAGCAGATTGCTGAACCCAACAGAGGGGAGCTGAAACAAGCTCACTTGTGCTCTGCTGAAATAAACAGTGCGCTGAACCCAACCCCTCCTATAGTACTACCTGCTGGACCTAACATGAGGATGCTGCAACTACCTCACTTGTGCTCTCCTGATACCAAAAAAGTGTGCTGATCTTGATGCTTTTTATAGTAGAACCTACTGGGTCTGACAGGAGAGATTTGAAACCAACTCACTTGTGCTCTGCTGAAACTAACACGTTGTGCTGAACCCAATGCTTCTTACAAAACATCCTACTTGATACCACAGGAGGGAGCTAAACATTTTGTAAAAACAGTAACTCTAGGTCTAATCATCATTGCAACCATGTCCGAGCTTACTGTCAGTTGTTTAACAATGATCAGAAAGTCATAGCATTTTTACAATGGATAAACAATCGCGGTATATTGAAGTAATATATTTATGTGCGTCTCGTGTGTGTGTGTGCGTCGCGTGTGTGTGTGTGCGTCTCGTGTGTGTGCATGCGTGTGTGTGTGTGTGTGCCTGCCCTTGTTTGAACTGACCATTTATGTTGCTTTGCTGTCTGCTAGTTTTGCAAAAATTCCACATCTGCAACATTGAAAAATTATTGTGCAGCAACTAGCCATCATGGTGTAATAAGCTAGGCAATGACAAGCCTGTGAAAAATTGTGTATAGTATGTAGCGAACTATTCTCTCAAGTAATAGAAAAACATATCCTGGTGGCAAAAAATAAATTACAAAATCTCATTTTGAGAAAAGGTTAACGCAAATAGAAAAATATTACTTCAAGGAATTTTAACAACTAGACAGCACATATTATCTCTATACTTGAAGCTTTTTTCTAATATTACATTTGTCTAGTCTCTTTTGAGTGACCTGATAGCTTTGGCTTACTATTTATTTGATTTGTCAGACTGGTCTACCTATACCACCGTCCTCGAGTTGCTTAATATCAATAACAGCTTGGGCTCACTTTGTGGCATCTTGTTCTAAGTGACTTCATGACATAGTCGAGTTTTAATTTGTTATCAGTTTTTATCACTAATTTATTTCATGTTTCTCAATCATTCATACCAAAAAATGGATCCCTAATCAATAAGTCTCTCTGATCACTAAATTTTTGGCTCTCAGCAAGTCTTTTTAACTTCATCAAGTATGTTCATCAAGTTCTTTATGTCGACAACATTTATGAAATTCAAATCGACTCATGCTATCAGATCTGGCATTGCAGTAACCACAGAACCGATTTCCAAAATTCTCCAGCTTTCTTCCACCTTTGCTTTCAGCGATCTCCACAGAATCATTGCCGATAAACTTCGTTTGGCTCAAAATCTCTCAAACATCCTCATTTCCAACAAGTCTTAACAGAGCCAGCTTACATCTCTCTGTCACAGTAATGTTTGCAGTCAAACCAATGGCTTGGGAATAATGGAATGCTCTCACCCATCTTTCCCATTCATTTGACAAATTATTTGCTCTAAGATGCAATTGTTATGCTGGTAATATGCCTTCCATAATTTAAATCGGTGTTTTTATTCAGGTTTTTACAATTTCCACCATGTCGCGTTAACATGACGGAAGTGAACGCTGTTTTATTGAAATCCCTTTGGATCTAATAAATATGATATCTAGGGAAGATATCTCAGAAATTATCACAAATGCAACATCCTGTATTAACTGCCAGAAACCAAAGGAGGGTGATTAAAATGAGCGTTTCGCTACCCTTTGTCCTTGTATTGCACAGAAGGTACATGTACATACTGGATACCTGGTCAATGAGACTAGATAGAAGCGTCATGCCCTTTCTGATTACTGATATATTCACAGCCTGAGTCCTATCTAATGAACCAACTTTGCAACATTGAATATATCTTACTCTAAATATTTAGACACACCAAAGGCTACATTGAACTTCTTTAAAATGCAACAATCTCTAAATGCTCTTCTTAAAGAAATGGGCAAAGAACTTTGACAGCTGTTTTCATGAAAGTGTAGCATTCATTGGCTATCTTTTAGTCTTTTTCACTCTTACTGTTGTTTTAGAATGTTGTTAATTTGTCTATTTAAGACGTATAGCTTGTAGAAATAAGGACGTATCTTTTACTGGTAATTTCTAGTATTAGTTACATTTGAGCACTTGTTGTGTTGACTATTGATAGTATTGGATTATCCAACCAAGTAATCTTACGACTGTTAGGGAGTAGCTCAAGTTTATTACCATGCGCAGATGCACTGCTTAAGTGTTAATACTAACGCTCAGATAAGGCCTAATCCTGACTAATGACTAAAATCAATCTGTCTTGTTGATTAGTGTAATAGTGTAATCAAGATCTAATAACTGACCTTCCGAGATGTGAAAATTTAAGACTATACTTTGGGAAGGGGGGATCCCTAAGAAATGGAATGTAAAACAGGTTTCTCTCAAAACTTTGTTTATTTTAAAAACAAGGAAAACGGTATAATAAGTTACACTCTAGACTAGGTTATAAAAATATAAAGTGATGTTTAGAGTCTTAAAATATAGTCACCATCTTGTTCTCTTTGGAATCGACTCTTTCACTTAATCTGCTGACACGTCTGTCTGCCATGATGAAGCTGTGCTGAAAGAGTGAAGAATATGAGTGAATATTCATCCTTTCATATTGATTCAGACTTAGCCTTAGTGTCCAGGAGTGAAACTACACTATATGTTTCAGAGCTCTGATTGTGAGTGTCGTAGTTTTAGGGGTTTCTAGCTACTTCTTGCTGCTTTTCGTCAGCGAATGTTTCAACATAGGTAATCCCTAATCATAGTATTAGGTCTGGTGTAGATTGGTTCCAGATACGAATCTTGATATCGCATGACACAAGTTGTCATAGTTTGTTCTATGACTACAATCTTTTGGCAATTATCTGAGATTTCCTTATGCCAAGTTCTCAATGTCCTAATAGTACATTGGGTAAGTTGAATCAGGAAGTTGGCTTGTAATGGTGATCATCTCATCTCCAGAGTTTGTAGATGCTATATCCATGAGAGTCTGTTATAAAACTTGCAATGGTGCTTAGACTTGCTATTCTCTTCATGTCTATCTGTACATGGCTGATATCAGATATAACACACTTTCACTAGTGTTTAAATCAATACCAATCAATTAGTTTATTCAACCTAAAAAAAAGCACACAAAATAAGCATAGCCAAAAATATAGGAAGCTACATTCTCCAGTTCCTAATCACATGTGTGCTTTGAAGGCTGGTATTCAGGAAACAGACCGTCTTGAAACTAAATATTTTAATGATCTGGTGGAAGGCATACAGCATATGCATGTGTGGCGGTCAAATGTCAAATATAGTGACATTCAAATAGAGGTGGTGTTCAAATAAAGGTGACATTCGATTAGAGGTTCTACGGTATATTATTATGTAAAGTCGGAAGGTAATCGATTACTTATAATTGCAAAGCTGGCTGTTTGTAGTCTTGCTTTAAACTGTCATTCTTGAGAAATGATACAGGCGGTAATTTAAGTGCTTTATAAAGGATTGTTTTTTTTGGGACTCAACCTCATGACATTCAACGTATTGGACCGACACTATTACCTCCACCAATTGACTGATTTCTGGTTTACTAGCAGTGAGCTAGCAATATTTATGAATATAGGTTCTAATAAAGTAACTTTTATTAATTGATATAAGGATGAGCTGGGATTGTTCTTTTAATTTATTTATTCAAAAACAAAAATTAGAAATAAAAAATTTTATTATTTATCATTTTAAGTTAATTAAGTCTGTCTTTTACTCAGGTTTAGAAAAGTGGAATACTTTTCGTTGTGTATTGTGAACGGATGATAGTTTTGACTTGGATTACTTTTAAGAGATATCTTTTAACAGAGTACTAATCTGCAGAAGCAAACCGGGACACCATGTTGTGGCTAGCTATTACAGGGACACTTCTCGTGCTAACTTATCCCTGTGGAGCTGTCTCTCAGCCTAACATAGTATTCATCATTGCTGATGATTATGGCTGGAATGACATAGGCTATCATGGTAGTGAGATAAAAACTCCTAACCTTGACAAACTTGCTGGAAATGGTGTCAAGTTAGAGAACTACTATGTTCAACCAATCTGCACCCCATCTAGAAGTCAGCTCATGTCAGGTAAAACTCTTTTTTGTTAAAACAGTTAGGTTGTTTCCGTGAATTAGTCTTAGCTTGATAAAGTAGCGATTCTATGTTGTTCTATTTGTTTCACTGACTGAATATCTGACCCTCTTTACTATAATAGGAGCCGTGTGTGTCTGCCCAAAACCACGCTCAAAGATTAGGAAAAAATGCATTGCATGGAAATCAAACTCGCATATTCAGCTTAGCAGCCAGGCAGGATACCAACTGCAGCACTCAACCACCTTGTTGGTGGAATAATTGTGCACATAGCTATTACATATGATGATATCTTATGGCGCATGGAACTGCCTGGGTACTAGTATTTATATAAATGACATACATGCCTTCATACATTTGTTAGAAGCATTGGTTAGAGGTTAAGATAAAAGATTGCTTCATACACGATTTGAACCCTCAACATTCAGCTTGACGGACCGATTTGACCCTTAAGTCAAGACAATAATTATGATAAAACAGTTTTATTTGTCACTTCGGTTAGTGAATTGTTCTTAAAGGTTTATTAAAATTGGCTGTTCTTATATTTTTATTCAGCAAAATACCTTATTCACCCCGCTTTTCAAATGTCCTTAATTTAGTTCATATATAGCTGTACTGTAATGAGCACATTTGCTTCACAAGCATTTTGTTTTGTATCTACAGTCTTCCAAACATATAATCTCCCACATAGTCTTTTTATAACACCATTGAATCTGCTCCCATTGAGAAAAAGTTTAACTTTGCGAATGCGATTAATTCAGTTCAGTTTCATTATAAGTCAGTTTGGGCACTGCGAGCCAATCATAAGTAAGGTTTGTGATAAGATATTTCAATTTTCTTCGTTTCTTTCATTAATAGTTTTCCGAGCATTTTGGGTAGCCCCTACACCTGTGACTACTCATAATTCGAGCAACAAAGAGAAGATTTGTAGTAGTGAAAATATGACCTAGTAAGACAATTTACCAGGTCATATTTTCTCTCCTCCACATGTTCTCCTTATTGCTTTCTCAAATTGAAGTGAGGTATTTGTTTTTTCTGTATTTAAAGCTGCTGGGAAGACCGCTGTGTATAAGTGTCATATACGACATATATAGTGTCATATATATAAGTGCCATTCCTATCAGATTCTCATCACGCAGATCATGGCTCCCTCATTCATTCACAATTGTTATCGAGTAACTGAAGAGAAGGGTTACTCTGTTTATGTAGTAAAATCTAACGTATCAAGCTATATTTAAGTGGCTTTGACACTCACTCGCAGGTCGTTATCAGATACACACTGGACTCCAAAACGGAGTCATCTGGCCCTGCATGCCAAGTGGATTGCCCCTTGAAGACCCGACGCTTGCAGATAAACTGAAAGCAGCCGGATACTCTACCCATATGATAGGTTAGTTGTTTGGCAAAACTAGTGAGCTTGGTTTTTATGCTAAAAGGTTGTCATATATTGTAAGTTTACATATTGATTGGTTAATTGCTGTCATGAACTCAGTGATTGGTTGCCAGTTAATAGAATATGCATAGTAAATATGCTATATGTTGCCAAGGCTTAATTAAGGCTGGTTCACACTATATCGCCATTAGCCAGCGTTTCCTTTCGGCGTTCATCGTCGATTATGTGAACCGTGAACCGATGGCATCGACGAAGCAATGCTGATGCGTCGGGAAAGTTTGCAGCTGTCAAACTTTCCCGATATTTTGCTGAGCATCAACGACCGCTTTTCACATGTGAGCCGGATGGCGCGATTTATTCATATCCGTTTACATTAGTCGCTGCGGGACTAGTTTTTGATTTCAGCAAGCGAAAACAAAGAGGTTTTTTTGCGAAAATTTAAAAAGATAATCGAGAACAGTACGCCACGAGCATTTTGTGATGCAAAAGCGGATGAGTTTGTGATATTATGAACATTGTTATCATCGACGACCACCATAGTATTGTGGCATCAATGCTGAGACATGGCGATATAGTGTGAACTAGTCTTTAATATGCTATATGTGACGAAGGCTTAATAATTAGCATATGGGGTTTGATATGATTGAAAAGATGAACTTTAGGGAGTAACTTTATGATTATAAAGAGAGTGGACAACTCTTTGTATAGTAAAGCTTTAGGTGTTAAAGATGACCTTGCGCAAAATTTTAATAGATTTTATCACAATGTATCGGTATTTTTCATCTATGTGTGATTTTTGTTTGAAGTGATCTGACAGCCAGGATGTTTTTAGAATAATCTAGAAAGTTAGGTAGATACATCTACATTTATAGATGTTTCTATTGTTGAATTATGTTTTTTCAATGATAAGGCTAAGCATACAAGTATTTCCAAAGTATTAATATATTTGTTGTTGTGTGATACTTAACAGGTAAATGGCATTTGGGCTTCTATAAAGAAGACTACACGCCTACAGCACGAGGTTTTGATACTTATCGAGGTTATTTGACTGGAAGTGAAAGCTACTACACTAGGGCCAGGTTGGTTTTTACATCATTTTAATTTCCTTTGTTTCTATTTCTCTTCGTTTCTTTTCGCAATTCGGTTCAGTTTTTTTTCGTACAAAACACACCTTTGGTAATTTGTAACATAGGTAGTTTGTTTCCACCATATCTTCTCTTCCTTTTTCATTTTTTTACTGTTTTTTTGTATTTCACTTTCCTTAATATGTTAAGCCAATCGGTATCGCTAATTTTTCGTGTTCATCACAGAAAATCAAAGTAGTATTCAACCCTTGGATTTTTTTCTGTTCAGACATTGTAATAACACAAAGGGTCATAGTCAATGAATTGAGTTGCTACATGCGAAAAAACAACACCTATAGATTATAGAAAAGGTTGCAAAAACATGTAAACAAGATTTCAGAGCATACTTATGAAATGTTTCTAAAAGATTTTTTGAAACTTTTTGAGTCTCAAAAACTCTGTAGGCTCCTGAATTAGCCTTCACAGATGTTATGCTTGATCTATTTTCTGTTATTAGCCCGTTTTACATTTACTCGTAGGTATTCTGTGTGCTAAAGTCTTTAATAAAATTGTGTGTATGATGATCTAATAGTAGATGTTGTTAAAATAGTAAATAGATAATAAATCATAGATAATAAATATATGTAAATGATGTTCGAATAGTAGTGATTATATTTGTACAAAATCTCTCTCAGTTCTTGCTGTACGGTGATTGGATGCAGTATTCCTTACTATCTGGTAACATGTCTAACATCTGGTAACATCTACCATATAAAACTAGTATGGGTCAAACATTCGTTAGGTAAAAGTTACTCTAAATCAAGTAATTACATAATTACATGGCTAAGTCAGTTTGGTCAGAGGAATGATTGTCCTATGTAGCTTGCTCTGACTCACGTTAAATATAATTAGAATAACCTGATTTAAGTATTTCTATATTCTTTTACATTTTATTTTTATTGTTGCCCAGCTTTTTCTTACTTTACTTGACAAAGCTTTTGTTTAAAAAAAATTTTAGGTTTCATATATTAGATATTATATATGTCGGAGAGGAGTATTTGCCCCAAGTTTGCATTGCATTCTGAAAACTTTCTATGCAGGGATGATCATTATTCAAGGTGTTCTTAGTTGATAGAAATTTTATCACAGACATTTTATGGTGGTCACTTGTGCATGTCAGCATCTATTGAACTTGTAGGTCGGAATTGAGCTTCTCTGGAATAGACTACACGGTGAATACAACAGCATCTAATGACACTTATGGGGAGTACTCAGCTCACCTCTTCGCTGGGCATGCCCAGCAGCTCATCCGTGCGTATTTCTTTAGTTGTTATCTCTCTGACAGGTGTTTAGATCATAGTTGATCATATAATTTTGCAGTTTTGCATTGTAAGAAGTAACGTCGCTGAAGCTTGCTCTCACGGCTCTTTTAAGTAAGTTTAGCAATATGATTCTAGCTTACTCAAGTTAGCCATTGGCAATGTGTCAGGCTAATGGCACGTGGCAAGCAACTAAACTACTTGCCCTTGTTTATAAGCTTTTTTGATACTTGTGCAACACTGAGCATTCAGCTAGTCTTATGTAAAAGTCGGATAAAAAGGATTTGACACGCTTGGATTGTAAAGTACATCCAGAAGTGATTCGGCATGCTTTTATATCATTTTGCAGAGGCTCATGCATCTCAAACAACAGCACCTCTCTTTCTCTACATGGCCTTCCAGAGTGTACACAGCCCCCTTGAAGTACCGGAGTCATATGAGAAACAGTATGCGCATATACAAGATAAACACAGAAGAGTATATGCTGGCATGGTCTCAGGTACCTGCTTTGCCTGTCATCTCATTTTTTTCATACATGTTTAAATACTTTCCCCAAGCTGCTTGATTTAACTTCAGTTCATAAATTAAATCTACTTCATTAAGCCGCAATGGATTCGCATACAAGTATTCGCTCCAACATGCCACGATTTTGACACACAGCAATATATTTTAGAACAGACTGACTACCTATGTCAAGATTCCGGCTTCATATCTACAATAGAGCTTCACGATTGTTACAAAAATCCAGATGATTTGATTCGATATCGCAAATTGACGATTAACGATATTGTTGCTATTATATTAAAAACTTGTAAATTTTTGCACGTTTTAACTTACAAAGAAATTGTTTTATGTTTGTGATAAATAGAAATATTTATTTCATGAATGCCTGTGTGCTTGGAAGTCCATCAAATGAGCTTATAAGACTTGAATGCCTGTATGTTTTTGTTTTAGTATCACTCACTCTGAAAATCATCAGGTGTGAGATAAATCACCATTACTCGATTATATTATTTACTAGCTGTGCTACCCGGCGTTGCCAGGGTAATAAAAAGGTCTTTGGTCAGAAAATTGATTTGCGTTTAACATAAAACAACATTTGCCATTTGACTCTCAAACTACATATCATGAGAAAAGTGTTTTTGTAATTGGAATAAATTAAGAGAGAAAATAAAAACAACTGTAAAGGTTTGTAAACAAACAACTTTTAAACTTAATCATGAGGAAAATGTTCAGGTCAAATAAATTAAGAAAAATAAAACTACTATAAAAATTTTTATATTTAAATGTGAAAGAGTTAGCAAGTAATAGCTAAATTAAGCCGGTTCTGCCGCGATTGCAATAAAGATGACTCGGTAAGGATACAACTAATACAAACTGAGAAAACAAAATAACAAAAACAAAGCTCAATATAAAACTTTACTATTACTAGTTTATGACAAACACTTCGGGTTTTACCAAAGACCCCCATATCAAATATAGATGCTCGCTACTTTACAGTTTTGTTTCGGCATTATTCAATCGTCAAGTCGTTCTCTGATCATGTGACCCAATACTTCGCAAATAACTTTTGCAGCACTTTTCGATTATCACAGGTGACCAACAGGCTCGTCATGATTATCAGACAATGATATGTACTCCTTCGAGCTAAGGTTAAAAAGTTTAACGATTTTTTACGGTAAGTTATAAGATATCAGTGCTAAAGTGACAGCATTACAATGACGATAAAATATACGCGTAAGAACAATAGACATAGTTTTATTGAATGCGTGAAGTATATTTGTGAAACTATTTTGACGAATAAGGTTGCAAGAAAGTGTAAACAGAAACCATCTCTCACAACTACATCACATTTGAGCCGTTTTGGAAAGGGAATCCAAACTACGGCGGTCTTGTGTGGCTGCGATTTTCTGTTCGTTTTTGAGCTTTTAAGAGCTTGTAATCACATTTCCACATATTTGGCACTTACAACACAACAGAGTAAGACATGGTGAATCTCTTCATATCAAATAACGGTAATGTGAATTTTGTTGCAAGTCAACCTTTAACACCACCAATGGTCCTTCTGTGATTCAAACCACTGACCTTCTGATTATATGCCGTCACCTTACCCACTTACCATGGCTATTCTGTAACCAACTTATAACAACTAATTTATATTATTTTGTTATTTTTACTTATTTTGTTTTTACAATGATGCTTAATATTAATTTAAAAATAGCATCGAATACTTTTTTGTCTTAGATGTTGTGAATTTCATATGTTGAAATGGTCATAAGCAGGGCTTCGACAGTGTACATGAAGCCGCAATCATGACTCAGATGGAAACACCACTTCAAAAATTAGAACAAAACAACATTCTTGTCATTATCAATGCCATTTTTCTACGACTTTACGGACTGTTATTGGTTGGATGAACATGATATTTTACTAGAAACAAAAACATGTGTTAGAATATTATTTTACAGCCATAACTAACATCTATCAATGTTAAAAGTTCTCTCATATACTTTGCAACTGTGGTAGATTTTACCAGTGCGAGTCGGCCAATTTCATGCTATTAAAGTATTTTTCCTCCAGAAAAATAGCTGACAATTTTTCAAGTTTGCTAGCATTAAATAAAAACTTATTGACTCAAATCCACTGATTGTCATTGGTTGTTTTCATTGTAATTGGACAAAAAGGCCTGTCATATTTTTGCTTGAGGCTAGATTATAGGGATGATAATTTCATGGTATTAAAACACTTATAGCTTCAAAACAAGAGGGAAAAACTACAATTTTTCATTAATTAGGTTGAAACTTTATCGATGCAATTTGCAGTATCTTGATCGAAAGCATTTTGAATTTTGACAGTACTCAATGACCCTGCCTATCATGTGCTGTTTCAATAACTTTAGCTCTTATTCTCATGTTGTTATAGCCTTGGACGAGGCGGTAGGTAATATCACCCGTACTTTGGAGGAAAGTGGTCTCATGGAGAACACTATCCTGGTGTTTACTACGGACAACGGTGGACAGACAATAGAAGGAGGTAACAACGCACCCTTGAGAGGAAGAAAAGCCACATACTGGGAAGGAGGTAAACAGTTATGAGGTTAAGATTAATAGAGTCGTGATGGTTCATCAAGCTATCAGAATTGAGTTCTTAGTAACAATTTATCATGTACCATATTTCAATATTATATCACTGTTACGTTATTATATCATGTATATTCTATTATTTCACTTTTATGTTCGCTATTAACTTGATCTCAGTAACTGCGGATCACTGTTAAGTAGTGTGACGTTCTTCGGTAATCCATGCACTGATAACAATGTGTTAGAGTAGAAAGCACACTGATACCTCTATGTCTATCTGTACGAGACACACTAATACCTCTATGACTATCAGTACGACAATGTGGTACTTTCATGGAAATTAATAAGAGTTCTGCTGATTACCTTTGTCATTCATCAAACAAATCTTTGATAACTCTATGTATGCATGTGAGCGTGTATGATAACTCTATGTTATAGTATGAATGTATAACAATATGTAAAGTGTATGAACAGAGAGAGTGGAAGCTATCATTCAGCTTGTAGACCATTATATGGCACACTAATAACTCTGCATATATGAGTAAGCAATGTATGATAACTCTATGTAGATTTATAAATGGTACACTGATAACTCTATGTATTTGATTAAGCATTGTATGATAACTCTATGTTTAACAGGAGTGCGAGGAGTAGGGTTTGTTTCAAGTCCTCTGCTAAAGAGACACGGGGTGGTGAGCAGGGAACTTATTCATATCACCGACTGGTATCCTACACTAGTCTACCTGGCAGGGGGCTCTATGGTGGGTACCAAACCTGATGGATTTAGCTTGTGGGACACAATAAACCTCGGGCTACCCAGTCCAAGAAAGGTGAGGAGATTCTCCTGGTAGTAGATTTGTATTCAAAATGGTTCACTTTCTGTATTAACATGACATTCAACAGTATTTAACCAATATGGTGATGATCATTCATCCAATTCAGCGAATGGCTTTACTGGGATATTTTAGGAAATTCTACATAACATAGATCCCATGTATCCAGTGAAAGGCACATCTGTATCCAAGGTGTTTGACACATCAGTGCAGGCTGCCATTAGGTATGGTGATTGGAAACTCCTCACCGGTGACCCTGGATTTGATGGATGGGTGCCTGAGCCTACCCTCTTTCCTGATTGTAAGTCAGCAGTTTATGTCCATGACATCATAAGTTTTATTTGCAATCTGGTATAAATATCTGAACTGACCTCAAAATATTGCACTGTTTATTAAGACAGTCAAATTAAAGGTTGTAGTGTCTTACAATGGTTGAAAGTCATTTCCTTACATCTTGGCAGTTTTTGTCTCCAAAATAAATAGAAATGGATAATTTTTCAAGCTTGGAAGCATGTTACAACCATTCTTTGGGTCTGGATTGAGACCAGAAAACTTTTACATGCGAAGTAAATTCATTTAGAGAGCACCCTTGTATGTTCAAACCACTGCAGGCTGGAACACATGTTCCCATTAGAGTAAACTAATTCATTTCACAGCCTGAAAGCCTTTTATGAATCCTCTACGACTACTACAGGTAATTAACCAAAGCATTAAAATAAATAGAATATTTAAAATTTTGTAGAAAAAACTATGTATAAAATATCGTAACAGTCATTAAAAAAATATTTATCACTGTTGTATGGATGTCTAGGCGATCATCCATGTAGGCGAATGGATTTAGAGGCGATTGTATGTGAGGGCTCAATAACGTATAACTTCAGAGATGGAGTTGGTGGTAGTTCTGGTGGTAGGGATATGCACCATAACTGCGTCTCACAATTGATTTGCTCAAGTTTAAACCAATACACCTTATATAATTTTAAATATTTTAAATGAAATGTAAAAACAAACAGCTTTTACATTTCAGTTTTAATTTTTATCAGGCTCATCACTGATTTATCAAAAAGTTACAACCATGTGTAAAATTAAATATTTACTCAATTATTATGTCATGTTTGGTGGATTTCACTTGTTGAAGTTTTGTAAGTAGAGATTTGATTGAATTAACCCCATTGATCATTCTTTCTATTAAAGTGCAGGCAACTCTTGATCACTTTAGGGTTATAGAAACAGTCAATATGACTGACTGGTTGTAGTTATGCTGTGAATATTTTAGCAAATCCATCACGCACGCATCATCATTCCGTGTCTTTTCATGGTAATAGGTGCTGTTCAGAGAAGTTATTTACATCCAAGTTTATCATGTTTGTTGTCAAATCTACCCACATTTAGCAATAACTTAGTGTTTATGTTTAGTTAATATGTAAGTGACCACTAAAGCAATTTTTGTGATCGCTATGAGTTACAGATGCAACTCACAGAGACTGTTTGCAGTTGGAATGTGTTTCATTCTTTATCCTTAGCCAATCAAATGCTTGTGTTCTACATATAATCTGACTATGTTCCAATCATATATTTTCAGCTTTTTGCTCAGATTTTTCCAGAAAAATCTTTTTGTTTTAGATTCTGCAAGGTTCAATGACAGTGACACCACCAGCAGTGGCACACAGAATCTTTATCTCTTTAATATAGCGTTAGATCCTTTCGAGAAGTTCGAGGTAGGGTTTACCGAGTATTTTCATCATTTTGACCGTTTGATAGCTAGCTTTTGATGTCTCTTTTTTTTTTATTATAATCATCAACAGTCAGTTGAGAATAGGCCAAATGCTAAGAAATACACTTTTATTGACTACTAGGCAAATGCCTGGCATTGCATGGGCGTTAAAAACACCTTATAAATATTGGCAAGTAATGTAGTTGCCAATGGCTGAGTTCACTAATCAGCCTATTGCAAATTTGCAAAGTTGGCAAACACAATTTGTTAGTTGCAAGTTTAGCTAATTGGCTAAGTTGAGTAGCTTAAGCTACTAACTTAAGCTACTAACTTAAGCTTGCTTATATTATTAAACTTGCTATAATAGGAGCCGAAAAGCCACTGCATGCGACGCGTCACAAAATGCCATTATACGTATTTTAACCGATGTAATGAAAACAAATGAAATGTAATGTAACTTATTTCATTGTATAGCAAGTAGGCTATGTGGCTTAGTGGGTTAGTCTGCCTGTCTGTAGACCTGGATGTTCCGAGCTCAAATCAAGTTCGTAGTGGATTTTTCATTCTTGAAACTTTATCGCTGTAACTTGACACATGTACGGCGGACAGACCAACAGACAAGCGACAAATGTTGAGATATACTATATAGACTAGTATATCCACAATTATTCTATGATGCTGCAAGATGGTCGTCTGGCATTCGGACTGTATCTTACTGCATAGCCAGATAACCAAGTTCGATGTCTGTCTGATATAATTGTATTTCCTAAAGCTCTTAGCTTCGCTTGGTTTTGGACAGCTTGAAAGGACGGGCAAACGGAAAAGGCTGTTATTATAGTAGAAATAACTTGCCAATTTATTTCTTTTACATATAAAATTTATTTATATGTAATAAGTAATTTTATTTTTTTTATTTATAAATTTGTTTTTTACATTCAGTGTTTTACCTATTTATACAATATTTACCATAATAAGAGCCGTGTCTGAAGCCAGGGTTAAAGGTTGAAACAAAAGGTTGCTGCACACAGGGTTTGAACTCATGAAATTCCCATCAGTCTAAAACCTTCACCAAGTGAGCGCATTTGCTATGCAGATTCTTATTCTCTGCGCCTTATTTGCACACCTGACGATCTCTCACCGCACACTGGACTGTCAGGTTACTAGTAACTATAAAAGCAATAATAAGTGGTTTATTAAATAGGTCATAGAGATCGTCAGTATTGACAGTTCATAGAGTAGATGATGACTGCTCTATCAGTTTTTGGTTATATTCCTCCAGACTGGCTAATCTTGAGCAGTTCATTGTCAAGGTTCCAGACATATGTCCCCCCTCATGTGTTAGTATTGTGGTTGCATGGTGTTTCAACTGAAATTGCTTTCTCTAATATGTGACAAGTGCTGATTAGCTAAGGGTGGTTTTCAAATAATCGACCAATCAGCATTGAGTATTTAAAGGTCGTTTGATAACCTCATGCATTTTGGTTTTCTGTTTTTTAGTTTATTAGTTGATACCTAAAACATAAAGCAGTACTGTTTGAGTAAACATGACTTAGCGCTTGATAATGTTCGATCACGTTTCTTTCAAGATACCCAACCTGTTAGTGCCACGAAATCAAATCCATCGTTTTTTTGGCGTCATCAAGTCGTTTGCACATGCGCTCGTTCACGAAAAAGCCGCAATATTTGTAGAAAACGATCGTTTTTCTTTTATTTACTAGTACTTTTAGGTGTTGCTTTGATACTATAATAAAAAAATTGCAAAAAAAAAACATTGTTTTCAAAATATCATTGCAAAAGCTTCGTGTTTTTAACGATAAAATCGTCTATAAAAATGGCCGACAACGATAAAATGACGTCACGAAAAAACGAAGGATACAGTGTGATACATATTAGCATGTATCATTCGTGTGTTTATATATTCATGTTGTGAGTAGTAGTTTATTACCTGTGTAGTCACGCTTTCTTCTAGTAGTGTTTTAATAGCGTAATTGTCTCATAACTTATACCCTAGGACACTTTTATTTCGCTAATATTTAGTTTCGTGAGTAGCACACAGAGTAAAATTTTGCTGCAACTTAATTTCGCGGATCTGATGAGTGCGAAAATATAGTGATGTGAAAATAAATGCAATAGAAAAAACAGATTACATTCCTCAGGTCCAGTTCACTAATAAGAAAAAAAATCAATTTAGGACTAGTTCGTATTTGTAAACCGCAGGTTGAAATGTGTGGGTGAGATCGATAATTCAATTTGATCACTTGCTGCCATTTGTTTCTTGGACTATCAATGGCGTATAGGTCCATCCCGCCGTGACTTTCACACTCGAGTCCCAAGAAGAAGAAAATAGATATGTAACAACCAACTTCACAACCAAAACTGTATAATGTGGTTGGACCTGATGAGGGTTGATATTGTTTTTGGTTGGTAATAAAATTCATCACTACAATAATTATTATTCAATTGTATGACTTCACCTACCAGACTTTCATCCTCATCAGTTACAAATTCGGTGACTAAAATGATATCATCTTAATTTGCTTTGCCATGCTGCTCAGTCTGTGTATTAGCTATAATGAGTTTACCAGAAATTTCCCATTGAGTTTACCAGAAATTTCCCACAGGCGAAAATTGCCTGCATTTCTCATATGACGATTTTATTGTGGATATCAACGAACAAAGCTATTTACCTTCGCGTTTTCACTTGTTCGTTATGATAGTTTAGTTTTGCTCATGAAATTTTCGCGAGAGGATGACACCGCGAAAATGCGAAAGTTAGATGCCGCGAATACATAAGTGTCTTAGGGTAGCTATGGAGTATGGACTTACTAACAGTGGCAGTCCTTTATGTGATTCTCAGCTGTCAGCTGTGTTCATAGAGTTATCTTCCCCTAGAGTAATAACTACACGAGCGTTTCCGGTGCCAACAAGGAGCGTTTAGGCCACGCCTCTTTTTTGTGCTAGTCAGTCGTAGTGATTGACTAGATCAATAACATCAGCCATGAGAAGGGTTAAACAAGGATCATGAATTCCAGCTGAGATAGTAATTAATGCTCATATTAAAGAAATGATGATTATAGTTTATCACTTTAATACATGCTTATTATTTAAAGCAATTCAATACCTACCAGGGATTGCTAAACATATTATGGAAATGTTTACTTTTTCATTTCCATAAACATAAATATTTCCATAATTTTAGGGAAATGGATATGGAAATTTTATTTTACAAGTATGGAAATAGTATGAAAATGGAAATAATATGGAAATGAATTATGGAAATCCTATGGAAATGGAAATAATATGGAGATTAATTATGGAAATGGAATTAATATGGAAATGAATTATGGAAATGGAAATAATATGGAAATGGAAACAATATGGAAATGAATTATGGAAATGGAATTAATATGGAAATGAATTATGGAAATGGAAATAATATGGAAATGGAAATAATATGGAAATGAATTATGTAAATTGAATTAATATGGAAATGAATTATGGAACTTTTATGGAAATGGAAATAATATGGAAATGAATTATGGAAATGGAAATTGTGACATGCACATAATCCCTGATACCTACATGACTTGCCAAGGCACTGAATAGATAGTGAGTGAAAGTGAAGGTAATGCAAGCAGTTACTCATAGATAACATACATAGTTATACTGGGGTTGTATTACATTGGTGTGATGGGAAGCTAATCAACTGCCATCAACTATGAGCTGTACTACCCGGTGTTGCCCGAGTAATAAAAAAGTATTTGGACAGAAAACTTATTTTTATATAGCATTTACTATTCTAACTTTTAAACTTCATATCATGAGAAAATATTTTTAAGCAGTTTAAATGAATTAAGATGAAAAAGAAAACAACTCTAAAGGTTTGCAAGCTTTTTCAAACAACTACAACTTTTAAATTTCATATCATGAAAGAATTGTTTTGTTGAAATAAATTAGGAAAAAAATAAAACTGTAAATGTGTTTAAATGTAAAATAATTAGCAAGTAATGGCTAAATATAATCTGTTTAGCTATGATTACAATGGAAAATTATTTAATAAATAAGGTAATAAAAAGTCTATTTTATTTTTATATAATTATAGTTAGTAGAATTAAGTATAATTTATTTTTATTTAACATATAACAACATTTACCACTTTAACTTTCAAACTACATATTATGAAAAGTGTTTTGTGTAATTGAAATAAATGAAGAGAAGAGAGAAAATAAAAACAACTGTAAATGTTTTCAAGCTTTTTCAAACAACTACAACTTTTAAATTTCATATCATGAAAGAAGTGTTTTGTTGAAATAAATTAGGAAAAAAATAAAACTGTAAATGTGTTTAAATGTAAAATAATTAGCAAGTAATGCTAAATATAATCTGTTTAGCTATGATTACAATAAAAATTATTGTAATCATAGCTAATTTTTATTACTTTATTTAATAAATAAAGTAATTCACAACTACTTTTTTATTACTTTATTTAATAAATAAAGTAATAAAAAGTCTATTTTATTTTTAAATAATTATAATTTAGTATAATTAAGTATAATTTATTTTTATCTAACATATAACAACATTTGCCACTCTAACTTTCAAACTTTTTGCTTGCTTACATCAAGCAGAGATGTCTACTAACTAGTGGACATCTTTGCTTCAAGCTAGTCTATGTATTTGATTGATATGTATTGAAATCTAATATTACATGCAAGGGCTGTTTGTGAACTGAGGTGACAATGAACCACTCTATCACCCATACAATGTCAACACTTTCAGTTGATGGCAGTCGATTAGTTTCCCATCACACCAATGTAATACAACCCCAGTATGACTATCTATCTTATCTATGAATAACCAATGATATACAGCCCCTCATGTGTGGGGGCTGTATATCATTGGAGTAACTGATTGCATTAACTCACCTACTTAACACTGTCTATTCAGTGTCTTTGCAAGTCATGTAAGTATTGAATTGCTTTAAATAATAAGCATATATTAGAGTAATAAACTATAATCATCATCTCTTTAATATGAGCAATAATTACTGTGCAAATTAATGATCATTCTCACGGCTGATGTTATTGTTCTGTCAATCACTACGAGTGACTAGCACAAAAAAGGGGCGTGGCCTAAACGCTCCTTGATGGCACCGGAAACGCTCGTGTTGTTGAATGCACAGTTATCACTCTAGGGGGAGATAACTCTATGGCTGTGTTCTCCATAATCGCTGGTGACAATAAACAGAATATATTGCTACTATGGTCAATGTGTACTATCCAGATCGAGTACAAATCATGCATACACAGACAATACAATACAGTGAACCCTCGCCATACGGTTTTAATTCATTCCAGTGTTGGCATTGTAATGTCGTTGGCGAAAATGTCGTATAGAGGGGTATAGAAACCCATAGTTATTATCTAATCTGAACACTTCTGGTGAAAATCATCAAATTTTTATGTGCATTTTGTACATAAAAAACAAAATAGTATGTTAACCTTAGTAACTATAGTTACATACAAAAACTTTAGTGTCTTTAGTGGTTATGATTTGCAAATAAAAACCTATGGTAGTTATCTAATGCAAACACTTCCTAGTAGAAAACATTAAATTTGTATATGTACTGTACATATTAAAAACTAGTAACAAAATAGTATGTTTACCTTAATAACTATAGTTACCTACAGTAACTTTAATATATTTAGCGTATTTAGTGGTTATGATTTGCAATCAAATATAACATTGTAACTATGTGCAGTACATACTGTAGGGAAGTCTTATTTTCGAGACCGAAGTATAACATAATTATTGAATATAATATATTCATAATCATGTAATATAATAATAGTCATTATAATATATAATATAACATTATCATTGAATTTAACCAACATGAATTTAGCTTACTAAACACACACTTGAAGCTGAGTTTTAGTTTTATGTGTTTTACGTTACTAAACATCAACTTTGTCATCGTCTACAATTTTATCATCTATCTGTTTCCGATTTCGTTTTTACTACTGCTTACAATGAATAACACTGAATTGCGAGACTGCATCGTATCTCTTTCAAGTCTTGTGAGTGCGATTTCAGCAAATAGCATATCGGAGTGTTCATTATTTTGATGTATTCAGCATACCAACAGCCAAGTTTAAATTGTGGTTTTTGTGACAATTGTTTGTGATATTAACCTAAATTGTGGCAATTTTGGTTAATATCATATAGCGGATGACACTTCGTACGGTAAAGACAAAAAACATCGTGTTCCACATCGTCATGCGAAAAAACTGTATAACAGGGTAATCCTAACCTGGAGATGCACTTTATCACATGTGTTACTCTTTCAATGTATGAAAGCTGTAGCCTTTAAAAGCTAGTTTTAAAAATTAGATAATTTAAATCTCATCATTTTCATTAGCAATATTGACACCTGCAAACATCATTGGCAATGATTTTTTATTAGCCTGAATAAGGTTTTCAATGGGACAATTCTCATTTGAATGCAATTTTATAGCATCGTAGCTGGTGCTTGTTGACGTTACAGTGAAGTGGCTACAAAAGAAGTGGCTTCTGTTTTGGTACAAAAAGTCTGTTTAAATCAGCAGTTTTTTTCTTATCTTCCTAATTTGGGTTACTATTTTTATTATTATCACTATTCTTGTGCTATAATTTTGCATTTTTCTGGATATATTATAGGTTTAACTATTTCATCATCATGTCATGCTGTCTTATGTCGTGCTGCTTCATGCCTCGTCATGAGCAATAATTTTTTCCCAACTTTAATCCAAGTAATATTCCCTTTCATCATTTAATCTGTGTCATGCTGTCAGGTCAAGGGTCAACTTGTTAATACATTCTTATCCTTCATTGCTCAGCCCAATTGACTTATAATCTCCAGTTGTTGGTGTTCTAGAAAATCCAGAGAACTAGGACCAATAGGAACTAGTCACAAAAAGGGTTCTGTCTAGGTATTAGCAGTTTATAATTTGTTTGTGAGTAAACTAAAATCGTTATTACATAGTTCATGACCTTTCAGCTAGAGTTTCAAGTAGTTATCCTTTTCTGTACGCTCATATTTAGGTCAGCTCGAAGTATCCACAGATTGTCGATATGCTCCTCCTGAAGCTGGCAGCATATAACCAAACAGCCGTGCCTGTGAACTACCCTGATCCAGATGTCAGGTGCAACCCTGCATTGCATGGAGGCTTTTGGAAACCCTGGCTATGAGGTAATTAGTCCACATTCTCTGATTTTTTGTCCCAGTAGTTAATTTTTTGTTAAATAATATTCGGTTTTGGCCCAGACACACGAGGGCAAAATTCATAATCGCAATCATACAATTACAGATTCTTGCATTTTATTGCACCCAATAGGGTATAGCCTGAATGAAAGCGCAAGTCTATTTTTTGTGTGGTAGCCTTTGAACACTTTCTTTACCGCATATTCGAGAAAAAACATCAAAATTCACCCCTTTAATTTGTACAATAAAAATATTTTGCAATACAAACTGAAAAAGCTTTTCACACAAAAATGCTAGGCAAGTGTCAGTGGTCATAAATTCTGTTGAGCTTTTCGTTCGACAGAGTTTGTGTCCTTTATTTTACATGACCTTAAATTCCTGACCTTATTTATAGGTTTTGAATAAAACCTATTTTGTCTGTTATGACGAAATAGGTTGTCTGTTATATTGCGAAAATCCTATACATTTCCTCATTCCTTGACCGATTTCATTTAAACTTATGATGTGCGCCGTGCCTTCTACCAGGTCACTAAAAATATTTGGTCTCAAAACTTCATCCGTTTCCTGAGAACCAATCTATTAAACACCATCATGCAGGCTACTCAGTATTCAAAACAAAAAGAGTTAATCAAAGCCATGATGGTAGTCAGATTGCAATGTAGGAATTACAGTATATTAAATATATAATATATTGCATAAATATTAATATGCTGTGTTATTATATACATGTATATCATATATTGTTATTATATATTAATAAGTCCCACTTTGTCATTAGGTTTGTCTGTCTGTTAGTCCATGTAAATGCTATGCGTTTCTACATTATTTTACCGATTTCATCCAAGCTTTCCACTGATATGCGCCGTGCCTTCTGCTGAGTCACTACAGATACTTGGTTTCAAAACTTCATTCCTTCTTGAGAACCAACACACTGATATGCGCCGTGCCTTCTGCTGAGTCACTACAGATACTTGGTCTCAAAACTTCATTCCTTCTTGAGAACCAACACACTGATATGCGCCATGCCTTCTGCTGAGTCACTACAGATACTTGGTCTCGAAACTTCATTCATTCTTGAGAACCAACACACTGATATGCGCCGTGCCTTCTGCTGAGTCACTACAGATACTTGGTCTCAAAACTTCATTCATTCTTGAGAACCAACACACTGATATGCGCCGTGCCTTCTGCTGAGTCACTACAGATACTTGGTCTCGAAACTTCATTTGTTCTTGAGAACCAACACACTGATATGCGCCGTGCCTTCTACTGAGTCACTACAGATACTTGGTCTCGAAACTTCATTTGTTCTTGAGAACCAACACACTGATATGCGCCGTGCCTTCTACTGAGTCACTACAGATACTTGGTCTCAAAACTTCATTTGTTCTTGAGAACCAACACACTGATATGCGCCGTGCCTTCTACTGAGTTACTACAGATACTTGGTCTCGAAACTTAATTCCTTCTTGAGAACCAACACACTGATATGCGCCGTGCCTTCTGCTGAGTCACTACAGATACTTGTCTCAAAACTTCATTCATTCTTGAGAACCAACACACTGATATGCGCCGTGCCTTTTGCTGAGTCACTACAGATACTTGTCTCAAAACTTCATTTGTTCTTGAGAACCAACACACTGATATGCGCCGTGCCTTCTACTGAGTTACTACAGATACTTGGTCTCGAAACTTCATTCCTTCTTGAGAACCAACACACTGATATGCGCCGTGCCTTCTGCTGAGTCGCTACAGATACTTGGTCTCAAAACTTCATTCATTCTTGAGAACCAACACGCTGATATGTGCCATGCCTTCTGCTGAGTCACTACAGATACTTGGTCTCAAAAATTCATTCCTTCTTGAGAACCAACACACTGATATGCGCCGTGCCTTCTGCTGAGTCACTACAGATACTTGGTCTCAAAACTTCATTCATTCTTGAGAACCAACACACTGATATGCGCCGTACCTTCTGCTGAGTCGCTACAGATACTTGGTCTCAAAACTTCATTCCTTCTTGAGAACCAACACACTGATATGCGCCGTGCCTTCTGCTGGGTCACTCCAGATACTTGGTCTCAAAACTTCATTTGCTCTTGAGAACCAACACCCTGATATGCGCTGTGCCTTCTGCTGAGTCACTACAGATACTTGGTCTCAAAACTTCATTCATTCTTGAGAACCAACACACTGATATGCGCCGTGCCTTCTGCTGAGTCACTACAGATACTTGGTCTCAAAACTGCATTCCTTCTTGAGAACCAACACACTGATATGCACCGTGCCTTCTGCTGAGTCACTACAGATACTTGGTCTCAAAACTGCATTCCTTCTTGAGAACCAACACACTGATATGCACCGTGCCTTCTGTTGAGTCACTACAGATACTTGGTCTCGAAACTTCATTTGCTCTTGAGAACCAGCCTTTTAAACACCTACCTGCCGGCTATCTTATAAAAATACAATAACTCTTTGGCATCGCAGTTTGCACCGCGTTGGTTATAAGGATTGGCCTATTAGAGATTGGCATCAGTGAGACAACATATTATCTTTTAATGCTTCATAATATAAGCAATAAATAATATATCAGTTATGTATATTGCACATACAATAATTATACTTACCTTCTACTTACATGTAGCTACATGTATTTATGTACATGTAAGTATTAGCATAAAATGAGGTAATCATTATATGTTAATAATTATATAATAAGGTAATTTTTATGTTGTACATATGGTAATTATTACTTTCTATTTTCATTTAGTTGTTTATATATATGTAAGTATTAGCACAAAAAGTAAGTATATAGATAATGAGGTGAATCTAAAGTAAGCAACATTTGAGCAGTAATAAAATGCAGAATATTGAGTCAGCAAGGAGGCAATATGATAATAATTACCTCACAACATTTACTAATATGTCTTTGTGTCTAACCATCTTTCATCGGTTTTATTTTCAGAAGAACGATAAATTCGTAATAATTATGTTGAATGTATTTGATCGCTGAATTAAAGTGGGGAGTAGCAAAACATTTTTAAGTAAATTTTTGTTTTAATCTAAGAAGCCATGAAAGAGTCATTGCTAGAAAGTTAAAATTATCTAAAGAAACGAAAACTTTAATTTTACTCAATAAGTTTAATTTATCCTACTGTCATAGTATACAATATTATTATAATATATAATAATATTATATATATTATTATATAATATCAAATCATATTATTATAATTAAGTATGTAGACCTTACATGAATTGTGCAGTCATATAGCCTGGGATTTCGCTGGACTTTTTGCAGGTAAAGTTTATTATTTGTAAAACTGTATTATCTGTAAAACTGTATTATTTGTATCCAATAGTTTCTTTTCTCACAGTTTCAGTCTCTGCTTGAATATATGATCTTAAAAAAATATGACCTTGACTTCATTGGAATATTAACTTGTTTAATAGACATTTTGCTATCAGATGTTTTTATTTTGCAGATTGGCCAAAAGTCACACTCTGAAGAGAAATGAGTTATCAAGCACCATAGAGTTATCAAGCACCATAGAGTTATCAAGCACCATAGAGTTATCATAGCTTTTCATCTCATTGCACTTTTGCTGCTTGCATAATTCTCATTTCTGCAATTTTCTGATATCATGTAAAATTCATTATTCTCTAATTTTTCTTTCAAACTAGTATTTCTTTTAAATTTAATAGTTTTTGTTAATATTTGTAATGTTTTTTCATCTTTCTCAATCTCCGAGCATTCCATACCCGTTCGCCCCTTACTCAAGAGTCAATATTTAGTAGTTTTTCCACCATTGTTCTTTAGCCTGTAGTTCTTCGCCATTTTATTTCTTTTTTACAACGAAAATTTGTTATTTTGCGATCTTTTTTCTGTTGCAATATAAACTGAGTTTTTTTCATAATAAAGTGCCATATACCTGCGGGTGACACCAGCTATCCAAACAATGTGTTATAGTGACATGCCAATCTTCGTGACACATGTTAAATGCCAGCAACGATGTCATTCAAGATAAACAATATTCCTGCATGTTAGTAATTTGGTAGCTGGAATCTTTGTCATATTATTACGCTTTTCTTGAGGTAAGCTTCTATGTATGTATAACTTCATTGGCATTTATAGTATTCTTTTACAACATGTTTATCCTTACATACTAAAAGGGAAAATTATGAAAAGACAGAAATCAGGAATTATTTAGTAAGTTGAGCAAACATGTTTTTAAAGTTGATAATCTAATGGTATTGCAGAGAAGTTGGGTTAGTGCTACAGAAGGTTGTAGTAACGGAAAGTTTATAAACTGAAACATGTGATAGTGGTTGTAGTATGCTGGTGTCCTGAAACAGAAAATTATGTTAGTCGTATGTGTGGCAAGATGAGTATAAATATTCTGGACATAGCTTACACTGTATTTTTAAACCCGTAACAAATGCAGAAATGGGAAAGTTAGGAATAAGGCAAAATGTCCAAAGATTGTGTGATGTGATGGGTAGTAGCGTGGTAAGGTTAAATATGCTATCAGTAATACACAAGCTTCAGTAAGGGGAAGCCTTGAAAGCATTCATACATCTTCAGCCAGCACAGCAATCAAAGGTTTGTCTGGCTGGGCAGCTAAGTCCTAGCAAAATTCATGGTCACCTTTTTAGTTACTGATACGGTTGCATGTTCGCTAGCTAAAATTGGAATCATGCAAATAGAAAACTGAAAACTTTCAAGTTTGGACCTGGTAGAAATCTATGATAGTGAAGAGCAGTGGCTGTTATAACTTCACATATTAGGGTGATTTTCATAGATGTTATTTTTGTGACAGATGTGACAGCATGGAGTATTCAGAAAAGGTAGCCATGACAAGATAATCGCTATCAAACTGGGTATGGATACAACAGGCCATCTCCTAATGTTTAACCAATGGACAGGCTACATAGCATTGAGCTGAAACTTCTACAATTGGAGTTACCTGTTCTTACAATATGTTGTGATGGTATGTGTGGAAGTGTGGTAATATTTGTCTCTATGCTCTGCATAACTTTTATTTGGCTGTATTGAGATTGCCTTTTTTAGTTTCTCTAGACACTCTCTGTAGTGCATCAATTTCAAGACATAAAACTTTATAATGCCAAGTGGGCATTCAGGACAGTTCCCATCATTGGCCGAACCAGATCAGCTGGTCAGCATTCTGCACAAGATAACAGTTCATCACTGTCTAAACATCAAGTGACCTTAATTGGATGGTGTCAGTGTAGTCACATTACTGCCCTACCATGCAAGGCTCAGGTTACTCACTATTGTTACTTACCTTACTAAGGTTACTTACCATAGGTAAGTAACCTTAGCATTTACTAGCTCCTTGTGTGAGTTCCTATTCTACTCACTCAACAAGAAACTAAGATTTTTACTAACTTCACTGACTTTGGCAATTTTCGGTATTCTATTATTACTAATGTATATAATATTATAATTTAATAATATTATAACTTAATTAATCTTGTAATATGATCTTCTTTTAATTTAATAATATTATAATTTAACAATATTATGATTTGATAATATAATGTAACAATAATTTCATTTAATTGTATTACAATTTAATATTATAATTTGATGATATACTTTGATAATATTGCAATTTAATTGTATTATAATTGAATAATGAATCAATTTTTGTGTCAGTTATTATTGTAACGTTATTATATTGCAGTATGCGAATACTATAATGGGATAATATTATTTATCGAAATTATAATTTAACAATATCATCGTACGATATTGAAGTTCAATAGTATTATTTGAAAATAATGCATTTAACTATCGAATGATCTTATAATACAGTGATATAGCTTAGTAATTTAATGATATTATAATTATTATTATAATACTTTAGTAATGGTATAAATTTATAATATTATTATTTAATAACACTATAATTTAACAAAATACTTTAATAATATTAGAAATTCCCCTGTCGTACAGCCCACGACCAAATTGATAATGGAAAAAGAAAGGGTACTGCTGGTTGAGAAATGCAATATTAGCAGTCAAATGGCACTGCAGTGCAATAGGAGAACTGCAATGATAGCTGCAATGGTAGCTGTAATGTACTGGGTGTTATTATGTACAACAAACAGCAATAATGAAAGAAAAGATTATATGTTTATATCTCTCCCTGCAATAGGAGAAATGCAATATTAGAAGTAAAATGGCAAGTAAAGCGAAGTAAAGTAAAATGGAAGTAAACTATATATTTTTTTTTTTTTTTAATATATATGTTTTTAATAAACTTCATACACAGCTCTAATTGACTCGATTGTTGAGCACTTTACTTTACAGGGTAAACCACATATACTATATTTATATAAAATTTATATATCTACATACATATACATATATACATATATATATACACACATATATATAATATATGTATAATATATATTACATATATAATATATTATATATAATATATTATATATATAATATATATTATATATAATATCATAATAATATTATCATGATTATTCATGATTAACTTTGATTATTATGGTCATAGGATTATATTTCAGTAATATTAAAATTAAAATTTATCAAGTAAATACAAAGTATACCTTTTTATCTCATACAATCTTACTGCTGCTGTACTATGTCCTATGTTACTGCTGCTATTACAATGAGCTTTACCAACAATCAATTGATGTAAACATAAAGCAAATATTTTGCTTTACACTTGAAATAATTTTTAAAAGATTATGCTCCAATTTTTTTAAAGTATCTCATCTTTACACATGAAATTGAAAAAGTTGAAAACAAAAAAAAAATATAGCACAGCTACAAGCCATATAACAATCCAAGCTTGAATTCCATGTACACAATGTTATGGTAATTCAGTTACCTTCTTTACATCTGCCCCCTTCACCATCCTCCTTTACTTCATTTTTGTATTATTTTATGTTGTTTTTAATTGGATGGGTTTTATCTATACTTTTTTGAATAATTTGTTAAAACTAAACAAGTTGCAATAACTTCTTAAATTTTAATTTGAACATGCAATGGTAAAATATATTATTAAGTAAGTTATATACATTTGTACAAGTTCCATTGTCGGTGTATTTCTAGTTTTCCATTTTATTGCTAGAAACATATGTGTTAGATTAAGTCTCATTAAAGTTATCTTTTCAGACAAAACAAAACATTTAAAAGAGAATAAAACATTTTAATATTTTATTCAATTTAATAATACTTCAAGAGAACACTGGCTTAACTGCCTTTAAATAAAACTTATTCAGGATACAGAGGGTAAACATAAGCAACTTATCAAATGTTAAGAAAGCTGTCAAGCAAGTTGGCATTTGAAGTAAGTGTTACTTGTATATATGAAAGCTAAACAGCAACTAACTTACTACATAAGTTAGACAAGAGAGTAAAAGGATTATTACATAAGAATTACATAAAAGATGAGTGAGTCAATATGAACAAAGCATATGACAACAGCTATATACAAATACAAGATAATGACAGTGGTCAATGTCAAAAACTAGTACATATTCGACAGTAAGTACCTTGTGGTTGTCTCTTAGAGAAATTTAGTTATTTGTAGAGTTGAATAAGTCTGCGATGAAGTTATGACACAGTCTGTGATTAATCATGTATCCAATAACTCAAGTAAGGAAAGGAACAGTGAACAGATTTATAGGAAAAAAAAGTTTGTTGCTGAAATAAAATGGGACATGTTGTGTACTGGCTATGGCTCTAAACAGACATCCTGACACAAGTTTATTTGAAAGAAGATAAGTTTAGAACATAATTTTAATATGTTTTATTCTTTTATATTACTTGTTCTTAGCTTTGTTTAACAATTCCAACAAGTTTAATCATCGAAAAGTTATTTCAACTTTTGCTATTAGCAAATATAGTTCTGTTGATGTATATATGACATATCTGGCAAAACTAACAGCAGGACTAGCAAAAATAACAAATGGTGAAATAGATAAAACAAATGAAGAGATGTTTGTCATTACATGGCTTGTTATCCATGATATAGTCAAATGCAGACATTGCACAAAACCAAACAAAAAATAAAGTTCTAGCTTTTTAACAATACTGCCACATGAGTTTATCTAATGCAAGGTTTTGCGTTATTTTTTCTTTATTTTTTTAACTAACAGAAAGTTACATGAACAATGAGGAGGCTGAGTATAAGTCTTATGTCTGCAATTGCCAGCATGACAGACTGTTTAGCTTGCTCGTTAAGAGGTGCTGGTGACTTAGTAGTCTTAGGAGTTGTCTTCTTTGCTCTGGTTACTAAAATTCTTTTAGGTGTCACGGTGGTACTAACAATATCTTGATCCACTGAAAATAAATTTACATTGATTAGTAAATCTATATTTATAAAATCAAGTGTTTGTCGTATTTCCAGTTAATTGGTTAAAATACGCACGCTTGCAGTCCCATGAGAGTTCCTTATGTCTAACGATTATGTGCGCAATTATTCCAAGCTGTGGCAAGATAGCTGCGTGCCTTAGTGGTAGTGCACCTGACTAAACATCTGCCCATCCAAATTAATTTAATTTTTATGAGGTACAATTTTTTCCCAAGGCTCTTAGCTGGCTTCAGACAAACACGACTCTTATTATAGTAAAGACTAGATGGATGTCAAGGTAATAATAATAATAATAGAATAATTACTCAACGAATTTGAGTAACTTGAGTTAGTAATTTACTATAATAAGAGCCGTGTCTTACATCAACCTACATCAATCCTGATTTTAAAGCGTGCTAGTGTTTTTGCAAGCGATATGTAAGTATGTGCCCTATTATTTCATATACGGGAAAGACTGCGTAGTGTAGTAGGTTAGTTCGCTAATCTGAAGACATGGAGGCTCTGAGTTCAAATCCCATTCAAAGCAGATTTTTCATTTCTAAAACTTTATCGCTATAACTTGATATATAAGATTGATATACAGTTATCAATCTCGGTGTTGGTCTGTTTAGTTATATAATTGGCTAATTGGCTTTACCACTATAACTGGACAGACAAACGCTGAGATTCATATACAGTCAAACATGGAAAACTCAAACTTCAAGCGACCGAGCAAAAGTGTTCGAATTATCAGAGCGTTCAAGTTATCAGAGCACTGTCACAAGTTCATGTATTTACTAATTTATTAGTAGATACATCGACATATACAATCTATAATATAAATCAAAAGCACAAATGGCTTGTTTCAAATTAAATGCTTCTAATGTAAAGTTTAAAAAGTTTTCATCAAAAAGTATAGAGATTTTTCTATCACTTGAGATTGGTTTGTTGTCTGAGGTGATGTTATTGCCAGGACGTTTTTTAGATTGACATTGGCGAAACCAGATCGTTGTTGAAATGCTCAAAAGAAAAGACATCTTTTTCTTTTGAGCGTTTTACCCACGATCAATTTTGCCGATTTTTCTTGAAGTTTATGCAAAGATTACCTCACTTTACCTTGCTTCAGAAGGGCGATCGCTAAGTGGATGTTTGATATAAATCAAATTTCATCAAACCTTTAGAAAAGTCATTGACAAAAAATATTTTGCTGATGGTGGTAACAACGACGCCTATGAATTACGAAAAGTTGAGGTTTACCTTTATGGCTTGGAATAAAGTGATTTTCTAAAGTGATAACAACCGTTTCGGTAGCCGTTGGTCAAAAAACAGTTCGAGTTAGCAGTGTTGAGTTCGAGTTATCCATAGCAATTTATCATTACGTGGGAACGGACCAAAGAAACCGTTCGAAGTAACCATGTGTTTGAGCTATCCGTGGACGAGTCATCCATGTTTCACTGTAGATTGAACTATTAGTTTAATTTACCCAAATTCAATGAGTAAAGAAACTTAGTCAATAGTAACTACATTACTTCCCATTGTTTATAAGCTGTTTTTTATTTCTTGGGCATTAAGCTAGTTTACATATACCCACATAAACAAAAGTAGTCTAAGACATTTGAGTTCAGATTATCATAGATAACTGTACCATATAGTAACTGACAGAAAATAAACAGGTAGTACAGTATACTGATTATGTCACGTGCTTTGTGTATATATTTATAGACTTGTAGCTACATATAAATCTATATATAGTAACTGTAGACTTACATCAACATACACCTATATCTAGACCCAATATATACAGTATTACTGCAGTTACTACTCACTTCTATTCTGCGGATATACTTGAATGAGTGCTACAATGCTTCATGTTGTTATTTATCCTTCAGGTATTACAACTGCATTTCAATCTTTATGAATCACATGCAATAGCAGACGCAGCGAGCCCGTGTGCACACAAGACACTTGTGATACACTCCTATTATATACTTATATAACTTTCTATTAAGAGTAACCTGTCGATCAGCTATGGCCAAATGGCGGATCTGTAGAGTTTCACAAGGTCAACAGCCGTAGCAATCATTGTGGTGTATTCTACATTAGCCCAAGTGCTAATGTAGCATTGACCCTAGCACTAGACTTTACGTAAATATTTGGCATAGTTTTTAACCACAGGAAGCTGTGATAACCAAATATTAAGGGAGGCCAAACGGCGCAAAAGTCTGCAAAGGTTCATCTCAATAATGCTTCAAGTTAATAATAATAATTTAATAATCTTCAAGTTATTTTGTGTTAAATCTAGCAAAAAAGCAGTTCCTTTTTATAAGCACTGCTATAATTATAAAAAAGCTAATATTTCCTATATGCAGAAATGTGAAAGCATCTTCATATAAAGAGCAGACTGAGGGAGATAAATTTAAATCAGATTTTGGTTTTGAAGCAAACGAATTTATGAAAAGCTAATACTACATTAAAATGAATCATACCCTTGAAGTTGTATATTATCCCGTACTTCGCCACATACATGTGCAGAATATTTTTCATGTAAACTGAGGCTTCTGCTACTTCACAAGTATCTACCTGAAGCACACATATTTGTCGGATTTCTCCAGTTGAAAAATCAATTATCGTCAGTCTAGGCGTACTGATACTTGAATTATCATGAATCGCATAGAGAGTTCCTGTTATATGAGCAATTCTGATTATCTTCTCTAAATTCATATTAATAAAATTATCAACTATCGGTATATAATTAGCAAAGCTTGTTGCATTTCCTGCAATGTTTGTCACGGTGTTCTCCTTGAGAAGGATCGAAAATCTGAAAATGTTTTTTCCGTGGCTGAAAAGAAGAGCTTTCTCCAATGGGGATGTGAAAGAAGTGTCCATAATAGGGTTGGCCATAGAGGTGAAAGATTTTTCATAGAATATTGTAATCACAGTTTCTTCGCTAAATTGAGCGAACCTGAGACGGTCATACTCGGAGATATACAAAACCAAACCTGTATCTTCAACATCTTGCACAATTCCTGTAGGCCTATTAATGAAAGCAATGTTCAGTTCATTACCATTGTCGTCAAAAAAGATACCATCTTTGGAGAGGACAGTGCCAGTCGAACATTGACTCAACTTTTTTGTAAATCTAGTTCTTCGGTCCGTTTCTTTGACACAACTGTTTCCACTATCTGCTGTAAAGATGCGGTTGTCATTAGATTGAGCAATTCCGGTTATGTGGTTAAACCTGGTCTGCCGTGCAACACCTGTCGCCACCCCTGCCGCTATACTGCCTGCAATCAATGTAACGTTGCCTGTTGGGTCCACTGTAGCCATATAATTCTCAAAGACTAAAACTATATTCCCGTCGACAAACCGGTCAGCTTGCATATGCCGGACAACTGGAGAGCCAAGTAGAACTGTGTCAGCGAGATTTCCAGCAGACGTTCTCGTTATGTTCACCCTGTCAACAATGAAGGTCTAGAAAATTAGTCAGCAGAGAAATTAATTCCACAATTAACTAGCAAAATGGTCGGCGTTGCACAGGTATCAAAAACGGCTTGTCAACAGTGGCAGGTAACGTAGTTGCCTGTCACTTGCCAATAGCCTGCCATATTGCCAATGGCTAACTTGAGTAAGCTACTAACTGTGTTGCCAAACTTTCTAATAAGAGCTGTGAGAGCAAGTTTGAGTGATGTTGTGTGATCCAAAGTGCTATGCATATTTTAGCCGAGATAACGACTCATATCTCCCAATGAATCACCTAAAGAATAATTGAATAGTGCGTAGTTTAATTGGTTAGGACATCGCCTGGTGAATGGGAGGTTCCTGACTTGGTTTATGCTGAAAATCCAGTATGAACGAAATCTTTCATCCCTAGATTTTGAGAGCTGTATCTGGACACACCAAATGACAGATTTTGAGATTTATAGATTTAGACTAACTTCAGTAACTTCAAGTTACTTAAATTAATTGGATAAAAAGGTTTTTGCGCATATTCAGAGTTATTGATTGTTGTAGGAAAGGAGCAATTCTGGAATCTTTGCTCCAATGTTCCTTTGGTAATTCAAACTGATCCCAAACCAGCACACTAGCTACTGAGCTACGACTGCTCCAGAGTTTCGCTCAATGACGCCTGTTTAAATAAAATCAAATAAAATTTAGTTCCTAATCTCTCTCATCAAAATAATTCTAAATTGCTTTTTTTTGACCCATTTTATTTTCACAATTATCATCAAAATGTATCAAAACCTAAAGCATCGGTCGGCAATTGTTTTTACAGTTTTACTACAAAAATGAAACTTTCAGTTTGACATAATTTTAAATCAAGTTTTTTAAAAACAATTAATTACCATGAAGTAATAGCTTCCTCATTTATCTTACAGTTTTAAAATACAAACATAATAATATTATTATAGTATTAATATTATTGATACTATCAAACATTACTAAGGCTCAGATTAGAACCAACTTTTCAATGGTTAGTCATGTAATTACTATAGTTAGCCTTCAATAATATGGAACTATTCACATACTAACCACAAATAGTAAAGCTGACAACCAGTAGTTTTTAAGCGTAATAACAAACCATGAGAATATTGCTGACACATTCCTGTTTCTGGTTCCTTCAAGGAGCTGTGCAAGCATCTGGAAACACAAGAATCATAAAATGTTATACAGTTGGTTAGCTATTGACTAAATTAGTTTATATCAACAATCAGAGAGTTTAGTGTATTCCTAATTAATAAAATGTTGAAAACACTAATGAGGTTTATGTAATTTGTATTAACAAACCCCATTTGGTCAGTATGTTTGTGGGATTTGTGTAATTAAGGTATGAAAAGGGAGGTTGAGCGTTTTTGCCCCCCCCCCCCCCCCGCACTCAGGGTAGATGTGAACATTAATCTTTGGTAATAACTTGGGTTTTTGTCAGGCATGGCCACTTCAGAGAAGTCCGTGAGCATGTTCGCTAATATATTAGTTGTCAATGTCACACGTTATATGAAACAAACCTGTTATTTTTATAATAATAATAATAATAATAATTAAGTGCTATCCGCAGCTTTTTCCCTCTTTTAAACTACACGGAGTTAAAACTTTGTGTACTTTAAAAGTCTTTTAAAGCAACAAAACAAAGTTATGCATGTCTCTAGATTGTTTATGCTGCTGGTGATATTATAAAGCCTGTAAGGGTAACATCTAAAAACGAGGCAGTGGAGAGAGCCTAAAACTCACCATTGACAAGCTCAACAATACTAAAATAAACCATGTACTAAGTATAACTGTGGTATAACTTCAGAAGACAAATATATTTAGAGTCGTGTAGTCACTCTGCTTGAACAAAATAATCAGACAGCCACTGCGGTTTGTTCTTTTGTCGCTCTCATCGACAGACAGAGACATTCTACTCAGACCAAACTCTAGAAAGCTCTGAGACCACTGTCTCTTGTGGAACTTTTTCAGATTGTCCCTGAGACTCCTCAGTATGTCTTGGCACAGCTGCTTCTATATTTCTAAGCCTTGAATTTCTCCTACTTCCTCGCACAAGGTCCTCATCTGCCTAAACACTATGACCATCTACTTTGTTGTTTGAGGAATCTCGCTCCTTTCCTTGTTCTGTGATGTTGTCTCTAATGATTAGTCTAATCTTTCACAAATACTGGCTCTTCTTCTTGCAGTCGTCCCAGAGTTCTAGAGCCCTTGTTGTACTGCTCTTATTACCTTGAACGAAGTCCTCAGGAGCCTCTGCTAACAAAAACATGCCTAAACGGGCCACCTTTGCCACTGGAGTTCCATGTGAGAGTTTCGAGATAACATGTCTGCAGTTAGCTGCTTTTTTTTAGGTCTCCAAAACAACGAACGTCTGCGTACCTCTGCAAAGCAAGTAAAAAAGCTTGAACACCTTTGGAGGCTATCTTTAGAAAATATGTTCAAAAGGCAACATGGTTGCCTTGTGGATAGGCTTTTCGAAGATAGCCTCCAAAGGTTGGAGGGGGAGGGTTTTGTCTGCACTGCCAATTTTGAGGGGCGGAGTATGAACTGATCAAACTGTAATTGCAAAAATTATAGCCAACATTTCTAGCTCCATGGAAGCATGGTATGTGGGTTCTTTTGATAGCTTTGTTAAGATTTTGTGGGTCGATGCAGATGCGAGTGAGGTTGAGTGCCATCGGCCCCACACTCAGGGTAGATGTGAACATTAATTTTTGGTATTAATATGTGTGTCTTCGTCGGACATGGCCAGACATGAGCATGCCCGATAATATATTAGAAGTAAATGTGACTCGCTATACGAAACAGTAATGTGCCTAAATTATAACAGTAAAGTGCTATCTGCAAAGGGTCTGTTAGTTCACATAAACTTTTGCATTTTCATATTTTTTGTCTGATCTCATCCAAATTTTATACACATATGCTCCCACCTTCCTCCAGGTTTGAATTCACCACTACATATGGTTTTTGAGAACCAGCCTCGTAAACATCCACCCCTGGACTCTCTTATTGAAAATAAAAAAACACCCTGGGCATTGTCAGGCTTACTGATCGCTCCTAATACAAAGTAATACTTTTTTACAATTTGCAAACAAACCAATTGTTCGTTGTGTGGCAGATTTGTTACTACCCATATTATACAGTTTGGTTAAAGTGCATGCTTACTCATATTCTTAGTCAACCCACGCGTCATTAATCCTTATATGGTCATTATTACCATATATAGTCATTATGCCCTTACATGGGCGAGCTGCACGCTTGACATCACAACCTATATAAAGGAATGCACAGCCTGCAGTGGGGGCAGTTGTTTGTAATATAGTCAATACAATTATACACACATACACTCTCTCTTCATTTCTTGCTTGAGCAGTCAGCCAAAGAATTAATGCCGGATAGACGACCAGTATAAGCATCATCGGTCAGCTAGTTGACTACGGGGTCAGCAGCTAAAGGTGCCCTGACTGGATCGACCTAATTATAGAAGAGAGGTCGACCTAAGCTAATCAGACGACGGACCTTAGGGTTGACGTGGTCTTCTATAATCACATACAGTTATAGGCACGGCAAGCTTAATGTAAGCCGACCTGTCAGGTCGCCATTAGGTACACTGGTAGACCAAAACAAAAACCAGTACAGTTGTTTGTTCACTGTTTGTTCGTTGTTTGTCCGCTTTTTGTCCGTTGTTTGTCCGTTGTTTGTCCATTCTTTATTGGCCTTTTTTCTGGTTTTGCATCAAAAATCTAAAATTTTTATTTAGCTTATTTGCTGTATTATCAAGTATCTACTTAAGTACCGAAAGTTAAGTCTCCCAGACTAAAACAATAAAAAGCGTCTGCCTAACACAAAAATAATGAGCTGGTAAAGCCTTTTTTCAATTGCACTGAAACTAGGTCAACGAGCAAATCAGATTTGGCTCAAAAAGATTTTGCAAAATACTATGTCATTGGCTAATTTATTGGTGACTAGCTGTGCCTCCCTGCGTTGCCCGGGTGTTAAAAATCAGCTTATAAACAATGAGAAGTGATGAGATTTCCTTACCACTTGCTGGCAGGCACTTGCTCACCAGCAAATGACAGGCGATTGCCAAGTGGCCTGGCACATTGCCAATGAAAAATTGCAGTAAGCCGCTAGGCTTCTAATAATGGTACTCCATGACATTGCGTCAGCATTGTTGTCCAGCTGCAGTTATTCTAATAAGAGCTATAACTGTAATGCAGACAGACATACGACATATGGACATACTTTGAGAAATATATATATAGATAGACTAGCTGTGCCACCCGGCGTTGCCCGTGTAATAGAGGAGTATTTGGACAGAAAATTGATTTGTATTTAACATATAACAACATTTGCCATTCTAACTTTCAAACTACATATCATGAGAAAAGTGTTTTGTCTTATAAACAATGAGAAGTAGTGAGTGTTTTGCTATTAGCCAGTTTAATAATGTGAGCGAACAGCTTCTCATGACGTTGTGCTATGACCCGCGTCATACGTAAAGCAGTTAGGTTTTGCTCTGATATAATGACTTATATTGGCCGGCTAGCAATTCGACTTCCGTAGTCTTGTGGTCAAGGTGTCAGACTGGTGTATGGCATGGTCCGAGATTGAGTCCTCTTCGGTACGGAATATTTATTCCAGTATTTTAATATCTATAGCCGGATTTTGATGAACACCTGGACACACTGACTTTGAGAAATATATAGATAGACAAAAATTTTACCGCTCTAGAAAATGATTAGAATTGAAGGAATTAGATAATGGTCAATAAAGACAGTAAGCACAAGCAATCAATTTTCAACAACAAAAAATTGTAAACCTCTATTACTACTCTTACAGTAATTAGCTCTACTGCTAATCAAGAGTTGTCTTTCCAGTTAGAACAGTTTTCCTCTGGCATAAGAAAGCAAAAGATGAAAATAGGTGGAGTGGAACCAATTATCTTATATTGTGGTTCATAGAGTGCAGTTATTAGCGCCGGCCAACAAAATCACGTATAATATAACAGCTACAACAAACAAATAAACTAATTTATAATATAATGAAAGTAAATAATATATTTGAAAAACTATTATAATAATATATTATAATACATATTATAAATACATATATATACATATATACATGTATATTAAGTAAATATAATTAATACATTAACAATTATTAATACATTAACTTACAAAATTTATCTAATAAGTTAGTTGAATGTGTTCAAGTAACATAAAAAAACTTATTATAATTTTGCAGTTATATATTTAAATAATTGTCTACAAATATTCGTTTCAAATAGCAGTATATACATTTCTAGAGATACACAGCTAAATGTACAAATGATTATTACTCTAATATATAATCTGAACTATCATAATAAATAATATATTGTATTATGTATTATATAGTATATATAATAATATATTTTAGTAAATTGAATGATTAAATAGAATTATGATTTTGTAGAAAATTGCATACACACAGCTATTAAAAATAAAAAGAAAGAGTTAAAATTAAAGTTGATGATGTCATCTAAACAGAATGAAGTGAACAGCAAGAGTTAGTAATTACATGCGTTTTACTAAATATTCTGTGTTGATATTGACTCAAGAGTTTAACTTCATCTCCTTGTCAAATAAGTAAATGCGACACATGCAACTAAACCACTAGACCGTCTGTATATTGTAACAAGCATTTTCCAAAACCAAATTTGGCATTTGGGGAAAATATATGCCTCTACATTCATATTAAGTTTTACCAATATTCGAAATACAAAAAAGTTTCAGTTTTGTAAATACAAACGAATATTGTGAATTTAAAAAGTTAAAACTGTCTAAGCCCACAGCGCTAAGCTACCCCTGGTCTATTTTTGAGTTAAGGATGCATGAAATCAAAGGCAGGTATTTTATGACAAAAGTTGGTATCTCCAAAGCAGTTTGCGGTTAAAATAACCTTAACAATCACCATAGCAGCGGTATATATGGATGATTTGACAGGATTTACACCTCAACATTTTTTCCACTTTCACATGAAACCTAAATCTAATAAACCTGATCTACACAAATACCACTCACATCACGCCAGCCATAGCTACGTATATTTCATGATATTATAATAATTACGTATAATTATTCCATAATATATTTCACTTCAATCTGTAAATCGTTTTGATATAACTTCATTGAATTGCCTAATTTTTAGATTTTGTTAGCAAAATGTGCTTATATTATTTTCTTTTCAGAAATTTTAGTTCCTTGCTATCTTTCCTAAAACTTGATGCATTGTACACGTTTCATTATTTTTTCATTTCAAACTGTAACTACGAAAATCAAAACTTTTTAATAAAAATACGCAGATTATAGAAATATATGAAAGGAGAAAGTTGGAAATTTGATCTCAACATTTTTAAACCCACCCATTCTTAAAAAATAGTTTTCTTAAATTCTTTGTTTCTCTAAAATAAAGGAATACTAAAAGCTTCTTTTTATTGATTGTAATTTTTAAAATATAGTTTCTCATCTAAAGAGTCTTTGCATTTAATAATAAAATAAATAATGTAATATATTGTATTTAAGTTAATATAATACAATATTTGGCATAATATGACATGACATGTTGCAATGTAACATAATATAACAGAACATCATTTTTACTATAGTAAGAACAGTGTACATCTGTCTGTTCGAGATCCCACTAGTAGCAATAGGAAAGTGATGCCTTACTCAGGGATTGAACTCCATCCTTCCATTTTACAAACCAGCACACTACTCAGCCACCTTACCACTTTTCCAAGTGATCATGCACATGGTGATTACTAATGACGGTTTCTCATGGTGCAGGGAACTGCTAAGCGTACTAGTATAACATAACATGTTGTGATGTAATATATATACTAATCTGATAGTTTGCCGTTCGTCTGTCCAGATATAACAATTAAAATCGAGCAATAAAAATTCGTATCGCAGAAGATTTGATCTCAGAACCTCCCATTCACAAGGAGAGAAGCTAATCCATTAGGCTACACAAGATACAATGCCTGCATTGATCGATATAGTCACTATCTGGATTAAAATACAAACAGCGACTCTGCGTTACAGCACAACGTCACTAAAGCGAGATATCACGGCTCTCATTATTAAGTTTATCAATAGGGATATTAGCTTACTCAAATTAGCCAATAGCAACTACATTACCTGCCACTGTTTATAAGCTGCTTATTAAGACTCGTGCAACCCCAAGCATTTGGCTAGTAATATAGTATAACGTAATGCAATCTAATTTAATGCATTTTTGGTACCAGGCATAATGACCTGCACGAGTGATTACAAGATATTGAGCTGTACACTAAAGTTTACAAATATTTGCATACAAAGATATTTGTTCAAAAATTCAACAGTTCTAACGTCAGAAGAAAATACCAGAATAAGTTGTTTTTTTTATTCAGGGGTTTCGCTGTACTACCTCCTCAGATATTGTAGACACTAATAGCTGCTAAGATGCTGGATGTTAATAGGCTCACACCCATAAACTATTTTCTACATGCTGCTAAACACTTCTCTGTGGCAGCAAAATGACAACCAATCAAACTAGTGAGAAATCATCTTACCAGAAGTCCAACAAGCCAACGTATCATCATCGTTACTATCCAAACTGGAGATGAGTTCTTTTTGTGAGATGAGATATCATTGCAATTTTTGGTTATAGCGACTCCAAAAATATTATGAATTAACAATGCATAGTTGAGATAGTTTCTTGACATTTAGAATGCTTTACTGTCATGCTAGATGCTCCATACTAGATAGCAGACTATGACAGCCAACGACAGGTGGTTATTTCTAATTTTGTTACTGATAAATCTATCACCAAGTTACTAGAATAAAAATGAGTTTTAACCATTTGCACTGCTCTTTCAAGTGTGAAGCAAATTTAGAGCATGCTGCCATTTTTCAAAACAACCATAAAATGTTAGCTGTTTGTATGCACCTAAGTTAATGTTGAATGCACACATATGCACCCATAGTTTGTATGTACACATAGCAAAAGAGTCACTGTGGCAATTTATTAGGCTAAGCATTAGATTGGTTTGGAGAAATAACTATTTTTGTTTTAATAATTCGTATTTTGGGTTTCTATCTCTGCATGAACTCTAAACCTCTAAACACATACACAACTTACATCAGACTGCAGACCGGCCACAGCCAATAAATTTTATTTCAATCATAAGTAAATCTTTTGATATTTTTAGTACTTCTCCACACAAGTTTCAGGTTAGAATTTCTAATTAAATTATCAATTTCAAAAACTTTTTAAAAAGTAGATATCAGACAAAGAGTCCCGAAGATCGACCACTAGATATACGTTCACACTCGGCAGTGCTCCTATTAGTTGGAGAACCAAAAAACAACCGACTGTCGCAGAGTATCATCGTCTGAGGCTGAATACATTGATCTTGCTGAAGCTGTGAAGGAGATGATTTATCTACGTGATTTTGTGTATCACGAGGACATTCTGTCACTCAACCACCAAAAACACTCATTTACTGTGACAATCAAGGTGCTATAGCACTCACAACAAAACGACCAGGTCAGATGAACCGCACAAAGCATATAGATGTATGATATCATTTCATCCGCGACCGTGACGATGCTGAATATCAGTATATACCAAGTAGCGATAACCTAGCTGACATCCTGACAAAGCCATTGGGAACAAGGCTTTGTCAAGATGCTGGTGTTGTCACCTTGCCGTTGCAAGGTACAACACCAGCACCTGGCACAAAACATCGGCATAAACATCGTGGGGCGTGTTGAGAAACAATGCATAATGCCTCAGTGAACACTAATCGACTAATTCTTTATTACATGTTATGATCTGAGTGGTCAATATCTTCTTTCTCGTTTTATCTCACAACAATCTCGTGTATTCATATATTCCGTTTCACGTTTTATGTTCTCAAAATAAAGTCAAGAACCATGACGAATTTATCAGGTGGGCTCTTTCCAAATAGAAAATATTAGTTATTCACCACACTATGCTGCCAGTCAGTGACCTACCATTGATTCATGGCTACATAAACACCTGCCACTGCTTATAAGTTGTTTTTAATACCCGTGCAACGGCGGAAATTTGTCTAGAAATATAATAAAACATAATGCAATATAATTTAATGTATTTTTGGTACCAGGCATAATGACCTACAAGAGTGATTACAAGTTATTGAGCTGTACACTAAAGCTAACCAATATTTGCATACAAAGATATTTGTTCAAAAATTCAGCAGTTTTAACATCAGAAGAATAAGTTAGTTTTGTATTCAGAGGTTTTACTGTACTTTCTCCTCAGATATGGTAACCATTAATAGCTGCTAAGATGCTGAATGTTAATAGGCACGCACCCATAAACTATGTTCTACATGCTGCTAAAAACTTCTCCGTGGCAGCAAAATGACAACCAATCAAGCTAGGCAGAAATCATCTTACCAGAAGTCCAACAAGCCAATGTATGATCATCTTTATTATCCAAACTAGTGATGAGTTATTTTTGTGAAATGATATATCATTGCAATTGTTGGTTATAGTGACTCTAAAAATATTATGAATTTACAATGCATAGTTGAGATGGTTTCTTTGCATTTAGAATGCTTTACTGTCGTGATAGATGCTCCATACTAGATAGCAGACAGACAGCTTATGACAGGTAGTTATTTTCATTTTTGCTACCGATAAATTTATGACAAAGTTACTGGAATAAAAATGGGCTTTAACCTGTTTCTATAACGTGTGCTGCCCTTTTAACTGGAAAGAAAATTTAGAGCATGCTGCCATCCTTCAAAACAGACACAAAACAATAATTGTCTATGTGCACACACTTGTGGCTACATCGTATGCACACACTGTAGGAAAAGAGTTACTGTGGCAATTTATTAGGCTAAGCATTAAAATGGTTTGGAAAAATAACTATTTTTGTTTTTAACAATTCACATTTTCTGTTTCCACCTCTGCATGAACTCTAAAACTCTAAACACAAACACAACTTACATCAGACTGCAGGCCAATAAATTTAACTCCAATTGTAAGTAAATCTTTCTGATATTTTTGTGATTCTTTGTTGTCTAATATTTTAAATTTTGTTTAAAAAATTCATTATTTTCTTCTAACTTTTAACTTTTTTGAGCGACTCCTCCTAAAATTATTTCATTTTTGCAAACCTTTTGTTTTATTTTTTTAAACTATTAAGTAATCTGAGTGAAATTGGAAGCTTCATCATAAAATTTCTATTTAAATTATATATTTCAGAAACTTTTGAAAAAGTAGAACGTCGATTTATTTAGGCATCACTTCAGAACAAACTTATTCAAATAGGTTTCAGAATAGAATGGGTTCCTAAATGGCTAATAGAATATAAACTTTATACTTAGCACGAAAAGTTCCCTAGCTACATCATCTTGTTATCTATTGAATTCCGCTATCCACAGTAGGCCCACTTGATGAAGCCATTTCTATTCACCCCCCAAGAACTGGCTGATCCAAAACAAACAACTTGTTGCAACCAAACTCAGCTAAATTTGTTTCATAGCTGCCTGGTAAATCTTCTCTTGGTGTGAGCAAAGAATGTGGAGCAAACAGTGCATTTATTTAAAGATTGAAAGGGAATAGATCTATCTCAAGTATGAATGAGAATTCATAGAGTTGCCACAAATGAAGTTTCATGTTTGTGTGAGCCACCGCTAATAACGCATCGACAAAAATTATTCTTTTTTACAACATGCACAATACCAGGTGCAAAAGTGCATTATGGCAGGATGTTTGATAACAGTTTGTTGAATTTTTTGTCCAATATTTTTTCTATTTATAGAATTTTTACTAATTGTTAATTATAGACACATTTAAAAGAAAAATAGGATGACAACAAGATAAGAACAACCGAAAAATTGGTTGATAAATGACTTTTAAAATATTTCCAGCAGTTGGCCTTGTATGGAAGAAAGGAATGGAAAAACAATGCTTGGGTAAATGTTACTACCGATAACTAGTGAGTTTTGTAATATACATTTAGGTGTATTGATTGCTATTCATAGTTTGAAAAATAATATCGGTGTTTATTAACATATAAGGGTAGTTATATTTTGTCTGGACAAACTGTGCGGGTAGATATGTAAAAGAAAAGATAACTCCATAACCTACTTTAACATAGATTATGTGAAGTTTAAATTGACTCAAAGCGAAAATAGAAAAGAAAGTGTATAAAATTAAAGAGATTAATGAGTTTTATTTATCTCTTTCATTTATTTACAATTTTATTTTCACATTTTAAATTTCACTCGGAAAACAACAATTGGAATCTGATGTATATCCAAGATACTCACGAAGGCTCCGAATCAGCATACATCAGCAATTGTTCGATCAGATAAAGCGGGAGCTGTTACTATTAGCTTACTGGCCTTTAGACTAATTAGATTTCATATGATTATTGCTGGACTAACTCCTATTTTATCAGAGGCTACGAGCAAAAAGGTTATTTATAAAAAATCAATTCATTTGTCAAAAGAGATAAAATGGATACATAAGCTTAGTAGTTTCAACTCTTCTTGTTTAACTTGTGGTTTGTGCATTTACGACACCCCATGGTAATATCTCTCTTTTTATTTAACTTTTTGTTGCACCAAATGTAAAACATTTAACTTATAAAAATGATTATAGACTGCTGATAAAAGTATATAATTTCTACTGGCAACATTTTCCTTGTTGTTAAAAAAAGTGCAAATAAACCAGTCCAGACTAGTATTTTAGGTAAATAAACACCATATTTCAGTCTTAGGCTTTGTCTACTTTCACACTAAATGACTTACTGTAAAACCTCTAATTGAACGCCACCTTCAATCTACGGCCACTACAGGAAAAAGATTGAAAAATAGAGCGCCATGGCGTTCAAACAGAAGTTTTACTGTACTGACTTGAATTATGGTTGCTTTTATATAAGCAAAATATGAAAGTGGGAAATAGTTAGCAGATTTCCACATTTTTTGGTCAGCGCTGATCTTCAATAATTGCTATAAATAAAGAGCTACTGTAGCTACTCATTTTTTTTTCGTGATTTGTAGCATTAAAAGGTCCTGCCTACTTATACAAGCAGTGTTTGAAACGTATATTGAACAAAATGGCAAACCCAAAATGATATTCGAAACAGACTGTGTGGCAATCCTGTATTACAAAAAAACATCTGGCATCTCTTTCGGCCAGACCTCAACCTAAGGGTTGAGGTCCAATGCCTTTAAAGGCGATCGTTAACTCCAGGTTCACCTTGCAGTGTTCTTCGTACTGACTCCATTTATAGGGGATCGCATCCTGGCAGAAAGAAACGCCAGACCAACCGTCCAACCACATATGGAAACTGACGTTTTTAACAATTCACATTTTAGGTTTCTACCTCTGCACGAATTCTAAACCTGTAAACACAAACACAACTTACATCAGCTGACAGACTTGCCGTAGCCAATAGATTTAACTTCAATTGTAAGTAAATCTTTCCAATATTTTTTGGTGGTGCTCTGATGTTTAGTTTTTAGATTTTGTTAGAAAAATGCATTAATTTTTCTTCTTTTTTGGTCTCTTTTAGTTAACTCTCCTAAAACATCTTTAATCTTTGCATATGTTTTGCTTTATTCTAAACTGCTAAACATTTTGAGCGAAATAGGAAGCTTTGTTATAAAAATTCTAACTAAATTTCCAATTTCAAAAGCTTTTCATAATTGCATTAAACTTTGTAGAATAGGTTCCAAAAATAGCTAATATAGGACAAGCTTTATACTACTCACAAAATCTCCACTAGGTACATAGTCTTGTCCTCTAGTTGAAACTATCAACAGCACTTGATCAAGCCATTTCTATTCCTCACCCAAACACAACTGATAGAAGGACCCTAGTGTTAGGGTCCATCTACGCTGGAATGGCAGAGTTAGGGAGTGCGCATCAGATAAGCTGCCGATTCCGCATTCACCACAATAACAGAGTTACAAATTGTAAATAAATTTTGACAACAAACTAAAAAAAGTATTACATAGAATAGAGAGGTTTTTGGAGCCACTTTTGTATTCTGAGCATTCATATAAGCATAACAAACCAAATGATATGCAGCACATGGAACTGAGAAGACACAAGATGCATAAAAAGGAGATAACTTCCAAAAGTTCAATTGCAAAACACTTACATATTAATCAATAATACATAACAACTGGTAAATAGAAATAACAAAGTATTGCAGCTGTAAATGTACGGCAACTGGTAAATATACATGTAGATTTACTGGTTTAAAATGGTTTACGGCTAGAAAATTATTATCTGGTAGAAATAATGAAGTGCATTAGACTGTGCCAATGACTACATAATTAAAAGATTTTTAGTCTTAGAATCCAATGTTAGTTACATACAGTATTTAAATTAATCATTAGAAACCTCACCTTTACAAAATATGCATGGCACAAATGCTATTATAAATCATACACAGAAAAAAACTTTGATTTTATTGCATGGAGGATGACTGAAAATATTACTCAAGTATATTGACTAAAATAAGATTGAAGCAAGGTTGAGCTGGAGAAGTCTCAGGTACTATAGCGCTGCTGACATTCCAATTAGGAGTTGTCTCATCCTGTCTACAAGTTGAAAAACAATGTTATCCATGCTGTAAAGCACTGAAAAACGAGATTGGCTATAACGGTGAGTCACATGTTGAGTCAAACATGTTGTGCATTATGGCAAATATGCTTTGAGGAAAGTTGGTTATAGCAAAAATGTTACTGAGAGCTAAGCTTCAGCTCATAAATTTATTCTATGGAAAGACTATGGTCCTCCATTTCAATTTGGTATTTCATTTCAATTGGTAATCACTCTGGGAAGAACTTACTGAAAAATACACACAACTCAGAATCAACATTTTAGAATAGTGGTTATTAACTTTGTTGCCCGAACTGAACACCACTAGTTTCATATGCACTTTCATCCAAATCCTTCTTCATTGAAAAATAAAATATGACTTTTCACATTCAAGACGGGTAAATGTTTTACCCGTCCACTTGAAATGAATTGATTGATGATTCGATAAATAGAAAACCTACCCAACCACAAATGTGGTAAAAATCATTTGCATAATGTTGCAGAAGAATTCCAAAATGTTTCTAGAATATTCCGGAAGAAATCTGAAACTAGAATTTATTTTTGATTTGTTGGATTTGTCCTATCTCAACAATTGCTGAAGTTTAAGTTGAACTATCATTTCTAATAATAGAAGAAACTTCATTCTATGATATTTTATTTGTAATTGCTAGATGGTTGACAGCAATCGTTGCTTTATCTAAAAAATTTACCACTCGATAAAATTAATTTGTTTATTAATAATTAATTAATAAATTGATTTGTTTGTGTTACCATAAACATGCCAGAATAGATAATTCATCTGCTACTATGTATATTCAGCAAATTTATTCAACTCCAAAAAAACAGAAATGAAAGTAGTCTCTGAACCAGATTTAAAAATAATAAATATAAATCAGCTGACCTTGATGCTGCCCCCTAAAGATGAAGTCACAAAACGTAAGGAATTTACGCTAACCTAAAGAAAGAAGTTGCCATCTTATAGCCAAGGTTTCCAGTAACCTCCGTGCAATGCGGGGTCACAACGGCTGTCCCAATCAGGGTAGTTCACTGGCACTGCGGTTTGGTTATACTCAGCTAGCTTCAGTAACAGCATATCCACAATCTGAGGGTACTTTGCACTCACCTATCAGAAACAGCACCAATGAAGCACAGGATATACATAAAATGGAGCTGCCATGCTAGGCAAGAGGTAACCTTCAACAGCCTGGTCGTAATGATGGCATGAGTGTGAGTGGATGGATATTAATTAAGCTTCCAGGAATAGGTCCTTTGAGACATGGTGGCATCCTTGACACAAGTAAGCTTTAACAACTATAGATAATTATCGTTTTAATTAAAAAATTTTCAATGAAATTCTTTTTTCAAAAATTGAGTTATACAAATAAAACCTCAATAAATATAAATTTTTATCTTCAAAGTTTGCCATTGAAAACAGTAGGTTTGTATCCGAAACTCTTAAAATTTCCGCATCGGTCATGCTTATCTTTTGCTATAAAAATAATTTAACTCAAGTTTGATTGAAATTTAAAAAATGATAATTAGTAAATTTTTAAACATATCATCTCCAAAAATGACAAATTGATTGCGATAAGCAAACGGAATAGATTAACAGCCATGTGACCTATTTCATTTTAGCTTATTAACCAATTACTACTTATAAAATTTAGTTTGTCATGACCTTCTGTCATTGTATAGAATCTGTTTTCAAAGGAATAACAACTCCAAAAGTCAAACTATAAAGATTAACAGAAGTCACAACTTTGAACATACGATAAGAAATAACCTGCTAGTATTCCAAGGAGGTGTCACATAGATATAAGCTGAGAATTGTTCAAAGATAGTACCGGTAGTTTTTTTTGGTAAAATTTGAGAGTAATATCTATATGGCATAATGTGTAGTCACTAAGTTATGAGAAAAACAAGTTATCATTACTAATACCCTGGTAGTACAGCATACAGTGAGAGATCATCAGGAGCGCAGGTAAAGCACAGAGAATAAGTACGTGCACAATAATTCAGAAATTACAAAGACGGTTAGTTGATTGGCTGGTGTTCAAGTGTCAGTTTACTCTAATAAATTTCAGGAGTTCGACTCCTGGTGAAAGAAATATTTTATCCTAACGTATAACACTGGCTGACAGACGGACAAACCGAGAAGCAGGCACCAACCTTACTATAGTAAATATATATTTTAGTTTTACTATATTTTAGTCAGTTTTCTCAGAATCCAAACATTGTTTTGGATAGACGGACAGACAGAACAGCCTGTTGTTTCCTGAGCTCATAGGATTTTCCCTTGAAAGAAAAAATAGCAGCAGCTTGCATGATCCCAACCAAGATCAGTGGACCTTACCTCATACTTTTCGATAGGATCCAAGGCTATATTGAAGAGATAGAGATTCTGAGTACCATTGCTTGTGGTGCGACTGTCATTGAACCTAGCAGAGTCTAAAAAATGAAAGAGTCTTCTGGAACATTCCGAGTGAAAAACTGGAAAATATGATGACTAAATTAATGATACAAAAATCCTAAAATAAAAGTCAAGGATAAATAATAAAACACTAATAGATAGATGTAAGGAATTACCTAATGTAGTTTCTATTGATCGTAAGCACTGCTATCATAAGGTGGAAGCCTATAAAGGTGGGGAACTTCTGCGAGTTCTTAATACAAGATAAATATAATAAAATGTAAATAGGAACATGAAATATACTACATAAAAATATAAAATATATTTTGCATAAAAAAACAAACAGACTCTCCACCAATTGAGTCTTCACCTATCCCATGGACACACGCGATTGCGCGCGCACACACACACAATGACCAATTAGGTTAATTATTATAAATAACAGCTCTTTTGCAACTGATAACCTTAAAATAACTTTCCGCCACTTAGCATAACAAATCTTTTTTATGTATATAATTGGAAAGTTGAGCTTGTGTTATGTTTGTTTGGGTGACATGAACACATGCTTTACCCAAGAAAAAAGTAAGGATAGATAGTTACGCTGGTCAGAGTGTGGAAACCAAAGCTAAAAATGAAAATTTCCTTGTCTATTCTGTCACGAGAAGAGAGTCTTTCTAACCTCATGACAAGTTTATTGAATGACACTTTTTCTCGTGACATTCAATAAACTAAAAGCAGCAAATTTATTAGAAATTATAAATTTAGGTCATTATATAACTCAAACATAATAATGCTAATATATCATGTTTATTAGATTATCCATTCATTTAAACTTTTATTAAAACATTTATTTGAACTTCAAAGGATTCGATTTCTTTTACCTTATCTAATATATTTAACTTATATTAAGATATTTAATATATAATAATAATATAATAATATATATGTTCTTTATTACTAATTATGTATAACTTCGTACTTAATTATTTAATATATATGATTAGCTTTACGCCTTTAATTACGCAAAGAAAGTCAGTGTAGAACTATACATCTGCGTATGCTGTGAAAAGCACACACAGCAAAATGGTTTACTGTTACTATACACGTAGACTGGGAACTTACAATCAGGATAGAGGGTAGGCTCAGGTACCCATCCATCAAATCCAGGGTCACCGGTAAGGAGTTTCCAATCACCATACCTAATGGAAGCCTGCACTGATGTGTCAAACACCTTGGACACAGATGTGCCTTTCACTGGATACAAGGGATCAATGTTATGTAGAATTTCCTAAAATATTCCAATAAGGCCATTCGCTGAATCGGATGAATGATCATCACCTTATTGAATACAGAATGCTATGAATATAGGTGAAATCATTCTATGCCACTGTGATACATCTCTGTAAAGTTAAACCATCTTGAATACAAATCTACTCCCAGGAGAATCTCCTCACCTTTCTTGGACTGGGTAGTCCGAGGCTTATTGTGTCCCACAAGCTAAAGCCATCAGGTTTGGTACCCACCATAGAGCCCCCCGCCAGTTGAACTAGTGTAGGATACCAGTCAGTGATATGAATAAGTTCCCTGCTCACCACCCCGTGTCTCTTTAGCAGAGGACTTGAGACAAACCCTACTCCTCGCATTCCTGTTAAACATAGAGTTATCGTACATTGTTTACTCATATACATAGTTGTCAACGTACCATTTATAGATTTACATAGAGTTATCACATGTAGCTTACTTGTGTACATAGAGTTATCAGTGTTTCATTTATTGATCTAAAAACTGAATGATAGCTATCACTCTCTCCGTTTACGAGCCTTTGTAGTTAACAAATGAGAAATAGTTAATGCATATTTGATTTGTTGAAATGAGTTCCCTCATTGAACAAAATACAATTTACAAATCAGTTACAAAATACAAATCAGTATTATTTGAGATTCGGTTAAGACTCACAAATTTGTTGTTAATAAAAGATCAATTTTGACTCAACGGTATGCTATCGGAAAAATGTTGCCAAAAATGATCAAGCCCAGGATGAATGCCAAAGCCTTCTATTTTTGTTTCACACTAGCAGGCGTTCTAAATGTGTCAACTTCCATACAATCACAAAATTCTGTATTTGAAATTATTGAGATGACTAAAACATTCACACACTACCAATTTTCATACAATCACAAAGTTCTGTATAATTATGCAGGTGTTGAGATGATGAAAACATTGACCAATATGAGGCTTGAACCCATGACATTCAGCTTATTAGACTGACGCTCTAACCAACTGAGCTAATCGACCACCTTATAATGGGACTTTATAATAATTGTGGATACTAATAATAATATAGATAGAACTAAAACATTGGCAACTTGTAGCAGAGTGGTTTAAGGTTTATCGGAGTTTCAACTCTGTATATTTTCAACGCTTCAAAAAAGAATTATGAATAACCCATCAATTCTGTAATAGAACTTGTACTTCTGTAATAGAACTTGTACTAGAAGTGGTAATCACTCTTTGGTTTTGTCTATTCATTCAACTCAATGTAACCATAGACCATAACAACCTGATAAATGATAACTTTATGACAATTACTAGGTTTCCATACAGCAATAGCGTAGCAACACCTGATTGCGCCAGTGCTGACAAGCAGATCGTATGTTCATGTGGTTCAATAATAGAGCAGTGGTGTGTGACGCCTTATGTCAAGGTATATGTCTGCATATTAAGCAACAGGAAAGCAAGACCTATGAGCTGGTCTTGCTGTTGGTTGCTAAGGCTAACAGAAAGACCAGTTGATTGTTGTTAGCACAAGTTAATCGCTAAAGCCGTTTCCTTGGCACAATGACAGCATGAATATTTTGCTTTTAAACAGTGACACTGAATCCTGGCAGAATAAAAGCGACACGACTGTTTCCATGATGGCATTGCAGCGCCACACGGGAGTGTCTCGCTACACTGTATGGAAATTTAGTGAATATTCTGTAGATTTAAAAGTCTCTATCACAGCTCCAGACCTGTATGGATCTATAGGATTGTAAAATAGCTCACCTCCTTCCCACGATGTACCTTTCCTTCCTCTCAGAGGTGCATTGTTAGCGCCAAACATGGTATGCCCTCCATTGTCTGTAGTAAACACCAGAATAGTATTCTCCATGAGACCACTTTCCTCCAAAGTACGGGTGATATTACCTACTGCCTCGTCCATTGCTATAACAACATGAGAATAATGGCTAGATTCACTACCACGAGTAGCGTATTGCGGCTCGTGACAGCAGGTGCATATGGCCAAGAGCTTTGTAGCTCTGTAGGCTTCGTAGAAAACATTTTTATCAGTGTTAATTAAAAAAATTGCTTTGTGTGTTAATTAGCTTGTTTGGTGTTACAAAAACGCAAGTTAATAATTTTGTGTTTTAGCACGCGTTGAGCTATAAGAAAATATGCTACAGAGTATGCTGATCTTTGTAAAAACTTTTTTTTATTGAGTAATAGTACTCATGATGGTGATTATTTATTTTTAGCAGCAATAACAATGTGGCAAGGATTTATATGTCTCAAGTCATAGTGATAACTCGCCTGATTCAAAACATGCTCAAGTTGTTCCGCTAGGTAGTAGATAAATGACTAAAACAATGTGCGAGCTCTGTAACTGATTTGTAGCCTTTTTATGATATCAGCTGATGTCCAATTTTATGGTAATTAATTTAGTATCAAAATATTTTCCATAGACAGTATGGGTCAAAAGTTATGACAACTTATACGCACCCTTGTCAAACATTACATTTTACAGAATATTTAATTATGTTCCGGTGAAAAAATAATTTGGTAGCGAAAGATCAATTAAACGGTAAGAATATTTTTGTCCAGCTAAGTATGCTACGGACATAATAACCTAATGACAAAGCACCATGAAGGTCATCATTTTCTATTTGAGTAAACGAACAAGAAACGTGACAGGTAAAGCAGGTACCTGAGACCATTCCGGCATACACTCTTCTGTTGTCATCTTGTATATGTGCATACTGTTTCTCATATGACTCTGGCACCTGGAGGGGGAAGTGTACACTCTGGAAGGCCAAGTAGAGAAAGAGAGGTGCTGATGTTTGAGATGCATGAGCCTCTGTGTAATGATATAAAAGCATGTGAAATCACTTCTGGATAACCATAGAGGACTAAATGGCTTTTTTACTAATTAAAATGTAACATGCTTCCTTCCTTTTATCTAATTATAATAGAAGTCAACTGAAAGATCATTAAAAGAGATTTTGAAAAAAGAGAATTTTGTATGCCTTCAAACTGCAGAGATTTAATAACATAGGAATTATATACTAGCCAAAGGAAACAGGAAATACATACGAATTATCTGCTGGGCATGCCCAGTGTAAAGATGAGCTGAGTACTGTCCATATGTGTCATTGTGCCCGGTCGTGTTTACTGTGTAGTCAATTCCTGTGTAATTCCAGAAAGACCTGTCAAGAATAGACATAGGTATAACAGTATGAAAACCGGATGGCTATGGGGATTGGGCACGCCTAAAACTTGTACGAGGCAATCAAGCTCGATCCAAAAGGTGTAATACAAAAACCTCAGATGGGCGCAAAGATAAATGGACATCTTGTGAAAATTCATTGCCATAACAGACTACTATCGGGTCAGTACGACAAGATCTATATTATAATATACAACTTTTTAACTTTTGACGATATGGATGCTCTGCAAGACAAGCTTACCAATTCGCTTGAGGATATGCTAAGCCAGCTGGGACTATTAACGTTGAGAGAAAAAGAGCTGTTGGAAGGCATCCTAGACTCAGATGAGTAGATTGGCGCCGTGTGTAAAAGTACGGCCTCAGCTATCTTGAGCGAGTGAGCCTCCACTGGAGGAGATGAAGGCAGGGAATATGGAATACTTAGACCAGGCTGGCTCTGAGAAGATTGTTAGTACTGTTCTTAAAAATACAAGATATGTTTCCGTTGAGTGACACCTGGCCAGCACTTGAACCCTCGGCCCAGCCCAAGCCAGTGCCTATTGTACCACACAAAGGGTGACGCTTTAGGCTGGATGTGACTAACTGAACCGGTTCACCTCTTATAGTTGGGTTGACACTCCTGGAGATACACAAATACTATGACTGGCTGGAGGAGGCGGAGCCAGGCAGCCCACTTCATGGCAAACCCTGAAAAAACCAGCAATGAGCCCTTCTAGCCACTCAACTCAGCCCGGAGGGAAGTGCAGCACTCTAGGAAGAACACTTGCCGGATCAATCAGGTTAGCGCCGAGACTGAGCTAGCAAGCAAGAAGAAGATAAGGAAGTCCATAACCCAGCCCCCCAAAACACACAAAGTCAAGCTCGACTGGGTAGATGTGAAGCTGGCAAGATAGTGTGAACATATCGCTACATCTCCCAAGAGACCTGGGAAGGGGTGGCGGTCGCACTGACAAGTAAGTAAGATGGGTGCGGGATCTGTGGCTATGATACCCACGATTTGGGAGGGGGAGGTGCGGTGGTATCACATTTTCCAGCAATGCACAGTCTCCACATGTCCTTTTACGTGGCAAAGGACCAGGTGCTATAACACTAAAGTAGACACAAGGAAGGCTGGTAGAGAGACGTGGTGTACCACATGGACAGGCCCAAAGGAACAAGTTTTTTCAGGACAGAGACTGGATCCCAACTCAAAGATGTATACCCTATCTAAACAGGGTCCGCCAACCTCGCAAGGTTTATCCAGAGCGGCAAGCCAGTGAAAGCAAGCATGGGCTCACAGAGAAGACAATAACCCATGCTCAGAGCAGTTCCAAAGCTGACCAGACCAACACTGTCCCTCAACTCCTTCCTCCAGATCCAGGGGGTGCTGGTTGCCAGCCAAATTGTCAGGGCCTGACATCATAAGAAGGTCAGCTAGCTGTTGACAGACAGCAACCTTTCGGCAGATGCGGCCAAGGTCACGACCGACATCACGCCTGACCCAAAGTTGAGCAAACAAGACAGAGAAGTCCTTAAACAGGAGATGCAACACCTGGAATATGGAACCCAGCAGCACCGCCTCTGCAACCAGCTGGTTGCGACCAGCTGAAAACCGGCCAGGACTGAAGAAACTGGCTGGCGTACGGGAGAAAGTGGGCGGAGCTAAAACCATAAAAAAGAGCAGCTAGAGTAAATAAGAAACAGTGAGAAATGAAAAAAACTAAAACAAGAAAACAAAAATGAGGAAATTAAAATAACTAATAAAACTAAATTAATAAACATAAAAATAAAAAACTAAATTAAGTTAAACTTGAAGTTTATTTTTAAAGTCCACCCAAAGGAAGTAATAGGTTTGGTTTGAGACAAATAGCAGACAGACAGACAAATTCTACTGTTTATTTTGCTACTCAATTAGTTTCTTTAACATAGGGTTAAAGAAACTAATCCTAACAAACTGGGTTAACTTTAGTTTCAACAGCTGACTGTTCATCACTATGTTTCCATGACTCATATAATTCGCATGATTCACATAATTCGAATGATTCGCAAGTTGAGTTACTTTGCAATCGAGTGTTTCAATGAACACCTGTCGATGCGAATTTAACCCAGCGCTTGACCCCATAGGTCAAGTATTAGCCTAATTAATGACTCTATAAATAGCTACGCAGTCTTGTCACTCTAAGCTTAGCAGCGAACGTTGGCGCATTGAGACTGCTGAAATCGAAATAAAAACGACTTAAGCATGAAAATGTTTATAATGTAATAGCCATCCATATTCTAATGGGCATTAATCGCAAGTGCCGTTTCTATGATTCGCAAGCACGATGGATTCGATAAAGATTTGTGGATCGCAAAACTCGCTTAGCTTGCGGATTTATGCTGTTTCATGCCGCGGATAACTTGCAGATTGGCTCAAATTTGCGAATTATGCGCGTCATGGAAACGTAGTGCATGATTGCTAAGGAACATTTAAAGGGAAAATGAGGAACAAAAATAAGAAAAAGGAATAATGAAAATTGGAAAAGAGGACAAGTAAATAGAGACAAGTAAATGATGGACGAAATAGAGAAAGTTCAAGAAATAGTAATGAGAGAAGCTAGAAGTGGTTTGCGATGAAACAAGGTGTGAGAAAAATTTTAAACAAAAACTCAAACCTGGATCGAGAATAGTAGTCCTCGTCTCCGCTCAAATAGCCCATGTAAGTGTCAAACCCTCTGGCGGTAGGCATAAGCTCGTCCTTTGAGAAACCAAGGTGCCATTTACCTGCGGTATATCAGCACAGCGCATAAGATATCAGTTTATAAAGAACTTTGATAGAAAGACATCAGATTGATTCCATAGACACGGAGTCCATAGACATGGACTTTACATGAAGGATTGAGTAGCATGCGCTTGCATCATAACCATTCCCGATCATGCATAAACCAACGACAATTAAAATTTTGCTTAAAACATGAATGCACTGAGTGATGTCATAGGTTTATGCACGGCTCAAAGGTTTAAACACTTGGAATTCCTCATACTTAGAATGAGTTTAACAAAAACATAACCAAGTACTTAACACTTTGAGGTCTACAGCGTACATGTTAACTTTTACATGATTACCTCATGACAGCTACGACGCATAAATGCTCCTAGCAATTTTAAATGGCTGAATGTCAATGTTTATAGGAGACCATCTCCTTGTTTTTTAATTTTAATTTTATTCTAATTTCATTGCCGAATAGGTTTTTCTTCAGAATCGGATACTTTTCAAGGACAACAGTTCATATATCCGCGAATGATTGCAAGCTGCATGATCAAAAAGGTCAACCTTGAAAGTCAGCCACTTTCAACTCTAATAGAGTTGAAAGTGAAATAGCGTGATAAGCAAACTGCACAAATATCATACAAGATAGAGTTGTCTTCTACCGGCCTGAAAAGTACTAGTTGACAATAAACTAGACTATTAAGCGACCTAACTGGCTGACCAATCATCCAATTAAATGTCATCCTATGAGCTGAACTTGCAATCTTACTCTTATAAAGCTAGCCAATCAACACTCAGTCAGTCAATAGAATCATTTGATTGAATCGTCAATCAATCAGCCAATCATTTGGCAGATCATTGGATGGACTACTATTTTCACATTCTACTAGCGGTGAGCTAGGTGATGCCCGGTAGTTCTTTCATTTTCAATCAGATAGCCAGTTGGTGTTTCAAAGACTGGTTCTCCCGAACCAGACACAGGTTTAAATCCAAACATTTTCAGCAAGCTGGCGGAAGGCACGGAACACATGAGTGTGAAGCTTGAATGAAATCGGTCATAAAATGTGGCAACGTAAAATGTAGAATAATTTTACTTTACTGTGGCAAAGTAAAATGATACAACGCACACACAAAGTGTGTATTTATTAATATAGATTAGCAATGCCTAGAGTTCCTAATGCAGGGCAGCAATCATAGTTCTAATTCATCATGCCCATATAGATAACCTATCCAATAACATGAGTAAAATTCTAAAAACCAGTAAATCAGGTGTGTTCTCATTGGCAACAAACCAATCATATGCGTAAGATATCCAGCGGCTTTGAGTTTATCTGCAAGTGTGGGGTCTTCAAGGGGCAGTCCACTTGGCATGCAGGGCCAGATGATTCCATGTTGGAGCCCAGTGTGTATCTGGTAACGACCTGTAAGATCATTCACAGCAATATTCAATGAGCAAATTGGAAAAATTCTTATCATATTGCTTTGACCTTAAGGGTTAAAGGAGACGTAACAAAATTGGTGGCTATTACTACAGGGTAGACAGTCTAATGAAGTGAAATTCAATTTCATGGAATACAAGATTCAGTAGACTTGCGTGTGCAGATAAATGACTAACACATCCTACTGGAAGTATAGCTACATTTTATCTATGTCTATTATATCTACCTGCGGTCCATTCATACTAATATTATGCTCTGAGCACTGCATTTCAACTGTTGTTGCCTTATTGTTCAAAGTTCGTTTTGTGCACCAACCAGTAAAATAAATCTTATGTCTTGAATGTAAAAAATCATATTTTATCTTTCAGCAAAAAAGCGTTCAGTGAAAGCACCTATGAAACTGTTGGGTTCAATACGTCTGATAAGCCTGAGAACCGATGTGCTAGTGAGTTAACTCTATATTTACAGTCGAGTTTTAACTCTTTACAAACTCTATTCAGACAGCGAATGCCTTATTCACCAATAAACAAAAAGATGGTGATGGTTTGCTTTTGTGAATGTGAGGCAGTTTGTTAAAGCTCACAAGCCATTTTTTATTTATACAAAGACAAGTACACTGGCAGTCTAATGCACGGTAAGGGATAATCAGGTGTGTGGATAAAGCGCAGAGAATAACTATCTGCACAATTATTCTGAGTGCAGGGAGGTAGCTGATTACGGCAAGTGTTGGAATATCGGTCCATCAAGCTGAATGTTGAGGGTTCAAATCGTGTATGAAGCAATCTTTTATCTTAACCTCTAACCAGGGCTTCTAACAGATGTATGAACATGGACCTCATTTATATAAATACTGGTACTCAGGCAATTCAATACACCATGAGAGATCATCATGTGTAATAGCTACGCGCACAATTATTCCACCAACAAGGTGGTCAAGTGGTGCAGTTAGTAGCCTGCCTGGCAAGCCGATTATAGCCGAGATTCCCATGCAATGCATTTGTTCCTAACTTCTAAGGGTAGCTTATGACAGACGGACATGGCTCCTATTATAGTAAAGAAGGTCAGATATTCAGTCAGTGAAACAAATAGTAAAACACGGAGTCACTACTTTAGGCAAGCTCAGACTAATACACGGAAGCTAACTAACTGTTATAACAAAAATAACTTTTACCTGACATGAGCTGACTTCTAGATGGGGTGCAGATTGGTTGAACATAGTAGTTCTCTAACTTGACTCCATTTCCAGCGAGTTTGTCGAGGCTAGGAGTTTTTATCTCACTACCATGATAGCCTATGTCATTCCAGCCATAATCATCAGCAATGATGAATACTATGTTAGGCTGAGAGACAGCTCCACAGGTAGAAGTTAACATGAGAAAAACCCAGGTAACAGAGAAACGCAACATGGTGTCCTGGTTTCCTGTCATAAAGCAAATCATGGTGATTACCCATCTAATATACATTAAGAGTACCTCGAAGAAATCAATGATGAAATCAATGTTTGGCTATTGATTAATAATATTGATTAGAGTTAGATATCGGTTTTGCTGTCTACATTTGTTCGAAATGATTGAAAAAAACGGGACAAAGGAAACCCCAGGTACTGCACATACAATGTCAATAGTAGAATGCTAATAACATATTTAATGTACCAAATCAAAATTCTATAAAATGAGGCAGACAACTCATATACAGCAAGTGATACATACCGGTAGATAAATGCGAGGAGATATGTTGCAATATAAATGCATGCCGAGAGATAGCAGTAACTATGACTCATTATTTTTGTACTGCTCAACAATCTCAACTATAAATTTTGTATAATTTATATAATGCACCAGGATGCTTATCATTCAGTTACTGTTCTCTTGTATTATTAGCCCTAATCATATATGCAACACAGCGTGAGTCTTTTACTTTAAATTCTAGCTGCAACCACTGTTATTGCTGAAAAGCATAAGAGAATAACTGCATGAATCTATAGACGCAATGGCTGATGAAGCAGTTAACGAACTCACATGCATCAGTAAAGACATAACTCCAGACTGGTAATCATTATGCTTTAAAACAAAACCAGAAAATTTCACGGAAAAAAATAAAATTCATACTTGTAAGCCCGAACGCTTTGATCAAAAGTTGAGCAGGATGCCTGTTGAGCAAGGAAGCAACATGCCATAGAGTAATATTTAAGTATAAATAAACGCTAGTCATTAGGGTCAATATCAGTCATTAATTGTGCTGGTTTCATTACCAAACTCAAGACCGATTAGTGTTGGAAGTGTAATGGATAACGGCAGAGTACCGTGATCAGGGTAGCAGCGATAGACCTCCTGCAACACCTCTAGGTAGCTCTGAAGGAAGAACTCAAGAAAGGCAAACAAGCCGACTACGTGGAAGCCATCTTCGACGCGCTTCACGCCTGGTTTGGCTTCTCGCCAAGGCGGGCTTGCAACAAGCTGAGGACCGTGAGGGGGCCGCAAGCACCTCCTTTCAGGAGCACGCCTGCCACGTGGAAAGGCCAGTTTGAGTAGCGTACGGCAACCTGTCAGGCCCCTACATTGGCTAGTACAGCGTCGAACACCTGTCGATATGACCGGGCCGACTTGTTTCTTGTCGTCTACCCTCACTGACTCGGCATTTCAAAAGCCAACTCCAGAAGGGTGGCCCCAGGTCCAGCCCGGGGAAGGTGAAAAAGAAGACAAATCAGTACCCAGACAGCCTACCTTAAAGGCAGTAAGACCGACCCACAGTACGTGGGCCAGTCGTACTTTGTGGGCATCCAAAAATGCCGGCTCGGCAGCTTCAGGAATGCTTGAAAATGATAGGCCTGTTTGGCTTGGCGATAGTAACAGTGAGCTGACTTCGCCCCAAGCACTTAGCCAACCCCACTCCACCAGACCTCAGAGGTGGAGATTTACATTCCACTCACAGAGGGGATCTACCCTCCCCAGAAAAGAGGTGGAGGCTGAGCGTATGTTGGGGAGCTTTTGAACAAGAGGCTCATCGAACCAGCTGGTGGTAGTGACTGGTAGTGGCAGCTTATCGGTGGAGCTGGGCTAGAAAGTGGATAGAGAGTTTTTGTGTCAATCGCTAACAGCTGAAGGAACCACCGAGCAGGACGCCTGCCAGATTCCCCGGATCGATGACAGCGGAGTGGAGATAATATCTCCACTTGTAATATAACACATAATATCTCAACTTTGCTTATATTATAAGCAAAGTTATAAAAGGTCCTCACCTAGGCGATATAATTCCCCTGGTAAAAACGTTATTTGCTTTGCATGTAACAGGGAGATCATGTTGGGGAATGCTCGAGTGCTAGGTGCAATGTTTGACCAAAGAAAGGCCATACTTCTAAGGATTTTCCTCACAACAAGCTAAGTGAGAGACATGAGTCTAGATGTGATTGTAAGAGATATAGCAGCAGTGGTAGTAGTATCAGAAGCCCATCGGGAAATAGCTACAAGCCTGGTAGGCAGTGTAGAAGTTTTAGAAAGAGTCTACCTAAAGTAAGATTCACTAAGAGCAATAAAGATTGGCTATATGGTATGAAAAATTAACAAGCTTTAAAAGTAAATAGAAAAAAATGTGAGTTTACATTTGATACAGGAGCAGAAGTCTCTACGGTAACAAAAGAGACCAGTAAACTACTTGGTCTGAATTTGAGTAAACCTGAACGTAGTTTATATAGCGCAGATGGATCTTTTTATGTGTAGCTGGAGTTTGTACAGTTGAAATCAATAGCACTTTTAGGTCTGTCGACACTCCCGTGTATGCTTTAACAGGCTCTAGGAAAAGTCTTTTAGGATTACATCAGCTAAACTTGCTTGTTGTTGTTAATAATATGTGCAAAGATTATTTTGACCCTAGAAAGAAGTTTCTTGACGTTATTTAGACTTTGAGAACGATTCCTGGTACTTTTAAAATCAACCTGAAAGAAAATATGGAACGTAAGTGTTTATTTACATCCAGACCGATTGCGGCTGGTTTTAAGGATCAAGCTAAAAGAGAACTAAACAAAATGTTAGCTAGTGGTATTATTGAACCAGTTGACCTACTGAATGGTGTTCCAGACTTACCACCATGCTAAAACCTGGTGGTAAGATTAGGATGTGTGCGAACTTGACAAAGTTGAACAAAAATGTAAAAACTGTTTAATACTTTGCTGCTTTACGAATCTCGCATTTACATACCTGAATTTTTGCGACATTATTATTTCATAAACCTCATGAAGGTCATCAAGGTGTTAGTAAATATTGGAGGAAAGCCTAGCAACATTTTTGGTGGCCTGGTCTTAGTCATAATATTCGAGACTTTGTGGATACCTGCAATATTTGTATCATGCACAGGGATATTAAACATGAACCAATGTGTGTCAGTGAACCACACTCTGTTCCTTGGAAAGTAGTTGGATCAGACATATATGTATTTGAACATGAACTATATTTATCAATTGTGGACTATTATTCAAGATAGATCGAGGCTATTTCAATCGCTTCTCAGACATCTAATGCAATTATTTCAGCTATGAACAAAGAATTTTCGAATTTTGGTATACAAAGAGTGGTTCAGTCTGATAACGGACCATGTTTTGACAGTAATGTATTCAGAAATTTTGATGAATTGTATGGATTTCATGTAGTTACTAGTAGCCCTAAATACCCCACTCCAATGGGTTAGCAGAAAGCTCTGTGAAAACTATAGAAGCTTTGAACAAAATGTGCAGATAAATCTTCAGCTTTGTTAGCTTATAGTACATCTCCATTGTCTTTTGGATACTCACCTAGGCAGCTCATGTTCACTAGACCAATTAGGTCTAGTCTAGGTGTACCATACGACAATGACATAGATTATGAAAAATTTTAAAAGAATAATTTACTTAGGAAATCTAAGATTAAAGAAAGGTGGGACCAAGAAATACTGAGTTAGTGGGTTAGCAAACCTCTGTCCTGGTAATCTAGTTTGGATAAAAACACCAGAAATTCCTGGGAAAAAGGGTATAGTGATAAGAGAACATAACTCTCGCAGTTACTGGGTTGGAACAGAAAATAGTGAAATTAGGAGAAATAAAAAACATTTATTTCTTTTAAAACAGGATTGTAATAGTGACAGCCTAGAAGAATTTTACTTACTATTACCTGAAGATACAGTTAGAAATGATGATATTGCAGATTATAGTGAAGGTGATGATGTTGAGGAGGATGTTGATGATATTGAGTTAAAACCAACTCAAGTCATGATATTAATGACGATGCTGACAATAGTACAGAAACTTAGAGCCTGTAGAAGAAACTGTAGTTGTCACCATGTCGGGGAGACGGAGTAAGAGGTGGGTTGATCTGGTTATGGTATATTATTAAAATGCTAATAGTGTAGTAGACAAACCAAAACAATGAACATGAGGCATGAAAGATGATGGGCAGTGGACTGTGATGAAGTCGAACGCTAAACAGAGAACTGAAGAGCCTAAAAAAGCGACAACTTTTTGGATTAGAAAAAAATAAGTGAAAATAAAAAAATATTAAAATAGGGAGAAAGAGGTTACAGCACAGATTTGAGAAGCAGATGGAACAGTTAGAGAAGGAAAAAGTGGAGTTGAGTGAAGAATAAAAAAGCTCTGTCGTCCTCCAAGGCATCTTAGCTGAAATGGCCAAGGTGAAAGTCCATTTGCTTGCTAGGTCTGTGGTCAGGGTGGAAATTGTAGGTGTTGCTAAAAACTCCCTATAGGAGTCTCTTGAGACCTCAGGGTTGTCCAAAAGCAGCAAGCCTGTCAGTACGACAGATGCCTGCTCCTGTCAATATGAGTCCGAGACCCTTGACCTAGCTGCAAAGAAAGAGTCATTGAGAAGCGAAAGAGGTGATGGATTACTTGGAATGGAAGGAAATTTGTAGTTTTAATTGTGGAAGTTTGTAACTTGATTGTTTTGGATTGTTTTGATAATATATGAAGATGTCTACGGCATTGGTGAAACACTACCAGGAGTCCAGGTCAATGACAAAATTGCAATGATGTTAAAGCTAACAGATTACAACAGTATTGGGTTAACGGCTTTATTGGCTTTCTAGGACTATTGGTATATAAGCTATACAGGACTTCACGGACACTCTTATTCTGCAGTGTTGTAACCATGTAGGTACCTGCACATTATTTAACATTATATACAGGTACCTACCTGGTTACAGAGAACAAACCATGCATAAAACATAAAAGGGGTCGTTCAGAAAAACAGAAATCTTTCGTTGATGCAGTCGTACTGCGCACACACTCTCTGCATGTATATTCTTGGTTGATTGCATGTCATGCATGTATACTTATATTCTTATTAAATAAATACAATTTTTATTAGCACTTAACACTCGGTGTTGCTGTTTGACTGCCTTGTGGAGAGTAAAGAGACCCAGCCGTTTATTTTACAATAAGCTGAGAAAAAACTGAGAAGCGTGGCTTCATCAGAGACTGCTAACCAACTGCAAAGCACTACATATTTGCTTCTGGAACAATCGTATCTGATTTCACTTTATTGAAAAACTAAACAATGACAGTAATATTTCTAAAAATGACACAGCTACCAACACAAAGTAAAACCTCTGCACATATAAAGCATAACCCGATCACCGAGTTCTATGACTTACTATCACAAGCCTTTATACACCTACGCATGCCTTCACAAAACTAACATGTATGAAGATTACAGCGACTGAAAATGACAACTTAATATACATAAACACTTCGACGTAGACACAGAAAGTGCATTTTATGTACAAGGCGCTGTGGTTTTGCAATCAGGTAAATAAAAAGTATAATAATTTTTCATAATCATAACAATAGTTTTACTTTAATACTTGATTCTGATGCTCACTAAGAGGATCCTAGTGAGAAAATTCCATTCTGAGCAGAATTTTCAATCGTCACGGTATTTTGTCAAAGTCCAATTTCTACTACAGAAATGTTTTTTTTTACAAATCTTACAAATAATAAATTTAAGTACGATTTATAAACATAAAGATAGCGAAACTACGTTATCTATTCCCGTTTAGCCGTAAAGTGAAAATACTATTGACGTCCTTGAATAGCGCGAATCAATAACAAGTAAAAAGTTGGACCCAATAGTTTATGTTATATGATTATAATTGTCGCAACTCAGGCTATCTTGACGTATGGATTCTGAATAGTTACATAAAGTATACGAAAGTCACGGGGCCGGTGAGATGTCACAGATATTGGCCGATATTAGTACCGTAGTCGAACTGTATGCGTAAATCAACAGTGTCCAGTCTTCTGTACCATTTTATTAGGCTTTTAGATTCAAAACTGGCCAAAAGCACCAAAACTCATAGTAATATTAGTATTGATCATTAAAACCCAGTCATTTTTACTGCGCTGACCACCGCTATTATAAGTTAATAAAATATTTAAAAATCGTTCGACATGAGTTTTGGAAAGTAACATAGAATCAATAGAATCATCTCGATGGCTTGGTTAAGTTTCAAATTATTGCGTATATTGACGTGTATAAACGATGTATTATGCTTGAGTACAGTATATATTGAATGAATACAAGTAGACTGTTCTTGACAATACTGGGATATTAACTGAGGACACATTGTTTTGTTATGCTGTGTCATAGATTCTCATTAATATAGTATTTATTAGAGCGTGATTTGTTGCAGGTTCGTATGCATATATTTGTCTGTAAGGCTTGACTGACTAACAATAACTGATTGAGTACCAAGATACAAGAATTTATCATGCAGAAATAGACGTTGTACAAACATTATTATCTGCCGCAAATGGTCCATTGTAAGCAGGTATATAAACATTGCAGCAATGTGGATGTAATAATAGCCCACAAAAATGACACTAATAAAAACACATTCAAAGCTATACAATAGGGATAATGGGATTCCAATAAGGCATAATACAGGTGTCTGCAAAAACCCTTATATTATTACAAAACCTGTGACACCTCCTTTCCCATAAATTCAAGCAGTGAAGCAATGGTTATAATATGCGTGATTACTAATACACATATAGCAAGCTATTTAGAGGTTCATACGACAAGCAGGCAGCCCATTTTAATACAAAATATAGTCTTTAAATTTTCCAGGTTTCCGTAGAGTACGACCTGACCTAGATTGTGGCACTGTCACCACCCCAGAAGGCTCCAAAGTGCAGGGGGCTGCTGGCAAAGCATGAGTTTGAATGTTAACATTCTGATTTGGCACAGAACTAGGAGTTGTGTGTGCATGTACCTTAGTTCCAGCTGCTGGCACAGCACTGGGCAGCGACTTGCTAAATATTTTAGTTGGATGTTCAACACTACCTAACCTGATGTCCTTCCTGTTCCTACGAAATATCTGTCCACCCTCTACCTCAATTGCGTATGATCTCTCACCTACCACCTCTACAACTACCCCTGGGATCCATTTGCCTTGAGCAGTTTTGAAGTAAACCTTCTGGCCTAGTTTGATGGTTGTTTTGCTTGGTCCACTGTGCCTATCATGGTGGTATTTTGACTGACACTGCCGAGCTGCCAACTTTTTGCGCACATCAACCAAGTCATAGCCTATAACCTTGTAACTATCAACAGATTCTGGCATTCTTTCGCGCAGCTTACGGCCTTGCAACAACACAGCTGGAGAGGGCAACTCCTCACTGATAGGAGTATTTCTAAGTGCAGTTAAGCCTGGATACCAACTCTTGCCCTCAGCCTGACATTTAGTCATCATAGCTTTCACTGTGCCTACTACTCTCTCCACTTGCCCATTTCCTGAAGGATGGAGAGGTGAACTGGATTTGTGCTCAATGCTATTTCCCTTGCAGAATTCTGAAAATGCCCTAGAACTGAACTGTGGCCCATTGTCTGAAACAATTTGTGCAGGTGTGCCAAAATCACTAAATATTTGTTGCAGTGCCAAGATAACAGTTTTGCTTGACATGTTTCTAGCTAATTGCTTTATTATTGGCCACTTACTCAGATAGTCAACAGCTAGCAGATAGTCTGCTCCATTCAAGTGGAATATGTCAATACCTATTGCCTCGAATGGATAGTCTGGCACTGAGAATGGTATCAAAGGCTCTTTTCTCTCATTCCTCTCAGCCTGGCGACATGGTTCGCATGACATGCATTTCTCTTCTATCCTACGTCTCAAACCAGGCCAAAACACTGATTGTGAAGCCCGCTGCACTGTTTTTGTTGTACCCTGGTGAGCTGTGTGCAATGACTCCACAACCTCGTCGCGCAATGCAACAGGTATGATCAACCTTGAACCATAGAAAACCACACCATCAAGAGTAGACAAGTTGTGTCTCAAGTTCCAGTAAGGCATTGCCATTGCAGCGCAACTTTTCTTGCATGTAGGCCATCCATTTTCTACGTAGCGCTTAACCACTGCTAATTCCTTGTCACTACTTGTAGCGCGTTGATACTTGCTCATCACATCAGCTGATCTAATTACTACTTCACAAACAGACAATAATGGATCAACCTGTAGGTCATCATGGAGGTCAGTGCCCTCACGGCAAGCTCTAGACAGAGTATCTGCCAACACCATTTCTGCCCCTGGCTTGTACTTCAACTCGACAGTAAGTGGATACGATAACAACTGTAGGCGCATAGCAGCAAGTCTGGGAGACAAGCCATTGATATCTTTCTTCAGCAATCCAATGAGTGGAAGATGGTCAGTCTCTACCACTACTTTTTCACGTCCCCAACAATAATATTTGAACCTGCTGCAAGCAAAAACAATAGCCAAAAGCTCTTTTTCAATTTGGCTGTAACGCTGCTGACAATCAGTCAAAGACTTAGCTGCAAACTCTATTGGCCTCCCGTCCTGCATTAGAACGGCACCTAGGCTATGAGAAGAACTGTCTGCTGACAACACTATGGGCTTAGACTCATCATAAAATGCCAGTGTTGGTGCTGCACTTATGAGCTCTTTGATTTGGTTGAATGATTTCAATTGTGGGGATTCCCAAATGAATTGTGCATGTTTCTTGCTGATCTCTCTCAAGGGGTGTGTGTGTTCGTACAAGTTTGGAATGAATTTTGACAAGTAGCCAACAAATCCCAAAAACCTTTGCACTGCTTTCTTATCTTCTGGCACAGTCATGTTTTTTACTGCTTCGACTTTTAACTTACATGCTCGCACCCCCTCAGCAGTTAGATTGTGGCCCAAATATTGAATAGACTGTTTCAACAAGACACATTTTTCTGCATTCAATGTAATGCCTAGCCGCATACATCTCTCTAGCACTTTCCTAAGCCTTACGTTGTGCTCATCTACTGTTGCAGCATGTACAAGAATGTCATCAATGTAGATTTCCACCCCTTCAAGACCCGACAATGCATCTGCCATGCGCTGATGGAATAACTCAGGTGCATTGCTTACACCCATGGGTAGCCTTACATATCTATACTTGCCAAATGGAGTGACAAAGCTAGTCAATTTTGAGAAATCATGATCTAGTTGTATCTGATGGAACCCCTGCTTAGCGTCTAAAGTGCTAAAGTACTTGGACCCTGAGATCCTGGCAAATATTTCCGTGTTGGTGGGAATTGAACATTGAGTTCTAATTAACTGGCTATTCAAATACTGTGGGTCTAAGCATATTCTGATGTTACCATTCGGTTTATTCACTATTACCAATGGTGTCAGCCACTGTGAGGGCTCGTGATCACGAACTATGACACCAGAATTCTCAAGTTTTGTTAGCTCTGTTTTTAATTTCTGTCGCATGTGGTGAGGCACTTGTCGAGGGGGCACTGCTTTTGGTTCTGCCGTTTGTTTCAACTCTAATTTTGCTGGTTTCTCAAAACATCCCAAACCTTCAAAAACTGCAGGAAACTCTGATACCATGTCAGAAATAGCAATGGCATCAGGCTTGGAAGCTTGCGCAATTTTTGCTATGCTAGGTATTAGTCCAAGTGCTCTGACAGCAGGTAACCCTAGCAGAGTTGTGTCCCTAGTCTCAGTGATATAGAATGTTGTTTCTGTGCTTAAACCATTTTCAGGAATTTCAACACTCAACTCAGCCTTGCCAACAACTGGTATAGCCCGCCCCGAGAAACCCACTAATGTAGCTCCAGTTCTAACAACCCGTGTCAAGCCTAACTCTAAAAACATTTGTTTGGGCATCACACTAACTTGGGCACCTGTGTCAACCTGAACATCAATAGGCTTGCCATGAACCTTCACATTAATTAGCCACTTATTGTCTGACTGATTAGTACTTACTGGTCTAGCATGGTTAGTAGGACTATCTACAGCATGCACGTAGAAAGTTTCACTTACGTCTCCGTCGCACAGGCTTTCTTTGGAAGCTACCGAAAGTTCGTTTACACGTTTCTTGTGAGATGATGCGATGGAGCCCTGCTGTTTAGATTTGCATACCTTGGCAAAATGTCCCCGGCGTTTACAGTTCATGCATTCTTTGCCATATGCAGGGCATCTTCCTCGGTCGTGAGATGATCCGCAGTATTTACATCCATGAATATATGGAGGATTGTTACTGTGTCTGTTTATAGTCGTCGAGTTTCTTCCTGATGTCGTTGGGTGAGATTGCGTTTTGGCATGTGAATGATGTGATGTTCTTTTGTGAAAGCGAACGTGGGTAGTTAGTACAGTAGCTTTGTCGCCATCTATTTCCGCTTTTTGGTTCTCCAGAATTATTTCCTTAGTGCGAAGTTGTTGCTTGATTTCCTCGAGTGTAACGTCGGGATTGATCTGTAAATCTCGGGCTAGTGCTTTGTCTCTCATTCCGGCAAGTAAGCGAGTGCGCAGCATGTCATTTCTCTGGTCGTCATTCCAGCTGCACTTAGAGGCTAGCTCATGTAAGTTTCTAATAAACTGTTCGTTGGTTTCTCCGGCAAGTTGAAGACGTGACCCAAAGAGAACAGCGTAGTGCAAGTGGTTGCTTCTAGGATTGAAGTAATTATCGAACCCTTCTAAAGTTCTCAGGTATAATGTTTCTTCTGCATTTTCGGCTTCAATTCCTGCTGCTTCGTCTGCTTCTCTAGGTGGTCTAATCTGGATTTGATCTGCTATAGCTTCAGCCTCTTCTCCCATGGCAAATATCAGCGTGTCAACTTGTCTCTGTGCTGATCTCTCGCATAGCCCTGAAGCGCTTCTGTATCTTTCGAAACGCTTCCTCCAGTCCGGCCAAGCCTTTTGAGAGCTGCTGAAATCTAGCTCCGCTGGTGGTTTCAATGAACTCATTTTGTTTGTGAAGTTTCTGTGAAGTCTATTTTCTTTGTTAAATCCTGCCTACGACGCCATGTTGCAGGTTCGTATGCATATATTTGTCTGTAAGGCTTGACTGACTAACAATAACTGATTGAGTACCAAGATACAAGAATTTATCATGCAGAAATAGACGTTGTACAAACATTATTATCTGCCGCAAATGGTCCATTGTAAGCAGGTATATAAACATTGCAGCAATGTGGATGTAATAATAGCCCACAAAAATGACACTAATAAAAAACACATTCAAAGCTATACAATAGGGATAATGGGATTCCAATAAGGCATAATACAGGTGTCTGCAAAAACCCTTATATTATTACAAAACCTGTGACATGATTGATTAAAACTAAGCTTATTGTTTTATTCTCAAGATGGAAACTGATAACAACGTAGTCAGATGATCCTCCCGTCATTGGACTAAAACTTAGGCAAGGAGACACAACTCCTAAATTTATAATATGAATAATATAACATCTCTCTTTCTAATATATGGATAGTGCTCAAGCTATTATCTAAACTAAAACATTTTACAAAACCGACCAGGTTTAATACCGAAATAACTATAAAACAACAAATGCAAAATAAATGCTACCACGGTTCAAATTTTCATATCTCATCACGAAACCTCACAGGCTTCATAACCGGCCTGCCGCATCGCGTCCGCCGGACAGCAGGTGACCCCACAACCCGAGCCTGATCTCCACTGCCAACGGGTGATTTAGCACTCGAAGCCATTTTGTGATCAACAACAGTACCAGAACTTGGGCAGGGCTGACTTGATTTAAACTCGGTCTCTGTGATGGGTTTAGATTCGGAACCAGGATCAATGACCGGTCCAGGATCCTTAACAACCTCAGACTCACCCGTAAATTGTGACTGATCTGGCTTTAAGTGCACTCTAATTTTACGGATGATAATTCCAGTGGCTTTGCTTTCTAATAAGTAAGATCTAGCCTGAGTGTTATGTTCTTTTATGATTGCAGGCTCCCGATTACCTTTTTGTGATCGAAAACGCACTGGCTGGCCCTCAGAAAGCACTATTCTCTCTGGCGTCTTCGAATCATAGTTGGCTTTCATACTACGCTGTCTTGCTTCAAAATTAGCTCTTACCTCTTCTCTATTGTAAGCCCAAGGGAATAGACACTTGGCTTGTGTGGGAATGCCGTCAAATAAAGTCTTACCCTGTGATAGCTGAGCTGGAGAAGGCAAATTACCGGCTAAAGGAGTGTTTCGCAGCATCTGCAATGCGTTCCAGAAACACTGACCATCTTCGACTGCTTTAGTCATGAGTCGCTTGACCGTTTGAATAGCCCTCTCCACCTGACCATTAGACCTTGCATAACCAGGTGAAGAAGTGATGTGACTATCAATGCCATACTGAGCCGCAGATTCCCTAAAATCTCTAGAGCTATATTGCAGACCATTATCAGATCTTATGGTTCCAACCTGACCATAATCTGCGAACTGTTTCTTAAACTCAGCTATGATACTTTTGCTTGTTAAATCGTCTAGTTTAGCGACTGTAACCCACTTAAAATAGTAATCTACATTGAGTAAATAATGACTATCACCTAGCTGGAAAAGGTCACTGCTTATAGTTTGCCAAGGATACTCGGGAATCTCGGCAGGAATCAACGGGGCATTGCATTGAGCGTTGTCGTGTTGCTTACAAATGCTGCATGACGCTAGTTTGTCCATGATTCTATTACACATACCCGGCCAAAAGACAGCAGGTCTAGCTCGCTGTTGAGTTCTAGTTATGCCTTGATGGCTGGTATGCAAACGATCAATGATCTCAGCTTGCTTTTGTGAGAGAATTATCAATCGATCACCGTAAAACAGCAACTCTTCATATAGACTAAGATCTAACCTAAACTGCCAATATGGTTTTGCTAAAGTTTGACACTGCCTTTTCTTACTTGGCCAGCCTAACCTAACGTACCGCATCACTACTCTCAGCGCATCATTCTGACTTGTAGCCTCAATGTATTCATTAGTAGCTGCTGACTCAATTCTCACTGCACAAATCTGTGGCATTGGATCTTCAAATATCAAGTCAACTAAATAAGTACTAGTCCTACAGGACCTGGACAGGTAGTCTGAAATGTACATATGCTTACCAGGCACGTGAATCACTTCGTATGGGTAATGCTGCATTCGCATGCGCTGTAGCCTAGGGGTCAAATCACTTAGAGGTTTTCAGTTTATACTAACCAGTGGCTGGTGATCAGACTCGACTGTAACGTTCCTACTATACACATACTGTTGAAACCTAGTTAACCCAAATCGCACAGCTAGCATTTCTTTTTCTACCTGCCCATATAGACACTGAGTAGGCATCAGTGATTGTGCAGCAAATTCTATTGGCTGTCCATCTTGTAACAGGACAGCATCCAGGCTATGGGAACTTGCATCTACATTAACTACGACTGTTTTGTCTGGATCAAATAGAGCGCGTACTGGGGTATGACTGACAAGATTTTTCACATTTTCAAAGGCCTTATCGTGGACAACATCCCAGCAAAATTCAACCCTGTCTTTTAACAAGTCCCTCAGCACCTTGGTGTGTTCTGACAAGTTGGGACAAAACTTGGCTAGGTAGGTTACCATCCCAAGGAAGGATCTTACCTCTGTCTTGCTTGACAGAGTAATCGTTTCCTGTATAGCTCGGATTCGTTCGTCCGAAGGACTGATACCTGTGACTGACACTATATGCCCGAGAAACTTGACAGATTGCCTACTGAAACAGCATTTTTTCATGTTCAGCTTTAGACCTGCTTTTCTGAACCTACTTAGAACTTCACATAGCTTTTTGTCATGCTCTACCTGACTTGAGGCATGTATTAAGATATCATCAATGTATACCTCAACTCCTGACATATCACTCACCAACTCAGCGATTGTTTTATGAAAAAACTCGGGGGCTGATGTTATGCCAAAGGGTAAACGTTTAAATCTGAAGCGACCAAAAGGTGTCAGAAATGCAGTAAGCTTAGACGACTCCTCATCAATAGGTATTTGGTGAAACCCGGCCTGTGCGTCTAAAGTCGAAACACAGTAGACCCTGCTAACCTAGCGTAAATGTCACTAATGGTAGGTAACAAAAAACCGGTCTCTAATTGTGCAGAAATTTAGATGTTGGGGATCTAGACATATTCTAAGTGATCCATCTGACTTCAAGACTGGAACAATTTGATTCAGCCATGGGCTTGGCTCTATGCACTTACAGATAATGTCCAGCGACATAAGACGATCCAACTCGGCTTCTAGCTTACCTCTGAGAGCATGTGGCACTGTTGTGGGCGCACAACTAATCGGTTGGGCATCGGGTTTAAGCGTAATAGTATGAGTTATCTCCAACTTACCGAACCCATCGAAAACATCTGCGAACTCGTCAGCTAAGTCACACTTACCTGTGATATCCTGCAGCTGAAGTTTAAGATTAGTACTAACCACAGAGACCGTGTTGATTATACCCAATCGTTGAATAGATGGTAGGCCCAGTAATGTGCGTGCTTTAAAGCCCGATTCCAATACGTGAAATAGAATAGTCTGACTCTGTTGTTTGTATTTAGCATGTACTTCTGTGACACCTAAAACAGGCAAAACATGACCGGAATATGCCGTCAACCGCGTCCGACTAGGCACAACTGCGGCCCCAGGCAAAACCCTCTGAAGCTCAGTTTGAGATATTACGTTAGCTTGAGCACCTGTGTCGGCTTTTGCACTCAAAACTTTACTATTCACTTCTAAATCCAAAAACCATTCATTGCTAACATCTAATATTTCCTTATCTAAACCTAAATCTACAGAAAATCCGTCTACAGTTATCATGTTCTTTTCAACAGCAATCGAATGTATTTGGAGATTGCGAGTGTCGATACAGAAGTCGGAGTTATCACATGCTTCAGCCTGCTCCTCAACGATCACTTCGTCAGCTTTTGTCGTCCTCTGCTGACACAACAGCAGAATGATTTATTTTTGAGCAGATTTTGCAGGTTTTTCCAAAGGCTAGGCATGCACGTGGCGGATGTGACCGGCCACAATATTTGCAATCCCGTTATACAGTGGGCTGCTTATGCGCTGATGGTTTGCTACTGGACTTGATAACTGCCACCTGAGCTTCCTTCTTCATTTGTTTTTCTATTGTTTCCTTTGCTCTCATTTTAGACGTTACAGTTTCTAGAGTAACTGCCTCATCCAGTTGTAACTCAGCGCTCAAGGATGTGTCGCGCATACCTGACAAGAGTCTATCCTTGATCATGTCTGCTTGTGTGAGATTAGCGTTAAATCTACATTTCACAGCGAGAGAATGAATACTTCTGATATATTCCTCGGTTGATTCTTCATTAGATTGTCTACGATTATAAAACTGGATTCTATAATTTAGCACATTTGTTCTGGGTTGAAAGTATTCAGTGAAACCTGTAAGAACTGCATCAAGAGTTATGCCTTCCTCTTTTATGTTCAACTGTGTGTATACGTCTTTGCTCTCTGGGCCTCAGATATACAACAGCGTGTCGATCTGCACTTGAACTTCTTGCGCCTTGAGACCGCTAATGTTTCTGTATTGTTGGAATCGTTTATTCCATTCTGGCCATGCTGTGGAAGCATTTGCAAAGTCCATAGGCGTGGGTGTGTCCACTTTAATAGGCGAGGGGAGTCTAGCTGGAGCTGCTGCAACTGTAGTTTCCTCCTCATCATCACTAGCCATTTCAAAACCAAGCCAAGAAATGAACTGCTACTAGTGCTATCACACTAGTAAAATTATAGTAACAACTCAATTGATGTACTTAGCTGTTTAGTGCAGCTGCTTGCATCCGGAGGCCAGGCAAACACAAGCAATTGTAGGCATTAAGGTCACTGGCACCCGTCTGACACCATGTTATGTTATGCTGTGTCATAGATTCTCATTAATATAGTATTTATTAGAGCGTGATTGATTAAAACAAAGCTTATTGTTTTATTCTCAAGATAGAAACTGATAACATAACGGAGTCACATGATCCTCCCGTCATTGGACCAAAACCTAGGCAAGGAGACACAACTCTTAAATTTATAATATGATAAATAATATAACAACATTTCACACAGGATATTAAAAACAACATGATGAAATAGGATGTGATACACCACAACTAATGACCATAGTTAACCCAACAAATGACCATAGCTAAACAATGTTAGCTGACATCATATTATGACATCTCCTTTTTTTCCAACATACGACTTGTGGTTGGTTGCGTTGTGAGAAAATTCAAAAGCAATATTCACCCAATCCAAACAATATCTAAGCAACGGTGTGTGTAAGCTAAAGATAAAATGAAGCTAAAATAAAACATGAACTTATTCATGCTGCTTGCGATTTACTCTATTACAGATATAATATATGATAGCAAATTCCATGCATAGTAGCAATAAGCCATATTAGCCATAATATATGCTAAGCTAAAACATGAAGTGATTCATGCTGCATGCATACTACCACTACAAGTATAATATATATGACAGAAAACTTTATGCATATGTAGCTAGACGATTAATATCATAAGTCGAAAATGTCACATGAAATTGTGCAGGATTTTTCATGATTCACAGCATTTTTCAGAGCAAGTACCAGCTATTTGAAATAAACAATTGTGTCCTGATATTTGGATGGCAGCCTATGTTCACGATGCGGTCACGGAAAACGAGGGGGATCTCGGGCAGCTATATCTTCTGGTGGCACAACTGCTGGCATCTCCTTATCAGCACTTACCTCCTAACCGCCCATATTTACCTCACCTGCATCACTAGACACATCACTCTCACTTACCTTACTAGCTTTACAAATATCTTTTCAATTTTTCCTGTACTCTGTCCCACGTGGCCTTCTGACCAGATATGAACGCTCGCTTACCTGACTACCTACATTTCCTCTAACCCACGGTCCTTCGGTCATTTTAAAATAGCAATATTGCCCTTTGTTTAACTGCATCTTTTCGTTTCCAGCCCGACTGTCAAAGTAAAACTTGTCTTGCTCTTTTTGCTCACCCGACTGCTTTCGTAGCTTCAGTAAGTCATATGGCTGCACTGCATATTGTTTAGCAGCAACTGGAATTTTATCCCGTAGCACCCTACCCTGCAAATACTGAGCGGGTAATCGCAAGCCATTTGCTATGGGAGTGTTCCTAATAGCCAGCAACCCATCGACCCAATTGTCACCTGCATTCATGCACTTTTTCATCATTGCCTTGACTGTACCTATAGTGGGCTCAACTTGGCCATTACCAGTTGCATGCAATGGAGAGCTGGTCCTGTGCATTACACAATATTGTAAGCAAAACTGTTGGAACTCTAAGCACGTAAACTAACTGGCATTATCACTTATCAACTTCTCTGGAGTACCCCAATCAGCGAAAATCTCTCTTAAAGCCTGTATCGCACATCTACAAGATGTTGCCTGTCTCAGGGCCTTAACAATGGGCCATTTAGTCAAATAGTCTACTGCCATAATGTAACTATTTCATCCTTGTGTGCACCGATACCTTTCCCAGATAGCTCATGGCCCAGAAAAACAACCCTTTTTTGGCAGAAAACACCTTTTGCTTTGTTCAAAGTAATGCCGGCTTCTGCAAGGCGCTCCAGAATAGCTTCCAACCTTGCATCATGTTCATCTAAAGTTTTAGCATGAATCAGCACGTCATCAATGTACACTTCTACACCGGCAATACCTTTCAGCAAGTCCACCATAAGTTGGTGAAAGATTTCAGGTGCATTAGTGATGCCGATTGCCAATCTCAAGTATTTAACTTTTTTCAAATGGTGTTAAAAAACATGTCAGCTTAGATGACTTTTCTTCAAAAACGAGCTGGCGAAAACCTTGCTTTCCATTTAGACATGAAAAGTACTTGGACCCATGGATGCGTCAAAATATTGCTTGTCTCCAATTGCTTCGCCATTGGAGAGAAGCCACTGTTTTCTCGCCATCTAACTCCACTTGCTGATTTCGTAAAATAGTCTCTTTTGCTCTCATTTTTGCCTTGATGGTGTTCACAGTTACATCTGCATCAAGTTGTAACTCTTTCGAAAGAGCTTTATCTTCCATTCCAGCCAGTAATCTCATTTTTAGCATAATATTTTGTTGTTCTGGACTGAATCCGCACTTACTGATTAACTCATACAATTCACGGATGAATTGTTCATTTGTTTGTCCCATAACTTGCACACAGCTGCCAAGAATAATTTGATAATGAAGTGTATTGCTGGTTGGGTTGCAGTAATTGTTGAACGCTTCAACTGTATTGTCATACAACTTACTTGGGTTGGCTGTTGCTTCTTCTGTAGATGGTGTTAATATTGTCAGCTGCGCGAAAACCTTTTTTTCTCCGTCTTCTCTTACATAGATTAAAGACTGGCACTTTTCGACTGGCACTTTTTTCATTTATTCCACTGGCTTGTCTGAATCTTTGGAATCGTTTGATCCAATCGCTCCAGCTTTCCTGAGTATACCACACCTTCCTGTGATACACCACAACTAATGACCATAGTTAACCCACGAAATGACCATAGCTAAACAATGTTAACTGACATCATATTATGACATTAAGTAAACTCGCAAAGTAAACGCCTTCAAGTAAAAGTAGATTTTGTTAAAAAGTCCTCGTATGTTTACCTGAGTAATGGGTAATCCGACAAATTTAACTAACATTGTTGTGTCTATTGAGGTTTGTGTTGGCATAGCGATGCTCTACTATAAAGACCATGTTTAAGTTGGCAAGTAATAGGCTATTTTTTACTGCTCGTTTTAGCTGGAGTTCATCTTTGAATGTTATTTTCAATGTACGCAGTAGTTGCTGGTCTTTGATAAGCCTAAAAAATGAGGCACTGGAATATTTGTTTTGTATGGCATTAAATATTTCTCAGTCAAGTAAATCTTTAGGAACTCCTTTTACCTTACCAATATGTTCCAATGAGTTTGTGGGGTCGATAGTCATTCTAATAGCTGAGCCACCAAAACTATCGGCTTTCCAGTCTTCGGTGATCTTAGCTGCTGTCTCTGCAAATTCGAGTTGTACTATAAATCTCGGATTTGGCGAGTGAAATTTGTATCTGTTGACCATATCTATTATGAGAGGACCATGGTTAACGCATAACATATGCCGTATCGTGTCTTGTTTAGTGTGCTTGAATAGATTTTTGTCGAGGTTTTCGTCACTTGGGCTTATGACAATACAGTTTTCAGGTTTACATACTGTAGTAAATGTTTTACTTGATTTGAGTTGACTAGCATTGATTCTGTTAGCTGGAGGTGTAGTAGTAAAAGGAATTTGTTTAAATTCAGAGATTTTGCTCCAACCTTCACAGAAATTAGCCAGCAAGCGTAGGCAGTGTAATGTATAGAAGCGAGATAATATTTGTATTATGAGTAACACAATTGCAGTAACGATAATAACAATGTTATATAGGTATGACCGTAATAATGCAATAATAATATGATACGTAGTAGTTGTGATAAAGTCGATGTGAGCTGCATGATAAAAATATAATGTTACTTAGGAATGGCGCTTTCCTGTATACCCGGTCTTGAGCTCTTCAGTCCGGGTAGATAAATGTAGATTAAATACGAGTGGATATCATGCTTTAAATACGAGAGTAATGCGTAAAGAAATTGCCATCGCCAGATTAAAAATAATTATAAAAGGTACTTACGACTATACTATTACAATAAAAATAACCAACAGATATTATATGATAGTCTAAGTCAAACAGTACCATCTAGCAGCCCTATCCTATCGTTACTGCTACACAATTGTTCATTAAAGGGTGATTTCCGGTAGACAGCCGCACGGTCTTCATCTATGTGGCTGTTATCATCTTTAGCTCTTCAGGCAGCTCCTCTATCGAGAGTTGTCCTATCTATATGATTTCACTTCATCAGTAACAAGGTTAGTTGTAGAGTTTACCATAGGATTACTATTGGTATGAGTATTTCCGTTGATCGCGGATGTTGGAGTGCAAATGGTTGTATCCGAGTGTTATGATTTGGAATATCTGTTTGTGCAGTGCAAACATTGGCATAAGTCTGATTCGATTTTTATATCTCAGTAAGTTGAAATGTTAAAGAAGTGATTTTGGCTTGAAGCTCTTCTAGTTTTGTACAAGTAGATGCCGGTAGAATATTGTTTTGTGTTGGTAGCTGATTTTCTATTTTACAGATTCTTTCTGTCAGCTGACTGACCACCTTTTCTAGCTTTGAGCAGTTACTACAGGAGTTAGCATCAGTAGGTTTTATATTAGTGGGACTGTTTCCTGTTTTCTAGTAGTTTTCTGGAATGCTGAAGCTGTTCATTAGAGAGTGGGAATAGAATAATCCATAATATAGTAGTCAGGAGGGTTGCATTTTAATTTGGCTAGCATAAAGTCTTCGGCTTTAGCTAAAGTAGGACAGCTTTTGAAGCACTGTCCACTAAAGTGTTAAACTTGCTTTTCAGCTAAGCTCCAATTTTCATACATACCAGGCTTGTGATCGTTGGCCACTGCATAGAACTTCGCACTCGTAGATTTTTTGGTGTCATCTAGATTATCGTCAATCATTTCAATGCCCGCAGCTGGCAATAATAAAAAACATACTTATACTTTCAAAATCGATATCGGCGATGAAAATTTCAACCTGCCGCCATGCTCGATCTTGACCTTCTAATGTGATGTGTGTGTTAGAGTAAGTATATCCATGTATGAATATATGTGAAGCGGTTTCTATAAACTATTCCGTGATTGTTTGAAGCCAATAACGACTTGTGAGTTCTCAAGTGTGCATAGCTTAAGGAATGGCAAGCATAGCTTAGGGGAGGGGGGTTACACTGGGATGAAAAACGATAATTTTTGTCTACACTTGAATTTTCTGGTTGGATTTTGCTATAATTTGGAACATTATAACATTGATATGTTTTCTATATGTAGCTACGATTGTTTACCGATCTTAATGAAACTTTTGGCAAGACTTCAATTTCCCTACAAGCTTCCAATTGTCCCAATGCACCCCAGTAGCAGGGTGCATTGTGTTTGGTGCATGGCGTATTTTAGGTATATATACAGGTATATATATAGGTATACGTATGATTTAGCGTGTAATGTATGAGACAACTTGTTTGTTTATTCAATGAACATCTGAGAGCCACTGACTTGTAATCCACAGTCCAATGTACAATAAATCCATAAGCGCTTAGTAGGCGGAGCTAACTCACTATCATGATATCCTATTATGAAAACCACACAAGACATCTCCTTTCTCATAGAACAAATACTAACCTAATCTATTAATAATTATAAGAAATGTGTCACACATGCGTAAGATGACATAATATATTGGAGGATGTTACAGTCCTTTAAAATTACATTCTTATACTTCTATGAAAAGTATTCTTATACTTCTATGAGAAGTATAAAGACAAACAGCTTCAAAGGATAAAATAAGTATTATTGGTTTATAAAAGTTCTGCACATAACATTGACTACATTGTGGGTTATTAGATTATTGTCTTTGGCATGTCTACAAAAATGATACTGGTAATAATACTAAAGCTTATCTAGGATATCACTAATATTTATTAAGTTTTTTTTCTAATCTACACCCACTATATCTTTACTCTTCCTACACAAACACAAAGCATGCCTTATTTGAAATTGTTATAAACCAGTCTGTCGGGTGCATTCACAGCTCTGCTAGACCTGGTTCTGTACTGTTGCTCAAGTTCTAACGTACGAGCTGTTTCTCTGTTCTCAGGCGTTATGTCAGTGCTCGTAAATTGTGATTCAAGCTCTGGTTGGACTAATTTTTTACATGGCATGGCAAATCTTACACCAATTGATTCACTTGACTTTGGAAAGTGATTTCGAGTTCTCCTAAAGTCACCTCTATCAGTTGCAATGATATGATATATGATTGAGGTTCATCACACTTGGATTTCACTTCCTAACACCCAATCATCTCCTATGAGTGCCCTAACTTGCTCCCCATTCTTTAGCACTTCCTATTCACCTCCAGCCTTGCGATCATAGCACATCTCATGCTTCGTCTGAATGCCTTCTCTGTTTGCTTGCAACTTCGTGTAATCATATGATCTGGGTGTAAGTGTGCAGTACTGCCATGACAGCTTGTCCTATATACATGTACTCTGTAAGACTGCGGATGGTGCTGGTAATTTGTCACTAATAAGTGTATTTCTGTATTCCTCAAACCTGTGTTGATTTTCTCTGGGTTACCCTTGCATTTTTCAACCAGTTTTTTAGCTATCTTGACATATGCCTCAGCCATACCATTAGACTGGGGATAACCTGGAGATGAGGTCACTAACACACCAACTTTATGTTGTTATTCTCACAGACCAACTGGCATAGTGGCTCAGTCATGTTAGCTAGATCTTCACAAAACTTACTCAGATAATTGACCATGCCCAAAAATCGCATCACTTCATTCTTGGTGCTCGGTGATTTCACATTTAAATTTGCACCAACCCTATCCCACTTTGGTGACAAACTATCAGACAGCACATGGCCTAAGAACACTACCTCTGTTTTGCAGATTTTTAATTTTTTGTTTAGCTTAACCCTTTCGCAAGTATATTGATTTATTAAACCTTTGTGTACAGAGTGAATTTATTTGCAAAACGACTAACAATTTGTACATAGGGATACATAAAACGTCATAACTTTTTTATTTACAGGAATAACTACATGAAATTTAAAATACATGTAACTAACACATATAGAAGTCACTACATGTGATATTTCTTGAAGCAGTCACCTCTGCATAACCCCACCCCACAGTCCTTGCACCATGTTGTAATTCTGGTGCCTTTGTAGTTTCCACCACCTCGGTTGCTAGCACATACTTCACATTTTTTTCGCTTTTTATCCGGAATGCTTTCAAGAAAGTGTCTATCAGTTTTTCTGCTTGCAGGTGTGCCAATACTTGGTCTTCCAACTTGACTGCGTGGCTCCTTGTAGTCGCCAATCAAACTTTCGACAACATCGATAATAAATTGGTGATGAGTCATTAGTTTGCCAGTTCTATTTGAATTTTCAAATAGGACTGGCATATGTAACATATGTGTGCATTTGTGAGAGTTCTGTCAATCAAGTGAAACACTACTTTTTCCAGCATTTTACTGTTCGAAACTCCGCTGCATACGCATCTGTCATCTGATCACTCATATCAATGCCACCCATTTCTGCGTTGTATTCCTGCACCACCTGGGGGATAGTTCGGGTGTCACCGAATCATCGTCGCACCTCTTCCACTTGTTTAGCAGATGCATGAGTGGTTAGTAATCGTACCTGTTTACGATCCATCCAATTTATCGCTAGCATGCCCACTTTTCTGCATGCAATAATGTCTCCTTTCTGTTTTAGTTTATGTTTCATTTCCTGTGGAAGTCCTTTAAGATTGGCCTGAACTGTGCCTGTGACATACACGCCTTTTTTCAACATTTCTTTGCAGAGCGGAACACTGGTGTAATAATTGTCTACAACGAGATGGTGATTTCTCTCAAAGAGGCCAGACATCAACGTTTCACACACTTTGTAAGGCTGGCCGTGAACTGATGTAGGCATTCCACTCGTGTGATAGAGGGTTCGGAAACAGTAGCCTGTTTTTGCATCACAAAGGTTATATTCTTTTGGACCTTATTGTTGGTTTTTTCTTTATTCGTATATACTTGACAAGGTTATGGCGACCCTTGAATCCAACAATAGACTCATCAATTGATATTGTACATGGCAGTTTGTACTGCTGGGACCATGCAGCATTCAGATGGTCAAACACTGGACGGAATTTGTATATTTGGTCATGCTCAGGAAAACACCATTTTGGTTCTTTGTTACGGTCTGAGACATAAAAGAAACGTAGAATGAGTTTAAATGTTTCCAGTTTGAATGTTTTTCTAAACACTGGCGTGTCCTGTGAGAAATGAGTGGTATCCCAGTATGAGTGGAATGAATGCTTATGCACAAGGCTCATGTTCAATAGTATGCCAATAAAAGCCCGCATAGTTTTTACATCAATGTCTTTCCATAGCTTGACTTTACTATTTGCTTTGATTTTGTGGTTCTGTGACAAATAATACTGGTAATATTTATTTGTTTCAATTACAATGAGCTCCCACAGAGACTGTCCACCTTCAGTAAGAGGGGCAAAAAACTTGTAAAAATACTGTACAGGTTCAGTGTCTTCAACAGGATTGAAAATAGGCCCACTTGTTCCAGTAAAACTATTCAGAGTGACTGAGTCGGCATCTAGATCGTTCACACTCTCCCACGTTGTAGCACTACTAGTAGTTAGATCATGACCGTCGGCACATTCAGATTCATCACAATCGCTACCGGTTTCTGACTCCACATCGAAATCATTGACATCAATATCGCTTCCACTGGAACAAGATTCATCAGTTTCTATCACATAATCAGCAATATCTTCCTCGTAGTTGGTTCTAGAAGCAATTTTCCGACGCGGTCGTTTCGTTTAACTTGCCATTTTTTTGTTTCGATAATAGTTTTAGTTTTGTTTCGTTAGTAGTAGTTCGCGATAGAAGATATTTCGGTTGAAGTGGATCGCCGTAGTAGTAACCATAGTAACTTTGTTCTTTTGTTAGGTTTGACTGACTATGATAGCGAACACAATAAGATTATGTTTAATAATATAAAGCTAGAAGAATATTTGATGAACTAAACAAAAATAGCCAATAACAAAACGGCTGACGAATAACGGCTTTTGGGATTTCCCAAATGACAAATGTCTGTTCGCTCAAAACTCCGGGGGACATTAATGTCGCATCACTTACGAAAGGGTTAAGCCCTATTTCCCTGCACACTTCCAAGAGCGCCTTTAGCCTAGTTTCGCATACTTCTTAGTGTCACCATACACTAGCATGTCGTCCATGTATAATTCTAAACCATATAGGTGAGATAGTTTTCAGCCAAAACCTTGTGAAATACCTCCGCACTAGAAGTCAAAACAAAAGATAATCTCTTGTAATAGTATTTACCAAATGGTGTACTGAATGCTGTCAGCTTCTGTCTTTTGTCACATAGCTCTATCTGATGGAACCCACTTTTCACATCAACAACAGTGAAATACTTTGCATTTCCTATTCTAGAAAAGATCTCTTGAGGTGTGGAAAGTGCATAGAATTCCCTAATTACAGCCTTGTTGAGGTGTGCATGATCTAAGCCTAACCTGATATCTTTGTTGAGTTTTGGCACTAAAGTGATAGGTGACACCCACTCTGTTGGCTCACTACATTTACCTATTATATTTAGGCTTTCTAAACGTTTTAGCTCAGCTTTCAGCTGCGATTGTTGGTGTATTGGCACCTTTCGACTAGCGCATGCTACTGGTTTTGAATCATTCAGTGTTATTGTATGTCTGTAAGAAGTGACTTTACCAAGACCCTCACAAACATCCCCAAAACCATCAAGCACACAAAGCTCTGTGACATGATACACCTGAGAACTCACCACCCCTATGTCATGCAGCGTACCTAGCCCCACTAGAGTTGACCACTTAGGATTTGCCGTTACATAAAATTTTGCTTTAAATTTACTACCTTGATAGGCAAAGCACAAACAATCATCCCTATTGTAGGTATGGTAGAGCCATTATACGCTGACAGACTGATTTCTGCAGGAAAAATTTCATGCTCCTTACCTAACCTCAACCAAATCAGATTTACTCAGGACATTCACCTGAGCTCCAGTATCTACCTTAGCCCTAATCAATACGTCTCTAGCAAAAATATTTACAAACCATACAGAATCTTTACATTCACTTACAGTTGCTACTGCTCCTATATCTATTTCAGCATTATTGTAATCCAAGTTGTCACGTAAGCATGAGTAGGTATCTTCACTTGCCTCATTGATTTGGCCTCTAGGCGGGTAGGAAGCAGGCTTACTGTTTGTGTTGCATGCCTTCGCGGAATGTCCTTTTTTCACACTTTTTACAAATTTTGCCATATGCTGGACAGTTGTACAGTTTATGTGATGTCAAACATCTCTCACACACTCTGCTGTTCATTTCTGCTCTTTTATGCTGCTGCTGATTGGTGCTTTGGCGCATGGCCCTCCATACCCTTGCGAACTTGTAATCGGCTCTACTCACTGTGCTGCTCTGTTGTCCAGCTTTCCACTTTGCATTTGTGCTCTGCCAACAGCATCTATATCTTGTTGGTTAATCTGAATATTCTCTTTTGCTCTCATTCTAGTCATGACTGCAGCCAGCGCGAGCTGTTCATCTGATAGCTGTTGTAGATCTAAACTCAGCTCTTCATCCTTCATTCCTGTCAATAGCCTGTACTTCAGATTGTCATCACTCTGTTCTCCAAAGCTACATTTCTCCATCAGGTAGTTCAATTCTCATATGTATTCCTCATTTGACTCATGTGGCTGCTGCTGCCTACTGTTGAATTTAACGACGCGGTGTGCTATGTTAGCTTTTGGCTAAAACTAGGTGTCAAATTTTTGCAGCAAATCCTCGTATTTTTTCAGCCTAACCGTTTCAAAAAGCTTTACAATTTAGTCTGCTGTGTCGCCCATAGTATACAGCAGCGAATCTCCCTGGAACTCTTCGGATTCTTTGTCTGTCTTTGATATCCTATGGAAACGCTGGTACTTTTGTTTCCATTCGGGCCAAGTCTCTGGCCTTGTAAAGTCAAAATTACACGGCGGCTTTGGTCCCATACCTTTTGTATAGATGTCTGTCCAATGAGTTCTGCTCCAGAACACAGTAATAGTCCTTCACTTACGCGTGGGTCCTAGTTCAACTGTTCCGACACCACGTTTAGTGCATCGCTTGTAGGTATACGTATGATATATCGTGTAATGTATGCGTAATTGTGTGTGTTTATTCAATTGACATCTGAGAGCCACTGACTTGTAATCCACAATCCAATGTACAATAACTCCATAAGTGCTTAGTAGGCAGAGCTAACTCACTATCCTGATATACTATTATGAAAACCACACAAGACATTTTGGGACAGTGGTGGGGTGCATTGGGATTATACCAAGTTCATTGCAAATAATACAAAGTTTGAAAATGTGTTGCACAATTTATGTTTTTACTAACAAACTATATAATAGTTATTTTATGACAGTGTCTATGCCACCATAATAATATGGTTAAGAACCAGTTATAACAGTCACATGTATTTGCTCAAGTCAACACAAAATGTCATCTGCTCAGCCAATCTGTCAAATTATCTGCTCAGCCAATCTCTGTGTTCCCCCACACTTGCTGGGTGGCGGCAAAATCATCACTATCTGATCATCATCGATAACTTTAAATATTTCATCACTCGCTGTGAAGAAATAGGATCCTTCTATGGATTTGTAGAGTGGCACCGTGCATTGATTGACTTCAAGATCTCTTTCTTCCACAACACCAACATAGTGTTACAAAGTTTGCTTTGTAGTGTATTTTATCAGCACATGGTCACCAACAGAGATGTTCTCCGAGATATATTTTTCTTCAAACAATTCACTCTCACACTCGCTGTTGTCATCTGAAAGTTTAGAAAGTGGCATGTCTGACTCCCTGTCAGAGGTTTCTGGTGTTATAGGTCGCTTTCTTTTCTTTTTGCTTATTTCTTTTGAACATTGTTTCTCTGGAGTGCCTAGCACTACCATCGTCTTGCTACGACTTCTACCATATCTTTTGCGAGGTGGAGCTTTTGGGAAGCGGCGAATGAGCTCAGGTGTTTAATGTTGAAGTAGGCCTCGAGGCCTGGTTAGCCTCCAAGTTTTGTTGCAAAGCAGTTTTCACGACACTGCTGTTGGACTCATTAGTCGGTTCAGCTTCAGTAGTTGTTAGCTCTCTATCTGTCACAGTTGCCGCCCAGAAATCTTCATCAGTGAAGACATCTGGGTTATATGGAGTTATGCCGGCAGCATTGAACCTAAATACAATATTATTAGGTGTCACTGCTCTAGGATAAGCAGTTCCTATCAATTTCGCAATATCGTGAATTTTTATTGTTCGTCCAGGTTTGTTGAGCATCCACTTGGCACATTCTTCATTGTAACATACCTTTAGTGGGCCATAAATGGTTTTATCCAGCAGCTGTGCAGTAGCCTGTGGCTGGTAATGCGGTAAAATTAGCTTTTGCATACTCAATGGTTTCTAATGAGATATGGCTATTATGATTATCCATGCATAGCAGCACACGCTTTTTCCTTTGAGCATCTCGTAGTTTGAACAAAGTGCTTCAGCCAATTGACAAATAATTTTTTGTTGTTGTTCGTCCAGTTGGTTGGCACTGCCTACAGAATTTGGTGGTGCGCCGTTGAGCATGCTCACTTTAAAATGCCCTCTGGGAAAAATAAAAAACGGCGGTATTAAATTACCTGAGGCACTCACGCATCCCACAAGTGTGTGTGCGTGTGTGTGATTTATTTCCTCAAATACCTAGTACATACAATTGCATACATACGAACAAGCAAACAAAGAAAAGTTTCAAACGATTGTATATCAACAATCAAACAAAAGTAAAGATGATGGGGCCAGCGCGAAATAGCAGAGCTATAATACCGGTTGCAAAACCAAACCGACAGCATACGGCGTAGACGCTAATGTTCACCAAGCAGAGCTAAGGTGGAGCCTTATCTCTATCTTAAACTCACCAATAGGTTTTATTAATTTCAACGACGCTGGCAATTCATTCCACAGTAAAGGCATCACAAAGTTAGATGTTCATTAACCAGCAGATGAAGAGTAAAAAGGAGTAGGAAGTGAGAATGATTGAAATCAGGTGTTATAATATGAATTTTATCTATTCCAACAGTAGGTATTGAATGCGTAGGTTTCAGTTGATTTACCAGCTTTAGACAAACATTCGACAAATCCTCTCTCTTATTAAAAGGAATTCTATTCAGTTCAACACATTCAGCCCTTTCTAAATATTTGGTAGCCTGAATTCGTTCTTCTAATGAGTGAAACTTGCTCGGTTTAGTTTCTAACTGTACAATGTGAGCATCCATCTTTTGTTGTTCAACTTTCATATCATTGACTTCATCAAGAGTAAAGCTCAAATATTTCTCAAAATCTATTTGCTTCTGTTCAATTATGGTCAGAGGAGAATTAATGTTATCCAGTTTATCAATAATGTTAGATAATTTGTCATTAATATCAGAGAGCTCCTGAATGGTACTCTCATCCGATTCTGATGTAGATTTGGTACTCTCTTTTGGTCCCATACTGATAGCAAATACTAGACACTTACGCGATTCGAGGGTGGCTCATAAAAATATCGCCACTCTCCTTTCTGAATCTTGCAGTCTGTATATTAGAGTAGTTGTGTAGTTCTTGACTTTAATTTCATATGAAGAGAAAAAAATTATGTACAGTATAAGCACTTTCAACAAAAGTAACACTAATCTTGCTTGAAAAGAAGAGAGATAAAAAGCTCAACCTCTCACGTCGAAAGCCAACTGCCAAGTGTGATCAATCTTCTTTCCCCTGATGTAGTCAAACCAACTTGCTCGGTATTCCAACCTGCTATTATTTTAGGTGGGTTGTGAACCCGTTTAAGGCAGTTTCATCCACACTGTAATTGTCAGGTGGCTGAAACTTGTAATGGTCGAGAGCTTCTTTCAACTTGGCTAAAAAAGCAGTTACTGTTGTTTTGTTGAATGCTGTTGCTCTAGAGAGCCTTGTTGCTTCCGGTTTTCGTATGGAAAGTTCCTTATGTCTTTTCATGAACTCGTAGAGCCAGTCTTCACCTATAAATATCATTTTAACATTTTGGTTGATCAAAATTAAAAATCACCCTACAACAGTTTTATCATTGAGCAAAATTATTAGTAAAACGGGATGAATAGACAAACCTGCTTGTTTGTTGGTGTCCCATGTGGTAGGGTAGGTGAGGCGATTTATCATTGCATATTCATATGCAAATTCCATCAGCATTTGTCTCGTCAGACCAGCATGCATCTTTGACGCGGTCAATATATACTCATAGAGGGATCTTTCTTTTTCATCATCAAACGCTTTGGCTTGGTTAAACTTTGGTTGGTAAGTAACAAGTGCTGCGGCTTCACCTTGGTCTATTGCCTTTTTTGCTTTTGTAACATAGTGGGCTAGTGTAGATTTGGTTATCCCATAGTCCTCAGCTACTCTCTGTATTGACAATTTTCTGTCAATAACCGCTTGATCAGCTGCCCTGATTTGCTCATCACTGTGAAAGACTCGCTGCGTCGGCTTTGGATTTCGTACCATTTTCTGCAAATGTACATTTGGTTCAAATTCACACATCTAGGCCTACCTACATACACTCACAACTTCCTACATTTCTTTAACAGACATAATTGCCTAATCCCAATGTGTCAAAGCAAAAAAATTCAGGAAAACAGAAGCAAACAATTTAACAACAGACTTGGTGTGCAATGGGACATGCCGGGGTGCATTGGGACATGTCCCAATGCTCCCCGTCCTATAACACCTCGGCAAAGGTTTTGTAACGAAAATATAAACTATGAAAAAATTTTCAAACTACAATGTTCTGCTTTGTGCGCAAGATAGAGTTCAAATTAGTCTATTTTCATATTTAAAGTTTTGGCAACCAGCTATATTCGCTTTATGCTGAAGTATTGTGTTCAATTGTCTCTGAAAAATACTTGTCATATGAAAAAGTGATGAATTACTTACTAAAATTCCTTCCTGCATTGCATATGGGGCAATCCAATATGGCCTACTGAGTGATGTCATTTCCCTAATAAAACCTGAAAAGACAATTCCAAACCACAATATTTTTCAAGTTATGGGCCTGTCCCAAAGCACCCCGTGTCCCAATGTACCTCATTGCCTCCCCTACCTCATTGCCATAAAATGTGGTTTGGCAATCACGCTTTATGCATGATTTAAACTGGTCAAATAACTATTTTCTGTTTACTGAAAGGTACAGCTATGAAAGAATGAATCATGAACAAATGACAAGTAGAACTACTACTTCTTATTGTATTGACTATGGAATTTGCATAAATAGATTGACTTTGTAGGCGCTAGATGATTTTAACGGTTAAAAAAGAACTCTTCTTTTTATTACAGTGCTTATGCTTAAAGCTCTAAAGATTTCAATGATTTTAGTACTGGATTTACTTTCCTACATAACGTTATTGCAAATTGAACATTCGATTTTGATGACTAAAACTTGAAGATAAATGTATTAATTCGCACATTGCTGAGACGCAACCTTTTGATTGCATTTTTAGTAGAAGCTTGAAACAACCATGCTACTAATACATGAATGCAATCTATTGATAGGTTTTACTTGAATTGAACAAAGCATAGGTGATATTAAGGTTTGTTTTTCCAATTTGCCTGAAAATGAATGAGTGAAAAACAAGATAAATTTTTTAAATGGCGTACATATGTACAATGCTGCGATTCTAACTTATGACATTTTTCAGATCTTTAAAAAAATTAGCAGATTGTACTTGTTGTACCTATGACTTTTGCTTGATAACTAACTGTTGACTATGACTTACTACTTACATGCTTCAACCAAACATGAAAGAATACCATAGAATTTCAGCATGTGCTCCTCTAATCCGTTACCAACCTAACATTACCTAGGACCAGTGGCAACGCACTTTACCAATTATGTGACTTCACATGCTTGACATTTATTTGTTAGACTTTCTAATTTAACACTGCTTATGACCAGCTCTGACTCAAGTTCCTATACAATTTTAATTAACTGGTCTCACACACTTATCTGACGCTCCAAAACCCTTTGCTATTGAGCTGGATATTTGTTACTCACTTTTCACTTATGACTATTTCATGTAATTTGCACAGACTATTATTCAAACCGAAACTGATGTACGTTTCGCAAACCCAACCTCGCTAACCTTCGACAATGCCTTTCACTAGTAACCACAACCTTGTCATTTGCTGCATTGCATTCAAAACATCCATTTACTCTTCCTCACGCTTACAACAGATACACATTGCTGAGAGACACAACCCTCTCATTTTCATCTCAGTCACCCTTCCGACCCCTTCTCAATTTCCATCTAACTCAAGCGACATAACCTTTCTACCTATTAGTCGATCTGTTAGTCGTTGAGGGTCAGCAGTGACTCCCAGCAATCTCTCAATTAACAAATATTTCATGAATTTGAATATTAGTTTAAAAAGAAATGTTAAAACACCAGAACAGAGAAAATAACTTGACATATTGTTCACCACATTCTAACATTTACATTTCCTTGACAGATACAGAGTGCCGTAAGGGTTTTTGACAATCCAAGTGGCTAACTAGCCATAATGAGTCATACTCTTGATAGCTTAACCTTGAGATAGGAATTAATTGAAGCCACTGTGGGAAATAGGTGGCGTGCCTCGCTGCATGTAATGAAAATTGACTTTTGATGTTTTTAGGATAGACCCTGCTATTAATAGACACGGCACATACCAGAAAACAAACTAAGTTTAAAACTTGTAATTGCTATTATGGGTTTCCTCTTTTTAGGATAAGACAGGTTAGCGATAAATGCAGATGCTTGAACAACTTTCTTTCTTGTAGGTAGCTCAGATAGTGGAGAATGAAAATGCCTTTCTTACAGCTGTAACATGTACTTTTGTGATTTTAAAATTCTAGAGGCACGCCAGTTTTTTGCTATCATGTTTTATGAAGCTTCTATTTCAACATTTAGCTTCCTGCCTCGACCGTTAGACTAACCACTATTATAGCCCGTTGACTACTACCCATACATACCGACATACATAAACGGGAGGACCCGTTTACTTTGTCAAGGGAGATGCGATACAAACAGCAGGACAGTAACACGCGAACATTCAAATTGACACTTGCCTAAAACTACATTGCGTACTAGCAACCATATTCTTCTGCTACTCTTCATATTTGCCTTAATGCTTTGAGAAAATAAAATAAAAATGTGGTAATGCTTAATATTATGGTTTTGTATTTTAACTCATTGGTTTGGTTTTATTAATTGTGTTCATCTTTCGTTAATACTGGTACATGGTTTTTAGATTATTACTATTCAACCACTATCTTTAACAACTAATTTTTTATTTTGCTACCACATATTTTTTTCTTTTTACCCAGTGCCAACTCTACCATAGAACGCCGACAGCGATATGAAGACATATCGTTCTTTAACAATGGGAGAAATGTTATATTGACATTTCAATAAAACTCGATACCTTTGGGGAATGGGACAGATTACTGGATATACATACAAGAAGGAAGTAAGCCCAAGAAGATGCATACATACAATGCACACATCGGGATGAACGGATAGCAAGCTACACCTGCCACAAGACCACTGAAGGCATCCAAAGTCCAATAATTAAAAAGCAGCAATAAGCTAATAAAGAACTCTCAACAGGAGAATCAACCACCAAGAAAAGCTTTAAAACATCTTCCCAGCTGACACCGGACTGACAAAATATCTGAATATATCATCTCATCAATCTGGTGAATTTCCCTGATGTACACAAATGTCAACAGAAGCAATATTACACAACTACAACATCCGCCCAACTAGGACAACGTTCTTCCGATGACTTCCTCGAAGACAGTGCTCTCTCAATGACCAACCTCAGTAACCTAAAGACACAACTTAACGCTCATACATCTACTCTCAGGCTAATAAAATGCCTATAAAAGAGAACACTTATAGTAGTTCATTCTGTTGTGACAGTGACGCCTTGTAGACGTACAAGACTGAACTTAAGGGCAGACACTGCTGTTGACTTAAGACATATTTTATTACTTAGCCTTTACTGCTTATTGTTACTTTGCTTTATTTTAGAATTTTGCTACTTATGTATTAAGGTTTTGGTTTATGATAATAAAGAATATTTATATTGCTACATTAACATCTGACAACTAGCATAATTAGACTTGCACTAAAAATCTGGGTAAAGTCTTATAAATATAACCCTTGACAACCATAACAAGGAGGCTTGCCTTCGAGACATTAATCATAAAAGCAGTCTAGATAGAGTGAGACGTAGTTACTAATCACTGATGTTAGTGCGGTGTTTGAGTGAGTACATTCCTTAAATACCATGCAATACCACACATAATGTATGTACTTACATCAGTTGTAGCAAAGAAAAAGGGCTCCGTATTTCTTAACATTTCTTTATAGACAACCCAATATGTACTGTCTAATACTATCTAATCCACTGGCTTTATCCACTTATCGTAACTGCTGCGACCACCTGCAATTGCTCTGACCTCCGACACTAATGTAGCCTGAGCCAAAAAATTCAATAATACTGCATATATTACAGTTACGAAGAATTCAGGAAGAATGAATACGCTGCATATGTTGGTTTCGGAAACTAATGCCTAGAAAGAATCTTTTCGCGCTTTTATATATCAACCGCTTAGAGCTTGTTTTAGCATTTGAGATTTTGTTCATTTGTGATAACTAACGAGTCCAGAATTATCTCCCTTGAAATACAATTATTGTAAATACCATAAAGCAATCACATGCATACATTTATTTATCATTCGTTTTTTACCATGCTAGAATAAAGCCAATCTAATTCAATCTGCACCATTTATTCATATTATTTCATGCAGAAATTTAGGCAATCTTATATTTTGTTAACTACAAGCTGATGTTATAGTTTCGGAACATTTGAGAAATCTATATAAAATGGCTGGATAGCCCCAAACTAAATATAAAGTCAAGACATTCTTCAGTAGTCACCGTTTTCACTCACCTTTTCTTGTCAGTTCGCCGTAGTGCATGTACCACTTGTGTTAGAGTTATAATTGCAAGGTAGCATTGGTTTTCTAACCATTTGACTTTTTATAATTAACAGTAAAACAACATCCCCCTTTCCTTATAAGATTTTGAAATAAAAATTGAACAGGAAGGAACAATAATCACATAGTAGGCTAATTATGTCTGGAGTAGACAGCCAGTTACTCCATGTGGAACTAACAATAATAATGGGCAAAGTTCCTTTGCTGACTTGATGACCCAATCGTAGGCTGGTGTTGGCTTTCTGCTTCAGTCCCAGACATCTCAGCATTTCCAGCAGAGGGCAATGGTCGATCCGCATTTAAGGTATAGTAACCAAATACCGGAGAGATTGTGCACATATGGTTAGACATTTTTTTGAAATAAAACTTTGAGAGTGTTATTTCTTCTAACATGGATCAAACCTATACAAGTTTATTAGGTATAAAACAATACAATCATACAAGACACATTCATTGCAAGACACATTCATAAAACAATACAATCATACAAGACACATTCATTGCAAGACACATTCATAAAACATTACAATCATACAAGACACATTATGTACATGAAGGCAGTTGACAGCGGAACATCTCCTAACAGCTCTATGTAATGATCACATTAATAGAACTGTAATATGTTATAATAGTGCATGGATAAAATTGATGTACAACAGTTATATCACAATTGACCCACTAATTTACCAATTTATACTAACTATATGACATTGCTACGGCATTGTATGCGAGAAGTGTGTCATCTCAGAGCAGGTGTCTTGAGCCTGTCTAAAAACTTTCGACACGCTCCAGTGTAGATCTTATCACCAGGCAAACAAGACTTTTTCCCTAACAATTTTGCTACCATATTTAAGCCATTCCTCCTTGGATATCCACTGGTCTCCAACAATATCGAGAACGCTTAAAATTGCACCACCTTTCCAGCAAATCGACTGTGGGTCGATATCCTGCAAACAAATCATGATATCTCCAAATGCAAATCCAGTTATGACACTGAACAAAAAGCTATACACACATGGAAAAGCAAACCAAGAAATCGATAAATGCACGAAAGCGGTGAATTCACTTTTGAAATGGCTAAAACAATAGTAACGATAATAATATTAGCTAGTACCTCTACTAGCTAATACTATTATTACTAAGAATATTAGTCGTCGAATACTAAGAATTAGACGACTAATATTGACGACAATGATGAAAATGCCAGTAAGGTTGGTGGCAGGCAATAATTAATAGCAAATTTACAGAATGTCAACAAGGATGCTTTTCGATTCCTAATCACCGCCCTCAAAGGGTGTGGGACAAAAATCACAAAGAATGTTTCATTGAATTGTGCAAACAAGCATTTGCTTACTTAAGCTCATCTATATTATATATATATATATCTCAAAGTTTGCCGTTCGTATGTTCAGCTATAACGATTAGTATCTATCAATAAAAAATTTGTATCGCAGAAGATTAGATCCCGGAATCTCTCGTTCAACAGGCAATAGATAACCTAACCGATTAAGCTATGTGAGATGCAATAGATTCATTGGGCAATATGAGTCGTTATCTAGGCTAAGATGCGCATAGCACTCTGCATTACACAATGTCACTAAAGCTTGCTCTCACGGCTCTTATTAGTAATTAGTAAGTTGAGCAATCGAATACTTGCTTACTCAAATTAGCCAATGGCAATGGGACAGGCTAATGTCAGGCAACTAGATTACCTGCCATTGTTTATAAGCCGTTTTTAATACCCGAGCAAGTACCGATTAGTACTTATCATAAGCCTGAGTTACCTTCTACACAAGGTTTTCGAGGATAAATGAAGGACACAGCAATTACTCTATTAATGATGCATATACAAATCCAACACAACGTTACCATACACTGAACAGGGTTGTTATAAGGCAAGCAATTGGTTATCATCGCTTAAAAAAAAAGTTAGAATGTTTCTAAAAATCCTTTACCAATGATTTTGTATGGCATGCGCTGATCTACTGTCAACAGGCCCTACCCGACTCAGCTATCATCTACCATAGTATCCCCTAACAAGACAAAAGCTACCGTGTTTCTTGTAAAATTATGAAGTCGAGATGGTAGTCAAAGTTGAATCCAAACACACAACTAATGCTTATTACAGCCCAAATAGCAACAAATTAAAAAACAGTTTTACATTTTATCGCAAGAACCAGATACAGATGCAAATACGTTTAAAGCTGTGAATAAGTTATAACTGAATAAAGATATGTCATGTTATCAATCTACAGGACTGGACTAGCTTACCTTTGTTCTGCTGAGAACAGTGATATTGACAGACTGTTTGAGATGGGGAGGCAGATGTAACCAGAGTCTGTATTGAAGGAGACTTTCAACTCCTTCGAACAAGAGTCCTCCTCCAACCAATAGAATATTGCTGTACATCTTTCTTTTTATCTCCTCATTCTCTGTAAACAGCACATCAGGTCTATTAGTAAACACCTTCATGAAATACATGTTATTGGTAGAGGTCCCCGAGCTACACGCTAATGGTAGAAGCCTTTATGAGTTACATGTTATTGGTTGAATTCTTCATGAGCTACATGCTATTGGTACACGCCTTCATCATCATACATGCTATTGGTTAAAACTTTAAAAGCTATAGTGTGATTGGTCGAAACATCCTTGACATAAAACACTATTAGCAGAGACCTTGATGAGCTAGGGTGACCTTGGTTGAAACCTTTATGAGTTTTGTGTCATTTTTGAGTAATCACAAACGAAAGTTGTGATGACTCAAAAATGACTAGTAACTACAGCCGACTTCCCTTAAAATACCCAAGACCTTTAGAGGCTATGTACAGTGTTACTAATGAGAGCCATCACAGCCTACAGCGTACTTGATTGAAACCTTCAAGGGCTACAGAGCAATTAGATGAAGTCAACTTGACTCAAATGAACTTGATTGAAATGACTTGATTGAACTTGACTCAAATTACCTCAATTAACTGAAACCTGTATAAGCTAAGTGCTATTGCTTGAAGTCTTATCAGCTACAGCGTAACTGGCCAAGTTCTTTCTCCATGTATCACTATTAAATAAACCTTACTTAATCAAGAGTGTAATATAGGTTCGACCTTGAAAACAAATGTCCGTGCTTGTGCTACTAGTGAAACCAACAGGTAAAAGAGTACATCACTAGTCATCCTATATAGCCAACATTTATTTTAACATGTGAGCATACTGAATTGCTCACTCACCACATTGCTCAATACTTGATAGGATGGCTTGATCAAGAGCAAGCAGCTGGTCTGACTTGATTTTATCCTCTCTTCCAGATTTCTTAGCGTTTGGTTGACTATAACAAGCGCATTAACTTCATGAAACTCTCTCCAGATATAAAGACTTAGAATGAGCTTTGATATCATACAGGGATCAGTTAGAAATCAATGTGGACTATAAATTCATCCATCATGTAAAGGCTGGTTCACACTATATCGCCGGCGTTTTTCTTGCGGCATTCATCATTGATTATGTGAACCGTAAACCGATGACATCGACGAAGCAACGCGGATACGTCGGGAAAGTTTGCAGCGGTTAAACTTTCCAGAATTTTTGCCAATCATGGACGACTGCCTGTACAGTGTAAACCATGTTGGCGATAGTAATTTGCAGTTGCTGATAGCGTGATTTATTTCCGTTAATAATAGTTGCCGCAGAACTAGTATTTGATTCAGGCACACAAAAATTAAAAAGTTTCTTCGCGAAAAATTAAAAAAAGAATAAGAATACTACGTCACGGAGTATTTCCTGATGCAAACGTGGATGGGTTTGTGATAGTGTGAACATGGTTATCATCGATGATCACCAAAGTATTGTGGCATCAACGCCAAGATATGGCGATATAGTGTAAACCAGCCTTAAAACCAAGAATTAATTTTAAAAGAAAATATAATACTTCGTCATATTATGGATGAAGTATTTAACGCTAACTGTAAACCTTAAACTCTACAATGGAATGAAGCTAACGCCTACCAATAATTGACAAATTTTCTCATTTGTTAGCATAGACCTATTAACTATACTAACTATAGTTAATAGGTCTATGTTTGTTAGCAACCTAACAGTCAATGTACGATATTATTGTTGACTTCCTAATTTATTTTCTTACACACCCCTGAAGCATTCCTGTTCTAGTTAGAGACAATCCATCTGTCGACCTCTTATTAGCCATCTACTTACAAACCTTTCACTTACAACTTCATTTAATTGTTTTTCAGCAACTTACCCCTGCAATTATTTGCAAACCACCATTTCAAGTTTTTGTCAATTCTACCGTGACTAGTTTGTACTTTACTACTTAACAGTGCTTATCACCATTCAATCTCCTTTCTATTGGCTGTGCACATGCTCTTGTTATTGGCTATCCAACTACTTAATACTTGTCCTTTTGATTATTTACCTCCATATTTCCTTCTATATTAACCACCTCAACTCTCTTATTCATATCTGCTTATCCATTTTCCCTATCGCCTATCTACCAACTAGTGCTGCACGATATCTTTGCATGTACATTTGATTATTTGGTCTCCAAATATATCGAATATCGAAAAATATCGAACATTGGAGTTGTCTTCTTTCGATATATAGTGTTGGGCTTTAACATGAACGATATGAAAGGATATTGGTTAATATCGGTTAAAAAACAGGAGTTGTCCCCTGTTTACAATAAGTAGAACAGACAACTCCAGTTTTGTAAAATAAAATACACCAATATTTTGATAAAATATCGGCTTCGATATTCATATCGATTTGAAAACTGACCAAATATAAAATCATCCACTGAAATATATCGTCACATCGAATTATATCGTGTTATCGTGCAGCATTACTACCAACCAATCTATTTTCTGTTTGATTTACTACCTACCAATCTCCTTGTTGTCTTCTTATCTATGTTCACCCTTACTGGCTATCTTAAAATTGATCTCCGCCCTTAATGACGATTTACATGTACATACCCATGTTCACTCTTATTGCTTGGCATGTCATCAGCTAAAGTATCCATCATGTCCTCATCGATGTCTCTCTGGGAGTCATCCGCAAGAGGGTCATCTTGTGAAACAGCCTGCTCCTTCCTCTTGATCGCAGCCAACCGAGCTGACTAAACCAGCAAAGGGAATCATGAAAAACACACATACAAAACAGTGATGACACTGAAAAACCTGCTAGTGAATCTGATGCGAGTTTGACAAGCAGGCACAAATTATACAAGAATGTCTAATGCGCATATTACTTAATAAACCACCAATAACTTTATCTCGGTCTCTGCATGTTCAGCTGTCTGTGTTGCCCGTTGATAAACTGTACCAGTATAAAATTCTCTTGATAGCTTATTCAAAATTTTATTCAAGTGATGACAAAACCAAAAAAGATTCACACTATAACGTCAGATTTTTAGAAACCCATCTACCTTTACCATTATTTTATACAGCTTCAGGTCAAAAAACAATCGAATACAGAGTACCATCACAATGGAACAGTCTTTCAACAGACTTACGCGAACCCTCTGCATTTACTAATTTTAGAGTTAATGTTAAAGCTATTTGCTAAGCCTAGATTAATTCAGACATGCTGTTTAAGTTTGCCAATTCCTGTGGGCTCGGCGCCTCGACTAGCTGCAGTGCTACTGCGCATGTGGCCCTCATCATACCTTAACAAGTAGGAACTAAGTTTCGTTATTTTGTTTAACCAAATCAATATTATAACCATATCTTTATTTTGCTTAATATTATATTTCTACTAATTGATGAAATAAAATACACACACATACACACACACAAGTATTTAAAAAGTAGAAATCATAAATTACTATAAAAAATAAAAACTGACCTCTTCTTGCTTGCTTCTTGTCTGTAATATATAATCTGAGTCAAAAACATCTGTAGGATCATTGTCTTTATACGCACCATTCAGTAAAAGATTACTGCCTAGCAACAATAAAACATTAGGATATTATAATTTAATAGAAAGAGGCACAAACTTAAGTGTTTTACATACACACATGACCTCGCACAGAGAAACCAAGAATCATCCTCAATATTTCCCATGAAACATTGTGAGAGCGCTTAGAAAACAAATTAAAAAGAAAACCGCATAGAAAACCAATCAGAAAGATTTGTAAAAGAGTTGAGCTTTGCAAGAAAAATCAAATCAGTTTCAGCCTCCTTCAGATAACGCAAAGTTGACGAACAAACAAGCAAAATATGAAACCAACTTTTACATTACTGATAAATTGGAATTGTCAACTCTTACTTGAATTTTACGTCAGAAAATTCTCCATATTATACGCAGCGATATAATTTTATATATTAAGATATCACCTATGATGCGTCCCGGCGGCCATAATACAACTCAGACCAACTACTCTGGGCACTTTTACTAAAAACCTATACCAGGGTTACACCCTCTGTGTGATATGAAAGAACTCGTAGGATATGCATAATCGTTGCTTTTGCTAGCAATCCTGGCTAGTCAATTGATCACACTTTTTGAATAACTTAAAATGATTTAAATACATATAAAAGTTAAAAGTTTATGAAGTTTACCAAGCTTTTTGCTAATTATATTCGTTAACCTTTTTAAACTTCATAAACTTACTTTTATATGATCAGATATGATATATATATATATCTATATATATATATATATATATAGATATATGAGATCAGGCAATATTAGATGCTAAGGTTGGAGATTAAGAGATACTGTAAATAAAAATCTATAAAATTATTTATAAATTAAAATTTATGAAAACATTTATGAATTATAAAATAATTCAGCATCTACCAATAACAAATTTTTAACTTACCAGTACATTAAATTATAAATTAATATTAATGTATGACATCTATAGTCTACATCTATACAACTTTTATTGGTATGAAACAAATTTCATTGATTCTTATCTTATTATTTTATAAATTATTATCATAGTTAATACTGACACTTTGTCAATATAGTCATCGAGAAAAATGGAATTATTGATGTAATAATTTCATCTTAATAATTCATCAACGGAGTTTTGTAATTTACTATCAGCGATTGCTGAAACAACTTCGTAATTTGAAACCATCAGTAGATGAGATGTTGTGACGTGTTTGGATAATAGGAAGCACAGACAGTTTCCATTTGATCTCTATTTTAGTTTCGCAAATTTATCGAAAGCATACAAATAATTTTAATGAAATCCACTACTATTTGATCATATTCTAAGTTTACCAATTTGACAGTTTTTAACGGAAGGACTTTCTAATTTATACTTCTTAAAGCTACCACTAAAGAAGTTTAAAATGATGAAATGTTTGTTTTTAGGATACAAATTGAGAGCTTCCAAAAGTCTGACTTGAATTTTTAACAATCAAACCGAAATTTAAAAGGCAAATGTAAAAAAATAAAACAGAAAAATGCAAATTGCAAAAAATAAACAAACAAATAGCTGAACCTCGACTTTACCAGCTGAGCCACAGCTAAAGACAACATTAAAAACCATCGGTTGTCACTTTACAACCACAACTGACATAAGAATAGTAGAGTATTGTGTCAACCGCGTTAAAAAAATTAAAAAATGACTACACTAATTACTAACTTGGAATCTAAATACTCAATCAGCTCAGCTTGCATATATATATATATATATATATACTCAACTCAATCAACGACCTTATTATCCTCTTATAGAAATCATATTATTGTAGCCATTATCAATTTTATTCTCAATTATCATATTATACCACATTATATTAGCTTTAATTTTTAACTATGAGGTCAACAGAACACTATTTTCTCATGAAAACTTCAATAAATAATATTCGCAAACAAACATCATCTAACATGCTTTTTACTGAACTCTAAGGTCAAAGTGAATACTTATTTTTGACAAAAGAAAAAAGACAAAAAAAAGGGTTGCAGAAACCTTTAAGTCCGAACATTTCAGGCCAAAATACGGCAAGAGTGGCGACTATCCTTTCATCTCCGACATGCATGCTGTATTTGGTGATTTTCTTTCCTGGCGGCCGCACCTGAAAATGTATTTCCTCTGTGCCAGCTCCATCCTATGAAAACCAAATTTATCGGTCAAACGAAAACAACAGTCACCATTGTTACCTAAAAAAACAAGCGTGAGATGAACATCACACTAAAGAATTTAAAAAAAAGTACAACTGAAAAAAAAGTTAAAAATAAAGCCAAATGAACACGAAAAAACACCAAATATCAGGAAAATTATTTTTTTTAGTTCTAGATTCAAGATAGTCACATGGTTAGAGATGGAGTTTATTAGCTTGTGAGTTTTCCAGGCTTGAAGCTGGCAACTCGTATAACATAGGTTGACCGGAGTCACAGCAGACACAAACAAAACCAGTAAAATTAATGAAATAATAAAAAGAATGTAAAACTGGTCGAAATGTAAACTGGAGCGAAAGAAATATGTAAATATTTGAGCCGTTTTAGAAAGAGAATCCAAACTACGGCGGTCTCGTGTGGCTGCGATTAACTGTTCGTTTTTGAGCTTTTAAGAGCTTGTAATCACATTTCCACATATTTTGCACCTACAACACAACAGAGTAAGACATGGTGAATCTTTTGATACCAAATAACTGTAATGTGAATTTTGTTGCAAGTCAACCTTTAAGCTTCATACACCACTCTCCATTATTATAAAAAAATGTTACCGACAACAAATACCTTTACTACCCAATCATCTTTTTTTAATGTTGGTAAAAGTTTTAAAACACACATCTGGAGTCGCCTTACCTTTGCACTTTTGAGTAAGTAAGTATTCATTTCATGATATTCAAAGTAAATACAATCTAAATATTTCAATTAATAATTAAATTCAAATAACCAATTAACCAATCAAATTAATTAACCATATTTCAATTAAGCACATACTAGTATTTATATAAATATACATGTACATGTATGTGCTTGTCATCGAGTTCCTTTTACTTGACTGAAACTAGGTGTTTCCGGATCTGAGCGAATTAGTAAAAAAAAACAGAAGTGAGTAACTCTGAAAACGGAGGCAACTATGAAGCATGCCTACCGTATCCATGTGACAGTAGGAATGCTTCAGCTCTTGTAGAAGCAGAGCATCTAGTACATTATCATCTGGCTGGCAGTCAATGTATGGGAATGCTATGTGGTCGAGTAACCATGAAAAGGTGCGGGTTATATCTCTACCCCCATAACGTAATGTTATCCTACAATAAACAGAAGCTATAGTATGACAACACGGCTCGGGTTAAAATTACACAGCAGTAGCAACAACAATTTTTTCTATATGCCTGGCTTGTACTTTGAATACTCTAAATGCTCTCATTGAGGCAGCCAATGTTTGAGTCAGTACAACCAGCTAAAAGTTGTTCTTAAAGGCTTTCCATCTTTGCCATAAATAAGACAACTCTACAATTATTAATTAACTTTATTATCAACCAACACAGAATTTCACTGAGTTCCTATGTTCCTAGTTACTGTTTATTGGTTTCGGTGCACAAATCATGTTCTGTAGGTCATCGAGTGTAAGCTACAATCATTTGTATTTGATTTGAGTGTTTTTAGAGGTTTAGATGAAAAACAGAAAATGAGACCCTCTGTTATCAATAAGTGCTATACTGAAAAGCCACAAACATGGAAATGTAGGTATTCCAAGATCATATTTTGAGAGTTATCTTCTTATTCAGTTTTACAAATTTAGCTGTGATTTTGCAGTAATGCATCTGAATATGAAATTTACCAACAACTAGCCTAATGCCGGGCGTTGGACAGGTATTAACAACAGCTTATAAACAGTGGCAGGTAATATAGCTGCCTACCACTTGCAATTAGCCTGGCACATTGCCAATGACTAATTTGAGTAAGCTACTATACGTGTTGCTGAACTCACTAGTAAGAGCAGAGGGGCAATGCAGAGGGCTATACGTATTTTAACCGAGATAACAACCCATATTGCCTAATGAATCCATTGCATCTCGCATAGCATAATTGGCTAGGTTATCGCCTGGTAAACAGGAGGCTCCCCGACATCAAATCCAGCACGAAGTGGATCTTTCCTTCCTACATTTTAATAGCTATGGCTGGACAGATCAAACGATGACAGACTTTGAGAATTACAAACATTTGAAAATAAAATTAGATTTTTTTCAACGAGTACTACCTGTATTTCAAGTATTTCTGGTACCAAAAGCTTTTGTGACAAATTGATCTTGCATAATTGACAAATTAATCACAAATTGACAAATTGCCCACAAAACTTTCATGGAGGAATTACTCAAGACTAACAAAAATCCCAACGTTAACTATTTGTGCGAAAAGATAGCTTGGCCATATCTAATATGGTGTTTGCATATTTTATAGCATAACTTTCCATAAATCTGACTGCAGCACATCTAGGGGGTGTGACAATGGCAGTTTACTTATTTTGCAAACACGGTCGTAGGGCAAACTGTTGTTTGTTGTTAATCAGAGACCGGTAATAATACTTTACTAAACATGAATGACCTACAAGGTATGCTACAACTAAACTCTACGAGTAATATAGCATAGCAAACGAGATTGCTTGTACGTTGAGCAATACATCATGTACAACGCAACGTCAAACACAACGTAGCGTCATACCAAACAGAAGGCGACTCAAACAGAGCTATGCATTTATTACGAATGCTTCTCCTTAGCTAAGCAATGACATCATGCACAGAGGAAAGTACCTCAATAGAACTGAGTGTCTATAATGAATGTAAACTACAAAATATGCCATTGCCAACGTTATTGGACAGCAAATTCCTCGTAAACCAAGGAATTGTTCAATGAATATAATCAATTGCCATGGTTACACGCAATCAGCAACACAGGTCAGTGGTAAACACATTGTCTTTCCATTACAGTTGTATAAATGAATAACTATCTACTTGAAATTGTAATCAGGTCATAATAGAAAAGACATGAATGTAATAGCGAAAATAGGTGTTTTTACCTAGAAGGCTCCAAAGAAATTCCATCCTCAACACAAGTGACACTTGTCTTATGGTCTCCCATGTCTACTACACAAACAGAACTCAGCCCCATGCCAAAACCAGCACATACAGACTCCTGTAAGATATGAAACCTGTCATTGGATGCACTACCCATTATGCATCTAAAAAGGCCTAAAGGAGGTGAGTTTAGCTTTAGTTATTTTATGATGATTTTTCAATTGAAACATGAAAAATTCGTAATGAAATGAGAACGCTCTCTGACTTGATTTGCGCACTTTGAATAATCACTTATCCAATAGGATTCACTAGAGAGCAACTTGTGATAAGAATATATGAAATATGTTTTCACTTAGAAATTAGAAAGCCAAAAAATTACAAACAAATAAAATGGCTACACTAAAAATTCCCCTGTCATAAAGCCTATGACCCAAGTGATATTGGAAAAAAGAAAGGGTACTGCTGGTTGAGAAATGCAATATTAGCAGTCAAATGGCACTGCAGTGCAATAGGAGAGCTGCAATGGTAGCTGCAATGGTAGCTGTCATGTACTGGGTGTTATTGTGTACAACAAACAGTAATAATGAAAGGAAAAGATGATATGTTTATATCTCTCCCCTGCAATAGGAGAAATGCAATATTAGAAGTAAAATGGCAAGCTGCTGTGTAATATACACAGTTTAAAAGTTCATTGTGTTGAATGTAGAATGGTTTTGACAGCGATCTGTAACCAAAGTGAAGAAATGGGTCATGATCATAGAAACCATGGTTAAGTCGGGCGTGTGAGATTTAGAGTTATCTACACTAGCAGAAGGAGAAAATTCTGTTATTTTGCAAAAAAAAATTTTGATTCCAGCTTAATTACAGCAGATTTTATGGTCAATAAACTGAATGCATGTTTACCATTAGTGCGAAAATATTGTTCTGAGAAAACTGGTGTCAAAGTTTGAGAAAGGAAAACCAATGCACATTTTTGTTTACATTTCAAAACGTCATAGCAACCAATATCAAGAAGTTGTGATATTTATCTAGATTTTTGTATTTTTATGCAAAAAATTAAGCTGAATTTAAAAATCTAAACAGATTTTAGTTGGTTGTCATAGAAATAGCTGTATATCTATAAGAAAGTGTAGACCTATAACTTAATTTTGCGGATATTAAAAACGGCTTGGCAGTACAGCGATATTTGGCACAGCCGTAGTATCAACAAAATCTTTAGAAAAATAATAAGAGTAACATATTGCACACCATAGGTCACTATATACTTCGATCTTATAAATTCAAATGATTATTCTTATAATTGAATCTTATAATAATCTTATAAAACCGAATAATTATTTTATAATTAAATATTTTTGCAAGATATTAAAAACGGCTTGCCAGTACCGCGATATTGGGCACAGCCGTAGTATCATCAACAAAATCTTTAGAAAAATAATAATAGTAACATATTGCCCACCATCAGTCACTATATACTTCGTTCTTGTAAATTCAAGTGATTATTCTTATAATTAAATCTTATAATAATCTTATAAAATCGAATAATTATTCTTATAATTAAATATTGTAATAATCTTATAAGAATCGTTAGAAAAATATCATCATCATTTCCTTTACTTTCACTGCTTTGGACATCAGTTGGAATACCAAAGTACTCATTATAAGTGTCCAAAATGTCAGTTATCTTTAAAAGCGGCAAAAAGAGAAACGATTACTTTCCAGTACTTCTACGTTAATTACAGAAACCTTCGGCAACTGGACAATGCCATAAACTGGTGAAATGTGCACATTTTTCTCGTGAAATGGGTACGACTTAATGGTTCTACTCTCTGTCGCACGGCTTTATCGGCATTTCGTTGGCCGGTCTTAATTTTGACTAAAAAGGCTTGTAAGGTTTTAATAGCAATTTTAGGCCAAATTAATCTGTTTAGTTATGTATTATCCGATCAGATGGGTAAGTTTTAGGATATTGTCAAGAATTTTCAAAGACTTGGTAACATATTTAAATAGGTTTATATGTGTTTTGTATTGTTATTATACTTAAACGACTCCACACAAAAATGGTTAAATTTGTTGATGAGATTTCGGTACAAGGGTTTGGGTACGGCGTTGATGAATAATTTTCGAAAGTTGTGTGCGCATATGCATTTATTATAAAGCTCTCAAACACTAGCTTCGCTCGTGTTTGGTCGTGGGAATATCTAAAAGGCAATCTGCCTAATCTGCTCAAATGATTAACAGAAGTACAGAAAAAGCATTTTTTTATTAGACAAATAATAGGCAAACTGATATAAAAATCTTTGGATCAGTAAAATTTGACATAATGTATAATAAAATTTGGTCGTTAAAAGACCTCTGAAGTCATCTGACTATTATTGTCAGGGAAAAAATTAAAAGAAAAGCAACAAATAAGTGAAAATTGATAGGCCATAGTTGCATGAAAAACTTTCAAAATATTCAACGTCAAACTTTCTCGGATGAGGATAGAATTATAGGATGCATTCTTACAAATTGCTCCAACATTCATTAATCTCAACAATTGAAAAAATATTGGAAAGGATTAATTTTATATATCAGTGTTTGACTGTACAATGTCAGGAACTGAGAACTGAAATCCTTTTAACAATGTGCTATTGTTGTTACATATTTTTATTTGAAGGCCTTGATTTGGAAGCTATTAACTGTTAGCGCAACACAATCCACATGTATGTACAGTCATACTTCAACTTACGAGCTTAATGCGTTCCGAGACTGAGCTCGTATGTCAATTTACTCGCATGTTGGTGCAATTTATTTATATATAGAACAATTAAATATATATTGATTGGTTTCCATACTCTAAAAAAAGGCAAATAAAACACTCAAAACAAGATGTTGTAACAGAAAGAACATGTTGGCTATTGTCCTTAAGTACTACATGCTTTCAAAAAGCAACAAATAAAAAATAATGCAAGGAAATGTGATTAATTAAAATGTAAAATTAAATACATACAATAGCAGTTAACACTCGCATTTGCCAGGGAGGGAGATATAAGTTATCCTTCGTTACAACAGTTGACTTTGATAAATTTAGATTTTATCAAAGTGTTAAAAGACAAACTTAGAAGCAAACCTAAAAGCAAACTTTCATTTTCAACTAAACGTAATTAAAATTTCTTCGGCGTTCATAGTTTGAAATTTCTCACTGGTTAGCGAAAAATCTTTCCTTTTTTCCGCTTTCACGACTAGCCGGCCGTTTTAAGATAAACCTATCTAAGGACGTTTGCCTTTGTCGCCCTTGCAACATGTTGCGATTAGGACGAACACAGGTGTCGTCACAAATGGTTAACACACGATCACTAGCCAACTTGTCCGAATGTCTATTAAACAGTTTGGATAGATAGCGCCGGCCTTTTCACATTGCATCGTTTCAGTTACGCTGTCACCGGCCAATTGTTTGTCCAATGCCATCAGCGGTCGTGAAGATCGCTGCACCGTTTAGAAACTATGGCTAGTCCTTTTGCGAACTAAATGCCCTGAATATAATCCTTCTGTTTGATAATTATGAATGTATTTCTGTCATATTGCCGAGCTATCTGAATCACGCATACACATTTCGCATATTTTTCAATACTTTTCCGTTTAATATCGACTGTTATCATTTGCTTTTTCTTTGTATTATCTTTCATTTTACTGGCAAACTTTCGGTCTACGCACAGTACTTTTAATTCACATAATTCTGCACAGAAAATCGTGCACAAAAAAACACGGTACAACAGTATAACCTGAGCAGTTGAAAAATACAGAGTGATGCTGTTCTAATAAAACACCTCCGGCATACTTGGCAACTCACTCAAGTGCTCGTATCTCAAACATGGCTCGTATGTTAGTGCTAAAACTTGCTAGAAAGCTGGCTCGTATCTTAAGTTTCTCGTACGTTGGAGCACTCGTAAGTTGAAGTATTACTGTATCATTTGCAATAATCGTCACCACTTACTTTAAAGTGGAATAATTTATTGAGAAGAAATTGTCTCAACAATTGGGTGAAAACATTAATTCCCATATGATAGTGGATGGGAAATATTGAAGTAAGAGTTGTCTTCCCAACTGCATAGAAAACTGATAAACATTTAGTTTTGTGCGAAAAACATAACAACTACCCTGGTAAAAAATTGCTGAATGAAAGCTACCAGCAAACTGAAAATTACCCTTTGTAAATGGGGAGTTGTCACCTCACCTGCATAGGGAATACTGAAGAAAATCCCATACGTTCTAGTACAACCTCCATCATGCATCTGATGTGAGCTCGATTGAATATATCAGGTATAAGTAGAATGCAGTTGTAGCCCTGTTCAAGTTTAGGAGAATAGTGAGTAACAAATTAAATTCGCAAAGGCTTAACAGCCATGGAACACAGACTACACCTACACAAGTTGCATGAAAGAAAGCTGTAGCTTTGTCAAAATGGTTATTAGAGTACAGTCAAACATGGATAACCCGTCCACGGATAGCTCGAACACATGGTTAATTCGAACATTTCCTTTGGTCCATTCCCACGTAATGATAAATTGCTATAGATAACTCGAACTCAACACTGTTAATTCGAACTGTTTTTTTGCCCAACGGCTACCCAAACGGTTGATATCGCTTTAGAAAATCACTTTATTCAAAGCCATAGAGGTAAACTTCATCTTTTCGTAATTCATAAGCGTCGTTATTACCACCATCGGCAAAATATTTTTGTCAACGACTTTTCTAAAAGTTTGGTGAAATTTGATTTATACTGCGATACGATGAATAGCACGGGCTAGCCGGGGCACGCATGCAAGGATTTTCGCCACGCACATACAAAACAAAAATCGCATGTTGTTTTTGTTTTGTATGTGCATGGCGAAAATCCTTGAGTGCGTGGCGTAACCCAGCTAGCCCGTGATGAATAGTTTCCGACGTTGATTCCGTGTTGAATCAACGTCGGAATGTTGAATGTTTAAATCGTCTTAAAAATTCTTGTAATTAAACGTATGCGTTGTCGGAGCTACAAAAAAACTATTCATCGTTTGACCTAAACACAGAATACGTGTGTACATTCAATAAGTATCTATTAAAAAAGCGTGAGTGATATAGAATGTACCGTAAAACCTCGTAAAACTTCTAATTGAACTGCCTCGGAGTGTTGCTCTTAACGAATCCCAGGTAAAGTAAGGTAATCTGCATAAACTTCAAGAAAAAACGGCAAAATTGATCGTGGGTAAAACCCCAAAAGAAAAAAGTGTCTTTTCTTTTGAGCATTTCAACAACGATCAAGTTTTGCCAATGTCAATCTGAAAAACGTCCTGGCAATAACATCACCTCAAACAACAAACCAATCTCAAGTGATAGACAAATCTCTATACTTTTTCATGAAAACGTTTTAAACTTTACATTAGAAGCATTTAATTTGAAACAAGCCATTTGTGCTTTTGATTTATATTATAGTTTGTATATGTACATGTATCTACTAATAAATAAGTAAATATATGGACTTGTGACAGTGCTCTGATAACTTGAACGCTCTGATAATTCGAACACTTTTGCTCGGTCCCTTGAAGTTCGAGTTATCCATGTTTGACTGTACAAACGTACATTAAGTGCCTCTTTTGATATGCAATTTTTTGTATTCTTACTCTAGAGAAAATCTAGAAATAGCCAACCCTAAAATGTATGCGCTTAGAAGTCGTTTTATATGTCAACTTGCTCCAGCACTACAAAGCTTTTTTTCGGATAAATTTTTTTAGCTAATTTATTTACTGATCTAATATATTTCATACTACAATTCCAGCTGGCTTTAAAAGCCACCATGAGTCAGGAAATGGTTGGACTTGCTCTCACGAGAATACAATCTTCATCTTTTATATAAAATGTTAAAAAATACATAGTTTAAACCATCACTAATGATATGGCCCACAGGAAACTTAGAACTTACGTAAAAAGCACAACTGTATGGGAACCTTTCAAAGCTGAACTCAATATAGCAACTTCGTTATGCCATTAGAATCAATTTATGTACATAGACATCTTCATGCTGTCACACTCACTCTTTAGGTTTCACTACATTAGATGAGAAATCTAGTACAAATTTTCTTGACACTGCAATAACAGGTAAAATAGTAAACCAGTTGAAAAAGTAGAACAGTTAAATTTGTTGCATCTCGAGAAAACAATTTCATGTGGTCTGTAGGGGGTCTGTGATACTGACTTCATCTGAAATGCTTAAAGAATAGAGAAAGCATAATATTATTATGCTTTATTAGTTATCTTGAGGTGTTGACTGATATTTAAAAAAAAGAATCAAAGAGATTGACCCACTAGAAGCTGAGATATAGCCAGCCAAACACAGGTGTACCTAATAAAGAATCAGAGGAAAACCCTTCGAAAATCCCGAAAACTGTGACGTATAAAATCGACTTAATGTTCATGTGCCGGAGTTGTGCACCCTTACCGCCGTTACGTATAATGATTGTTTTGGCTACGAGATGTGAAAAGCTTCTCGCGATAGTAAATAATTTACAGACTAGCTCTGGTTTCTCAGGAAAATCAAGCAAACATTGTGTGGTAAAGGCATTTGCCCACAACCCCTCGCCGTGATTTGTCAAAACAGAAGAGCATATTTTGACTATTGTGCTTCAAATTTTAACTCGATATCCACGGGTATGCTCCGAAGATCCTCTGTTCAACGAACGGCGCGTGTATAGTCTATATGCGACATCCGCGATTGCAAGTCGTTTAGAATAAGAAATGAGAATGTGAATTTTTGTTCATTCATCATTTTTCTATTGTGTATCTACTGCAGCATTTAGTTGATTTTCATGATTATCGTCACTATTAACAGACTGTAAGTTCACTACAGCCATAATTTTAAAAAGAATAACTTGACCGTGGCGCTCTTGCTGTAAGAAAAGAAAACGATAACTTTTGATTTGATTTTCTATTTATCTATTATCTTATCTATGATTATTTTTTATGATTAATATTATAATCCTAATGCATATTATACAAAATAATAATATAACTGCGTATAGAATAAATGATGTAACTAATATAATTTGTAGAAAGTGATAGCAGAATGTTGCGAAATAATAGATGCGTGTAATTATTTTATTCTAAAACTAATCTACACGTCAGAGGGACTGGTTCGGAATTCTCAGAGCAATGATTGTTAGGCCCAATTTGATTGTTCTATACTTCCAGGGATTAAACCAATTAAAACGCCGTGATTGTTATAGGAGAGCGCATTAGTTGGCTTAATTGACCAATGGCAACCAAGTCGATTTCATACGTCATATATTGATGACTACCAAAAAACCTATGTTTTTTGGTAGACCTGTGTTTGGCTGGCTATATCTCAGCTTTTGGTTGGTCAATCTCCTTGATTCCTTTTTTAGAACATCAGTCAACACCTCAAGATAAATAATAAAGCATAAAAATATTATGCTTTCTCTATTCTTTTATTAACATTACGAGTGTTTGTAAACATATCTTCGGAGTCTGTAATGATGTCACGGCTAAAATAGAAGCATCCTATGCAAGATTCAAACAATTTGATGTTTTTGTGCGAACCTTGAAGGGAAATAATTTTATGAGCAAAATAATTTTATGAATAAACCTTGTTGCGTGTCAACTCACCTCGAGGTCAGCCTTCTCCACTCCTAGATACTTGTGTATTGCGGAGGACCATAACACCTGTAGGCTTTCCATTATGTTATTAACAGTGTAACCCCGACTTTTCTTTATGTTCAACTCACCATAGCTTATGGGCCAGATTATATGGTAGCCGCTATTAGGACTCAAGTAGAGCGCCTAAAATCATAGAGTAGCCTAAAATCATAGAGTTGCCAAGATTAAAATCCTTGCAATCATAGTACTACCTACTCACAATCATACAGATGTGGTGGCTAGTTCTATGGACAGCAGAAATATTTGGCTTAGGGCAGCTCTAAGCAGGTTCATCTCAGTTCAAATGCGAAGATTATCATAATGGTGAGAGAACTGCTATGAGAAATTTCCTAAATGGAAAAATTGCACTCGGTGATAATTCAATTATCCAATGAAATGCAACCTAAGTAAAAGTAGCGAGCAAAACTGGTTTTAGTGTAAATCTCATCAATGTCAAGGATTTTGTTCATTTTCACTCAGATGGGCTTAAGTTGGGTGTTTAAGACCCTGGCTCTCAGGAACCAGACAGAGTTTTGAAACAAAATATTATATATAATTTATAATATTAATAATAATATTATATAATATAATGTATAATATATTTTTAGTGAATTGGCGGAAGATATGGAGCAGTGTATGAGAAGTTTAGAAGAAATCAGCCAACAAATTTGGAATCCCATAGCATTTCCGTGGACTAACAGACAGACACAACGACAAAGCTAAATTTATCAATATAGATGCTATCGAAGGTGTGAATAGAATACTAACCACACTGATTTCACTATAATGGATATCAATGGTGTGAGCTGAACACATCATTGCCTGCATTATTGCTAAGCATTGAACTGGGTAGCCTCGACTCTAAAGTATTATACTTATAGCAAGGAAGGCAGAGCTGCTCTTAAAGCACACCAATTACATAAGCAGGGTTGTTAAAAAGCAATGATTTTTTTTTAAAAATCCTAAAAAATCGATTTTTATCGATTTATTTGATCTTTTTTTTATTTAAATCGATTTTTTTTGTTTCAAAAAGATGTTTTGTGTTCTAAATTGCAAGTTTTTGCTATCAATTTGAAATTTATGATTTGCCAGGGTATTATGTAGTTTTATTACAACAATTAGAAAATGAAAAAACATTTACACAGTTAACACACGACAAAAATACAGCATAATCTATGCGTTGGACATTAAAACCCAGAAACGAAGATGAAGAATCACAGAGAACAGATCACACAACCGAAAGCATTATTACATGCTAACATTGACATTCCCAAGTAAGAGACCAAAATACATAGACCTAACTCCTTAGTTCAATAGCAATTTGTCTAAAATGCATCAAGTATTAAGAATTTAAAGTTTGGAACAAAAACACTAGTTTTTCGGGCTTCTCAGTTCCAAGCCTATTTCTGAGTTTGTTATGTACCAAGCCAAATGATGAAAAAATTCTTTCCACATTCGCACTATGGTGCAGTTTTCGGCTTGCGCTTGATCGATGGCTATCGCTACAGGTTTCAGGAGAATTATGACATCTTCGACATTCCGTTTCATTGACATGTCTCCTACTTTCTTAGTTATCCCCTTGTCAATCTTGTCTCGATACTCTTCGCACACTGCTAAGAGCTTTGGCCAGTTTGTGATATGTGCCTCCAACGTATCTATAACACTCTTTGATCGAACATCGCAGACCATAGGCAGTTTCTTTCCACACGCTGCTTTATACCAAGCATTGGGAAGATGCAAATGCCTAGACATTTAGTCTTTTACTCACATCAGTGCGGTCATTAAAGATTGAAATAAATTTAATTATCTACCAAACGACTTGTCTTCCCTTCCATTAGTTAACGAAAGGTGCAATGCTGTTTATAACCTCATCGTTATAAGCTATGGACTTTAATATGCTTCTAACCCTTCCCTACCCACTGTATTGCTGCACACAATGAGCTAGATTGCTAGAATGGTCTGCAAAAGAGCCTTCAGTGAGCTCAAGATACATAGCAAGGTTTATTTCAAACATATCTACCGCGTTATAGAAAAAAAAATCAATAAAATCAAAAAGATCGTGATTTTTTTGGGCGATTTAAATCAGATAAAAATCGATTGATTTAAATTGTAACAACCCTGTACATAAGTACTGTTTTAGCTTCACTGTTTGACATGGTGAGACAGACATTGGTTGGTGTTTATAGGATTTCCCCAGAGCTCTACCAGAAAATGTTCAATGGTATATGTAGGCTCGCAAATTATGACGTCACAATTTTCATATTCGGTGTTAGGTGCTCTTACCGCTTATTTAACAACTATGAAAATGACGCTAGCGGCAGGTGAAAGTAGGACAACTCCAGAGAACCAATGCATCTGACAAAGGAACTAGTGTCATTAGCTCTCTATGTGCAGATTATTTCTATGATAAATAGCTCAGATTCCAAGCACCATACTATGTTTTCCCGATGATATTATGTACTAGCCCTCACTTTTTATTGCGATGTTGAGGGGCACGACTGAGGCTAATTAATTTCAAGCACTGCATGATCTCACGAGAGTGCAATTTACATATAGTCCTAGGGCTACGCAACTGCAGGTCACAATTTAATCGATGTGATTTCATTACCTTTATCAGCGACAGTATATTTCGATTTTCTCTGCATTTCTGTATGGGACAAACAATGCCATCATTTAAAACGATGGGATAATAATTAGTGTAAATGTTTAAAATGAACGAAAGAATGAAAAAAGCAAACTCTAATAATCACCCGAAGTCTAATAATCGAGAACATGTGTTTGTATTAGTCGAGCGTTAGATCGATCCTCAGGCATTGTTGATTATCTAGAATGCTAGTTTATTATTAGCGCTCTCTAGCACCGATTGTCACAGAAAAGTGCAGCCTCAATGGCAGTGAAAGGGATCGACGACCTAAGGCTAAATGCTAATTATGACATCCCAATGTGGGAACTACATCCAAGTGTTTTTTTTATGGCAGGACATACTTTTGACACCCTGTTTTTCATAGTTCTATTATTCTTTGCGTATTGAATATAAGCTCATTTGAAAGCCAAGACTATGAAGTACTGAAATATGTGATAAAAGTACTTATGTAATTGATGTGCTTTAATAATGAACCAATACAAAAAATTTTAAAATATTTTATTAGAAAGTGTCTGTGTTTTCGATTATTCGCAATTGTTTTCGGTGGTTGAGGTGATCTGACTGTCAGGATGTTTCAAGTTAAAATCGACAAAACTTGATCCTAATCAAAACACTCGGATCAGGCAAAAGTGTGATTATTATGTCTATAGTTGCGCAAAGACCGACAGAATAGAGACTTAACGCTGTAACTTGACCGCAATAGCCGATATCAACTATAGCGCCAGTAGCAACCAATGATGTCGTTTCACACGTATTTTAATTCTGAGCGTTTTAACCACGATCAACTTTGTAGACATGCACGAGTAAATAACTCAAACCTATATAAACAATACACACAACAATCGTTAGATCTATGCTTCATAGATATAGCGAAGTCATACACACATCATCTCCTATAATGTAGTCAGGCTTCTCGAGGCTCAAGTCTGTCCAGACTAGTTGAGACACGTCATCAGTCTCTTCAGCTTCCACCTCATCATTCAAATCTGCCAACTGAAATCCATCATAAAAGACTTAAACAATTAAATTAACTACATGTATATGTGGGATTTTTTTATGCAGTGCAGCTGATAGGTGAACACAGAAAAATTAGCCCTTCAAAAAAAGGTCAAGTACATCCATCTTTTCTATAAACTATACTCCATCGTACTCTCCATTTCAACAGGAACCAAAAGACTACAAGGAACCCAAAGTCTAAGACAATTTACAGCATAAAATGTCCACGTTATCAGCTCAAAGACCTGGAAAAGCATGTCAGAAGAGGCTGTATTAGCTGGCTGATATACCTGGTCTGTAGAAGTAGGCTGTCTAAATTTACCACGAGAAGACTGCAGATCTCCCAATTGTTTCTGAGCTTCCTCGGCAGCGGTCAGGACCATTCGGATAGACTCTGAATGCTAAAAGTAAATTGGGCTATAATACACGCGACCTTATGGATTGATCTTCAAGAGTTAAACTTTGAGATAAACTAATCAACACATAAACTGAGGGCTTCCAATGGAACACGCGCCTTAGCCTGTCGATTCTCAATATGACATCTCTCGCTACTTTGTGGTTCTGCTTTCACAGCTTTAGTATTTCACAGAGCAAAAATATGCATCTGAAGTTGAAAAAAAATTAAACATACAACACGAAAAGTCTCTATTATGTTTTGGCCTAGTGAGATCCCTCAGTGCAAATCAGTGTGGTAACAGTCACCACTGTTTTCCTGTTAAGTTTAGTGAAGTGTAAAAGTGCAAAGCATTTATGACACTCTCCATCATGTCTCTTAAATACCCTCAACATCGTTTAATCAACTTAAGAAAAAAGGGAAAATGTCTACGATTAATAAAAAAGTGCCTTTATTAAATACGAGTTTATCAGTTTAGAACTATTTCGGGAATTTATTTTTTCGCGCAGGGTGCTGATCCTAATTAGGTGCAAAAAATGACGGATTAATGAAACTAACTACTGTCTTAGAGCCCATAAGCTCATAACCTACAAACCAAAATTTGTAAATACTATGGTAATCATATTATTTTATTTCAATATTTTTTTAAAAGCAATGAAAAAGTATTATTCCATTAACTCTTCTAGACTAGTATTTTCTCTTTCTGGTTTTCAAAGCTTTTCCACTTCTTCTATTTTGAGCCGATGGAATATGCACATTTGTATCTGTTGTTACCATACTTCTATGTATGCATCTTCTTGCAAACATTCTTAAAAGGTAAAGGGACATATTCATTAATTACTTCTGGCAGACCAAAGCTCACAAGACAAACAACTCAGCGCATTTTTTTAGACCTCGATTTTTGGCAAAAGCCTCTAATGCCTAAGCTCAAGTACAACATTCTTCACAGTAAGATAACTCTGCCCAGAATCCTTGCATGTTCAACATACAATGACTTATATTCTCAATACATTTTCCAACCTTGCTACCAGTGAATCAAAGCACAATCATGTAAAACAGCTGACACGCAGCTGACACACAGTTGGCACACAGTCGGTACACAGCTGACACACAGTTGACACACAGTTGACACGCAGCTGATACACAGTTGACACACAGCTGACAAGCAGCTGACACACAGTTGACACACAGTTGACACACAACTGACACATAGCTGTCATGCAACATGAACTGAAATGAAAAGGTAATTTAGAAGGACTATCATGGAGAGAGAAGGTGGAGAACATGATTATGGTGGTGATTAATGCTTAATGTAGACGGATAAGATTGACAAGCAGAAAAGAAAATACTGGAGACGAGTTGCTTCCAACATAAGATTGGAGAGAAATAAGCTAGCCTATGAAAGTGCCTTTTTACCATCAATTGCTTAAAAATACGAAACTTGAAAAAATCAATGAATAAAAAACTATTAGTTCAATTAAATTTGAGTCACAAAAAAGCATCTGATTCGCTATAATTTTGAGCCGGTTAAAATACATGGCATCACAAAGAAGCAGGCGAGTTTACTTAATCTATGTATATAAATCTCGGCGCTTGTCTGTGTGTCCAGTTATAGTGATAAAGTTTTAGCAATGAAAAATGCTCTTCGTACTGGTTTGAAATCAGCACCTCCAGCTCCGCAGGAGGCGAGCTCATCTATTAAGCCACACGGGCTACTTGCAATACATTGGGTTAATTGTGCTATTTGTTATTACATCGGTTAACATACTTGTGCTTAAAGCATTTAAGGTTATTAACTAGCACATTTGATCATTAGGCGTAACGTAACATTTATTAAGCTGCTTCCAATGTTCTTACAATAGATAGTAAATATTTTACTAGCTTACCAGATAACTTACTCAAACTCATTGGGTAATTCTTTTATCACCCGTGCAATGCCAGGCATTCAGCTGCTAGTACACAAGGACATTAACAGAACAAAACTACAATCACGAAAATGATATGTTATGTTTATCAGCAATAAAAGCGCTGATGAGAAAAAAGCATATGATTAGCAAAAAACCAAAATTGGAGATTTACATGTTCAGGTAGCCTTATTTTTTTTCAAGAAAATAACAGAAAACTAGAAGAATAAAAAAAGATGAAATAGCAATCAATAGGACAGCAAATATGAGCAATAAATTGGGGAAAAGGAAAAATGTCGCTTAAAAGGAAGGACAGGAGAGATGTTTTGGTCTAAGAGCCTACAGTAGAATGAATGTAGGAGAGATCTAACATACCAGAATACTCGGAGAAGAAATGTTAATACATGTGCTGTTAAAATGTCAGCAATGGCAAATGATGGAAAGACACATTAACTTACAATGATGTATGATTTTTACTTGAAATAATCTCAGGGAAAGCAATACTGAATATTGCCAAAAAAAATTGGCATTTATGAAAAATGACCATTAACAATTTAGTAACTATAAACCACAACCAAAAAGTATGAGAAAAACAAAATAATGAAGAAAAAAACCAAACAAAACCCAATAAGAAGATACATGTAGCTGACAGAAGATGACTTACCAAAGAAAAACCAAAAGCTTGTTTAAAGATTATCAGAAATAAAATAGAAGAAATGAAACTCTGCAAACATTTACTGCTAAAAGTATGAACAGTTTATGGCGGTTATCATTGTGAAATTTCATTTCAATTAGTGTCAACTGTCGTTCTATGTAGTGTTAAGCCTCATTTACAATAGCATTAATTGATCAGCATGCCATCGAAAGATCACCTTGCCATTATGTCAAACAGTAAGAACAGACATATATTTACCCTACAAAATATTTTGGTAAAACAAACTAGAATAAAATATACCTCAGTTTCAGATCTTTTGATCCATGGAGTAACGCGTGAATAGCTGCTGTTACGACTTCTCCAAGCTATGCAATGAGGGAGCATTGCAGGTAAAGGATCTGAAGCCCTGCCTAGCCTTAAATGTAACGAGCCAGGGTGTATTACTATGGTAGTCTCTCCATGTTTTATTCCATCGTCAACGTCTTCCTAAATCGGAATCAATAGTTAAAAGAACTGGCCAGCATTGACTGCAGGCACAAAGGTCGTAAGGACAAAGATTGGGACACAAAAATACATTACCGGTTTAGAAAATTCTGGCTCCAGAGGTGTTTCCTCTTCATCTTCGCTCATGGTTGGTAGATCACATAAAGCACCGACTGCTTATATTCCTACTATTCTTTAACCACGTTCTCCGAAGGATTTCATGTTTGTTTCAGCTGTGATATGACACGGCTTTAATGGAATCATCAACTGTAGTTCGAGATTTACGCCTTCAGCCGTCAAAACGTCCCAAAACTCTACATCCGAGTAAGTTTAGTGCCTGTGATTCCAAAACTAATTCAATGACAACAGTAAAATCTCTATGAATCTTAACGACAAGTTTGCGCCAGCGCTATTCTCAGTGATTACGTTTGTTGTAATTTTTAGCGAGGCAATGATTGAAAAAGGAGGCGTAAACATGAAAATAATCCGATAAAATAGTCAGCTTGTCTAACACCAAGTATTCTGTCATCGGTTTTTATATTTCAATTACTTTACATAGCACTATAATAGAAACATATCAAAGTTTCCATAATTTACGTATATGAGTTTGCAAGATAGACCAGGAATTAAATGTAATAGGGCCTGCAGCGATCAGAACCAGTCGCATGGTGGGTCGCAGTTTTCCTATATTATAATGAACATTGAGCAGAAACTACTTGAATAAGATAATTTTTTTTAGATATTTTTGTGCGGCACAAAACATTATTCGTAAAGAATTGTTATCTGATGACTGAAGCTATTACCATGGACAAGATTCACAAGAAGTAGTAGATGGTAGTCTTGTTATATGCACTTTTTGGAAAACAAGAAAAATTGGTATTGTAACTGCTTCCGGTACAATGCTAAATATGTTTGTTAGTGTTCAAGTTGACCTTGTACCGAACGCAACCAACTAATGGCTTTGACGCTATAAAGCTATTTCAATTTGAGGTTTTAGACTAAGAATTTGTGATATCTTCTAAGCTCTAGAATCAATCAGTTTTTGTAAAAAGTAAAAAAATTTCCAGTGATGTCAATTGTGCTATTTGTATAAAACAAAAAACACATCGGCAGGACAAAAATGGATGAGGAAGTGTAATAAATCTCGCGTAATGATGAGAGGGTTTTGTAGTATATACCTGTAGTATGTAATTAACTCTCTAGATAGTTAATTACATACGTACGTGCAGTCTTGGCTAGTCCTCGTATTAAGATAGCGCCTCTCGCATCTCTCGTGAGGCTCCTCCCATCCATAGGTATCATTTCCGGTTGGTTGTAATTATGATACACTACATCCTCCATCAAAGATGTCTCTTTAGCCAATAGGTGCCAACATATCTATAACAAATAAAATAACAACCCGCAGCAGTACCATAATTCTCAAGTCATATACATAGGCACAAAACACAAATAATTACATATCGCTCACCCTCCAAATTTTTTTCTTTGCTCTTTTTAATTATAACAGTTACAGTCAGTGTTAGCTACACATGTATATGATATTTAAAAGTTCGGCACCTGCACACCAATATCCTATTTACAGCGAATGTTAGATACACATATAAACAATATATTTAATTTTGGTGCCTACACACCAAGATACTCGAGACAGGCGGTGCCTACACACCCACCTACACGGACTTACAACGTATCCTCGAGGTATCCAATGTTTCCTGGTTGATATCATTAGCTCGATGTATTTCTCTTTGCCAATCTTCAACTATTCTGGCATCAGGATGTAATCCATCTGAGAGGTACTCGTCTCTAAAGACATACCTTCCCCTCCGTCTTGTAAACACTACAATTTTCTGTGCATGTAAGGTGTTACACTGTCGTTACTGAAATTAAAATCCACGATGTCCCTGTTTTCGATTACAGTCATACTTTTTATTTTGGTGGTTAATGACTGAAATAGGTTACGACGGCTAGCATCGATAGTTACCCCTCTGTGCCCGTTATATCTTGTGAAGCACATAGGACATACCGTGCAAATAACAGGGTGAATCCTATACAGTGTGAGTAACCGTAACCAGTCTCTAAATACAAATGACACAGTGGATAGTGTTCTACGGTTGCGAATATAGCATTCCGTAGCACCTCTCTTACGGACAAGTTTTGAAAATCTTACGAGGCCAAAATGTATATACACGTTAGAATTTTCAATTTTCCTACTAGGATCAAATACATATGTGATTAATTCATCCCAGTCTGCCCCAGGTATGCTGATCAACTCCCATGCAGGATCCGACTATCCTCGAATTATGGATTTTTCTAACACAAGGGTATTCATATCTAAAATAAATATAATATAACCTAAATGTGTTACAAATTTAATCTCTGCACCGGTTTAGACGTTCCGCCAGATTTAGTTCGTACTGCATTTGTCGTTTTTATGACCGTGCTCTGAACCATTTCGAAATACGTCATTTTTAGTTGTTTGTCAATGTTATTTGGCGACAACGTCGAATCGTTTTTCTGTTTTACCAGATTTTTTTCTGGAATTCGTGTCGGCTGTGCAACCTCAGGTACAGTGTTTCCAGAGCTCTCCTTTGACCTTTCGGGGCTCGTTTCCACTATCCCTGGTGCCTGAGCACGGGCTACTTGAGGCCTATTCTTTTGAATCAAGTTCTGTTGTTTGTTAACAACCACCACTTCCCGACCTTGTGCTGCAATCACCGTTGCAGGTGCTGGTGCCCTTTTTCGGTTTATGCTCTACGACTTTCTGACCAGCAGCGATCGGGCTTCTATCTCTAGCAGCGTGTCGATTATAGTTGGTTCCTTGTTTCTCTCTTTGGTCTCTCTCAAAGGTCCTTAGTCTACCAACGTCAACTTGCTTACCCGTCATTATGCCCATTGAGTTCATAGATTAATTAAACAACAATTGGGCAGGCGAATATCCATTAGCTAGAGGGGAGTCCCTATATGCACAGAGTGCTGCTTGTATGTTAACATTCTTGTTCAACAATGACTCAACCATTTGAACTGCCCTCTCTGCCTCCCCATTGCTATGGGCACACTTGGACGCACTCGTGATATGTTTAATGTCCCATTTGGTCACAAACCTTTTGACATTTTAAGCCTTAAACTGTGGACCATTATCATCATGATTGTGTTTGGAGCCCTAATCATGCAAAACAGTTTTTCCAACTCGCGTATTATCGGTCTTGCTTCCGTTGAGTCCTTTAACTCATGTACTGAGATGTATCTACTATAGTAGTCCACAACTAACATGTAGTCTATTCCCTCATGTTTGAATAAGTCTATGGCAAGCCTCCACCATGGCTTTTCTGGAAGTGGTGTACTTATAAGAAGCTCCCTCGGTTTCCTTTGAAGCCCTTCCCTGTCAAACTCTTCCTTTGACAATCCATCCCTTGCCACTTCCCAGATATCTTTGCACATACCAGGCCACCATACCACTTTCGCTGCTCTCCGTACACACTTGGTCTCTCCTTGATGCCCGGTATGTATTTCTTGTAGAACTCTACTTCTTTTTAACTCCGGAATGAAGACTCTATTTAGATAAAAAAGTACTCCATCAATCGATGTCAGGTAGTCTCTGAAAGTATAGAAAGGTTTCAGCATTTTCGGGACCTCTTTACCCGATGGCCAACCCTCTATCATAAACTTCTCCAACAGCCTCCCGACATCGTCTTCCAAAAGTCCTGCTTTTATCCTGTTTAGCCTACCTGATGAAATCTGTAAAGAGTCCAACAACTGAAATACTAGGCTGGAGTCCTTCAACTCCCCAATAGTGCATTCATCCAACATTGGCGACCTTGACAGGGCATCAGCTAGCACCAACTTGCTCCCCGGAGTGTATGTTATTTTGTAGGTATAGTTCATCATCCTTAGTCTGAATCGCTGAACTCTAATTGGGAGTTTAGCTAGTTCCTTTTCGCCCAGGATTGCTAACAATGGTCTGTAGTTTGTTTCAATGATCATCTCCTTGCCTGCTACGTAGCAATGGAACTTGTTACATGCCCAGCATATTGCAAGCGCCTCCTTCTCTATCCGCAAGTACCTTTTCTCAGCAGAAGTAAACGCTCGGGAAGCATAAACCACCGGCTTCCACTCTCCTTTTACTCTCTGCAATGTAGCAGCCCCTATTTCATATGCTGAAGCGTAAGCAATGATCATTGTCTCGGCTGACACTATGGTGTCAACACGGGGGTGGATGCCAGTATGCCTTTGAGCTCTGCAAACTGTTTCGCTTGCTCAAAACCCCAATTACAGTCAGAATCTTTGCCCAGCAATTGGCGCAAGTGGCTCGTTTTGGTGTCTAGCAACGGAGAGAATTTTCCTAAGTAGTTCACAACTTCAAAAAACCTATGCAACTCTGTTCAGTTCGTTGGCATTGGAAAGTTAGCTATGGCTCTCATTTTCTCTGGATCTGCGTGTATTCTTGATTCATCAATGTGTCTAAGGAGTCTTACCAAATTCACATTTTGAATCATTCAGCGTAACTCCAGCTTGTTGTAGCCTCAACCATAGTTCTCTTAATCTCTCATCATGCTGATACTTAGTGGAGTCATGCACCAGAATGTCATCCACCTGGCAGACGATCTCAGTGATTCCATTTAAAATTTTTTGCATTTCTCTTTGAAATATCTCTGGCACAGAGCTAATCCTGAACGGTAACCTCTTGCAAATATACTTTCCAAAAAGAGTAATGAAACAGGTCAATCTCTACGCTTCTGAGTGCAACTTCATTTACCAGTAACCGCAATTTGCATCCAATCTACTGAAGATCTTAGAGTTTCCTGGTTCACTGAGGGTTTCCAGTGTGTTAGGCAGTGGGTGAAATTCACGTTTCACCGCTTTATTTAGTCTTGTGAAGTCTATACACAGTCGTAACTTCCCACTCTTCTTCGGGACTACAATGCACGGGGCACACCAATCTGTTGGTGCTTCCATCTTTTCGATGACTCCTAGAGATTCCATTTTCTGCAGTTCCTCCAACAAGGGTTACCTCCCTGCCGCAGCCACCTTCCGAGGACACGCTGCGTGAAAGGCAGTACCGAGTCATTCAAAACAAATTTCGCCTCTGTTTCCATTGTACCTAGTCCTTTAAACAGTTTAGGAAACGCAGACATCCAATCTGTATCTAGGTGATCATTGTCCACAGAACCTAGAAGCCTTAAACCTGATACAGCTGGCTTACCCAGTAATGGCATCACAAGATTTCTCACTATATACACTCGTTCTTGTATGATATTAGACCCTGCCATTATGGCTGTCTCCGCTATTCCCAGAACTTCTAAGTTGTGATTACCCACCCCTTTCAGCATTTTATCAGTGGACTGAACAAACGACACACAATGTTTTAGTGACTCAGGGATAGCTGTAACCGCAGCGCCGGTGTCAAGTTTAAAAGTCACAGGGGTTGAGTTAACTTTGGTATCCACAAGCCATGCTTTAGAGGTCTCTGTAATGACACTAGTATCTATGCAATCATGGCCTAGTCATTCCGACTCCGATCCTAAATATAGGCCACCTAGCTAGGTTTTTTCGTCCACTACTTCATCTGCTGCACGAGCTTGTGATTGTCTTCCTTTGCATACTGCAGCTTCGCTATAATGCTCCTTAATTTTACATGCAAAGCATACAGCATTCCTTGTTGAACATCTGTCCTTTGTGTGCACCTGCCTTCTGCTGCAGTATGGGCACTTTTGTTTTGCCCTGGTGCTGTTTCGGTTCTACTCTTACTGAACCCTCTCAGTTGTCGAGCTCCGACTTCCTCTAAATTGTCACTTGCTGATGCGTTATTGCTCATTTGTAATGCGGACGAATTGTGAGCAACATATTGTTTGGCCTTTTAAATCGCTTTGTGGGGAGTCAAATCGTCTAGGTCAATGAGGTACTCACACAGTTTTCTATCGTTCACCTCTACTACTACCCTGTCACGAATGAGTTCATCTTTCATATTACCATATTCACAATACCCTGCCTGTGTCTGGACCTCAGTGATAAACTGGTGAATGGATGAACTTCCCTGTTTCATATCATTGAACTTGATTCTCGCAAATTACATTTTTAACCGGTTCAAAATGTGCTCCAAAACATTTTATTACATTGTCTAGAGTCTTTCTTGTCTCATCTTTACTGTCATCAAATGTGAACTGGTCGTATATTTTTATGCTGTCCGACCCCATCAACATTAACAGATTAGCTACCCTTTCCTCCCCTGACATAGCAGAGTACTTTTTGGCAATTTTAACAACAGCAAACTGTGACTTGGATGTTTTCCAACTCGCAGACAAGCCACTGCCGTCTTTGAAGTTCAAGCATTGTGTAAACCTATCGTCTTGTGATTCTGCCATGTTTATGTTGTGCAGTATATCCCTATTACTCTAGTGCTATTGGGTCCAGCAACCCAAGCAACAGTAGCAATTCAAATGTAGCAATGGAACACACAGACACTATACTCACAATGGTTACAACAAACCACTGTACAATGACAATGAACAAGCACAATATGTGAATTCCTGCAAGTTCAACAGCTTAATAAACTACAGTCCGTGGTTTATTCTCACAAGGTTCCAACAAACCAATAACACTAGTAGCTACCAAGCAATCAAAGCTGCTGAATTCCCAATGTACAATAGTATTACACAAGGTTCGTATATTCTGACACCATGTAGTATATACCTGTTGTATGTAAGTAACTCTCTAGACAGTACGTGCAGTCTTGGCTAATTCTCATATCAAGATAGCGCCTCTCGCATCTCGCGTGAGGCTTCTCCCATCCATAGGTATCGTTTCCGGTTGGTCGTAATTACGATACACTACAGGTATGACCTCTCGCTAACAACCAGTTAGCCAGAGGCAAAACTAAAAATCTGTTCCCTTAAGCAACATACTTTTGCTACAAACCAGGTCACGACAAAGAATCTTTGCCCACTACACTGCACCATTATCATTGTATATAGCGAAATACTATGACATGGCAGAGAGCTCTTGGTAGGTTATTGTTAACTGAAATCTGTTTAGTTAGTTCTATTTGCATTTTATGGTTTCATTTTTTATACTTATTTTAAACTGCAATCTTTTTGGTGTAGCTTAACCATACATCTATACCATGATAGATTATTTAGCACTACTTCTGTAATTAACAAACTAACTGGTTGCATGTTTGTTTGTTTTCTCTTTTATTAATACTAGTACATGACAGTCTCACGTGTTGTGCGAGATTTTCATGTGTAATAACTGCGCGCACAATTTCTCACTGATGTGGAAAGGTGGTTGAGTGGTGCAGTTAGTTGCCTGCTTACCGTGGAATTTGAATATTTGGGTTCGATTCCCGGATGAGACCATCTTTTTTCTAAAGCTTATTTTTATACATGTACAATCTAAAGCCTCAGGTTTGATTCCTGTGAGCTAATCTTTTTTTAACGCTCTTAGCATGGCTTTGGACAGATGGGCGAACATGACTGTTATTATAGTAAATATTTTCTTGCAGCTGTCTCTAAAAAGTGAAGCTTTCATATATATGTAGTTTGTATGGTTGCCAGATCTTGAGAAAGAAGCTTTTAGCTGAGAACAGCAGTATTCGCTAGCATCAGAGATAGAATCTCATTAACTTGTCACATTAGAATGTTCAAACGCTTCACCTATTTGACTATAAAATACAAAACGTTTCAGCTGCATTAAATTTAAATCATATATATTTTAATTCTTTCAGGGTTTTTGGCTTTGAGATATTTTCTGAAAACTGTCCTATTTCTATTTTATAGACTCAGCTTATGAATGCCTAAACAGATTTTCCTGTGTGTTGATTATAGTCACTGGATTTATTATGTAATTCTTTTTCAATCCACTTCTGCATTATTATGTAATTATAATGTAATATGTAATTATCATGTAACATTATTATGTAATTATACAATTATTATGTGCATGATGCTAGTTTCATTGTATAGTCTTTGCTAGACATGTATAGTAATCAGCTGGGATTTACTGTAAGGCAATTTACTATTCCACGTTTCACTGGCTGTATGAAATTCTGTTATGTTCCTCTACGAATAATAACGCAAGATGTGGTTTATTCACTCTCATAATATGTATTGCACTGTTGCCTTCCAGACCTAGTTTATATAACCATTAGCTATGGCTATCTAATAAATAGCTAAACAAAAGCATAACTTGTATTAAAATATTTAGCTATATTAGAATAGATAGAGCAAAGTTAGCTTGATTTCAGCTTTATGTTGGCAATCTATCAAATGCAAACACCAGTTATCATAAACATGCTGTCGCCTTTTGAGCAAATATCTTACTCTATCTTTCCAGTAATTTTCTAGGTTACATGTGCTTCTTTTGAGAAGGAACAAGTTTAACAGCTTTATTGTTTCCATTTGTTATTTCATATATTTTACTTGTTATTTGTTATAAAGTCTTGCGTGATCTTGGCTGATATTTTATGGATAAGTGTACAAAATACCAATTATGCACACGCTATTGTGTGTATTAAAATTTTGAAATGTCTTAAGTCATACAAAACATAGCCTTTCAGTTCAGCATAAATGTTTACTCATTGTAACAATGTCTTGTGAGTTGCTCTGTCTAGGGTTATATATCTTGTGTACTGCGCTGTGCTGTATAGTGGTTTCAGTGACATTTTAACCCGACTTTACATCTTTGCTTTATAAAGACTTAGGCAATAACCTTGTTTATTTCTAACTGCCTTGACAGTTCTTAGGAATTCAAATTTCAGTTTTTTTCAACATTTTTGATAGTTCTCATCAGATAATACAAGGAAATTTACTGCTTTCACGAATCTAGTTGAGTTTTATTTAATTTTTATATAATGATTAGAGATCTAGTTGAGTTTGTTGAGATTCCAGATAAAAACCATATTAATTTTTTTTGTATTTGTTGTTAAATAATTCAAATTTCATATAATTCATTTAAAATATGTGCAATCTTCATAAGAGTTATAATAAAGTTAAAAATAACTGGGGTGTCCGAAGTGGGTGTCAGAAAAGTGTCACCATGGTGTCTCTTTTCTGACACCCCAGTGACATGTTATAACAGGTAGTGCAGTATATAGATTTTTCAATTAAAAGTATCAGGTAAACATTTTGACTGGCTAGTGTAGTATTGTACCAAGGTGAGCCTTCATCATTTCTCTGTTTAGTTATGGACAAGTATCTGGTGTTCCTATTCGTCCTTCCTTTGTTCACACTGGTTCATGCAGACACACCGGCTAACTGCTCGTACAGTGACATAGTAGGCAGATGGCTAATTTATGAGACGGCTCGAGGCAATGATAATTCTATTGAAGGTTGCATGAATGCAACTCAAGGTCAGTGAAGAGTCTGATAGGTTGCAAACTATTTTGCTAGCTGGCAGTGAATGATTTCAAAATATATATCATTATTGGCTGTTGCCTGTTTGGCTGTTTGTGTGTCTGGTCGCTTTTCTGTCACAAAAGGCAGAGAATAAAGGTTAGCAAAATTACTTTAAGATTTCTAGGCTTATTAGCTCAGTGGCTGGAGCGTCAGTCTAATAAGCTGAATGTTATGGGTTCAAGTTCCATATTGGCCAATCTTTTAGTCATCTCAATAATTGCATGTATAGGCTTTTGGGATTTAGTATAAATTGGCACATTTAAAACAACTGCTATTGTAACACTAAATTAGAAGGCTATGACATCCATACTGCAGTATATAGTTTCAGACAATTTAACATTGATGAAAAAATCCCTCTTTATTAACAACGAATCTGTGTGTCCGAAATCTGAAGTGGAGCTGATTTCAGTTAGAAGGAATTGTGATACAATTTGCAATCTGTCTAATGAACAACACTCGTTCAAAACCGAATCAAATATACATGTCAATTACGGGGCATTATATTACATATTACAGCGCCATAGTTTTATTTTTTATTAATAAGAGTTAAAATCATTATTAAAAAATTCGTTTAAACTTTAAACGTGTATCTGTTTTTGTTTCTTTTAGAACTTTGAAACACTTTGAAAATTATATAAGACACCTCTACTAACAGACTATATTGGTGTAGACTGCTAAAGGTTTTATGGTTTCACAAAACAAAATGCAGTGTGTTATTTAATTTTACAAAAAGACATTTATTTGATATATATATTTATTTAAAGCCAACTGGTAAAAGAAATACATTAGTGATGAAATCACTTCATATTAACTATGCTTGTTTGTAAAGCAATGATTTATAATTGTCACCTAGCAAATTATTTATGTAATTTAGCATCTCTCTAGTTGCAAGTTAAAAGTGATGGAACAAAGGCTAATAAAAATTGTTTCAACGTTTTCCTTTGACTTAAACGTTTGCTGTACAACATAAGATGAATATATGTTGTTATGTTTGAGGCACTCTGTGTTTAGCGTATCTGGATCTGCTGTAGTTAGTTAATGAAAACTTAGCAATACTTCATGATTATACGGGTAGTTGTACGGATGTAACAAAGAAACATTTCTCATCTTTTACATAAATATTATGATTATAATATAAATACATAATGTAATAGCTCAATGGAGTCCTGAAATTATTATTTTTTGAAACTTTATAACTTTCAATCTACAAGCTTAAAATATTGAGTTGGTTTATCTACATTTTGCCTATAAAATACTTCCAATATATGCTTTTGTTCCAGATACTTCATAAGGCTTCAAAATATATTATTTGTTATTGTTATGTCTGGTTTTTCTTTCATTTGTTTACTTTTTTGTTTACTAAACTTTACTAAAATGATTTTTAAAAATTTCGATATTTTATGTTGAAAATTAATATATATGTTGAGCCAAAGATTTGTCTAAAGTTTACATTGTCTTTAAAGGTATGTATGTAAAGGCGATCATAAACTGAGTTTTGACAGTACTAATCAGGGGTGAGAGCAAGAGTAATAGAGCTGCCATATTGTCGGGCTACACAATCACACAATCATTTTTTATTCTAAAATGTAGAAAAGGAAACGTTCACTATGTTATGTTGGCTTGCTCAACTGTCAGCCAATCCGTGAAAATTGTAAATGAAACATGCACTGCTAACTGCTGGTCTTTTTAAAGAGATTTTAGCCTTAGAATCTGTCATGAAATCTGCTCATTCCACAAGCCAACTGATTGAATTTCCTAGCATGTTTTTATCAATTAATCCATATTTATCTGACTATCTGTTTACAGTAACAGCAACTTGTGCCACACTCTATACAATTATTTATCCTCATTTATCTTGCAAATCTTGTGTGCAAAGCGATTACATTTATCAAGCTTGTGGTGGGTTGCAGATATGGTTATGAAACGACGGATTGAATTGCGATTCCCTGATACAGCGTCGGATGAGTTTGGAAATCACGGATTTTGGACTTTGATTTATAATCAGGTGAAAAATTAAAGTAGATTATTAAAAATAGTATTGGGTGTGTTTGTAATAAGCATGGTGGGAGATATGTACCTTGCTACGTACTCGTTAAAAATGCCAGTAATATTTCCCAAAATAATGGCCTGTTACAAAATGATTTAACTAGACTAACCTGGTTATCATTTTATAGAAAATTCTTTGCTTTTTAACCAAACGTGCATGTAGAGCCGTTGCTAAAATATTGCTGTACACCACGGGTGATACTAGTTGGCCTCACAATAATTTCTGTATCACGAGTTGTCTGCTCTTTTGAAATAGCAGTATTAAAAGATGAGAAGGTAAGCCTCAATTTTGTGTTTGGTAGCTGGGGATTCACAGTTGCTGTTGCAGAAAGACTACCTTATGGGTGATATACTACAGAGTTACGCATATTTATGTTTGGAAACCTCTGCCACCATGGGTGATCCGGGTGTCTCTGGGTGACCGTAGTTGTCTGACCCTTTTGCAAAACAGTTTGTAGCATTTTTGTGTGTGAATGGTTGTATATCGAGTGTGTAGTTACAACAATTCAATTCTGTTAGAATGTAAGCTATTTGATGCTTGTGTAGCTGCTATGATCGCTGATCTACCTGCTGTCAGAGGGTCACTAGATTTAGGTTACTTGACGCTTTTTAACTAGCTTATGTTCTTTAAAAAAAGAAGGGACATCTATCACAATATTAGTGATTGATAGTTGGCTAACAAAACGTGCTTGATGAGCTTCTACCGAACAGTCACAGCTTTTCACCTAAAACTACCTAATTTACATTCTTATTTGCTCAGAGAATTTACTACACCGCGATGAAGTTTTTCCGATTTTAATGTTGAATCTGAAATCTGCTAAAATTTGGTGCAGGCTCATCTTTGGAACATTCCATGTAGCAAGAGCTATTATATGCTCATCATTTATGACCAGTTTATAAATGAACTTAATTCTGATGAACTAAATGTGTCTATATGTTTTTTGTTTAAAATACTCAAGTCAGATCTGCAATCTGCTTGACCATCTATTACATTCCTACTTTCCAAAAACCTGCTACACCTGAGAAAAGACACCAACATAGTACCAATTTACATTATAAAACAGAGTTATGTAATAAGAACTTTTTCTTCCAGTACACATGATTTACTTTTTTTATAATATTTTGTCTCAGGTTAATTTGCTTTAAACACCGGTGACGATAAAGTACATATCTACTTATATTATTTTATGGAACCATTGCTCATCACAAACTGTATTACATCAATATTGTCGTCTCCATAGACTTGGTACCAGCAAAGTTATAGACAACCTTGGTGCCGGTATATAAACCTGAATTAGTTTATTATTATCTAAGCTTATCAACACTGATATGTGTGGGCAGTCTGATTGCTTCATATTGCTGTCCATCTGCTGTTAACCTTCTGCTAAAAGCAGAGGTTATTTCTATGTTGTCAATATTGTTTACAGGGATTCGAGATCAGCGTTGCCGGTCGTAAATATTTTCTGTATTCTGCTTACGATTCATCAACCAATCAGAGCGTCTGCGGTGATACAATGGGTGGATGGTGAGTGAGAAGAGTAGTACACTACTGGGACGATTAGATGTCATGCATGTTTGCCTGTTATTCTAAGCCTCATGAAATCCAGTGTTTGTCTACCTATTCAGTTGGTGCGCTAATTTTTATACTTTGGAGTTGTCTATCTAACGTAATGTATACCAATGTAAGGTTTTACATGAAATTGACTCTTATTGTTGCCCCACTCATTGAATGCTTGATATGCTGATGGTATTCCAAATATTCTGATATGGAATTGTCCACCCTTGCAACTTGGGAATATTCCAAATTAGCAACTTTTTCGTTTTAAATTACTTAATTAAACAAGTTTGTGACAAACTATTTTATTTAATAGAGTCTTTTTGCTAATTTGCTAATACCAAAAAATGTTCTCTCCGATTTGAGCTGAAACGCTGTTTTTTGGGCTTTTTCAGAAATGAGAATTTAATTGCATTTGAACATTGTTATTCCAAGGACATATATTCACTTGAATATGAACACTGTTAAAATATTTTTGAACATGTTCATGTACTAGTTAGTTATCAACATGTTCAAGTAATAGAAATCTCTGGTGTCGGATTCTGATTGGTTGTTTTCTAGGTTTGTTATTTAAAGGTGAACTTACACAAATTTTCGTAGATTTTACCAGAAAGTATCAGTATTTTTTTATGTTTTAAGACTGTTTTTGATGTTTGAGGTGATCTGAATGCCAGGATGTTTCAAGATTAAAATCAGCAAAACTTCATCTCGATTAAAACCCTGAAATCAAGCAAAAGTGTGATTATGACATCAATAGTCACAGAGACTATCAGAATGAACACGTGTAATGCTGTAACTTGAACGCAATAGCCGATATCAGCTATAGCGATGATAGCAAGTAGTGATGTTATTTCGGCACATATTTTCTTCTGAGTGTTTTAGCCATGATCAAGTTTTGTCAATTTTAATCTTGAAACATCTTAGCAGTCAGATCATATCTTACATAAAAAACAATCACAAGTGATGGAAAAATACCGATACTTTTGGATAAAATCTACGAAAATTTGTATAAATCCATTTTTAAGTAAACTTTAGCTGGAAACAGTGAGTACCCTGTTGTATCCTGTAGCCTCGTATGTTATAATAGCACAATCATATAGTGTAATTTTAACCTTTTACTGTTTTGAGAACTGACAATTTAATTATGTTTGAGCCGGTATTATTTCATTTTACAAAGACATATTTAGTTTTTATGCATGCCAATATTTATTTAAATATAAACAGTAAAAAAACATAGGTAGTAGAATAAGTAGAAATAAATATATTTAAAGCTAACTGGTAAAAGAAATAGATTAGTGATTAAAACGCTTCATATTGACTATGCTTGCTTGTATAGCAAGGATTTATAATTGGAACCTAGCAAATTATTTATGTGATCTAGCATTTCTCTAGTTGCACGTTAAAAGTGATGGGACAGAGGCTTATGCTTTAATATGAACGTATTTAATGTTATTAGGGCTCACACAGTGAATGGAATGGACTGGTCTTGTTCAGCTGGCCAGAAGTTGTCTTCTATCCGTTCACCATCTCCTATCCTCTACAAAGATACTTCTAGAATGTTCTCTAGAAATACCCATGCTTAGTGAGTAGCTTTTTGTCGGTGTCAGTTTGACACTCACTTTTTGATTTATGTCGGTAAGACGTAATGTATTGTGTGTCATTTTCATCTCATCACTTGTTACAATGTGTCAGTGTTACAACTGTTCATTGCGTGACACAAGCACTTGCTGTTAGTTGTCACTCAATTCATGTTTTAGTAAGTCACTAAAGTACAGAGCCAATGCAGAATTTATTGACACCATCAACAGTGTTCAGAGTTCTTGGAGAGCAACTCATTACAAAGTTTATGAGACGAAGACATTGGGAGATTTACACATGATGGCTGGTGGGCCTAAGTCTAAGATTGCTGGGTAACTATAATTAATGCTATCAATTGTTGATTCGATGATTAAAAACTTGTAATTTTGAAATTAGTTTTAAATCTGAAACAATAATGCAACAGGACTCCTAAAGATTTGAAAAAATGAATGACATAAATTTTTAACCTATAATGGAGATCGCTTATACACTCATAATCTGTAGAGTTTGAGTAGCTCTATTAAAGGTTGATTTGCAACAAAATTCACATTACAGTTATTTGGTATCAAAAGATTCACCATGTCTTACTCTGTTGTGTTGTAAGTGCCACATATGTAGAAATGTGATTACAAGCTCTTAAAAGCTCAAAAACGGAAAGCCGCCGTAGATTGGAATCTCTTTATTTCTCTGACGTAGTCATGAAATTTGGTTATCGTCTTGTCACGTGATGTTTTCTCGTAAATTGAAAGGGCAATAAAAAGCTCAATATATAACTTATCGTAGCACTAGTTTATGACAAACACTTCGGGTTTTACCGAAGACCCGTATCAAATATAGGTGCTCGCTACTTTACAGTTTTGTTTCGGTTTGGTCTAATCGGCAAGTCGTAATCTTATCATGTGACCCATACTTACTGCCAAACAGCGCGAATAATTGCAAGTCGTAATCTGATTATGTAAGCCAATACTTTGCAAATAATTTCTGCAGCATTTTTCGATTATCACAAATGACCAACAGGCTCATCATGATTATCAGACAATGATATGTACTCCTTCAAGGTAAGGTTAAAAAATTAAACGAATTTTTACGGTAAGTTATAAGATATCATTGCTAAAAGTGAAAGCATTAAAATGACGATAAAACAGACGCGTAAGAACAATAGACATGGTTTTATTGAATCCGTGAAGTATATTTGTGAAAATATTTCGACGAATGAGGTTGCATGAAAGTGTAAACAGAAACCATCTAACACAGCTACATCACATTTGAGCCGTTTTGGGAAGGGAATCCAAGCTACGGCGGTCTCGTGTGGCTGCGATTAACTGTTCGTTTTTGAGCTTTTAAGAGCTTGTAATCACATTTCCACATATTTGGCACCTACAACACAACAGAATAAAACATGGTGAATCTTTTGATATCAAATAACTCTAATGTGAATTTTGTTGCAAGTCAACCTTCAACTTCACATGGTAGTTGAAATGTTTAATGTCATACATATTTAACAATTTTTTTACAATTTAGCTATGATTAGGTTATCATTATTTTCGGGCGTCTGCATCATGTTGAATTTATAAATGTGTGATTAGTGAGTCCACTTCATGCTGGTAGTTCTCATAAACAACACTAATTAGTAGCGAGATCAAGTCTTGCAGAGAGTAGACAACTCTTGACAATTTCTTGGTCAGTAAGTCAAGGGTGTGATGAGTGAATCATTATAAGGCGCTTGACCATTGGTTGGTTTTTCCAATACCAAAATAAATAAACAGTTCAAGCAACCATGGGCTAAATGCACATTGAGCACTAAAGCAGGTGTATTTTATAAAATTATTTAAAATTTAAATTTAAAAACTGAGTTAATGAAAAGAAAATCGGCAAAAAGAGTAACGGAGGTTCATATTGAATTATTGATAGGTTCAGTGGTTGAGGTGGTCCATTCGCATCATATTTATATAGTTTATATATAATAATGTAGTATATAACTTATATATTCTTTAATATTGTTGTGTTTGTTTTTAGTTTGTACCAGGTCTTTTTTACAAAACTAATGATCTGAACAATTCTAGGCATCATATATTGGAAATTACTATGTATACCGAGACAAATGTTTCGAAAAAATATCTATGGTTAGGCGATTATAAGCTGAGGTTTGACTGTGCTAATCGAAGGTGAAAGCAAGAGTAATAGAAATACAATAATTTTGGCCTAAATGTTTCATAAGGCTTTAGAAATTTTGATTTAGAAGCATGAGAAAAAAGTTATTCACTATGTTGTCACTTGCTCAATTGTCAGTCGACGGTTGTACATAAATTTTTGTAAAATTTGGTTTTGTAAAATACATGTTTCCGCAATCATTAAATTCGAACAAAATTTGTTTCTTTTAATTTATTTACAGCTTTTACGTTAGTTCTTTCACCTAAATTTAAATATTTAATTAGATTAATTGAAAATATCTTTGTTTTTCTGAATTTTGCCTATTTTTACTTTAATGTTTACTTTAGTATGGATATACATGTAGTGTACAGTGTGAATGGAGCAGTCACTGCTGACCTCAACCATTTTTTATGTTGCAGTCATACCGAGCTAGAATATCAATTCTCTCATATCTCAAATCAATTTTTCCTAAATAAGATACTACGGGTAAATACAAATTAATCTGTTCCCATCCCTTGAAAAAACCTAATAAACACAAGATATTACAAAAACTTGTTTTAATCCACCACCTACCATGATTGCTGATTTGTTTCTCTTGTCATTGGCTATCGACATAGCATTCTAATGCTACGCTGTGTCTGATATTCGAAGACTAAAAATTTTAGCCACTGATTCTACCCATTGTGACTATACTGTATGCTAGACAATCAACTATAAGCAGATATATAGGTATTACCACAATTTTTCAACGAATAAATTTATTATAATATTATGCTGTATCTTATACAACTAGATATTTCTTTAACAAGTCAAAATTTAATAAACCCACTAGGTGGGCTCAGTCAAATCTTACTTGACACGTGTATTATTTCTAATGTAGCTGGATATGCCTGAGCCAATTGAATGCATATTGACTGGTGCTGTTTGCATGATAGCATTAACCTCTGCTTGTCAACGCTTGTGTCACTTGTAAATTCCAGTGTTCCAGACATGGATATTCTCCTTTTGGTCTGACTTGTAACTGCCACATCTAAAAGCATCTACAGTGAAACATGGATAACTCGCCCACGGATAGCTCGAACACATGGTTAATTCGAACAGTTTCTTTGGTCCGTTCCCACGTAATTATAAATTGCTATAGATAACTCGAACTCAACACTGTTAACTCGAACTGTTTTTTCCCAACGGCTACCGAAACGGTTGTTATCGCTTTAGAAAATCACTTTATTCCAAGCCATAGAGGTAAACCTCAACTTTTCGTAATTCATAAGCGTCGTTATTACCACCATCGGCAAAATATTTTTGTCAACAACTTTTCTAACGGTTTGGTGAAATTTGATTTATACCAAACATCCGCTTATATTAGCGATATTATATTAGCGATATTATATTAGTGATCGCCCTTCAGAAGGAAGACAAAGTGAGGTAATCTTTGCGTAAACCTCAAGAAAAATCGGCAAAATTGATCGTGGGTAAAACGCTCAAAAGAAAAAGATGTTTTTTCTTTTGAGCATTTCAACAACGATCAAGCTTTGCCAATGTCAATCTAAAAAACGTCCTGGCAATAACATCACCTCAAACAACAAACCAATCTCAAGTGATAAAAAAATCTCTATATTTTTTGATAAAAACGTTTTAAACTTTACATTAGAAGCATTTAATTTGAAACAAGCCATTTGTGCTTTTGATTTATATTATAGTTTGTACATGTAATGATGTCTTTTCTTTTGGGCATTTCAACAACGATCAAGTTTTGCCAATGTCAATCTAAAAAAACGTCCTGGCAATAACATCACCTCAAACAACAAACCAATCTCAAGTGATCTCAAAATCTCTATACTTTTTGATAAAAACGTTTTAAACTTTACATTAGAAGCATTTAATTTGAAACAAGCCATTTGTGCTTTTGATTTATATTATAGTTTGTATATGTACATGTATCTACTAATAAATAAGTAAATACATGGACTTGTGACAGTGCTCTGATAACTTGAACGCTCTGATAATTCGAACACTTTCGCTCGGTCCCTTGAAGTTCGAGTTATCCATGTTTGACTGTATTTTGCAAATCTTTGCCTAAACTAACAAATAAGGAGTTGTCTTACTACGTGTTTACCTCTTTATCAGGATGGAACAACTTCTTTTTCCCACGTGTTTGCTCATATTTTAAGGAATTAGGCTGTTTCATGGGTTTGTCAATGGTTTTACAAGTTAATAATTGTTTCATTATTGTGGTTTACTAATATTAATTAATTATGGTTTCTTATATTTGTTTACTAGCTTTTAAGGAAATGACACTGTGTCATGTGTTTATGGTTATTCCATGATGTAGGATTCCACATCCTATGAATGAGCCACTGAGTGAGGAACTGAGAGAGAAGTTAAGTTCTGTACCAGATGAGTTTGACTGGAGGAATGCTGGAGGAAGAAACTTTGTATCACCTGTGAGGAACCAAGGTAGGATCTGATACACCTCATAGGCTGCTTTGTTAAAACAGATAGCAGTCTGATATATTACTTTTAGCTATTCCACTTCAGTTTATTTACAGCTCTTTAAAGTCCTACAGTAAATAATTGGTCTTTACTTTTTGCAGAACTGATTAACAATGCGTTTTTGATGGATAGAGCTTTTAGGGATCATTTGTAGCCTGAGGTCTTCAGATAACTACAGGTTCTTTTTACATTGTATTTTACGAGGTCGTAACTATATTTGGATACTAAAGATTTAGTGAAAGAACCTTTTTACTGCTTAAAAGTAGTTAAATCTCCTTTATACTGCTTGCTTTGAGTTGAACTTATTTTAAAGGGGCAAAAACTCCACTTTTGTTGTTTTTGATCATTTTCGTTGCCAGTTTATAGAAAGCTTTGCTCGCCAAGGTTAATATAAAAACTTCCTATTTTGTAGTTGGCCATGGTTTAACTATCTAAACTATGTAACACTTGATATGTTTCCTCGTTTCTTGTATTCAAATAATCCTCCTACATCGAAGAGTAAAGACTATTTGCCTTTTGAGCAAAATTTTTCATATAATTCTAAAAAATTCTTCACTTTTTTCCTTTCTTTAAATTAGCAATTTGCTACTGTGCAGGTCTTTCTACCAGCATCTGTTTCATAGACATCTGAATTCATATTGCAGGCTCTTGTGGCAGCTGTTTTGCCTTCTCCTCACTGGCTATGCATGAGGCTAGACTGAGGATTATGACCAACATGACACAAACACCTGTCTTTTCTACACAAGATATAGTTGAGTGCTGCAGGTATTCTCAGGGTGAGTCATGCTGAACACTAACAAGGGAGCTTGCTTAGTGGTTTTATATATATATATATATTTCTCAAAGTATGTCGTGTATATGTCGGTTTTCCGGCTATAGATCTTAAAATAGATATTCTGCAACGAAGAGGATTGGATCTCGGACCAAGCCGCTCATAAGTCTTACGCCTAGCCCACTGGACTATAGAAGTCGGATTGCTACCCTGCCAATATAAGGCATTACATGAGAGCAATACCTAACTGCTTTACGTTTGACGCGGGTCATAGCATAACGCCGCGAGAAACGGTTCGCTCACATTATTAAACTGGCTAATAGCAAAACTCTCACTACTTCTCATTGTAGCCCCATTGTTTATAAGACAAAAAACTTTTCTCATGATATGTAGTTTGAAAGTTAGAATGGCAAATGTTGTTATATGTTAAATACAAATCAATTTTCTGTCCAAATACTTTTCTATTACACGGGCAACGCCGGGTGGCACAGCTAGTCTATCTATACAGTAGAAACGACTTGCAAAATTAATAGGTTCCGATAGCCGTTTCCTAAGAAGAAAATTTTTAGGTAAAAACTCATTTTACCCTATAAATACCCTAATCTATTTTACAATTTTTTACATTTTTTGCAATTTTACATTTTATTTTACCAAACTCAGACATAATATTTGTATCAATTATAAATAATGGTCAAGATCTAAAAGAATAGGATGTTAAAACTTGATTATTGTATAATAAATGAAAAAAGAAAGAAAAAAACACTAATAACAAATAAAAACTATGATTTGTATGTTTGTTTATTTTTGGTGTTGACTGAAAAAGGAAGGAAGTTGCTCGACGTCAGCCAATGGCAGAGCAACTTAGATGTACCACTTTCAAACTAAGCTGCCCATCTGCCTGAATGGCCTGCAGCACATTTTTACATTTTTGTTTTTGGCCTTTTGTAGGGCTACTTAGATGCATCCTTCATTATTCATAGAAATGTTTCTATTAAAAAGATTTTCATAACTTGAACACTTCATGTTCAGGGTATTTTTTAAGAGAGATTCTACTGTAATATAATGATAGTGTTTATATATCAGACAACTATGGCTTATATACTACATGCTTCTTGATATTAAAATAAACTACTAAATATAGTAATACGCATTTTGCCAAAAATAAATAATCACTAGAAATTAAAATATCATTTTATGATCTTAGCCTGGGGTCTAAATGAAGGTTTTTGGTTATTATAAATTTTGATAAACTACTATGGAATACTAGTAGTATGGACTTGATGAATGACAGAACGTATCGTTGGCTATCTAAAATTTTAGGATATAGTACCACTTCCTTCATCTTATTAGAAATGCTTCAATTCTATGTAAAAAGTTATTTCCCGTCGGTGATTTGTTTTAGTTGAGTTTTTTCAGACAATTCAGTATTTCATTTGAAAAATCTAGAAATATATAGGCATATTATAATTGGTCTTCTGTAGTCGATACGAGATATGCTTGGCCAGGGAGTCGCTGTGGTTTAGTGGTTAGAATGTCGGCTCGTAATCAAAGGCTCGATGGTTCGAGCCACGTTAGTACCTTTGGTGGTATTAGGAAGGGCATCCAACCACAATTGCTCCTTGCCAAATATCATGATAAAATAATCACAATAAATCGTGTACCTGAAAAAAGACCATTTACCGCGGTGACCCATAATGGGAAAGGTCAATAGAAAAGGCAGAACATGAGATAAGTAATGTAAAACCTGCCTTACCATAACCACATTGAGATAAACACAACAAATAAAAAATAACGTCATATTAAAAATCTTTACTAAAATTAGTAGAATTGTGTCTGTCTGTTTGTCCACCTGTCTGAAGCCATAATTGGAGGTTAAAAAAAATATTTGCACTATCCAGGATTCAAACCTGAGACATTCAGCTTTGCTACGTTGCATGCTACCACCTGCCAATCATTGTTCTTCCTGGATTCTAGAAATATGCATATAATTATGCTCTGTGTTTTATTCACCCACCTGATTATCTCTCACGACACATGCTGCCTGTGTATTAGTGTTAAATGATACAAGTTGTCTGATTAAAAATTTTTTTCAATTACAAAACAAAGCATTAATATAAATTGTAAAATAAAATTTGGCGCTTACTATGTACATGTATAACAGCAAAGATCAGAGTAGCATTCTATTGGTCAATAGTACAGCATCCGGTGTTAGTGTTCACTAAAACGAAGTGGAACCATTTTCAACAACAAAGTAAATGTGTTATTGTTATTTTGCTATATATTTTTACCATTTTTGTTATTTGTATTAAATATTCATCTATTAAATAGACTTTTTTATATTTTATAGCAGCAGTTTTAAGAAATAACCATTATTTTATGCCTCCTAAATAACTTGTTAAATGACATCTGATTGGTCAAGTACCATGAGACTACTCTATGTTTGGAAACTTAATGGAAACTACAGTACATGTATCGTTGTCAATCATCTGATCAAACTATGAGTAATTCAATTGCTGAAATAGCCTTATGGCTTTGCTGGCAATTGTAGGGTGCAGCGGAGGCTTCCCCTACCTTGTAGCAGGAAAGTATGCGACGGACTTTGGTCTAGTGCAGGAGCAGTGTAACCCATACACAGGCAAAGATGGAGCGTGTGCTACTGAAGCTTCCTGTCAGAGGACCTTCGGCTTTGACTACAAATATGTGGGAGGATTCTACGGGGCGTACGTTGATTCATTGTTAGGTTTATAAGTGGCTCTATAGCAGAAGTTTTTATTTTATTAGCATACTCAAATAGTAACGAGTAATGAGCAGTTCTATGTGTAAGAATCTAGGGAGTAACTCTATGTCAAGGTGGCAATGCATACTCGTGTGATCTTAGTCCTATGTACAAGGATTTCTATCAGTCGCTCTATGCAAAATGGTGGGAAATTCTATCGATGCACATGTCTATCAGCAAACCTGCCTGGTGGCCAATAGGTTAGTCAATTTGATGTATCTATCTATCCCTGGTGTTCAAAACCCTACTTCGTAACCCAATTTTGGCTGGCTGTATTTATAACTAATCCAGTTTAGGATGTACCTCTGAGTCATTTTATGCATAACTTATTTTTGCCAACTGTCGACATTATTACTACAGTAACTGCAAGTATGACCCTTTCAATTAGCTGTGTGACAGTCCAAGCTTGTCTTTACAAATTCTGTTAGTTATTCTTAGTAATATGAGGGATTGTCATTTCTTTGTTAGCCATACTCTTTACTATAGTAAGAGCTGCCTGTCCGTCTGTCCGAAACCACGCTCAGAGGTTAAGAAATAGATTACTCTGAATGATATTCAAACTCGTGACTTTCAGCGTGGTAGGCCAACACTAGCAATTTTGCCAATTCATCACCTTGGAACCATATTGGAAGTTTTCAGTAATTACATTATTTTTACGACACACTAGACTGTCAGGGTACTAGTAATAATAATTAGGTCTCAAGTCGCTCAAATTTCTTATTTTACTCATGGTAGTCAACTGTGAGCTAGGCTCTGTAATGTACAACTTCACAAGAGTCATCCAAATTGGCAGCGGGAGTGACAGGGCTTTACGGTTTAATTAGCCTTGCGGTCTTACAGAGTTGTCTCACTTTTTAGGGGATTTGAGTTTTATTAAGTTTTAGTCAATCTTTTGCTAATTCATTTCATTTAAAACTCTAAAGTTTCAGTGACACTCTGCCAACCTAGCATAAGCTCTTGAAGCTTTCCAACAAAGGAGATAATAGGAAAATCATAAACTAATTATAACCTAATATTATTAGGCTATTATTAGCCTTGATTATAAACTAACTTGGCCAATACAAAAGAAGTACTCACAGAATTTGAGTAACTTACTTCGTAAGCTAGTTAGCATTCTTTGCTAAAATAATCGTTTCGTTAAATGTGATGATTAACAGTGCTAGTTAATAACTCCAAGCGAGTATTTTAACCAATGTAATGTATATCTTGACTATCACTAATCCCTATGCTTAGTTGGACACCTAGTCTAATTGTTATGCTATCCGCCTCTAGATGTGAAGGTTCTGAGATCAAATCTAGTGCATCTAAGAATTTTGCATCGCTAGATTTTAATCACTGTAATTGGACACAGGGATGGAAACCAAAAAGCTGACAAAAAGACAAACAAACACTGAGATTTATATACACGTATATAGATACAATAGGAAAAGCACAAACCAATTATTTGACATGGAAAAAGAAACTCGAGAAAACATAAGTAATACCCAATTATAATTAATCATTTTACACTGCATAATAGTATATTATATACTATATTGTATTGTGTTATATTTTATTACAGTTTTTAATAGTATTTTGTATTATATTGCTCTTTGTTATAAGTCCTGTATTGTATTATATCGTGCTAATACCCTATCAGTCTAGTATGCTATGAGAGATCATCAGGTGTGCAGATAAAGCACAGAGAGTAAGTATGTGCACAAGTATTCTGGAATAATGCAAGGCAATCGATTAGTGCAAGTGTTAGAGCGTCAAGCTATCAAAATGAGTGTTACGAGCTTAAGTCCTGTTGAAAGTGATTGTATTGGAAGCTGTGTACGTATCCAGCAAAATCAACAGATGTTAAGATATATGTTCTGGTCTTTTATTAATCTTAACACATTGTGCGTCCAAACATATTAGTAGAATATACATGTAAATTGACAGAACAGTTAGAATTATTTTATATATTATTATATTATAATTATTATATTATTATAATTATTATTATAATAATTATTAATTTATTTTATATATTACATTTCAAAGCTAGACAAAAATAAGCAACTTAGTTTTTACTTACCAAAATTACTGGTACTTTTAGAGTTTGATTTAATTAAGAAAACTGGCCAACAGCTTCCTACTAAGGCTTGATTGTTTAAAACTGAACAATGTGTGTACGTTGCGCTTTTCTTCATGCTTTAGCATAGCGTTGCTTTACAAGCCTGCTTGAGTTGCTGCACACAATGAAGTCTTTATCCAATGAGAATGCTGGCTAGCTTTCAACTCCATCCCCTGAGAATGCTGTTAGGTGATGAGAACTCTGTCAATTGTAAATATGACTCGTGATAGATGTAGTGACGATCGTACGCTTTGGAATAGGTTATAGTGAACAAACTAAACAAAGCCCATGTTTGACCTAATAAAAATTCTTCCCAATACTGTGATCTCTCAACCTAAACTCTAACTCTAGGTTTGGACAGACAGAAAGACAGACGTGGCTCTTATTATAATGAATATTTTCATTCGTTATGCGTTTTATTATATTATATGTAGTTTCCAGCCGTATATATTTTGTGTCGTTGAACTAGTTTGACTCTTTGATATAGAAATTTAAAACGGGCTGTAAAAGCAAAGGCTCATGTGTGTAAAGTTCAAAGCAGCTGCGCCATTCGCTCTAACTGGGTTCCCTCCAGCAATTGATGAGCTGAAATGTACAAAGCAGTTCGTTTTCCAAGTGAATATTCACCGCAGGTTAATCCTACGTGTTTCAGTTTTATTATGGAAATAAAACCTGATGTACGAGTTAATCTGTTCTGATATTTGCTTTGTATGTGGAAACCTTTGTATGCAAAAACAAATGTTTTTATAAAAATACATTGTATTTTCTTTAATTCATTCTAAGACCTTAAGAAACATTTACACATAGTTCAAATAATTATATCTAGCATTTAAACAAAGGCATCACATAAAATATGAGAAAACCTAATAGACTTGTAAAAATTAAATTCATAAAGTAATATTCAGTAATTGTTTTTATTGTTACTTTAAAGTGTAAGTTTCACAGTGCATAGTTTTTGATAAGTTAGAGATAGCCGTACACTGCATAACTTGCCCTTTAACTTATACTAGATTTGGTGGAAATTAACGTAATTTACATAATTTTATTATTTCTACACTTTTTTAATTGTTACCAGCTTTTCTGCAAAATCTGTAACGTTGTGAGAAATTCCAGATTTCCTATGTTAGAAATTACCTCGCAAGTCTTGAGACAAATATTTGCTCAAGTGAGAAAAATACTCAGCTAAAGGTCACCACTACAAATATGTTTGGTGCAACTTCACTCTTCATGTGACAAGCGGAGAATTATTGTTCCTACCTTGGTAATCCAATGAGTCATTAGATATCGTCATGCGTAATAGCAATCTGCACAATTATTCTGCAATATAGCAAGGTGATCAAGTGGTGCAGTGCAGTTATATAGCGTTGTTGTTTAAAATACGATTAATTCAAAACCACCTCAAAATGAGTATTTTTCACAATTTTGCTTGTTTTCACTCTAATTGACCTGCTTTATATGTAACATTGCATTAAAACTTAACCGTTAACCAGTGGCCTTTATGTAAGGTTTCGAAGATAAACTTTGTCTAGCCTTCATCTTTATTTTTAGGTGTAATGAGATGCAGATGAAGCTAGCTTTGATGAGGGGACCCTTGGCCGTCTCATTTATGGTCTACAATGACTTCTTTGCCTATAAGGTTAGGCTATACCCATGGCTACCCACCTGTGAAATGCGATTATATGTTGGCCCTCACGGATTTGAACAGCTTACAAATCACGTAGATAGAGGATTGTGGGTACATATATATATATATATATATATATATACCCACAATTGTATATATTATATTATATAATAGTTATATATATATATATAGATCTATCTAGGATATATATCTATATATCCTATATATATAGGTGTATATATACATATAGGATATACAGATTGCGGAACAGATATTAGAGTTTTCCTGCAAAAAATTCTGTCTTTAAACTGCGTTACAGTACCTAAAATACAGTGTTTGTTGTTCCTTGGAGTTGTCGTCTCTTGTTTATGGTTTTTTGTTGGAGAAAACAACTTTTTATGTCCTCCTTTATTTGTGCTACTAGTTGAAATTTCTATGTTAATATGTCCGACTCATCGCCTATTGTTTACTGTTTCATGATTAGGGCGGAGTTTATCATCACGTCGAAGGACTTGAGGACAAATTTAACCCATTTGAAATCACAAACCACGCTGTATTACTTGTTGGCTATGGAGTGGATCCAGAGAGTGGTCCATACTGGTCAGTGAAAAACAGCTGGGGTTCTTCGTGGGGAGAAGATGGATATTTCAGAATCAGAAGAGGAACTGATGAGTGTAGTATTGAGAGCATCGCTGTCGAAGCATTTCCAGTTCTGTAGCCAAGAAACTCAGAGTTTTATTCTAAACTAATAATACGAGTAATGAGCTGATTATTTCACGGAATTATTCTAAATGGCCGATCTTGTTGATGATTTTTCTTAAATGATTTCTATATTTTTAAACTGAATATTTAACCTTAACAACAGACTTTCAAATTTTATAGTTCAACTTTTGATTTCTCACGCGCAGTAATTTTTATATTTTCTTGTGGGCACCTATGACTTTCTGTTAATTGTTTTATCATTGATTACATTTTTAAATATATACTTGTTTCTGATACACCAGACATCCGTTGTAATGAGCCTGTGTCAGTCAATGACTTAAAATATGGCTTTGAGTAGTTCAAACCACATGATTTAGAGTCGTTTGTTTGTCTATCCTATAGTCATTGCAGGTAACAATATGCGTAAATTAACTTGCTCTATCCTCTGACTTTAGAGAAAAAAATTTTTAATGATAGACTAATCTTGTTATTGGTGCTTCTGATAGCAATGGTTTTACAAACTTCTCATGGTTTCTTTCATTCTGTTCTATATTAGATGGATGAAACTATTGATAAACCAGTTTTGAGATTAACTTGAACTAATGGTGTTGTTAGGCAGAGCTGCTTTCAAATGACTTTTTTATGACTCAAATCAAATCATATCCCGCGAACTACAAATCAAATCAAATCCCCGGCCCTTGTCAGCAGATTCGAAAGAAATCAAATCAAGTCGAATCAGCCCAATAACGAATTCAAATCTCGAATCATTTGAGAATGATTTGAAATACTCTTTCAAATTGTTCGCTCAATTGTTGCATAATATGATCAATCTACAGTATAGCTGTAGCGGCGTAGCCTGTACTCCTATTCATAGGACCTGACCCAGAGAGAAAGGGTAAGGGGTTTGCCCCCCCTGCCCATTTTTGGTTCTATGGATAGGAATAGTATAGCTGTATCTCTGTACCATTATAAGTATTGTGTATGCTAAATTCATCACTAGATACGGTTTTGTTCTTTGTTATACGAGGTATGATAAAACATCATTGCAGAGCACATCATACCATTGGCTCGATACATGAATACAATGATACTCGATACAATGAATGAGTGGAGGGTTATGTAACGGTTTATGGTCATGGCTGTGACTTTGCTTTTATTGAAGCTTTTAAGCAAGAATGTACAAATGTAAAAAAAATTTTTCGATACTTGTTTAAAGTTACAAAATATAAGATACAAACTTAAGATAAAACCTGAAAATATTGGCAAGTGAAACACAGTTACTGAGGCTTGAACTTGAAAGAGACGAAACTAAGCATTGAGCCTATAATTAACAGTTACATAATATTGACACATTTACTTAAATACACTTGTTGCGTTTTAGAAAAACTAGCTTGCGCAAGTTTTCAAATGTTAAGGAGCTCCTGTGTGGCCTCATGATGAAGCCACTTTTACTAAAAACCCGTTCTATGGGAGCTGATGAAGCTGGTACTGAAAGGACCTTCAGCGCCAGCTCGCTAAGCCTCAGTAACTGTGTCTCACCTTGCCAATAGCTTAGAGTCTTACAAGAAGATCTGCTTTTTGCCATATACTTTTCAATCTCCTGATGTACTGAATCCAGGTTACTTGTACTAGCTAAAGGTGCTCTACTCAAAAAATCAGCGAACATATCTTCATTAACACATGCTTGTATTTGCTGAGTGCATGTGACTTCCTCTTTCTGTACATCGTCCTTTTTTAATCGAAATCCCGTTTTAAGTATTATACTTCACTTAGTAAGTAAGTGACTGTGTATAAAATATTATTAATTATATTATTATAAATATAATATAATTAATTATATAATAATGTATAGATAAATGGTAATGTTAAAACTATGTATGATATATAAATATTACATTTATTATACTTACTGATAGAATATTATTGTTATGCTATTCGTTTATAATTTAAAATGATAAATTAAATCAAAATGTTATTTAATATTATTCTAATAAATTTGATATAACAAATAAAATTTTAACTTATTTTATTAATTAAATCCCACCCAATTATAATATAATGCATATTTATATTCATGAACATTGTCATTACTGTGAATATTGAATGTGTCGACGGCATGGAATAGTATTGTATAGAATATTATATATTATAATACTATATTCATTCATTCATGCCGTAGGCACAGCACAAGTAATTTTTATTTTGACTAGTGATTGTGAGGTTAGAGTGGGATAGTCACAACCAATTACTAGCAATCAAATAATTGACATCAAAGTATTCAATGCCAGCACCACAACTACAAACATGCCTTTTCCACAACTTACCAGAGCTGCTCATGTTGATTTATTTTACACACACGACACGCTGTCCTTTTCTTTTTTCTGTAGAGGGACACACACACACACACACACACACACACACGCGCGCGCGCGCGCGCGCGCGCGCGCGCGCGCGCGCACACACAGTCTTGTAAACGCATGCAATTGGGGACGCGATATTTTTACCATCACTTTGAGGACATTTTTCATCTATCATTAAGAGCTTTAAAAAACAACATATTAAAACAGTTTTTGTTGGGTTTACAAATGCACTGATTTTTGGAGCTGTCATCTTATCCGTTTTTCAGTTATAGCTCATGAGAATTTAACACTAACTTTGGGGACATCACATCACACACATGTATGAATTTTTTATCTAATAAACGGGGACTTTTGCATAGAGAAGATAACTCTGGCTTATTTTTGTTTTTTTCAACCATTTTGGAGTTGTCGGTATGTGATAATTTTCCCACACTTTCGTAAATGTACTTGTAAAAGTTATCCATCACTAAATTTTTCCCCAAATGTCAACTTAGAAGTTTAATAGTTCTTTATTAAACCTATTTAAAGTACTAATTCTACATATGTATGGTGCGCAAAGGTTGAATCGACCTTAGACTTTTTATGTTTAGTAATAAATTCAGTGTAATCAAGTGCTTCACAGAATTTACGGTGATCTGTTCAAGTTAAGGTTTTGAATTGCAAACGGCCAGGCCTGGGTTGCAGGCTGATGTCTATCTAGATTTAAGACTTTTCAACATTTAACGCGAGTATGTTCAAGGTAAACATTTTAACATAGTTTTCATAGAACTCTTAAGCCCTGAATAGGCAAGAAATTTAATTACTATAATCGATAAAGTATTTTGCTACATCTCATTTTATCACTACCAATAGCAGCTATCAGAAAAATTACATTGCGCGATCATGAGTTAATTTTTTTTTTTTAAAGTAAAAATAACCAGGCAAGCAAATGTGAGTAATTTTTTGTAAATCAGGAAGCCAAATAAATTTGGATACAGTTAATTTTAGTCATACTTTTCTGTTTGGTTGCACACGATGATTACCACTTTTAATTTAAACTTTTGTGCAATTCTTCTGTTTGTAAGCCATGCATGAAAAGCCAAGCATAGGCGGAGACATATTAGAATCAAGCTTTGGAAATGAAGCATTGGTATCTCCAATATGCCTAATGTAAGCCCAATAACTTTTACCTTATAAAAATATCATTATGTTTAATAAAACGTGTTATCCGTACCAAAAATTTGCCTTCTATTACATTTTCTTAAAAATATATTGAGTTGCCTATCTTTGCAAAAACCATACATTTAATTGTAATTATATTCAAATATTTAATAACAAGATTGACTGAACTTTTAGTGCAGATATGACCAAAAGTATGCAAAATATTTTAACCATTAGCTTGGGAGTGTTAAATAAATACTATCACTGCACACACTGATTTGAGCTATCTCGGTACTATTGAAATAAACTTTGTTCCATTTGAAGGCGTGTACGTCATTCAAATTATGTATGATACTACAGACAATGTTTTTTGAAGTACTTGGCCAGTTATTGTAACTGCAAACCGTCAAAGATAGTCTCAAATATGTTGTCATACAATTTTTCTGAAGTATGATGTAAACATAAAAGAAAAGTGGGTTTGTATTAGTATACAGGTATATTAGTTATTTATGTACAATTGACAAACTATTAGAAGTGCACACGATATCACAAATTCGCTCAATGCTAGTCAAATAGGGAGTCTGTACTTTTCACCATCAACTATTTAGAGGTCAATATGAACACAAGGGAATGTTTGGTATTTTAATCAGCAAGTTTGTAACCATTAGTTTAACAAATTAGTAGAAATATTATCATGACAATATATCCCAATATTGGTAGTAGAAAAATTATCGCAGGTGTGTATGATATTTTTACTATTGATTTTGGGACACTTACTGATTATTTTATTTGAAATCACAGTCATCATCATTCCTAATACCATTGCTGCTCGATGTTCAAAATTTAATGCCAAAATATCAACTCCAATGAATGTGTTTTTTAAGAAGTTTTCTGAGCACATTGACCAATTAAAACAGAAGAACACAGTCAGTCATAGACAATGTCAACACCATTGCAACAATATGTCCCCAATTTGATGGTAAAATTATTCTCACAGGTGTGTATGATATTTTAACCATTGATTTGGGGACATTGACTAATTATTTTATTTGAAATCACAGTCATCATCATTCCTAATACCATTGCTGCTCGATGTTCCAAATTTAATGCCAAAATATCAACTCCAATGAATGTGCTTTTTAAGAAGCTTTTTGAGCACATTGACCAATTAAAACAGAAGAACACAGTCAGTCATAGACAATGTCAACACCATTGCAACAATATGTCCCCAATTTGATGGTAAAATTATTCTCACAGGTGTGTATGATATTTTAACCATTGATTTGGGGACATTGACTAATTATTTTATTTGAAATCACAGTCATCATCATTTCTAATACCATTGCTGCTCAATGTTCCAAATTTAATGCCAAAATATCAATCCCAATAAACATGTTCTTAAGCAGTTTCCTGAGCACATTGACCAATTACAACACAATAACTCAGTCAGTCATAGAATATGTCAACACCATTGCAACCATATGTCCCCAATTTGATGGTAAAATTATTCTCACAGGTGTGTATTATATTTTAACCATTAATTTGGGGACATTGACTGATTATTTTATTTGAAATCACAGTCATCATCATTCCTAATACCATTGCTGCTCAATGTTCCAAATTTAATGCCAAAATATCAACTCCAATGAATGGGCTTTTTAAGAAGTTTTTTGAGCACATTGACCAATTAAAACAGAAGAACACAGTCAGTCATAGAATATGTCAACACCATTGCAACCATATGTCCCCAATTTGATGGTAAAATTATTCTCACAGGTGTGTATGATATTTTAACCATTAATTTGGGGACATTGACTGATTATTTTATTTGAAATCACAGTCATCATCATTCCTAATACCATTGCTGCTCGATGTTCCAAATTTAATGCCAAAATATCAACTCCAATGAATGTGCTTTTTAAGAAGCTTTTTGAGCACATTGACCAATTAAAACAGAAGAACACAGTCAGTCATAGACAATGTCAACACCATTGCAACAATATGTCCCCAATTTGATGGTAAAATTATTCTCACAGGTGTGTATGATATTTTAACCATTGATTTGGGGACATTGACTAATTATTTTATTTGAAATCACAGTCATCATCATTCCTAATACCATTGCTGCTCGATGTTCCAAATTTAATGCCAAAATATCAACTCCAATGAATGTGCTTTTTAAGAAGCTTTTTGAGCACATTGACCAATTAAAACAGAAGAACACAGTCAGTCATAGACAATGTCAACACCATTGCAACAATATGTCCCCAATTTGATGGTAAAATTATTCTCACAGGTGTGTATGATATTTTAACCATTGATTTGGGGACATTGACTAATTATTTTTTTTGAAATCACAGTCATCATCATTCCTAATACCATTGCTGCTCAATGTTCCAAATTTAATGCCAAAATATCAATCACAATAAACATGCTTCTTAAGCAGTTTCCTGAGCACATTGACCAATTACAACACAATAACTCAGTCAGTCATAGAATATGTCAACACCATTGCAACCATATGTCCCCAATTTGATGGTAAAATTATTCTCACAGGTGTGTATGATATTTTAACCATTAATTTGGGGACATTGACTGATTATTTTATTTGAAATCACAGTCATCATCATTCCTAATACCATTGCTGCTCGATGTTCCAAATTTAATGCCAAAATATCAACTCCAATGAATGTGCTTTTTAAGAAGCTTTTTGAGCACATTGACCAATTAAAACAGAAGAATACAGTCAGTCATAAACAATGTCAACACCATTGCAACAATATGTCCCCAATTTGATGGTAAAATTATTCTCACAGGTGTGTATGATATTTTAACCATTGATTTGGGGACATTGACTAATTATTTTATTTGAAATCACAGTCATCATCATTCCTAATACCATTGCTGCTCGATGATCCAAATTTAATGCCAAAATATCAATCCCAATAATTATGCTTCTTAAGCAGTTTCCTGAGCACATTGATCAATTATAACAAAAGAACACAGTCAGTCATAGAATATGTCAACACCATTGCAACCATATGTCCCCAATTTGATGGTAAAATTATTCTCACAGGTGTGTATGATATTTTAACCATTAATTTGGGGACATTGACTGATTATTTTATTTGAAATCACAGTCATCATCATTCCTAATACCATTGCTGCTCGATGTTCCAAATTTAATGCCAAAATATCAACTCCAATGAATATGCTTTTTAAGCAGTTTTCTGAGCACATTGACCAATTAGAACAAAAGAACACAGTCAGTCATAGACAATGTCAACACCATTGCAGCAATATGTCCCCAATTTGATGGTAAAATTATTCTCACAGGTGTGTATGATATTTTAACCATATATTTGGGGACATAGAACAATTATTATGTGTGAAATCACAGTCATGAACAATCAAAAAACCGTTGCTGTAAGATGGCCGTTATTTGACAGCCAAATATCTCAGACATGTTTACGCTATTTTAAACATTTGTATGGTCGCATTAACCAATTATGATAAAATAATGTGCAGTTTTAAGCCATGTAAATTCATCATGCCAAGATGTCTCAATTTGATCACAGAACTATTATCACATATGCATATGACTTTACAATTTTTTGTAAGTTCACTTACAGTCACTAATAATTTCAAAGCATCTGGGCTGTGGGAAAATCTCTCTAATTTAATAGCACAAATATCACAGGAAGTTTTAGTTATATTTTAACCATTAGCTTGAAAAAATTGATCTATAATTGTAAGTGCACACTTATTCGCCAACCATCTTAAAGCGAATGTGTGAGAAGACTTCACCAATTTTGTGCTAAAACTAATATTGCAACTGCGAATGATTTTGCTTTTATTAGTTTGAAACATTGATCAATTATTACCAATCTACACACAGTGATCAAGCATCTCATAGCTATTGTGACAAGATGTCCCAAAATAGATGCTAAAATACCATCACCAGTGTTTATAATTATGTAACTATTCTGGGAAGTTAGCCAATATGCAACTCCGCTCACAGTCGTACAACAGCTCAAAGTATCTGTAATAAAATGTCCCTATTGCTCGCTTCATTATCTCCACAAAGCTTGTATGATTTTTTAACCATTTGCTTGGGGATATTGAGCAATTATTACAAAAGCAGTTTGAGTGATATAGCATCTCAACGCCATTGTGCTATGTTGTTGCTAATTTGAGGCTTCAAATATAACCACGAGTTTGCATGATCTTTTAACCATTGGTTTGAAATAATTGTCAAAATTTACTGGTGCATAAATAGTATTAATTCATATCAAGGATGTTACAAAAAGTTTCCTTCAGTTTTTTGTTACATTTGATGACAAAGAATAAAATATCTCTAATTTGGAAAGATGAATATCGCAACAAATACTTATTATATTACAACCATTAGTTTGGAACATTACACAATGATTATAAGAGCACAATTAGTCGCCACCAATCTCAAAACATTTGTAATAAGATGTTCCCAAATTGATGGTAAAAATATCAGTGCATGAACATTTGCTTGTATGGCCATTGGTTTAAAAACATAAAGCAAATATCATAACTGTACATACAGTCATAAAATTTCTCAATGCTGTTTCAATAACTACCAATATTATCAAAACCGTTAATTAAAATACAACCATTACTTTTAGAATATTAATGAATAAATTAAGTATACTTTCATCCATAAAAAATTCATGAAACATTGAGAAATTGGAGGTGTGTTTGTTGTTTCAACGATTAATTTTGCAAACATTAGTTTAACCAAATAATAGAAATAGCATTGCGATAATATATCCTCATTTCGATTTTGGAATTATTATCATGGGTGTGTATGACATTGAACCTATTAGTTTGGGATTTTTACCAATTCTTGTACGGAAATTATTAGGTGTATTAAAAAATATTTATTTTCTTTCAAATATTTGCATGATAGAAACTATTGAGCCTATAATTGGCACAGATACACAAGACAACAACACTAATGCAATACAAATATAATATAATTTGTGTACAGCTAAAAGACAATTTTGCAACTAAAGGTGATTTGCTGTCCGCTAAGTAGGTATTTGCCAGAATTATTTATCTTCAGAATCTGTGAAACAAAATACAACCTGTCAAACACATTTCACTCGCTATGCCTGTTTGGCTTTTAATTCATATTGAAGTTTTTAAAAATAAAAATAGACAGTAACTATCAAATTCTTTAAGTATTTAATAAATTTTTAAGTATAACATTTCAACGTGAAACCTTCGGCAATATTTTACTAAGTCAGTATTGTTTATGATAATAATCATCTATGTGAGCAACATCCAATAATATGAAATATTTTGAAAAGGTGATTCGTCTTTACCGCTAACTGTTGTTCACTTTACTTTTTCGATTCAAAACCCATGGCATAATTCTTTGGCAACTGTGCAGTAAGTTGATGAATTGTGAAAGCTGTTTAGATTGGCAAATATGTACGCATGTCTTTAAAAAAATGGGCATAGTGGAAACCATGTGATATAAAATAAAAGTGAGCATGACCATCAGATGTTGCAAATAAAGTTTAAAATCTTGTGCCTAGGTAGATTTTCGACAAATTATTTGCAGTGTCTGTGAGATTTACAAGCTACCATTTCATTAACAACATGTCTCACTCACTGAATCTGCTTGGTTTTTAGCTAACCATAAAGCCGCGCACAGAATAGAATATTATAGAACTGCGTAGACAGAAAATGCTAAGTTCATTTATTATTTGTAAAGCGTCTATGCTATTGAGCCCAAACTTTATAAGAGTTTAGGATCTTATTTGTCTTTGATTTAGTGTACAAGCAGAAAATGTTATAATCTTGTCATTGTGCGTGAGCAGCGCTGAACTTTACTGATTGCAGTATTGAATAAGTCTCTTTGTTCCCTAAGTTTAATTGATCCTTCTTCAATATTACATAATCATAAGCACAACAAGACATGTTCAATGTATGACAGGCAAAGTTTCAAGTCATAAACATGTTGGCTCAGAAAACTCTCAAACAGAGCAGAAAGTTTATTAATGCTGTGAGAGTTTTTCAAAGCAATTATTAATAAAAAGGGGTGGCTATATACATGTATGAGCTACGCAAAGTAAAGTGAGATGATTTTTCCAATCTTTAAAACTATAGGTAAGCTTTCCAACAAAGGTAGTAAATGGCCAGCTATAGAATAATTCTAAAAAATATGTTTAGTTCAAATTAGCAATCACAATAGAACAATAAGCAGGTTATTGCACTATTGCTATTGATATCTAAAATTATTTTGTTACAATGCAATTTCTAAAAAGACTTGTGTAGTTTTTCAAACAAAATTACAAAATGACAAAACAAGAGTTTTGGCTTGTGACCTTCCTTGAGTAAAAGACCAAAAGTAATAACTTTGTCAGCAGTAATAACAAACAGTTGACAAGGATCTTCAGGCAATTTTGCAAGTGTGCTTGTGCGAATTTTTAACAAGGGATCTACCAGTTGGTAATTATTGGTGCTCAACACAAGTTTTTGTTTAACTTCGTGTCTAAATTATCAGAAATATTTTTGCAAATTGGTATCATTCCTGCAGACTTTTTATTATTATGAATTTTATAAGCAATTATCAGCCTCTCTTGCTTCATATAAAATTAGCATTGTAATTAAAACCGTTAAATATTTTTAAGTGTAGTATGTTATGGAGAGCATATCTTTAAAGAAAAAATTTCTTCTCTGGATGAGAGGCTGTGTGAAAGTCGCAAACCATATGATCTTATTATTGCCTGCAAGTAACCGTATTGCATAATTTCCTTTGTTCTATTAATAGATCTTGTTACTGTTTGATGTTGCATCATGATTACCTGGACCCTTGCTGCTTAATGTTTAGCAGAAAATAAGTGGAAAGTAATAATATTTACTTGGTTCAGGAGATTCTCTACCAACACTAAAAGTATAACAAAATGACGGATATTAAACAAAAATTATTACAAAAACAACGACACTAGAAAACAACTTTGCAATAATCACCCACTATTAAAGTTCTTGCTGTGCAAGCCGGTACGTCAACCGAACTATCTAATGTGATGCAAAAGAAAAAAACTTTGAAAGTGTGATATTCCAGCAATCAACTTTGAGAATCATGCATTTTGGGTTTAAAAGATTTTTTCCAATTGCAATTTAAATTAAAAACTAAAGCAAATCAGTAAATACATGACTTCAAACCTTCTATAGTTAGGGTGATATAATTCTATTGACTATCATAATTTTCTTCTGGTATAAGTTGCTCATGGTTAAATTGCATTAAAATTGTCAAAATACTAAATTTCTCTTGAGAAATTGAAAAAGGTTTTATAAGAAATACCATTCATATTTGTTTTAAAATGTAACTGTTCAACTCTTTGTAAATTCGAGAGCCCAATTAAATAATTAATTTGTGTTCCATATTACGTTTTGTTTTTCATAATGTTATCAAATAAATCATTTGACAATATTGCCTTATGTCAGTATAGCGTATGATAATAGTAGTCTATGGGAACAACATCAATTTAGATGAAATATTTTAAAAATATGATTTGTCTTGATTGTTAGCTTTTGTTCATTTTAATTTTTCTATTTAAGATGCATGTGATAACTCTTCAGAAACTATGCAGTGATTTGATGCACTGCGAAAGCTGTTTAGATAGGCAAATATGTACGCATTTCCTTAAAAGATGGGCTTCGTGAAAATCATGTGATCTGAAATGAACGTGAGCACGACTATCATTAATCCAAAACAAATGTAATATTTCCTGTTTGAGGCTAGCTAGGTGATGTTGCAAATAAAGTTTAAAACCTGGCACCTGGGTAGATTCTTAAAAACTATTTGCAGTGTCTGGGGATTTTGAAGCCACCATAGCATTTACAACATGTCTCACTTGCTGAGTCTGCTTGCATTTTAGCTAACCATAAAGCTTTGCGCAGAATAGAATACTGTAGAGCAAAGTAGATAGAAAATACTAAATTCATCAAATATTTGTAAATTGTATATGCTAGCAAGAGCAAACTTTATGAGAGTAAACATTTGATTTGTCTTTGATTGGTGTATAAAGCATCAAACGTTATAATCTTGTTATTGTATATGACCATCAGTACTGAATAAGTTTCTTTGTTCTCCAGATTTAACTCCTGATTCTTCGATATTACATAATCATAAGCAAGACACTACAGGCTCAAGGTATGACAGGCAAAGATTGAGAAGCGATAACATGTTGGGTCAGACAAATCGCAAACAGCATCAAATATTCACTAATGCCGTGAGACTTTTTCAAAGTAATTATGAAAAAAAGAGCAACTATCAGTAACACAAAGTACAATTAGATGGGTTTTCCAAACATTGAAACTGTAGATAAAATTTACAACCAAAGTTGTCAATGACCAGTTATAAAATAATTTTCATAAAACTGATTAGTTCAAATTAGCAATCACAATAACAATAGAACAATAAGTAAATTATTGCACTATTGATATCTAAAATTAGTTTGCTACACTGCAATCTATAAAAAATTCTTGCGAATGTCAAATAGGATGTTTTCATGGGAAATATTTGGCAACATTGATCTATGTCTGTATAGTTTATGTTAACAGTGATCTTTGTGTGCAACATCAATTCAGATGTAATATTTTGAAAATATGATCCGGCTTGATTATTACAGGTGGTTCACTTTATTTTCTCTATTTAAAACATATAACATTACTCTTTGGCGCCTGAGCAGTAATTTGATGCATTTTGAAAGCTACTTATATTGGCAAATAAGTACGCATTTTCTTAAAAAGATTGGCATAGTAAAAACAATACGATTTAAAGTGAATGTGAACATGAGTATCATTAATACAAAACAAATACAATTTGTTCTGTTTGAGGCTAACTGGGTGATATTGCAAATGAAGTTCAAAATCTCGCGCCTAGGTAAATTATTGACAAATTATTTGCAGTGTCTGTGAAATTTACAAGCTACTATTTTATTAAAAACATGTCTCACTCACTGCATCTGTTTGGTTTTTAATTAAAAATAAAGCCTTGTGCCAATAGAATATTATAGAACGGAGTAAATGGAAAATAATAAACTCATTGAATATTTGTAAATTGTATAGCACAAATTTTATGGAAGTAAACATCTTATTTGTCTTTGATTTGGTGTGTAAAGCATCCAATGTTATAATCTTGTTATTACAGATGACCAGCAGTACTGAATAAGTTTCTTTGTTCTCTATATTTAACTTGTGGTTCTGCAATGTTACATAATCATAAGCAAGACACTACAGGCTCAAGGTATGACAGGCAAAGGTTGAGAAGCGATAATATGTTGGCAAACAAATCTCAAATAGCACGAAAATTTTACCAATGCTGTGAGAGTTTTTTAAAGTAACTATTAGAAAAACAAGCAACTATGACCAACAAAAAGTTAAATGAGTCGGTTTTTCAAACATTAAAACTGTAGGTAAGCTTTCCAACAGAAGTAGTCAATGGCCCGCTATAGAATAATTCTCATAAAACTGTTTACTTCAAATTAGGAATCACGATAACAACAGCACCATAATTAATTTATTGCCCTATCGCTATTGATATCTAAAATTAGTTTGTTACAATGCAATCTATAAAAAATAATTGCAAAGTTTTTGGAACAAAATTAAAAATAGCAAAATAACAAACGTTTACCTGTAAACTTTTTTAATTAAAACAGCGCAAGTAATAACTTTGTCAAGAATAATTAAAAAAACAGTTAACAAGAAATTGCTAGCAGTTTTGCCAGTGTGATTTTGAAAATCTTTGACCAGGGATCTACTATTTGGTATTTTTTGGTGATCAACAAAAGTTTTGATTTCATTTTGTGTTTTAATTATAAAAAATGTTTTTCTTTATATTGGTCTAACTTCTTTAGATTTTTTATTGTTGTGAATTTTAACAAATAGGTAGCAGCCTCTCTTGCTTTATATAAAACAAGCAGATTGCCCGATTTTGCACGGGTAATAAAAATGACGGTTTCAAATGAAGGTGTTATTTTTATTTCTGCGTACTGCATTTATTTCTGTGTACTTTTTATATATTTGTGTAATTTATACTGTGCCTGTTTCAGTTCTACTACAGCTCTCTACTGATTGTAATATTCTTGCTTATCATATCAATCAAGCTTATGAGAGAGTCATGTAAGTTATGCATTGTTATGTTAAAACAATGCATACTTATTATAAATGAACATACAATAAAAGACAAAAAGACACTGATATTTATATATAGATTTTCAGTATGCATTGCTTATTTGCTGAGACGTTAGCTAAGCGCATTTGGCTTTGTATCGTATAACAAACAAAGTTTCATGCATTCACTGAACCGTATTAGGCTCTTATATATATACACTACTGAAATCCAGCTAAAAGTATATATGATGAATACTACAATAAAATTTTAAAAAAATTTTAATCTGTTGCATTCCCATGAACGAAGTAAAAATAAACATTAAAAAAATCATTCATGTTGACGATTATTTGCGGTCAGTATTTCACACCCATTTAACACCCCAAAAAATATTTTTATTGTTTGCGAGTATGCAAAAACACTTTGCCTTTTTGTATCCCTAATTTTTTGCCAATTTCATGTGCTTGGTGGACAATTTCATGTGCAATCTCATGTGCACACTTTCACAATTATGCTATTAAAAGTTATGCATGACTTCATTTCTACTTCAAACTCAGTTCAAAAGTTCTATAGTTGCCTATGAAATCTTTGTTGAGTAAAAAATATACATATTATGACACTTTTTTAATTTACTTTCAGGAACTATTAATGATGATACACATGTATGATGTACAAAGGATAACTCAGCGTTAGGCCATTAGCGATTGACATAAACAGACAACAAATTTAATTACGTTACTGAATTAATTTTGTTGCCGTATCTCATTTTATACTGCAAGCAATGCCAGTCATCAACATATTTACATTGCGTCAGCATGAGTTAACTATTATAAACAAAAGTAAAAAGAACAAGTGAGGTGATGACAAGCACTTTTTCAAAAATCCAAAAGCCAAAAAGAATTAAATATATTCATTAAATGTTGACACTGCTGCTTAGTTTTACACATTGATAACCGCAATTGATTAAACTAGAAACTTGTATAATTCCATTGTTTTCAAGCCATACATGAAAAGCAAGCCTAGGGACATAGGAGTTAAATTACAATCAAGCTTTAGATAAAAAGATTGGTATTGTTAACATACTCAATATAAACTTGATGAAATATATATATTTTCTAAAACAACTATAAGTATTTTCAATGAGGAGCGATAAATGTATGGCAGAATTTTACATCTAGCTGTTTCATTCTCTAAAGATATACTACCTTGTCAAACAGCAACAAAAGTTTTTTAGTGGAGCTGATGAAAGAATACTACATAGTAAAAAAGTTCAATGATGGACCGTTGGTCTGAGAAAGAAAAAACAGAAAATTTCATTGAATTCTAACAACATACAGATCTCAGATTACAAATTTGCAGAGACACTTGAAATTGGTTTAATAATGTTTGTTTTAAATGTTTTGAACCAAAATTATCAGACATTCAAATTAACTTTTAAAATATATTTTAAATCAGAATTTTGACCATTATTATTCATAGATATAGGAAAAATGTAAACGAGTTAGAGAAAGCATTGGAGGCTACATGTTTTATTTTAATATTTTATTCAGTCTAAAAATATCAAGGAAGGATGATGTAGTAAAGTTCTTGCAAAGACATACAATGGATCAAGATTTGAAGTCAATAAAGTACATGTACAGAGATCTTATGCTTAAGACTATGTGAAATTAACCTGAGATTTTATGCAGCTATAACTTATGTAAGAAATGTACGTAATGAATTCAAACAAATCTTTTGAATAATAAAGCGCAATTTTTTTTTATTGCGTATAAACTACAACCATACTAAAAATAAAAGCTAGTAAGTAAAGAAGGATGCATTTGTGAGAATATTTGAAAAAAGTACAAGAGCTCTCAAGGATTATTAAAGGCCTGAACTATTGAAGGAAGCAAACGAGACACACTTTCAAATGTCTTCTGAGCGTGTATAACTGCTGACCAAATACATTATATTGTAAAAAAAAACTCTGCAAATGCTAAACTACAAAATACATTTGTAATGCAGAAGAGCAAATATAGCCTTTAGCTAAACATAAGTTCAAAAATAGTATAAACGCTCAATTTGCTTCTGAAGCTACATTTAAAAAAAAACTCACAAATATTGTGACTTTTCACTCACAAATATTGTGAGTTTTCATCTCTTGTAATTTCATTCTTGTAGCAACTCGCAAATATTGTGAGTTTTTACAAGGTAGAAATTAGCTCCCCAATAAGATATAATGTCCCCAATTGTTAGGTAAAAAGTTTCTATGAGAAGAAAACTCCGAAAATATTTGCCTACTAACAAATGGAAACAGGTCAAATGTGTGTAAGAATTTAACAAACTTAATGGGGACTTACATATTTTTACACACACCCACACTCACAGATGTTCTCGTACAAATGCAGGTAATTGGGGACAGTGCTCAGATTTTGTCGGGAGTTGGATTAAACTATATATTTTTTAGTTTTTTATAAGAAAAAAGGGTTTAAAAGATTGGGGACGTCCCCAATTTCCGAACGTCCCCAATTTGTCTGTTAAATTCTGGTGTGAGTCCCCAATTGCATGCATTTACAAGTTCGCACGCACGCACGCACGCACGCACGCACACACACACACACACACACACACACGCGGTTGCTTAGCCTCGGTACCGATGGTGCCCATTTCTTGCCAAAGTTTGGGCTAACTTCGCAAATGTTGTAAAAATGTTTCGATCAGTTACAAAAGACAAGGCTATCAATAGCGATGTGATTTGAATTATTTTTCAAATCAAGTCTTCAAATCAGCCCGAAACTTCAAATCAAGTCAAGTTACTTCCAAAACTTTTCAAATCAAATCAAATCATCATTTGTATCAAATCAGTACAAAATTATTTGCTTCAAATATTCAAATCACCATGATTTGAGAGCAGCTCTGTTGTTAGGTAGCTCATGTATGTTGTATATGGTTGTTCTTTTTCTGTCTTGCTATGTCTTCACCAGTCTCCAATTTTTGTTTGTCTCCCTTGCCATCTCTCTGCGCCTCTCATGATGGCCCCCTTTTTATTCATGCCAAGGTCACAACCTTACATGACAATTATATTGATTACCATTTTATTAGAATCACAAAAATGAATGTCAATTGATATAATATTATTCAAGTAACACAAGGCTACAAATACATAAACTATTGGGGTCCAGGATTAATCAGATAACAACCTTTTTATTTTTTTATTTTCAATAGAATGTAAACAATCGCATTAAAATACAAAAATGAAAAAAATATAATAAGTTTGAATTTAACGTAATTATGAAACACTGCAAATTAACCATTATTCTTGCTAGGTCTAGTAGCCAAACAAAAGCACGCATTTTTTTATTCAACTTCGGTTCAGTTAAAAAGGAGTTTTCTTCTTTAGAAGCTATCTTTTCTTGGTTTGCGACAAATTTGCGGATGGTTAGACGGCTGAGCAGTTCATCGAATTATACGATCAGCTACGTTGTGCGTCTATAGACTATCAAAACCGAAAAACTTTATGTAGGGTATTCATCAATAGACCTAAGTATTTGGGCGAGCCAGCTGAAAATATTTGCCAGTTTACTTTAAACCTAGTGCTAGATATTCGAATCCGGAATTCGTGTTGTTGTTTTCGTTAGTATCTGCTTATCATGTAACGTTATACTTAATATGACGTTGAAATTGGCTAGTAATGGCTGTTGTATTTTCTGAGAGTCTAGCTGAGGTAAATTCAATGTATGTTTCGTGTTGAGCAAAATGCGTTGTTAGACAGAGTACTGTCTTAACGTGTAAATTATATCTGGATGCCGAGTATTGACGTTCAATAACTTCTGTTGCTACTGTCTACCTCCGTCGCGTTAGCCGTCTCTTAATTTTTATATTGCTATAGTTATATTTAAGTGTTTTATTTGATTTTTTAAACGTTGAGTCGTGGTGATGTTTTGCTACACAAACTGTTGTAGAGTATAAGTAAAACAACACTCTTCTGGATAAAATGGTCCATAGAGCTTGTAGAATTTTACCTTCGACGGTTAATAGTGGGTGAAAATGTTACGTTAGGAGGTTTTTGTATTTTGCCGGCTGACTGCATAGCTATATGTCTTGTATTGTAAACCTTGCCTCCGACATGTGCGATAGGGAGTGTTTTTGCTTTGTAGAACCTGCAACGCTGTTATGCTATGCTAGCCATAACAAACACAATGTTTGATACAGTAATACAAAGTGTGTTTCAAGCTGAAGCTTGTATATTGCTATCAAGCTTTGAGTACTTACCACCCCAATAGACTACTAGAATTGCATTGCTGTCAGTCTCAGTTTAGCATACCTGCTCTTGATTCTACAGTGTGGTAGGCCAGTTGCGATGTCACCATGTACTGTGCGTTCTATAGCACAATTTCCTCAAATCACATTTAATGAATCACAAACTTCTAGTTGTTTATTATAACATTTTAATTTAGACCTCTAAGCTACAATGAAAAGAATCAGTAGTGTTGATCCATTTCGGCAAATGGATAAAAAAATTGTTTCTCCATCAGTAACTTTGAGAGATTTGCTGTCTCAGGGATGGATATGGGTGCTGCCCCAGAAAGAATTGAAAAAAACAGCCTTTTCAGAATCTTCAAGTGGATGGAAATCGCTCTACTTTTATATGACCAATCAGGATGGAGCAGCTTGCTTGACTTTTTTTAAGAAGCCGAAATCTCGTAAAGACAAACCTTTTGGTATGTATAGATTTACATTCAAGTCTTGTAGCCCTATAAGTTCCTGTTTTGCTTTCTGTGTAAATCTTGATTGGCTGTCCGCAAAATGCACAGATACATCTCAAACAAGGCATTTGCATAAAACTTACATAAAATTTGCATTCCATCAGTTGAGACTAAGTGACCCAAGTTCAAATTTTACCTGTTCTCTTATGGTAAAAGTCTTCCGAGCAATCAGTTGGTTACTTGTGTTGCGGAAAGCTATTTATAGTTAAGATGTTCATCTATATATATGAATCTCAGTATTGTCTAATGTTAAACCCTGTGTCCAGACACCAACAATTAGAATCTAGCAATGAGAAAATCCTTTATAGGTTTGATCTCGGGACCTCCAGATATAGAGGCGGTGAACTTTCCCATTAAGCTAAACAGAATAAAATGGATTCACTGGGCAAATAGTCACTACATTGGTTAAAATAGTCACACTCGAAGCACTTGCTAAGTTAATAACTAGCACTGTTGCCCGTTACGCGCAACGACTGTTAAGCTGGCCCAAAATGGAAGTACAGTGGAACCTCGGTTTTCAAACGCTTCAGTTATCTACCAATTCGGTTTTCGACCAAAACAATTGAAATTTGTTCATCTTGGATGTCGAAGATAAATTCGTTTCTCGACCAAACCGGAGCATGTACATTAGAATTAAACGTTCGGAACAGCTCCGGAAACACCATGGAAACATTCGTTAACAAAAAGAAGCCAGTTACGCTTCATAAATTTTTTACAAAAAGGAAGGAACCATCTGGGACGATGTCCCTCTACCGAAGAGATTTGCTAGGGAGACAACTCCTCTAGTCACGGTATCCTAAATTGTTTTGGAGGATTCTCCTTCAATTGTGTGAAGTAAACGTGCCATTGCTGTTTATATTTTCTTTTTCACACAATTTTTAATGTAACTGATTTGTTGCATTCTTTGCTGTTTCATTATCAATTTCTGCAATATTTGGTATTGTATCATAACCTAGAATTTTTTTGATGTTTTAAGAGCAAAGCATACGAAATGTTTACTTTTTTTCTGTTTTCATCATCATAGATAGAAAATATTTTATTAAAAATAAACACGATCTATATCTATCCGTTTTTATTTATAGTATGTAGTATACAGTACAGTTTATAGTGTAAAATGGTTAAAAAATACTGTACCGAAGTTGCTTCCTCGGCTTGGAGCAGATTAACATTTACATACATGTATTAGTTCTAATGGAAATAATTGTTTCGGATCCTGAAAAACCCGGTTTTCGAACAACCTTCTGGAATGTATTATGTTTGAGAACCGAGGTTCCACTGTATTGTTATTTCAAATGAGCCGTTACACTCATATTTCTGCTTTTGGCAAATCTGTAAAAGCTAAATACTTTTCATGTGGAAAATTGTATTACCTGGCGTTGGTATTGCCTCTGCATCCTCTCTTCGTTTGGTCAGACAATGCATCAGACAAAGACAGTTTTATATATTTTTTTACGTTTTTACTAGTATCAAGAGGTATCAGTATCATCCATTGAAACTTTGAATACAACGAGCTTCTGCTGCAACAATAAACCTTTTTATACGCACTTCCATGTACTCATTGTTTATTTTTTCTATTAATGTATTCGAATTGTACAAAAACATTTTTCTCATGATATGAAATTTAAAAGTTAGGATGTTAAATGTTGTATATGTTAATTATATATAAGTTTTCTGCGCAAAGAATTTTTTATTATCTGGGCAACGCCGGCCATTCAACTAGTCATATAGATAAAGTTCTATAAAGTCAGTGTCTAACATAACAATATTTATGTTACGTTGGACATTGTTGAAGTTCACGAACTTTTTCCTTTAAGCATGTTTGGTGCTGATGTGTTTCTCTAAAGCCAGCAATGATCACCTAATTAAAAGTTTGAGCTTTTGTCAAATTGGTATTTGCATATGTAAAATATTTAAATTTATGAGAAAGAATCGGCGTTGAAGTTTACGATACAATTTTTTTTTCATATTTTAAACTTGTAGATATACATATATGTAAATTCCACCAAGGCTTTTTCCCATTTTCAACTTGTTTATAAAGTACTCCATTGAGTTTCACTTTCGACTGTTGATAGTGGTGCCTGTATTTGAATTCGGTCAGTGCATGCTGTTTCCATGAAAATGGTGCAATTAATGAGTGACTATTATATAATTTTATAGCTCCGCTGCTGCTCCAAGTTGATATTTTAAGAATACTGTAGCTTTTTTTGTCAATCTTTGTGACTTAAAAATGTTGCTAAAACATGGTATTGAGCCAAAATAACACAAATAATGTTATTGCAAAAACAATTTGTAGTGTTGTCTGCAGCCAATAACACATTTATTTTGTGAGCTGTTAGCTAACATTTAAGCGAGAACACGGGCTAAATTGATAAAAAAATTATAGTTTTTTTGTGTTGACCATTTTTTTGCCAGAGTCATTTCACAGAATAACTTGGTTAGTAACAACCGTATATTGGTTTGTTTTTCAATTAAGACGCTACATCTGCTGTTTACTGAGCTTACAATCGTCAAACTAACCATACATAAAGATAAGGTTGTAATCACTCCCTTCCACAAGACTTGCTCTTCTTTTGAGTGGAGCTGTAAATCAACTTTTTTGATTCATTTCTGTTAAGTTTCCAGTTGCTTTTCAAATACTGTATATTCAAGCGCATATTTGAAAATTTGACTGGTTTGAACGGATATATTTGTCGTCTATCACACACACTTATCCTTGGTGACATTTTCAACAATTCTTGGCGATTTTTATGACCTTTAGAGTTTTTGTCATTAAATGAACCCAGCTGTCAGCGCCAGAACCTGTATAACTGTTTACCGCAGTAAACATTTGAAAAATGCAGTAAATGCTGTAACATTTAAAAAATGCACCATTTTCATGGAAACAGATTATGCTCTGACAGAATTCAAATACGGGCATCGCTATCTACAGTTGAAAGTCGTACTCATTCGAATATTTTATAAACAAGTTACAAATGTGGCAAATCCCCTTTGATATTTTAAATAAAAAATGGATAAATACTACATGTAACGTTTTTGTTTAGCTTTTAATGCTTTTATACCATGTTTACAACATAAAACAAAAAAGGTGTGGCATGTATAATGATTTAACTGCTGAGAAAACAAAATTACACTTTTGCAAAGAACAATAAAATAGCTAATCATAACTTGAACATAACGTGAAAATATTACGTTGTTTTTAAGGTTACTTTTCAAGAAAAATTGGAACTTCATGTTTAATTCAGTCCTTCTTTTAACAAAATGCCACAGACAGGGGCATATCCCTGATCTTCTGCACAATTCTAGTTTTATTGTTAAAGTCCGTGCTCAGAAACCTTAATGAATGATTCTTTTATATATTCTTCGTCGGTGAATGACTTTCCATGCCTATTTCTTAAGCGGCCACAAAACTAGCATATGCAGTTAAATTTGCGGTCTTCACCCACTTCTTGAAATGATTGTTGCTCAAATTAGCAACAATCATTTCAAGTTCAGTATCAGTTCCGAAACGGCCTTTTTTCTCTCTCATCTCCCTATGGATACTTTGGAGCAAAGGTTGTGTGTTTATTCTGAAAGTGTCTTGCGACATTTGGCGTTTTGCTGTTTGCAAATTTCTCATTACATATTTAGCAAATTGATGAACCAGTCTCATCAGCAGTGAAAGCAAACGAATCAGCCCACGTAGGATTAAATGTTCTATTTTCCTCTGTCACTTTTCTTTCTTTAGTATTTGTGATAGTTTGCCTACCTGGGGTAAAAAAATCAAGAAGTGTCGGTGCCGGCTATTGTAATTTCAGCGGTTTTATTGGTGCATAAATAATGACGCGTAACAAGCTACAATGTTTGATTTATCACCATAATTACAATGGTTTAAATTATATTACAAAATGTAGTGATAAAACATCTATATTTTTATGAATTACTTGGCATATGGTGCATAAAGGAAAAAAAAAGAAAATAATTTCAAGTCAGAGGGAGCAGCAATGAGGGTATGAAAGAGCCTCATGCGGCTCCAGAGCCGCGGGTTGCAGACCCTTGTACTAAGTGGAAACATAATATATATATATATATGCTTTATCCTTTTTATAGTAACTTTTCAGCCTGTCAATTTACTGATCGTAGGACATTGGCATTGTGCCAACTAGACAGCAATTCAAAGTACAGCTGTCAAAACAGGCGGCTGTTTTTCACTGGTTCATTGTTTACGGTCATAAATATTTTCTGGGGAATGTAATTTAAACAAACTGTGGTCATCTAATGACTCATGACACACTCTGATTCACCAGGCAGTCAGCTAATCTTGAGAAAAGAGAAAAGTTTTTAATGCAAGTTTATAAACATAACTTCAATGTCATCAATATATGACTAAATATTTACTAGCCAGTTATGTATCGCTAGCACCATGGCAGTGTACTGTGCAATACAGGATGAGGCGTACTAACCAAATGTATGATTATTTCACATGTTTAGTTGGTGGTTGACTGTTAGCCTTTTTATAGTCTAGTTGTTAAACTGTTGGTTTAAAATACTCAAAGTTGCGAGTTCGAATCCCGCACGATGCAATCTTTCTTTCAACTTCCAACTGTGGCTTCAGATGAATACGGCTTTTGTTAAAATAAAGACTAGAACATTTTACCAAAAAAGAATTTGGGCTTTTCGTTGATTTGCGAATTTGTGTACAGATTAGATTCAAAGCAACCAGTTTCTCATCTATGGAAGGCAAGTCTTTCTAAATTAGTTAAATTGACTAATTCCTAAATGGTTTTAAACAAATTGATGTTTTTTGTTTATTATTCTATAAATATTACACTAAACGATAAAATTATTCAGTTTTTTTATTTTTTTGACTTGTTTAATCACCATACTTGATTTGTCTGTTTACAGTATCTAGCTAAGTATTTAAGAGAGTTTTTACATTGTTAGTCGATACAAAATTTTGAAATATTTTTGAAATTAATTGTATTGAAATGAATGATTATAGCTCTTTCCCGCAACACAGGAAAGATAAGTTTTTTTTACACAGCTTCTTCCTTTAGATTTAGACATGGCACTTAGCTGTCATTGTTACTGTTTTGACCTAAACTATCAGCGGTCCATACAAAGTCAGCGCTGTTGACTTAAAGGCTACCATAGGTCTATACTCTACAGACCCAGTATGCGTATTCTAACATGTATTTGTTTTTTCAGATGTTCACAGTCATGTACAGTTCCAGTTGCACAAAAAGACGGGGTGTAACAAGCACCAGACTTACATATGTGAAGTTATAGACTCCCATAAAGAAAGCAGCTACTATGCATTTGAGAATGAAGGAAGGAGAGACTCATTCGCCTTTTTCATGATGACTCAGAGACGGTTGCCGGAGAACCAAGTTGCAGGTACTCATGTTTGAGGTATTAGAGTTCCAGGTACTGAAGTTCCGAAAAGTTAGAGTTCCAGGCCCTAGATCTCCATGTGCTAGAGCTCCTGGTTCTGATGTTCCAGGTACTAGAGTTTTAGGTTCTAGAGTTCCAGGTACTAGAGTTCCAGGTACTAGAGTTCCAGGTACTAGAGTTCCAGGTACTAGAGTTCCAGGCACTAGAGTTCCAGGTACTAGATTTCCAGGTACTAGAGTTCCAGGTACTAGAATTTCAGGTACTAGAGTTTCAGGTACTAGAGTTTCAGGTACTAGAGTTTCAGGTACTAGAGTTCCAGCTACTAGAGTTCCAGGCAGTAGAGTTTCAGGTATTAAAGTTTCAGGTACTAGAATTCCAGGCGCTAGAGTTCCAGGCACTGAAGTTTCAGGTATTAGAGTTCCAGGTATTAGAGTTTCAGGTACTAGAGTTCCAGGTACTAGAGTTTTTGGTACTAGAGTTTCAGGCACTAGACTTCCAGGTACTAGAGTCTCAGGTACTAGAGTTTCAGGTACTAGAATTTCAGGTACTAGAGTTCCAGGTACTAGAGTTCCAGGTACTAGAGTTCCAGGTACTAGAGTTCCAGGTACTAGAGTTTTGTTTTACCAAGTTGTTTTCAGAAAGCCAGAAATGTGCAAACTGTTCGCTTTATATTTTAAATCTGGTACCATAGATATATAAACATAGGTTTGTATATCTATGTCTTGTACACATTGGTCTTTGCTCACATGTGAGAGCGTGTAATACAGATAGAAATATGTTGCCTTGTCTAACAATTTTGTCTGTATCATATCTCTTACACATGAGCAGTAACCAACATGAACCAGGCTAATGATAATCCTTCGTTTTTCGTGACGTCATTTTATCATTGGCAGCCATCTTTATAGACAATTTTATCGTTAAAAACACAAAGCTTTTGCAATGAAATTTTGAAAACAATGCTTTGCTTTGCAGTTTTTTTATTATAGTATCAAAACAACACCAAAAAGTACTATTAAATAAAAAAAACGATCATTTTCTACAAATACGGTGACTTTTCGTGAACGCGCGCATGTGCAAACGACTTGATGACGTCAAAAACAAACGATGGATACAACCAAGATGTAGACCACTTGTGTGTTGAAATATTATGACGAATACTTTTTTAAAAATTTGACCTTCATTTTAGCCAGAAAACTGAGCATCAAGTGGTGCTTGGTCTTTTTATGGAATTTTAATCTAGAGCAACACATTTATGGTCTATCATGGATACAGTGGCTAATATTTCTGTTGTAACTGCTATGAAAAAACCTAGAATATTACATTTTCTGTTTTTTCTTTGACCAAGTGATTTGAGTGTGTTATGATTATATAACACAAAATCGACTAGAGGTTGCTTTTGCTGCAAAATGATTATTCACTTTCAGCGTGGTATGAATATTGTCTACTGTTGAACATATAGAGCAGGTATATTTATACATTGCAGGCAAACTGTTTACTGTGAAGCCTGTGAACTCCAACGATCACAGAAAGATTGGTGCGAGAGGATCAGTCTGCCTCCTGCATGTATGCCAGAGTGGCATTTCTTTGGCTTTTGAGGTAAGAATGTCCGCACTATTAATATCTGGGCATCATATTCTTGATTACTTATAAAGTGGTTTAACAGATATATATTCTATGGATGTTACACTGCACAATAGATATTATATACTCTGATAGATGTATATTCTATGGTTGTTACTGTGGACAATATATATTATATAATGCAACAAATGTATATTCTATGGATGCTGCACTGTACAATATATTATATAGAGCATTATATGTATATTGTATGGATGTTACACTATACAATAGATATTATACAGTTTAATAGATGTATATTCTGTAGATGCTACATTGTCACACATTGTTATCTATTGTATAAGCAGCTTATTCAACTCAAATTGCTGGGAAGGTAATATTGCTGTCAAACACATTTACCAATCTGTTCTTTAACTTTGCTGCTAGATTTGTGCATTCATCTTTATTTATATTATATGTTGTGTAATTTATACCTTAACATGAACTTACACAAAATTTTAATAGATTTTATTCAAAGTATCGGTATTTTGCTATCATTTGCGATTGTTTTTAATGTTTGAGATGATCTGACTGCCAGGATGTTTCAAGATTATAATTGATAAAACTTGATTGCGAGTAAAGCTCTTGGTAGAAAAATACGCGCCAAAAAGACGTCACTAGCTGCGAAGCTGCCTGTCTCTCTGTCGTTATTGATATCGGCTATTGCGTTCAAGTTGCAGGGTTGCATGTTATTATTTCGCCAGTCTCTTTGCCGAAGTGCAATTATAGATGTCATAATCGCATGTTCGTTTGAATCCGAGCGTTTCAACTGCAATCAAGTTTTGTCGATTTTGATCTTGAACCATTCTGGTGGTCAGATCAACTCAAACAAAAAAAAAATCGCGAAAGAAAAAAGTACTGTAACTTTTTGATAAAATCTACTGAAATTTTTGTGCAAGTCCGTCTTTAAAATCCCCTTCGACTGTTGATACCTTAGCATTAACATACCTTCTTTCAAACTCTTTTTCTCTACACGTTATGTTATCATGTTGTTATTCTCTACTGTGACTCGTAACTCGCACTGGAGCGAACTAGCTCGTAAGTATTAGCGTTAATCTTTACTGATTATTATTGGTCCCATAATGTAGTCTTTTCAGAAACAACCATAGATCGCAACTGTCTGGACTAAAAATGCAAATCAAGTTCAACAATTCCGCAGCAAAAACATAGTTGTGTTGATAAATATTACAACCATGTTCATTTAATGTAAGATTGACAAAGAGACCAATAACAAACATGTACCTATTAGCTCCTCAAGTATCAGTTCACTAATTCAACTCTGTTTACTTTAGCTCAGCAAAATAACGGTTAGATTTAAATAATTTAGTCCAAAGACACTCATTTATATGGCGCCTTACAGTGCCTCGCGTTGCGCGTTCACAACTCGAGTTGATCAACTCGAGTTGCACAACTCGAGTTGTGAACGCGCAACACGACTTTTCAAAAGTGAGGTGCAATATATTGGTATTACGGTAGCATAACCGTAGATATGGTTATGTTACCAATGGTATATCAAGAGGCACCCGTTAGCTAATAGAAATTAAACTATGTATGTACTGTAAAACTAGAACTAATAGCGAATTATTAGAATTATACTGTGCCGAGTTTGCAACTCGAGTTGTACAACTCGAGTTGCAGAACTCGAGTTGTACAACTCGAGTTTGTAAATATAACTCGAGTTGTACAACTCGAGTTGCACCACTCGAGTTCATCAAAACCCAAGCCGAGTTCTTTCAACAGCAACTCGAGTTCAACAACTCGGCTTGAGAACATCTCATCATTTTATTTTCTCTAGCTATATGGAATTTTTTTTGTGCATCATTAAACGCCGTTGAAATAATTTCTATGTTCATTTTCGGTGTTCATTCAGTTTCTTGTCAGATTCTAGAGAGATGACTCCTTTTCATTTGAAAAAGAAGTTGCCCGGCTGGCTGCGAATTTCTTTTTACCAAACAGGTTTACATACGGCAGTAAAATTCTGGCTCATGATTGGCTTTAGTAATTGAGTTTTAGTAACCAAAACTTACATCATTACAATACAAAACCAATAGTTATATTTAGAAAGAAACACAAAATTCTAAATAACGTAGCAAAACTGATGTTATCATTCAAAAAGTGCTGTTTAAACGTAAGAGGCGCTCACTTAAAACTCATTAATTTAAGCCATTTTGAATAAAATTTTGAAATTTTGTGTATTTCTCTAATTATAACTATTGACTTTCCATGTAATGATGTAAGTTTTGATTACTAAAACTCAATTACTAAAGCCAATCATGAGCCAAAATTTTACTGCCGTTTGTAAACCTGTTTGGGAAAAAAATTTTGCTGCTCGGTTCTCATATAGATTGTTCTTAGTTTGCTTTTTACATTCTACAATTGTTTTTGTCTCTTTATATTTATAGAAATGAATATGCGCAAATCTCGCCAATATATATAATTTAAATATGTATACATATTTAAATTATTATTAAATTTCTGTAAATGAGACACCCCAATTACTCACTTTGCTTTCTTTACGAACCCGTGTTAGTTTTGCGTATAGGTAACACAACTCGAGGTCATAAACCCAGGCCGAGTTGTACAATTCGGCAACTCGAGTTGTACAATTCGGCAACTCGAGTTGTACAACTCGAGTTGTGAACGCGCAACGCGAGGCACTGTAAGGCGCCATACACTTATATTCACCAACGTAATAAGCAGCAGACGATCAGGCCACTAATACGTCACTCACGCTAAGCTAAGCCTAAGCGTTACGCTAAGCGCGAGGTCGGATCCTGGCAATTAGCCAGCACGCATGAGCTGCATTTACACTGAATGGTTCAGTGTACTGTTGCACTTTCAATACATCCAGTTTCAAAGGCTGTCACTATTGGCAGCGTAGTTTAGTTGCTTCAGGAGTTCCAGAGAATTCTAACATCATGTGAACTACACACGAACAAATTACTATATGAAGACTACAATTTGAAAAAAAATTGAGAAGGTCATTCCTTTTGGAGTAGGACAGTTTTAATGCAATGGCCATCTTCAATCATGGCATCGTGGCAATCATTAAGGGATCAAGAAAATTTCCAATCAGATAGAAACCTTTGCATAGAACGATTTTACATTGAAATTAGTTGTTTGAGCTTTTAATTTCTATTTGCTTGACAATCTCATATTAATTCACATGTTTCTCTGTGAAGCTGCTATTATATCCAGATAGTCTCTCTGATGCTCTAGTGTGTATTGACATTGACCCACCATTGAAGGTAATCTTACTTGAGTATTTAATATTTCGTGTAAAACTAAAATAATGTATTAATGTAGTGTCATGACATTTTAATCATTGGAGTTGCTTTTTCCTGAACAATTTAAGTTCTTTAGTTGGTTGAGATTTCACTGCAATTTTTTCTCATCATGTTTACCAATTGCTATTTTGGTTCTTTTTACAACTTGTCATTCTTATTTTAATTTTTGCACACTTTAATGGATGTAAAATAAATATAAAGTAATATTTAACAATATGGTAGCTAGCTGTTTTGCTTTCATTAGAAGAGATTTGTCTTAAATTGAATTACAGTAATCTTTCACTTTTGGGTTAATCTGGACCGGCGTCTTCGCAAAAATTTAAAATTCACAAAATAAAAACTAACAAACTCATATCTAATTAAGTCACTTTGTATTTATCTTAAAGGTTGACTTGCAACAAAATTCACATTACAGTTATTTGATATGAAAAGATTCACCATGTCTTACACTGTTGTGTTGTAGGTGCCAAATACGTGGAAATGTGATTACAAGCTCTTAAAAGCTCAAAAACAAACAGTTAATCGCAGCCACACGAGACCGCCGTAGTTTGGATTCTCTTTCCAAAACGGCTCAAATGTGATGTAGTTGTGAGAGATGGTTTCTGTTTACACTTTCTTGCAACCTTATTCATCGAAATATTTTCACAAATATACTTCACGGATTCAATAAAACTATGTCTATTGTTCTTACGCGTCTGTTTTATTGTCATTGTAACGCTGTCACTTTTAGCACTGATATCTTATAACTTATCGTAAAAAATCGTTAAACTTTTTAACCTTAGCTCGAAGGAGTACATATCATTGTCTGATAATCATGACGAGCCTGTTGGTCACCTGTGATAATCGAAAAGTGCTGCAAAAATTATTTGAAAAAGATTCATATATTTTAATTCCAATTTTTTTATTTCTATCTATTTATTTTTAAATTTTAGATGTATATTTTCACCCTGAGAAGTTCTGAAGCTGCGAAAGGTGAAAGTAGCGAGAGGTTAATATAATAATGCTGCCATGTCTGTTTAAACCAGTTCATAGTGCAGGCTTCTGTTTATAGATATCACGAAGCATAATAGCCCAATGGCCTCTCAACTCAATACGGACTTATGGCGCCTCCCAATCAGACCAGTTCCAAATAGAGGCAGGAAAAAGAGCACCAATGGGTCAAGGTCTTTACTCATTTCTTACTAGGAATAAAGAGAATCTGCTAATAGACCAAGCTTTGGATCACTGCATATCAAAGGTGGACTATTAAGTATTTTAAATAAAAGTGATTTACATTTTTTCACTTTTGTTATTTAAATTTGATTTAACTGGGCAAACTGAAAAACAAAAAAAAAGTTCAACTAAAAAAGTTTAACTATAAAAAGGTTTACCTAACTGGGCTTTAACTAAAAAAACGAGTGGCATGTTTCAATCTTACCCCTTGTTATCTACTAGCAACCTGACAGTCCAGTGTGATGTGAGAGACTGTCAGGTGTGTCCATAAAGCACAGATATTAAGTCTATGCGAAATAATCCAAAATTATGTCCCAGTTTCAAATCCTATATGATGCAACATTTTGTCCTTACCTTCAACGGTAGCTTTGGATGGATGGACAGGTACAGTTCCTATTGTAGTAACAATTATAGTTCAGTTTTTATGACTAAGGTAAGGGAGTTACATAACCTAAAATTGGCACCTACCCTAAAACCTGTATTTTAACACCACCGCCATTTGAATGCCACTATAGGAAAAAGGTTGAAAAATAGAGCGCCACCCTTTAATTGAACGCCACTTCTAATTGACTGCCACTATTTGACATTCTTAATCGTTACAAACTCATAATAGCAAGTGATCAGTAGGAAAGAGTCTGCAAAAATTTTCTAATAACACTCGGCTACATCAATACCAATCGATTCGTTTGTTGTTTCTGTTCATATCAAAGTCCGCTTTCTAACTCCAAGTCTTTACGTTTTTTGTTAAAAACTTTGATTGCAACAACATGGAAATAATTAGTAGCCGTATCAGGCTAATGGTAGTTCCTTGTTTGATGCGGTCTTGATACTTTAATGTATGCAGAAAACGTTTCAGCAATGACCATAGAAAATGTGCGACTATATATTTTGAGGCTAAAATTTATAACCTAGTTAAACATTTAACAATATTATGGTTTGGTTTAACCTCATCCAACCCTACCACGCAGGCTGTCCAAGGAACTCAGTCTAAGTCAAAAGATGACAAGATATATGAAGAGTATTGCTCTCTCGGCAGGCTGGCCTGTAGCCAATCACATCAAAGATATTCAAGAGACTTGCAAAGAATTTCTGCCAACAATTTCCTCTCTGATGAGTTTAGCGCAACTGCAGGTCAAGGTTAGACAGTTGCCCTATTTGGGTAGAGAAAGTTTCGTTTACTGGTTATTATGTTTTTGTTAAAAATATATTAGCAATAAGGCTAGCGATTTCACTTTCAACGCAAATTGTTTTACGACAAAGTCCATAAACATGGTCACTGAGGACAAATTTTCCTGATGCATGCGAAGACAGATTCTTAAGTTTTTATTCAGATAGATCATGGCACATTTACACAGAAAACCAAATTTCTAAGATTACCAGTTGAGCTGGAGCTGGCATTGCTTGAAGTGTACCAGCTTTTGCTCATCAAATTAGCCGTATTGAATGTCGTCATAACTCTTCCCTCACACTAGAATTTGTTAACATCACGGAGCATCACTCTTATTATTTTTTGCTATGGAATGTGGTCGAGTGGCTCAAGTGGTAGAGTATTGGTCTAGTTAACTGAATGTCATGAGATCGAAACCTATGCAACATGGCCTTTTACGAAACACTTTAGTTACTGCCTGTATCATTTTTTCAAAGTGATGTTTTCAAACAATAGTGGAGTTTTATATTATTATAGTTCTATATAGTATAAGAACTATAATATTTTTATAATTATTATTTTTAAGAATACTACGAAGTGAATCTATGAAGAATCTACGACTGCTAGGTTAAATGTATATAATATTTATAGTGTGTTCTATCTATATATATTTCTCAAAGTATGTTTGTAAGCATTAGTGTTGGGCTAGTATTTAATTTAGTTCCGAATAGGATATCCTTGCACTTTTTCATCTGTTTTCCCAGTGTCGGTATCCTCGGTATTTACCATCTTCGGTATCCTTTGCCATCTAAGAAAGTTCGGTATTGTCGGTATAGTAGTTCGGTAAATGGTTTTCAGTGTGTGTTTAATTTCAGCTTACCTACTGCCCATTTTTATATAACGCAGGTGGGGGATAAATCAAATATAAAACGTATAAATATATCAAACGTATCAAATATCAAACGGGGGTTTTATCAAATATAAAACGTAATATACGTTTTATATTTGATAAAATATAAAACGTATATTACGTTTTAAATCTTATCAATGTAAGGCGTAATATAATACTAGATACCTATATGTAAGCGTGGTAATGTTCGTTGAAGAAAGAGTTATAATATAATTCGCATGTGTTGTGTTTTTAGAATGTCTGAGAAAAAATGTTGTGATTGCCAATGTGCACTGAGCAATTCTTTTTGATTAGCGTAGTCCTCAAAGATGCATTTTTGCTATTAACCACAACATCAATTGACGCACTATTTTTCTTTTTCATTTTTTTTCATTTCTTTCTCATTCCGTTACATAGCGATTGTGGGCGAGACGTCCAATGAGCTCTTTCATAAGCAGCTCATTGTGCGGGAGATTGTCCCGCGCACACGTCGCTCGTAATGCTGTAGCCTGTCAAATACAAAAATCTTTCTGGATAACCAATTACCAAATCAAACCGATCAAATTACCAATATCAAACCGGCCCCGGATAACTAGCTGTCACCGAAAATGATTGGTTTTCCGAATACCCATAATCACTTGGTGTCGGTAAAAGCAGATAACTCCTTACCGGTCCAACACTAGTAAGCATTTCGGCTATAGATCTTAAAATCTTGGGTGCAAGATTTCATGCTGAAGAAGGTTTAATCTCGGACCCTGCCGTTCACCAGATCAACGCACTATCCACTAGACCACAGAAATTGAATTGCTACCTCTCCAATATAAGTCAGTATATGAGAACAATTATCCAACAGATTTGCGTACGTCATGGGTCATAGCATAACGTCACGAGAAGATGTTCGGTCACATTATTAACCGTACTGGCTGATAGCGCACAGGCTAATAGCGAGCAACTCTCACTACTTCTCGTTGTTTTAAGACAAAACACTTTTTTCATAATATGTAGTTTAAAAGTTAGAATGAAAAATGTTGTTATATGTTAAATACAAATCAATTTTCTGTCCAAAGACTTTTCTATTACCCGGGCAACGCTGGGTAGCACAGCTAGTTAAATCTATATGCTGTATTAAATTTGGTTACGTATTATCAAATATTGTGTTATATTGTATCATTTTGAATATATTAAAGTATCTATGGTATCAGATATTGCATTATTTTTTAAATTGGTGTTCACAGCATCAACTATGGCTCAATATTTTTGTATAAAACAGGTCTGGTATCTGCTTGCATGCTGTGATTGTAATCGAAAAATGGTCCTTTCTGAATAGTGTGCCACCGTATTTAATGTAGGGCAAGATAGGAACTCCTCTGAGATCTGGTGCTCTGATGACCGCCTCTCCGACTGTAAGATATCAGATGTTCAGGACTGGGTAGCCTCAGGTACTAGCTCCCAAGATCATAAGCTATCAAGCCCTCTACGAGAAAGTGGTCAAGCTGCCCTGTCTGGAGTGCAGAAGGTGGAGAAGCCTCCCCTTCCTGATAGTAAAAGGCCTGGTAGGCACCGGACCAAGGAAGGAATAAGGGGGAGGAGTAAAACCGAGGTATGGAATCTCAGTCTAAGTTCAGCAACTGTTTGAGTTTACTTGTAGCTCTCTATTTCCCCTTCTTATCATATCGACAGCAGAAAAGAATATTCCTCTTACAGAAATCTATACTAAGACTTGTGTACTACCGATCATGTATTCCAGCTCACCACACTTCCACCAATCATATCACACTATCTGTGAAGATATTGCCTTATCTCAAACTTCCTCATTTCCACATTTGTGTTATCGGTTTTTAAATTCCGCCCAGAGTTTGAACTTCACCCAGAGTATCTGTCTTTATCCTCCTCCACATATGACGCACACCGTTTTGTATTTTGCGACACTTACATACTACATCCACCATCATATATTTCAGTTTATGGACTTTCTGTTACTACAATTCAATATTTCAACTTCTCTGCATTATTATTAGATTAACTGTTAAAACATGTTTGTCTAGCTCAATAATTCCTGATATATATTTTTTTGGCATGTAACGAGTAACATCATTTTATTAATGATAGCTATATTTACTATAACAGAGCTGTGTTCGACCGAAGCCAAGCTGAGACTGTTAGTAAAAAAGATTGCCTGAGATAGGAATTGAACTTGAATATTTCATTTTGCAAATAGTCACACTAACCACTGTGCCACCCGACCACCTTGTTGCATGACAACAATAATTTTGTACATACTTATTATGCATGACGATCTCTCACGGTACGCAGGACTACCATCGTACTGGTGCTAATAAAAAGTTACAGATAAGTTGTACCTACATTCAAAGCAGTTTCCAACATATGCAGACCGACATTACTCGTAACGGTTCAATCTGGTGAACAAGCCCATACGTATGCAGTTCTTCTTCATATAGTTTTGTTCCAATGTATTCAAATAATATTCAACATTGCGTCATACTTTTTTTAGTCTTTTAATTTTGAACCCCAAAAATGCTAGTATGAGTGGTATTGGTGGTAAAAAAGGGATAAAGTCAATGCACTCCTTAGAATTGCAACTAAAAGTTATAGAAACACGAGCAAACATTTTAAAATAAATTTTTTTAAATTTCACAAAGCTGTTTCGTAGTTAATTTGAAAAAGAAAGTAATGCAAATTGATGAGTGAAAGTTGAAAGGAAAGCATGAATAACCCGTTTATCTAAAGTCTACTCATGCACTGTTCTCATTTTGTTGCCACGGTTACGCTTTTGTTTGCCTGCTTTTAATGGCAGGGCCAAATGCTAAGAAATAATTTTTTGTTGATTATGACCTTATTGATTTAGTTTTTTGCATATAAATAAGTATTTTGTATAGTTTTCTATAATGCATACATAATTACCTGAAGCATTTATTGCTAGGCTCTTTAGCTGTGGAATGAATTAGATGCAATTAGAGCAATAATTCTTATAAGAATTATTGCTTTGATATATGACGCTTTTTACATACAAAGCAAATATAAAAACGGATTAATTTCATATTTAAAAGCTTGACTGCAGTAGTCTTCATAGGGGTCATTGCATTGACTGATTTACTACATTTGTTTAAGACTCAAGGTGTTTGGTACTTGTGTCTGATGTCATCAACTTCAGCCTAGCTCGCTCATTCTTTCCCGACATCCTTTTCACATCATTGGCAAGTTGTGTTAGCAGTGAACACACTTTTTTACATATTTACAGGAAATGATTAAAACTGAAGCGTGTGTTAAGCAAGTTTAAGCAATATTTATCACAATAATATGACAAGCAATCACCATTACTTTTGTCAGTATTAAAAAGAAAGGGTTGTCTTCTTTTTAATTCTGTAATTTCAACAAGTGCAGGCAACTGTGGGTCATTTAGTAGTGGTTCATTATTGCTCACCAAAATTACGTGAATCTTTGTTCAAACGAATATTGTAAAAACTGGTACCCTGGAATGCAGTGTGCTGTGAGAAATTGTCAAGTGCACAAAGTGAGAAAAGCTCCGTGTATACTATCCATCGTTTTTTTGACGTCATCAAGTTGTTTGCACATGTGCTCGTTCACGAAAAAGCCGCCATATTTGGAGAAAACGATCGTTTTTCTTTTATTTACTAGTACTTTTAGGTGTTGTTTTTGTTGTATAAATCAATGTACTCACATGTACTGATGTGAAGATGAAGAAGAGCCCCTGTCTTTCGTTACACTGCCTTATATCCTCCCCTATACTGCCTTACACCAATGATATACAGCCCACAACTGTTAGCATCTTTATTGGCTGTTTGTTGACCGCATCCGGATCCAATTTCAACAGTTGCGACGATTAGTGTCAATTCATATTCTCAAGCATGATGAAGAGCTACGCTCGTGATGAATTGCATAATCAAATAATTAAAAGATAACAAAAGGACCTGCGATATCACCAATGTCAATTTCTTTTGTCAATGTATTTTCTAATTGGTTGTTGGTTAGCGATCACCTACAGCTAATCGCTCATAGTGTGTACGTTGGTGATGACGTAAAAACAAGTAATCGTTGCAGTCCATCGCACAGCTAAACGTTGATTTGAGCGATAGTGTGCACGGGCCTTAATAGTTGCGATCACCGGTGTCCAAGTTCAACATGTTAAAAGTCCATCGCATCTTCGCTAGCAATGATTATATTGGCCGCTCATTGCAAAATAACGTCATAGCAGCCCCTCGTCGCAGTCAAGCGCACAGCTAATCGTCGATATGAGCGATAGTGTGCACAGGCCTCTAGCGTGTCTAACTTCTAAGCTCTATAAGTCATGGGTTCGAGTTCTGGACACAGCTCTTATTATAGTAAAAATATTTGTCGTCTTGCTGAAGAGTTGTACCGTGTTACATACCCTACAGGATGAAATTATTCAGTGGATTTAATAATTCGCGTACAGCCCATTCCGTGAATTATGAAACCCGCAAATAATTACCGAATAGGTCGTTTTATTTTCAACACAAGGGAGAATAACTACCACCTCAAATTTAAAACTAGCCGCTAGGCAGAGTTAGTAAACGTAGCTGAGTTCCAAACTCTTTTAAGATCACCGCCGGGACTTGGAGAAGCCCATTGCCAATGATGCATCACACTTCTTTACAAAATTATTCGAGGTTGTCACAAGTTATTCGGATTTCGGCACGGCATCATTATTGCAAAAGTCTCTCCTGTAGTTCTTTACGTTAAACAACTCATAACTTACCACAAGTTGTTGGTTTACCAGAGGCCTCCAAATTGATGAATATTTATGAAGACCTTTGGTTGCAGCCAAAACTTTATAGCTTAGCTTGATTGACAAATTTCCTAGCTAAATATAACCTAAACAAGTGGTATACCCACCTGAAGTTTTACTCTGCTAGCTGCTTTCACGGATTAATTTATTCGCGATTGCGTTCATCCGCGAATAATTTAGTCCACGAATATGCATGAGAAGACAAGTTTCGCGAAATTTAACTCGGCGAATAATTTCATCCATTTTTAAATTTCATCCATTTTTAAATTTCATCCATTTTTAAATTTCATCCATTTTTAAATTTCATCCATTTTTAAATTTCATCTATTTTTAAATTTCATCCATTTTAAAATTTCATCCATTTTTAAATTTCACCCATTTTTAAATTTCGTCCATTTTTAAATTTCATCCATTTTTAAATTTCATTCATTTTTAAATTTCATCCATTTTTAAATTTCATCCATTTTTAAATTTCATCCATTTTTAAGGTCTATTTTCAAAAGTAAATTTGTCAGCCTCTTATTTCAACCAGAAGAATTTTGTTTAAAAGTAATTTCACATTTTAAACCAAACTTTATAGCATTTAAATCATTTTGTGAGGTTCCTCTTTCGTTACCTTCTCTTCCGGAGCCAGCGGGATACATGGAGATGCATTCATCTGTGCAGAGTCTAAACTCGTCACCAGACAAGAAGCCAAAGCACCTGGCGTTGACAAGAACGGATAGAGAGCATTCCATTTCTCCTTTGACCTTTTCAAGGTCATTTGATGGTTTGGAGAGACGTCCTCATAGCACTCAATATAGAGTTAACTCCCAATCATCCGTCCTCTCTCCTTGTGAGTCCAACAAGTATTTTATTGGTGGCCTTTTTACAGAATTACTTGTTTTTATAGAACGGTGCTGAACCACTTTCTTCTGACATTTTGATAGAGTTCTTCTTGTTCACTAGTGCCAAAGATTTTCATAAAGTTATCTTTGTTCACCAGTGCGGGAGATTTTCATAGAGTTAACCTTATTCATTTTTGTCAGATTTTCATAGTCATCCTTGATCACTAGTGCCAAAGATTCTCATGAAGTTATCCTTTTCCATCATAGGTCAGAGACTTTCATAAACCTAGCTTTGTCCAACATCGATTAACATTTTCATAGAGCAATCCTTATTTTCCATCTTTAATATATCTATCGTTGGTGAGCTCTGGCAATAGATTGGGAATGAACTAAGCTAAAAGGCTAACGCATGAACGACAGACAAAAAGAACATCACATTAGGCATAGAGTTATCCTCGTTCACTATTCTTAATCATTTTCATAGGGTTATTTTCATCTACCATTGTCAGCAGGTTTGGTGGAGTAAGTGATAAAAATATATAACATAGGTTACTCTAGGTGACTTACACTAAATTCAGTGTAAGTAACCTAATCTATTTAGCGTTTATTATTATATTATGTTTATTATTATTTATTATATTTTCATTCTTCACCAGCTTTTTCACAATTCCTTCGAAGATTGTCATGTTTTTAGGAATTTTGGACATATTGTTGGAAATTCTTTCTCAACAAATACATAAGTTTCAAAATTTTTAGTCGTAAGTTTAAAAATTTGTATTTAAAAGGGATCCTGTGTATCATTTTGTACTCCGGAGTAAAATTTAGTTCTAGTGTCTTGGAAATATGTTCAAATGATAGATGTATGCTTTTCACTGTTAGCTATAAAGAGTTTATGGAGCCTCGGGCTAAGTACTGGTATGTATGGTATGAAGGCTATATTATGTTGCTATTGTTGGCTTTTATTGTTTACAATCCACCTGGTCTCAAGCTAACTCAACCAGATTTGACTCCGCCAATTTTTCATTTAAGTTTACGAACCTAGAAACATGGGAATTATTCTAAAGTGTTAATGTTCTGCTCTCAATTCAACCTCCTTCCACATAATAGCTCGCCGCTTCACCTCCTTGAACCTCATACCAATGGTTTATGGCTACCATGTGGTAACAATGTCTGTATTCTTATGTCGTTTTTGTGTTTATTATTGATTTCTTCAATATAAAAATGTTTGTGGTGAGTTTGTATTTTAATTAAAACCCCTTGTTTGTAGTCATGCTCTATTGAAAAGTTTTTGCCAATTTCGTAGTTGTCAACTCATTACTTGAGCAGACAACTCCAACATTGTTTATTTACAGTTCTTGTTTTAAAATCTTATATTTTGCTGAATTGAATGTTAAAAAATATTTAAATATCTGATTGGCTTATAAATACACTATCTGTATTCTGATGATGATTTCAGTAAGCCTTGCTACACCACCTCCTACGTTCTATGAGGCTATGGAGCTGCCATCCTATCCGGCGCCAACACCACCTGAAGACGCCTGCAGGCTATCAAATGCTAGCTCCACAACCTCAGGTACAAACAGTCACCGGAAAGGGGGAATATTTTTTTAAGACGCACTGCGCGTAAAAGGTCACATTGGTGTTATTCTCACATGATTAACAGTGGTTGGTTCAAAAATTCAATTGGCCAATATGTAGAATTCAAACGTTATTCTACAATACCCGATTTAAGTGTTTTTTGTTCGAGATTAGATTTCAAATAGCAACAATTGGAGCTTTACTCAAACAGCTATCTGTGGGTGAATATATTTGTACCTAGGATGGTGTCAAGACCAAACTGCTCATCAAACATTTCAGAATTCATATTTAGCCGGTTAAGTCTATTAAATGGAATGTTATCTTTTGTTTGGTTCACTCTATGAACTCAAATTGATCTTGTCGCAGTAGGCTAATTTCAACTGTTAACAAGTAGGCCTAGGCCTTTTTTGTTAAGTAAAACATCTAAGGTGCATGAACATTGCCATCTACAGCGTATATATACAGTGCCATCTACAGTGTATTTATACAGTACCATCTACAGCGTATATATACAGTGCCATCTACAGCATATATATACAGTGCCATCTACAGTGTATATATACAGTGCCATCTACAGTGTATATATACTGTACCATCTACAGCGTGTATATACCGTGCCATTTACAGTGTATATATACAGTGCCATTTACAGCGTATATATACAGTGCCATCTACAGCGTATATATACAGTGCCATCTACAGCATATATATACAGTGCCATCTACAGCGTATATATACAGTGCCATCTACAGTGTATGTATACAGTGCCATTAACAGTATATATACAGTGCCATCTACAGTGTATATATACAGTGCCATCTACAGTGTATTTATACAGTACCATCTACAGCGTATATATACAGTGCCATCTACAGCATATATATACAGTGCCATCTACAGTGTATATATACAGTGCCATCTACAGTGTATATATACTGTACCATCTACAGCGTGTATATACCGTGCCATTTACAGTGTATATATACAGTGCCATTTACAGCGTATATATACAGTGCCATCTACAGCGTATATATACAGTGCCATCTACAGCGTATATATACAGTGCCATCTACAGCGTATATATACAGTACCATCTACAGCGTATATATACAGTGCCATCTACAGTGTATATATACAGTGCCATCTACAGCATATATATACAGTGCCATCTACAGTGTATATATACAGTGCCATCTACAGTGTATATATACTGTACCATCTACAGCGTGTATATACCGTGCCATTTACAGTGTATATATACAGTGCCATTTACAGTGTATATATACAGTGCCATTTACAGCGTATATATACAGTGCCATCTACAGCGTATATATACAGTGCCATCTACAGCGTATATATACAGTGCCATCTACAGCGTATATATACAGTGCCATCTACAGTGTATATATACAGTGCCATCTACAGTGTATATATACAGTGCCATCTACAGTGTATATATACAGTGCCATCTACAGTGTATATATACAGTGCCATCTACAGTGTATATATACAGTGCCATCTACAGTGTATATATACAGTGCCATCTACAGTGTATATATACAGTGCCATCTACAGTGTATATATACAGTGCCATCTACAGTGTATATATACAGTGCCATCTACAGTGTATATATACAGTGCCATCTACAGTGTATATATACTGTACTTCAAAAAACTGATTGTTTTTTAATCTTGTTTGATACCGTTGCACTGAGAAAATATCACATGCAGTAATTAACATTCTTCATAAAGATTGCTGTGTATGGGACTCGAACTCATGACATTCAGCTTTTAATAGCGACACTCTACACTGGAATAATACTTTAATAGCTATTTTCAAAAAAAACTTTTGTGTCTTATAGCGGTAAAAAGCAAGCTAGAACTGAAGGCATAATTAGCCTGACTGTAATACATATATTTAAAGATATTAGAGTGACAACTCCAAAGTATCACTGTTGGGTGTTCATTTTAATAAATCTGTGTGCACCTAGTCTCCTCATTTTTCAAATAAAGTTATTGGCTCTCAGGTACAAATGTTCTCGCACTTCCTCTGAGACGAAGGCCAAGAAGAGGAGAAAGAGGAACCACTGGTAGTTGTGAAGATTTGACCACCTTAGTCAGAAAGTAAGTCCTATATGTTCAGTACCCTTACTCAGTTAAACTGTGCATAGGTTCAGTTAAACTAATTTCATTGGCAACAGTTTGCATAAACTGTCATGTGATTGGCCAGTAAGCATCCAATCACATCTTTCCAGCTAATAGAAACTTAGAAATGCTCATTTATTAAACTTCTCTAGGATTTCTATTGTTAGTGTGGAGCTGATTACAGTAGACGATCCTACAATGTAAATAATCCGTTCCAGGAACGTTTACGCTATAGGGAATTTACATTATAAGAACAGTAAAATACATATAAATTGCCTAATTCCGTTCCAAGATCTTTCCAAACTCACCCGTTTGGCAAAAAGGAAAAACTTAACTTAACTCTTTTAATTGGTGGGTTGTACCGTAACTGCAGAATTATTGGTTTGCATCAACCACATTTATTCTTTTTCTGATTAATCTCACTGGTTTTATAGACAATGCCGGGGAGCGCACATCTTCGATGTTCATCTACAATGATTTGCTTATTTTGTCCAAACAGAAAAATCTATTCTGCAGAATAAAACTAATAACCAATATTTTGTATGTCTACAATAAGGCGAAACAACAAAATCTTATAACTATATAAAGCGGTTTTACCTGTTTGTCATCTACCTGTATTCAGGGGTCAAGGTTAGGATAAAAAAGAACGTTTGACTATACTCCAACTCGTGACATTCAGATTGGTAGACTGACGTTGCAACACCTGCACCAATCGATCGATGGTGCAGATCACCATCGATATGAACGATATGATTTGACGCATTTGACGTTCTACTACGATGAACTAGAATGTTGTAAATCTTGTATATGGGTGTGTCCATAAATAATAATTTGACATTTAGAGTTATTTGATGCCACTACATATGCACATTTGCTCCCATTATAAAATTCTTTGAATTAATTGATGCAGTATTTTCTTGGCTTTCAGATAATATAAAATTTACTGCTTGCCAAACAGTAGTTGCGGAGCTATGAAGTGCAACATGCGTAAATGATGAGACATTTTGTGATGTTCCATCGTTTGTATACTGAATATCATTTGGGTATTGAATACGACAAGAAAAGCTCTGAGTGAGTTTATATAGTTTTTGAAAAGGAACTAGTGTAGTACAGTATGTGTCAGCGTGATGTAAGGGCACTTTAACTACTAGAGACGATCATTTCAATGTTAGTTTTAGGGATGTTACCTTTCAAAGCATCCTTCCAAAGGTTTTAGGAATTTTGGTTTACTCAAGTTCCAAATAATTTTCACTTTTCATGTTATTAATAATAAATAAAAATAAATAATAAAAAAGACTCGCTAGTATTCAAGCAATCTACTGATTGGCTATCATGAGTGACTTTGTCACTTCTAATGTTCAGGCAATGGTAATGTAGACACCAATGATGTTTTAGCGATTTATCGTTTACACTGGTCGATCTTTTTCATGCTGGTCATAGTTGTTTAGAGTAAATCGTGTTTGTTTTAAATTTTAGGTTTTGGTCAGATAGTGATTTGTAATTCTAGGGTTTTTTATTTTAAGTATCGGCCAATCAATTTCTTTATGGACCCACGATATTTAATGCATTTAAAACAAAAACAATCAAAATGTTCTTTATCAGATGTAGTCATACAATAGCGCTACTAATAAAAAGTTGGCGTTGCTGGGAAACAATCAGTCTGTGAATCATCGATTTTTTGTGACGAATCGTTTTAATACATCTGGATATACTCTTGAAATTATTCTAAGCACTTCCAGAGCAGCTCTACAGTATCTATTTTATCCTCGCGGTTTCAGTCAGTGGGCAGTTTTAGCCTTGGAACCATAACTATGTTAATAGTAGTTTACTGACACTCATTGGGTCGCTCCATCAAACTAGTAGTTGTTGAGCTTGTCGAGCAGGACCGAGATCACAGACAATGACATCTTCTTTGAAAGCTTCTCACTTCTGTCTGTATTTTGTTAAAGTTTGACTTGCAACAAAGTTCACGTTACAGTTATTTGGTATTAAAAGATTCACCATGTCTTACTCTGCTGTGTTGTAGGTGCAAAATTTGTGGAAATGTGATTACAAGCTCTTAAAAGCTAAAAAAAAACGAACAGTTAATTGCCGCCATCACGAGACTGCTGTAGATTAAAATCTCTTTTCAAAACTGCTCAAATGGGACGTAGTTGTACAAGATGACTTCTGTTTACACTTTCATGCAACCTCATTCGTCAAAATATTTTCACAAATATACTTCACGCATTCCATAAAACCATGTCTATCATTCTTACGTGTTCATTTTATTGTCATTGTAATGCTGTCACTTTCAGCACTGATATCTCAAAACCTACCGTAAAGATTCGATTAATTTTTTAACCTTAGCTGGAAGGAGTATATATTATTGTCTGATAAACATGACGAGCCTGTTGGTCACCTGTGATCATCGAAAAATGTTGCAGAAATTATTCGCGAAGTATGGGTCACATGATCAGATTATGACTAGACGATTAGTCCAAGCTGAAACAAAACTGTAAAGTAGCGAGCATCTATATTTGATACGGGGTCTTCGGTAAAACCCGAAGTGTTTGTCATAAACTAGTGCTACGAGAAGTTTTATATTGAGCCTTTTATTGGCCTTTCAATTCACGTGAGAACATTCCGTGACAAAACAATAACCAAATGTAATGACAACGTCGGAGAAATAAACTGATTCCAATCTACGGCGGCTTTTCGTTTTTGAGCTTTTAAGAGCTTGTAATCACATTCCCACATATATTGCACCTACAACACAACAGATTAAAACATGGTGAATTTTTTGATACCAAATAACTGTAATGTGAATTTTGTTGCAAGTCAGCCTTTAAATACTCTTTTACTGCATGTCATACTAGGCAACAATAAATTATTATAGACATTTCTGGCTCAAGAATCACCATGAATCATGCCTAGCGAGTGTTTTTGTTAGACATGAACTGGTGAAAATATCTATAGCGTATACTGTTTTTTTCAGTAAAAATTTCGTATCAGAACGATATAAATTTGGGCTGAGATCGTCAGCGTTAATCTTTTCCGTTTTCATCATGAAAATTTTTAGAAAATGTCTTAATTCTGTTTGCAGTCTAAACATGGTTCATAACATAGTGACTTGAAAGCTTGAAAGCTGAAGAATGCATTTCTAAGGTTTCTCCTCTAGTTAGTAGAAGTTGTCAGTTCGTGTAATAATTGGAGATCAATTAATTACTACTACCTTAAATTATAGTTCCTAGTACCCTGACAGTCTAATGTACTGTGAGAGATTGTCAGGGGTGTAGATAAAGCACAGAGAATAAGTACATGCACAATTATTCTGGAATGATACAAGGCAAACGATTTGCGCAGGTGGTAGTGTGGCGAGGCTGCTTAGCCGAATGTTACTGGTTTGATCCTGCAAGACTTAATATTTTATCTCAACCTCTAACCGTGGCAATGTATGACACAGTTCTTATTACAGTAAAGATTCACATAGTTGTATGGCAACCATTCACATATCTTGATAGTAGTAACTTGGTGGCTCTAGTTTTTTAAAATGAGCGGTAATCTAATGGCGAAGATGGTTAAAGTGACATCAGTAGTGTGTTTTGAAACTACTTGCTGGGCCTATTATGTTAGCTGGCATACAAAAACAGAGCTATAATATCTCATTCAAATGCTACGCCCTGGAGAGAAATATTTAACGGGTTCAGAGATTCTCCAAGGTTGAAGCAGCTTTTAAGATCTATCCGTAAAGTGGAAGGGTTTCATATTTAAAAAAAAATAAATGAAAATAGAATAGATTTATTAAATTAATTAAGCATGATATTTAAATTTAGCAGTGAAATTTTATTGGCTTATTCAAATCATTCAAAATTTATAAAAATATGTATTAATGTCTCTACATTCTTCTGGTAAAATTTTTAGTACTAGTTAGAGGAAGCACTAGTTGTTCAACTGCTAAAAACTTGAGCTGGAAGTTGTTTATTTATTAAAAAGCATTCTTTTGCCTACAACCATATTCTATGTTTTGTGATAATTCAACCCTCATCCATGTTGGTCTTCGATTAGACCCGGTTTGGATTTGTGCCCCTTTTTAGTCAGGAATAGGCAACTCTTAAATGCTAATTTAAATATTGTTGCAGCTCTATTGTGCTGACTGGTGCAGAGGAATATGAAAACGCCATGTATAACAATGAGCTGCTGCATAACTTTGAAATGAGTGGGGACCATGGGGCAGAGGGTCGTCTGCCAAACAGCGACAGCTTGGTGAGTCACTTGCATTTCTTCAGGTCTACTGTAATCGGTCTGTTTACGATGTAACTTTATTTTTGTTTTAGGAGAGCGCGATTTCTTATTCTCTTTACATTTTATTAGGAGTGTTGCATGAGGATGCTTGCTGTTTCATATATCTATATGAGAGCAGTTGATGCAGTAGAAACTCTATTTCACAAAGACCGCATTCGAAATGTCCAAGTGACGTAACGTCTTTACATGAAAATATTGCTCCGAATCACTAAACATGGTTCTAAATATGAACTGCGATGCTGGCTGCTAAAGCTGTTGAGCTGCTCTGCCATTAGCTGACATTCACTAACATCTTGTTATTTCATTGGCCCGTTTGTTTTCTACAGGTACATACAATGCATCTCACTCAGTTTTATTTGCTAGCAAATCTTAGTGAACCTCTATCCTAGTCTAGTTGGCCAACACCATATCAGTTGGCAAACAAACATATCATTCATAGCTTTTCTTCATTATTTCTCCGTTCTTTTTTCCATGTGTACTTTTTCTATTTATTGTGCAATAACCTAATCAAGACATGCATTTGTTAGATTTTTCACCATTATATATTATTTATATAAATATTATGGCTGAGTTTTGTGTGGCAACAGCAACAGATTAGGGTATTTATAGGGAAAATGCGTTTTTACTCAGGAAACTTTTTGCTTATGAAATGAATTAGTTTTGTAAGCAGAGGTACTACTAAATTATATTTAGTGCTCCTTTCAGATATAAATTTTATGAGTGCGTGAGAGTGATGTCAGGTTACCCTATCCATTGTATAAGGGGGTATTTGTGTAGTCCTTTGCATATTCATTAACTTGTAGTTATCCTCTACACACCACTTTCAGTGATATGTTAATGAATATTTTCTTTTGATGACCTTTCAATGAAACCAATAAACATTTCATATATCGAACAGGTTTATTGTAAGGCAAGATTTTGGTCATAATAGCCTACAAACATTAAAATATTTATAACGATCTTCAGCTGTTTTAAAAAAATGCAATCCTAAGCATGTCAATGGATCAAAACTGACTTGGTCATTGTGTTACTTTGATGTTTTATGTTTCCTGAGCAATAATTAGTTAATTAAAATGGTAATTTTTAGTTGTTTTTATTTGCATGTGTTATTGGAATTCAATTATTTTCTGTTGATGATTCAACAGGCTGAAATAACATCACATTATTTATCATAAACATCAGTCTTTTTTAAACGAAATGATATGAACATCATCATGAGAGGTCTATTTAAGAATAGAATGCTGGCAAATACCATCATTTCAACTACACTATGTCATCGTGTTCAACTCCTACTACCTCGCTAGTTTGAGAAACTGAAAAAACTTCCTATAAAATAGAAGTCTTTATTATTGAAAAATATTTATGGTTTCATATTCTACCAAACTCATTGCAGGTGTAGATAATTCCCAATTGTAAAGATGTCATTTTTCAAATCTTTAGAATACGTATCGATCTTTTAGCTTTTCTTTAAGTTTTCAATATTTTAAATATGTTTATTTAGGATGCTGTTGATCAAGGCAACACTGGTACCATAACAAGACACACTGCAACAACATCCCGTGAAAAGCAAAATGCAGGGGGAGACAAATCGGACCATGATGACACTATTTCAGATCCTTCAGGTGGGAAAGCAGGTGATAGACACTCCAGTGGTCCAGATCATTATAATTTAGCAGGGCAGTGGGCATCTCCGCCCCACAATGGAGGTAGGAACACTGAAACTATTTTATAAAATATGTTTTTTGTATAGTTGAATGCACTAAGCCGGTTTTAGTTAATGTTTAAATTTCTGTGAGTAGCATATGAAGGTAACGGCTGTTTGTAATAATATTATAGAGCCTGAGTCACCTAGAGTTACCTCCACATACTTGTATGAGAAAGAAAAGAATGTCGAGCCATCCAACAGTGCGAGGGTGAGAACCAAGGCTATCTTGCCAGTAGACCCGCACATTGCTGCTGTACACGGAGCTGGTGAGTTCTACCTTTATAGACTAGAGGTGCGGTTTTCTACCTTTTACGAGTCGCGGCACTATTTTTACGTTTACAAAATCTTGAGGCAAGCTTTCAAACAACGGCGCAGAATGTCACTTTAACACAATACGACATATACAGTAGTTCAGAAGTTCTTTTAATGTATTTGTACACTTAGTTAGTGTAAATCTTGGGCCTGTTTTAATGAACACAACATGTATATTCTTGCTGGAATGGCAAAAAGATACACGAAGCTTTTGGCCGCCTTCCAAGGCCTCAGAATAATTGTGCTGATCCAAGAAAAAAATCGCTTTGTTTGGGGCTTGAACCCATGACATTCTACCTAGCAAATCGGATCTAGCCAACTGATTGACTAAGAAATAATCGCGCAAGTATTTACTCTTAGCGCTTTATGACCCAAAAAGCGAACAGAGAGCTGACCAATTGCTGATAAAGTTATTGCTGATAAATAAAGTTAAAAAAGACGCCTTTTAGTAATAATTTCCTTCGTGACACATTATGATCTTTTACGCTGCAGTAGTCGAAAATAAATTAACTAGAGGCTGGTTGTTTGGATTTATCCTCTCAGGTCAATGCTTGTGCTCAAGACAATGAAAAAATTACTGATTTTGATTTGGTTTGTTATCTTCCCTCAGATGATCTTTTGACTTATAGGTTAATTTTAGTTAAATGGTTTATATTAATGGCTCGCGAAATCGTTAGTCGTTGCTACAGCATCAGTGAAGAAAATTCGGCCCATCAAAATGGATATGTAAACAGATTTTTATCGACGAAAGTTCTGGCATTGAATTCATGTTGTAGATTACAAGAATAGAGCTCTGTATTATCAGTATTCATTAACAATATTATTATTAACACTTATTAATATTATTATTTAAAGCTATTTTTAAAGTTATGTAGGAGAATTGTATTGTATCTGTATCTCGGTACCAGCTCAACCTATAAAAGGAACTCTAACCTTATATACAGATGCAAATGGCTCCGCTGAGAGAGGGTCGGGTGAGCCTCCTCCTATCCCAGATATTCCCAGACCACACATTCTCCGCAAGCAGCCAGTCAGTGAACGCTCTATGAATTCAGATACAAGGCAAGTCAGCACTGAATCTCAAGCAGGAATGTCCAATAGGGTGCTGCCAGAACCAAATGCTGTCGGCTGTAGAGATACAATCAGCTATGAGATAATAAATGACAATCCCGGTGGAGATACAAGTCACTCCTCCACAGGTAATGGGAATGTATTTCTTTTCTTATATGAGCGAGTCCAGTAAAAACAGGTATTTCATATTCTGAATGATTGGTACATACATTGTTTTCAAATGGCTAAAAGGTCGATCACTGCTATATCATCTACTTATTATAAAACTCTAGTTTTGTAATCTCGCTTTAAGCGTGGTTCCCTCATCGGCATCGAGACCCCAGTGGTAATCTCGCGCAACAAAACACTTGTGACGCTAGGCTTACTGGCTTATGTTCACATAAAGCTCCGTTGATGGTGATTACATAAAATGGCCTCTGCGAAAGTGCTGACCTTCATCTGTACAGTGCATTTTGTAAAGGTTTTGCCTGCGGCTCTTTGAGAAAGTTGAACAGCGCTGAACTCTTGCGTTGATCTCCCGACGTTACCCGACAGTACCTGGCGTGTATGTTACTCGACAGTACCTGGCGTGTATGTTACTCGACAGTAGTACACCTACCTGGCGTGTATGTTCACATTTCACCGTTGATAGCCTGCGGCTCTGCTACCGGTCTTTGTAGCTTATATGGTAAAAAGACTTTAAACCATTGCACTGAGCTAAACCGCCTTGTAAAAGATTGCTTTATGCTGGTCTTGAACCCATGGCATTTAGCTTGCAAAACTGACACTACTATTTGCACCACTCGACCAATTCTAAAGTTGAAGAATAATCTTTAGTATAATGAGAGCGAGGTTCTGTGACATTAACTAATTTTCATGGGATAGAAGGACACTTATGTATTCGCCTCATCTAACTTTCACGTTTTCGCGGAGTCATCCTCTCGCGAAACTAAACTATCATAGCGAATGAGCGAAACTAAACTATCATAGCGAATGAGCGAAAACGCGGAATTAAATAGCTTTGTTCATTGATAGTCCAAGAAACAAATGGCAGCAAGCTATCAAATTGAATCATCGATCTCGGCCACACAATTCTACCTGCGGTTCACAATTACAAACTAGTCCCAAATTGAAAGAAATTTTCTTACCGGTGAACCGAACCTGAGGAATCTAATTATGTTTGTTGCACTGCATTTATTTTCACATCACTATATTTTTGCACTTATCAGAGCTGCGAAATTAAGTTGCAGTGAAATTTTACTTTGTATGCTTCTCACGAAACTAAATACTAGCGAAATATAAGTGTCCTAGGATAATTTTCATGGGACAGAAGAGTGATAAGATCAGACTCATGACGGGCTCACTCACTATTTAATATACAAAATCAGACCCACTTCAAGCAATACCAGACTCGATTGAATCTCAGAACTTTCATTTTTATTATAAATATGCCAAATTCTGTCTGTCTAGAAACTCAAGAATTCGTCTTCGGGTGCATTAGAGACAATTGTCCCCAGTGAACATGTTCATGGATTTTTGTCGTAAAACAATTTGCATTGAAAAAGGAAGGAAATCTCAAGCTACTACTAGAGATAAGGCTAATTTGCCTAATGCTAGTTTCCTATTAAATTAAAAGCTTTTTGACAGAACTGATGCAAGCTTGTCAAATTGACCAATCAAAATTTTTTGTGTTGTCTGCTCTTTTGGCTTTTGGCCCTTACAGAACATTAATCATGCCTATCAAAATTTTGTAAGTTCTGACAACTTAACCACACCCACCCTGTGTTTTTCCTTTTTCAACAACCTTATCCAGTTTTTCTACTAGAAGTAGAGTCACCCATCGTTGTAATCTACTGCCTTTGATTGGACAGACATGGTGAGGAAGTCTTTGATTGGCTGTATTCTTCTGATTTAGTTTGTTTCTCACTGATTTCATGTTCTGATAGCAAAACAAATAAGAAAACTGATAGCAAAGCTCAAACATCTTGTATATTGTCCGTCTGCTTCGAAAGCTGGTGATAAACTCCATCCATCTGACAAACACTCAAGCAGTGGTAGAGTGATAAATGAAACTTTGGAGAGAGCCAGGGTATCCTACAGAAAACCGCAGTAAACTCTCATCAATTAGGACATTTTCTTGTCTGTACTTTTGGCTGATACAACTAAATATCAAAGCATCTGTAAAAGCATGTTATCGGTTAGTAATATGACTTATCTTTCCTTGCATGTTAGTTTACTTAATATCTATATGACAGGCACATCATCCATGGCAAGTCAAGCAGGTGTCTATGAGCCTGTCAATGAAGAGCTGATGCTGGAGAATGAAGGAGCTCGGCACCAACCATGTGAGTCTGTTAATCAGGATATTCTGATGGCTTTAGTGTACTTATTACACTGGCAGTCTAGTCTAATGTGCTGTGAGAGATCATCAGGTGCAGATAATAACTATCTGTCCAATTATTCTAATTGATGGTTGATTGGCACAATTGTTGGAGTGTTGGATTGCTGTGATAAAAATTGTTGGTTCAAATCCTGTAAAATGCAATCTTTTTTTCAACTTTCAACCATATATTCGGACAGACAAACACGGCTCTTACTACAGTGAAGATTGCGTGATGACCCTCACATTATTAGATCTATCTGAGTGCTGGTAGAAACTTATTATTCTACATGTAGATGCTTGTGTCGAATCTGTTAATCCGTTTCCATCAGTGATACATTGTGCATTGTTGAGGATAGTCTTAGCTCTTGCCTTTGCTTTTAGGAGGCTGTAGGTATCTATATATATATACATGTAAATCTCAAAGTTTGTCATCGTCTGGTCATCGTCATTCGGTGTCAGTGTCTCTTTTGATTGCATAATTTTATAGCGATTAAAATCTAGCAACAAAAAACCTGTATCGCTGAAGATTTGATCTTGGAACCTCCCGTTCACAAGGCGACAAACTGACCCATTAACCCTTTGAACCCTAAAGGCCGGTATTCCGGCATTGCGTAGGGTGTGTCATAAACCCTAATGGCCGAAATACTGGCTTTCATATGGCTTTGTTTACAAAAACAGTTTCTAAGTAACAGCGTAACCCAATCAAAATTAATTCTTGCACAGGGTGTTAGACTAGAAATTTCACTTCCATTTCTAAGTTTTCAAATATCTTGATCTACTCCCTTTATTATAATAACAAATCTTATTAGAACGATATCATGAACAAATCAGTATGACTCATTCCTTGGTAGGTTATAAATGATTGTGATGAAAATGAAGAGTTTTATGATACTAACTATAATTATCCAGTATATTTTGAGTCATGAAATGATAATAAACATGTGCTCGTTGAATATGATTCTACTGCAAATTTTTTTATTAGTTTTTAAAATCGTACGAAATTTTATAGTTTTAGCCTGAATTATGATGAAATACTGTTTTTTTTTCTGTTGAGATTTGCAGTGGCTTGCTCAACTATTTCATTGTTGTTTTACCAAATATCATTGTATTATAAGCACATTTAGATAGATTTAATAAAATTTTAAAAACTTCTAATCATTGGACAAATTGTCCAGGGATACTGACATGCATTGACAAAAATGGCTAGGGTTCAAAGGGTTAAGCTACTTGGAATAAAATGGATTCATTGGACGATATGAGTAATTATCTGGGTTAAAATACACATGGCGACTTTGCGGTCGGCGCAACGCCGCTAAAAGCTCACTCTCAAGGTTCTTATTAGTGAGTTTAGCAATACGGATACTAGCTATATATTAACTAGGATTAGCTAGGATATTAACCAATGGCAACTATATTACCTGCCACTGTTTATAAGGAGTTTTCTAACACCCGTGCAACCCTGGGAATTCGGCTAGTTATGATGTTCAAAATGTGTTTGGCTTCTTAATATATGTTGGCCAGCACATATTGATGCAAAAGGCATTCAAGTTAATGCTTGTATGTTATACCTCGCTGTCCGGGTATTGTTGCTTTAGGATTTCTGTCCAGTTCGGAGTGATGCCCGGATGTTTAACAATGAAATGGTAAAGCTCACAATAGCTATAAGTTTATAATGAATTGTTGTGCTGAAATTTGTGGGTAACACTAGAAAGCTTCTATTTTTGTTGCAAGCCATTTTGTTGGTCTATTGAGGCATAGTGAACTTCTGTTATTGATCTAATCTAGCAAAGTGGTTCTTTTATTGGTCTATTGAGGCGTAGTGGAATTCTGTTATGGGTTTGTTGAAAAGTTGACTTCTGTTAGCGATATTTTCTGCCAGACAGCCATAGTCTATCGTAGCAAGCAGTCCTTGCTGATTGGTCTATTGTTATTTATGTCTGCATAACCTGGTTAAGCCTAGCATAAATTATGCATTGTCATGATTGGCATAGTCAACAAACGTGCAGGATTTGATTGGTTGAACCCAATTATCTTTTTGAAAGTGTGAATATCGATGTTCTAAGGAAAAGAATGTTTAAGTATTTTGAATTAAAAAGCATAGCTATTTTTCAAATAAAAAACATATATGCACTATGGCAGCTATGTATTCTATAATCTCACACTCGAGTTGGTTTCTATGTACAGCGACGATCTGGCATGTTACACTTGATGGGCAGCCAATAAACCAGCCTCTCTCTGAGAGTGACAAAGAGCATGAGCTTGCATTAGCTTTGGAGGTATTCAATAAAATTGAAGCAGAGGCAGAGATTCTGAATGCGGAGTTCAATGCAGCAAGCAGAACAGAGGTAATCATAAACTGCCCAGTTTAGCCCGAGTTCTATGACCCATTAAATTAAGATTCTCAGGGTTACTTGAGCTGATCTCAACCTGAAACAACTAGTTGTGTGTTGTATGATGCCAACTCACTATTTATGCTATTGTATGCTGTTTTAACAATTTTTTAATAACAATTTTTCTTGCAAAGTTTAATGTTACTGTGTAGAACTTTGTGATACAGCCAGTTATATATTATTACTTCATCCTTTCCAGGAAAACCATCATTATCTCCTCCCTGCCAAGTCTCCGCAACAGGAAGTGAGGCTACCAGATCCTCCTGTTGGCAGGGACGATTCCGATGAAGAGGCACCTAAATCTTTATTTGGGTTTGGTGAGTTTGGTTTGGTTTGCGCAGTTTAAATGTCTGGCTACACACACTAATGAAATGTCTTCTTAGTCTCACATTGGAAATGCGTCTCTACCCTGGTAGAGATAAAATCAATGCATCTTTGATTGGCTGAAATAGTTTTATAATCAATGGTTTCAATTAAATTCTATTTATTTCCAATGCAAGCTAGTTGAGTTCACAAGATTGGCCTCTGAATGACGATGACAACAGTGCTTTATACAAACAATTGTTTATATGAAAATGAACATATTCTCACTACTATAGATAAAAGCCGCTAGTAAAAAGTAAAACTGTTTAGGCCCGTGCACACTATCGCCAAAGCCTAAAACAAAGCCTAAAAGTAGCATAAAAATCACGCAGTGAGTCATATTCTCCATTGCTAATGTTGGCTGGAAATGAAGAGAAGATAATTCTCAATTCGTGCACCATAACCCACATCATACTCAACTTCTCCAACTTCTTCAACGCTGTTGAAACTAGTGATATGATAAAATTAAACAAAATAATGGAGCAAGCAGAACAATAGCCAAGTAGACAAACCACTCAAGCCATTAGGTATGGGTGGTTGTATTCAGTTGCTATTGATCATGTATTGTTCAAGGCAGGGATCGGAAACTATGGCTCTCACTCAATTCATATGTGGTTCTTTTGATGATTGTATCTTGCTCTTTGATAAATCAGTGGAAGAATAATCCATAATTTTGCTATTAATTTAATGAACATAATACCTCCTATAATATAAATTCCAGATAACATAAAGGATTTATGTCAAGCTTTGCGTCCTACTACGTAAAAAATTCTATATGCCGTGAAGCATTAAATCGAACAAGTTCTCAATTTCGATTTGAATGTTACTCAATCTCACCGCACTTGTGAAAGAAAAAACGACGCACGTATAGCATTATATCTATTCTATATACAACTTCCATAAAATTTTAGTTCGTCGTGATAGATCGTCAAATGTGTCGACAAAACAGAATAGGTAGCTGTGCAATTGTTAACGTATACATAAAGGCGATCGATTGGTGCAGGTGTTACAGCATCGGTATACCAATCCGAATGTCACGAGTTGGACTATCGTTAAAAGTTTTCTTTTATTCTAACCTTGACCATAGATACAGGTAGACGAAGAACTGGTAGTACTGCTTTTTTGTAAAACATTTTGTTGTTCTGCCTTCTTGTAGACTTGTAAAATGTTGTTATTAGTTTTACTTTGCAGAAAAGACTTTCCTGTTTAGAAAAAATAAGCAATTCGTTGTAAACAAACATCGAATATATTTTATTCGATTGCGAACAAAATGGTTAGTTAGTACAAAATAAACGAAAAAAATAAATCCAGTTTTCTTATTTTCAAACATACTAAATTTGGTGGTTTTCTTTTTCCATTTTATGTTTTTGAGATTTAAAATATACATATGGCTCTCCTAGAATTAAATTTTGAAACATGTGGGTTTTTTGGCTCTCTCAGTCTAAAAGGTTCCTGACCCTGGTTCAGGGTATGAAATTTCTATAGGCACACCGTCTGCATTAATAGGAAAGTGATCAATGTCAGGAATAGTTGATCAATACATGTGAAGGAAATATTTGACCTGAGATGGCTCCACAGACGTCATGCCTTTGTCCTCATTTTTTATTGCTGCCAGTGGGTGGTCAAGCCAACCCCTGACCTTTGTGGCGTGGCGTGTCCGGTCCCAATTGATTCATAAATATGGCCGGATGTAACACACACCAATAAAATTTAGAGAAAACACCATGTCACAACACCGTACAACCAGATCAGCAGTTTTTGCTCTTTCTTAGTTAGTTTACTGTTTGCCTTCATGCAATCAACATATCAATATTTTGCTTCGATCATATTTCATTATTCTATATTCAGCTTATATTCAACAATGTGCCTGACATTGGAGGCAAAAGGTCAGTCAACCGCATATGCATATTTCTATACTTTCTTGAATATTATTGTTATTATTTGGCTTAAATCATACATTCATTCATACGTTTTATTATCGTGCTAATTATATCATGTAATTGCATTTAATTCTATCAAGGTTAACTTGTAGTTTTATCTTAATATCGTCTATTACAGACTTCACGGCAGATGCTGATGTTAGATACATATAGTAATAAAGTTACACAATTAAAGCATCACCAGTAGAAGCCTTATTCTCTTCTAGTCAGCACAGTTGTTGCCGCTTTTTATAAGTGAAGTTTTAAGAACTTCACAATACATAATGTGCCATGTTCCTGTTATAAAACCTAGAGAAACCTGGTTAAACCCGTCTACCGGACTGTTACGTACTTGCAGGCTCTGTGAGAAAGATGTTTGGTGAAATAACGAGAGGCAAATTGAGAAGAACCAAGTCTACAGACATCCTTGGAGATGGTGCTACCGCGGCCCCATCCTGTTCTCCATCAGCCAAATCTTCTCAATCAAAATCCTTCAAGCACGTCAAAAGCAAAAGTTCTTCAAAAGGTATGTGTATGTGATTACAGAAGCAAACTTAAACAGCAACTAGTGATGCATCGAATGAATGAACCATAGACATCTTTATAATCTTCTCTAACAACTATATCTATTTTAATTGTAATATATTATTTTTGTTGTCCACGCAAGTCCTGTTGCAGCATTTTAATTATAATATATTATTTTAGCCAACAATGAGTTTGATGTAATAAAGACATCAGCTAAAACTAAAGAATTCACAAGGCAGCCCTCCAGCAAGTCATGAGGTAACATCAAGTGTTGTATTCCCTGGTAGACTACTTTGTTGTGTTTAATATTTGAAGGGATTTGAATATCTTAAAGGGATTTGCCGACCTTTACTTGGCACGATCCAGACTAATAAATAAAGAGAAGAGAGTGCGTGTAGTTTCATTCAGCTTTTAATTCGAGAAGGAAATTTCACTAGCCAAGGAGTGTATGGCTATCTGCTCTGCTCAACTAAATGAGCACACTCCTTTATATACAACTAGCTGCATTACCCGTGTTCGGGAACAGATTTACGTAAAGCAATAGTTTTATTGAGAGTTGTTTTTCATACTGTAAAACAACTCCAAATATACAGTCTACCGACATTGTTGTCCTGATCAAAGAATGCATGCACATATACATGTCAATGTTGGGGAGAACAATGGAAATCTGCAATGTGTCTTACAGTTAGATGCGTGTAAAATCTAGTAAATATTCTAGATTCATGTGTCTAGATTCATGCATCCGTTCATACCCGTCTATATTTGCAGTTGACGATCGCGCACTTTTGCCGCTGAGCCCCCACCTCGGCTGACCAGTCTTCACACGCCTCGCAGTTGACAATCGCATTCTTGCACTCACCTCGCAATCAATCGCTTTGCACTTACAATCAATCGCCTTGCAATCAATCGGCCCGCACCCACCTCGCAATCAATCGCCTTGCACTCTCTTCGTAATCAATCACCTCGCACTCGCCTTGCAATTAATCACCTTGCACTCGCAACCAATCGTCTCGCAACCAATCGCCTCGCAATCAATCGCCTCGCAATCAATCGCCTAGCACTCAATCGCCTCGCACTCAATCGCCTCGCACTCACCAACTCATTCATCCGGAAAGCCGCGCCTGTAGACTCTTGCTGCACTCGGGGCGAAAAAGGTAACCCGCGCATCCCCGAGTGACGCCACGGTCCCAAGCCTAGCTGTGCTACCCGGCGTTGCCCGGGTAGTAAAAAAGTCTTTGCACAGAAAATTGATTTGTATTTAACATAATTTTTTATAACAACATTTGCCATTCTAACTTTCAAACTACATATCATGAAAGAAGAGTTTTGTGTAGTTGAAATAAATTAAGAGAGAAAATAAAACAACTGTAAAGGTTTTCAAACTTTTTCACACAACTACAACTTTCAAACTTCATATCATGAGGAAAAGGTTTTGTGCAGGACCACTGATTTAAAAATAAATAAAACAACTAAAGGTTTTCAGACCAATGTAAATTTAAAATTTCATAACTTTTAGCGACCTATATCTTTTGATAACGTATAGTGGAACCTCAGTTCTCGAACATAATCAGTTCTAGAACTTCGAGATCTGAAACAATTTTTCCCATTAAAATAAAATGATGTAAATTTTAATCCGCTTCAAGGCGAGAAAACAACTTCGGTAAAGTATTTTTTCAACATTTTACACCATAAGCTGTACTTGTACCCGGGTAATAAAAAAAGTCTTTGCACAGAAAATCTATTTGTATTTTTAACATATATAACAACATTTGCCATTCTAACATTCAAACTACATAGGTAACATGAGAAAACATGATAGGTAACCAACCTATCATGAGAAAAGTGTTTTGTGTAGTTGAAATAATTTGAGAAAATAAAAACAACCGTAAAGTTTTATCAAACTTTGTCAAACAACTGTAACTTTCAAACTTCATATCCTGAGGAAAAGGTTTTCTGCCAGTCTAATAAATTAAAAAAATGAAACAATTGTAAAAGGGATTAGATGTAAATTTCAAATAATTAGCAAGTAATAGCTAAATTAAGTTGGTTTTGTAACAATTACAATAAAAGATAATACGGTAATGATACGATTAATACAAACTGAGAAAACAAAATAAAAATCATGAATATGTTGAATTAATAGTAGCAATTCTTGCATAAAAGTGTGTGGGTATAAAAAGGTTACTGTCCCATCAGAAACTATCCATCAATTCTTTGAATACGACGATACTAAAAAATATGACGGAATATCATAGTATTTTGTAGTTGAAATTTTATTAAAACAATGTCTGTCAAAAATTGTTGAATAAAAGAATAATATTAATAATAAAGATTGGAAACTAATCAAGTAATAATAACAGTGATAGGAAAATGAATGTTTAAACTTCAAACACGATACTCAATTTATGTTTAAAAGAATGCAAGTTGAAATAATAACAACGATGAAACAAACTTTAAAAAACTTATATTATAAAAAGTTTATAAATGTAATAAGAGAATTTAAATATCTACTATATGTAAATGTATGCAAATATAAGATAGTGGAGAATAACTGATACTTGCAATCTTACACGATAAATCTTACAAATGTTTGTTGTAAAATGTGAAAATAATTACGAAAAACTAACTGGTTAGATTTAACAGGAAAGGTGTGTAAGCTAATACATCTAGCTGTGCAACCCAGCGTTGCCCGGGTAATAAAAAAACACTGAACAGAAAATTGATTTGTATTTAACATATAACAACATTTGCCATTTTACCTAAAACAAATGTGAAGGTTTTTAAATTTACTTTGTCAAACAACTTTTAAACTTCATATCATGACAAAAAAGGTTTCGTGCAGGTCAAATAATCTTTAAAAATAAAACGACTATAAAGGGTTAAGACGTAACAGTGAAATAATTAGCAAGTAATAGCTAAATCGAGCCTGTTTTGCTACGATTACAATATGAGATGATTCGGTAACGATACAATTAATACAAACTGAGAAAACAAAATAAAATTCGTGAATATGTTGAATTAATAATAACAATTCTTGCATAAAAGTGTGTGTATAAAAAAGTTACTGTTTCACCAACAGCTATCCACCAAAACTCTGAATACGACGATACTGCTACGACGATATGTTATGTAAAAATAAAATATTGTAGTGTCTTTGTCTGATCAAAGATGAGAGAATATAGATGTTACTCCTACTCGAGATAATACAATTGTCCGCGTGAAAAGTAGTGACCTTAACAGCGATTTAGCAATTGAAAAGCCAGAAATAGAGGTTCACAAAAACGGCATCGTGTTTCATAGAATTAATAAAATTTAGTCGCCAAATTCTAATATCGAGAGAGTCTATTGTCGATATCGTTTTGCCGAAAACAAATTAGCCCTAATACGTCGAGGACAAAAAAGCATCGCGTGTCATGTAGCTAAAAGAAAGCCACAGAGTTGTAATTATTACATCATTTTGGGGTGAAAACGGCAAACGATGAATACCGTACAGGATGAAAATATCCGATGGATATAAAAATTCGCGACTTCGCGAACAGTCAACTCCGCGAATTATTAAATTCCGTGAATAATTAGTTCTATTTTTTATCACAAGGGAGAATAACTACTGCATCAAATTGAAAACTAGTCGCTAGGCTAGTTTTTAATATAACTACTAAACGTAGGTGAGTTCCAAAACATTTTTAAAATCATTGCCTAGGCTTTGAGCTCACACAATTGCCAATGCATCAAATTTATTTACAAAATTATTCAAGGTTGTCACAAGATAGGCAGAATGGCGTCATAGCGAAAATAGCCACTAGGCAGAAGTACTAAACGTAGCCGAGTTCCAAAACTTCTTTAAAATACTCGCCGGGGTTCGAGTTTTATTGCCATTGCAGCAAACTTTACAAAATTATTCAAGGTTTTTACAAGTAGTTCGGCATGGCTTCATCATCGCAAAAAAGCTCTCCTAGTCTTTATACATTGAAATCAACTCCATCAATCTCGAATACCGAAGTTGAGGACGATCATGATTCTGATCTGGACATTATGGTATGTATTTGATGTGCAGTGCAGATACGTTTTTCCATTATTAACTGCATTAGTTAATTCTTTTGTTTAAAACTGATCGCTTTCATTAAATACTTCAGCTATTGTTTTTGTACTTCATTGACACTTGTTAAGATTTTTTTCTTTTTTGTGTTTACTGCAGTTTGAGAATAAAACAACCTACTCCGATTACGAAAACTAGAGACAAGTAGTAATATTCATCAAGGCAGGAATATTGGCAGAGAAGCAACCAGTCAACCTAGACCCCTTCATTGACAACAACTCCTTGATATCGCTGCAGCAAACATGATTAAATTATATATTTTATTTCATGTATAGATATATTATAATTTATTACAAACTTCAGTGTACAAATAAAATTTTACAAACGATGAATGGAGTAAATATAAACAGTTTAGTATATATTGCGGTTGTCTAGAGCAATAAAATTAAACTGATACGCTTGATAAGTGAATACTAGCGTGTAATGGCGCTTTCTGACTAGTTATCTTGGTAATAGCAGCTCTACATCGCTGTCACTGTCTTGGGTAGATGTTAAAGGCGATTCTCTTGCTACTACATGGCTGGTAAGGAAGTTATCATCAGAACTCTCCTCGTAGCTTACTATTGCAAAGTTCTGCCGGCTGGCCAAAGATTTGTGCTCGTAAAGGCGTTTTTGCTCTTTTTTTAAAATCAGATATATTCTCCTCGTAAGTAGCTGCGGTCACTTCTATCTGAATTTCTAGACTTCCCTGAATGATTCGTGATCTTCTAAAAATGACATACACTACCCTTGCAATCATTGTTCTTCCGTGTATGATGAAAAATCTCTCTCACACTAAAACAAATAATGAATTGGTAGGGATGGAAAACATGAATATTGTGTTTTACCGAAGAACCAAAGTAAGATTCAACTAATTTAGTAAATGTGAAAAACTCATTACTTACCACAAATTGTTGGTTCATCAAAGGCCTCCAAATCTGTGAATATTCGTGAAAACCTCTGAATGCAACAAAGAATTTATAGCTTAGTACGATCCACTCGTAGTTGTAAGCTAAATAGAAAACGAAACGCGCAATGCGCGCAGCCGCGCATGCGTAAGGTTAACTCTATTGCTAAACGTAATAGAGTTAACTTTTCCTAGAGAGTGGCAGTTTTCAGCCGCGAATAAATTCATCCGCGAATATGCATGAAAAGACAATTTTCGCGAAATATAACTCCGCGAATAAATTCATCCTGTACGGTAGGTTATGAGGCGCAATAACCGGAGATTCTCGTTAATGCGCCCTAGATACTTAGTAGCGGCTAATAGTCCGAAAAGTACGCTACTCTATAAAGCGGACAGACATATAGATAGACAGACAACGATTGCCGTTTATATAGTAGATAATATCAACCGTCCTGGCTAACGGCAAACGGTAAGAATACCGGCTAACAAGGTCAATAAATAGGACCGCTAGCGGTTGGTATGACAACAATATAAGTGACAATAAGTGTTATGACGGTGTATCAGATATAACAATGGCATAACGAGTGAAACAACGATATAATAAATGGACAACACATACAAAAAATAAAACAACAACGATAAGTGATAGCATAACGATTAAAACAACAATATAATAAAAAGGACAAGACATACAATAAATAAGAAATGCAGTGTCATGGCCCAGCGTCTACCAAAGTATTATCTCCATTTTATTAAATTTTTTTTCAGTACAAACCAATACAGGTTACTTATACAAGCCTTAAACATACTGATATAAACCTTCAATATAATTATATAGGTTTTAAACATAAATTATAATACAAAATATAGCACTGAAGCAACTTACGAACAAATTCACCTTACGAACAATCGTTCGGAACGTAACTCGTTCGTTGGCTGGGAACCCTCTATATTGCTGGAAAATCTCCATTTAAATCTGTATTATATGGAATATACTAGATGAATATAAAAAAATCAGCCTATATACAGTGAGAGGTAATGTAGCTGCCTACCACTTGCCATTAACCTGGCACATTGCCAATGGCTAATTTAAACAAGCTTTAGTGACTTTGGCCGTGGTGTAATGCAGAGTCACTATGCTATTTTAACCTAGATAACCACTCAGATGGCCCATTGCATCACCCGTAGCTCAATTGGTTAGTTCATTGCCTGGTGAAAGAGGTGTTCCGAGATCAAATCTTATGCGATACGGATTCTTCATCTCAAGAATTAATAGTTATAGCTGGACAGACCGAATTACTGGTGAACAGACACTGAGACCATAGATACAGTCAAACATGAATAACTTGCCCTCGGATAGCTCGAACACATGGTTAACTCGAACGGTTTTGTTTGGTCCGTTCCCACACAATGATAAACTGCTTTAGATAACTCATCCTCAACTTCGTTAACTTGAACAGTTTTTGCCCAACGGCTACCGAAACGGTTGTTATCACTTTAGAATATCACTTCATTCTAAGCCATAGAGATAAACATCAACCTTTAGTAGTTCTTAGGCGTCGTTATTACCATCATAGGCAAAATATTTTTGTCAACGACTTTTCAAAAGGTTTGGTACTACAGTCTAACCAGCTGTAGCACCAGCACAACGGAACAGTGCCTAACGGCACTGTTTCGTATTAACCGACGCTTTTTAACCTAGTGCCTAACGGAACAGTAACGTTAGGCATTGTTTCATTTTTTTTCACCGCTAGAGGCGCACTAACCGTAGATTATGGTTAATGCGCCCTAGCGATGAAAGAAAAAGCCACAGAATAGCCTCACCCTTATATAAGCCGCATGGCTCAAATCATCAGAAAAAAGTAGCGGCTAATAGTCCGAAAAGTACGGTAATATAAAATCCTTATTAGCGTAAATGTTCCAGGAATGAAATATTTACATTGTAGGAGTGTCTACTGTATTTTGCTAATGGTGCTACATCTATAAAAATGGCACATCTATGGAATGCTGCTATAATATTAAGAAAATGATTCATTAGATCCTTAAAATAGACTGACTAGCTCTATGAAATAGACTGACTAACTCTATGAAATAGACTGATTACTGTACACAATTTGTTCGATCCCCTAATTTGGTTGCCCGATTTATTTTTTATGCCCTTTCACTCCATCCCAACAAGTTTAAGTCATGATCAGCTCTATTAACGCAGTTGGAATACCGAATCTTTATTAGTTAAAGGGAAACAATTCTGTGCTAGCCTCTGCTCACAACCGCTCTTTCCTGACCGCCAACATTTGTAAACAAACACTCAGTCTTTGCTATTGCAAATGCTGTTAGTACAAATATTTGTTCAAAGGAGAATAGAATATAAAAATTAGCTGTTTAGAAGAATGATATGTATAGATGCCGGTAAGAAAAAGCGTTTGGAGGCATGGAAGCGGGTACCACATTGACTGCGATTGAAACTTGTCTTGGGAGAAATTGAATTCAAGGTTCAGAGGCTAACCATTACACATAGAACCATTTCGTATTTCTACTCAAAAACTTTTTTTTTAAATAGTACAAATGCATTGTCTTTTGGTTTCTTTTAAAATAATTATATAGCATTCATTACTACATTAAAATTGTAAATATTATTATCATTACAAACAACGATAAAAATAGTAACATTTCTCCCTTGACAAAGATGAAGAAAGTTTTTCCCTTGACATAACTCTATGCCTTAGACTGCCATAATTATGCATGCCTACCTATATAGTATTTTCATGGTCAGGGTTGGTATAATAATCTACAAACAGCCATTGTCTCTCTTGTAACACCCACTCATGCTGAGAGACTTCATAATACACTGACCCTATACCCTGGTTTGCGTTGTTGTAGATGGAGCGAAGTTCATAGCTAGCTGTTGTATGGGTGCCAACGTAACTGATTCCTCCTAATGGATGTCATACTATATGAGAGTTAGTAAAATTGTCTTTAGTAAATTAGTACTTTAACCAGTGCCGCCATTTGCTCAATGTGTACATAACCATTCTTGAGGTCTCGGCTTACATAGGACCTGTAATGATCCATGCAGTGATGGTTTCAGCTTATTCTCAGACTTTGTAGATTTTCATCCGCTAGCTCCAATATTGTCAATTCTAGTCAAACAGTAAACCTTATTACTTTTTTAATTTAGTGGAACAAAGGCTAGTCTCGATATTATCCTTTACTCACTCATGTGCAATCAGTGTCATTATGGATCTTTTTAAAATGTTCTTCTGAGTCATAATATTATTATTATATTTTTAATTTATCTTTGTGTAGGTTTTTCAATAAAGAACCTAACAATTTCATTCATTGGCTTACCTTTACCGCTGCATTGTAACTGAAAGAAGACTGACAGTACACTGTTGCTATGGTGACTACTTCCATCCATACAAGATTGATTAGTTACATGTATGTCACGCAACTGGAAACAAAATAGAAATTGTTTCGTCAAGGCGAGTTAGTTAGCCCACACTGGAAACAGTACTGAAAATAATAATATGGTATATATGTAGAACGTGTTTGTATCAGGTGGTAGCAATAGAACTGGCAAGTGTAACAGCTGATACTAATGGCGGGAGTAAGTGTAACAGGTGATGGCAATATCCCTGTCAAGTATAACAGGTGACAGTAATAGCGCTGACAAGTGTAACAGGTGATAGCAATAACATCAGGAAGCATAACCAGAGAAAATGGCATCTTAATGGCGACCTACGCTGATACATTTAAAATAACATAAGCCTTTGATTTTAAAAATGTAATATGTCATCAATAAGCATGTCAGTAAATATGCCTTGTGTCATTATGGTAAACCTATAAACTTCTTTCGCTCCACAGAAAAATGATGTTTCAGTGTGCCTCTTTGCTCATTGTGTAAGCATGTTCCATTGTATTAACTCACTTCTGGACTGCAGTGGCATAAAATTATTATTCAGTCTAGAATCAATACCTTGAATAAAGTAGTGATAACCATTGTACAGAATTACATATCATACAAGATATTGGGGATAGTTGCCAAAATTTTAGTTTCTGCTGAAAAATGATAGGCAGTCAGTCACCCAGGATTTTTGCAGCAGGTAAAATCATGTTATTTCCAAATCGTGTAATGTTCTAGGATTTAAATCTTGTTCTAAGATTAAACCCAATGGTGAATGTGAATTAAAAAATCGTTCTGAAAACTCATGTTTGTAGTCAAGGTAATGAGGCTAATTGGATAATTACACCAATGAGAGCAAACCATAGATATATATACCTAGATTGGCCAATAATAGCTAGCCCCATTGGTGGCCTTGTCAGACTTAAATGCCATGACGCAACGTAATCATATTGTACCTTATGCTTGACTGACCGCAAGATTCATCATTAGTTTACAATGGCTGAAGCTGAGAAGGGTGTGTCAGCTGCTACTAAGGTGAGTTTTCTACTACTTTTAATATCAAAGATAGGCTTGGAACTCCTAAATATCAGCTGTAAGGCTTTATAGTAAAAACTAGAAGTTTTCATACCAATAGTGAACATATTTTCCCCATATTTGACACTTTGAAAAAATTATTGAAGACAATCAAATCAGCAGACATCATTGTTTGTCAAGTTACTATCAACTTCAACTTGTTTGATTCATTAACTGATTGACTCTCTCTTAAAAGGTTTCCTTAACTTTGCCCAAGGAGCTGCTTGTGTAATACTGCTACTTTGTGATGCTTGAGTCATTAATTTGGATACCATCTTGCTATAAATCACTAAGTCAGAATGGAACTCATATTCATTACTATTTTGGCAGCGATCTCACCATTATTCATCAAGCTCACAGTCATCTGAGAGGACTAGTAAGAATTGCTGAGTTGCTTTTGGATGTTCCAATTATCCAAGAAAATGCCCAGAGAAAAGCTTCCACAGGTAGGACAATATAACAAACATTCACCCTGCTAATCGTTGGGAGAATTCATGAACATACTACATGAGCATGGCTTGGAGCATGGCTATCTTTGGCTATAATCAGGCTTAAAAGTTTCCATTATTTGACAAGGTTAATGCTACACTTCTCAAAGGCAAAAAGTCAATAATCCAATGAGCAAAAAACACCACTAATTGTATGTATCTTTTATTACTTGTTAAGTTTTGCTACTGCTGCTGATCGCAAGGATGCCTGGATTAAAGCAGTGAGACGAGATCAGTGGACCCCAAGTAAATCTTCTGTACTTTGTTCAGACCACTTCACTAGTGAAAGCTACCAAGTATCACCTGGTATTGGGAAAAAAGCTAGATTGAAGGCCAATACCATACCAACATTAGAGTTTGTCTTTTAAGACATTGATAAAATTCAAATTTATCAAAGACAACTGTTGTAATGAAGGATAACTTATATCTCCCTCTCTCGCAAATGCTAGCATTAGCCGCTATTGTATGTATTTAATTTTACATTTTAAATAATCACATTTCCTTGTATTATTTTTTGATTGTTGCTTTTTGAAAGCATGTGGTAAATTATGACAATAACCAACATCTTCTTTCTGTTACAATATTTTGTTTTGAGTGTTTTATTTGCATTTTTAGAGTATGGAAACCAAGCAATATATATTTAATTGTTTGATATGTAAATAAATTGCACCAACATGCGAGTATATTAACATACGCGCTCAGTCTTGGAACGCATTAAGCTCGTAAGTTCAAGTATGACTGTATAAGTTTTTAGCTTTTAAGAGCTTGTAATCACCTTCTCATATATTTCACACCTACAACACAACAGAGTAAGGCATGGTGAATCTTATGATACCAAATAACTGCAATGTGAATTTTGTTGCAAGTCAACCTTTAACTTGCTTTTGCATACTGTACAAATAACTTGGTATTGCCCTTTCGTGACTGGCTTCTTAGTGGTGGCAATTAGTGCTAGCCTGGCAAAGTTTTTCACCAATCCAGCACTACTAAGCAACACTCTTGTCGCTTTCTTGCTGTGGTTGCAAACCTCAATCACCACAGGCGAAGACAAAGTCAAGCCACCCTGATTCTTAGCTGTAATTAGGGAATTCGTTGCTTGGTTTACATCAACGTTGGTAACATCCACAATGCTAGTGATACAATCATTACACTTCAGCTTTGGTGACCTAGCCAGCTGTAAAATAATCATTCTGTCTCATTTTTGACTTCAGACATACTTGCATACTCTTCATATTTAGTCATGTTTAGTTCAGCATATTAGTCTATTTACCTAGCCAAGGTCTGGCTCTTTGAGTGGGTGGGCTATTTCCCCTCCCCTCTCCATTCCCCTTCTCTCTTTTCCCCTTCTAACTTATTCTTTGGAGAAGGGGAAAAGAGAGAATGGGGATAAGAGAGGGTTGCGAATAAAGCCATGATGGCTCATGATTTGTGTGCAACAATTCATAGCTTTTATAGTTTTAATCTATGGTGGTTATCAGATATTATCACAGAATTGCTTTAGTTTACTGGATTATGTATACAAGAAGGTTTTTATGTGAAAATAAATGTAATTTTGTTACCTTCTTCCCATTAGATTCATTGTAAACAGCAGTGCAGTCAAGCGTGAGGTACAATACAGTGACGATGTGTCGTGCTATTTTGGTCTGACATGCTTTTTCCCTATTGGCCAATCTAGGTATATATATCTATGTGTTCTAGGATTTAAATCTTGTTCTAAGATTAAACCCAATGGTGAATGTGAATTAAAAAATCGTTCTGAAAACTCATGTTTGTAGTGAGTCTGATAATGAAAATTTGAAGCCATATTATCTATTGAGAGTGGCACGATCAAGTTTCTGGGTGGTGGTAGAAGTGACCACCAAAAATATTGCAGATTTCCGCCATACTATTCACACTTGTTTTCACATGTAACAATAAACAGATCAGCTCATTATTGCACCCCGTAACATGAGAAAGCTTCTTTTGGCTTTAGATTCTCACAAAAAGTATAAACTTGTTAATAATCTATCTCAAACTTTACTCAAAACTTTGGCAACCTGAGCTGAAAATTTAATAGCTCAACTCGCCTTCTACTCTTTAGACACAGATCAGGACGCTATGGACAGAAAAACAACCAATGTGTTACCCGTAATATAGTGCTACCTTAACTCTCTAAGTTATAGTTAGAAAATTTGTGTTTCTTAAGTATAACTATAGTTAGGATTAAAAATTTTAGACTGCCAATTCTCAAGGTATATTATAATAGCTCTATTTCATTGATTCAAGTACACTAATGTCATTATAGTCCACATTCAATGGCCATTCAACATAAAAGCGGCATACAGTACAATACAGTGATGTAATGTCCATGTAACATGACAAGATTGTGATCCTCTACAACAAGGTTGTCTACAACAAAGGCTAAGATCAGATTACAGCAAACCAATGGCAGTCAGCATTTGTACTGCCATTGTAAGGGCAAAGGCTTGATCCCAATTGGCTGTCTCACTAAAAATGACAGCAACCAATGGCAGCATATCTTATCAATGACAAAGGTCAAGGTAATGAGGCTAATTGGATAATTACACCAATGAGAGCAAACCATAGGTATATATATATCTATGGAGCAAACCAAAAGCAGCATTTCAACAGTTCTGTTCAGACAGTTGAGATATGAGATATGCCAGCAACTTTCCTTATCTAACAACAATTGAACATTTTTTTGTCGTGAGAACGCCTCCTAAGTCCTGCTGCCCGTAGACAATGGATGGCAAGAGAAAATCTCTTATGGACTTCGCCTTTGCAAAATCAAAAGCCAGGTTAGTCACAATACAATTCATATAAAATGTTATGCACAATATAGACCTCACCTAGTCCATTGAATCAAATTAGATCTATACAAACCATGGTTACTTGTGTCCGGCTATTAGTGAATTGAGCCAGCTGGCTTTTGAACCACTGCCACGCACTGGGTAGTTTAGGGATGAGACACGGGGTCAATATATCATAGAAACATTGCATTAGCGTCTAGCAATAAATTGTTTGACTTTGTATGAAACTGTTGAACCTTTTACATGGAGGACTAACCATGAATATGCTCCAGGAGAACTATCTGCTGGCCCTGATACCGAAACCTTGCAGGTGAATAGGTAATATTTTTAAAATTCAATGAGATTCTGTTTGTATAAACATAGCCAAATGCACCCATTCGATCTTAAATTTTATTGATATCTTATTTACTAGAAATTCCTCTGTCATACAGCCCATGACCTGATAATGGAATGAGTGATAATAGAAAAAAGAAATGGTAGTGCTGGTTGTTGAAAAAGTAGTTGTCAGCAGGAATTTGCAGAATCTAACTAGGTTTTGATAGCGATCTTTAACAGAAAGCAAGTATGAGCGTTCACGCGCCTGTAGGTTTTCTGCAAACTGGAAAATAAAAAAATGTTCTCATCATAAAGGGGCATTGTAGTTCGACCCTAGCTTGTACATAAGATGTAAAGAATTTCGGCTAATGTTTTAAATAATTTAATGAAACCTTCGGTAATTGGACAAAAAAACAGGCTGATAAACTGTGTACCACAATTTCGTACCTGTAAATCGGTCTACGCCTCAAACGGTCTACATTAATTACAGAAACCTTCGGATAAAATTGAATAATTATTCTTACAATTAAACCTAACAATAATTTTATAAAATCAAATAATTATTCTTATAATTAATTATTTTCGCAAGATATTAAAAACGGAAAAATATTAGAAACCTTAGCAATTAAACAATGCCATAGACTGGTGAAATGAGCATGATTTTCTCGTGAAATGCGCACTGCTAAATAGTTCTACTATCTGTTGCACGGCTTTATTGGCGTATCGTAGGCAGGTCTTAATTATGATTAGAAGAAGCTTTTCAAGTGTTTTGTGGTGATTTTTGGTCAAGTTAATCTGTCTATTTATGTATAATCCGATCAGATGAGTAAGTATAGATGGTTTGTTATGCGGTAGATATGTTTGTTGAAAATTTGCGGTCTGGCTCCTGGGATTCTGACCACATCAGGAAGCCCTCACACCAGGGATAGATCATAAGCAGAAGTTGGTATCCCTCCAATGAATCACCAGGGCCACCCTATTCAAACCTGACAGTTGCTTTTGGAGTTATTCATTAATATCATTGCTATGTAAAAGAAAAGATGTCATGTATTTAGCTAGAGCCTCTGGGATAGGCTCCGCCCCTTTGGGTCAAGTCCCTGAGTGGGCCTTTAAATATACTTGCTAAGCTATAGATTGTCAGTCTATAGCTGGTCACCTACGGAGTATTCTTGTACCTTAATACCCTACTTGACAATCATAGAGCATCGACTTAATCAGTGGTGTGATAAATTTTAATTATGAACCGAGGATGGAAACAAGACCCTGTCTGGAATAGCTTCACAAGGAAGAAAGTCGGCACTGGATATAAAGCCAAATGTGAAAAATGTGGTACTGTTATGCAAGGGCTAGTTGAAAGATTAAAATATCATATAAAGCACAGCAAGATCGAAAATGACAGTGATGAGACCAAAATTATTGAAGTGGATAATGTTGCATCAGCTTCAGCACCTTCTACTTCTAAAGGTACGTCCGACGTGATTTCAACCCTCAAATCATCCATTATTCGTAATAAGGAAGCAACACCATCTGCTACTCCTCCGGCTGCCAAACCTTCCACTGCTCAGTAAGCTAAACAACCGGCTCAACCCACTGATCAACAACCGCGAAAAAAGCAACATAAGGTGGCTGGCTATGTAAGACGGCTGGCTATCAACTACCGCAGACGGAAAAAAAGAGCTTGATAAGCTGGTATGTACTGAATCTTTGATTATATTCTAAGGACCTGTGACTGTTGGTTGATGTAGTTAAATCAAATTGCAAGAATTGAAATGTGACAGGGTCTGTCCTGTCATGTTTCACTAAATTGGTTCGGTACATAGTTATTCATAATTTTGATATTTCACCTGCATTAATCATGCTCGTAATTTCTTGTATTAAATGATTGATACTAAACTCATCAATTCATTGAACAACTAAATTTTATATGCAGACCTATCATTTAATTTTACAGATTATTTTTCAAAGATTGAAGGTTTAAGAAGTTCCAAATGAAATATAATTATAAGTCTTTTCTAATTTTTATATTGTGCCATTAATGATTTAAAGTTTTAATTTATAATTGCTACGATTAATTAGGTTAACTTTAAGGGCAGAAATATGAAATAAAAACTATGTATTGTATTTTGCAGGTAGCTGAATTTTTCTTCGCCACTAACACTCCGTTCAACCATGCTGAACACGAAACATTCAAAACACTAATACAAAAACTGCGACCCAGTTATGAGCCACCAAACAGACATACATGTAGAATAGGCGGCGAGTTGCTGGATGAGATTCACCTTGAGCAGCAGGCAGTCTGCAAAGATACACTAAGAGGAAAGACTGTCAACGCTTCATTTGATGGATGGTCGAATGTTCACAGCGAGCCAATACTATGTATGACTACAACAGATTTTGACGGAAATTTCTACCTCGCTTCCACAATAGATACTGCTGGCCATGCCCACACCTCAGAGTATCTAAAAGATGTTGCGCAAAAAGCCATTGCAAATATAGAGGGGCAGTACAGCTGTAAAGTAGGCTCCCTCATTACAGATAATGCCGCCAACATGGCAAAGATGAGAGAAGAGCTTGGAGACAACTGTCCAGAGGTTATCAAGTATGGGTGCACTGCTTACATTCTAAATCTACTAGCTAAAGATCTAGAAATAACCAACATACAGTAACATGTGGTTCAAGTTGTCAAATATTTCAGAAACTGCCATCTTCCCAATACTTGGCATAAAGCAGCAGGTGGAAAGAAACTACCTATGGTCTGCGATGTTCGATGGAACAGTGTTATAGATACCCTGGAAGCCTATATCGCAAACTGGCCAAATCTCTTAGCAGTGTGCGAAGAGCATCGAGACAAGATTGACAAAGGGATAGCTAAGAAACTAGGAGACATGTCAATGAAACGGAATGTCGAAGATGTCATCATTTTCAAAAAATCAAAAAAATCGATTTAATCATAAAAATCAATTTTTCTGATTTTTAAAAAAAGTCATGGATTTTTAACAACCCTGGGAGCAACCCCTACTGCTGAATTTTCATTCAGTTGACCAACTGGCCAAGTATAATATTTCAAATTTCAATTTGCTTACAATGGCTCATCATTTGTGCCTCACCAATCCAAGGCTTTTTCTTACTATAACATGTTATGATCAATATTTTTATCAATTGATTGAGCCCTTTATTTATCAGTGTCCTTCTATCTGAACTGAGTCACAGTTTGTGAAGAGAAAACAAGACTATCCCTGACTCACCAGTAACGCTGAAGGAAAACTAATGAGCAAAGTTTGCATCTATGCTGGCTCACAGTCACTTGACTCTGCAAAAGGAGTGTACACCAGAGGACAATGGGCCAAAGATGGTGTCACCCACAGTGGAGTTACATATGGCCAACAGCTTGCTTCACTGAGGGTAAATATTTCCAGTCAGTTGGCAGTTGAAGAGAAAGGTTCAGCTTTTTCTTTCTCTCTCTAAGTCACACATATCTATAGCTTTATGACAAGCTCTATCTCTGAAGCAACAAAGCTTCACATAGTCGTTATCGGATATTGGTTTTACACCAAGTTATCATCTTCTTGTTGAAGTTAGAATAGAATATCTGATAGGAAGGACTGGAACTGACACGGGGGTCAAAATATTTCTATGATTCACCCCCAAATTGGGTAAGTCATCGTTTAATGATGCCTAATCTGCGAAAAAAATCTGCATCTGTGGAATCTAGTTCAGCTGATGAAAACACAGCATCTTAAAAGATATTATTTCTCATCTAACTGGAACTAAAACAAAAATTAAACCAACTTGAAGATTTAACCGCTGGGCGCACAGTAGAGATACAAAGCCTTCCACATGAATCCAATGAAAATACTGTAAACATTGTATCCAGCATAGCCAGGAAACTTGATTTGAAAGTATCAGCAAAAAAAATTTGTTATATATAGCAACAAAAACAAGAAGTCACGTGTAGTACAATTTCTACAAACGCATGTTCGGACTAAATTTATCTCAAGCTATAAAAAACTTCGTCAACCTTACATTGCATCGGACATTGACACAGGCAGCATCGGCTACACAGGTAACAGTGACAAAATCTTTATAAATGAATACTTGAATATTGACACTAGACAACTCTTCTTTAAGGCCTGTGAATATCGCAAGACCCATGGCTATAAATATGTTTGGACATTGAATCAGCGAGTGTATCTTCGTAAGACAGATGACTCCCTGCCTTGCGAATAAGCTCAAATACTGACTTGTTAGCCTTAAATGAAAAATGAGATTTAAGCTTTGTAGTTTGAATATACAAATAATTAAGAATCTTTCTTTGCACTATGGATTTAGTGTCTTCATGTAATCCTTATATGCCTTACCTTACCCTAAGTCTACATCTACAGCTGGACATCGACAGGTAACTTATCAGTTGTCGAGTATTTGGAGTGACTTACCAATATCGATCAGGTACATTGAAAATTCAAATAGTTTTAGGATTGCTTTAAAGAGGCATCTGCTTGACTCATTGAGATGGCTTTAGGTCTTAATATGTGAACATTTTTACATCAAGAAAATTGTCAACTCGAGCCCTGCACCTTGATTAGCCCTGCTACTGTGCACGTGGGCCTTCATCACTCCCTTATTCAAATATGTATATTTATTTAGTTTATGTCTCTGTGTGCATCTGTTTTTATGATGAAAATAAATTAACATAACATAATATAAAATCGTGCAAAGTCTGCTTGCCATAAACATGCACAAACCATAAAAGACCAGTCTAAGAAAGATATACTTTCCAATCAAGTGCTTGCTATCAAAACAAAGTATGCCTCAACTACTGCCAAGCTAATGAGAGCTGCATATTCCCTTGCAAAGCATAATAAATCTTATACTTCATACTAAGAATTGTGAGTTACAAGAAAGCAATGGCACAAACCTTGGCAAAGGCCTGCATTCAAGATTCTCTGCAACTAACACGGTTGATTGTATATCTAAGGAAATGGGATCTTCTCTTTGTTCAGAAATACTGAAAAACTCTTGTAAGATTAGTATTATGATGGATGAGTCTACCACAGTAGGAAAAAACATGTCTTATTTTATACTTGAGAACAGCATTGCCAGAGACAACTTTTTCTAGTGAAGAATGCTTTGCTTTCCCTTTAGGACTAACTGAGCTTGAGAGTTTGTGTGCTGAGCCAATAACAGATGCTTGCTTGACAATAGTCAGCAAAAATGGGTTCACCATGGACTTTCTTGAAAAATTTTTTATTGAGGCTTGCTCTGATGGTGCATCTGTGATGCTTGGCTCTTCTTCTGGTGTTTTGTTGAGATTGAAAAGTTTGTTCTCCCTTTTTTCTATAGCATTGTATGTCATCGAGTCAAGCTTGCAATTGGTGATACTGTTAAATCTGTTTAGCAAGTAAATCATGTAAAAGTTTTCCTGGACAACCTTAATTCTATATATAGTCAAAGTACAAAAGCTCAAAGAGAACTAAGGGAGGGTGCTGCTGTGGTCCAGTCAAAGGTAATCAAGATTGGCCGAGCATTAGATGTGAGATGGGCGGCATCAATTTTTCGGAGCCTCACTGCAGTTTGGAAGAGTTACCAAGCATTATATAATCACTTCACAAAGTCTGAGTCTGCCAAGTCTGGCAACTTGCAAAGTGGCAAGCATGCTGCTACATATCATGGTATAGCAAAGACTCAGGTGTCAGAGCAATTTGTTCAGTCGCTTGCCATCATGGTTGATGCCTTGGGTGCTGTGTCAGAGCTTTCCCAAGCTTAACAAAAAAAAACTGTAATCTTGGCACTGCATATAGACTCTTTAGGAGTGCCATCAATACTCTCAAGCACCAGAAAGATGGTGAGATGGCTGATTGCTACCAAGCTGACATGAATTGTGATGGGCTATTCAATGGTGTGGAGCTTCAAGATAAGGGTAGCTAGCTAAACAAACCGGCCTTTCTGCAAGCTCTCATTGACAACCTTTCCAGCTGCCTCTATAGCAATGCAAACATTTCCATGGGTACCACACGACAAACTATACCTAGATCAATAACTGATACAGTTGAGAGGGAGAAAGAAATCAAAAGACAGTTTCAAACATTTTTTGAAGAGATTGATATTCTGTCTCCTGCCTAATGGCCAAGTGGTGTTGAGAGTCCATGGCTACATGGAGAGGGTGTACTCAAGGCCCTTTGCGCACACTTTAGCCTAGATTTTGCCCATTATCTCTCTCATTTCCGAGATTACGTTGATACATTTCTGAGATTACCCATGAGACAGTACCACAACAGATATTGGAATTTGAAAGCATTGTAAACAAACTACCTATATCAAGCGCAGATTGTGAGAGGGGTTTCAGCATCATGAACTTAATCTGTAGTGCCATCAGAAACGGCCTTACTGTTCCACACACTAACAACCTCCTCTTAATTTCTCTTGTTGGCCCTCCTGTATCATTGTTTAATCCAGACAAATATGTGAAGGTGTGGTTGAAATCTCATCGTTCTGCTGATGAAGAGCAGACACGAGTCGCTAGATACTCTCATAATAAGAGGTATGAAAAGTTATGGAACCTTCTCTAGCCTGTTTGTGTAATCTAACCAGGAAAGCATTTTTGCTCATTTCTTTATTTGTAAAAAGAGCCTTTAGTTTGTTCTGTGACTTTGAAAGATTTGTAACACACTTTTTGCGTTGAGTTAATATACTCATATGTATAGATATTCATAGTAGAGTTATACCATAGGTGTTTTAAAATATCTTGTTTTTATGTTTTTTTCACTAGTAAGTCCTTGAATTATTCTTTCTAAGAACCAATTTTTGGTGTTTGATTGTGTTTTACAATTAATACTTCGAATCATAAATTCAATAGTTGCTTGTCTTTCTCAGGGCTCTTGGCACCACAATATTCCCAAATTTTTATTATTTTCTCAACTTATTTATTACTACAGGTGTGCTTATTTCTCATATCATATACATGATTTTAAAGCCCTGTAGGCTTTGGCGGCTGGGGCTTTGCCTTGGATCTCACTGGAGGGCTTACAGCGCCACCGGCTGTTTCGCTGAGGGCAACTGCTGTTTCGCTGGAGGGAGCCGCGTTGCGACTCTTGGTCGCCTACAACCACTTATCTCCACTTTACAGTTATGGTTAAAAAAGGTTAGCACCACATCACTGTGTGTTACCAATATGCAAGAAAAAAGTAGCAGATTTTCGCCTTTAAACTACTGTCCTATTTATCTGATATCTATTATTTCTAGACTGGCACAGCACACTGTTTGGCATGATACATACTGCCAGATATCAGTTCTGGAAGAAAACACGAGGAGCTATTTTGCTAAGTAAACCAAAAACTAGTATGACCTATGTTGACAAATATACATGCAGAAAGGAAATTTAATGACCTATTCATCTTAACACAACACACATACCACCCCAAAGGATGTCAGATGCTAACTAGACAGGAAAACCACAAATCACTGTATCTTACCATAATATAACATTTAGTTACAAACTTGCTCAGATTCAACCCAACACATCAACATATTGTATAAACATCAGGAGAGACGTAAGAATGGAACAGCTATCCAATCTTATAAAAAGCCTATACGAAGTAGAAAAGAGCCTCCATGCATACATAACCGAGCGACAACGAAAAGATTGAGTAAGTCACATAAACAAAAATTGCATGGCTTGAGTTTACATTTTAATCTTTGTATTTTATGCTTTTTTACTCAATGCTAGTTTTAAATTTTATTTTTTATGGTAATTTTTATTTTATTGTACACTGGCAATGTCAAATCAGTCCTCAGAAACTACCAAACTCATAAAAAACAGTCCTTTCAACTATGTCTCCATGGGATTCCATTTAATCATGGAGTTTCCCAAGGAGCTGGCTTCTAGTAGTAAGCAGAGCCTTTCTTGATTGTTTTTCCTTTTCTTGGCTTACACCATATCCTGCTGTTACCATTATTTTATACTTTGTCTAGTGCAGTTGCTAGTTGTGTTCGATAAAGCTAGTTGTACAGACAGTAAAGTGGCACCGTTTGTTTCAAGTAATTTCAACAGGTTATGGGCCCAGACACTGATTGACAAATGAATATGGATAAATTTAATACCGAGCGATTGAACAATGGGAATTATCAAACATGGAAGTTACAAATGAAACATCTCTGAGCAAAGGACTTATTCGTCTTTGTTGAAGGTACTGAGAAGCCAGCAGACAGTGCACAGGCAGAGGTAAATGCTGCTTATCAGTCGGAGGTGAACCATGCCTTTTCTAATATTGCACTCTCAATTAGTACGGACCTTATATATCTTATTTCTGACACAGAAAATCCAGCTACCGCGTAGACAAAAGTTAAAAATCACTTCGAAGGGAAAACACTAGCCAATAAGCTTTTTTTTTGAAAAAACAGTTTTTCTGATCAACAATGCAAGGTGCAGATATTTCTGATCACCTTAGGTACATGAAATGATTAGCAGATGAATTGTCAGCAATTAATGCAGCCATTGCTGAAGAAGACAAAGTCGTCGCTCTTTTTGGTAATCTTCCTGATAGCTTTATGACACTCGTTACTGCCCTAGAGACAAGAGTTGACAACCTTAGTCTTAGAATTTGAGCAACAATCCCTCAAAAATGAAGAACAAAAGCGAAAAAACAGGGCCTGAGAATCTTTAAAGTAACAGTGACTCTGCATTACTCTTAAGAAATCACAATGCCAACAAACCTAAGCAGCCTCCAACATGTTACAGCTGTAATAAAAAGGGACACACTGCTCGCTTCTGTCCCAAAAACGACCACACAAAGCAAATCAAGCAACCAGTTTAACACAAGATGAAACAGATCATAAGTCAGTAGAACAAAGTGTCAGCTAACTGTTCAGTTTGGTCACAGCTGTTGCTGGTTTGAAAATGCTGCCGGAATTGTGAGAGGAACAGGAACTCTAAGAGAAAATGGACTGTATTATGTAATACTACTCATTCTTCAAATGTTGCAGTTAATATGTGGCACCGCAGGTTGGCTCATGTTAGTGTTACAACTCAAAAACAACCGGAGCAATATGACTGACTGCTCTAGCATACCTACAAACACTGAGTCCTTCTGTGAAATCTGTACTCAAGGGAAGTTAGCACGTAGACAATTTCCTACATCTACTGACACTCAGACTACACGTAAGCTAGAGTTAGTTCACAGTGATATATGTACAATGGAAGAAAGTTTAATAGGTGGGAGTATATACTTTGTAACTTTCGTTGATGACTTTTCTCGATGTTGTGCAGTCTACTTCATGAGAAACAAACCTGAATAAGTTGACAAGGTCAAGTTATTTATTGCTAAAACATGAAAAGGCTTAAACTGCAATATTGGTACATTTCGTTCTGACAAGGGAGCTGAATGTACTTCTAAGTTAAAGGCAGACTACCTGGTGTCACAAGGCATTGCACATCAGCTTATACTCTTGAACAGAATGGTGTAGCTGAACGTATGAACAGAACTCTCTGCAAGGCAGCTCGTGCCATGCTGTTCAATGCTCAACTTCCAAAGAAATTTTGATCTGAAGCTGTCTCAACTGCAGCTAACGTCAGAAATCGCCTGCCTACTAGATTACAAGAGTGAACTCCTTTTAAGAAGTGGTACGGACGTAAACCTAACATTAACCATTTAAGAGTATTTGACGGTATGACATAGGCTCATGTATCTAATAAACTGTGACAGAATTTGGACAGTACACGCGAAAAACTAAGATTCATATGATATAGCATAGAGTCGAAAGCATACCGACTTTCAGATGAATCTACCAACAAAATCCTTGTCCGACATGACATAACTTTTAATGAAACTGATTTTGGACACTTAAATGAATGCGTTCCTAATTCCGAGTCAGCTCTTGTAGAGCTGCAATACATCATTGAACCCAATAACCAAAAGTTTATGCCAAAAAGAACCTGTACTCAACACCTTCAAGTCAAACACAGCAATTTCTACCATGACGATCTGAAAAAATTCATCAACCTCCAAAATTTTTGGGGTACATGAATATGTGTCTACTACAGCTCAACATCAGGCTTGTTTGCTGGTCAAGTTACTGAGCCAGACACACTTGAACAAGCGATGGAGAGAGCCCACACAGATGAGTAGTACAGTGCTGCCAGACAAGAATATAACTCATTGATCGAAAATGAAATATGGAACCTGGTGGAGCTATCACAAGGAAGAGCTACTATTGGTTGTGAATACCTCTTGAAAACTAAACATAAGCCAAATGGTACAATTGACAGGTTTAAAGGGCGTCTGGTGGCAATGGGCTACACACAGCAGCATGGAATAGACTACAATGTAGTTTTTGCACCAGTCATTCGCTTTCCCTCAATTCAGATACTGTTAGCATATTGAGTAAAACGTGGTATCAAAATTCACCAAATGGATGTACATGTAGTTACAGCATTTCTCAATGGAGAACTAACAGAAGATATATATATGACTCAACCTGAAGGTTTGGCAGTAGTAGGAACGGAGCATTTAGTTTGTAAGTTGTGAGTCTATTTACAGTCTAAAACAATCACCAAGGTGCTGGAACAGCATGCTAGATAGCCATCTGAAACCTATAGGTTTCAAACAGTCAACTGCTAACCAGTGCGTTTCCATTAGAAATGAGATTAATGTGGCACAAACTTTAATAGCTGTATACCCTGATGATTTGATTATATTGTCTGACACTGATCTTGAAATGAACAACATAAAGCATGCATTGACACAACGTTTTCGCATAAAAGATCTTGGGCCACTTCATTATTGCCTGGGAATTTCCATTGAACAATCGGGTGATCAAATTGCGACATACCATAAGCAGTACATACAGAACATTCCATGTAGATTTGGATTACAAGATGCAAACACTGTAGTCACGCCAGCCGATGTGAATGTAAAATTATGTAAAGATGACGCTACAAGCAAGACTGTTGACCAAAAATCGTACCAGGCTATACTGCCCTGAGCAATCAAACCACACTAACTCTTAAAATTTTGAAAATTGATTTTATTGTCTTTTTATAATGTTTATGTATGTCTACATGTTATATATAAAACATTTAAAAAAAAATGCATGCAAATGCACTTTTGTGTAGTATGCAAAGCACACTAACCATTGTTTGCCATTCAAGCTAGCCATTCATACCACATTAAACTGTAATTAATGTGTTATGATTGACCTAGGCATGCTATGCATACTTGAGGTTTGTCACTTACATAACAGTCAACAATATAAATACACTCTGAGTCAGCATAATGTCATATTCTGTTATCAACACTCGTACATGATAGTTCTTTCAAGCTATTTAACTGCATGAAGTATATTTTCTTGCAGTACTGTCTATTTTTTCGTTTTACTGCATTTTGTCATCATGGCGGCCAACAGAGGGCCACTCACTGGTAGAAGCAGTTAATGCCAACATTGATGGTAAGTTAGACTAATTATATTATAGATGTTTTATACTTTTCTGACCATTACTACATTATTACTAAATGTTTTTTTATTTTTTTTAAATATATACATATTAAAACTAATAACATGAGTATTAAAACTTCATCATGTTTGTTTCTAACAATATTACTAAACAAGTCGTGCTATAAATCTGCATGTACTATTTCATTAGTTACAAAACTTACTGAAATAAATTTTTTATGACAAAGACCACTTCATGTTTTTTAGAAGATCCTGGCACACCAAGACCAAAACGATTTAAGAAAGGCTCCGCTGAATACAAGCAACACCATATTGAAAGTCACCCTCTAAGGCTACCTTGTGATTGTAAAAAGGAGTGCGTCAAACGCATCAATCAGCTAAGAAGTAAAAGATCTGGACAGATTATAATAACCTAAAAGACTATGATGCTAAGCGCTCCTTCACGTACCAACAAATAGAAAGAAAGCAACTTAAAGAGAGATAATGTTGTAAACTTTTTCTTTAAAGATGAATCTGGTGTTCGACAAAAGGTTTGCAAACCTTTTTTTCTTTTAACACTTGGATATAATTCTTTGACCAGTGGCATAATTCACTGGATGCTGAAATCTACACTCCAAGGAGCTCTTGACAGTACCCCAGATGCTAGAGGAGGAAGACGTGAAGCAGACTGCAAAGATAAACAACTAATAATAACACATATAGAAAGCTTCAACTCTGCTTTGCCACATTACAGAAGAGCCCATGCTCCAAACCGTCGATATTTGCCGCATGAACTCACCATTGTAGATATGCACAAACGCTACCAGACCAAGCACCCAACTGATCAGGTGTCATATAGAACCTACCAGCGGATTGTTTCAGAAACGAATCGTTCCTTTGCTAAGCTTTCTACAGAAGAATGTGAAACATGCTGAACACTGGAATTACAGCATAGCCTAAACGATGAGGGAAATTGCAGATTTCTGTGAAGCCTTTGTCAAAAAACACTACATGATCTTCTAAAAGCCAAACCTAGAGCAGCATACACGAAAGAAGCAGCAAGCGTCAGAGATAATGTAATTGTCAGAAGTGTGGACTTGCAGAAGGTAATTATGTTACCAATAATGCCAGGCATCAAAAGTGTATGCTTCACCAAAAAAAAATTGCATTTCATGAAACGTTTGCACCAATCGAGGCCTACAAAAGAACTAACCAAACATAGCATTGTTTGGCATGAAGGACTTACCGGTAGACTTGGAGAAGAGATTGCATCAACTATCCTCATGGCTTTAAAAATGGACCGAGATTACCAACATATAATCTACTTTATGGACAACTGCACAGCCCAAAACAAATATTGGGTATTATTCACTGCCATGATTTATAGGATCAATTCTGCTGACATTGCTGCTGAAACAGTATGTTTCAAATTTCTAAAAACTGGACACACATTTACATGTATGTCAACTGACAGCGCCGCACAAGTAGAAAAAAGAATACGAGCCAAAAAGAACATCTACAACTTTGATAATTTTGTTGGTGTAGTCCAGACCTCAAAAATCAAAATTGTTACCCCTGATCATCCGATGTTCAAAAATCTAAAAGCACAACAATCACAGCCTAAGCTTTCAAAATGACCATGGCTGCTTTCTGAAATTAGAGTGGTTGAATTTCCTCGAGGAAAACATGTTGTTTGTAACATGTTCTTTTGTTTACATTTCAAAACGTCATAGCTATCAATATCACGAAGTTGTGATATTTATATAGATTTTTAGAAAATCTGTGCTACGTAGTCATTGTTCTGTAGTCATCCAAACTTACAATTAATTATTGTAATAATCTCATAAGAAAATGAAAAAATTGAAATCGGCAAAAATGAAACGATTTCTGTACTCCTATGTTAATTGCCGAAACCTTCGGCAATTCGACAATGCTATAGACTGGTGAAAAGTGCACGTTATTTTTTCACGAAATGCGCACGACTTCATCGTTCTATTATCTGTCGACCGCCGTTTCAATTTCCGGTCTTAACTTTTAGTAAACCAAGCTTTTCAAGCGGTTTGTGACGGTTTTCGTCCTAATAAATCTGTCTATTTGTGTATAATCCGATCAGATGGGTAAGTTTTTAGAGAATTTCGTTAATTTACAAAGACTTGGTAACATATTTAATTAGGCCTATATGTGTTTTGTATCGTTATTATACTTTAACTAATCTACAAAACGTTGGTTAAATTTGTTGATGAAATTTTCAAACAAGGGTTCGTCTCATTGTTGATGAATAATTTTCGTAAGTTGTGTGCACATGCATTTATCATAAAAACTCCCTAACTTCGCATCCGCTCGTTTGGTCGTGGGACTAGGTTACACTTCATAAATATATTATCTAAACTTGGTTAAATTAGTATTTTAATCCTTGTGTGAAATAAGTTTTGTTCTGTTTTCTTTATGTGCTGTCTTCTTGTGGTTAATTAAAATACAATAATGTTGCTACAAGCTTGTTTGTTATGCCATTTAGGCATTCATAACCCATTAACTTTGGTTAGTGTGGTATGAATGCCAAAGCCACGTTTGAAATATTTTAGATGTTTGCCAATCAAAACAAATTAACAATTATAAGTCTTTAAATCTTTGCCAAATATGAAAAAGTTACTTACAGTAATAAAACTCTTGCTTGTCTATATAATGATGCAAAAAACTAAACAATTCGTGTATTTAAGGTGCGTTTACACTGGCCGACACCGATTAGGTGCTAATACCCTGATGCAGACATTTCACGTATCGGTGCCGACACTGACTCCCCTTTTAAATTGCAACAATCGAACTATTTTTGTCGGTACCAACAGCCAATCACAGCGCTTCACCGTTCTGACCTTCGCCCGACCACGTGAAGACGAGGACACATAAAAATCAATGCGCTTGATGTGGAAAATTCTATACTAGTACTACACTACTACTGCTGGTCCTACTACTACCACTAGAAGCAACTACTGTATGCCGAATAGTCTTCCGATGAGGATGAGACTTTGTTGATGGCAGGATCGGCTGCGGCAGCTCTGACAGCCTGTATGATGGAGGAAGAACAGGTTTGTTTGATATAATATTTATTTTGTTGTTGTTGTTTGTTGGTAGTAGCAGTAGTACTAGTTATTAGTTATTGTTTTGTGTGTGTACGCAAGGAGCTTTTTGGTGTACGCTTGAGTGTCTCGACTGCTATCAACATACATACCAGTCTAGTTTACTACTATGTATTTATTCAAATAATATTATTATTATTACACTCACTACTATAATATAACTACTAATGGTTTTCAATAGCTTCACTGAGATCAATTTTCGGTGATGGCTGGTACCAAGATTGTTGGTCAGAGTGTGAGTGTGTTTAATGATGATATTATTCCGTCATTGAGTGGTCTCAATCTTCTCATGTGTTTTATGCAGAGCCATTCAGATAGGCGGAATAATCGTACATGGACAGGCCCTATCACAAGCTCAAGGCAAAGGAGTGGTGCTTAATATGCCACGGTGCCACTACTGATACATGATGATGATAATGATGATGATGACAGTGGACTTCCATCAAATCGTGTTGGAACATTCAGAAATTATTTCAGAATGAGACGAAAGCAATTCGATCTGATATTGAGAAAGGTAAAACCCCTTATAGCCAAGGAGAAAACTGCACTCCGAGACAGCATAAGTGCTGAACAAAGACTGATGGTGACACTGAGGTATTTAGCGACTGGGACAAGTATGACACAACTCCATTACGATTGGTGTATATCTGCCGCCTCCCTGTCTACAATCCTACCACAAACATGCCACGCCACTTACACATCTTTGTGCGCTCATTATCTCAGGACACCTACCACAGAGCAAGAATGGATTGAGATTTCCAGGCAACTAAAGGACATTTGGAACTTTCCTAACGCACGGGGTGGGTTCTGTGAAAAATCCCGATTATTCAAGCCATGCGCACACACATACACACTGTGTGGCTTTGTTGCAGGGGCTCTTGATGGGAAGCATATCATTATGACGAAGCCTTGGCATGCAGGTTCTGAATTTCACAATTATAAAATGTAGGAGTCAATAATACTCATGGCTATGTGTGATGCCAATTATTCGTGAGTGTAACAATAAAACTAGCTACTGTGTGTCAGCGCGTGTATGCAATCTTTTGATACTCTTTCAAGCATGACCATCATGCTTGGACCACCCATCCAGGTTGAACTCACCAGAACCAAATTTTGCATGTTGGTAGTTAAATACTTCAAGAATATGGTAGGCAATATTTAAAGTGGTTAAATTCATGCTTTCAGATTCACTTATGTAGATGTTGGAGCACAAGGTAGAGCTTTAGATGGTGGTGTATTTGGGAAATCCACCTTGCAGCTGGGAATTGAGGGCAATACCCTAAACTTGCCCGCTGATCGATGTCCCCCCAATTTCAATCAGGCACTACCACATGTCATCTTGGCTGATGCGGAGGCATTCCAGCTGCAAACCTATCTTATGCGACCTTATCCAAAACACATTTTGAATCATGAGCGAAGGGTGTGTACATGAAATCTTGTGATACATAGTCGGCCCCATTATACTTTTTCGTGTGTTGAGGAGACTTAGATTTTCCACATCTATTGCAGATATTCAACTACAGGCTCTCAAGATTGAGAAGATTGATTGAAATTTTTTTTGGTATTCTTGCAATTGCTTGGCGAATTCTACTGTGCAAGATCGATCTTGAGCCAGAAAAGACAAAAACTTTAGTTTTGGCTTGCTGCATTTTGCACAACCTCCTGAGGAAGTCAAGAACACCACCCTGAGGCGCACCGCCTCAGGCTCAAAATGATGAGGCTCAAGATTATGGAGAACAGCTGCCAGGACTTGCCCCTGTTGCTCTAAGGCCGACTGCAGCAGCCAGCCGAGTCCGTGATGCATACTGTCAATATGTTTACACTATAGGAGCTGTCCCTTGGCAGGAACGGATGGTGCCACAGCTTTTGTATTATCCCATGACCAAACATGAGCGAAGCGATTGGTTGGAAGATTTATGATAAATGCACATGTGCATACAACTCCGAAAATTATTCATTAATGGCCGTCGCAAACCCTTGTACTGAAATCTCATCAACAAATTTAACAATTTTTGTGTAGTCGTTTAAATATAATAACGATACAAAACACACATAAACCTTTTTAGACATGTTACCATGTCTTTGAAAGGATACCGCAAAACCTTAAAACTAACCTATCTCATCGGATTATGCATAAATAGAGAGATTAATTCGGCCTTGAATCAAAGTAAAAAATTTACAAGCCCAATGTAATTTAGGTTAAGACCGGCATATGAAACGCCGATAAAGCCGTGCTACAGAGAGTAGAAATATTAAGTGGCGAGCATTTTACGAGAAAAACGTGGACATTTCACCGGTCTATAGCATTATTTAATTGCCGAAGGTTTGTGTAATTAACGTAGACTGTTTGAGGCGTAGACCGATTTACAGGTATGACAATGTGGTACACAATTTATCAGCCTACGTATTTTGTCCAATTACCGAAGGTTTTTTAAATTATCTAGAACATTAACCGGATTTCTTTACATTTTATCTAAAAGCTAGGGCCGAACTACATTGCCCCTTTGTGACAATAATATTTGTGACCCTGGCCGTCAGAGTGTACGATCGTGCGGTAATTGGATTGTTCACAATAGTGCACTACGCGTACTATACGCTATTATATGACTCACCGTTACTAATTTAGTAAAGAGTGGTTTATAGTGTTGTATATGCGTGCGCCAGCCTTGTGTCCACTCGTATTGCAGGACATTAGGTTACGTATGCCAGCTCGGCATTGAGAGGTCGCACCGCAAGTACGTGGACCTATAAGAGTCAACCATGTGGATGACTACCGAAGCTATATAAGCATGTGACGGATTGCAGACGAGGCTTTTCCCTTGTGGATTTATTGGTGAGTGCACTTATTTAACATGGCGCAGTCGGCAGGATCACCGATGCGTGGTTGTTAAAAGTAATTTGTGCTGTGATAATTGTGTTCAGTGTTTTACAGGTCCTTTACCTCGTGGTAAGTGTTTCGTGTGTGCTTTCCGTGTTTACAGTGTTGTGGTGCTCAGTGAAATTTAGTGTTTACAGTGTTGCGGTGCTCAGTGAAATATAGTGTTTACGGTGCAGTGGTGCTCAGTTGGTGGTGATAAACTTGGTGGTGCTTTTAACACTTGTGTAGTGTTCGTGTTGTGCAACACGTCAAATATGACGTTTAATTTTAATGAGTTTCCTTCGTTAAAATTGGATAGTGGTGACGTTAACGGTTCATGGAAAAGATGGTTTGATAGTTTTAAAATTGTCGGAGAAATGGTTAGCATGAGATTGGGCAAGGATGAAGACGGCAACCATAAATTTAGTGGCCGTACAAAACTTCTTGCATTATTACACGCAATAGGGAGTGATGGTAGAGATGCTTTAAGCTCTGTTGGTTTTCATATGTTTGGCAAAAACTCTACTTACGATGAGGCAATGGCTCATTTAGTTACTATTTATGGTACTGATGAAACGGTTTATGTTAAAACGATGAAATTCGTTACTATTTCACAAACGGCTTGTGAAAAGGAAAGTGATTATTTACTACGAGTTGCAAAACTCAGTAGAAACGTTAACTTTGGTGGTAATGAGGATGTAAGGAAAGAATTTGCTCTTGCAATAGCTGTTAATGGCTTGCGAGAAGGTTCTTTACGTAGGCAATTAATGCAACAAACGGAGTTGAATTGGAAAATTCTAACGGATACTTTGAGGGCCATAAAACTCGCGCGAGAATCTGACGCCATATTGGAAGGTGCTAGATATAAAACTAGCGAACTTGTGTTTCGGAAATTTCGACAAAAGCTCCTAGAAGTAAATCTAAAGTAAGAGGAGCCAGTCGTTATTCAAGTTCAGATTCAAGTGCTTGCGAAAATGGTGAAATTAATAGAATTTCACAAAGGCAACGTAAAAGTCATTACGATGAAAGGTCTAAGAACAAATACTCTAGAAAATGGAGTAGAAATTCCGGTTACGAATCTCCTCAATATAATCGTAGGGGCAGGTATAAAGACTCTAGCAGGTCTTCAAGAGACTCTAGCGTTGATAGGTATAACCGCAATTAGCGTGTTAAGTCTAAGGATGGACAGTCACCTACGAGTGATGATGAATGTTACAACTGTGGTAGTGGAGATCATAGGCTACATAGTTGCCCTGCAGCTAGATGTTTTGTATGCAATAGGAAAGGTCATATTAGTATTGACTGTAAGAAAGATGGCGCCGATATTACTCGGAAAAGTGAATATAGACACCGCTACAACAGAAGTAGTAGCAGGGAAAGTGATCGGAGTAGGGGCAAAAGCCCTAATAAAAGGGATAGAGATAGTACACGTTCTTACTCCCCAAGTAGAAGTGTAAGGTTTTCATCTGTAGGTCCTAAATGACTAGATAATAAAATAGTTAGGACCTTGAAAGTAAATGGTAGTGAAGTTGATTTCACATTTGATATGGGTGCTGATGTTTCTACCTTGACTGTTAAGACATCAAGTAAACTTGGTTTAAATCTGAAAGAGCCAGATCGACACCTCAGTGGTGCTGATGGTTCACGTCTTAAAGTTCTAGGGTTTAGTAAAGTGAATATAGAGAGCTCATACCGTACTACTGATGCTCCTGTATATGTGTTGAAAGGTTCTAGGTGCAACCTTTTAGGAATGACAGAACTTAACAATCCTAATTTACTCGCTGTCATTAATGGCATGTGTTCGGACAATTTTGATCCTATTAGAAAATTTCCTAAAGTGTTTGAAGGCTTGGATACTATGCCTGGTATGTTTTCCATCAGCTTGAGAAGTGAGGCGGAACCCGTCAGGTTGTATTCCCCAAGATCAATTGCAGCTGGGTTAAGATCTCAGGCTAAGAAAGAGCTTGATAAAATGCTCACTGATAAGGTTATAGAAAAAGTAGAAATACCTACTGATTGGTGCTCGGGTCTAACAATAGCTCCGAAATCTGGTGGTCAAATCATAATGTGTGTGGATTTAACTAATTTAAATAAAGGAGTTAAAAGGGAAATTTACCCTTTACTTAAGATCTCAGATATGTTATGCAAACTGTCTAAAGGCGCCATGTTTTCAAAGCTTGATGCCAACTTGGGTTTTTGGCAGGTGAGATTAGACCCTAAAAGTAAATTATTGACTACGTTTGTAACACTGTGGGGACGGTTTTGCTTTAGGCGAATGCCTTTTGGAATTTCCTCAGCTCCAGAATACTTTCAAAGAGCAATGGAAAAAATATTGGATGGTTTGAAAGGCATTATCTGTTTAATGGATGACATATTAGTGTATGGTTCTGACCCATCACAACATTGGGCGAGACTTCGCAAAGTTTTGGAAAAAATAGAATGTTCTGGGATGACCTTGAGAAAGGAAAAATGTGAATTTGGTTTAACGGAAGTAAAATTTCTTGGACATGTAGTTAGTGGCAGTACTATCAAGCCAGATCCTGGTAAGATAGAAGCTATAGTTAACATGTTACCGTCTTCAAACAAAACCAAAGCGAGACGTTTCACCGGTATGGTTAATTACCTAATGAAGTTTAGCAGGAAACTAGATGAACCTTGTACTCCTATTTATAAAGTTTCAGGCTCTAGGTCTGAATGGTATTGTGGGCCTGATCAACCACAGGCTTTTGAAGACATTAAAAAAAATGTCTAAAAAACCAGTTCTATGTACGTTTGATCTAAGAGCTAAACATCGGGTGTCTGCGGATGCCAGTAAAAACGCTCTTGGTGCCGTTTTATTGCAACTAGCTGGTGAAAACATATGGCAACCAGTTGAGTATGCATCACGGAAAATGTCAGAAACGGAAACTCGGTATGCTATAGTTGAAAAAGAAGCCTTAGCAATTACATGGGCATGTGAAAAGTTTGACTACTACTTAGTAGGACGGAAATTTGAAATAGAGTCAGATCACAAACCTTTGATCTCGATTCTAGGTGAAAAAGATCTCTCATGCTTACTAGCGAGAGTACAACGGTTTAAGTTAAGGCTGATGCGGTATGATTACAATATTTTTCATACAGCAGGTAAGGATATGTATTTAGCTGATTCTTTGAGTCGCCCTAACAGCGATACATGTGGTGAGACCAAGTCTAAGAGTGACTTGATAGAAGCTTATGTGCACAGCATAGTCTCTTCCAGCACTCTTACAGATGTGAGGGAGGAGGCCGTGGTCAGCGCTATGGCTAATGACGAGTGTGGTAGTCTGTGTATGGAATATTTGATAAAGGGATGGCCAGATAAACATGGCTGTTTACAAGGTGAAATGTCTAATTTATACACAGCTAGAAATAGCTTGTGTGTATATGGAGGCATGTTGTATAATTCTAGGATATATATACCAAAGTCTTAAAGATCTAAATACCTAGAGTTATGCCATGAGGGACACCAAGGCGTCACTAAATGTCGTAGGAGAGCTCAACACTACTTTTGGTGGCCGGGTTGTTCTGGTGATATTGAAGAATTCATAAGTAAATGTAATGTTTGTATTGTGCATTCGCAAATAAAACATCAGCCTATGCATGAGTCAACGTTACCTTCCAGACCATGGGAGGTTATCGGTTCAGATTTGTTTGTTCTAGAGAATAGTGTGTTTATAGTGGCAGTTGACAATTACTCCAAGTGGATAGAGGCGTTACCCGTGGCCTCACAAACACCTGGAGCAACAATTACTGTTATGAGAGAATTGTTTTCTCGGTTTGGCATACCTAACATAGTTAGGTAAGATAATGGAAGGTGCTTTGATAGCAAGGAATTTAGGAAGTTTGCTGAGGATCAAGGGTTTAGTTTAATTACTAGCAGTCCTAGATACCTTTGTTCTAATGGTATGGCAGAAAACGCTGTAAAAATTGTCAAGTCTATGGAAAAAAACTACTGACAAATATGCGGCGTTAATGGCTTATCGTACTACACCATTACCATCGGGGTTCACCTCTAGTGAACTTATGTTTGGTAGGGCAGTGAGGTCTAAATTGGGCATACCATGTGAATGTGACATTGATTATGGTCAGTTTGAGGAATTGGAGAATTCTCGCATAAAGAATTTAAAACGTAAATGGGACAAGAAATATAGAGTTTCTTTGTCAAGTAAACTGAGCCCATGTCAGACGGTCTTTGTTAGGGCACCTACAGACCCAGGGTCGAAAGGTATTGTACTGAGAGAGGATAACTCTCCAGATAGTTATTGGGTGCGGGTCGGACAAAGTGAGATCTGTAGAAATAGAAAACACCTCTTTGTACTTCTGAAGGGGAGAGTATGGAGAGTGATGATATGGAAGATCTACCAACTTTAGTTAAAGAGTCGGTAGGACAAAGTATGAGTGTGACACCTCCCCCAGATATGTGGGAGGATGACACTACAGCTGGTTCAACCAGTCAGAATGTGAGTGATAGTGTTTATTAACACTCAACTTGTACATTATGGTTTCAGATACTTTACTGAGTTATACATATCAGTGCTGATGTCTGTTGCCTCTGGTGGAGGAGGACCCGGAGACGGGAATCGGCCTGGTGACAGGAAAGGAGTGGACAGACACCCCCCTAAGACTACCGGCCAAGCCGGTGAGGCTGCGCAAAAGCCTAAAGGAAAGGCCAGACAGGTCTGCGGCAAGGAGGGCAAGCTGTTCTGGTGGTTCTGCGGGTGTAAGAAGGACCACTACGCAATAGATTGCCCTAGCGACTATTGCAGGAAGTGCGGAGAAAAGGGCCATTGGGCAAAGGAGTGTAAGGAATCTGTGTGCAGCTACTGTGGGGAAGTAGGGCACCTGATGACGAAGTGCACGGCAGGAGGAGCCTCTTTCACCAGGAAAGAAAGAAAGCTCCCGGAAGAGAGTAGAGCTAGTACCAGCTCTGAAGATATGGCTCCCAAGCCTAAGATACCCACCCGTGGCATTAGCTACGCGGCCGCAGCATGTGGTAAGGCAGTTAGGCGACCTGTGGTCGATAAGGTCCAGTCATTTTTGGCTAATATCCAGTTTGACTTTCTGTCACAGGAGGTTGTTGCCAGGAAAGCTGACATCACTAGACGCAGGAAGGAGGCCCTAGCTGCCTACCATAGGACTCTTGTCCAGCTTCAAGAGGAGGACGACTTGGTCCGCCAGCTTGATGCTGATCGCCAGATGTCCGAGGCTCTGGATAGCTTGAAAAAGCTTACCCAGAAGGTTTCAGGTACCGCTGCTAAGGTTTGTAAGAGTGGTGGATGTGCTAAGGGCAACAAGGCATTTGCAAATGGCAACACGGGCAAAAGCCAAGATGCACCGGTTAGCAAAGCGGTTGACGAGGGTGGCGTTGGTGACAAGGTCGGTGGGGCTAATGAGACCAATGAATCGTGCACCAGTTCACAGAGATCCTGGGCCGATGAGGTAGAGGCTGCAGTGGACACTGAGCAGAAGGAACAGGAGATGCCTGTGACTGCCAGTGACAGTGAAATGGACAGAGCGCCAGTTCACAGAGACTCTCACACTAGTGAGAATACGGAGACTTTGCCTACGGAGGCACTGCTTATGGAGCCAAGCTTCGGCGAGGCTGAGTTTGTAGGTAATGGAGACCCTAGTGAGGAAGAGGCAAACATGGATGGCGATGGTGAAGGGACGGTGTTCATGGAAGTCGCTGAGAACGGGGAAGGCTAACTCCTGAGCTGTGAGTACCCGGTTTTAGGTAACAATGAGTTTCTGTGAGGTTACCAATGAAGACCTGATGGACGCCGATAACCTCGGTGAAGATTCTTGAACCAGGAAAACCGGTGTATGTGTAAGGAAGGGTTCTGGTACTTCCCAAAGGAACAATCGCAAATCAAAGGTACATTCCTTTTATTTGCAACCCATCTTCCTTAAATGCGTTCAGGTCTTTGTGCTTGTTGGTTGCGCCCGTTTAACCAACTTGAAAAGAAAGGGCATGTTGTATATGCAAGCGTCTGCCTCGTGCCCACTCGTAGTGCAGGACCTTAGGTTACATATGCCAGCCCGGCATTGAGAGGTCGCACCGCAAGTACGTGGACCTATAAGAGTCAACCATGTGGATGACTACCGAAGCTATATAAGCATATGACGGATTGCAGACGAGGCTTTTTCCCTTGTAGATTTATTGGTGAGTGCACTTATTTAACATAGAGTGCATTCAACCCTGCTCTTTCACATGGTCTTGTTTATTTTTGTGTCTGATCAATTATAAAGCCAGAATTGCCATTTAACTCTATCCTTATCGGTGGTTGCTATGGAATTTTTCATAACCCAAGGTCGTAAGGATAGGCTCTAATTGCGGATGCGCGCATGTATGTGGCTATTTGCTGTTTTTTCTGCCTCAAGCTAAAACAAAACGGAACTGTCGATAAAATTATGGCTAGTTGATGCTAACAATTTAGATGAGTATTTCTACTTAGAATCTAAGTCAGCTGCATCAGATCATAGTGAAAGCAATGATAAGGATTGTTATAATAGAAGAATCTTGGAAATTCAGCTGCTTACGCAATATTTGGCTGCTAACGATAATGAAAGTAATAACGATCATCCTAATGAATTAAATCAAATTACAGAGAATAACAATCAGCCTATCACTGCTGATAACATTCCCATTCTAGCTGTTGACATCAAACTAATAAGTGGATGCAAATTTAGGGAATTCTGCGCTAGTTTTATGTCATCTGAACAAATAAACCTCACTAGAACGGTGTATCAAGGATAACCGAAGGAAACATTAGATGTGGTTGTGTTGATACAAATTGCCACTAACATAACAAGCAAACCCCTTCAAGGTGCTACAATAAAGCTCTGCAGTGCACTCTGTGCTACACTCTGAGTGTGAAACTACATACAAAGAGCTCTAGATTGAATGGTCACTTGATGAGTTGGGTTGATATTTCCGCATCCTGATGCCCTATGTGGTCACCTTTCATTGACCTTATGTATAGGTGGACAACTCCGAATACACTTCCAACACTTTAATAAGTCGTTAGATTGTCATTATATGCAGTCATAGCAATATAGCTTGATGAGAAGGGCCCAGTTTGAAACATACCCTTTTAATGAAAATCTTCAGTACGGTAAGCTTTTAGCGACCTATATTGTTGACCTTACCATGACCTTTGGGAGGTCAACTGTCTATCGGATGTGAATAAAAATGCAACCATCAGTTTTTTCATGGCTTTAATGTGTAGAATGCCAGGTTTCATCAATATAGGTTGAGATTAAGTGGTTGGTTGCTATGGCAATTTGATTTGTAAACAAATACCGTGTACCCTCGAGATACGATTACCCTGATATACGATTTTTTCACCTTACGAAGTTAAACATTGTGATATCTTCACCTCGCTATACGAATTTTATTTCACCACACGATTTTGAGAAAAGTTTCGCCCGAGTTAAAATTTGGTGGTCGGTGTGCTCATAACGTGTCGAAAAAAGACACCGAAATATAGTTTGCCGAAAACATTTTCAGAACGTTTAGAAGAGACGTGATGATCGACTTCTCTCATGTCAGCATTCCGCATGGAAAATTTTGTGTAAAATACACAAGCGAGAGCAAATTATTCATTTGTAGCGTTATTATATCTTTTACTATAAACTTTCAAGTCAGCATACGTATATAAATACAAGTATATACATTTAATTTGTTAGCTATGGAATCTGAGACCGATACAAACGTTACAAAACAAAGGAAAAATGATTTCTATGTCAACAAAGTTGGATGTCGTGAATAAGAAAGCAGCCGTATTATTAACGTTGTCAAGGAATATGATCGCAACCAATCAGCATTTGCAATTACTATTAAAACAAGAACTCCATTAAAGCAAGCACAAGAAAGAGCTTCCGACTGAAGATTTGAATGAGCTAGGTCATGCACGCGATCAGCATTCAAAAGGAGCAACTATTTAGTATAGGAGAGGAAGTAGAAGATACAGAAAACCCCACAATGGCAGAAATATTTCAAGTGTTTAATTTACTGATGCGGACTGGTACATTAAAACAATGCATGTACACTATATATAATATTTATCTCATGTGTGGCATGTTTTTCATATTTTATTTGTTTCCTTTTGATTTTGTTGGTTGTTGGTTTGTTTGATTTTTGATTCGTTGGTTCTGAGTTCTGGCCGAAATCACGAAAAACGCAGAATTAATCGGTCGAAATTCACTAATTATTTGAGTTGTGCATGCCCACCGAATTCGTCGACGAAACGCTTTCAACAGATTAAACAAATTAATAGCGAGCACGATTCTAGCCGCTTTAGCAATTATATAGTCCAAGACATGTTTCGCGACACACAATAAAAGTACGAAAGCAATTCAACATAGAACACACGATGTAACTGTTTAAGTTGCGCTATTGTTGGTTAGCGTGCACGAATCTAGCAAATTTTAAGATATATGTAGTCCGAAAACATAATGCCACACGCAAGATGCAACCGACTTGATTGCGCTAAAGATGGCAACATTTTCTACCACAAAACTTTTGCTGCTAAAAAGGAAATATAATTAAAAAATAAACAATTTGTAGCTATAGCGTCCAAACAATAAATACATACAATAACGCAATTTAAACAGTTGCATCGTGTGTACTATGCTGAATTGCACTTATACTTTTATTGTGCGTCATTATACGTCTCTTGGACTATACTAATTGCAAAAACTGCTGGAATCGTGCTCGCTAGCACGATTCTAGCAGCGCAAAATAACTCTGTGTTTCAATCATTTCGTGATTTTGGTTAGAACCAAAGAAAAATTTGTTACGCGTAGCCGTACCTTTACTAGCTTATTATTTGTCCATAAATCACCACGTTCAACCGAAGCTACTAGTTTTGGTTTGAAGCATCTGGCCCAGCATTTATAGACTGCCATATAATTAGAGTAAACCGCAATAAAAAGGCCACGACATTGACAGCAGATCCGTTTCCAAGTCTGTGACTGACAGTGATTATGAAAGACAATCTCGGTCTATTTTCAGTACAAGAAATGTAGCCCTAAAAACCTATGACGGCTGTCATTCTTCGCGGAGTAATGAGCTGCACTCCCAAACATCACTAATAAGTTTTTGAAGGTCGCTGGTTGAGCCATGCTTTTGGTTAGCAGAAGTTCAAACTGAGCAAGTTTCAGGTTTTTAACGCAACCCAGTGCCACCAGAATGGATATTTGGGGGTCCTACCACTCAAAGTTGTCGTCAGAATAGTCACTTTTAAAGTCACTGTCGTCACTTTTAAAATCACTGTCATCTTTTTTAAGTTGGTAACCAAAACAACCTTTTTCTTCACATTCGTAATTTTAATACAGATATCTATTCTGGTGGCACTGGATTGCGTTAAAAATCTGAAGCTCGCTCAGTTTGAACTTCTGCTAACCAAAAGCATGGCTCAACCAGCGACCTTCACAAACATATTACTGATGTTTGGGAGCATTGCTGATTACTCTGCGAAGAGTGACAGCCGTCTTAGGTTTTTAGGGCTATATCTCTTGCACTGAAAATAGACCGAGATTGTCTTTAATAATCACTGTCAGTCACAGACTTGGAAACGGATTTGCTGTCAATGTCGTGGCATTTCATTGCTTTAATTATTTGGCAGTCTATAAATGCTGAGCCAGATGCTTCAAACCAAAACTAGTGAAGTTTCGGTTGACCGCGGTGATTTATGAACAAATAAGTTAATAAAGGTACGGCTACACGTAACAAAATTTCCGTTGGTTCTAACCAAAATCACGAAATGATTGAAACAGAATTATTCTGCGCTGCGAGAATCGTGCTAGCGAGCACGATTCCAGCAGCTTTTGCTTTTAGTATAGTCCAAGAGACGTATAATGACACACAATAAAAGTATAAGTGCAATTCAACATAGTACACACGACGCAACTGCTTAGATTGCGTTATTGAATGTATATATTGTTTGGACGCTGTAGCTACAAATTGTTTATTTTTTATTTATATTTCCTTTTTAGCAGCAAAAGTTTTGTGGTAGAAATGTTGACATCTCTAACGCAATTAAGTCAGTTGCATCGTATTTACTATCATAACTTTCTGTAATATTTTTCTTCTGTGTCGCATTACGTTCTCGGACTACATGTATCTTAAAATTTGCTAGAGTCGTGCTCACTAACCAACAATAGCGCGACTTAAACAGTTACATCATGTGTTCTATGTTGAAATGCTTTTGTATTTTTATTGTGTTTCGCGATACATGTCTTGGACTATACTAATTGCTAAAGCTGCTAGAACCGTGCTCGCTAATAATTTGTTAAATCTATTAAAAGCTTTTCGTCGACGAACTCGGTGGGCATGCACAGCTCAAATAATTCTGTGAATTTCGACTGATTAAATCTGCGTTTTTCGTGATTTCGGCCAGAACTCAGAACCAACGAAAATTTGTTGCGTGCAGCCGTACTTTTAGTAATCCTACTTACACAATCATCGTCACCTACATTGATAAATGGTTGTCTCGTCTGTCACTTTTTAAATATCCCTGTCGTCGGGTCGTCAGAATCGTCACAAAACATGGGAGGACCCCCGTATTTGTATTAAAATAATGAATGTGAAGAAAGAGGTGGTTTTGGTTACCAACTTGAAAAAGGTGACAGTGACTTTAAAAGTGACGACAGTGATTTTAAAAGTGACGACAGTGATTTTAAAAGTGACGACAGTGATTTTAAAAGTGACTATTCTGACGACAACTTTGTGTGGTGGGATACCACAATTCATCGTATGTGTGTAACTTATATAACTAACTACTCAAGATAGATGATGCATTTACATTACTTTCTGAAACTTGTTAAAGCCTTTTCCTCTAGGGTATAAATACGTACAAACTTTTTACGTATGGTTATATTGATTCTTGTGCACATTTCATACAAGAAAAACTACTGTAGCAACTTCTCTGGATCCTTCTACAAGCTTTAGCTAGCTAGCAGTTTTCTGCATTGCACCAGAATTTTTTTCTTTTAAACCCGAAAAAAAAACTGGACAGGGCTAGACAACCTTCTTTAGCTTGCTAAAAATTCCATTTTAATACGTATTAAATTAATCTTCAAGTGTACAGCAACATAATTAGCATTGATACGTTTTTTCCTCCTTTCTGCTTTATTCGCTACAATATACCAGCTAAAGTCACGTTACTCCAAAGGTATGTACGTCCTGTATAGTAAATAAAATTTCATTTTTCTTTTCGGTAGCCATTAAATGGTCAGGTGCGTGAGAGGCCGCTTCTGATAACTGCATCGCTCGGCCTTATTGAATTCTGGTTGAAAAAGGTTCAACCAACCACGCTAAATTTTATAATGAAAGTGAAGACAGAAACTTATGAAGGATAAAATTGCGTGGTAACAGTTGAAATTCATTAACATAGTTCAAATACATACAAAAACATGGTTTTAAGGGTGAGTTTGGCGAGCTAAACTTATTTGACGTGAATTCAACGTTTATGTTATGCGTACCTTTTGAAGGTAAGAACTTGTTACCGTACGATCTGCATTTGGTACACAGATTACAATTTTACAGTGTTGCAGATTATAATCACTAGGCGCACTTAACACAATGCAGCTACTGTAGGTAACTATAGTTACTAAAGTTAACATACTATTTTGTTACTAATTTTAATATGTACAGCATTTTTATAAAATTTTGAACGATTTTTACCTTCTTTTTTCATTGTATAATTACAATGGTTTCTATACCCCGGCATACAATTTTTTCGCTATACGATGCCAGCCTGGGAACGGATTAGCATCGTATCTCGAGGGAGCACTGTACCATGATTTACAATTCATGAATCGTCAACTTTATCCTGCTTAAACTCAAAACAACAGTTTTAATTCATCACGAGACCTTCTCTACTAAATCTTGCAAAACCTGGGCATATATAATCCGATTTAAAATCCTCAGAATTTGCTGATTTTAAAGCTTTAAATAACTCAAAAATGTAGTTTTAGCATGATTGTACATTTAGGACCCAGGCAGTGATACTTGACTGCCTGGGTTACATTTCTTTATTTCGCTCCAGTTTGCAGAGAACTTCCAGTCGCGTGAATGCTAATGATTGCTTTTTGTTACATATCGCTGTATGTTCAAACAGTTTATCAGCATATGTTTTTTGTCCAAATACCGAAGGTTTTTAAATTTTCTAGAACATTAGCCAGATTTCTTTACATCTTATCTAAAAGCTAGGGCGGAACTACAATGCCCCTTTATGACAAGAATATTTCTTTATTTCACTCCAGTTTGCGGAAAGCTGAAAAACTTCCAGACGCGTAAATGCTAATGCTTGCTTTCTGTTACATAGCGCTGTCAAAACCATTCTACATTAACAACCTTATTTGTAATTCTGACACAAGTTGTCTTCTCCTGAATGTTTGTAAAATTGTCTCTCAGTTCAGTAGTTGCCTTGCTTGTGCACCAATATTTGTTCTTTTGTAGTGTAAGTGTTAGCCACTTTTCTTTTACTGGTGTATAGCCTCTCTCGAGCGTCAATTTCAAATTTTGTATGCAATCTCAAATATCGTCATTGTATCAACAATAGGTTGGCATATCTCAGGCTTCAATATAGTTGATATTTAGCAATAACAAGCCTCACTTGGGCGTAAAACAAATGAATAAAGAATTGTCCAAATAGCTCGCAGTATAATAAATATATCGTCAACATGATAGCAATCAAAGATTGTCCTCAGAAACGCATCAGTATAATAGTAGAACTCAACCAAACAGCCTTATCTCCTTCCTCTCGTTCTCTCACATACTCTGATTTAATCACTTTCAGAGGCTTCTTATACACAAGCTGTTTGAGAATAATAACTTTTAATTGGTTTCTTGTCAGCATTTTGCAAACTGCAATTGCTGATTAGGCATATCGCAACAGATCAGCTGTGATGGAGCCAACAGATAAGGTGTGATGGAGCGCATGAGCTCATCTTTCTGAAAAGCACATGATGTTTGAAAAACAGCCAAATTTCCAAGTGTTGAATTTATGAAAATGTCTATCTCTTTTGTTTTTAGATTTAAAATTCTGGAGTATGTATTGTTGAAATTACTTCATGCAAATGGTGCTACTTCACTGACTGTACAACTACCTTTATTGAACACACACTAGCATGTGCACTATACAAAGCATAAAATAACGGTAACAGCAGGATATGGTGTAAGAAAAGGAAAAACAATCAAGATGCAATTGTCATCGACCACAAATGTTTATGTGCAGTCATAGGGTCAAACATCAGACTAGCGAGCTAATTATTGTGGTGGATTTGCCACCAAGTAAATAACGTTTTTTTTATATTATTATAGGGAGTTGTGCCCTATTTTATCTTTTTCCCGATTAGCCATGCCCTCATGGGCTGGCCTTATGTTCCACTAATTTGCATATCTTATAGTATATAAAGGAAGGCAGCAGCCTTATTTCGTTCAGAAATACATGTTGTTCCATGAACCATTTCTCTCTTCAGTTTTTCTGATAAGGAGAATTACTTGATTTATTGCAAGTATCTCGGCATTTTGCCTCTAAGCGCTGCTCGGTATATCAGGACAAGTCGACCTGTCGACCTCTACTGGCTGTCGACCCTGTCGACCTTGCTGTAGACTGTCGACCAGGGGTCGACCCCTGTCTAGAGACGAGCAATTGTGTTGCCTATAGCGTAAGACGTCTCGTACACTGCTGTGTGTTGGTGACGCAATCTAACGTAAGGTTGCCCGAGTTGGTGACATGGGACCTGTAGCATAAGACATTTCGTATGCCGCTGCGTGTTGGTAACTCGGCCCAACGCAGTGCTACCCGAAGTTAGTAATTGGTTGTCACCTGTAGCGTAAGACGTCTCGTACGCCGCTGCGTGTTAGTGATTCAGTCCAACGCAGTGCTCCCTGAATTAGGGATGGTTGTTACCTTTAGTGTAAGACGTTTTGTACGCCGCTACGTGTTGGTGGCTCAATCCAACACAATATAAAACTACACAGCTCACTTGGTTTTAAATTCAGTCAGTTGTAATTTAACATTCAACAAGTAACAAACTGTTCACGAAGTACTGGCTTAGTCAATATGTCGGCCAGCATTTGTTTAAAAAGTACGTAGCAAGTTTTTATGTCACCTCGTTCAATAGCTTCTCAAATAACATAGTACTTGATGTCTATATGTTTTGTACGATAGTTAGAAGTATTATTGTTAGCGATTAATATAGCAGCTTGATTATTAAAGTAGACCATAAGTCCTTGTCGATGTGTTATTTGTGATACCCTAGGACACTTAAGTATTCGCGGCATCTAACTTTCGCGTTTTCGCGGAGTCATCATCACGCGAAAAATTCATGCGCGAAACTAAACTATCATAACGAACTAGCGAAAATTCGAAATTAAATAGCTATGTTCTACACAGGCCTGTATTCACTGGTTGCAAGTTGGGGGGCTAATGTTAGACGACTAGTTATGAACATCTGGGGTGTGGAGGAGGAGGGGGGGGGTGCTGTAAGCTCCCAACAGGTTTCTCTTATGTAGGGCCTCAGCCGGGCCTCTCACGTGAAGTTTTAAAAAATTTTATTGGCATGTATCAACATTTTTCTATTTTTTGAGATTTGCTTTGTTTTAGCTGATGTGACTGACAAAACGTTTTAAAATTAAAACAGGCAAAACTTGTATGCAGTTAAAAAGCTCAGAAAGAAGACATCTTTTTCTTTTAAGCGTTTTAACAAATATCATTTTTGCCGATTTTATTTCAAGTTCATTAAGTAGGATATGGGCAAGCAGATGTTTGCTAAAACTTGATATTTTGCAAACCTTTATAAAAGTCGTTAACAAGAATATTTTGCCGCTGATGAAGATAATAATGACGCCTAAGAACTACTAAAAGTTGATGTTTGTATCTATGGCTTCGAATAAAGTGATATTCTACAGCGATAAAAACCTTTCTATAGCCGTTGGACTATGAAATTCCTAAAAAGTTGGGGCGTCTTAGCCGGCCAGCTGTCCAAGGGAATACGGCCCTGTAGTTCATTGATATCCACAACAAAATCGTGATATTAGAAATGCAGATAATTTTGTGTATGATTGAGCTCATTGGGAAATTTCTAGTAAATTCGTTAATACACCGAATGAACAGCATGGCAAAGCAAATTAAGATAACTAGTTTTTTTGGAAAAGCCAAGGCAAACGAAGAAGATGATGATAGTTTAGTCACCGAATTTGTAACTGATGAGGATGAAAGTCTGGTAGGTGAAGTCATACAATTAAATAATACTTATTGTAGTGATGAATTTTACTGCCAACCAAAAACGATAACAACCCTCACCAGGTCCAACCACGTTATACAATTCTGGTTGTGATGTTGGTTGTTATCTATTTTCTTTTTTATGAGACATGTACTGTATTTGATTTTTGTTTAATTTGAAATATTGTGAACTCAAAACGTGCCATGGCCATCGCTTGCTATAAATACTTGAGATCTAATATTGGTACCATATCGGTCACGACGGAAAGGACCGAGACGTCATTGATAGTCCAAGACACAAATGGCAGCAAGCGATCACGTTGAATTATCGATTTCTGCCATACATTTATACCTGCGGGTTACAAATACAAACTAGTCGCAAATATAAAAACTTTTTTTACTAGAGGACCGGACCTGAGGAATCTAATTTGTTTGTTCCACTGTATTTATTTTCACATCACTATATTTTCGCACTCATCAGAGCTGCGAAATTAAGTTGCAGCGAAATTTTACTCTGTGGGCTACTCACGAAACTAAATACTAGCGAAATATAAGTGTCCTAGGGTAGAAGCTTTTGCAGCCATACACCTTCTTATGCAGCATCAAATAAGGCAACATACGCAGCCTCAGCTGTAGACACAACGAATATACCTTGGCGTTTACTAAGCAAACTGGTCAGCCCTCCTGCCAGTAAAAACACGTTCCCCCGTGGTTGAATGACAACTGTCTAAGTCACCTGTCTAATCTGCATCACTGTAGCATACAATGTCAGTGTTTTCAAATGCCTTGCGATAGACGAGTTTGTGGTCAGCTGTGCCTTTCAAGTATCTATAGGGGAGACGGGGGCACCTTGGGACACAAGCACTGTGAGACAGTGCCATTTTTGGGAGTTGTGTTCTGTTCTCAATCTTTAGCGTGGGAAAACTTACAGGAAATTACATCATAGGGAAGCCATTTTGTTCTCATCTCCATGCTGGACCTATTTTAGACAAGGTGAGTAAAAATGTAGATTTTCACCAAAAAAGTAAATATTTGCACCCAGGGAAAATGTTTCATAAATGGCACTAGAATTTGTATGACCAAATGTTAAGAATGCTAGTCATAGTAGCTTTTTATGCAGAACTCCCCTATATATTACAAGTGTAGCCACTGTTTTTTTCTGGGAGATATGACACCAAAGCCAATTTATCATCAGGCGGGGCAAGTGGGACAAAAGCTGGCGGGGCACTGTGGGACGCGTCCCACTGTGCCCCGTTGCGTGTCCCGCTGTGCCCCGAACATTATTTTATGTAAGCCGTGATGATAATATTGTAGGAACCATGGTTCGAAACAGAAAAACCAGCGCCAAAGGAAAGATTGCTGATTCAGTGTTTGAATTAGCTATCAAAGAAGTTATTGATGGCAAGCTAAGCCTAAGAGCCGCATCTGAAAGTTATGTCATTCCGAAGTCAACCCTGGCAAGAGCGGTGACGAAGCGACGTAAGGCTGGAGAAGCTAGTGTTACATACCAACCACGTTGGGACAACAGACGTGTGTTTTCCACAGAACACGAAGTAATGCTGGAGTCATACCTTGTTGAGGGAGCAAAACACCACGCAGGCCTCACCAAAGTCATGATGCGCCAATTCGTGTATGAATACGCGAAAAAACTAAATATAAAATACCCAAGCCTCTGGTATAAAAACGAGAAAGCAGGTTAGTACCTGATTTATAAAAAAAACTAGTCTAATAGCCCTATCTGCTTCTCCCTATCTCTGTTCTTTAGAATGACCTGAAGAAAAGAGTAGAAAACAAACAGATTAAATAAAAATATTCATACCGTTTTAATAAATCTGAATGTAGCCTTATAAATATCTAGGCCTATGTGCATAGTAGGCCGTTAAATTGAGGTCTATGGTTGTTCATTGAAGAAAGCTCATTTTGTGATTTCAGGGGAGGACTGGATATACTCTTTTATGAAAAGGCATCCCAACTTGTCAGTTCGCACACCCGAAGCTACGAGTCTGAGTCGGGCCACTAGCTTTAATCGAAGTAATGTATCGACATTTTTTGTTAACCTAGAAGCTGTACTTCTGAAGTATAAATTTGAGGCCAATCAAATTTACAATATGGATGAAACGGCTCTGACTACCGTTCACAAGCCTCCTAAAGTTATTGCACGCAAAAACTCCAAACAAGTTGGTCTCGCTACCTCTGCTGAAAGAGGTACTCTTGTAACACTTGTTGGTTCCATTAATGCTCAAGGTTCCTTTATCCCACCATTCCTCATATTCCCACGAGTCAACTTCAAGAATTCCATGCTAAATGGCACCCCACCTGGAAGCAGAGGTGCCGCTCATGTATCTGGTTGGATGAATCAGGAGATATTTCTACAATGGATGGAGCACTTTGCTAAGCATGCTAAATGTTCTCATCAGCATCCCGTGCTGCTACTCATGGACAATCATACAAGCCATGTATCTATTTCAGCCATAGAGTCCGCTAAAGAGAAAGGCATTATTTTACTAACGTTCCCTCCCCATTGTAGTCACAAGCTACAGCCTTTAGACCGCACCGTTTATGGCCCCCTAAAGCGCTACTACAATGACAGCTGTACGCGCTGGATGTTGAATAATCCTGCCCGGACAATATCCATACATGAGATCGGCGCCTTACTCGGTGAGAGCTTCAACAGGGCATTTAATCCATCGAATATCTTATCCGGTTTTCGTGTGTCTGGTGTCTTTCCGTATAAGCCAGACATTTTTGGTGACGACATGTATCTCGCCTCAGAAGTCACAAACCGTCCAGCTCCCGAGAACTTGGTTACATCATCTACCAGCCAGGATGATCCGATAGCAGCTCCTGCAGTGAACCAAGCACTACCAGCAGAGCCAGTCTATTCATCCCCATCAACCAGCCAAGTTGTAGCTACCCCTAAAGACCTTACACCATTAGAAGTACGGCCATTCCCGAAAGCCCCTCCACGACAAAACCAAAGAAAAAGGAAAACTGCAGTCACTAGTTTTGACAGACACCCCAGTAAAAGAAAGACTCGAAAGGGAACGCAACGAACAGAGGGCCAAGAAAACATCTAAAAGAGTGAAGAAGAAGGTTATTCAGGATGTGGAGGTCAGTGATAGCAGTGAGGATGAGCGCCAAGAGGTCGAATTGAACACTAGGCTTGAGAAAGAGGACACTAGCGAGGATGATGGAGATAATGGGGTTGTCGAAACGGACAGTGAAACGGATTCAACAGAATATAACACCGGAGATTATGTGCTTGTAAAGTTCACAGTTACTGGCAAACAGAAGCTTGTAAAGCACTATGTTGGAATCATCGTCGAGATGGAGAGTTCTGATATGACATTAAGTGTGTCGTTCTTCAAAACTGTTCCTGGTGCCAAGCCTACATTTGTTAAATCAGAGCCAGAAGACTTGGCACTAGTCGACCACAGTGACATTCTATTAAAGCTTCCATCAGCGAATATCACTGGTGGAACAAGCAGACTCTCAGAGAGAATGGCCTTCCCTATTAGTTTGGCACAATATTTCTAGATATGTGAGGATTTCCATATTTGTTTTTACCGCACTTCTCTGCTGTTTAGTTATCTTGTCTTGGTCATGTACACCTCATCACACTGTAGTTTTGTTTGTAATGTACCATACTACTAATTACTGTTCTACACTGTTTTATATTATACATTAAACTTGACTAAAATTCTTTTATGCACAATCTTTAGTGAAGACAGTAGGTAATTATATAGTCCCACAGTGCCCCGGCCGCTGTCCCAGGGTGCCCCCGATGCGGGGCACACTGGGACAGTGAACATGAGTTGGTAATTTCATTGTAAAATTTTTTTAACTATTAGCAGGGGGGAAATGTTTGGATATTTATATAGACAACATGTGAGGGTATCATCACAAGAAAATTCAGCTCATTATCAATTAAATTATTCGATGGGTTGTCAAAAGTGTAAATTTTGTCCCAGAGTGCCCCCGTCTCCCCTAGATTATTTTCCCAGCTGCCAAATGGGCTTCAGAAGGTTGAGAGTTGTATTTCGAAACAGCTTCCACTGCTTGACTTATGTCTGGGCGAGTCGCTATAGCTGCATACAGTAACTGTAGACAACCCACTAATGCCCTAAGCAATCAAACCACACTAACTAGTGATTGTGCAATTGTTCAATATAAGCAGTTTAGTTTGCTAGCTTGGCCTCAAACTATAATGGTGCGTTTATACTGGCCGATTTTGTCAAGCACCGACAAATTTGATGAGTCGGTGTCGGCATCGGTAGGTGCAAACAGAGAGATCGGTGTCGGCACCGATCAGAAAATCGGTGTCAGTGCAACCCAGCAGTGCCCGGTTGTGCCGAAAAATCAGACGCTCATCAGACAATCAGAAGCCAGGAGCCTCATTAAACTTTCCCTCACGCTCTTTCTGATAGTGAACCAGCATTGCTAACAACAATGTGAACGCGAGAGTACCAAAAAATCAAGTTAGTTCGTTGATAAAACAAGTCGATACAGACTTGTTTATAGAGGAACTAGAATTGAGGCGGCTTATTTGGAACCACTTGGAACCATTGGTTTATTTGGCTTCCAGAAGCCCACACGAAAGCTCAGGTATCTTATGTTTCGCTGGCCCAATCAATGAATTCTACTGGTAAGTTGCTGTAACTTTTATTTAAATTAAAAGTGAATAGCCAGTTGTACGACTACTACTAATACTACTACTAGTTTTACTACTACCACTATTAATATACATTCACCATTCAATCTTCTTCATTATTCATTTTATTTATTATAATTCTTCGGACGAAAGAACTGTACGTACAGTTCTTTGCTCAGACTTCTATTGCTTCATCATTCAGTCATTTTATTATAATTATTCGGACTTTCATCATTCTTTCATTGCCTCATTCATTCATTGTTTGGTATTATATTCATTCCTTGAATTATTATTCATTTAACAAAATTTGTTTATTCACTTTTCCTCATAATGATGTTGTGTAGATGTGGCATGGACATACCAACAAAATCACCATGTGTTCTGTCAGGCTTTACATGACTATTCACCAACTGTTATCAATGTCACTATATATTACTTTCTGTTTATTTTGCAGTACAACTAATGAAAGCTAAATATGCTAATCTCAGAACCTATTTTGTAAAAAAATACAAAATGGTGCAGCAGAGCAGTCGCTCTGGCGCGGGAGACGCTCAAGTGTATATGCCTTCGTGGCCATACTATGAGCGCCTACTATTTCTGAGTAGCACTGTAAATATACATGAAACTATATCTTCCATTGCACCACAGCCAGAGCCTGTAGTGGAGGATAACCTGCCTGTAAGTCTAGTATGTTCCTGTAATATTAATATATATGTGATAAGCTTTCAGTGTGTCAATGTTCTTGCATGAGTAATTGCTGATAATGAATCCATGCTTTGTTGAATCAATGTCTTTTCCTTTTAGGACTCTGATGATAATGATGATACGCTCAGTACAGCAAGTACCTCAGCACCACCATCTGCCTCAGGGGGCTCTGTTGCAGCTTCTACTGTAGCTGGATGAAGTGGTCGGAAAAGATCAAAGCCTACTTCTGCGACCGCTGCTGTTGCTGAACAAATGACCTCCACATTCCGAGATATTGTGGAGGAGAAGAAGACCACTAATGAGGATTCACATTTCGGAGCAAATGTTGCGACTCAGATCAACTCATTACCAACACCATTCCAGAGGTCAACTGCCATGGTACAAATCCAGCAGCTCCTTCACAACATCGCTTTCAATATCACAGATACTCAACAATCCCCCTACAGCCAGCAACAATCCCAGTTCAATCCTGTCCCAATCCAGTTCAATTATGGCTCAGCCCAATCACATGTAACTCAAGCTCAATTATCCCAATTCAATCTAGGCCCATCACAAACAACCCAAACCCAATCACCCCCATTCAATCACGGCCCAGCCCAATCACATGCAACTCAAATCCAGTCACAATTCAATCATAGTCCAGCCCAATCACATTTAACTCAAACCCAATCACCCCCATTCAATCATTGACCAGCCCAATCATCCCAAAATCAAGAAATCCCTCAGTTCAATATTAGTCAAACTCAGTCACTTGCCCCTAAATCACTTTATTGTATTCCTGAGACTCCTTAAAGATATCTGAAGATGTGTATATTCGTCTTAGTGGATATTAAAATAAACATGAACATGTTCCTTGAACACATGATAACTATACTAAATGTACTATATAAACTAAATATACCACTAGACATTACCCCGTCATACAGCCCACGACCAAAGTAATAATGGAAAAAAGAAAGGGTACTGCTGCTTGTTGAAAAAGTAGTTACAAAAGGTAAGAATTCTACAAAAGTAGAATTATTTAGTTAGATGTAGGCAAAGCCTACATCTAACTAAATAATCAATGAATTCTACTGGTAAGTTGCTGTAACTTTTATTTAAATTAAAAGTGAATAGCCAGTTGTACGACTACTACTAATACTACTACTAGTTTTACTACTACCACCATCACTACTACTACCACTATTAATATACATTCATCATTCAATCTTCTTTATTATTCATTTTATTTATTATAATTCTTCGGACGAAAGAACTGTACGTACAGTTCTTTGCTCAGACTTCTATTGCTTCATCATTCAGTCATTTTATTATAATTATTCGGACTTTCATCATTCTTTCATTGCCTCATTCATTCATTGTTTGGTATTATATTCATTCCTTGAATTATTATTCATTTAACAAAATTTGTTTATTCACTTTTCCTCATAATGATGTTGTGTAGATGTGGCATGGACATACCAACAAAATCACCATGTGTTCTGTCAGGCTTTACATGACTATTCACCAACTGTTTTCAATGTCACTATATATTACTTTCTGTTTATTTTGCAGTACAACTAATGAAAGCTAAATATGCTAATCTCAGAACCTATTTTGTGAAAAAATACAAAATGGTGCAGCAGAGCAGTCGCTCTGGCGCGGGAGACGCTCAAGTGTATATGCCTTCGTGGCCATACTATGAGCGCCTACTATTTCTGAGTAGCACTGTAAATATACATGAAACTATATCTTCCATTGCACCACAGCCAGAGCCTGTAGTGGAGAATAACCTGCCTGTAAGTCTAGTATGTTCCTGTAATATTAATATATATGTGATCAGCTTTCAGTGTGTCAATGTTCTTGCATGAGTAATTGCTGATAATGAATCCATGCTTTGTTGAATCAATGTCTTTTCCTTTTAGGACTCTGATGATAATGATGATACGCTCAGTACAGCAAGTACCTCAGCACCACCATCTGCCTCAGGGGGCTCTGTTGCAGCTTCTACTGTAGCTGGATGAAATGGTCGGAAAAGATCAAAGCCTACTTCTGCGACCGCTGCTGTTGCTGAACAAATGACCTCCACATTCCGAGATATTGTGGAGGAGAAGAAGACCACTAATGAGGATTCACATTTCGGAGCAAATGTTGCGACTCAGATCAACTCATTACCAACACCATTCCAGAGGTCAACTGCCATGGTACAAATCCAGCAGCTCCTTCACAACATCGCTTTCAATATCACAGATACTCAACAATCCCCCTACACCCAGCAACAATCCCAGTTCAATCCTGTCCCAATCCAGTTCAATTATGGCTCAGCCCAATCACATGTAACTCAAGCTCAATTATCCCAATTCAATCCTGGCCCATCACAAACAACCCAAACCCAAATCCAAAGCCTACATCTACTAAATATTTCTCTGAATCAGACGAGTTGTTGTTACTATTTTGAGTAGCGAGTTGTTGAACATTAGCATTTGATGATTGCTGTGAGGACCTTCTATTTCTCCTCCTCCTCCGTAATAATTGGGAGACACGTGGACGGCCAATGCGACGACGTGGTGTTCTGGGAGGTTGTATGTTCATGGTAGTTGTCAAGTTGTTTTGAAATGAAATTCAAAAGGTCAATTATGCCAAACAAAAGGTTGTATAAAAATCAGACCTAATCTACTACTATTTCAAATCTATGTTTTACAACCATAAAATAAATATTAATTCAAGCTGTAGACCAAACCTACTGTACGTAATTTAACTAACAACAGCAATAAAGAAATATGTTTATTATATCTCTGAAATGCAATATCTAACAGGTGATACACAAATTCGCAGAATTGAACTTGACAGCCGATTAACATAGAAAACTTTTTTGCCTGGCAAGAAAAGCCACTTTGTCAGTTCGAAAAATTTGTTTGTTATTCAATACAGCCAGGAAAAATTCAGTTAGGAGTGCCACATCACACAACATTACATAGAACCACACAAAAATAAAATTAAATTTTATAAGTCACTTCTTATTAAATTTCAAACATTAATTTACAATTTAAATAATTTTTACTATATATTTATAGACTAATACTTTAAATATAATAAGTTTATTTAAGTTTTCTCACGTAACATTACACACCTATAAAACATTTACATACTCCATGAAATTTAAAGACGTAGTTGCGTCAAAAAATTCAATTTAATGAAATTAAGACCCATTAAAGGGTAAAACATCAGCTACAATTTGATGCCATTTTTGTCTTTGTAGACCGACCCTGTCCAGAGTTATACGCGTTTGAATGAGGCCCTCTTTTAAAAAGCTCACGTTCCAGCGGGTGCCTTTTTCGTGACGTCACAAGCAAGGTATCTGAAACGAAACCACGAGCAATAAATATGAGGTCGCTTCGTTAGCCAATCATGCGCGCGAAATTTTTATATAGGCCGTCATAAATGTTACCACTCGTAAAACGCGTTGTCTGTGATCTCGAAGATTCTCGTAATTAGATAATTCATTCTCATAGTTACTGATTCAACGCGTTTCAACAATTACTAAATTATACATAGTTTTAAAATGGCTTCAAGTTCGAGCGACCGCTACTCAAAGTTATCTGAGCAACTTTTAGTAAAAGATTGGAGTAGACAGCCTATGGTCAAAGCTGACAGGCGTCAGCAGCGTTTTGCTGCAGAGGAAGACAGAATGGAGGTAAATTAACTTAGAGTTCTATATCTAAGTAAATGTAATATTTTTTTAGTCATAAATACATATACCAATTAATAAAATGATAATTCTTTGCTATCTCCAATCATCGTTTCATAGCTTATCTGCCGTTTTACCTAGCTATAAATTTTTTTTCGAATTTTCTTTGGTAAATTAGAGTCATGATTACAAATTATTTTCACTCGTAGGAAGTGGGTAAAATCGATTGATCATTGCAAATCTTTAATCTCCAGAACCAAAGCTTCGAATCGTTGGCTTGGCGTACTTGTGCCTTTATTAAATGTTTATTCGTTTTTTTAAAATTACACTCACAATCTCCAATTCAACTTGCAATCCAACTCCCAATTTGGAAGCTGTCAATAGATCCGCTTTAGAATGACATATCTATGAATGACATATTTTTTGCATTTGTTTTACTGATTACAGAATGTTTATGTCGTCCCACCAGCCGAAGAAGCTTTGTCAGTGTGGAAACTGCCATAAAGGGGAAAGAGAGACTTGAATGCGTGCTGCATAAGCCATGATGTTTTGTTTGAGTTTGTTGCAGTAGATGAATTTGTCTTATTGTATCAGCTAATACTATGTGAGTGGCCACGACTTGATGAATATTTTTAATAAAAGCTTTATGCCGAGATGAAAATATTTTTGCTTGTAAAATTTATATAATAAAATAATATTGTTGAAGATAATGCAAAACATGATTTGCAGAATATTGTAGTGAATTTGATACGGTATATGGATGTCCGCAAAACTGGACAATGTGAGTTCAAATCCAGTTTGCAGCAGACTTCTCATCCTTAAAACTCTATCCCTGTCTATATTCTTTTCAAAGACGTGGCTTGCTTATTTCACTTAGGTAGTATTCAGTAAGAATACTACTAGTAAGAAACTAGTACGTAGACGGTGTAAGCAATGATATACAGCTCCGCCCCAAGGATAGGCGACATAATGTGGGCGGGGCTTATGGGAGGCTGTATATCGTTAGTATGGGTAGCAGCTGAACTGTGCTGATACAAAGACCGCGTTCTACATAAGTGACTTGACAGATTTACCGTTGACCGGTAGAATTGGTAGTCGGTACCCAAATGTGTACACAACATTTGGAGAAAGTGAGTAGAACAAATTTTCAATTTTCGTTATTTAAGGCCTTTGAAACATTCATAATAATGTATCTGTAGCAGGATTTAAAATTTTATTCTAGCCAACATGAGCAAATACAAAATAAGATATATGCCAATAGAGCCGCGTAAAACTAGACTTTTATCGCAAATACCCGATATGAATACGAGAGATAGAGACAGGTTGCCTAACGCGTGACATCATTTTGGGCAAGTCTGGGCACGTTTTGGTGGCCTGAGCATTTTTACGGCGATCAGATTTTTTCGGTTTTAATCTTCAAATATCTTGGCAATGCGATCGCGTAACACAACAAACAACATATCAACTGATAGAGAAAAAAAAAATGCTTTCTTTTACGATCAACTTAAATTTGACGCAACTACATCTTTAATGTGTAAAATGTAAATAATACCTGATTTATTATCGGTAGAACTATTAAAACTTTTCATAGTTCAAGCTGAGTAAAAGGATTTTATGCTGTGATGATGAGACACCTGAGATACATGAATATCAAAGGGGAGGATAAAATCACAAACATAAAAATCTTAAAATGGGCAGGCCTAACATCAGTGGCTGGCATCTTTAGTGTAAAAAGCCTGAGATGATTGGCATGTACACAGAGTACACAGAAAGGAACACGACCGGCTCCCATGTCAACTATTATACTGGCAACTATGTGATAGTAAAGGGAATCAAGGAAGGTTGAGACTTTGCTATGAAGATGTAGCTAAGAAGTATTTAAAATAGAGGAAGATTGTTCCAAACTCATGTCTGACAACAACTAGTCGTTTAGCTGATTGGAAATCTGCCAAATGATTCTGGATGACAAATGTCATCTAGAATTACATCACACCTATGTAAACCAAGCCAGAGGCACGATAGAAAATGCAGCCAGCCATTACAATGTCACAAGCCATGGAGCACTTGTTATGAACATGACAGCGCAGAGCCCAACTACATATCATTGCAAAACAAATGAACACAAAAACTGCCCACTAAACAACCACCAAATATTTCTATCAGAGCTTCATAATGAAGCGAGTGTTACCGGAAATAGAAAAGTTTTCAAGCGTCTTTTCAGTAAAATCTGCCTTCAATGAATATACAGACAACTAAGAGTTAAATAGCCAAGCTTTGAGCATTCCACGTGAGAATAGGAGAAGATGCTACCATGTTTCTTTCACTTATGATGCTGTAATTATCATAGAAAAAAGCCAAAGAAGGAAAACATTAGGGAAAACCATGATAAGCTTGCAACCGAATTAGCTGAAAAATTTGCAGCACAAAATGTTATAACAAACTCTATAAATCTAAACACAAGACTGAAGCAAGAATCTGAAAATATTAGTAAACACTACGCCAGCAATACTACCGTGGTCAAGGGACCATTTCCCACAATGAATGCGAGCGAACTAGAGCGGATAATACTGTCATTTGTTAGAAGCTGTAATCTTCACGAGATGTGAGGTTCTCACGGTCAAAACTAACTAACTCCATTTCATCATGACATTCATCATAACATTTACCCACATATATTAAAGAAGAACACACACAATGGCACACCCTCCACCAACAGAAAGACATTTAATAAGAAGACACACTTGGACATCAAGAATTCTCACGAACACTTAGATATTCTACTTAGGGTTGCATGACTATGGCAAAATTATTTAACCAAAGTAAATTAACTCTACCCACTTTGGCTATCCGTTTTCCGAGTTATTGGTCTGACTTGACCATAAAGTTATTTCATAGATATTAAAGCTCAATTGGTTTTGGTTTTACATTATATATATATAGCTTAAACCCTCTTCAGTCAGTTGTTCTTTCATGTCATTAGTTTATGGAGCTCCGGAGCAGTATCTACTCTATATTTCTTCTTTGCTATTTTACTCTGACATACGCCTACCTCACCTAAGGTTAGGTATCCTTTTACCGTACTTTTGTTTTATTTTGTGTCAGCTATTGTGAATTTTTAGTGATATTAACCTTGTGATTATTAACATTTGGATTAAGTAAATAACTCTGATTAGTGCGTGTACAATAACCTTCTTAATTACCTCCTTCTTGCCAATTAAATCTCACAAGTGATCAGAGCAGGCAATTCCTAAAACCAGGTCAAATCAAAGACACATAAAGGTCTCCCATATTTTTGGGAAGAACTTTACAGAGAGACTTACTAGCAACCCAAACAACAATAGAGCGAATAATCCTTTCAAAGTATCGCAGAAAATAGAAACAACCTATCCTATTTCAAAGAAAAAAAGTAGGCAAACATAAATTGTGATATAAAAGAGAAAGAAGTGGAAAAAACATAATACGGTTTGAAAAACTGAGCACTTCGGGAAGACAGGAGCAACCGAAAGTAGACACTGATGTGAAAAGAGCAACGGGTGGCATCAATGAGATATGAACATCAACTACAATTCAGCATTAAACAAAACTGATGAGACAGAAACTGGGCAAAGCGATTTCACCATTATGAAACCAACCACCTAAGAAACTGCGAATTCATGGTTTGCTTATTAATTATTGGAAAAACCAAAGGGCCTATATTTTTCAGAGCGCCACAAAGGCAATCGTGGAGACCGAAACCAATGCTATGAGCAAGAACGTGTTCCGGATATGAGATAACAATACAATAATAACAATATAGCAAGGTAGCCTGAGTTTTTAGGCTTATTACAGGTCGTAATTCTACACACAGTAATACTGCATATGAATGTAGGTACATAGATCATATGGTTACGTAATTGAACACATTCATGAAGTATGTCAAAGGAGCACGTGTGTGACTAATATAGAGGGACACTACATAAAATATTATCGCTGACTCATTTAAATAGCTATTTGTTGTACTAGTTTATACATGATTGTTGGATCATTATACGGTGTAAATAAACAATAAGAAATATTTACAGCATAGCAATGACCTTAAACCAAGTGAATACAGACCCTCTCACATCATTGACAAAATGACACAGTGATTGATCATGCTCATCGAAAAAATGTAGAAGACTATAGCCTTACAATAAAATGTCACCTTGAGCAGCTACACAACCGATCAACGTGTCAACAACCAGCAGAGCATTGTCCCCCTATGTAATGAACTTTATTACAGGAGAAAAGACCGAGATGATGGCTGCCTGTCATGTGTGGTGGCCGTAGTGAGATAGACATTGCTGTCTACGTTTTACGAAAAACCTATACTTTATTTTAGTAATCTTCGGTAGCAGTAGTTGTATGCATATCTGTATTTAGTCATTTAGTATCATCTTCCCTGTTTATTAAATAACATCTTGCCACAACTTATGTAATCGCCATCACGAGTTTGACCACGCTATCTTATGTAACACATGTTGTCGTAGGCCAACCATATAAAATGATGGCACTTTTTCTGAGATAGCAGAGTAGCCCTTGGCTGTGACGGTCCCAATCATATGCAAATACAGACTAAATCGCTTTACTCTCATGCATGATTATTTCTGAGCTTGAAAAAGGGAAATTAGCTAGTGTGCCGTGAAAGACCGGGCAGCGTCTTTTACACATGGCAAGAGCCAGCCAAAAATACATAATTACCACATACAACATCAAGCAGCAAGATGCAAATCCTTAAAAGAACTGAGGATTAGCACAATGGAGTGAGAACAAGAAACTCCAGCCATCAAGCAAGCCTACTCATCAGAAAAAATCATAAAATAAACTTAACAGAAGTGGTGAACATCCATCTTTGAAATTGTCGTGCAACTAATTGACAAAAAGATGAAGAAAAACAAGCTTAAAAAAATAATGGTTAATGACTTCTACAGCGTACTAGTCAAATATTTGGTAAAAGGCAAAATTTTGACTTAACACAAACTCTGTTCATGGGCAGGTAGGTCAGTTGGACATATATTTCATATCGGTATGGATAGATGAACGAGTTTCCTGATAAAAATCATAAAAAAATTTCTTTATCGGGCTTTTGGGAACATTCGCGATCAAACATGAATTTTTAGTATTCCCCAAACTTGTCATCAGCTACAACCTTTCCAAAGTGTACAAGAGATCCATTGGTGATATATCACTCAGAAGATGAAAGAAGTTCTCCGAGCGATTGTAATGCGCTTCCAGAAATAGCCGGATTGGATATAGTGATCAAGAGAGATCTTGTAGCTGATGTTTATTAAAATTGCATCGTAAAGAGCTTTTGGTAACAGCACCTGGGTGCAATCTTTTTGGTGGTCTCACACTTGAGGCAAGCATAGGTTAACGCTTTAAACATTTTGTCAGATTGCGTCAAGAGTTCTACGATGCCGCATAGCTGTTTCTCAAAAATCAGTTGACTGTCTATCGCAACACCTTTTGATGTTGGTGATATCTGACAAGCAAGTTACCTAACTTTACCCGCAAAGCTCATCAACTCATCACGCTGAACCATTTTTGCCCGAGGGATTACAAATCCTTAAAGAAACTGATACCAGGTGTCACAGTTGACTAACCGCTCCAGACAATGGACCATTACAACATCACTCATGGAAAAGATCAGTCAAGGACTCTACATAAACCTTGTGGCTGCACATTATTCAGTTTTCAATCATATGCCAGATAAGAGCCGCGATCAGGTGATTGCATTCATACATGTAGGTGGCATGAAAAAGAATTATTAAAGGTCGATCGTAAAACAAGAAGCTCGCGTGGAGATAAGGAACCTCGAAGCTATAGACAAAGCACTAGCAAAAAGGAGTTGATGAGTGTGATGTTGTAAATTATTACATATATATCCACAAACAATACTTGTACCTTGGAGTTATCTTAACATTTCATTTATGGTTTTACTTAGCTTGAGTTTTTAGGCTTGTTACAGATTGTAATGCTACATACGGTAATACTGCATATCTATGCAGGTAAATAGGCTATATTGTTACGTAGTAGAACACCCTGATGAAGTGTGTTAAAGGAGCACGTGTGTGACTAATATAGAGGGACACTTCATAAAATATTATCGCTGACTCATTTAAATAACTATTTGTTGTACTAGTTTATACATGATTGTTGGATCATTATACGGTGTAAATAAACAATAAGAAATATGTACAACATAACAATGAGCTTTAAGCAAGTGAATACAGACCCTCTCACATCATTGACAAAATGACAGTGATTGATCACGCTCATCAAGAAACAGGCGAGGAGAATAAAAAAAACGGGAAGAAAATTTGGAAAAAAAGAGAAACTACAGAAAAAAAGAGTACACAACCTTTGAAGGCAATTACTACAATGATTACTAGCGTTACATGCAATACTTTCCAATGAACTTTCTTGACACGAATTATCATCAACATAGAAGCGGTAACAGTCTCATCATGCAGGACAACAAGAACCACAAATAGGGGATAACTGTCAGGTAAAAAAATCGCAATATATATGTCAAGACTGTCAAACTAAAAACAATAGGTCATGAAAAAACTGTGGATTCGAATCTATGAGACCAAAAAACTCAACTTCACCGAAAAATGACTGGGCTTACTCAACATAGCCAACTACCTGCAGATTAGATGAGCCTCTTATGCTTAGCACTGCATTATCAAGACATCAGCGCACAAAAAACACACAGACAATCCCATTGATTGTGGTACAGGAAAGAACGGCTCCTCCACTAATAGTTCGCATACAGCAAAAGTATCAATGCTCCACAGATACCAGAAAACTTGCATATCTAGACCCACTGAAAATAAACAGCACTGTCTACAAAAGAATGCAACTAAATAAAAGGCCATCGAATACCAATGTGTGAAGTACATGACTCACATAACAACAAAAGTATCATTCTCCAGAGAAATCGAGACAGAAACAAAATTGAGTGACATGGCTAAGTAATTAAACAATAATGTATTGGGATGGTATGACACAAAAAAATGCTAAGCAGGTGTTTCACATGAATGTAAAGACTAAATTTTAAAGTTTTATTGGAATTCAAATTATCCACATGTTGATTCCAGTTGACTGAGCCAATGACTCTATATTGAAATCACTTTTACCCTTGTAATTTTTCAGTTTGCCCAGCCTTGGAAAACTTTGAGAAAACTATTGATAATATCATCCGAATTCTCGAGTAAAGCACTACGCACATTATTATCACTATGTGACACAAGTAGGAGCCTAGCAACTTAACCTACTCAACATTTAGCTTAAAATATATACAATTTGAGAATTCATAAAAAACTTTTGTTAATCTATGGACTATATAAATAGCATCATCCACATAATATCGCATTCGTATCATTCTAACATTCGTTATTACTAGTTACTTATCAATTAAGCTTAGCCTAGCAGACTAAATACCCTACTACCTAGTCACACACATTGCTCAACACAACCACTACCTTTGCGAATTGCATGGAAACAAGAGCAATGAAAAAACAGCACGAAGGGGAAGAAAAGAGACTACAAAATGCATAATCACATTTTGACTAAACAGTGTTCGATTTATTATTTAGCGGACCATCAACAAAAAAACAAAGAGAGCTATTTTTCCACCACCACAAAGAGTTGAAGGAGCCGAACCAACCATCATCAGCATAGTACCCAACATTATCAACATAGAGCCATGCAAGGGGACAATTTAGAAAACTACCTCAACTGATAAGAGATACTGATGGCACAATATTGCTACAGAAGCAAACAGCTTGCCATGGCCTTACCCACAAAACTAGTTGAGTTGGACGGCTTTGTAAGATAGAGGTCAAATACAATCTTATAACACTTTATTTTCTCTATCACCAGCATAGTACCCAACATTAACAACATAGCGCCATGCAAGGAGACAATTTAGAAAACTACCTCAACCGAGAGGAGATACTGATGGCACAATATTACTACAGCAGCTTGCCATGGCCTTACCCACAAAACTAGTTGAGTTAGGAGGCTTTGTAAAATAGAGGTCAAATACCATCTTATAACACTTTATTTTCTCGATCTTATTCTCGGCACTCATATCGATATCTATATATATTTCTCAAAGTAAGTCCATATGTCTGTCGACATTCTGGCTATAGCTCTATAGCTATTATTAGAATAACTACCTGGACAACAATACTGAGGCAACATCATGGAGTGCCGTCATTTTGTGTCCAGACTTTTTTATTACCCGGGCAAAGCCGGGTAGCACAGAAAATTGTTTGTATAAAATACTTATTTGACTCATGAGACTCATTTCGGAAATCCGGTTGGATGTTACCCCACAATAGATACATTAATGACATCTAGTTAGAATTGCCACCACCTAAATGATGCAATGAAGACAATCACCAACAGGTGGCACAATGTTTATGGAATCATCAAAGGAAGTCAACAAGGGTTTTCCTCTCCATGTTCTTACAATCGAATCTGTTATCTTGATCTGTTAAGTATGGTCTGAAATGGTCATCCTTCCTATCCGTTCAAGTGTTTTTGTATCTTGCTTCCTGTGCGAACAAAGGTTTTTCTATTTAATTCTTTGATATTGTAGCCACTCGGTTCTGGGACGCCTATGGTTTTGTAAATAGTATATAAGGCTGTGTTTGGGATTCATTAGTGTGCATAGACTAGTACGCAAGCTGTGAGAGCATAATACAATAAAGTTTGATGATAATCCGCAAGCTCATCTTTTATTCGATTCGAAGATAGTTGGTAGTTTAACTACATCTGCACCCAACTATTACACTGGTGTCAGAAGAAAAGCAAAAAAAGAATATGACACAGACATTAAATTATGTTGAGCAACCAGTCGTGTTGAAGGAGCAGAAGTAGAGCCAGAAGCGCATACATGATATATGGAGATGTCGAAGATAATCCAGGCAACAAACCAGAGAATGGCTCGCCTGAAGATGATGTTGGAGAGAACGATGCAGAAAAGTGACAGCAGAGATCACAAAAGGGATTACGACGACGAAACGGTAAGTTGTGACATATTGCCTGGTAGAAACAATTTTAAGCAGAGTAGTAGAGGCTCGGAAAAGGTTTGGGTGCAATTTGGCCTTTCCTTTGAACGTAAATCAGAGAATTTTAAATCTTTAATTTCAAAATTTCAAACATGTTGTTTGCTAAATAAAGTCCGAGAGACTTTGTGGATTCTAGTGTTAAGTTTGTACCTGAAGGGGCTAGCAGCAGCATATTTAAGAGAAGCTAAGGAGACGCTTGGAAATGAGGCGTCATTTGATTCAGTTAGGGGTCTTACACGCGGCAAATTGACAGCAGTGAAGGGAGAGGAGCAGATGGCCATGGAAATCTCCTCCATTAGGCAGAAACAGGGGGAATCAGTAGAAGAGTACTATGAGTGATTTAAAATGATTGTGGCAAACAGCAGTAGTAGGGAAGAGAACCTTTTCATCCTTTTGCACTTTAGAATGGGATTCAAACCCAAGATTAGGGAAAGCATAATGGCTTTGCAAGGGAAAACGTTAGCAGAATTACTGAAAGCAGCCGTTAGTGTCAAAACAAGTTTGGAAGCTAAGCAGGCGGTGGTACCCTCAAAGGTAGTAGCAGCTAGTTGTGTGATCGGTAAAGACCCACCACAAAACAAACGTTTCGAGGTAAGAGAGACCAAACTGCAACAGATGTGGTAAAAATTTGCATTTTATCAGCCAGTGCAACAAAAGGGAGGTGGAGAATTATAGGGGTGGATACAGTACCTCAAACAAGGGTGAATTTGGTAGTGGTCGTGATAGTCAACCAAACCGTGACGAGAATAACAGTTATAGAAGAGATTTGAACCCGAGTTACCGGCGAATGCAAAACGAGGGTAGGTTTCAAAGAAATAATTGTAGAAGGGATAACAATTGTATGTTCGCAAGACCGACCTCTGAGGAAAAATGCCTCGATGGTTTAGACAATTTTTGGCATCAGCACCCGCTGCCAATCTGGCCTGGGGAAATAAGATGGCCGGTAACCACTCTGTAGCATCAAATGCTACTTATGTGCAGTCACCACCTGCGTTTAAGTATGAGGGACGGCGATAGCAACGTGATTGAAAACAGTATGCCTTTTGATATTGCAAGTGAATCAATGGAAACTGAGCAAAGTTTGGCAGATGTAGATTTTGTTATTGTAAATGAAGAGGAGCAGTAAACTGAAGCTAGTGAAGCAGCTGCAGTTCTTAGCGCAGCTGTGCCTTCCAAACAGGAGAACACGGTGATTAAAGAATAGAGAAAATATAAGTATTATGATGCTTTATTATGTATCTTGAGGCATTGACTGATGTTCTAAAAAAGAATCAAGGGGATTGATCCACGAGAAGCTAAGATATAGCCAGCCAAACACAGGTCTACCTAATAACGAATCCGATGGAAAACCCTTCGAAAACCCCGAGAATTGTGACTTATGAAATCGACTTATTGGACACGTGCTGGAGTTGCGCACCCTTACCTTCGTTGAGTATACTGATTGTTTTAGGCTGCGAGTTGTGAAACGCTTTTTGTGATCGTAAAGAATTTACAGACTAGCTTTGATTTCTCAGAAAAACCAAGCAAACATTGTGTAGTAAAGGCAATCGCCCACAACCCCTTGCCATGATTTTTCTAAACAGAAAAGCAGATTTTGACTATAGCGCCTCAAATTTTAACTCTATCTCCATCGATATGCTTCGGAGATCCTCTGTTCAACGAACGGCACGTGTATAGTCTATATGCCGGTCTGTATTATAGAATATCTGCCATTTGCAGTTTGTTTGGAATAAGAAATGGCAATGTATATGTAAATCTTTGTTCCTCCATCATCTTTCTACTTTGTACCTACTGCACCATTCAGTCGATTTTCATGATTATCGTCACTATTAATCAAACTGTAAGAACACTACAGCCATAATTTTAAAAAGAATAACTTGATTGCGCTGCTCTTGCTGTAAGGAAAGAAAACAAAAACTTTTGATTTGATTCCTCTATCTATTATCTTATCTATGATTATTTTTTATGATTAATTAATATAATAAAAATAAGAAATTATTTTTTATGACTAAGATAATAATCATAATGCATATTATACAAAATAATAATGTAACTGTGTGTACAATAAATGATGTAATTATTATAATTTGTAAAAAATTCCAAATGATACCCGCGATTGATGATTGATTGAAGAAAAAAAACTATGCAGATGCTTATGCTGAAGTTCGTATCTTTTAACATAACTTAACTAAACCCAACTATCATCAACATTGTTTATGGTAATCAAATTGAGTATGAAGTGCTTTGACACTTGAGAAGCGTAAACTGTAATGGTTAACAGCAATTTCATTGTTACAAGATATATATATATATACAATTTGCTGATCCTTGCTGAGAGATGTAATTGAAACTAAATAATATTCTTCTGCTTGTCACAATGAATATGACACTCAGCAATGACTTCTTATCTTTTTTTAGACTAACATACGCTTCTTACCATACTGTTGGACACTGTTACCATGTCACCTTATGGTTCTAAGAAGTCTAAGCGATCTCATTGTGTTGCAGCTCTCGGTGAGAACACAGAGAGACTATTCCATTGGTCAAAGAATGAGGCGGTTGCCAATAAATGGACTAGATATGTGTTGGATAAGGTAGTATAAGTTAGTATATCTTGCAGTACAATGTAGTAACTAGGTACTACATTGCTCATATCAAAATCCATCTTAGTTCTGTTAACCTAACCCCAGCACTAGCAGTCATTTTCTCAAGCTGGCAGGTAAGTTTTATGGTCCATGTTACGTGATTTAATTTAGTAACACCTCTTTCTGTGAATTAAGGTAAATAACTTTATCAGGACAAAGACAAGCAAGCTTTGCTTGAGTCATTTTGCACCTATGATTTCTAATTTTTAAATGATGCCTCAGGAAAATATAAGGTAAGCATAATTGGTATGTCAATTTGGATATGTCACAGATGCACTGCCAACAATGTAGTAGCTACATGTATGTACATGTACCACATTGCTCATAACAGATGTTTTCCACGCTACTTACCATGTTTTCTATCTCCAGTCAGACCACATTTAGTACCAGATGCACTGCCAACTATTTCGGTGCAGGCCACCCTTCCTACATCTGTCAGTGAGCGAATGGATGACACAGAACTAACCAAGAGAGGAAAGAGAGAGAGAGAGATGCATATAGTTATAAAATTTTCTTTCACGGGCCTAAGATAAAACCCTACCATGTTGTCCAACCTAAACCCTGGTGCTCTTTTACAATTGAGGTGACACTTTCTAAGCATAAGACTGTAAATCTACCAGTAAACAGTAACTGTGCAGGTAAGGGTTCTTCAGACAAAATCTTGTCCTGGCTGTTTTGGGTGTTATAGAACCAAAATATTCTATATACCATTTACACACACTAACATGCCTCATGTAATGCTAAGGGATGTGGTTATTTATTCATGATTGCAAATCCACCTACACTATACCCATTTGTTCTGAACACATGACCCCTTATTTCAATACATCAGGAATTCAGACAGGAAAACGTCTTGGAAAGTGTAAAAGACATTCTGTTGCAAAACAGTGCAATCTAATCGATGTGCCACCTTTTTTCACAACAACTCAATCTGACGGATTTTCAGATTAAGAATTAGCATCTGACTATGACACTGGTAGTGAAGTAGGTAGGCGGTAATCTTACACCGATATACAGTTGTAAATTACGCTTATATTGATTCAGGCGGCCTATAATCGTTTGCTCGCTTTCGCAAGATGAATTAAGCTGAGAGGCCTCCTCATTGAGTGAGTCTGAAGATGATCCCGATAATGATGAGAATGACCCTGACTACGAGCCAGATAGTGAAGACGATGACCAGGATACAGAAGATGTGATGTTCAGTCAGGGGTAACCTACACCATTGTTAATCAACATCATATCAGCTGCCCACTATAATTGCCATATGCTGGCGCCAATTAATAATTCAAAAACTTGAAATTTTTATTTTTAGCCGTGGTACTTGGTTTGACGAGCCAAAAGTTATTGTGTAAGAAAGTTGGGGGAGTTACGGGGAGTTTGTATGTTGTGTGCCAAGTCTTGTGTTGTAGAAGGAAGAAAACTCAGTGCTGCCCTCACATTCACCATCACTTGTCAGTATTGCATGCACACAAGGTTAGTGGAACAGAAATCACATCGTGAATATTAGATATTGTAATTTGGGCAATTCTTCATAGCTGCACTGGTTTAGCTTTGGCAGTCCGTATTGTGAGCACAGCTCTACACAATTGTGTGGTGGATTTGTGTAGTTGCTCACTCACCCAAAAACCTAGACCGGTTTCCAACACTGCGATGGATATTATTGTATGTGCTAAACTTGATTTGAATGCTGATGTCATCCAACACATCCATATGTAATGATATACATGGACATGAAATATAGGTGTTGTGACCACAGCCATCGTCTGATAAATATACAAGGCAATTATATTGGTCTCTGAGCTGTCATAATATATGTCCAAGTATCATTATTGTTTTGAGCAACCATATTGTATGAACTCTTTCAGATCATTCGATACGAACTTTCTGACTTGAAAGCTAATATGTGGAAGACAGTGAGTGGACCTGTGGTTGTGGTTGCAGGAGATGGAAGGTGTGACACAACAGGGCACTCTGCCATAAATCGGCTCTATAACTTGATGGATTGTGAGACAAACTTCATCCTATCAGCCCAGCTAGTAAAGGTAGTAAAAACAATTTGTTATTCAGGGGACAACAACAGCATATTGTCATACTCTACAGTGCATTTAAACTTCCTACGATGATATAGAATGGTGTTGTTTGATGTATGTCGGTAACAAAGGGGTCCAGCTCTGATGCTATAAAATTGGAGGGACTCAAGAGATGCAATAGAGAGATGTCAGACACAGGCTTGATCATAAGAGAGTTAGTCACGTACCGGCACAAGACTGAATGCCTTTGTAGCCAACAATTGGCTTAGCATTACGCATACATTTGAACCTTGGCATATTGCAAAAGGTAAACATAAAAAACAACTACATTGTCTTTGTCATACATGATAGTCCTACCCCAAATATAAAGTTTTATAACTTATTCTTGTTTGTAAGTAGTACAGAATGCCTAAACCTGAGCTGTAAAAGCTACCAGTATGATTGAAACAGCTAAACCATCGCCTCCATCAGTTGACACGGCAAATAATTGTCCATGTTGCGCACAAACCTTAGGCTGGAGCTGGTTACTGTAATGATATTTTAGTTGAGCTTTGTTTCATTCACCGGATGGAATCACTTTTATGATTGATTGACTGTAGGACTGAATGAATTGTAGGACTGAAGACTAAAATGCTAGACATTGGTAAGATTGTGCCGCTCAGAAAAAACTCAACTGGATTAAGCCTGTGGTCAGTAATGTCTACAATTGCGCTGAATTCTCACCTCTCAACTCCCCTCTTCGTCTAAAAATGTGGAAAAGTGTTCTATCCCATCTACAGGTTGGTAATTTTGTTGTAGGCCCAAACAATTATACTGAACGTACCTGCATAAGGCCACAAAATACCAGTATCATCAATGATGGTGTTCAATTGGTTACCTTGCTACTAAACTGAAGCATGGACATATTTTGTTCTTTTGCTATAGGATATCCACAAGTTTCCTGGTAATATTCAGTGTAAAGAGTGTCCTCATGACGACTTGTCTGGTGTTGATGGTAATGGTGAAATAATAGACTGGCTGCGCAAAGTTAACTAACAGATTTAATATAATAATGTATCTATGGTAATCAAAAACACCGTACAGTGAGACAGTGTAGGTGCCTCAATAATTCATTTCTTTTTATTCACAATTAATCTATTGTCAAACAGACATATGATTTAAATAACCCTATAACTTCTCATTTATATAGTTGTTTTACGTGGAAAGGTATGTCGAGCCCCAACTCCTGTGGTGGAGAAAAAAGACATTCTTGAGGCAGTGATGAGAGCCAGCTCTGCCGACACGACAGCCCTCGAGAACTATCATGCCGAACTCAACAAGAATGCACCAAAACTAAGTTACTTCTCATACTCTGGTATATACAATTTATCTGTTGGTAAATTCAACAATGTGGATGGTATTATTTCTGTATTTTATCAACAAAAATGTTATGTTATGTAGGTCATCAAGTCATAGTAGTTTGTAAATGCATGAACCAAATACTATTCTATAGCCTGGACTTGGCCCTATGTTGAGTTAGGCAATGTGCCAAGCCCCCACTGAACCACAAAAAGAGCGCACCCTACTGCTCCAGGATGATGCATCATCGTATATATTTTGCTTCGTGAATGTTTTTACCACGGCTGTAAATGTTGATGGTAAATTAATGTTGTCGTAGTGGTATATTCGTGCCAATGGTTTTTACTGAATATTCCATGAATCATTGTGTTCTTTGGTGTGACAGGGTTCAATTGAAAGTGATGCACCATAACGATAATGTCAATCGGCCATTCATCATCAACAAGGATGGGAATGTAAGGCAGCAAATTTTCAGAAAGAAGGTTAAAAACAACAGCAAACTTCAATTCATTTGAGGGTGCCACCAACATACGGTGAGTTTCAGCTATCAAAGTTTTGCATCATTTGGTCATTGCCACTCTGCATACCGCATTTACAAGATGTCATAATTATATGAACTTAGAAGTTATGTCCTATTCAATTAACAGAGTAATGCAATCTTTTACCAGCCTAAAGCGACATGATGTTTCTACAGTTTGAATCCTACATGCAAAGCAGGACAAAGCCTATTCCACTAGAGGACATCATACCACCAACACTAGCATCGGCAAGACCCCAGTTAACAAGGGAGGAGGTGATAGCAAGACAGAAGAGCAGACCAGGAGTGATACGCAAGCCACACCATGTTACAGTGGCTACCACTGAAGCTTATAGGAAAAGGTTAGATAATCCCTGACATTCCAGTCTGTAGCTAATGGTATGCTCTGACGTTATGAAATTTGCACTAATATTGTTCATGTCATAGTTTGATTATTGAGCCATCAGGGTTTATTTCCCTCCCCCTCTCCTTTCTCCTTTCCCGTGGAGGAGGGGGAGGAGTTAAATATAGCCAAGATGGCTCATGGTTTGATTGTCCATTCCAGTCTGGAGCTCATGGCATGCTCTGACTATTATAAAAATTGCATTAATATTGTTTATGTTGACAGGAAGATGAAAGCTACCTCAGCAGGGGCTGAGAAGAAATTGGTAGCAGCTAAGACCAGGAAAGGGGTCACAGCAAAGAAACCAAGAGCTAAGAAATCTCCAACTACAACATCCTAAAAAAAGACTAAGAAGTAATAAAGGATCATCAAAGACTGAGATTGGTTACAATGATTATATATTTTTTTAAACATAAATGTACATAAAACATGTTTATATGTAGACTAGAAATAAATATAAAAATAGTCACTTTGTAACAAATTTGCTGAACAAAAATGCATCGGGTTCATCATCGGTATCATTACTAATAAAGGGGAATTTCTTCCTCACAAACTGGTAAACACATGCAGACAGGGCATGCCTGTGCCGCTTTTTCAAGCCTGGGAAAAACCAAAATACAATAGAGTAGGCACTAAACCTATCCTTGCACCTGTAATCATCATGTATGTAGCTGAGGCTGATAGGGAGCAGGCTGTAGACGCAGTGGAGCGTAAGATGGCTAAGTCAGAAGGTTTTTCTGAAGGGTGTACGGGCACTACAAAAATTTGATGATAATCCACAGAACCATTTCTTATTCGATTCGAAGGTAATTGGTAGTTAAAATACATCGCACCCAACTATTACAGCTTGAAAGAATGTCAACAAGATAATTTTTCTTGGCCAAGACTACAAATTCTTGAAAAAGGAATTGGATACCAGCTTTCAGAGTCAACGAGCCATTCGAAGAGAACAATTTCTGGAATATAATCAAAGGGAAAACATCGGTCAACAACTGAAACGCAGACATCGTAGCTGCAGGTTGATCCGACTCCAAGTAAATACCGAAAGTGAATCGAAATCAGGTGATCAAGTTAGAATTTATGGGTATCTGAAGGAGAGTTACCATAGGTTCACCCTGAAACAAGAAAACATTACACTGCAGGAGCTTTGAAGGAAGCAAGATACCTTAAAGCAATAGACAAGGATGTCGCAAAAAACAGAACAATGAACAGGCTTACTCAGCCACAGGAAACAGACCCACTCAACCTTTTAACAAGGTAAGTATAAGTATTGACCATGCTTATCAATGAATAGAATGAAAAGGATGAAAGTGAAGGAAGCAAGCTTCTCAAAAAGAAGACAGCCAGCGAAAAATTATGGAGATAGGAGTATGCAAACACAAGGGGCCACAATTGCAACAAACGAGAGCGTTACAGACAATGCTCCAAAGCAAATTTGTGTGCCAGAAACTATCCCCATCGCAGAAACAGATATTCCGCACCCTGAAGACTCCAACGGCAGGAACCACAAAGTGATAATTATCATTCTAAAGAATCACACGATAGACATTAAGACTTAAAAGCAAGAGATTACAGCTCACGAAGTGCCCGTGAATACGAATCGGAAAAAAAACAGGAACTCAAGACCAGACTCACCAAACTTGCAAATACCGTAAAAGAATTCACAAACTTGGGGAATGCTTACTTACGAAAAACTACCTGGCATAATTGGCAGATAAATAAGTGAGACATGAGAAAGATACTACGACCATGCAGGAATTTGTGCATCACTACCTAACAAGGACAGACTCTGATGACATTATTTCACAAGATGTGAGACAACCTAAAGAGAACAACAAAGACAATTCTTTAAATGAAACAGGTAACTGCATAGAAATGATTAGATTGCCCAGAACCTCCATAAACCGATGACAGTGATACGGATATACAAGAGGATGAGTAAGACTATTCAACATCACTAGCTAATTCCAATTTGGCTTTTTATGCTTTGTGCAATGTGATACCTAAACAACAGTACACAAAGGACACACCCAATGATTTGCAGCACAAAAGAACACAACTCCCCACAAACATTTTAAATGCAGAAAAAATTTGAATGCTCTACAGATACCAGCGAGCAGACAAATTTAATCCTACAGAAAATTAATATCACTGTCCATCAGAAAAACATGATTAAACAAAAGACCACTGCATATCAATGCGGTGGGTCACGTCACGAATATCCTTTTTAATCAGTACACATAGTGACCAAAAAATGCACCAAAATGCTGAGACACAAGAAATGCCAAGCAGGTGTTTTACATGAAGGAGATGGAGTGTACATCACGAAAGAACCAACAATGCATTATATGTGACAGGTCGTATGATTTTCAATACAAACGCAGCATTTCATATAGCGCACAATAGGCTTTACAAATGAAGTTTGTCCATGTGACTTAAGACTTTCACGTTTTGAGGTGATGACCTTTATAGGGCAAATCATGTCAGAAATCAATTTCTAAGGTGTTTGATTAGCTAGGATGCTTTATAAGACTGTTTCGCAGACTTTGAAGTGATTGCTAAAGATGATAAAAATGGTGATATTTCACTTCCGGTAATTCGGTCTACATATTTTTTAATGTTTTATTGCGATGTCGATGGTGGTGATTATTGGAAGGAATTTAAGGTTGTAGATTAGTTAGATTTACAGTGTAGAGAAGAAAGTGATAGTGAATCTGGAAGCAGTGAGATTGATTTAGATTAGGGGAATGATGGATTAGATGGGAGTTTTCAGCCAAGCTTTACTGATAACAGTAGTAGTTCAGAGACTTGGAAAAAGAATGCTGCTGGTCTGCTCTGCTCAGATGATACAGGTACAGCTTTGTCAGCATATGAAAAGTTTTATCTCAACGATGACGAGTACCTACTGCAAGCAGGTAGGTGTAGTCTAAAAAAGTATTGCTTGTATTATTATGAATATTATTTTATTATGTATTATTTTATTAGTATTATTATGTAGTATTATCATCTTCTTCCAGTTAGGTTGAAATGACCAACTATCTCTTTCCCTTGCCAGTCTAACCCTCAGTGTGATAAATGTATTTGGTCTCATGAAGTTGCACTTACCTCAAATCAGGTAGCACAATCAAAGACCCGACTGATAAGTATTAAACTTGAGTTTTTTAAAGATGTAAACTGACATGTGGCTGCATTGCACGATTTGAAGTGTATAAGATACGCCTAATACGCGCAGTCAATCAATCACTAACCAAGGAGAGCAGAGATCTTATCATTCTTGGAAGATTTCAGCCATAGTAAACATGTCAGAGACAACTGGCAAAAAGCACAAACACAAGGAGATGCAGCGAGAGCGAGACCACTGGAACTTTTTTCACGAAGGTAGGATGTTTTCGATGTGTTACCATAGAAAATCTGTGATCGAAAGCTGTTGTGATTACACACTGCTACATAATGCTTTCTGGCGTGTATGTCAGAAAATATGTTGTAAAACATTTCTTTTTCTCAACGGAATTGGGAAAAACACTTTTCAAACACTGATGAAACACTATAAAGCATAAGGAGCTGTACTAAGGAGCTTCAACTACCAAGGTAGAAATAAGAGAGCTGTCACATCAGATGATAGCAAGAGCATTGCAGACTTCTTAAACCACATCGCCTCCGTTCATTCTCTTGAGCAGTGCTGCCCAACGTCCGGCCCGCGGGCCGGATCCGGCCCATGAAGCCTTAGAATCCGGCCCGTGCGTCAGTCTTTAACTTATTCCTGTTATTAACGCAGAAGCTTACAACTGTTATTTTTCTTCGAAGATGATTGGCTACTAATCAATAGTTTTCAGTTTGAAGAATTCAGTAGCGTTAGGTCAAAAATTAGTGTCTTTGCTGACATTGAAAAATTGATAAAAAGTGAAGTATCACAGCGTGTACGATTGATTGATTCGATCGTCGAATCAAAAGCCTCAGGGCGCTCACCTCAGCTGGTTGAAGAAGGACTGCTGGGAAATTACCATAGATATTTCAATAGAAAACGCTGAACTTTTTACCGCTTATTGAAATATCTATGGTATTTTCCACCGAGGCGCGCACGCCTTATTGACTTTCCGCATCAATAAAACTGGCTTTTGAGGTGATTCAATTTCAAATATACTCCAGCACAACCTTTGATAAGGAAGCCTTCTTATACCGATGAGCAAATTACAGTAGTTTCTTTTTCACAATAAATTTCAAATTTTGTTCATCCATGGCGTCGGCTAGAAAAATCAGAAAAGTAGACAAGGAGAATCGCAGGTTTAACGAAGCATGGACAAATTTGTATTTCTTTGTGGAATCAAATGCAAAATGTCTTTGTCTGATCTGTGGTGAAACAGTCGCAGTTCTAAAAGCTGAAAATGTGAAACGGCATTACACATTAAAGCACGCTTCGACCCATAATCGTTATGAAGGAGATCAACGCAAGGAGAAAGCACTTTTACTTCAAAAGAATTTAGTCTCACAACAGAACATTTTTCGGAAAGTAGATGATGAATCGAAAAAGTACGCCAAAGTGAGTTTCGTCATTGCTGAAAAGATTGCACGCAACATGAAACCTTTTTCGGAAGGAGATTTTGTCAAAGAATGTATCACCTCGGCGATTGAAATTCTGTGCCCAGAGAAAGAGAAAGCTATAAAATGTGTTAGCTTGTCGCGTAATACAATAACCCGAAGGATTGAAGAACTGGCCAAAAATACGAAAATGCAGTTGAACGAACTTTGTAAAAACTTCGAAACTTACAGCATTGCCATCGACGAATCTACTGACATTACTGATACACCACAACTGGCGATTTTCGTGAGAGGTGTTGATTCAACTTTTAATATCACTGAAGAATTACTTGCTCTATGCCCCATGAAAGGAAATTGCACGGGTGCTGCTGTTTTCAAAGAAATCGACACTGCACTCGAAAAGGCGGGACTGACTTATGATCGTCTGGTGGGAATTGCTACCGATGGTGCACCGGCCATGATCGGCAAGGAGCAAGGCTTGCGTGGTTTCATCCAAAGAAAACTGGAATCCCTGAATGTGAGTAAAGACCAAATATTGTGGTACCATTGCATTATACATCAGGAATCATTTTGCTCCAAAATCTTTAAGTTTGATCACGTCATGGATAATGTCGTGAAAGCTGTCAACTTCATTAGGAGTCGTGCATTGAATCATCGACAGTTTCGAAATTTTCTCGATGAGATAAACGCCGAATTTTCTGGCATTCCTTACTTTACCGAGATCAGGTGGCTCAGCCGTGGACGTACTTTGAAACGCTTTTACGATATTCGAGAACATGTGGCAGCATTTCTTGAAGCAAAAGGAAATTTATGCATCAATTTTGATGACGACAAATGGATGAATGATTTTTCTTTTCTGGTGGACATTACAGACAAACTGAATGAGTTGAATGTGCGGTTACAAGGAAAAGAAAAACTCATCCATAATTTGTTTGGGGAGGTGACAGCTTTCCAAAAGAAACTGGATTTGTGGATTGCTCAAATTGCTGACAGCAATTATGCCCACTTTCCTTGCCTTCAGAAACAGTCGCACATTTCAACCATGAACCGGGAATTCTTTGTGAGTGAGTTAAAACGGATGCAGGAAGAATTTGCCAGGAGATTTAAGGATTTCCGTGCTTGTGAAGACCAGCTGAAATTTTTTTCAATGCCTTTTGACGTGGATCCTGCTGATGCCCCCGTTGAGCTTCAAATGGAATTGAATGAATTACAAAGTGATTTTGATGTCAAGAGTCAATTTTTAAATAGGAATCTGATGGACTTCTACAAATACGGTCTGCCTCACACTCAATTTCCAAATCTTACATGCTACGCAAAACGCTTTCTCGTTTTGTTCGGTTCGACATGGATGTGTGAATATCTCTTCAGTCGCATGCAATTAATAAAATCGAACAAAAGAAATTCTTTGAGTGACGCTCACCTCGAAGATGAACTCCGACTGGCCTTAACAAATATTCCGGCAGACATCGAAAAGCTTCTTGATGACTCGAAACAATTTCAAGTTTCTCACTGATATTTTCGTTCATTACCGGTTTACATCTAAAATGAAATTGTTTTATTATTGAAATACAAAGCCATTTGAACAATGTTTTTTTTAATCTTGATAAATTGTTGAATTTATTTTATAGAATTTAAGGCACTAAATCAAAATTTCTAATGATCATTTCGTATTCATGTAATATCTGGAGACTATAATCTTTTGATAGCAATAAAAGTAATAGAAATACATGTAGTATCATATGTAGGACCCCCTATGTTTAAATTGAGTTATGAATTATAATTGTATAAAGGGTAATTTCTATAAATAAAAAATACAATCAATATTTACAGTTCTGAATACTTTTCCAAACCATTTCAAATAGTTCTATTAAAGAATGTAAGACTAGAAATGTGAGTCCGGCCCACTGGCGTCATTTTTTTTTAAATCCGGCCCATGTTCGGAAAAGGTTGGGCAGCACTGCTCTTGAGCTTCCAGGCCAAGCTTCAGTTAAACCAGCTAGCGTTTGAAATTTAAAAATCCAATGCTTTTAAAGCTTAATTATGGTTATTTTATTTTGCGATTAGTTAAGCCAAGTTAATTATAGTGTCAGAGCTATGTTGGACATTATTCATCAAAAACATTCCACTAGGCCAGGCAAGGGCAAACTACGGCCCGGGGGACACATGCGGCCCGTTAAACTTTTTAATCCGGCCCGCCGAACTTGAAATTAAATAAATTAACTTTGAAATAAATAAGCCATAACTGTCACGAACAACTTTTATCGTACTAACTAGGTATATCAAACACGCTGATTCCCATTTTGTACTCAAAATAAAGATTAGTCTACTTACTTTCAGAGTAGTGAAGGCTTTTCACAGCAATTTAATATTGGTCTTGAAAACAACACGATCGCCATTACAAGCTCCGCCCAAAATTACGTGACGAAACCTAGCTTTATAGGAACAGAAGTTACATAGGGATGTTTAGACCGATTTAGAATAATAGAGATGGTTGTTTTAAAATCCATTAATATCTAAATTCAGCCTTAAAAATAATATCAGTCTGTTCTGAAAGGTAGATACGCTATTTAGCATTGCATATTTTAAAAAGCGCGATACCAGCGCTAGCTTGTGATAAAACCGCGCTTTTTGAGCTCATTGTTCTCGGCGTTCAGCCCATTTAAACGTCATGTAACAAGCTACGAGCAATTTTAAATAGTTTATATACCTTTCATAAAAAATGAAATTATTTTACAGGCTGGATTTAGATAATGGGTTTTAAGACACCCATCTCTATTATTCTAAATCGGACTTGTAATTCTAAATGGGCGGAGCTTGTAATGCCGATTGTGTTGTTTTCCAAACGGATATTAAAACGCTTTAAAAAAGCCTAAATGACTTTGAAGGTTAGTTACCTAATCTTTATTTTGAGTACAAAATCGGAATCAGCATGTCTGATTTACCTAGTAATTACGATAAAAGTTGTTCGTGACAGTTATGGCTTAATGTTTTATTTTCCCTGCTATTCTAATGTGTTCCCACTAGATGGCGCACTCTAGATACATTGACTTTGGTGAGGTTCCACATATTACGGTACTCCACGTTTGCTTTTTGGCCCCTCAGTCCTTCTGTAAAGATGAGCGGATCTAAGAAAAGGAAAGTGGACAGAGAATGTCGAGTGTTCAAAAAGGAGTGGACAACTAAATATTTTTTCACTGAACACCGATCATTTGCTGTATGCCTGATGTCAGGAAACTAGCGGTTTTTAAAGAATATAATATTAGCCGTCACTTTACAAAGCATGCTAACTATGCTAGCAAGCTATCAACGAAAGAACAGGAAGTTACTGCTCAGAAGTTGGCGGCTAATTTACAGGCTCAACAAAACTTTTTTCACCGCCAATCTGCCATTCAGGAGTCAAGTACGAAGGCCAGTTTTATGCTTTCATTCAAACTGGCAAAGGCCAGCAAGCCTCTGTCTGAAGGCGAGTTTGTAAAAGAATGTATGGTGGAGACAGCAAGTGTCTTGTGCCCAGAGAGCAAAGACAAATTTGAAAAAATCTGTTTATCGCGCAGGACAGTGACTCGCCGTGTGGAACTAATAGATGAAGATATCACCAGCAACTTAAATAAAAAGGCGGAGTCATTCACGTTATATTCATTAGCACTGGATGAAAGCAATGATGTCAAAGACACTGCTCAGCTCCTCATTTTTATCCGAGGGATTAACGACACTCTTGAAATAACGGAGGAGTTTTGGACAATGGAGTCTCTGAAAGGACAAACACGGGGAGAAGACTTGTATGACCGGGTGTCTGCTGTCATCGAAAATATGAAGCTCCCTTGGAGTAAACTTATCAACGTCACCACAGATGGATCTCCGAATTTAACGGGGAAAACCGTTGGCCTGCTGAGAATCCAGAATGAAGTCAAAGATGAAAATCCTGACCAGGATGTTATTTTTCTCCACTGCATCATCCACCAGGAATCTCTATGTAAATCGGTATTACAGCTGAATCATGTTGTGAATCCTGTCGTGAAACTCGTCAACTTTATTTGCGCAAGGGGACTTCAGCACCGTCAGTTCATTACGTTTCTGGAGGAAACTGATGCGGATCACCAGGACCTGCTTTATCACTCCCGAGTCCGCTGGTCAAGTTTGGGCAAAGTGTTTCAACGAGTGTGGGAGCTCAAAGAGGAGATTGGTGCATTTTTGGAGTTACAGGGGAAGATTGACAAATTTCCTGAGCTGAGCAACAAGAGCTGGCTGTGTGACTTTGCGTTTGCTGCGGACGTATTTTCACACATGAATGAGCTCAACATGAAACTACAGGGGAAGCATCAGTTTGTGCAGGACATGTACACAAACGTGAAATCCTTCAAATCCAAGCTGGTTTTATTCTCCAGGCAAATTTTAAATAAGTCGTTCACACATTTTCCCACACTAGCCACGCTGAAAGAGGCTTGCGCAAAAGTGAAGAAATACAGCGAGTCACTAGATGCGTTGCACGGAGAATTCTGCCGTCGGTTTTCTGATTTTGAAAAAATTGACAAGTCACTTCAGTTGGTGGCCTGTCCCCTGTCACAAGACTCCGAAACAGCTCCAGAGGAGCTGCAGCTCGAACTGATCGACCTTCAGTCCGACTGAGTCTTAAAAGAGAAGTTCAACTCTCTGAAACTGAATGACTTTTATGCTTCACTTAATGAAGTCGCATTTCCAAATCTCCGGAGGACAGTGCAGAAGATGCTGGCGTTGTTCGGCTCGACCTACGTGTGTGAACAGATGTTCAGCATCATGAACATCAACAAGGCCAGCCACAGATCCCAATTAACAGACCAACACCTCAGATCCATCCTGAGAATTGCTACAACTAAACTCACTCCAGACTTTGATGCGCTGGCTAAAAAGGGGACCAACAGCACTGTTCCCACTGAAAGTAAAAGTTTCTCCTTTGTATTATGTAAAAAATGCTTTGGAAAATAATTAGTTCAGTAAGGCTTATATGTTACATGTCATTTCTGTTAAGGAGCGCACATAAGTGGTGCGCAAATGAACGCATGGTCTCAAAACAAACAATGTGCACCTGATCAAATATAACACTCTCCGCAGTGGCGCGTTATCAATGTTCCGTCCTTGCGCTGATCGTTGTTGACTTTTGGCACTGGAGACACAAACTGAATAGAAGGAGCAGGATAAGTACATCTGAATCTCTTACTGTTTTTGAAATAAATACAGACAGGAGAAGAGTGATGATGATGATATCCAGAAGGTAACAGAACTTGCAGTGCTTTAAAATAGAAATTGTTCGTAACAAAAAATTAATTTTTTATTCATTTAATTTTCAGTGTTTTAAGACTTATTTCAATAAATAGTTAAATACTGTGGGGCTTTAAAGGCGGATCTTTTGTTGTAATGCTTTTGTTCATTTTCATTTGAAATTAAAGCACGTTTTCTCCATATTCCATGATATATATTTTTTTCTCCTGTGAGGTGGGGTTACCAAAACACTCCATCCATCTGCTTCTGGTCCGGCCCCTCTGTCAAAATTTAGAGCCCATTGTGGCCCACGAATCAAAAAGTTTGCCCACCCCTGCACTAGGCTTTCGACATGAGGAACTACATATTATGCCTAGTAGCTTGACTAGTAGATTGATTCAGTTGAGTCAATCTATGAGCTCTATAAGCAAAAGTGTCAGGAGGCTATGCCTAACTTCAATTGTAAGTCAACATTCAAAGCAATCTGGAACGAGCTTCGACCATACTTTATTATCACCAAACTTTGGTGAGTTTTAACAATTGCCAATTGCTAATTAAGAAATATAAAAACAATCAAATTTATAAATAAAAATATACAGTTGAAAATACAAATAGTAAATGTTCAGTGTTCTTGCAAGCCTATAAAAATGAGAAATGTTCTTTTTGTTGAATTCTTAGGTCCACTAACTTGCCGACCCACGGCAACCTGGGCCACTCTATTTCAAAATCCCTCGGAAGTGTGCGCTATTTGGAGTAGTCTGTGACACTTTCCCTGCACAAAAGAATTCTCTGATTGATGAGGCTGCTTGTGTGACAAAAGGAGCCAACAGCGTCATATTCTGTATTCATTCCCATTTAGAGACCTATGGCCTTGGTGAAGAAAAAGCTTTGTTCGATGCTGACAATGTTTGGTATGCAAACTACAACCAATGTTTTAAAGCTTCATGTTTGTATAGAAAATGTATTGATAAAATTATGTATATCAGACCCTTTTTAGTGGCCAGAATAAAAACAACGCAGTTATACAGTACTTGGCGTGTTGCAAACGGACTGTCCAAAGAAATTGAACTGAATTTTCTCATCGTGGGTCACACGGAGTTTAGCTGTGATTACTGCATCAGCCTGCTAAAAAAATAAGTACAGAGCTAACAGAGTTTCCTCTCTTTCTGATAAAGCTGAGGTTTGCTTCTCATTTTATCAATTAGTGAAATAAGAATTTGCAAATCTTGCGTGTGCTATTTATACATATATAGATACAAAAACTATTTAAAGGTTCTTGGTTAATTAATCTGAATGTTATTTAAGTAGTAAATGGCTCGAGTCGCATAAACCATGTCCAGCTTGTCATGGACGATGCTGTCAGACGAAAGTTTCAGCACAAACCAATGAAGCTACGTAGAAACCTATCTATACTAAACCACGGGTCTGACAATTTTGAATGTAGCGCTAGAGATGCTAGCGATTGTAAATACAACAAAGGGCATTGCTAATTAAAGGATGGGACAGTGCTCATGTGAGATCAGGAACTGGTTAAAACCTGCCGATACATGCCATTATTAGACATTGAAGGAGAAATTTCTATTCAACTTTCGCCTGCAAGGAACAAGACCTAACCTTAGCATTCTACAAAAGAGGACTCGATTCACTTATATTGTAATGGCTTCGGCGTCTCGCTTTCGGATCAAGGCCTAGTGATCCAGCTTCTTACACCCATGACTAACATTTCTATGAATAATACAATACAAACCACGCTATCAGCAGTGGGAACGACTGGCAAGACACTCAACTCCATGTTTCAAGCATTTGCCTATCAGCAAACTAAGTCCAAGAACTATTTTGGTAAGCCTACTACAGTAACTATATTTGCTATAATACACTTGAAACTCTACAGGCAGTTACCCTGCTTTTGGAAAAGCACCAAACAGGGGAAAATATCTACTAGGCAGCAGTTGCGTCTACAAACTGACAAAAAGAATACTGCATTTAGGGCACATCCAAAAAATGTTGAAATAGAAATGTAAATATTTCAGGGTCGCTAATGTTTTTTTTGTAACGAATGTACTATTGTTACATCTTGTTATAATAAACATCACCTTGATATGTCTATGATATCATTTGATGTCTTTTTCATGATTAGTGCTTCTTCGTCGTACTGTTATGTAAACATTCTTTATATCTATCTATGCATGATGCTATAGTCTCGACCTATATATTTCTTTGCTTCTAAACAGCTAGTTAGTTCTCTGTGTGTATGTTATACAATAAAGTCTTATTCTAAACACTATAATTCTATCGAAAAAGGTATAGCAGTCATACCAGAAAACACAGAGAAGAAAAATTCTCTTCGTCTAAAAAATAAAACAGAAGCTAAGAGACTACTAAGTCTATTCGGCTACCTCTGAACTTTCATTAACAAATTTTTGAAGATCGCTGCACTGATCACACAGCTAACAAAAAGTTTGAATGGACCCCACAATGTGAGGAAGCCATGCTAACGTTGATGTCGCGTATAACTACAGCCCTTATACTCAGCTTCCCAAACTTCAAAGAAACGTTCATCCTAACAACTGATGTGTCATCTACCAATATTGGAGCAGTGCTATCTTAGAAACAAGCAGATGGAAAAGAGGGGGCAGGAGGGCTTTATATGGTAGAAAAGGTCAAACACAACTAGGCTATCCTATACATGGGAGTGTAAGCAAAACCTGATGCCCAGAGACGGAGGGAGGTCAGTTACCTTTGAAGAAGGTACCTAACGTTACCTGAAGAAGCTTTAAGACCAGGGAAATGAGCAACATATTTATGAAAGAGTAACTGAAGGAAAGCCAATCATCAGGTGCAGCTCACTGGTTGTACAGACAAAGCCAAATTACACCGATGTGAATGGAAAAGAACTAGTGTCTCCCATGATCAGAGCTTGCATTCACCTGTGGATACCCAATATGTTTATACAAAGGAGACGAACAACTAAAGGATCAGCAATAGAAGATTTCAAGTACATCTGTAACAACTGCTCTATGCTCTCTAAAATGAACATGAAGTAGTAATACTATTAATTCAGGCTCCACCCGGAAAACAGGTCAACTGCTACTTTTTGTGTACCTGTGCACAACAATCTTGTGTTTGGAGCCCAAACAGCGCAAGATGTGTTTGATGAGAATATAGAACACCCTGATGAAGTGTGCTAAAAAAAGCGTGTTTGACTAATATAAAGGGACACTACATAAAATATTATCGAGGACTCATTTACTTAACTATTTCTTGTACTAGTTTCCACATGATTGTTGGATCATTATACAGTGTAAATAAACAATAAGAAATACAACATAACAATGAGCTTTAAGCAAGTGAATACAGACCCACTCACATCATTGACAAAATGACACAGTGATTGATCATGCTCATCGAAAAAATGCAGAAAACCTATAGCCTTACAATAAGATGTCACATTGATCAGCTACACCACCGATCAACGTGTCAACAACCAGATTGAAGTGCATTGTCCCCCTATGCAATAGACTTTATCAAAGAAGCAAGGATCGACACGATGGCTGCTTGTCATGCAAGAACAGACCAGAGATAAATAATTACCACATGCAACATCAAACAGCAAAATGCAAATCATTAAAAGAACTGTAGAGTAGCACAATAAAGTGAGAACAAGAGAGTCAAGCCTTCAAGCAAGCCTACTCATCAGGAAAAAATCATCAGATAAACTTAACAAAGGCGATAAACATACATTCGAAATTTTAGCAACACTAATTGACAAAAAGATAAAGATGGACAAGCTTCAAGAAGAAATAAAAACTGATCATTTCTACAGAATACTAGTCAAAAATTTTGAAAAGTACAAATAAACTTTGACTTGACACTAATTCTGCTCATGAACAGATCAGTTGGGCAGATATTTTATATTGGTATGGATCGGCGAATGAATTTCCTGTTAACTGTCATAAAAATATTTCTTAACTGGCTTTTTGGGACATTCGCGCTCCAACTTGAAGTTTTAGTTTTTTCCTAACTTGTCACAAACTGAAACCTTTCCGAGGTGTATAAAAAATCCATTGGTGGTATATCAATCAGTAGATGAAAGGAGTTCTCTGAGTGGTTGTAATGAGCTTCTAAAAGTAGTTGGATTGAATAGGGGAGTAAAGAGAGATCTTGTAACTGGTGTTGATTAAAGTTGTACAGAAAAGAGCTTTTGGTAACAGTACCTGGGCGCAATCTTTTAGGTGGTCTTACATTTGAGGCCAGTGTAGGTTACCGCTTTAAACATGTTGTCGTATTGCACTAAGGTTTTTATAATGCTGCATAGCTGCTTCTCAAAAGTTGACCCTCTATTGTGATGCAACGAACATTTGATGTTGGTGATATCTGACAAGAAATTTACCTAGTTTTACCTGCAAAGCTGGTTGACCCAGCTTCATAAAAGAATTTCATCAAGCTGAGCCATTCTTGCGCAAAAGATTAAAAATCTTTGAAAGAATTGATACCAAATTTTACAGTGTACCAACACCTTTAGACAAAGAACCTTTGAAAACCGACCCATTTAAAAAAATCAGTCAATGACTTCTGCATAACCATTGCGGTTCAGGTTGATCGGTTTTCCATCACATGCTGAAGGTGAACCGCGACCCGGTGATTACATTTGCATTCATACAAGAATATCTGAAAGAGACAAACAACGAACCGCGAAGTTTTAGACAAGGCCATAGCTAGAATGAGTTAATGAGCGTGGTGTAGTAAATAGTTACATATATATCCACGAACAATACTTGTAACTTGGAGTTATCTTAACATTTCATTTATGGTTTGATGCAGCTCGAGTTTTTAGGCTTGTTACAGATCGTAACATTAAATACTGTAATACTGTCCAAATATGTAGGTACATAGATCATATGGTTACGTAATAGAACACATTCATGAAGTATGTCAAAGGAGCACGTGTGTGACTAATATAGAGGGACACTACATAAAATATTATCGCTGACTCATTTAAATAGCTATTTGTTGTACTAGTTTATACATGATTGTTGGATCATTATACAGTGTAAATAAACAATAAGAACCTAGACACAGAAGCTTGACCAAAAAATGACTAAGCCTACTCAACATAGCCAACTACCTGCAGCCTAAATGAGCCCGGCTAACCTAGGCTCTTATGCTTAGCACCCAGCGTTACCTGGACATCAGCGCACAAAAAAAAGATGATCCCATTGATTGCGGTACAGAAAACAACGACTCTCCTAATATTTCATAAACAACAAGAATACTAATGCTCCACAGATAAAAGGAAATAAAATAATGTGCCTACAAAAAATGCAACTAAATAAAAAGCCATCGTGTACTAATGTATGAAGTTCATGACTCACATAACAAGACAAGTATTAATTTGCAAAGAAATTGAGACAGAAACAATATCTAGCAGCATGGCAAGGTGCATGTAGTGAGACAAAAATGCCAACATGTTTTACACGTGGTGTTTTACATGAATTTCTAGACTAAACATTAATGAGTTTTACTGGAATTCAAACTCTCAACATGTTTACTCCAATTGAATTAGCCACTGAGTCACTGTTGTACTACACTAGTTGTACTTGTACACTAAACAACAATTAGTCACTTTGAGACAAACACAAAACAGACCTGGAGCAGAAGAGTTAAAAGAATCTGGCATTCCAGCAGACGTTTTTTACCCGTGCAAAATCAACAAGTGAAGCTGCTGTAAAGGCAAGTTTTATCGTGACAGAGAAGATCTCCAAATCAGCTCAGTCATTTACAAATGAAAATTTTTTGAAGAGCTGGATGATCAAGGTGCGTGACGCGTTGTCCAGACAAAAAGCAGATGCTAGCAAATATAAGTCTAAGTAGAAGTACGGTTGCTGATTGAATTTGTGAGATGGCCACTGATCAGTACTCAGAGCACAGTTGAGTGAAAGAGGCAAGGAATTTATTGCTTACTCTCTTGTTGTGGATGAAAGTACTGATTTGATTGATATTGCACAACCGCTTATCTTCATCCATGATGTGGACTCCAATTTGCGTGTAACAGAGAAAGTAATGGACATGAAATTGATGCGTGGGACAGCGACTGAAAAAAATATTTTTGAAACTGCATGTCAAAGTGTAGCCAACGTGAAACTGCCCTGAGACAAACTTATTGGACTTACAACTGATGGAGTGCCGGCTATATGCAGTGCTAAAAGTAGACTAGTGGGAAGGATGCGAGTGAAAATGCAGGAGAAAAACTGTACTGGTGAGTTAACATCATTTCACTGCATAATTCACCAGGAAGCACTATATGGCAAAGCCCTGAAGATAGACCATGTAATGGGCCCTGTAACACAAACTGTAAACTTTATCCCAGCTAAAGGGTTAAATCATAGGAAGATTCAGAGATATATTCAGAGTTTACCGACATTCCGTATCATAAAAAATGCATTGGCTAAGTCGGGGGAAAGTTCTCAACAGGGTTTTTGAGCTCAACAACGAAATCTTTCAGTTCATGGACAGTAAAGGAAAAGACTCGACGGTTTTAAGGGATGAAAAATGGAAGTGTGAGTTGGCATTTCCGGCTGAGATAACAGCTCATCTTAACACCTTAAATCTGCAGCTCCAGGGACCTGACCGCTTGATTACTAACATGTATGGAGGTGACCGCATGATTACTGACATGTATGATGCAGTGAAGCTGTTTCAAATGAAGCTGCATTTATGGGAGACGCAAAAGCAACAGTGCAACTTGCCTTCCTTTTCCTGTTGCCAAGTAATGTTGAACTAAGTCAGCACAAATGTGTTCCCCACCACAGATTTTGCCGACAAACTGAGCACACTGTGCCGAATTTGCATGGCGTTTCAGTGACTTTAAAGCACAAAGAAAGAGTTTTGAGTTGTTTCGCAACTCTGAGGCAAATGAGTTGCTTCACAACTCATTTGCCTACATAACACATTCACTAATGTCAAAGGAAAGATTCTATATTTACATGTATTATTTTTTTGCATAACAATAAAATATAATAATATAATAACTCAACTATTTAATTTTTGGAATAGTAATATTAATATAAGTGTATTGTTTTGGGTTTTGAATAAGAAGTGAAAATACTAAATGTGACCCCGGCAGTCAGAATGAACAATCGTGCTGTAATTGCATTGATCGCAATAGCGCGCTAGGCATGCTTACACACAATTATATGACTCATCATCACTATTTTAGTAAACAGTGGTTTATAGTGCATTCAACCCTGCTCTGTCACATGGCCTTGTTTATTTTTGTCGGACCAATCAAAACCCACAATTGCCATCTAACTCCACCCATATCAGTGGTTGCTGTGGAATTTTTCATAACCTAAGATCATCAGTATAGGCTCTAAATGCGGGTGCGCGCATGTATGTGGCTATTTCCTGTTTTAAAACCTCAGGCTAAAACAAAATGGAACCTTCACAAAAATTAGAGCTAGTTGATGCTAACAATTTAGATGAGTATTTCTACTTAGAATCTGAGTCAGCTGCCTCAGATCATAGTGAAAGTGATGATGAGGATATTGATGAAGATCTTGATAATAAGGAAACCTTAGAAATACAGTTGCTAATGATAATGAGAGTATTAACCCTTTGACCAGGTATAAGCCCCCCCCTAAAAACAACCGAAACTCGTGTAATTTATTTTCGAAAATTCAATAAAATCGATATTTTATGAACACGCATAGCTCAAATCTTAAATTTAGTTCAATGAACAAAATTTTTTGTCCATATACATTCATTCACATATCTACTACTAAAAAAAAATTACAACCATGTGCAATTGTCCCTGTATGAAATGCTTGGAAGCATCTTTTTCGGTAGAGTCAAACGCTATAATGTAGCCGTGCGAGCCACCATAACGATCGGTTTCTTTGCATATTCCAAGTATATTAAAAGTCCAAAAAATTTACATCACTTCTATCATTTGAATTATTTTTATTCTGATCAGACAAAAAATCACTAACGATCGCAGGATAAAATAATCTTTTATTTTACCGTTTTGAAAGTCGAGCCGATGTTGACTGGTTTTTCCAACTTTTAATCTTTTCCAAGGAATCGCGATTTGTTTAGCTTTTAGCACAAAGCAACGCCTCTCAGATAATCATTTCAGATTGTAAATCATAGACTGATATCTTGTTGATGATATTTAAAACTTACTAGTGTTCATATCCTTTGTTTAACGTTACTAGATGACAGCTTTATAAACGTCTACCGAAATAGACATAAATGTCGTTTCCCCACGCAACCGGTGAACGACATTCTGGTCGTTTCCCCTGTCAAAGGGTTAAGGATAATCCTAATGAATTAAATCAAGTACAGAGAATAACGATCAGCCTATCTCTCCTGATAACATTTCCATTCTAGCTGTTGACATCAAACTAATAAGCGGATGCAAATGTAAGGAATTCTGTGCTAGTTTTATGTCATTTGAACAAATAAACCTCAGAACTGTTTATCAAGGATTACCGAAGGAGTCATTGGATATGGTTGTGTTGGGACAAAATGCCACTAACATAGCTAGATCTGGTGCTACCAACAACACCAGTCATGCAAAAAGCAGTCTGATACTCCCTTAAAGGTCAGTGTGATGATGTTAACTCCTGGAATTTAAATGACCACAACCAGCAGTAGTATGTAATCATCTTTGGATACCATTATCACATTGGTTATTGTCTGTATGATTCTTTTAGGAAATGACATAGATAGGATTGTAATTCTCTTCATCAATGCCATTGGTCAGTGGAGATTGGCAGCACTAACTACTCACTACAAGGAGTATGGTCCAATCCCCGAGGTTTTAATTACAGAGGGCGGAATAACCGATCGATAAACTCTGAGGAGTGGGCCAAGGCTATTGTTGATTTTCTGGAAAGTGTCAGTAGTATTCATGCACTTTCTCTACCAGGAAGAGTACCAGGTATTTTAAATATCTGAGTCACCAATAAGAACAATAGGTGTGTTCAATCATACAAGGCTATTTTTTCCGGTTGCCTGTTAGTAATTGGATTTTTTTCCATTTAAAATTAGGATTCAAGAAAACAGAAGTCAAGTTACTACCATCAGACTTGACTGTTCAGGGTTTATGTGATGATTATGTCGATTCCTGTGTCACCGGCATGATGGCACCTAGATCTCTGAGAAGCTTTCGAAGAATATGGAGAGCAGTGATGCCTTGGCTAACAATATCAAAACCTCGCATCGATCTATGTTGGACCTGTCAGCAGTACAACAACAAATACCAAAGGTATTATTCTCAAATAACTTTATGAATTGGCTGAAGAGTACGTTAGAGTTAAACCATTGACACTCAAACATTTTTGTAGCTTTATTAACCATACTGGAGCTGAAAAGATGCAGCTCATACCAGATCAACAGAAGCATCTGGATGAAGCCTCTAAAGCCAGAGAACACCTGAACAAGTGTACTGATGATTGCAGAAAAAGTATTGGTGTTACACTTCTTAATGTAAGAAAGTTGTTGGCTACTAATAACGTCATGCCCCAGCCATCTGAACATCAATCTGGACCACACATATAACACTACTGTTTCAATTTTGCTTAACAGGTTAGCATCAACATTAATTAATCCATCCTTTTTCTTTTACGTGTCAGTTTTGAACTTGTATCTAATCTACTGTTCTTCTATTAGTTTACAGGACTTTGAGAGGTAAGGGCAGTGGTGTGATTATATGGTGTCTATGATTTCCTAACCTGCCTTCTAATGCAGTAGTACACTTCCAGCTCATAAATTGTTCATGGGTGAGATAAACCTATGACTGTTATTATTCTTTTATTCTTTATTATATATCCCAATTATATTTGTAGCTCCGTTACTAATCTGATCCTCACCAGTTTGGGCCAATTTATTTTAAAACCCCTAGAAAGTGTGGTATATTTGGTGTATGTTGTCTAGCCATCCCAACCCAGGTTAACTTTCTGATTGATGAGGCTGTATGTACATCAAAAGGTGCAAATGCTGTGGTCTCATAATTACACTTTTTTCTTACCAACTATGGTCTAGGGGAGAAATATTTGATTGTTCATGCAGATAACTGCAGGCGAGAACTACTAAGGGCTAGTTTGTTTTGGCTCAATATCTTTTACAACGCTGTGTCTTTCTTGCTAACATTACGTAAAATTCGTTTACACCAGGCCGATGTGTCGGAGTAGTTTCAACTCCGACAAAATCAGCCTGGTGTAAAAGGCAAATCGGTTGTAAAAACTGCCTTGTCTCCGTCACTGACACAAAACGGTAAAATGCTGCATACTATATTGGTCCGATTTTGGTTGTCCTTGCTGGAATGAAACAATAAATTGACCAATAATATCTCATAATATTGCAAAAATTCGCAATTGTGTGGGGAAATATAATCATAAAACATGGCTGTTCATTCCGTTGTACCTAAAGATCAATTAAAACTAGCATTAAAATCACCGAGTTCTGAGCAGTTAATTGCAGAGTTACAACCACGGTTTTACATATGAGACCATACGCATCCGGAGCATTTTCCACGGGCTCAAGGACAGTATGTGGATTTAGCTAAGTCGCTGAACAGTACAGGTTAGTAGTACTAGCAATAGTGCGCAGTGTAGTGTTATAGTGTAAACAGCTGATCTAGCAAAAGTAATAAACATTTAGTAATTAAACATTATTAATGTTTATGTTAATAGTTTGTTTATTACAACAAATTTATTAGTAATCGCTTTTATTTGAACCCTCGCCAAACTGCAACTTATTTTCATCAATGTTGATGGTTTTCTTAGAGATCACTCACGTTTACCTACACAAGAATTCAATCTGTAAATCACTTATTTTATGTTTTTTGTCTCATTTTAGTTCAAATTGTCAAAGCCAAATATCAAGGGCTACGTCTTTACTGGCTGAAGGAATATAAAAAGGTACTGAGTTCCCAGAGATCAGGTGCAGGGATTGGAGATGCTTATCGACCATCTTGGACATATTACACCAGCCTAATGTTTCTTTCTGCGACGGTGCATGTCAATCAGACTGAGTCTAGTATTGAGATGCCTAGTGAAGGTACGTAGTTCATTTACAGAGTTTTACAAATTGTACATGGTACATTTAACAATACCCACGCTACTGTATGACAAATCTACAAATAACTCATATTCGTGATTTTTTTCAGCACCCACAGACTCAGCCAGTCAAGCTGACATGGATAGATCAACTACAACGAATTCATTGGTGTTAGCTGTACCAATTGCCAAGTCTCCCAGCCTCGAGGAATTGAATGGTGAATGTGTGCCCAAACCTGAAACTCCAGTTCAGGCATCCCGGTCGTTGAAGCGCAAGAGGTCAGAGCCCGAAGAAATTAGAGCTAAAAGTTTAAAAGCAATAACAGACACTATGATGACAGTGCAAGAAAGTAGGAACACAAAATTAGATGAGTTTGACTATGCTGGCAAGATGATTGCTGAGCAGCTCTGTCAAATTCCAAACAAACAATTAGCCTCGACTGCATTGTTGAAGAGCCAACAAATTCTTCATGAGGCTCGGTTTCAAGAGCAACCACCGGCACCTATATATGGTCAATCAACCGAAGCGGACACTGATCCGAGCTATTTAATATTATAGTATCAGCAAGTTTTATATAATCATAAGCTTATATTTTCTGCATATATACCCCTTTTATGGGAATACTAAAAATTTCATTTACAACATGGTTACCCACCGTGCATTTGGTGCATAGCCATATATTGCATATTAAATGTATCCCTTTTTATTCCTTTTTTCAAATATGTAAATAAAACCGTTGTAAAATTGTTTTTAAATCATCATGGCGGCTAAAATCTGAACATTTTATATTTTTAATTTGCAACATTTCAACAAATTGAAATGATCAGAATTCAGCCTACATAATTATTAAAAAATATAATTTAACAGCTGCTTCGTTTATATATATATATAATATATATATATATGTGTGAAACAAGGACAAAAATAGGAGCAATTTAATTGCTATTGGATTTAAATTAATTGCTAGTAATTTAATGCTATGGATGATATTGCCCTTACTTAATAAGACAATGCTTAATCAAGGAGTTTCAGGACTCCTTGGTATAATTCTATTTGTAGGTGTTATTACTTATATAGAGTATTGTTTATCTATGAACTCAACAAAATTCACTACGCTTGACACGCTGCCAGAGGGTATGCTCAACCAGGTCCAACAAAAAGACTCAGCAGAAAGAAAAAAATATCTGTTCAAAGAAATAAGAGAATTCTGCTCTCCAGAGCAAGAGATTTAGTCTGTCCTCAACCTGAAGGTTGTAAGCATGTCGGATCTGCTTTGTTTGACATTTTTTGAGAGATAGAGCTAGTTTGACTTTAAATCTTTTTCATTGTGACAGGTGATATGGCTGTTGAAGAGGAAGACGCAGGAAGAGTTCTAACATTACCAACAAAAAAAAAACAAAAAAAAAAACTGCCAAGTGAAAATGACCTACATTGTAATTGCTGTGGACAATCATCATGATAAAACTCTTGAACTCTTTCAGCTTATTGATCTTGATGTAGACCATATATTTCAGTCACCTTTCCATGACCTTGATGGTCTAACAACAAGCAAACCCCTTCAATGTGCTACAATATATCTCCGCAGTGTACTCTGCGCTATACTGTGTGAGTGTTAAAGGTTTACTTGCAAGAAATTTCACATCACAGCTATTAGGTATCAAAAGATTCACCATGTTTTACTCTGCTGTGTTGTAGGTACGAAATATGTGGAAACGAGATGACAAGCTCTTAAAAGCGAACAGTTAACTGCAACCATCCCGAAAACGTCATAGATTGGAATTCTGTCGAAAAATAGTCAAAAAATGCTGCAGAAATTGTTCACGCTAATTGGCAAGATGTACAGGTCACATGATCAGATTACGACTAGATGATTAGACCAAGTCGAAACAAAGTTGTACAGGTGCGAGCACACTAGAAGCGAAATAGGCGAAGCTGTAGCAGCTGAGGCGTCAAATGAATGTCACTTCAAAGCACACTTGTTGCGATATTCGCGTCCGTCAGAGCGAAGTTATGACCTATCGCAGATGAATCACGAATGACAGGTGAGACCTTGTTTTGCTGCGTGCCTGTTTTGCACTTTCTGGAAAAATATATGAAAAAGAAAACAAAAACGAAGAGAAAAAAATACTGGGTGCATCCAAAGCTATTGAAATCTACTGAGGGTGCTTGGACTTTATTAACTCTTTTGGGCCGAAGCCCGTGAAGGCCCGTCAAACGGGCAATGTCTCAGAGGCCGAACACCGTGAAATCCCGTTGTAATTCAGTCTACGATAGACCTTTTTTAAAATATTTTATTTATTAAGAAACTAGCGTTTAAAAAATAAAATTAATTATTTCATCAATTTCAGTAGGTTTTGCAGTAATGTTTTGAGGCTAAAAAGTAATCCCTAGTACGCATGTGCAAGAACATGTTGCAAAAAATTGCTCTTCCTTTTTGGAAAGCTAGTCAACATGGACGGACGTGATTGCTCCAGCTCAGCCAAAAAAGTACGTTTAGATGAAGACATCAACTGGTTCGAAAGTGAGGAAGAGGATATCAGGTCAGAAGAAAGTGGGCAAGACGATGCATGTGAAATAGAAGATCAACAGAGTGAATCTGATAGCGAAAGTGAGTGAAATGGCTGGCGATGAAACAGGGAGCATTTACGGGTTTCAAAGAAGAGCCGACTTAAAACCCTAAGATTTGCATTTTGATGAGAGCTTGGCAGGTGTAAAAAGTCGCATTCCTGGACAGATAAGTATTTTTGATTATTTAAAACTTTTTATTACATCGGCCATCATGAATGTAATAGTTAACGAAACAAACAGATATGGCATTCAAAAACATTGCGATGCCTGGGAGCCTATCGATGACAAAGATATTTGGCGAGTTTTTGGTTTAGTTTTGCTCATGGGTATTGTCAAAAAGCCTACTCTAAAATCTTACTGGTCTACCCGACCCCAGTTATCTACGCCAATATTTGGGAAAATAATTTCAAGAGACAGGTTTTCAACGATTTTAAACTGTTTACATTTCACTGACAACTAAGAAAACCCTGCTGGCAATAAATTGTTCAAACTAAGCAATGTGTTATCCATGATATGTGAGCGGTTATCTTCTGTTTTACTGCCAGGTAAATTTATATCTATAGATGAAAGCTTGCTGGCTTGGTAAGGACGGCTTAGCTTCAGACAGTATATTCCATCTAAAAGATCCAGATTTGGAATTAAGCTATTTGCTCTCTGCGATGCTGTCTCTGGCTACGTGCACAAGCTGTCTGTGTACATCGGTGATCAGCGAGAGCAAGCTGAAGGTGCCAGCAGAGGAGTCACCCACAATATAGTAATGAAATTGATGAATGGTTTGCTGAATACAGGTCGTTGTTTATATATGGACAATTATTATAATTCGCCAGAGTTAGCTGCTGAACTTACAAAAAATAACACTCATGTTTGCGGAACTCTGCGTCCAAACAGAAAAGGTGTTTCTAAAGATTTAAAAGTGTGTAACGGAAAAACTATTAAAAAAGGTGAAACAACAAGTTTTTCTAATGGTGATAGTATGGTTGGCTGTTGGAGAAATAAAAAATTTATTTGTGTAATTTCAACTATGCATAAAAACTTGGAAGTCGTGCTATTTTGGATTACAACAAATACATGGGGGAGTTGACAAATCGAATCAAAACTTGCATTATTTTAACGCTGCGCGTAAAACCATGAAATGGTACAAAAAATTATTTTTTTCACTTATTAGATATTTGTGTGTATAATGCAGCCATAGTTTATAGAATCCATAGCGGCTGTAAAATAACTGACCTAGAGTTTCGAAATAAATTAATTGAACAGATATTTGAATACACTGGATCTTGCCGCAAAAACACTATTCCCTGCGCTTCAACTTCTTCCCCTCATCGACTAGTGCTAAATAGTCCCAGAAAAAATAAAAAACCAAAATATAGTTTGTAAGTGCTGCTCAAGGCGAAATGATGACGGCACCCATAAGCGAAGCAAAACTAAATTTAGATGCCTAGCATGTGGAGTATCTTTGTGCAAGTCATGTTTTATTCCTTACCATGCTAGATAAATTTATTTACAAATTGTATTTCATTTAGTTTTTGCAACTGTTTCACTGCTTTGTATTTTTAGCTTTTGTACATACATTTGCTGAAATGTCATCTAGTCTATTGTATTTGTTCTGCATTGCATTGATATGTTGTATTTGTTGTCCATTGCCCTTTTCAGGGCAGCCAACTAATCAGAGAGTTCAGTTCACATATTCTGCAATGTAGCAGATTGATTTCTCCATGATTTTCTGTTTCTGTTCATAATAAATGTTGCTTCTTGTCTGTTGCTGCTTCACCAAATGTGTGAATACAGGTTCACCACTCAATTCTTCTTGTACACAAACAGTTAATCTTTGCTGCAGCGCATATGAGTCTGTGCAATGAGTTGATATGCAAAAATGATACATATATAGTTTCAAGAAATACATAATAATAATTTGACAGCAAAAAATCATAACTGCAAACATATAGATCTCAAGATGCAAAGTTCTCACAAGCTGTCTGGAGGAAAAAATCTCAGCCTGTAGAAAAATATCTCAGCTTTCAGATGCATATTCATTTGCAGCTTTATGACCAATTGCACGAGAGTTATAGCAGAGTTTGAGCTGCCTTGTCGGGTGAATGTTGCACTGCTTATCGACATGGCGTCATAAGCATTTTGAAGGTCTACACCCGCAATGCACCGAAGCTCCTAATTCTACTTTTAATGCACTTAAACGATCAATTTTATTTGCAAACTCTTGCAAACATATGACACTGTGCAGATGCTTATCATAAATCATTTTCACAGAGTTATTGCTTTTAAAGATGTATATGTTATCGATATTTTATGATAAAAAAATGAAAACTTCGACAAATCAAAAATTTGTCAAAAATATCAGACTATTTGCAGGAAATTAATGGCTGCCTGTTGAGAAATTTCTAAGCTTTCCAATGCATATTCATTTATAGCTCCATGCCCATTTGCATGCAAGTTATTGCGATTTTTAGGCGACCATGTCAGGCCTTCAATTTTTGCTTGTCTTATAGGTCGCGCACTGAGAATTTCGAGGGGCGCTCCCGTAATGTATTGGAGCTCATAACTCTACTTTCAAAGCCCTTAGATGACCAATTTTTTTGCAAACTGTTGTGAACCTATGAATCCTTGCAAGTAGTATTTATACAACATCATCAATTATCCGTATCAATTTGGAAAATGCAATGGAAAATGGCACATGAAAATAAAAAAATCATCGCTACAACAAATTGACACGTTTGCTGGAAAGCATTTGCAAGCTAATTGCATGCAAAAATATAAGCTCGTAGAATAATTTTTCAGCTTTCTTATGCATGTTGATTTATGCCACTACCACAGTTGTGATGTAAGTTACTGCAGTTTTTATGCAGTAATGTCGAAGGGTCAAATCGCCCTAGTAATTGCCCCCGTCCGCTGGTACTTTCCAAGCTGTAAGCCGATCATCGCTAAAGGGTTAATGATAAAACATATTACATTGACTAATCATTGTTGGTAATCAATGTGCAATGTTACAAAATATGCATTATTGTCTAAATTTTTGTAATTAATGTTATGGCTGGTTGTCTGTTTACAGTATTGTCCTTATGGCCATGTGTGATGTGCCATACCGTTTCAAGTATGTAGATGTTGGTACCTCTGGTCGGTGGTCTGATAGTGGGACTTTCGATAATTGCTCAATAAAACATGCAATGGCTATTGCTAACTTGAATGTGCCACATGATTGTTCACTAACAGGTTAATTATCTATTTACTTATCCTAGAAAAAAGCATTAGTGTTCATCATTCCAGATGTATAACTAGTTACAGCGAAAGAGCTTAAAATCTATGAAATATATGCAATATTATGCTGCTAATAACACCACCACTATCAATATTAATTTATGTGTGATTCGAAACATGCAGTACGCAATGATGTACATCTTGCTGTTGTCAAATCCACCATATTATATTCTATACTTTATAACTTCTATGAAAGTCTTCAGTTCTTTGACTGATTGGTTAAACTGTAGGTACAGAAAATCCCAACATGTTGTTTGTTCTTGTTGGTGACGAAGCGTTTCCATTGAAGAACTGGCTGATAAGACCTTATCCTGGACATTCATTAGGCACATTTGGGAAGCGTATTTATAATTAGACTCTCAAGAGCTCGAAGAACCCTTGAAAATACCTTTGGGATTATGGTGTCTAGGTGGCGTTGCCTCCGTCGTACTCTACCAATGACAACAGAACATGCGCAAATTGTAGTTTTGGCGTGCTGTGTCCTGCACAATTATATGCGCACAGAATGCTGTTCTAGTTACACCCCCCAGGTGCCTGTGATGTCATTGACAGTGTTGCCGGAACAATCATTGACGAAACATGGAGAGCTGAAGGATATGGAATTCTTGGTGATGTTGCACCTGCTACAGCAAGAAATCCTACTTTATCTGCTACTATAACTAAAAAACATTTTACAAATTACTTTAGTACTGCAGGAGCATTAAAATGGCAAAAACGCTACATTCGTCGAACTAATTGAAATTTATTAATTTTGATTGGTATATTATTAAGTATTTAAACAATGTGGTCACGATGTATATTTTGCATACAAGAAAATATGTAAATAGCAATTTTAATTCGTTATGTGAAATATACAATTTATATTATATATGTATACGCTTATTTAAAAATAGATTATGTACTTTTCTTGTATTGTTAAGTTGTATCCAAGTATACATGACAAATGTTGGTGTCCATAAATAATAATTTGACATTTAGAGTTATTTGATGCCACTAAACATGCACATTTGCTCCCATTATAAAATTCTGGGGTTCGTATGGGCGGGTTTGCTCCGTTGTTTTGTAACAGTTAAGGTATTTTATGAACCCTCAATTTACTATTTCGTTCGACTTGACACTCATCTATCGTTTGAAACCCTGGCACTAACAACTTATTTCGATCACAAATGATAATTACCTAATGATTTCAGACAAGTAAAACAACAATAAGACAAAAGACACAATTATAATATGACACGTACACTCAATTATGGTACCAATTATGGTACTCAAACCCTGCGGAGCCCCTTGTGTTAAATTTAACACATCAAACTTGTTGAAATCATAAATAGCTTCCATATGCACCGATTTGCTAATTCTATATTATCCCTTAAAGCCCAATGGGTTATCTTTACCACTAAAGCCAAAAAGTTTGATTAGTTGGTTGCGAATTGTGGTTTCCTGTCGATTCCCACATGGCTTCAAATTGTATGGCAAGCACGGTGTAAAGTAGCTTGATATGTCCCAAATTTTGGAAGGTTACATGGTTAGCAAAATTTGAACAATTATGGAATTACACAAACAGAACATTCAACTTTTGCATTATTGCCAACAGATTGGTGGTAAATACTTGAAAAACCCGGTTATTCAATTCAATATATTTGTGTGTTAAAAATAACACAATGGGTCTCAGTGGAATGTTATTGCCATTGATTTGTGAACAGGACTTTTTTTAGAAATGTAATAATAATGCTTTACTAGTAGTAGTAAATGGTCACCAACTAGTTTATTTTTGAAATTAACTTTTTTTGAACTAAACTAAAAAGGAGCCTCAAATATTTATACCCACAATATAGTAAAAAAACGCTTTTTCAACAATCGGTCTGTTTCTATGCTTTTTACCATGACTAGAATCGAACCGCTTACTGAAGCAATATGTTGGGACAAAAAAAGAAAAGAACACTTGTCTGTACCAATACCAGCAATCATCAAAAACTAAAATATTAATAATATGGGGTGTGGATTAGCTTGATCTATTTTGCGAAGACGTAAAATTCTCATATCATGAGATTAAAGTAGTCCTCGCTAATGATGCCACACCCGACCGTCAAGATTATACGGGAGCTACCCTAAGTCTGACTAAGCTGGACCGAAGACTGGCCCTGACGAATTTGGACCGAACACAGGCCCGTAGAATCAGACCGAATACTGGCTTCGTAGGACCCGACCGAATACTGGCCTCGTAGGATCAGACCGAATACGGGCCTCGGAGGATCAGACCGAATACTGGCCTCGTAACCTGGCTGCCGGTAAACTCCAACACTGTAACTCACTGAACAAAACTCTTGGAAGTTAGAGTTACCCGGCTTCAGGCATGAAATTATCCAACTATCATTAAATGTCTAGTTCCTATTAGTTGGCAGAACACTTGTCTGGCTGAAGTGGTGCACTAGCGTGGATGCAGCTGTGGTTCACTGTCTAATACCGCGTGCCTACGCCCAGAGTTACAGACTCACCAAATCTGTCTGTCGTCCCTCGAAGCCTTGTGTGGCTGCAGCTATGAAACGCAGTCTTAAGCCACGGCTTACGAGGAGAAGACAAAACAAATAAAGCTAGTGCTCCCTACTAGATAGTCTGCTATGAATTAATTAACAATACTTTGAGAAAGCGTCAAAGTTTATTCACAAATATCAGCACAAAGCACAACACGAGCAGACTGCTCTAACAACACGATTGCATGTTTTTATATACACACAAAATGGCAAAACTAAGATAATTGGTTAAGATAATATAGGTCAATTTCACTGACTGTAATTGGTTACACACATGGATAAGACAGCAAAACGATAAGATTCAATAAGCATCCAGTCAAATCTTACCACAAAAGTCAGCACAAAACAAACAAAACGAGTGTCTATTACCACCGCTTTACAAGTCCTCTCCCCGATACGCCCGTTTATTACCCATAAATACCGTAAGCTAGTTCTAACACACATCAGTTGCAATCATGGTGCTCTACTGCATAGAATGTTCCTTCAAAGCAAGTAGTCTTCGTGATCTGAAGAAACACGAGCGCTTACATCATCGACGTGTGAGCTGCCCAACATGCAGTGCCGAGTTTACATCGTCAGACCAACTGAAAAATCACAAGCTACAGGAGCACTCAAGGACTGTAGCCTGTCAGACCGAGCAACCTTGCAGCCGGGGCCGATCTCCTCTGCGACGTCGCCCTCCTTACCAGAGACCTGAAACTCGGCACCCTCGAAGACAGTCTCCTCCGCGCTCCGCAAGACGCCCTCGCCTCCTTACAGGCGACCCCAATGGCGACCTGCAAAGCGTTCGAAGTCTGAGTCAAAGCCGGCAGTACCCTCTGTGGCTGTTCGGCAACTAGCTCCTCTTGAGATCTTCGACTCGGACTATAGCCTATAGTTCTGAGTTGATTTTCTCCCAAAGGGCCCTTTTCAGGGCCACCACCTTGTACAAGAGTAGTGTTCATCTGGCTACGAGCGTTTACTTCAAGATCACGGAGGTGGTATGCGTACATCTTGTAAAATTTTGTAACAGTTGCTATCGTCAATGCCTGGCTACTCTACCGCCGTGATTTCCAATTACTGGCAATACCAAAAAAGAGGTTATGGGCAGACGCCATTTCCAGTTAATTTTCACCAGCAGCCTCATCAAAGCTACTGGAGGTGCCGCAGATGGTGAGCCAGGTGTAGCAGTTGCACGTAAGCGTGCCAGCATGGCACTATGCATGTAAAGACATAGAGCAGGATGGCTATCATCACTGGCCTATAATGGCTGAGAACAGAGGACAGTGCAACCAGTGTACTGAAGGGCAAAGCAACATTCAGTGTGAAAAATGTGATGTTCGTTTATGTCCAAACAAAGAAAGAAGCTGCTTCGAGCGGTTCCATATGTGACTTTGACAATCATTTGTAACTTTTTGAATAATTTTATTTGAACAAATTTTTCAATTCTGCTCTAATAGTTACTATATTTTGCTTCTTACATTCTTGCTAAGTTTGTCACATATTATCAAAACATTTTAAATTGAACCCTCTTAAGCCCAACGTGTTAAAATTAACACATTTTAAAAAGGGATTAAAAGTCTAAAATTCAAAAAATATTGAATATTTTTTTCTGACCCTGTAAACAAATCAACACCAGCAGGAAAATTTTTTCACTTGCTTAATAAGACCTTTGGGCTCCGCAGGGTTATACACTATATAGATAAACGATTACACGTTCTGGGGCTTTACACATGTCTTTTTTTCCAAATTGATGGAAGAACAGTGTCTGAAACAAAACAGAAAACAAAATACGAACTAAGTATAGAGAAAGTAAAAGAAAAACTGGATTTTCCTACCTTGCCAAAAAAACTCATAACCTCGCCATATTAGCAGGTATGGAAAGACTACCTCACTATTTTGTAGAGGCAATAAAACGGCCACGTGAAGGAGCACGGTGCGCGCGAGCAGGGCGCAGTGTACGGCAAATAATGTATGACATGGAATCGCGCGATTAATTTATTTTCCGGTTCCTGTTGAGCTGGAGATTTTATTATTGTATCAATTTTTTTTGTATTAGACTGATTGCGCAAGGTTCTCGCTATATATTATGGGTTTATGTAAGTGTCCCAAACGAAAAGTGACAAATCTTTTTTGTTTTGAGCACAGGGTTAATGTTTGTGAACATTGTTTGGTCTCCAACCACCCTAACGTAAGTAGAACCTCTATTGCTCACAACCGTCGCATTAATAATTTAGAGCTGTAGCAACAATTTTATCTGAACGTGTACTTGAGTAGTCGTTTGTTTTTATGTACATCTGTATTACTAGAAAGCTTTTCTGTTTTGCTCGTAGTGCAGTAACGTGACTAATTCAATTGCCTCCTTCTAGCCACATTCGTCTGTAACAAATGATGTAACCGCGCAAGTTGCGCATGCAACATCTCTTCAGTTCTGTCTCTTAATTAGCTGTTCTCACGCAGCTCAATGTATTTAATCATGGTAGATTTCAAATAAAATAATCATGCTATTTATGTGTGTGGTTAATACATTTTGCTTAGGTTCTATGTAAGATCATGTTATCAAGAAATATTGTCATAGGTGGATGCGGAGAAATTATGTTATGCATAACTCAAGTCCAACAATTAAAATACAAAACTAACAATATTTTAAACAATAATATTAATGACAAAAGGTTAAAATAGCCTATTAAAGCTACACCCTTACTCGGATGGTCCATATAGCTGCGAGTTTCAAGTCAGATGAGAGTCATGGCAGTCCTTATATATAGAGGCTCAGTAGTTGAGATAGGGAAGTAGAAGAGGATCAGCTGATAATGGAGAAGGAGGCTCTGTAGGTAGGAAAGGGTAGAGGCAGAAGAGAGAGCATGGCTTCCAAAGTAGAGGAACCCGCCTCAGCAGGCAGAGGGAGCCTCAGCAGGTCCTTGAGATGGAGAGATAGATAGATTGATCGAGAAATGCTGAGTCATTAGAGCTGTTCTCTTTTAAGGATGTCTCTGTTAGCCTGTGAGAGGTGTTTAGGCGATCAGGCTCTGTTTTTTATGTTGCATAAGCTTAGCAATTGAGTGAACTTGTCTCAAGTATGTCATGGGAGTGTAATGATTGGAAATGATGACTAACTTGAAATTGTCTTGGTCGTGTCTGGTACAGGTCTGATATATTTCAATGGTTTTCTGGCATGCCAATTAATGCCTCTTTCTTCATGGACCTCCCATGAACAGGAGATTTTTAAGCTGCTTGTAGATGAGCAGGCCTATATGATTACTGTCTTTATTGCTGGTCCTTTGATGTATTACGTGTCATGTTCATTGTAGCATTGTGTAGGCCTCTGGTGTTTAGGCATTTCTCCATAAAGCTATCCGCTTTTGCTAATACTTCTATTCAACAATAGTATTTATCCAGATAATAGTTATACATGTTAATGAGGTTTAGTGAGGTTTAGGTTTAATGAGGCTATCATGGCTGGCTACTAATTATAAATTGGTCAGTCATCTAACCTTCTTGTTTATAGTCATCACGATCTCTTTATTTACTTAAATTTTACATGTGATGCGGATTTTTGTGTGATATTTGTATGATATTGTTTTTACCAAGTATGAATATACCCAACTTGAAGTTTTTTCAATCACCATTGTTTAATTTTTTTAAAATTAAAATATATAAAATAAGCATCATACAAGTTTAAGTGAACTACACTGTTTTGATATAGAATACCTCAAAAAGGTTTGATCAATTATTTTATTGTATGATTATAAATTAAATTTTGCTATATTTCGGTTCACACTTATGTGTATTCATTTTTTTTTTTGCAAAAACCTTTATGCAGCAGTCAATGTTCTGCACACTGTAGTATATAGCACGCTAAGGGAAAATTGTTTTGTTGTTTTTATATTGCGCAGTTGAAAAACTATAACACTGTTATTTCTATGTACAGACGGTTCCCAACCTACGAACGAGTTAGGTTCCGAGCGATTGTTCGTAAGGTGAATTTGTTCGTAAGTTGCTTCAGTGCTATATTTTGTATTATAACTTATGTTTAAGGCCTATATAAGTATATTGAAGGTTTATATAAGTATGTTTAAGGCTTGTATAAGTAACCTGTATTTATTTGTACTGAAAAAAATTTAATAAAATGGAGATAATACTTTGGTGGACGCCGGGTCATGACACTGCATTTCTTATAATTATGTTTTGTCCTTTTTATTATATTGTTGTTTTAATCGTTATGCTATCACTTATTGTTGTTGTCTTATTTTTTGTACGTGTTGTCCGCTTATTATATCGTTGTTTCACTCGTTATACTATTATTATATCTGATATAATGTCATAACACTATCACTTATCGTCACTTATATTGTTGTCATACCAACGCGGTAGCGGTCCTATTCATTCACCTTGTTAGCCGGTGTTCTTACCGTTTGCCGTTAGCCGGAATGGTTGACATTATTGTATATAACTGAGTGCGCTCATTTAGTTGAGCAGAGCAGATAGCCGTACGCTCCTCGGCTAGTGAAATTTCCTTCGCTAATTAAAAGCTAAATGAAACTACACGCACTCTCTTCTCTCTAATTATTAGTAGAGATCGTGCCAAGTAAAGGCCGGCAAACCCCTGTACAATACGTATGTAAAGTTCAAACAAATAACTCGAAAGTTATTCGAGTTACGAACAACATACATACGTTCGTATGTATGGTTGTTTGTAACTCGAATGTTCGTAAGTAGGGAACCGTCTATATAAGGACTGAAAACCATTTGAACGCTTGAGTTAGCTCAAATGTTTTTGTATCCAACTATTTAGGTGTAGATTGTTCGGACATAAATCACTGTTCAATGTGTTTCCATGATGCGGAGTTAGAATTGTGCGCATGTTAAAGTAACATGCTGTAACCTTTTCAATGTACATCCTCATGTTGCCGATTAACCCTGGCACTTCGTTAAAAAAGCAAGGGATTGCTACGTCAGAGGTCATAGAGGCGCATTGGAACTACTTAAATTGAAATAAGAACTATTGAAGTTTGGAAAATTTTTGAAATGGAATAGCTTGTGCGATATTTTTTCGCGCATCATTCACAAGTGGCGTTCCCATATTTCAGAAGCATGAAAGATTTGATGAAGATTCACGAGTGACAAAACTCACTTTACTTGCGGATTTTTGTCATTTCCATCTTGCGGATTGATACAAACTCGCGGACTTACCACATCATGGAAACATAGTGAATAACAGACCCTCAGTATTAGACATGCTTCAATATTTCAAATATTCTCTTCCTTGATATTGTGCGAACTGACTGGTTTTGGTTCATTCAGAGATCAGTTTAGTTTTTGACATAGCTCTGCATTGTTTTATGCCATTCTCGCTGTGTGTTGTAACCTATTGACCCTCACATGCTGCTTCTGCTGCTGCCCTTTTGATGATCTCTAGACTTGAAGTGTAAACCGTGCACAGTAAAACCTGTATTTGAATGCCACTTCTATTTGACCGCCACCATTCAACATGCTTAATCTTTATGAACCCATAATAGCAAGTTATCAGTAGAAAAGTGCCTCAAAAATATGCTAATACTGACTATTAAAACATTAATATAATATTAATATTTTAGTAATATTAATATTATGTTAATATTCCAGTAATATTAATCTACTATATCAATAACAGTTAATTTGTTTGTTGTTTCTTTTATTGTTGAAGTCCGTTTTCCAACTCCAAGTCTTACGGTTTTTTTGTTGAAAACTTTGATTGCAACACCATCGAAATAATTAGTAACGGTATCAGGCTAGTACTAGTTCCTTGTTTAATGTGGTCTTGATACTTCGATGTATGTGAAAAATGGTTTACATTTACAATGGTATATGAACGACTAGTTTTAGTCTAAAAGTTGTGCCTAGAGCCCATGCCGCTAAAAGTTTATCATTACTTGTGCGAATTGCAATGCATAAAAGTTTTTGAGGAGTTGAGATGTAATTTTTGCAGCTAACAAGTTATTACTTGTAGTGTGTGGTACAATCGTATCTCAACTGGCTTCAAGACAGCGACTACAATCCTACCTGCCTTCTTTGTTCTGAAAGGTTAGACGATGAAGCCTACAGCCCTTGTACAAGACTTATGTGCTACGGTATGTTGACATATGTAGGCAGGTACTCTGGTATGTTGATATATGTAGGCAGGCTCTCTGCTAAGTTAACATCAGGCAGTGTTGCGGGATTATTCCAATGGGTCTGAGCTGTATTGATACTATAGAGAAGTGCTATGTTGTGTTCACTTCATGTCAATCAATGCTTTGATGTGTGGCTGGTGTAGTGGCATATGTAAACAAGTACTCAGGGGTGGCTATATGTAGATTCAGGCTACAATATGTAGCCACCACAAATGACCATTATGGCAGTATCTGAGATTCTGCAAATGAGTGCATGTCAACAAATCGTGCTGTGTTTGTGCACACAAGCAAATGTTACCTTCAACCTTGCTGTTTACAGATTTATTTCACTGGGCATGCCTCAACAGATATGCAATATCATTACCAGCCACCACAGCCCCAGCAGGGTATCAATGTCCAAAATGCAAAGGTATAGTATCCAACTCTTTCCAAAATATGTAGCTTTTACTCCCTGGAATTTTGGTAATCATTGCCATTGTAAACACTTCCTAAACTTGAGTGTGGCTACAGGGCTGCTTTTGATATAAAGTGCCAAGCCCTTCGTGTGACCTCCAAAAGGTTTAAAATCATACATGCTTATGCTTGTCATTTTTGTCACCACCAGGGGCCTTTTCGGGAATTGAACCCTCAACCTGTTGTTTGCAGGAAAGATCACTAGACCACTAGGCTACAGCTGCTCCCTGATGATAGTAATGGTAATTTTTACTTGATTTGTTTCTAAAGTTTTTGTTAATGTGACAACTTGTTGTAAACTTCTGTTATCAAAACCGTTGTCTCTGTTGGTCACTTAATAATATTTCTACCTGTTACACTCTGTCGCTGTCTGCTATGCTATATGGACTTACACTTCTTCACTTGTAATACTTGTGCGGTCTTTTTGCAGCGGCAATCTTCCCAGCAACAAATGTCGTGTCCCCTGTGGCTGATAAGCTCAAGGATTTCTTAACGAGGGTCAACTGGGCCAGGGTTGGTCTCGGACTTCCTCTTGTAAGTCTGAGTCGTGACTTTGTATCCGCCTTTTCCTCTATAGCTGCATCCACTTTGAGTATAGGTCTCTATGAGTATAGATTATTTTCTTTGAATATACAGTAGGCGCTCCTATAACGTAAATTTCAGATAACGTAAATAATTTATGTGAAGTTTTTGCTTCGTACTACGTAAAAAATTCTATATAACAAAGTGTCAAGACAGGCGAGTTATCGAATTCGATTTGAATGGTAACCTTTCTCGCCGCACTTGCGAGAGAGAAGAAACGATGTGCGTATAGCGCTATATTTATTATGTGACAGCTTCCGTGACATTCTAGTTCATGGTGATAGATCGTCAGATGTGTAGACCAAACAGGGAATAGGGTAGCTGCATAATTGTTAATAAATACTTGAAAGCGATCGATTGGTGCAGGTATTACAGTGTCAGTCTACCAATCTGAATGTCACGAGTTGGAGCATCATTGAAAGTTATCATTTATTCTAACCTTGACCCCGGATACAGGTAGACGACAAACAGGCAGTACCGTTTTTATGGTAAAGATATGTTTTGTTTTATTGTAGACGTATAAAATATTTGTTATTAGTATTACTTTGCAGAATAAACTTTGCTGTTTAACAAAACAAAGCAAATCGTTGTAAATAAATGTCGAAGATGTGCACTCCCCATCAGCTTATCATAAAATTGCCACAAGCATAGTCTACAAAACCAGTGAAGCGGATAAAAAAGGAGAAAATTTGTCGATGCAAACTATTAATACTGTGGTTATGGTACAGCTCACAAATTATAAAGCTAGGATAGTTTTTCTTTTTGTATGGCCAAAGAGGTGAGTTGGGAAAGATATTGGGACAGATTAAGCAATTTACATGTATTTTACTGTTCATAAAGCGTAAAATCCCTATAACGTAAATGTTCCTGGAACGTATTATTTACATTGTAGGAGCACCTACTGTAGTTTTCTCACAGGTTCATATAACCTCTGTTCTTAGGGTTTTAGCTCCATATAGTATGAGTCTAGCTTCTGTTTCCTTTGGTATTGCTCTATCTATTAATAGTATAGCTTATGTTTTTACTAGGGGGATTTCCGGTGTTGCACAGGTATTAAAAATCAGCTCATAAACAGTGACAGGTAATAAAGCCTCGCACATTTCCAATGGCTAATTTGAGTACGCTAGTACTAATAAGAGCCGTGAGAGCAGGCATAAAATGACATTCCCCCATACGCAGAGCGGCATGCATAATTTCAACCACATAGCAACATATATCGCCCATTGATTCCATCACTCTTGCGTAGCTTATTTGGTAAGATAATTGCCTGGCAAACAGGAGGTACCAAGATCAAATCTACTTTGATACAGATTCTTCATTCCAATATTTTAATAGCTATAGTTGGACAAACCGAAGTACACACAAACTTTGAGATTTATATAGATGCGTATGGTTTCACACATGAGTTTCAATCTCATCCCATTTCTCCCATCCCGTGTGAGTATTAATGGTCTTGTTGAGGTATAGGCTCTTACCATGTTGCTTTAGTCGCTCTTGTTCATATGAGTATCGCTTCCTTCACAGTGTGTATAGCTCATCCTTCCGGGGCCATAACTCTGGCCCCTACACATAGCTTCTCTTAATTATGGCGCCACTGCTGTGTTATGTGGGTATAGCTACTATCACTTAAGGTATAGCTCCTATCGCTGGAGATATAGCTCCTATCACTAGATGTATAGTTCCTATCACTAGAGGTATAGTTTCTATCACTAGAGGTATAGTTCCTATTACTAGAGGTATAGTTCCTATCACAAGAGGCATAGTTTTTATCACTCGAGGTATAGTTGCTATCACTAGAGGTATAGCTCCTCTCACTAGAGGTATAGTTCCTATCAATAAAGGTATAGTTCCTATCACTAGAGGTATAGTTCCTATCACTAGAGGTATAGTTCCTATCACTAGAGGTATAGTTCCTATCACTACAGGTATAGTTCCTATCACTAGAGGTATAGTTCCTATCACTACAGGTATAGTTCCTATCACTAGAGGTATAGTTCCTATCACTACAGGTATAGTTCCTATCACTAGAGGTATAGTTCCTATCACTAGAGGTATAGTTCCTATCTTGTGTGTTGTAACCCTTAAAAATTGCTAGTTGAAAAGCATGTCCTCTAAAACTAAGGCTCTTAACAGAAGATGAAACAAATTCTGCCGGATTACACCAAAATGAACTCACCCAAACTTTGATTTAGATATGAATAAGCACATTTGTTAAGTCTTTCAAGGTCACTCAGAGGTTACTAGATTATCTTTCATTCAGCTTCAACATCTTTCGTGTCTAACAGACAGATAAACAGCAACTTCCTGAAGACCCTCCATCCGGTGCCTCAAGCCTATCACAGTCGACTAGCACATACACTGATCAATCAGCATTCGACAGAGTCACACCTTCTCCAAGCGATCCTCAGTTGAGCAAGCCTGTGCACCCAGTGCAGCCCACACTTAAGAACATGGGGAGCTCCTACACACAGCCTCAACTTTACAGCAGGACTTCAGACCTTCAAATAAGTAAGAATTCTGTGTTTGCTTCACGTAAGGCTGGTGTATTTAGTTCTTCCTCTCTCACTCCTCCAACTGTTAGCAACTTTCATTATGTTAAAAAGGTTAGGAAATACTCGCGTTTGATTGGTTTGTACAAAAGGTTAGAAAAGGTTCGCATCTGATTGGTTTGTACGGAATATTAGGAAATGCTCGCATCTGATTGGTTTGTACAAAAGTTAGGAAATACTGGCATTTTATTGGTTTGTATTGAAGTTAGGAAATACTTGCTTTTGATTGGTTTGTACAAAAGGTTGGAAAATACTCGCATTTTATTGTTTGTACAGATTATCAGAAAATACTAGCATCTGATTGGTTTTTATGAAAGTTATGAAATGCTGGCATTTTATTGGTTTGTACAAAAGTTAGGAAATTCTCGCTTTTGATTGGTTTGTAATAAAGTTAGGAAATACTTGCTTTTGATTGGTTTGTACAAAAGGTTAGAAAATACTCACATTTTATTGGTTTGTACGGATTATTGGAATATACTTTCATTTGATTGGTTGGCTACTTCGTGTCAAACTAAAAGAAAGCTCGAGATTATTACTTCAGGTGTGTAACTGTTTTCATTCAATACTCACAACGTGTAGCATGTATTTGGTTGCATTACATTTACGCATGTTTAAAAGGGAAGTCAAACGATTGCTTGGAGACTATGTGACAGCATGCTGATCGGTTGCCATGGTTTCACTCGGGGCATTCTTACACTTGTATAAGTTACATTAAAAGTTCTTTTGGTAGAAAAAATTCAAAATGGCTTTTGGAACTCGTGCTTTGTTTGCTCATTTACTTTTGGTCCATTCAAACTTTGACTCCAAACAGTCCCACTATTCTCTAAAATGAGGGATAGCTTTCAGCAGATGGATATAACTAGAAGTGGTAACAATATTGATAGTAATATAGTTGTATATGTTATAGGATTCTTAATCTGTCAGTTAAATATCATTATTGTCGTTTTTTTCTTTGTTTGCACTCCTCTGCGCTCCTTTTTGTGACAGTGAAGCAGGCATAAAATGATATTCTTACTGTTTCTACTCCATTTTATTTATTTACCAGGAGTCAGCTTTTCTCTTAATCAGGGGCAGCTAACTCCCAATGTAACATTTTGAATGTTCAACATTCAAAATGTCAGTTTTATCTGGAATTGCAGGTTATACTTTGTATGTGTCACACGTTAGTATATGTTTACTACGTTGTGTGGTTTTAGGTGGCTCTCCTTTACCCAGCAGTCATGTGACCAACATGTCCGCCGACCATGATGCAGACAAGTATAAGCGTCGTCCAGCATTGAGTTTTCTCTCACAATGGTTCAGGTATGAAGCTTAACGAACCAGTTTTTTGAGCTGGTTGTCCTCATCGCTGTTTAAGTCTATTGATATAAGTGTGGTGACACATGAAATAGCCACATTGAGAATGAGGAAACAGGGGAGACAACAACGTCTATTTTATGTTTTTGCTAATTAGCAATTGTAAGAGTAATCTTATGCTTTGAAATTACGAAAAATGTATAAAAATTCTCAAAATTCTTCAAACATCAGTCTGCCCAAACAGTTGCCAAGTTAAAAAAAAAGTATATATATATATATATAGACAATTTAATAAAAACAACTTTTCTGGTTATCTAAATATTTGCTTTAATTATCTGATATTTGTAACTAAACTTTCAATGGCTGACCTGCCGCCTCCTGTCATGAGATGAACTTTAGCTTAAGCTTGGAGCAGCTGCAGGAGAAAGGGCCATAGTAGGTTTAATCATGATTAATTTTTCAAAAGCAAGGCAGCTCTGCATAAGGCAAAGTCGTTGAATAGCAAACAACTCCCATCATAATGCAGTAATATCTCCCCATTTTTTGCAAAGTGGTTGGTTATCTCCACATGAACAATAAACTGTAGTTTCTGATCTTTGCTGAATTTTTACGTCTTTTCAATATTGAATTTATCAACTGATAAACGAACTGGTAATTGAAAGCATAAATTGTTCAAAAATATCTCGCTAAGTTATTTAATATAACTCTCATTAGTCAGGTTCTTGTACTTCTCTTGCTTTAGAATGTTTGTGTAACCAGGTAACTGCGTGTTTTAACCTCTTTGAAAACCAGGAAATGGCCTTGACCTGAATAAAGTGACAATTCATATGTTTCTTCTGAGTACTGGTTTGGAGATTCATTATGAATTCTAAAATTCTAAACCTTTTCAACAAAGCCAGTTATTTGCAGTAGGCCAGGGATATTCGCTAGCAGTCTTGGAATGGTTGCTTCATGTAAAGCTCTATGTATTCGACTATTGGCGGGATGATAACTATGTCATATTGGTTTTATTTTCGCTAGCATTTGTTTAAATTGGTGAATCAATATATATTCTTTTATATATAATTACTGAATGACTATTTATTATTATATAATTATTTATTACTAATTATATAATATATAATTTGCGTATAGAAAGTAGACACTCTTCAAGTTGATAGCACTTTTGAACTTATGGTACCTTTGCATATTGGTTTGGAAATGATTTACTTGGCTGAAATCAAGTGTTTGTAAAGTGGACATAAATGTTTTGTAGGACTCACGATATCGGAAACAAGAGTAAAGTTTCAACTAAAAAGCGATTCTTCGCTGTTGTTGGTAGGTTTAATTTTACTGTGGTTGATGCAGATGTGGCTTTGTATCTGTTGTAAATCTTCAGTTCACTAGTCAAACAGATCTTGTCTAAAGTCTACAGGGTTAAACTATAGTTAGCTTTAGCTAGCTTACTAACAGTGGTAGATATGTTAACAAATTATAGCTAGCTTTAACCACCGATACAACGGTGTGCGGAATATACTTGTGAAAATACTAAAATTCTCATTCACGTTGTTACTAATTGTGAATTTAGTCAATAGTCATAAATTATATACTAAATTAATCCTCATTTTTTGCTTCAAATATGTAAACAAAATAGTCGATAAAATTAAGTTTGCGAATGATTATATACACTAAATTCCGAACATTGCATTTTTTTAAAAGTTGAAGATAACAATCTATACAGATATGATCACACCAAAGTAATAATGGAAAAAAGGGTACTGTTGGTTGTTGAAAAAGTAGTTCTCAGCAGGAATTGACGGAGTATAATGTAAATGAGACTTGTTTGAGATGATATAAAATAAATTTGAGGGAGCACGACTCTAAAAAGGGATGACGTAATGTTCTGGGAGGTTGTATGTCCATGGTAGTTGTCGAGTAGTTTTGAAATGAAATTCAAAAGGTCAATTATACAAAACAAAAGGTTGTATAAAAATCAGACCTAATCTACTACTATCTCAAACTTATGTTTTACAACAATAAAATAAATATTAATTCAAGCTGTAGACCTAACCTACTGTACGTAATAATTACTATTATTGTTATTATTATTACTTCAAATCTTATGCATCTAATTTTAAATTTTAATTTTAAAGCTGTTTTGTTTACATATTTGAGATATTAAAATGAGGATTAATTTAATATATAATATAATGGCTATTAACTAAATTCACAATTAGTAACAATGTTGTAAATGAGAATTTTAGTTTCCAATAAAGGGATCAAATTATTTCGCACATTGTGGTGTATCACTGGTCATGCGGTGTATCACGTAGCTGGTTTGTTTATTGTATATGAAATAGTTTAAGGCTGGTACAAACTATATCGCCGTATGTTGGCGTACATCCCACAATACTTCAGTGATCGTCTGATAGAAATGTTTGCACTATCACAAGCTTATCCGCGTTTACATTAGTGAATATTCCACGACTATTCTCATTATACATTTTTTGGTTATGAAACTATGTAATAATAGTCCTGCAGCAACTGTCTTTGACAATATTATTGGTCGAGCAATCTGAGATGGCCAATCACCATCGCCGAAGGGATGCACATCGCACAGGCTGTCATGGATGCTTAAGGACTATCAAGGAAGTTTGACAGCTGCAAGCATTTCCGATGCATCCGTGTTGCCTCAACGATGCCATGGCTGACAGTCACATAGCCTACAAAAGATTGCCGAGAGGGCAACTCCGGCATATGACGATATATAGTGTGAACCAGCCATTATGGAGAAAAGTAGCAGCTGCTGGAACAAATTTGTTTGTTTCTAGTTTGTTTTAAAGTTCATCTAATTTGTAAACAAATGAGGCTCCTTGGAAATACACGTAGTCGTCCGATTATGGCCTATGCAACATACGTCCACTCGGCTTTATGACCACGTTCGTGGGAAGGTCAGGCAGTTCAGTATTAGGCGTAGCGTAAGCCGTTCTTCGTTATTTTCATTAAGCTTTTTTGTTATTTTTCTGTTAGGGCAAATTTTTTCTGTCACAACACAATTTTTTCTGATATCAACAATAACTTCTCTCGAAATTAAAAGTTGGTGACTTGTGTACTGATTATATACGTTATTAAGAGATATATGTTGCGCGCCATGGCGAGTTCAGAGTTATATGTTATGGTAAAAACGGATTCCCAAACAGGTAAATGATAAAATCCTAGTTCCAAGTTTTAAGTTTACTAAAATACATGCTGAAACTTCCTTCAAGTATGTGTTTAGTAAGCTAATATCATTTAAGTTAGATCAGAGTCGACAGAATATACAGAATCGACTTAGGTCTGAATTGACTTACGACTGGCCGGATCCAAACGCAGTCATAAGTCGACGACTTACTGTATCTGATCCCACATCACTTGATCGAACCCAAGTTTGACCCCTGTCAATTGTTACTGATTGTCTCCCCTCATTGTCTTTGTTCACAGGTGTGGTTAATAGGGAGTTCTTTTGAATTCAGTATGTGGTACATTTTTGTGAGTGACACTTGTTTTAGTTTCTTATCAGGCTGCGTTTTTATGTAGCGCTTCCATGTTACTCATAGCCTCTATTTACTTTGCAGTGATTGGCCTTGTCGGGTTTCTCACCATTCTTGTCATATTCTCTCGGCTTAGCCAGGGCTCTCAGCCCGAGTTAGAACAAGAGCTAATGGAAAACCTTAACATACGAGTTGCGGATGGTGAAATAAAAGGCACTTAACAATCAAGTCATTCCTTGTATCATTTTTGGAGTTGTTTCCACATAATAGAAGTTACTTTCTTGGATTGTTTGCGTACATTCTATTTTGCTCTAGTATTCCTGTTAACTGAACACCACTCATGTGGTTTTCCATAAAGTTTATTGTTCATCTTACTGGTGTGAGTAACTCTATTGGTTTATCATTTATTGTCAACTCTATTTTAGTTTAATATTCTTTAGGCTTATGTGAAAATATGTATTTATTTCTTTTCTTGGTTCATAAATAAAATTGTCCTAGATTAAAAGATCTGTTGTTAAATGACAAATTGTAACCATTTCATGTTTGAAGAAAACATGCTGCATTCCTTAACCACCAGCTATTGTACTGCATTGAAAGGTAACATCAATTTTTAAAAGATTATATCAAAAGCTATAGCTACTTGCCTTTTATTTGGTTTTGTTTGTTGTTTAGGTGATCTGACTGCCAGGATTTTTCAAGATTGAGTTCGACAAAACTTGATAGCTGTTAAAACGCTCAGTAAAAAGAAATGTGCCCAAATTTCTCCAAAAATGGTGTCAATAGTCGTGCATATTGTTTATAAATAATAAATATACAGTCTCATTAGGATCGGTGCTCATATTTTTACAAAGTATTTAGAGGATGTCAATGAAAAGAATTCTAACCAACTACCTTTATCCCATTTGCTGCGATGTATTGAAGTTGTATTCCAACAATCATTAACAAATACATTAGGCCTGTAACATACCATAATTTCATGCTGTGAGGATGTCAACAACAGTTGAAACATGCCAGTTTCAATTGTTGTTGAAACTGGCACAATATGATGTTAGTCACCAGGTCATTTCTTGAGTTCAGGACTTCCTGAACGATCGCACACAGAGAGTGGTTGTTGGAAGAGGAGAAGTCTGCTGAGGCTGCAGTAACACCTGGTGTGCCTCAAAGTTCTGTGATCGTCCCAACGCTTTTCCTATATTACATCAATGATCTGCTAGACAGCCTGAGCTCGCAATGCAAGTTTTTTACTGATGACACTTTTGTATACAACACCTCCAACATTGTCTCACCTCTACAGGCCAACTTGGACAGTCTGGGAGAGTGGGAAAGGTAATGGGATATGGAATTTCATTCTGCAAAATGCCAACTCATCACCTTCTCCTGAAAAAGAGTTCCAGCTGATAACCAAGCCCACCTGCGCAACACCACTATACCCAGAGCTAAAAGCATCAAAGAACGTTCAAGTGTTGCGCTTTGGCGTGACACTTGACTGTAAGATTTAGTGGCAGTATCATATTATGAGCACCGCCATCAAAGCGAACTCCATCTTGGGTTTTATCAGGCGCAACATTCTCACAGCATCAGAAAAGGTTAGAGTGACTGCGTACAAACAGCTTGTGCGTCCTGTGCTGGAATATTCCTCAGAATTTTGGGATTCTGCCCCAGACAATACCTTTGACAAACTGAAGGCTTTGCAGAGGCGAGCAGTGATTTAATTTGTGGTGTTAGGAGAATTGATAGACAGACCAGTACCACCAGTTTCCTCCTGCGACTGCAGCTACTACTACTATCCGAATGACGATCTGAGAGACGGCTTAAGATCTTTAGTGAATATCACCACTCAAACTCGGAAGTGGTGGATCGATACATGATGGATCGATTCTAGTTTCTGTTCGTCGCGTAAACATCAGCACCAGTACTTCATACACCAGCCCAACAAGCTAAGCCATCAGCGCTCATTTTTAATTTGTACAGCAAGAGCATGGAACTTACTACTGCCCAATAGCAACCTTTTAGTACCGCCTGACACCTAGTTTGCGTTTATTGTACTATAATTCCAACTTTGTTGACAACTGGAAACGGTGTAATCGATACTGAGACAATATTTCCCAAGTCACAGCTTTTGCTGGTGCTGAAAACTGCACAAACGCAGATAAATATGTATATCAATAAAGACACGAAACACTGCAACTTGAATGCAACAGTTGAAGTCATAATGAGAGGGACAAACAGGAAGTGTGACTATTGAGGTCAATTTTGGAGAAGAATTTTTCTTCTGAGCGTTTTAATAGCATGAAGTTTTGTTAGTTTTAATCTTGAAACAACCTGGCTGTCAGAGCACCTGTCTATCAGAGCACAAAATGCCAAACAAAATCCCAACTGATAGAAAAATATTTATACTTGCATATGAAATCTGTAAAAATTTGATGTGCGTAACCCTCGCATTAATTCATGGGTGAAAAATACTGATTATCGAGAAAGTCTGAATGCTGAGCCACTCTTCCTAAAGAACTTGTACAACTGATTGAAACGCACAGGCTATTATAATAATTATTATTGAAATGTGCAAGGCTGCTCTGTAGAAGCTATAGCCCTTGGTCTTTATGATTAGACTGTGATTGCTGATGGTATAAGAGACCTGCAAGACAGTAGTGAGTGATTACAAATAAGCCTGATTACAAGACAAAATAGTTCATGTGGAAAATTGACCAAATCCCAAAGGCAACAATACAATACTGCATCCTCGATAATTTATTGGCATATTTTATTTGTAGAGCTAAATTATTTGTATAAACTATCCATTGTACGTGCCTTGAATATGGTATTACTATGGTTTTATCTTGTCTTCATATTCTGTTTTAGGAGAATCTTACATATCTACAAACTAGAAACAACTTGAATGTAAGAAAAGCTTATTGAATGTATACACATGTATATACATGCGTATACATGTGTATAAACATGTATATACATGTAACCACATAACTCCTATTTCGCTGAAGCTTTCCTATCTGAAAACTTTCCATATGCTACTTAACCTGAAATTTCTAAAAAATATACCTAGCTCAACTCATTTGTTAAAGGAAATTTATTATTGGATACTAACAGCACCTCACACAATTATCAACTTGAACAGCATTGGATTCAGACAGCACACAACTCATACAGTGTTCAACTCAAACAGTATTCAACTCAAATCTTAATCAATTCAGACAGCGCTCAACTCAAATGAATATCAACTGAGTCTGTATTTACATGTAACTCAAATGGTTATTTACTCAGGCAAGTTTAATTCAAACATAACTACACCCAGACAGCCAAAATGGATTCAATAGTCAACTCAAACAGTACTTCATCTAGATAGTACTTGTGTCATGCAATAATATATCATATATGTTATATATTTAAGGTATATTATATATAATATACTTTAATAATGAATTTACAGAGTTATAGTTTTGTTTAGCAAAAGTTTATTAACTGCAAATATATTTACCATGTTACATGTTTCCCATACACATATATTGGAGTTATGACTTCGGTGTTACGAGATCGCAACTCCTACAAGATATGTTTAAATTTCTTGTAAAAAATACAGAAATTTGTGGTTCTCTATCTAAATTTTAGGCTTCATGTTTCTTTGATTAAAATTCGTAATTTAATCAACATTAAACAGTTTGAAGCCAAACCATAATATTTAGTGATACCACAAAAATTGATTACAAGTAGAAATTGTTTCAGACAACTTGCAAGCCAATAAATGTCATCGTATTATGTATTTTATGTGGGAGTCGCTAATGCTTTCTCTCTCTAGGTACCATATCCTGTGACTGTGAAGACGTAAGTGATAATGGTTCTCTCCCACTTCCTATAACAAGGATTTTTCTTGGCAGGTGTCAGCAGTGGCTGCCACTGCCTTCGGTTGAATGCTTTTATTGAGACACCATCTCTAACTAGCTGGCTGTTGGCTCACAGAGGGGCTCCTCTGCCCTTTGTCAGGTTTTGGTTTTAATCCTGTAGGGTTGATAACTACTTTCCTCATCCACGCTGGAGCTCATATAGGGTAGCCGGTTTAGTCAGCAGATTTGGCACAGGAGCAGACAGTTCTGTTTTGGTTATCTAAGCTTCATCAACGCAGCTGAGAGCTGACAGGGGAGAGAATTTCCATCACCAATGAGAGTTGACTTCCTGCCAATAATGTTTTACCAACTCAATAATAAACAAGTATATCCAAAGTTAGATAGCCCAGCTTGAAGCCACATGTTTTTAACAAAATAAAATTGTGATACTAACAACACATATAAGTCTGCATATGTATGTAATTTACCTATGAGGATGTGTTGTCATTACAACTGAATTGACAAGAAATTTTTCATGCACTAGATTATTGCAAAAATGTTGAGAACTGACCAATTCTTGTCACTTTGTTAGCAGTATGTATATGACAGTATCACGGATTGGGTCCACCTATGACATTATTTTGGCAGGATGAAGCTACATCCATTTTTTGCCAAACGACTTTCAATTTTTATCATGTCAAATTCGGTGTCAGAAACCATGCTAGTTTATTGGGTGAACAGAATATCATATTTGATGCATTTCTCACCAGGATGTCACGCAAATCCAAATGCTAAATGTTGTCCTAAGTCATAAACTCTCCATATCCCTCTGTGATATGAGGGCAGATTAGCAATTAGTCTGGATTATTGTTTAATGACGAACTCGGGACTATAAATTTCAGAGGGATTAATGCAGATGCTTGTTTGTGTTTGGCTCTTAAAAAACTGCTCTGTGGTCAGTTTTCGGAAGGAGTTTCATGTGAAGGTCATGAGCAAAATGATGACTCAATAATTTTTAAATGCAATGTAAATTGAAAATATCAATATATCAACAGTCCAACCTTTTCAGATAGAATATTAAATATAGTAAGATTGCAGATAATTAGTTGCAGCATTGTTTTTAATAAAATTGTAAAAACTATTTTTCATTGAGCAGGTCAGAGGAGACAAATCCAACTGATTTTTAAAATATCATTATAAAACCAAGCCAACTTTTTCAGATAAAATATTAAATATAATAAGATTGTACATAATTAGTTGTAGCATTGTTTGTTAATAAAATTGGGAAAACCATTTCTGATTGTGTAGTCCAGGGGAGACGAATCCAAACCAAAGTATTTCCTACAATGCTGTAGAGAGTTGAATGCAATAAGCGACCTACACAGGTAGCGACTACATGGTCACCTACATAATCAAATAGTCATATTTTATATGTGGTAGCCATTTTGTATGCATTGAGCCAGCAGTTATGAAGGTTTTCAGAGACAGCGAGCATACCGAGCTCTCTGCCAGTTTTTGGGCTTATTCAAAGCTCTTCAGTAACTATCTAAACTCTTATTCTGGAAAATTCTATGAATTTACAAACAGATATAAAAACTTAAAACTACCAAGTTTTACCAATTCTAGAAGCGAACCGCAAAGTAGGTCAAATACATTTAAGTAACCCTTACTATAAAAGAGCTGTGTCTGTTTGCCTCTCCAAAGCCAAAGTTTGATATTATGAATAAAGATTTCTTTCAAGGGTATTCGAACTACCAACTTTCAGCTTGGCAGATTAACACTCTACCACCTGCACCAATTAGCTCACATGCTGCCTTTTGGAATAATTGCGGAGCTACTTAATCTAACTGATGTGTTCTCCTGGCTCACCTGACTACTAGGGGCCTAGTTTGTATAATTTTGTAGTTTGGTATCGTTTGGTAGCCATTAAGGAAACCAATACTTGCATTACGCCTATTATACATATAATTAAACTATGTCTAAGCTATAAATATATTTGTGGTAGCTTCCTTTAGTCACTGGGAATTTTCTCTAAAGCTTGGTGACTGTCAGAAAATTCTAGCCTCGTTTAAAAAGTACAGTTTGCTTATAAATCTAAAAAATACATAAAATATTTGAGGGATCCTTCCTAATTAATCTTTAACACTTCTTTTACTAACAAATTATATTAAAATCATAAAACATTTTTGAAAAAATATTGTAGGGCTTTTATTAAAATCTTGTTCAAATAATTTACAACGAAAGCATAGGCATAGACGAATGTGTGTTGTCAAAAGCTCATGAGTATTATGATGATATGCGGCTTGATACGCTTGCCTGCCCATGTATACATAATATAATTAATTAAAACTTTTAAGCCAGACTATGTTTAAAAATATATTATTCTGACTCTAAGTATTAAAACCGGCAAAAAAAATTTTAAAAGCAATTTTTTTCATAGCCAGCCACACCCAACTCGTAAAACGTAATTGTTAATGAAATGCTTTACTGGCCAATTGGATAATTGTTCATATGTTAGGGTAATATACGGTGGTCATATGTTAGGATCATATAATGCAAATAAGCATGGCAATTTTTAACAACACGAAAGGATCAGCAAATTGAAATATTCCAACTCTCTCAATAGTTTTATTTCAAATCCTTGAAGTAATGTTTTTCAATAGCTCTGTACCACTTTCTATCCACTCCAGAGTGTACACACATACACTTCACAATATCATCTTAGGAGAGTACACACATACACTTCACAATATCCACTTAAGATTGTACACACATATACTTCAGCAAATATGCTGGCAGAATAAAGATGCATAATGCTGCAAATTGAAAGCACTAGCCAGTATCAATAACGGGAGTGACAGGCACCCGTGCAACTAGTGATGTTATTTCGGCACATATTTTTCTTTTGAGTGTTTTAACCGTGATTAAGTTTTCTTGATCTTAATTTTTTCTGACAAAATTTACTAAATTTTTTGCAAACTTTTCTATAAGGAACTGAAGAAGCTATGCTTTTCTCAGAAGAATGAGTAAGCAAATTTGCAATGATGCTCATCTACGAAAGAGACATCTGCGTGGTTGGTTGGCTTCACCAACATTTCTTCTGCTTGGGAGCATATCCTTGAAATACTTTGAAGTGTATTTTGTGGCATGCATCTGTTTAATATCTTAATCAGCCATAACCGACGGTGAGAACTCAACTGCGAAGCGCACACTAGGACATCCGTAAAACCTCCTATTACATTTCCGTAGTTCATTCAGTCAAAAGCTGTTCTATGCATGGCTGGTTAGCAAATGAGTGAAGGCTTACAAGTTATGAACAGCAGAAGAAAAATCATTAATCACTTTGACAATGATATGAAGAGAAATTAAAGTCATATTGCTTCTGGAACCAGTGAGGTTCTCGAAAATCTTGTCTTGACGCAGTGGTGTCAAAAAACAGGATCTGGTCACCATCCAAATTTCCAAAATGTACATTGCCTATAAAATTCAGAGAAATCTGATTTAGATGTAGTTACAGACACCAAAATCCTAAATTGAATTGTGTGTCCTGATAGTTCACTCTCAGTTTGGGCTGGTCTTGGAAAGGGTACCATGACCAGAACTTTCTGATAGTAAACTGTACAGTCCTGAAACTGAGAGCTTGACAGTTCTAAACGCTAAAATATGCATACTGAGTCAGTGTAATGTTTAGCTAATAACTTTTTTTACTCTAACATGAACTAAAATAACAACTAGTACGCTGCCGGTCTTGTGTGCCACATGAGATCATCATGTGTAACCAGTATGTGTGTAGTTATTCCCAAACATGGCATGATGACGGAGTGGTGCAATGGCTAGCCTGCTGGTCCACTCAGATGTATATCTGAGTCACAATTTCTGTGAGAGACAATTTTCTTCCAAAAGCTCTAAGTGTGGCTTCGAACGGATGGACAAACCCGGTTCTTATTATAGTAAGAATCGCTGTGTTACAGAAGGACCAGATTGTTACGGACCAGACTGGCGCCATGCGGAAGCCGTCAGCCAATTGGCGGATGCCGGAATCAGCATACTACTAGTGAGTCACTCCATTGAAAAGGTGGTGTGGGATGTTGCTCTTTAATTTGCAAGGCAGCATTGTCGATCATTTTCATTTGTAGTCACGATTGATAGGCTATAAAAATGCGTGAAATCAAAAGGAAGAAATATACCAGCACTATGTTAAGGTGATAAAAAGATGCTAAGGTGTTGGAACAGCCATTATATAATCGTTACTACTGTATAAGCTGTGTCTGTGCACCTGTACAAAGGAGTGGTTAGACGCTGGAAAAAAGATTGCATCATGCAAGGTTTGAACTCACAACTTTCAGCATGGGGAACAACACTATAACAGTTACACCGACCAACTGGATACTGGAATAATTGTGGAGATCATCGAATATTGGTTCTCCGTGTTTCCTCGGCACACCTGACTGCCAGGGTATTAATCTTTCCTATACTAAGCTACACGTCTCTCCAAGGTCATGGTTAGAGGTTGAGATAAAGGATTGCTTCTGATAGGATTCAAACCTACATGTACGACAAACAGCTTAACAGCCTATGACCCAAACGCTTGCCCTAATTGTCCGCCTTCCAGCTGTAAAGAATATTTGCACACATACTTATTCTCTGTGCTTTATATGCCCCTTTGACAATCTGTCATGGTACACTAGACCGCTAGAAGCTAAGATAATAGTTTCAATAATGAAAATAGCTCGAAGTCATTGACTAAAAATTTAATACTAGCTCATGACATGTTAGTTGCATGGTTCGAGAGTTGCGAGTTAACTGTTAACTGTCTCTGTTTTTGTAAACTAAAAGAGATGAGAAACATATGGTAAATGCTATTAAAGGTTAATTTAATAAACTCGTAGATCCGCCTTAAAATGAAACATAAAATGGTAATGAGTGCAGCTGCTAATCAAAATCTATTGCGACACCACAAGACTGCATATTACTGGACATTTCACAGCTGTGACTATTCCTACTACTAGTAAGGTAAACAGTAGCTAGAAAGCTTTCTACCTTACTTGGTTGTCCATTTAGCAAATCAGGGTATCCATACAAAAAGGGAATAAATCTTTACTATAATAATAATGATAATAATAATAATACGGAAGGTGAAGACCAAAGTGATACCAATAGTAATTGGTGCACTTGGAACAATATAAATGAAGCATATAGCATACCTGGCCGAGGTAGGAGTAAACATGTCTTTTGGGACTATACAGAAGACAGCCATCTTAGGAACAGCTCACATATTGAGGAAAGTCCTCTCTTAGTAGAATTGAGGATGATGTTGGATCCTTTGGCCTCTTGTTAAGGCCCGGACTCAACACGGACTAAAACCAATTACCTACCACTAAACCACTGTGAAGAAAAACTATAATAATAATAATAATCGTAATCTATATATATTATAGATTAGGATTATTATTATATATAATAATATATACATAATAATATATAATATATACATAATAAAATATATATATATAGATATATATATTTAATATATGTATGATAATATATAATATTATTATATATTATTATATAGCTATTCTCTATGCTTTGTTTGCCCACCTGATGATCTCTCTTAGCGCACTGTGCAACCAGGGTGGATTAGTGTGGATTATTTGGGAATTGAACTACAAGTTAATTTCATGAATATATCTTTACTATAACGAGAGCCATGTACGTGAATCTTTTTGTCTGAAACCATAGTTGGAGGTCAAGAAAAAAATTGCCTCCAACAAGATTTGAACCTTTACCATTCAGCTTCACTACCTGGCACACTACCACCTGTGCGAGTCACTCACATTTGAGTGTGTCTGAATTCTTGTGCATGTAGTTATCCTCTGTACTCATGGCACGCAGACTGCCAGGGCACTAGTGCATATAAAATGAGATACAAGTAAATTAAGTACATGTAATTTGTTAACAATAAAATAATAGAATATAGAATTTCACACCGGCGTGATTAGCATACCCTTTTATGAGCGTCTTTACTAGGTCAAGCATTGCGACACCTCATTGGCTAAACCCTGTTTATAATGCTACACTTTTATATTAGAACTCAGTTGGAAATAATGTGCCCTCAATTACGAAACATTGTTTTTCAGCGCAGAGCCAGTGCAGATATAATACAATATCTAAAAACTAATGACTATTTATTAAGATGTTTGGAAGGAAACGTTTGCACATAATTCAAATATCTGTAGCGACCAATGCGTTGGTTTCCAGAAGCATTGTTGGGTCGAGCTACCGTTTAACATAGTTATGTTTAATAAATCACAATAATTTACCTTTTAATTAAATCTATAATTTGCATAATGATATAATTATATTGATGAGATGGTTAATTATAATATATTACGGAAATTTTATGCATGTTTTATTTTATGTTGAATACTGAATTGCTATTTACAAGAAATATTGTATTTAATGTTCAGTTAGAAGTGATTTATTTTGTTTCGATCTTTGCTAGCGGTACAAGTTGTATCGGGTTTAATTTTAGAGAATTGCCATTCTTTTTTATTAGCACGGACTGTAGCTCAACTCAACACTACCAAACTCTTTACTACAGCAAAAGCAGTGTTTGTTTATCTGTTTGTTTGTCTGTTTGTCTGTTTGTTTGTCTGTCTGTTTATCTGTTTGTTTATCTGTTTGTTTGTCTGTTTGTTTGTCTGTTTGTCTGTTTGTTTGTCTGTTTGTTTGTCTGTTTGTCTGTTTGTTTGTTTTTTTTGTTTGTCAGTTTGTTTGTCTGTTTGTTTGTCTGTTTGTTTGTCTGTCCGAAGCCATACTTTGAAGTTAGGCAAGAAAATTAGAGCTGAGTCCCCCTGTCTGAATTTCTCAAAGCCTTGAACAGATGTTGAGAGAAAAGATTCTATTGTAAGGGATTCAAACTCTATTATTTGGCTTGGTGGTTAGGCAAGCTACCATCTGCACTACTAGATCAACATGCCACATTTAAAAATGATTATGCAGATTTTTATTACACATAAAGATTTCTCACGGCGTGCTAGTTTTAAACTAATCAAGTAGCTAAAACCAGTTGACCTCTAAAATGTTTTCAATAGTGCCAGAAGTATCAGGCCCGATTATGTCGTTTTGCTACTTAAATACATTTGTAACAGCTGATACACCGGTACCAACCAATGAGCAATGCTGCATAAAGCTCGAAATAGCATTGTAAATAGTTTGTATAGCATGGTCCATGGCACAGCAGTGCGCTGGTTCAATAACAAAGTGCTGATTTTTTTCAACAAGAGCAAGCCAAATATTTACCAACTGAGGCGCAAAACATTTTCTGTTAGAGTTAAAACTCTGACAATGGTCTCTTTGCTCATGTCTATGATGATTCATATCTGATCGCAGACATGAATATAGCATCATTGCGCATTTAGATTTTTTTAGGCAAGTTGTCTCTCCCCTCCTTTTTTTCCCCTTTCTCCTTTCTCTTCTCCTCTTTTCTCTCTCTCCCTCCTCTCTCTCTCCTGTCTCTCCCCTCCTTTCTCCTCTCTTTTTTCCCCTCTCTCTTTTCACTCCTCTCCTTTCTTCTCTCTCTCTCTCTCTCTCTCTCTCTCTCTCTCTCTCTCTCTCTCTCTCTCTCTCTCTCCCCCTTCTCTCCAATTTCTCCTCTCTCTTCCTCCTTTCTCCTCTCTTCCCCCTCTCTCCCGTCTCTTCCATTTCTCTCTTTCTCTCTCTCTCTCTCCCTTCTGTTCTTAAGCTATGTAAGAATACTGCAGATGATGTTCAAATGAAATAGAAATGTTGCTGATGATATGTTTTTCTAGGCTTCAATGTGTAATTTATGAACTACCAGTGATATACTCCATAGTAGAGATATGATTATCTATACATAGAGCCAATGTCTTTAAAGTTGCTGTTAGTCTTATTCTGTTGTTGCTGCTTTCGCAACAAAATAATACTAGGTGTAACTAAACAAGCAACACTGTTGTGTCAGATATTGAAGTTGACTTCTGATGCTTTGTGACAGTTTGGTTCATGCTTAATGGCAGTTTGCAAGAGCTAGTTGATAAAAGATGATGAGTTTATGATATTATATGTAAGTTTGTTAATGATATGTGAAAGCAGGTTGATGCTATGCGAGAGCTGGCTAATAACATGTGAGAGCTTGTTGACTAAATGTGAACTCTGGTTGATAATATGTGAAAGCTGGTTGATGCTATGCGAGAGCTGGCTAATAACATGTGAGAGCTTGTTGACTAAATGGGAACTCTGGTTGATAATATGTGAAAGCTGGTTGATGATATGTGAAAGCTGGTTGATGCTATGCGAGAGCTGGCTAATAACATGTGAGAGCTTGTTGACTAAATGTGAACTCTGGTTGATAATATGTGAAAGCTGGTTGATAATATGTGAAAGCTGGTTGATGCTATGTGAAAGCTGGTCAATGATATGTGAAACCTGATTGATGATATGTGAAAGCTGATCAATAATTTGTTAGAGCTTGTGGAAACTACAGGAAATAATCACAATGAAATGTGTTAACCTTGTCATGAACAGTAAAAATCATTTGATGAAATCACGAAGCTAAGGTGCATACAGGTAATTATCTGATTAGAATTGACCATTTTTCCCATAAGATTTCTTCAAAATATGGCTGTGAGCTTAACTGGTTTTTGTCAACATGCACCCATTGTGAAATGCATTTTAAAAGAAATTTATAAGCGTTCAACTAAAAATCTCACTGTTTGGTTAATACTTTTAAACTTGAGATATTTTTGCTTTATTTTAAGAGTTTACATCCTTTTTGCTAGCTAAATACTACAAGCTAGCAATACACTTGAACAGTTGAGACTCACCTGGACTTCATCTCAGCCAATCCACAGGAAATAATTGAGTCAATCACAATTACGTTAGTAATAAAACCAACTTGATGTACATTTTTGTAACATAAAAATCAAATTAATTTGAAGTGGTTAAACATAATCATTAAATTAAGAAAATTAAATAAATAAATTAAATAAATTATATGTTGGCGTGGTTAAAAACTATTTCTAATTAGACAAAATGCTTTTTCAGCCTTATTTATTTTATTTTGGCAAGAGGAAACACTTGTGTTATACCCAGTAACTGTTTGCTTCCTGACCACTGTGAATCAAAGGGCTTCATTTTAGCATTCTTTATCACGCATTAATGTCAGCGGTTAAGATATGTATTAAATCACGCACAAGAACTGTTGGTAATCAATCCTTTGATCTGGTATAGCTTCTAAAAATCTTTGCACAAATGGTGCAAAAAATGAGGGAAGAGATTGACATAGGTCAAAAAAGATAACACTTTATTTTTTCAAAACAGCATAGTACTTTTATCTGTCGATTTATAAGGATTATCTTCCCTTGCTGGTTTACAAATAGAAGCTAAATGTATCAAAGTCAAGCATCTCTTTAAAATCTTAAAATCGTATCAATATACAAAATTTTTAACATGCGTAGTAAAATGTGAGCCCATGTTTTACTCTCCAGCGGGAGTCGTTTTTAACATGCAGAGCATCTCAAAGTTTTGTAGGCAAAAGTGAGATGGTAAGTAAAAATTAAAAAGAAAAAATAAGGTAAAAGAGTAACTAAAAATCAAATAAAACTAATTTAGTCAAAGTTATGAGCTTGTTTACTTATGCATTTTTGAACCTTCACTTATGTTTATCCGTCTCTAAAGTTACAAGAAACGCATCTCTTTACCTTCTATTAGTAAGACCTCTTCATTCCTTTGTTACTTAGTTTTTTGACACAATTCAGTTTTTTGTAAGAAAGATCTTTTCAAATATTTGTATTTTTCTACGTTACATTTGCTGAATGTTTATTTTACATCAATTAAAGAAATCAAAATTTTTAATCATTTGTGTTCTCGTTTTTTTACATGACAGTTAGAGGTTTTTAACTCATTTCAACTTACGTCATATACACAAAGTGCATACAACATCTAATAACTGTTTTGATAATATCATTGCTTACTGCTTTATCTATATTTCACTTAATATCTGTTCTCTTAGCAGAGAAAGGTATTTTAAAAGCTAAATGTCAAACTATTTATTTGATTTTAGTGGCTAACTGTTGCTCTATTTTGTTTATGACTTTTTATGGCGAATTTAGAAAACATTTTTGTTTGAAATGAAATTATGGCCTATAAAGTAATATGTATGCACAATTTATATAATGAATTAATTTTAAGCCATGTAGTTGTTTGCAGCATTCATTAAAAGCTGCAAATTTGCTTTTTAGTCCACTAACAGGGTTTTTAAACTAAGGAATGAATGAAACCCTTTAGAGTGTTTTTTTTTAAAGCTAGTAACTCCAACATCTAGTGGTGCGAATACATAAAGCAACTCAACTTTCTATGTAGAGGTTTAACTGTGTACTATTGGTACACTTTGACCTTGTGAACCTGTATAGTCCATCATGTGTTGCTCCAAGCTGGTGTCTTTTTGTATCAAAAACTGAAGAAGAAAAATCAGAACAGTTTCAGAAATTATGTTCCAGGGTTGTGCCACTTGATATGGATAGTTATGATCAGCGTCTAAATGCCCTTAATGCCCATGAGCTAAATACGTTAATAGACATTTACTGTTTAAAGTACTCTAATCACATCTCCAATCTGCCTGACCATTCATTTCATTCCTTCTTTATAAGAAAAATCACTACACCTTATACCAGGCATCAACACCTTGCCAATTCACATTATAGAACAGAGTTATGCAAAAGGAGCTTTTTTTCAATTCGCATAATTTACTTTAATATATTTAGTTTTTGTTTCTCTCATGAGCTGATTTGCTTTAAAAAGCATAATAATAGCGTTAATATTTATCTATCTTTTCTGATACTTTGCCAAACCTAGTTGACACATATACTTCTCTTGTTGTCACTTCTCACAAACTTTGGTTGCCGCAGCCGACATGTGTAGACATCAGGTTTCGTTTTGCAAACCAATTAACTCTGCCTTTGCAAGAGGCAATGACCTCTAATTAATTTAAGTGAACTGTCATTATTGGTTGCAAAACTTTATTATTACTAATGAAAAATTCCTGTTTTTATGTTTATGTTATTATATTTAAAGACCATTCGAGTGTTACATTGTGATTTTACCTGATGGTATGTGGAATGCCTAATATTCAATCTTGTTTTTTTAAATGGCACCATAACTATAATTGCTATAACTAGTACAGTGGCAGTTAGGTGCTCAGGTAGGGAGCATCATGTGCAAGAGTAATATGCATATTATTCCAAAGTGCAGGAAGTTGGTTGTGTAGCACAGTTGGTAGTGTGCTTGGTTAGAAGATGAAGAATATGGGCTGAATCCTTGAAGCAGTGCAATCCTTTTTTCCCAACGCTCTTAGCAGTATATATATATTATAGTATACTCATGCTACAGACAGTAATGTTTCGGCTATTGAAGTCTCATCAGTGCAGCTCAGAGCAGGCAAGGGAGACAAGTCTCATTGCCAATGAGAGTTGACTTCCTGCCATGAAACAACTAAATCGCCTCACAGACTTTAAGAAAGTCAATGTATCGACACCACATATGCAATGTATTATAGTATATATTGTATAGTATATTATATTATCTGTTTTATATTAAAGATTATGGTAAAAATATACTGTTCAGGGCAAAAGCTGAAGATTGAGAAAAAAGATTACATCATACAGGAATCACACCTACAACAACCAGTTTCTTGCCGAGTGGAACTACCATCTGCACCAACCATTCACCTTGCACGATGTTACAGTTGCATTTGTAGTTATTGTGTGTTTTATTGACATCACCAACAGCGCATCAGATTGTCTCTCACAGCACATCAGATTGTCAGGGTACTAGTTGCTACAAAAAAGCATAAAATTAAGCATATATATTTAAACTGTTTGTAGCCATTGCACCAAAAAGTCCTAAAGATTTAGTCACATGTTCTCAGATGGAATGACAAAAAGAGCTAATAACCGAAGTAGCAGCCAGCTGCCGCTTAACACTATCTTTCTTAACTGATATTTGCTAATTTCCTCTAGTTTTTATCATAAAAACTTATCCAATACCCAGTGATTGCAACAGTTACAGACATATAGGGCCATACCATAGCATCAAATTGGACAAAACTCTGGACCACTCAGCATGCATAAGCACTGTGTTGTTACATATGACAGATTTTGATTTTTACACTGAGTCAATGCAAATCAGAATCAATCATTTTTTGGTATTTGACATTGGTTAGTCCTTGAAAAAAAAAATTTAACTCAAGAGTTTGTTTTTAAGAATATGTAATATTTAATTACTGCACTTAGAAACACAGAAAGTGGTTTTGGATGCTTGCTTCACTGTTTGCAATTGACATTTTTATAAAGCAACATTGCAATAAAGTCATATCTGTTCTAAAAATGCTATGAACTAATGTGCTTTTTCAAACAAAGCCATTTAGATTGTTGTAACAGCAAATTTAGTTTTGATATATAAAGGTAAAACCCGAAAAAATCAATTATTTCTATCGAGAAATTGAATTCAGTTTGTGAACAATTGGCTATCTGCCAAACTGTAAGTTATGCGCCTAGATGTGTAACTAAGTTGTGGTACAATGCTTGTTTGTTGTATGTCATGATGTACAGCTCATCGCAGTTCATCCTTTTGCAAAAAATCAATGCATAAATACAATATATGGAAAAAACATCCTCGACATTATATATGTGACAGAAGTGAGTGGCGAAAGGCGAGGAAATAATTTTTTGTCAAATTATTTATAACCTTTCACATTTGAGATATGTCAAGCGGCAAGAATATTAAACTGAAAAAAATTTAAAAACGAGGTAAGCAATAGCTGGCTATCATCTGAAAGTTTACTCTTCTTTCAACTTAGTTTGAACAAAATCGTTGAAATAAAACATTAACTTTGTCTAGACCCTGAAGTCTCACCAAAATTTCACTGACCATTTTATCCGACTTATCAATTTACCCAATTAGAATTTGCGTGTGTAGAGCTTTGGTTGCTGGTTTGAACTGGCTGAAGGTGTATGAATGCGTATAAGGTTTCCACTTACTGAAGCTTGTGTACTACTGATAATGTATTCCACTTTACCACACTACTACCCATCACATCACAAAATCTTTGAACATATTGCCTTATTCCAAACTTTGTCGGCTGTACACTTGTGTTACAGGTTTCAAAATCCTGCATCAACGATGCAAAGAATATTTGTATTTATCTTTCCAAACATACAACAAACATCGCTTTCAATTTCGTGAAACTAACATAGTACAACCACCATTGTATTTTTCAGTTTAAAAATTTTCTGTTACTACAATCATCAATTCACTATCCCGTTTCTTCAGCTATTCTATTAGATTACCAACTTTCAAAACACGTTTGTTCAACTCACGCAATAATTCATGATTTCTGTCTTTTCATTTTTGACATATAATAAAAAGCATCATTTTTTGATGGCCACCAATAATAACACTACTACTACTACTACTACTACTACTACTACTACTACTACTACTACTACTACTACTACTACTACTACTACTACTACTAATAATAATAATAGTAATAATAATAATAATACTGACAAAAAGTTATACATACAATACAAATTGTTTGCAAAGATGAATAATAATACTCATATATTAATATTTATAGAATATAGTATTATTAATATAATAATAATACTATTGTCATTATTATTATACATTTCATAAGAAGAAGAAAAACTGGTATAATTGACTAATCATATTGATTATTTCCTTTTTAATTGTATAAAGCTTACACAACCCAATTACTCTGAAGCCATTTACAGGCCCATTGTTTTGTCCCTAGCAAATTTGATTGTTTCATCATAATTTTTGTTAATGATTCTATCTTACGAATTTATCTATCGATCTGTTGGCATAAATTTATTAAAACTGTTTTTGCTTAGATTTTGAATATTTTTTCTCTATGATACTGAAAGTAGATATTCAATACATTCTACAAAAAATGCCATAGGTAATTTTTAGGCTCCACTGCTGCACAAAACACAGCGTAAATGCCTCAAAAACCATCACCAGGCACTGCTCTGCACCATCATTGCCTGGTACGATTTACCAACACCAATTAGACATGAGGTTTCATATAAACATTAGAATTCACTTGATGGTTAGAAGGAAGTCATCGATAACAACGAAAACAATCATTGATCTGAAGGCGTACATCAAACAGCATGTATCATTTCCAAAACGCGTTACATCAATGGTGCTTTAATGACGGTACATATCTCATATCACATGTTTGTATGTCATAAACAGGGTGGTTCCAACTAAATCTTATATAATCAATCAATAAGGTGTTCATATTGATGATTGATTAGAGGAGTGTGAGCAAACTGCTATTTCTACACAAATCTTTTTTTAATGGTACTAAACAGCATTAGCAAAATTACAGGAGGAGACGAAACCAACCAATATCGAAAAGTGTGGTCACATTGACACGGATTTGGTGGTTTAACACTTGAATAACATATTTTACTCACGCCATTTTTTATTGTTTTGGAATCATAATTTATTACTTTCCTTTGTGACTAATAGTTTTCTTGTTAAGTACTTTTGCTTACTTTCACCTCCATATACCTGTTGATTTGATTAAAGTTTATCTAACAATGATAAATGGCGCCAATGGTATCAACAGGTATATATACACGTGTACATATATAATAAAAATTGTTTTCTCATTCCAGCTAAATCCAATAACTACTCAAGCTTGGGTTCCCTACCAGAGACCTGAGAGCTCGAGCATTCACTTCAAGATCTTAGCCATATCCAAAAACGTGCTTTTTACAACTCACTTGTGTTGATTATTGACAGTATTTGGACAAGTCACATTTGATATGCAGGTGTTATTGCACCTAATGCTCCAATGACTAATGGATATACAGTTGCCTATATATATTTATATGTAAATGTATATAAATATATTATGTATACTATATGTACTATATATATTTATACATAAATGTATATAAATATATTATGTATACTATATATATAATATATATATTTACATATAAATGTATATAAATATATAATATATACTCTATATATACTATATATATTTATATATAAATATATGAATATTTATATATAAATATATATAGTATATATAGAATACATATAATCTAAATAAATATTTAGAATATATATAATCTAAATACATATATATGTTACTATTATATATAATAGTAATATATATATTTATTTATATACATGTATATACTACTGAATGGCCAGCGTTGCATGGGTAATAAAGGTGTTTGCACAGACAATTTATTTTTGTCCAACATATAACATTTACCATTCTAACTTTCAAACTTCATATCATGAGAAAAGTGTTTTGTGCAGTTTAAATAGATTAGGAGAAAAAAATAAAACGACTGTAAAGGTTCTCAAACTTTGTCAAACAACTACAACTTTTAAATTTCAAGTGTTATGTTGAAATAAATTAGGAGGAAAAGTAACACTGAAAAGGTGTTTAAATGTAAATGTGAAATCATTTGCAAGTAATGGCTAATTATAGTCTGTTTTGATACGATTACAACGAAAAACTATTTGGTATGCAATTATATGATTTTAGTTCATTTCAGTGTTGGCATCATGAGGTGAAAATATTGTATAAACATATAGAATGGTATAGAGGCCCACAGTACTTACCTAATGCTATCACCTCTTAGTAAAAATCTTCAAAATCTTCACCATTAAAAATAGTAACAAAACAATATGTTAACCTTAGTAATGATAGTTACCTACAATACAGTAACTACCTACATTACAATAACTTTAGTGCATTTTGTGGTTATGATCTGCAAGAAAATGTAACATTACAATGTATCACGTGTAGAGTTGTTACCTTCGAGACAGACGTGTAACATAAACGCTGAATCTAACTTAAATGAATTTAGTTTACTAAACACATACTTGAAGGAAGTTTTAGTATGTATTTTAGTAAACTTCAAACATTAAACTAAAATCTTGTAACTTATCTGTTTGCGAATCTGTTTTTACAATAACGGCTAACTCTGAACTGAGATATCGGCAAAATAGCATATCGACATTTTTATTATTTCGTTGTAATCAGTACAACAATCGCCAAATTTTAATTTTAAGAGAAGTTACGGTTGATATCGTATGACGAAAAACAGCATCGCCCTAGTATGGTGAAGACAAAAAATCATCGTGTTTCATAGAGTCAGATGAAAAATATTTTATGACAGCGGCATCATAACCCGTGGGCGCAATGCATTGCAATAAGTACTGTGTAGCTCAGTGGTTAGATGCGTGTATATAAAGCTGTGGTTGCAATCTTGATGAGTTCAAATTCAGTCCAAAGCGAGCTTTCAATCCAAGATTTTAATAGATATAACTGAACAGATAATTACAGACAAACGATAAATTTTGAGATATATATATATATTAAAATATATATACTAAAATATATATATATATCTCATCTATCTCATCTGGCTTCATATAAATCACTACATGTGTGTACTATATAAAAATTAAAATCAGCATTGTAGTTGTCTGCTCTCTATAAACTGGCACCCAAAGATTTGGCTTCTTAAACCTTTTTAAAAGACACATTTATTGCCAGATAAATTAGTACAAATACTCCACTAAGCATCAAACATCAGATTATACAGTTTAGGATGATGCTGCAGTATAGTGGTCTAGAGCTTATTGTTTTGGTCAGGAATAACCTGAGCCGCAAATTCTTTGCTCTCTCTACCAAATAAATAATGCCGATAAGTTCACCATAGCCATTCTGACCTGATCTATTTACTAAAAGTGTTATTCTGGACAACTTGTAAATGCAATTTTCAAGAACAGAATGACATTAGAAATTTTGAACGCCCATTTAATTGATGTGCAGGGTTAGCAAATATATATAACTTTCAACATACTAATAGTGATAAAGAATTAATGTTTAACATGTTTATATTTGTAATTAATTACAAATGGGCTATAAAACTCATGAGCAGATATATACTATAATTAAGAAAGAAAAAATTTACAATCACTGAAAACAACCGTGAACTGCTATTGGCTAGTTCAATGAGCCATACCATTTCAACCAATCACAGATGGACAACTAGTGATTACAGCCAGTTTACTCAAAATGTAAGTTCAGATTCTAAAAGCAGGTGGTCAACAACTGTGGAACAGGGCATCGACAACCTGCCCCATAAAAAGTTGCTTAATTATTAAAAATTGGACTTAAATAGAAAATAAATAGCTAATACCGTTTTATAACAAACTAATCCCTTGGTAGTCTGGTGTGCTGCGCAAGATTGTTGGTTGTGCCAATAAAAGGCAAAAAATGATTATAGGTGCAATAACTCTGACAACATGAAAGATGAATGATTGTTGAAGATGGTAGCGCCATCCGTCAGCCTCTAGCCGTGGCTTCGAGTGGCAACTACAGCAATTATAGCCTAAAGATGGTGTCATTTGAAAGCCATTTAAAAAGAACAAGGTTGACTATTAAACATTTCATGTACTATTTGATTGCTATATATTTGAGGCAGAATTGCTATGTAGCATTAGAATGGTCTTTAAATAAAATAACATTAACATAAAAACAAGAATTTTTCATTAAAAATTCTAAAGTTTTATAACTGGTAATGGCACTCCACTTGAGTGAACTAGAAATTATTGCCTCAAGAATAGATAAAATTTCATTTCATTAATCTATTTTAGGGTAAATTTAAATGAAATTTAAATATTTAACACAAGATTAAAATTAAACTGATTTTAGTTTTTGCCAAGCTAGCAAAGAAGAAAATATATTAGAAATTCCCATTGCTATCTAAAGGCTGGTTCACACTATATGGGCATATGTTGGAGTTGTCCTTTCGGTGTTCATTGTTGAATATATGCACGGGAGACTGATAGCATCGACGAAGCAACGCGAATACGTAGAGAAATTTTGACAGCTGTCAAACTTTCTCGATATTTTGCTGAGCATTGATGACAACCTGTACAATGTGAACCATTTTAGCGATGGTAATTTGCGATAACTGATCATGTGATTTATTTATTTCTGTTTCTGATAGTTGCTGCGTGGCTAGTACTTGATTCGAGTGCCCAAAAATAATGAGGTTTCTTCACAAAAAAGTTAAATAAAAGATAAGAGCACTACGTCATGGAATATTTGCTGATGCAAACGCGAATAGGTTTGTGATCGTGTGAACATGAGTATCATCGACAATCACCGAAGTATTGTGGCATCAGCGGCAGATGCTGTGATATAGTGTGAACCAGCCTTGAGCGTTTTAAAAGATTGAAAGAATTCAAGAAAGTGAATAATAATTTTTCAGCGTTTGACAGTATATTCTAATATTTGTTGTTCCTTTCATTTTGGCTGATGTCAATCAGAAAATCAAAACCTATGACATTTTATTAGTTATATTAAAAATCTAACTTTTTAATTGTGTGTGTCTGTCTGTTAGTCCGCATAGATGCTGTCTGTCCAAATTTTTAGTCAATTTGATCTAAACCTCACATGCATATGCTCAAAGTTGGCAAAACTTTCAGTTTCAAAACTTTGTCTGTTGCCTGAGAAACAAGAGAAACATTTCTTCTTGTAAATTTTATACAAGCGCCAAAGTAAAAATAAATCATCAATTTTGTTACAGATACATAATATGAACCAGTCTTGTACAAATAATTCAACTAATTCAAAAAAATTGCAAGCAAAACCTTTTGGAATAGAATTGATTTAAATATCATTCTACCAAGTTTTAAATATGGCATAGGCTTTTCAAAGCTTTGAGTTTATCACAAAATCAACAGACTAATATGTTTAGCTGAAGTCTAAAGACATTCTTTATTATTAATAATTGAAACCATTTTCATCACTACTACCATGTGCTTGACTGGGCACTCATAATACACAAAGTTTTCATACAGTGATGGTGTAGTGTTGTGACAACTGGATGCGCCAGTATCAAAGCTCTGCATTTGGTCCCGCAGGGCTCTAAAATAGAACAAAGGTTGTGCGACGTCTTAACACTTTGAACCCTGACCGTTTTGTCAATGCGTGTTAGCAACCCCGGGCAATTTGTCCAACGATTTGAGGTTTTTAAACGGTTATTAAATATATTTAAATGTGCTCATAATGCAACGATATTTGGTAAAATGCTAGTGAAAAAGTCGGGTAACCCACAGCAAATGTCATCAAACTGAAAAAAACAGTAATTCACGACTATTTGGGCTGAAACTATAAAATTTTGTACAGTTTTAAAAACTCGTAACAATATTTACATTAGTATCAAATCCATTGAGCACACGCTCATCATCATTCCAAGGTTCAAAATAAACTGAAAAGTTGTAGTTAGTATCATAAAATTCTTCATTTGCATCACAATTGTCTATGACCTACCAACGAGCGAGTCGTATTGATTTTTTCGCGATATCGTTCTAAAAAAATTGGTTATTATAACGAAGGAAGTAGATAAAGATATTTGAAAATTGTTAGAAATGGAAGTGAGATTTCTGGTATAACATCCTGTGCAAGAGCTAATTTGATTGGCTTACACTGTTACTTAAAAATAGCTTTTGTGAACAGAGCCATGTAAATGCCGGAAAACCGGCCACTAGGGTTCAAAGGGTAAAATTAGGCATGTATCTTTAAGAACTTATGAATGCACAAGCGTGATGCCGTTGGTGGCTAAGGTCGTTTCCATGGCACAAAGTTGGCGCATTGCATGGGTGTTTCACCTCCAAACAGCGACACAGAATAATAGCGACACAGCTGTTTTCATGATGGTATTGCAGCGCCACGCGGGTGTGTGCCACTGCAGTATCACTACACTATTACTATGTATGAGAACCTAGTAATTGTGATTGTCTGAAACTGTCGGTCAATACATCTTAGCTTATTTTCAGTAGCTTTGTTTGTTTTGATGTTTTTTTGGCGAGTGAAAATTTGGTTTTTTGGTAACAAACTAAAATGATTCACGGTCACTGATGAGATTGCTTTGTTAACCAAAGAGCAGTAGAATTCACAACCTTTTCTCTCTCATAGAGTTTACTCATTTGAATAAAATATTTCCTTAGGATCATTCCGGAAGACTTTTACACTATGCATTCAGTAAGTAGTACCGATCTATTTCGCTTCTGAGCAGATCATGTGCAGATGGTACTATATTGTTAGAGGTTATCTAAAGCCTGTATAAAAACTTACTAAATGATATACAGTGCATAGTTAGAAACAGGATTTTTCAGTCACAAAACCTTAGCATTTGTGTCACTCATTTTAAAAAGCGTCAATCCGGAACATTCTCCACAGACATAAAACTAATCTTATTTTTGACCACATAATGGACTATTTTTACAGTCGCGGAACGCTCGTTATGTACTTAGAGACTGATTCGTATAAAATATATTTTCTCTCATTGTAAGCTTTTCAACATGAAATATATATAGGAAAACACAGTAAACATAAAATGTATGTAACATAGTGCATTAAGTAAAGATAATTACACATTACTTGAAACTTTCATCGTGTACGAGCTGGAATGAGACGCAATTGTCAATTTAGAGCACTGAGACAAATTGGGCCAATATTATGCATTATTAATAATGTTAAACTAGAATATTTGTCGACAAATTTTCGTCAGAAGTCTTTCTTTCTCTCACTTTCTATCTCTTCCTCTCCCTCTGCCCCTGCCTCTGCCTCTGCCTCTGCCTCTGCCTCTGCCTCTGCCTCTGCCTCTGCCTCTGCCTCTGCCTCTGCCTCTGCCTCTGCCTCTGCCTCTGCCTCTGCCTCTGCCTCTGCCTCTGCCTCTGCCTCTGCCTCTGCCTCTGCCTCTGCCTCTGCCTCTGCCTCTGCCTCTGCCTCTGCCTCTGCCTCTGCCTCTGCCTCTGCCTCTGCCTCTGCCTCTGCCTCTGCCTCTGCCTCTGCCTCTGCCTCTGCCTCTGCCTCTGCCTCTGCCTCTGCCTCTGCCTCTGCCTCTGCCTCTGCCTCTGCCTCTGCCTCTGCCTCTGCCTCTGCCTCTGCCTCTGCCTCTGCCTCTGCCTCTGCCTCTGCCTCTGCCTCTGCCTCTGCCTCTGCCTTTGCCCCTGCCCCTGCCCCTGCCCCTGCTTCTGCCTCTGCCCCTGCCTCTACCCCTGCCCCTCCCCCTTTTCCCCTCCCGCTCCCTCTCCCACTCCCACTCCCACTCCCCCTCCACCTTCACCTCCCACTCCCACTTCCCTTCCTCTTTAGTTGACATGGAATCCGGTCTTGCTCCATTCTGTGTGCATGGCCAATCTTCTGTCTTTTTACACTAAGGATGTCAGCCATTGATAGTAGAAAGCTTCTACATTTGTGCTGATGTCAATGTTTGAGTGCACATACAGCAGAAGGTTCCTTGACCTTCTAGAAGGACGCTGTAGCTAATCAGCCATGATGATGCAATACCGGTCTGGTGGGTCTGGTGTCTGAGCAGAAACTTGTGGTGATGAGTGCAATTCCTCGGAGAAAACTAGGATACTAATTAATTACCTACATCAAAGGAAGATGGAAGTTTGGCAAGGGTGACAACACAGCAGTCTGATTATACCATTTGAATGGCTTCCGTGGGAGCCCACTTGTAACTTGATAATAATAACAGCCGGATCAGGCCCACTCACAGCACAGCAGACAAAACATTAACTTTTTCACTAAGCGGTAGTTTGCTGTATGCATGCAGCAGAAATATATACGAAAAGATGAACAGACAAAGAGCAGCTACGCTATGTCAAGGCTGGTTCACACTATATCGGTGTATGTGGGTGTTAATCACTCAATACTTCGGTGATCCTCTGTGATAACACTCATTATACAAGGTGGTAGCGTAAATGATGAAATACGAGTCCTCCAGCAGCTGTCATGAAAGAAAATATAAATCGAGTAACCCATGAGGGCCAATCATCATTGCTGAAGTGCTGCACACTGCACAGGACGTCGTGGATAATCGTCTAACTATCGAGAAGGTTTGGCAGCCGCAGTTACTTCTGATGTATCCCAGTTCTTTCAATGATGTCATTGGCTTACGGTACGTCTAGCCAACGAATAACGATGATGTCGTTGGTTTACGGAAAGACTGGAAAGACAACTCCGATGTACCGTGATATAGCATGAACCAGCCTTAAATAGTGAATCACTCCAAAATCTTTAATGGAGTGCTCAAACAGAAACCATTAAAGCCAAAGTTTAAAGTTGGGAAAAAGATCGCATCATATAAGATTTGAACTCGCAACATTTAGCTTGGTAGACCGACATTCTAACACATGCGCAAATTGACCATCTGTTGAAGTTATGCAGATTGTCATTATCTGTGCTTTATCGGTAGACCAGACGATCACTCAGGGCACACTGGATTTTTAGGGCGCTAGTCTTTACTATAATAAGAGCGGTGTCCATCCCTCTGCCTGAAGCCATGCATGGTCATCAGTTGGGATAAATGAATTACCATGTAAAGGGTTCGAACTCTTCAAATTCTGCTTACCAGCCCCACTCTGGCATAGGTAATCTATATATTAATTAATGTGATAGGGTGAGCGTTCACTGTGCGTCGCATTCTTCTGTCATGCACTATGTTTCCATGATGTGCATGAATCGCAAATTTGAGCCAATCCGCAAATTTACCGCACTATGAAAACGGCATATATCCGCAAGCTAAACGATTTTTGCGATTTGCAAAACTTTATCAAATCCATCATGCTTGTGATTAATGGAAACAGCACTTGCGAATGATGCGCATTAAAATACCGCACCAGTTATACAATTTAAACATTTTCAATACTTCCGTCGCCCTTTCTCGATCGAGTTTCATGTGTTTTTCTGAGTTTGAGTTTCTTTTTGCGTGTGTCACTAACTGCTCCGCTAATTATTAACTTATAGCGCACAATTCCTTACCTATTTTGACCCACACAATGCGAATGTCAATGGAAACACTTCACTCGCACGATAACACAACTTGTGCACAGCTCCAATACCCATGGTACGCTTCATGCGTGTCATGGAAACATAGTGATGGTTACAGGTTGAAATTAAAGATTGTTATAAGGCTGTTATCTAACTTGCACCAATCAGCTTGTTAAACTGACATTATAACATCTTCGCTAACCAAATAGCTTCCAGGATTTATGAATAATTGTGCACATACTTGTTCTCTGTACTTTATTGACACTCCTGACAATCTCTCACATCACACTAGACTTCCAGGGTGTTAGCTTTAGAAAAAATAACACGCAGCGATGATATCCTTGGTGTAATCTGGAATGACCTCAACCTACGGAGCAAAAATATGAAAAACAATAATATAAAAAGTAATAATAATAATACAACAATAAAAAAATATGAAAAGCTTCTATCATGACAATGATCTCATTCTGCTGTGAAGCTCATGGAAAGTTACAATTATATTTCTTCATTCTTTAAATACAGACAGGTTCAAATCTGAACTCTCAACTAGTGATTGACTTTGCAGCATGTAATCAACAACAAATTATTTATTGAAAAATTTCCATTGAAGCTTAAAACTATCTGAAGGATTTTAATTATTTTTTTAATAAATCACTCCCATTAAACTTCAAATCTAAAATATTTTATCGGAAAGTATAAATATTCTTTTATCATTTGAGACTTTGTTTGGTGTTTTAGGTGATTTGACTGCCAGGATGCTTTGAGATTAACATCCACAAACTTGATCGCAGTTAAACACTCAGAAGAAAAGACATCTTTTTTTTTGAGCATTTTAACCAAGATCAACTTTGCTGATTTTTCTTTAAGTTTATTTGAAGGTTAGCTCACTTTTCCTTGCTTTCGGAGGGTCATTGCTAAACGGATTTTTGGCAAAATTAGATTTTTTGCAAACCTTAAAAAAAGACAATAACAAAAAAATTTTCCCGATGATGATAATAACGACTCAGAAGAGATACATCCAAAAATGACGTCAGCAGTCGCACTTCTTGTTTGACCCTCTTGCTATGAAATCGACTAATGAATTCAAGTTTCGACATTACGTGTCTCTATTGACATATTATTTTGTGTTTGCTCATAATTGTTTCAATAAAATGTTAAATATAGCCTCAAATACATTACTATACATGTTTTAAATGTTATATATATATATATACACTGTATATATACACTGTATATATATTTCTATATATACATGTATATGTATATACATGTATATATATATATATACACTGTATATATACACTGTATATATATTTCTATATATACATGTATATGTATATATATATATATATATACATGTATAGATAGGTTGATTAGAACTTGTCCCACTGTCTTCCTCTAAATGCTGTAAATCGTATATTTATCACTTATAAACAATATGCACTACTATTGACACCATTTTTGAGGAAGTCTGGGCATCTATTTTTCCTCTGAGCATTTTATCAGTGATTAAATTTTGCCGATTTTAATCTTGAAACATTCTAGCACTTAGATCAGCTAAAAGAGCAAACAAAACCTCAAATGGTAGAAAAATATTTACAGCTTTTAGTCATTATATACGCCAGTTTTATGAAAATAGACTTTAACCATATCATTTAAGAAACCTTGCACAGGAAAGTTAGAGTTGATGGTTTAAGCCCTATATATTCAATTTATTTTTCTTTGAGCCAGTCGTAGTTGCTACGCAATGATAACATATTTCAAGTAAAAGAGTTGCGCGTTATGGCAATATGTTGTCTATAAGTTCCATTCTGCTTTGAAGTGATTGTACCGCAGTCGTGCCACGGCTGTCAGTATTTTTCCTAGAGACACGGCACTAGCCGACAGATAGAGTATGGCTTCAAGTCCTGTCAATGACATAGAACCGTTTTTTGTAGGGTTTCCCCATCGTGTTAATTTGGGCTAGAAATAGGATCTATGCAAGTGACACGTGGTAGCCATTCGCAGTCTCACTACCGCACATCCTCTTGACAGACCCCTTAACAGTACCGAGATTAGGCTGTGGTTTCAATGTGGGTGTAATGTGGTCATGACGTAGTTGTGGTATAGTTACAAAACAGATGCTACGATATTGGTAAACCATTGTGAAGCCGGTAGAAAAACAGATGTTATGAAACAGTTTTAAAGTGTCTATGAGACAACAACCTGCTAAAAATTGATTGAGGAAAACTGCAACATCTAGTTTGTGATACCAAATAGCTGAATAGCTTCAAAAAACTGCAGCTGAACATGATGGAAACATTTTTTATAGAATTCAACTCTAAATTTAATAATACCATAATTCAAGGTGAATCATGTGTTCAAAAGGCTGCCTAGAGCTCTCCAAGTGCTACTTTGGTATTGCTTTAGTTTAGCAAAGCTTCTGGAAGCTTCTGGCAGGACACCTGGCACAGTGGTATTTAGAAACAGTCATGCGCACAGAAATTCCCTTGTGACAAGTTAGGTTGGGTGAGTGGTCAAACACAACTCAGCACAAAAATATGTCGTAATATTAATAGTCGACTTAAAAAGAATGTGACAAGAGACTGTTTGTGCAGATTGCAATTAAATATATTAGCTTGTTGACTCCTCTACTTGACAACGAGCATCACCTGTTAACTTATTGTGTGCATGTAAAATCTCTGTGTGCATAGGCTTTGTGTAAGGGTTATACATAGGAGTGTGCATAAGGCTATGTATAGGGTTGTGTATAGATTTATGCATAGGGCTGTACATAGGGTTATGCATTGCATTACGCATAATTTTATGTATAGAGTTAAGCATAGATGTATGCATAGGGTTGTGCATAGTGGTGTGCATATGGTTATATATATATGTATACATAGAGGTATGCATAGAGGCATACATGGGAGCTTAGATTTACGCATAAAGTTATGAACATATGTATGCATGGGGTTGTGCATAGTGGTGTGCATATGGTTATATATATATGTATACATAGAGGTATGCATAGAGGCATACATGGGAGCATAGATTTACGCATAAAGTTATGAACATATGTATGCATGGGGTTGTGCATAGTGATGTGCTTACGATTATACATAAAGATATGCGTAGAGGTATGCACAGGGGCGTAGATTTATGCATAGATTTATGCATAAAGCTATACATAGAGTTATGCATAGATATATGCATAATGGTGTGCATATGGTTATACATAGAGGTATACACAGAGAAATGCATAAAGGTAAAGGAACACAGTATTCAAATTCTGATAGCAATCTTTTACTTTTTAAAAGTGTTATGGTAGTTTATTTTCATTATTTGGAGTACATGTACTTTAAAAGTTCCTAGCCATAGCCTAGAGAGATACACTTGACATTACATCCAAAATATATTTATAGTGAAATGGGTAACTAATCCCTTATTTCTAGGCCTATCCATTAACTTGGAGTTTTCCTCTAAATGACTGTTTCAATGATATGTCAAACAGATTAATTATTCTATGGATAAATGACGTGCAAAATCTTACTAATAGTATATATGTATGTAAAAAACATGTTTCCTCACCCCGGTTTACCTAATTAGCCTATGTGGTAATGTCTATTCAAACTTGGGTCCCCTATCAGAGCTTGAGCACTCGCCTCAAGATCTTAGCCGGTTAGTCTTTTTTTGCATTTAAAACCAGTAGCCTATTTTTCAGCTCCTTGTTCTAGGTTCAGCTACAGGCAGCATGGACCTTGTTTGTTTTCCAGGTGACACCAGAGCCTGTATGACTTTGGTTTTTACACTCATCATAGTGGTTGTAGACATTATAATGTATAAGCAAAGATCTTGTTTAGGGACCACCAGAAAAGTGCAGCGGGAAATTGAAGCTGTAGGGATCAAACCTGGGACCTCACGGTCACCAGGCAGATGCCCTACCAATTTCACTATGTCTACACTATTTTTGAATACTAGATGAATGTATGAGTATTACAAACAGCTTATAAACAGTGGCAGGTAATTTAGTTGCCAATGACTAATTTGAATAAGCTAGTATCTGGTTACTAAACTTACTAATAAGAGCCGTGAGAGCAAGCTTTAGTGGTGTTACGCGTAACCCCGAGTCGCTATGCGTAAATTAACCTAGATAGTAACTCACATCGCCTAGGGAGTCCATTGCATCTTGTGTAGCTTAATGAGTTAGCTTCTTGTCATGTGAATGGGAGGTTCTGAGATCAAATCTTCTGCGATATGGATTTCCTTTGCTAGATTTTTATCGCAATAGCTAGACAGACAAATGACAAACTTTGATATTTACACATATAGATATACTTTGTCAACCAAGTTTGGTTTTCTGCTCATATAGTCATATACTGTATTTTTTGGACTATTAGCCTCTACTTTTTACTGATGATTTGAGCCATGTGGCTTATATAAAGGTGCGGCTATTCTATGGCTTTTTCTTTCACCGCTAGGGCGCATTAATTGAAATCTCCAGTTAGTGCACCTCTAATGGTGAAAGAAAAATTGAAACAATGTCTAATGGTACTGTTCCGTTAGGCATTAGGTTAAAAAGCATAGATTAATACGAAACTGTGCCGTTAGGCACTGTTCCGTTTTAACTAGCAAAGTTGCTGCAGTGGTAAAAAGCACCATCCTGAGTCCTGTAGCTTATACAAAGGTGCGGCCTATGTACTGTTTTTTTATCATTTTTTTTGGAAAATAAAGCAGGCGCGGCTTATATAGGGGTACAGTTTATAGTCCAAAAAGTACGGTACTATCTGTTCGTTCAACTACTTTCGAATTCCTTATTATTTGGGGCTACATGTGAGTCTGGTGAACTCCGTATTCTTCACAACTTACAAAAAAGATTGCTAGTTTTGCATTGATTGTAATGAATGAGAGTGGACAATATTTTGCTAGGGAAGGATTAAGTTACAGCGGATAAGCCGATGCATCATGATGCATCATTACAAGCTCTTACTATAATAAAGAGAGCCATTTAGAAGATTAACAATGTTGACCAATACATTATAGGACCAGATTATTAGCCAGTGTGTGCTCGAATGACCAGATTTTTTACCGAATTAATTGCGAATCTATAAAAAATTCCGAGAGTGTGATCACTAGCCACTACTGAGGCTAAAAATTTCAGTAAATAAACTATTCATGATGCTTGAATAAGTAAATTTTTTATGTATTTTTAATAAATGAAATCAAGTGGACTCGCTAATATTTATACTTCGCTCTGATTGGTTGTCATGAGTAATTATGTCTTTTTGAGTAGTCAGTGGTAAGTTCTTGCAAGTCCTTGTCCTCACAGCGATTATCCGTCAACTATGAGTGCTGTAAACCAATGCTATCGTCGAAGCAGCCCGGATACGTCGGGAAATTTTGCAGCTGTCAAACTATCTTGATAGTTTGCCAAGCATCTATGACAGCCAGTTCAATGTGTACCACTTTGGTGATGATGATTTGTCGTCGCAGATTGCTCGATCTATATTATCTTTCATGACAGTTGCTGCAGGACTAGTACTTCCTCATTTCCTGGACCGCATGGTATAATGAGAATGTTGTATCGCGTACTATTCGCTGATGTAAATGTGTATGAGTTTGTGATAGCGTGAACATTGTTATTACAGACGATCACCGAAGTATTGTGTGATTAACACTGACATACTGAGATAGAGTGTGAACCAGTCTTTAGTGATGTCAGTTTTATTATGTACATATTTCTGCAATCTTAATAAAAGAACGCAAAGAGATTTGGTACTATATACGGTGCACCCCAAGTCACAATGCCCTTGTTATACAGTTTTTTGCCTTACAATGTGGAATACAATGTTTTTTCATACTCGCCATATGACATTTGTTTTGCCATACGACATCAACAAAACTGCTCTCGAAATTCAAATCTGGCAGTCGGTGGGCTGAATACTTTGGAATAACAAAAATGCCGATTTGCTATTCGCCGAAATCCATGCCACAGCGCCTGAAAAAGATGTGACGTTAGTTCTCTCTCAGTTCAGCATTATTCATTATAAGTTATAGTGAAAACAAAGCCGGAAATAGATATGCGATAAAATTTTGGACGATGACAAAATTATAGTTTAGATTAGTAAGCTTAATTTATGTAAATTAAATACAATGTTTATGTTATACTTCTGTCTGGAAGATAAGACTTCCCTACGGTACATACTGCACATAGTTACAATGTTACACTTGATTGCAAATCATAACCACTAAATACGCTAAATATATTAAAGTTACTGTAGGTAACTATAGTTACTAAGGTAAACATACTATTTTGTTACTAGTTTTTAATATGTACAGTACATATAAAAATTTAATGTTTTCTACCAGAAAGTGTTTGCATTAGATAACTACGATGGGTTTTTATTGCCTTTCTATACAACATTTTCACCTTATTATGCCAACAACAGAACAAATTAATGTTGTATGGCGGGATCTACTGTATGTTACTTTATTGGCCATAGTTTCATTTCAAAATCCCAAATCAAATAAAAATTAACTCAAATACTTGGTTTACCATATATAGTGTTTGAAATACCTTTTTCTCCGTTAAAAGCTCGAAGAAAGGCATAATGTATTTGAACTGGAACATAATGTTTAGTTTGTGGGTGGTTAGGGTGTAAATGATAAATGCTATGTTTTGGTTGATTGCTAGCTGTCAGCAAATCTTTGTTTTTTTAGTTATTTTCCACAAATCTATCCCAGGTCAGCCAAAGACTGTTTCTAAAAGTTCTTATTTGTAAGATCTGTGTCAGGATTGCAAAGGTTCAGAGACTAAAAAATGATTGGTGACATAAGTTGTTTTTTTCATGACCAGATCTGGGTTTTTTAGTGAAGTTTTTTTTATAAAAGTTCCACAAGATAATCTTTCTGACAGTTTGAAAGATGATGCTCCCCTCAAACGAACTACAAAAATCACTGTAGTGTGGATACTCAGGTATGTGATGAAAACCTTTATTGCAAACAATAACAGGCGAGAAATATAACTCATTTCTAAATTGAACCAGATAATGGTGTCGACGGTGCCAGAGAGTTGTCATTTAACTGTCAAGAATGGACATTTTCCTCAGACTGTTTTGATGGTCACAGTGAGTCTGCATAAATATTTAGCTTGTAATTAGCCGCACTTAGCTTGAGTTCTTAACCTCATGTGTTTTTACTTAACATAAGGTGGGAGTGCTAGAGTCCCCAAACCACCCAACCAACTTACTGAAATAATTCTTGCATGCGCTTTCTGGTACGAAGCCAAATATTCGGTGTTGGCAAATATGTTTGTTTTTTTAAAATTTTGTTTAAAATATTTTAAGAAAAGAACTGGCTAATGACACATAGCTAGTGGTGAGTGCTCGTTTTTTTATGCAAGAATGTGCACTCTGTTTACCACATAGCCTTTAACCTAGTTTAGTTTAATGCTCTGACATTTTAGTTATCTGTCAAACAAGTGGTTTGAGATTTTGTCTAAGTTAGGTCGGGGCACATTTATATGCATTCCTGCCATTGCAGTACCATCACAACACTTTGAGGGCTTCCGTATGTTTTTTCTGTGAAAAAGTTACTCTTTTTTGGGGGTCTATGGGACGAAGCAACTACGCCGTCGCACAATAGAGTCTAGCAGTTCCATTTAAATGCATTAATATCATGGCATTGTTAAAAGTTACTCTATTGTCTGTAGAATTGCAGCGGTAACTGTAAACTTTAGAACAAGACAACCACTTGCTTACACGAGAGACCAATGAGTCTATACATACCCATTTCTAATATTAAAGCCGGGTCATTCGCATTGATTCGGTAACATTATTTGTTTTGCGTAGTTGCAGATACAGCAGTAGAGTAGGTGATTAACAATCACACCTCAATTGAAAAAACTAGAGGATCAAATCCTTTGTCAGACAAAAAACATTGTCTGACAAAGGATTTGAACCTTAGCTCTTTGCAACTGCTTTGCGCCCGTCTGAATATAAAACTATCAGACAGAAATATTTTATCGAATTTGTGAGATTCTAAAGAATACATCAAACTTGAAAAGATGAAAACTTTGCCTTCTGGATTCACCAATATTTTTCTGAAAATGAAATCATTCTAAAAGTGCTGTAAACATAAAACTGGTGACGTTAGTTCAGGATTTCTTAACCTGAATTTAATCAAACACTAAGAGTTCAGTTTGTTAGTCTAAGGGGTTTGGTGGAGGTCCCTCAAAAGCAACAGCAGAAGTTATACAGATTTGCAAAGTTATGTCTGAATAGAAAGATATATAATTTGTGCATGTATAATTTGAAATATATATATATCTTTATATAAAAATCATTTAGGATGATATATAATTTACTCAATTTTGTTTTGTTCTTTAAACACAGCAATGTTAGGTAATACACAGCACATTTTGTGCACCAGTAAAACATATACCTGTCTTGAATGTGAACAAAAACATATTTTATTTTTCGATAAAGAAGGGTTCAGAGAAAGTGCATATGCAACTGGTAGGGTTCAGTACGTCTGACCATGCTTGTTAACATTGTTAACAATGTTAACAAGTATGTTAACAACCACTGCATTAGAAAAAAACGCTAATCAATGGTAGTACCAGCACAATTATTAACCGACAAATAGGTTGGGAATCTTTGCAGCTCTTAGTTAATCATGAAAAGGTATTTTTAACATTATTTAAGATGATTCTTTATTACCTGAGATTAAATCTGTACTCTCACTAATTACCTTCTATTTAACAATTATGGAATTTGTTAAAGGTGACTCACAGGAGTTTTTAGAGCATCTTATCAGAAAGTGCAAATATTTTTCTATCGTGTGAATTTTTGTTTATTGCGTGAGGTGATCTGTCTGCCAGAATGTTTCAAAATTACAATCTACAAAACTTAATTACAATTGAAACGCTCAAAAGAAAAAGACTCCTCTAAAATGACGTCAGTTGTCGTACTTCATGTCTCTCGTTATGACATCAACTATTGTATTCAAGTTGTAGTGTTACATTCTCTATTGACATATATTTTAAATAATTTGTATTTGCTCATGATTGTTGGAATAAAACTTCCAATTTAGCCTCAGATAGATTGTTATAGATGTTTCAATTGATTTAAAGATACTGCTAAAATTTGTCCTGCTTTTTCCTGTAAATGCTTAGTAAACATATGAGTGCTCAATCCTGATGAGACTGTACATTTACCACTTATAAACAATTTGTTTGACTATTGATACCATTTTTGGAGAAGTCTGGACATATATTGTCTTCTGAGCATTTTAACTGCAATCAAGTTTTGCTGATTTTAATTGTAAAACATCCTGGCAGTCAGATTACCTAAAACTAACCAGCAAAATCGCAAATGATAAAAAAATATCTATACTTATTGATAGATTTTTTAAAATTGGACTCGAGTGACTCATCAAATAAAGACCCAGTAAGTTAGTGTTAAGTGATTGGCACATTATTGTGAAACCATCAACAGTTTGGTATTCTAACACCACGTTGTTGATGGTTTAACATCAAAACCAAACACGAAGGAATGTTAAGGAATGTTGACATAGTCACTTAAACCATCCCTAACAGATTTCTTTATAAAATAGCCTGAAGTGGGTTAAATCAGAAGCTGCTGTATTGCATTATCAAAGATATGACAAAATCTACTCATTTTGTGAGAATAACTGCATGACACAACTGTATGGTACTTAAGATTTATCTCTTGTGGAACCTTTGCTATAATAATAATAGCCATATTCACCCATCTACCTAAAGCTACGGTTAGAGGTTTGCCAGTTGCTTTATGTTGATTTCACACTCATTAAATTTGGCCTGCACCTGAACCAATCGTCCAACTTCTAGCTCTTTTTAATAGTTATGCACACATTTACCCATTGTGCTATATAGGCACACCTGACAATCACTCAGGCACACAAGGTTGCCAGGGTACTAGTATTTTATAATTGTCCAGTATACTTGTGCAGAGGTCAATGACAAGCACAAACTATTGCCCTATAGGACTATCTACTCAGCTAACAGCTAACCATTACGACAATGCTTTCTTTTAGCTGAATACATGGATAATATTATTTTACATAAACTAAAATTCGTCAGAAAAAACTATTTCTGCCACCAATGTATCTTGATGATCTGTTACTGAGCCTAGTAGTACAAGCCATGATGATATACTGCTATTCAGACTGTCTGGTGCGCCGTAAGGGATCGTCAGGTGTTATAACTAGTTGCACAATCATACCAAAATGTGACAACAAGGTGGTTGATTAGCACAGGTAGTAGAGTGTTGGCCTACCAAGCTAAACAACCTTAGTTTGAATCCTGCATGATGCAACTCTTTTTTCAAACATCTAACTGTAGCTTTGAACAGACAAATGTACGGATGAACACAGCTCTTATTATAGTAAAGGTTGATACTTTAGTAGCTAAAATCATATTACTACTTGCTGTTTGTTTTGTTTTGAACAAACCGGCATAAAGGTTAAAAAAGGCCATTAGAAAAATCTCTTACATTTAGGTTAATTAAAAATGGAAAAACAAATAATTCTTTTATTTTTTCTATGTGCCCTTATATGAAATGTATATCCAGCAATGTATGAACAACATTAAAACAAGTAATTCGGAAGGTGAATCTTATTTAGTATTGATATCAAGCAGAATAAAAAAGGTTGATACTGTATAAAGTTTTGGAGAGCTCCAATAATATGTATAATACATATACTATTTAATATATATTATATATATCAAATAATATATAATATTTGAAGAGCTAGAAATGCCTGCATCTAAAGCCTGAATTGTCACTGTTAAAACAATAAATGGGAAGAAGGCTAAAGATATCAATTTAGTTGGCTGGTCTTGAAGTGTCCAACCGCTCGTTTAGCAGAAACCTTTTCTGAGTCTAAAGAAAGGCAATGCCAAAAAATAGAGAAGATATAATATTGGGAGAAAGTCTGAGATAGAGTTTAATAGAGAGAAAGAATAAGAAAAAGATAGGACAACAGACAGAGGGCAAAATGGAGAAAGAGCAAGAGATGATGAGTAGGTGCGAAAGAAGACAAGAGATGGTGAGTGGGTGCGAGAGAGGGCAAGAGATGGTGAGTCGGTGCAAGAGAGGGCAAGAGATGGTGAGTGGGTGTGAGAGAAGGCAAGAGATGGTGAGTGGGTGCGAGAGAGGGCAAGATATTGTGAGTGGGTGCGAGAGAGAGAGCAAGATATGGTGAGTGGGTGCGATAGGGGGCAAGAGATGGCAATAGAGGATGAGCGAAAGAAGGAGAGAGTGGCGAGAAAGGAGAAAGAAGGAAAGGGGCCAGAAGAGGTAGAAAGAAAGGAAGTGAGAGAGCGAATAAGAGATCCAGACAAAAAGGGAGAGAAACAAAGCAAAAGAGCAAGAGTGAAAAGCTTACGGTGAGCCGCCTCTTTGACACCACTAAAGCTCATTATGCTGAGCAAACCCAAACCTATCGCCCCTAGATTACTAGCCAGAATAAGTTGTAGCAAACAGTATTATTATTAGTAAAGTATAACAATTTTAGATCAAATACCATATAATACAAGTCAATAATATAGTAAGGCTATATTTGCATGAGCTAAAAGTAGCTTGTCAAACATCTGTACTCTAAAACACTGGCTAATCTTAGGATCCATTCATTTTTTAAACACTAATTCAACTGTTATTATTTGTAGGCTTTAAAAACCAGTTGAAATAGTGTGGTTCATGATTGATATTATATATATTATATTATAATAGGTAGAAGGATTATCTATTTAAAAAGTATTTATAAAGAACACTTGAAAGGCTTTAATAAAATTGAATTAAGTGAGTTAACAAATTGAAAACGGTGTATATATATTTGCGGTGTTTTAGTATTATTTCCAAGCATGTAATCCTTTGTGACTAATCACCAATTCAGCAGCTCTAGATAACATATCGACCAACATGTGAGACTACGGAATGACTAAACAATGAATGATATGTCAAAGATTTTGTTCCTTTAGGAAAAAAGTTTTCCCACAAAATAGACATAGCAATGTTTCACAATTTTTCCACTAGCCGCAGTTATTCGAGCGCATGTACATATACGAACCCGCATATCTGCACTTGAAACAAAAACTGTATTGCGATATTATAATTTTTCTGCAATTAATAATAATTAATAATAATCTTAATTATATTATGCCAACATCACAGTATGAGAAATAAGTGAGGCGTAACATTGGTTGCTCGGAATGATGTGTTGAGAAACCAAGTGACACTGATGTGCATTCAAACCGACTAATTAATTCAGGAATGATTTGAAAGACAAAGTGAATCAAATTTTCCACGTACCTGTTTGCTGGCATACAGACTCCCACCATTTGGCTGTACACTAAGATGATACATCTCTTGATAAAATGATATTTGTGTGATCTTGTCACAGAGGAGTATGGAAACAGTTTTCCTGGTGTATGATGGTACTTGAACACAGCCTTTCGAAATCAACTGAGTTTAGCTTTTGTCACTATATTCTACCGGGCACATCTAATGATGTGCAGGCACTAACTAGCAGTTGCTGGTGGATTGTACCAAGTAGTGAATTTAAACAACCAGAAAGTGGTTTAAAAGGAAGCTAAAAGTGACAGTATGAAAATGACATGACTTGAGAAATTATTAGTGAAACCTCATACTTGTCTGAACAGTTTGAGGACCATTTCAACACTTTGAAGTTAGTCATGTATGTATACAAGCAGGTGTCTTAAACCTGTACCTTGTTAACAACATTTTATTGTTTAGGAAAGCACTTGAGTTGCACAATTCTTCTTAAACTAAATATCATTTCGAAACTCTTAACTTGCAGGATTCAATGAAAAAAAAGCAGAAATTAGATATAGTAAACGGTTTTTTTTACACTCTTTTAAGTAAGAGATGTTTCAGAGGTTACTGGTAAAACATAATGATTGTAGTACACAGAGTGTAATAAAGAATGTATATTTGTTAAGAAAAGAAAAAGATATACTTTTAAAGCAAAACTAATTTTGATGAGGATAATAAACTTTTTAGTTTAGCCTAATTTTGAGCTTTCATAACCAATAATTTTAATCTATGTGGCATTAAAAACTAATTCCATGTCAGCAGCCATAAGATGGCTGCTGACATGGAATTAGTTGAACACATTTCACACTGACTGAGAAATGACATATTATGTCATTTCTTGGTCAGTGTGAAATGTCTTCAATAATTCCAAGATATCTTGAAAACTAGCAATTCAATCAATCTAGAACTTTGGAATTATTCTAAAGACATCACCCGCAAAGTGACCAAAGTTCTGTAATTTTAGCTAAACAGAAAGTATAGAAAAACAAAGAGAAACTATGCAATTGAGTTTTTCTGGGTGTAGAATTAGATAGGAAAACAATTCTCTAAATTATATTAGGAGGCTGCAAAGTGTCAAGTGTTGCTAGATATAACTTTCACATATATTACCTGCTTATGTTGCTTATATGAGTGCTAAATTTAATAAAAATTGTAGCAGCTTTTGTCAAAAAGTAGGCCCCTATTGGTATTTTTCTATCATTTGCAGTTGTTTTTAGTGTTTGAGGTGATCTGACTGCAAGCATGTTTCAAGATTAAAATAAACAAAATTTGGTTAAAACATTCAAATCAAGCAGAAGTGAGATTATGATGTCTATAGTTGCAAAGAGACTGACAGAATAGAGAATCGTAACACTGCAACTTGAATGTAATAGTCAATATCAACTATAGCAATGATAAAAACTAGTGACGCTATTTTGCACCTATTTTTCTTTTGAGCATTTTAGCTGCAATCAAAATTTGTGGATTTTGATCTTGAACTATCCTGGGAGTAGATCACTTCAAACATAAAAAGTAATTGCAAACGATGGAAAAATATCGATACTTTATCACAAAACTGTATTAAAATTTTATGTAAATTAATTTTTAAAAGGGCAGCTTTTTCCGTACGATAATTTAAACAACTGATGTTAGACGATCTTGAGACTGAAGCACAATGGAGGCATCAAATGCAAGGATCAAGATTTAGCGATAAAATTGTAGAGAAACATGTGAGAAAGCTGATCTTTGCTTGTGAAGTTGACATCATTTTAAACTAGGATGTTAAAAGGTTTGTCTGAGTAACCATGGTTATTTATGTTAACATAGGATTTATGGTCACCACCAAGTAATGTTACATCAGTACAATTTTCTGCTGATTTTACGTCAACCAAGCTACTAGAAAAGGCTATTAATCTTTTATACAAAACTTGAGTCCTGTTACGTTACATGAGTAATGTTCATACGGAGGATATCTTACAATTGTAAGTGTTTTAGGTGTGAACTCACGAGACATTGCTTAGGTTTTTTTGTTTGTGATGTCATAAGTTACTTCAAACGTTTGATATTAATCTATTTGGAAATCCCTAGATACCTTAAAGTACACTTTGGATGAATGTGAAACCTGAACAGTTGCCCGGTATGCAAAAATCTAGGGAGCTCATTTAAATGCTTTAGATAAAAACTTTTTTAAATAAAGATGGCATTGTTTTAGAAAGTTCCGAATTATTTTGCTCAAAATAATTGTTACTTTTAACATAGAAAATGAATTTTTTTGTACACAAAAAGTTAGAAAACTGAACCAGAACTGGTCAGCTTTAAAATGTCATTGAGTTGATTATTTAATATAAAGTCAGATGTCTTGTCAAGCAAATCAGATCTCAACCAAGCTTCTTTATACACACAGAGTATATCGTCAGTCTATTATAGGTGGGACCTTATGTAGAACGCGATACCAAAAAGCATCATCACTCGCAATGTTCTGCACAATGTTTGGATAATAAATAAGATTGTGTGGTCTAATTAACCAGAGTCAGGTCGACCCAGATGGAAAACAGAAAAAAGAGAAAACTTCATTCATGGCACAGAAACTGTATCAATATTCAGCTTTGTTAACCATTATTATTCCGGATGTAGCCAGATGTTTATGTGCAACTGAACCTGCCATGTAAGATGAAATACTTCTCATAGCTCTTCCTGGGCGTAGCAGAATGAGAACAAACAAAAGATTAAAAAAATGTGCAAAAACTATGATGTGAGCTTTTAGTTTTTAGTTTTTTTGATGACCACATACCGGTTTCATCTGTAATCCTAAGAGAAAATCTAAAGTTCTTGTAGCAAAAACAACAGACATATTGAACACATCGTTTAACCTTTATGATAAAAATTGCTCCGCATTATTTTCAATTTAAATTTAATAGTGACTTTAGTCATGTAAGCTTTTGGGGGCATATATAGAGACTTGCTAGTGGGCTTTTAAAGTTTTATATACAATTGTAAATAAATTATAAAACAGTAGTGATTCCCACATTTTTATTTTTGTCTTGTCTAACTTTGGTAAAAAGATAATTTTGTCAAAGACCTACTATGTATGCTAAAACTATCACATGATGATGCAAATATTCTGTTAAGAGTGCACTGTAGTTTGTTTAATTGGTTCCATAGTTCAAAACCTGTAATCACTCTGTAATAATTACTTCAGCTACTACATAGCGTTAAAACAAATGTGTTTAATTAAAATTTGTAAAACTGATTTAATGAAATCGTAGTTATGTCTTGCAACTATCAGCATAATTCTTTTATGTTAGATAAATGTTCAACTTCAGAGATCACAAAACTCTGACATACAAAAATACATTCTCAAGTTTTCGCAAAGATGAACAAAGTTTTAGAAGATTTAGAACCTACAAAACTTGATAGCGGTTAAAACACTCAGAAAAACAAAGCGTGCAAAATGACGCCAGTAGTTGCTATTGTTACGATAGCTGATATCGACTATTGCATTCAAGTTGCAGCATTGCACTTCTTCATTCTATAGGACAGGCGTCTTTGCAACTATGGATGTTATAATCACACTTTCGGTTGATCTGAGCATTTTGACCATGATCAAGTTGGGTAGATTTTAACCTTGAACCATTTTGACACCTCAAACCTCAAAAACCATTAACAATCATAGAAAAATACTGATATTTTCTGATAAAACGAGCAATAAAATTTTGTGTAAATTCATCTTTCAACTCTGAGCCAGCAAGTTTATTGATTATTTTACAACCCAGCGTCTCCTTGGAAGGATCGAGTAAAATGATTGCTTACGTCTTACATAGATGTATCCTGTTGGCTAATTTAAGGTCTTAGAATCTTTTATACAAACTATTAAAATAATTATTATTGAGCTCAAGGTATAGCCTCAGAGCAGAGTCAACTGAAACCATAGATGTACATCTAGTAATAGCGCCGCAATAAAGAATTTTGAAATGTTTGCAGCTATGAAAAAGCCAACTGGTGGTAAAGTTGACATCCAAGCAACAGAAACCGACTTAAATCTTTTTAATTTTATTTAAAGAGTTTATTTTATTGATAAACTGAAAAGGTTTGTAGTAAGTTGGAGTTTAAAGATATTGTTTTACAAAAATCCGAACTAAACAAAAAAATGGAAAACTGTACTAAATGGTCTACTCCAATAATTTCATTTCTTATGAAACTTTTTATGTCCCAATAAGTTACTAATATACCAATCTTAAAGTGTTGGTGAGCCAAAAATCTGAGCAAACATACTCTTCTGTTATCATATTCACTACCATGATAAGTGATAAAGAACTCAACTCATAAATTTGTTTAATCTGGAATATTTTTTAGTTGTAGGATGTATTATTTTATACAGCTTTGAAAAATAAAACTTTAGCCAGATGGAATCAGTCAACCGACATTTTATTAGAAGCCAATTTAAGTCAGAATCAGTGAACACAACCGCCACTAATGACGTATCATAGAAGTCAATATCAACCTTTCGGCGTAGTATATATAAATACAATCTTGATATAATCATAGTGATTACAACTACCAATGTCTCAGTTGCCAATTGCGTTTAGATCAGCGTCCTAAGTGTCTTATTTTGGTAACTTTTAAAATTTTATTCACTATTTATTATTGTATTAGTTGCTCTAACTGTTGAATACATATTGTTTCAACAAAAAATGACTCGTGTTTGCTGTTGAATAAAAGCACTGAAGCCTTTAAATTTAGGTTATTTTTAAAGTATATAACTAAAAACAGACCAAAAATAGACGAAAAACTGTTTGGTTGAATTAGAAAAGGTTACACTTTGAAGAACTTGTTTTGATTGACTCATACGTGTTTTTTTCAAATCACTGAAACAACTCATTAAATTAACAGAGACAAGCAACAGCCATCTAATCAGCTTAATCCTTTATGTAATTTTGACAGACGTTTGCGAAGGTTTTTAATCATGATGAAATGGCTTCAACTCTGATGATTTCATATGATTACTTGTTTAAACCTGCCCTCATTTCATCAACATCGCAGAAACTTAGCTATTTCTTATTTGCCTATAGTGATTAATTATGACTTTATATTTTGCACAAATTAGTTTACCTTGTTACTGAAGTGATTTAAACAGGTAAATTAAGGAAAAATATACCATCAATTTGTCTGATTCAAATGCGTTGTGAAACCATACAAAATTAATGAGCAATGTTGGTCAAGCATATGGTTCCATTATATAGGTTTACCTTGAGGTCATGGGAGATCATAAGGATTGAAATACAGATATCGAATGAATTTAGGACTTGACCTGCATTTTTGGTACATTAGGCCAATTTAGCAAAAATATAAAATATCAAAGTGGTTCACAATATATTGCCGTATGTCGGTGTGATCACAGGATACTCTAGTTATCGACTGTGGTAACAATTTTCACACTCAGTTCAAACTCATTTACATCAGTGATTTGTGGCAGCATAGTGTTTTCATTGTACCATGTGGTCATGGAGACAATTAAATACTAGTTTGGCAGGAACTTTCATAAAAGAAAATATAGATTTTATATTATATAAAAAATATAGGTTATTATGTTGTCTTTATAGAATCATTGAAGTAACATACTAATACAACTAAGCAACTTCCCCTCATATTTACATAAACTTTAAAGATATTTATGAAGTCTTCTATCTTGTTGAATTGGTTTTTAATATTTTTAAGTATAAATACTAAAACGACTTTTGTAGAATTAGCATTTAGCCTGACAATGCCTAGAACCTTCTTCATTTTCACTAAATAACCCAGCATTGGGTGTTCAAGAGGTGTAATAATCTCAGAAACCAGATAGAGTTTTAAAACCAAATAATTTTAGCGACCTGGTAGAAAGTATGAAATATATGCATATGAAGTTTAGATGAAATTGTCGGAAAATGTTGATCAATATAGTGTTTATGCAGACTAACAGACACACAATTACAAAATGGATTATATTATTATAGATTTTAGATAAACTCTGCTAAACCTGCCCCTTTCTTATAAACAAACTACTCAACATTTTAAATTGATAGCATAATACCAGTACCACATTCATGTGTTTCCATCACATGTATGTGTTACTTGCTACTTATGCTAAAACCATCCTATGTTGAGGAAAATATTGTTGTAAGAATACACTATAATTTTTTAATCTGTTCTCAATCCAAAACCTGTTATCACTCTTTAATAACTACTTGAAGCAATTACTGATCAGTTTTGGTTCAGTTTTCTAACTTTTCGTGCGCAAAAGATCATTTACTATGTAAAAGTAACAATTATTTTGAGCAAGGTAGATCGAAACTTTGAGCATAAGTACCGCATATATGTGTTTCTTATCAATGCTCCTTTTTGTAGTAGCACTACCTTTGCTGTTAGATAACTAACTTTAAGGTTTAACATATGGTGACACTGCTGACAACTATTAAAACCAGTAATATCATGATTTGAGCATCAATATTAGTTCTGAAAGTTCATGTAGACTTGGCAACGCCTGATCAAGGATTAGTGCATAGTGGTTAGCGCACAATTGTTAGTGCCTAATTGTTAGTGCATAATTACTGGTGCCTAATTGTTATTGCAGGCTCAATAAATATTATTAAAAAATAATCTGCCCTTAATTTGTTAAACTGAATGCTATGATATGACTAAAATTAATTAAAAGTTAGTGCATTCCGATTAGTGCAAGTGTTGAAGATATTGTTATGAGTTAGTGCATAGTGATTAGTGCAAGAGTTGAAAACAACTAAAAATTAGTGCATAGTGATTAGTGCAATTGTTGAAAATATTACTAAAATTTAGTGCATTATTTCTTAGTGCAAGAGTTGAAAATATTGCTAAAGGTTAGTGCATGGTTGTTTAGTGCACTATCCCTCATTGTGGCATAATGGTGAGAGCATTGCTAATGTGTATACTTGAAGGTTAGTGCATAGCAATAAGTAAATAGAGACAGTACTGATAGTTTGTGAGTAGTTGTTAGAATATATTAGTTTTATTAGAGGGCAATGCTGGCCATCCAGGAATAAATGTAAATATTTTGAGTGTGGTTGTTGACAAACAGTAGGTAATCTTTTGTATCCTTTCAGGGAGTGCAAAGGACACTAAAATATCTTGTCTGAAAAGAATTTCAGTTCTTCAGAAACTGTGAAAAACTTCAGTATCTGAAAATAAATTGTTTTATTTTTTATTGTTGAAATAGGAAGAAAGGATTTCAAAATACTAAAGCACCAATTGTATTGGAATACTTCTACAGCTGCATAAACCACTTTGAACTTTGTGCCTGGTAATGTTGACATCTGGTTATAATTTATCTACTATACTTAATATTGGATTTGATTTTAGCTAAACAAAGATATTTGTGTGCTACATAACGCATAGTAAATAATACTTTCTATGCTATATATAGTACCGGTATATTAAATATATTATATACAGTATAGTATACAATATCTATGTTATTATTGCCCGTTGTTTATCCAACTAATTTATTTTCTGTGCCGAAACAAAGATAATAAATATTGGCACAATTATTTTGAAAATTCAGGTGTTACAAAATGGCCAATTAGCTCAGTTGGCTAGTGTGTCAGTCTGATAAGCTGAATTTTATAGGTTAAAGCCCCATATTGGCCACAACTTTTTGTCTTCTGATTAATTACATGTAAAAAAATTTGTGATTGCATGAAAGTTCACATATTTAAAACGATTGCTGTTGTAATACAAAATAAAAGGCTTAGACATTCATACATCACTATATTATTTCTGACAATTTAGCCTTGAGTCGAAAAATGGTCTTTTATTAACGATGAATCTGTGGGCCCACTTAAATGAATCTCAATGAAGCTGATTTCAGATAAACGGAATTACAAAGGAAATTATAATCCGTCTAATGAGCAACACTCGTTTAAATGAATCAAATATACATAAATTATTTTTCATTCGTCAATTACGAAGGCTTACGAACTGAGAGAGAAATAGCTATAATTTAAAATGACCAATGGTAATAAAGAAAAATGCTTTAGATAATCCTTTCTGTTTTATTTTTAATTGTAAACAGTCTGAAAATAGCTATCATTCAGTCTCTATGTTATATGTTATACATTGTAAATGATTGAAAAATATTGATTTGATCATAATCAATTTTAAAAATTAAATTTAATGTTCATTATATTTTTGTTAAGAACAATTATAATATCATAACCTTTAGGTTGTCATAAGCATTCAACAGTGAACTGCCATGGCCTATTACTAAAAAGGTTAGGAAAAGGTCACTACTGATGACAGCAAGGACATTTTACCTTAGATCAGATTTGGATTAGCTGAAAAAGAAATGCCTTATCTTTCTTCCTCAGCCAACCCGAGTAACTTCCTTCGATTAAAACTTATTTGGAAAGCATGTTTTGATCAACTTCAGCTCTTTTTCAAATCATTTAAATTTTGCAGTAATTTCTTTAAAATTGAATAGTTAGGTAGGTCTAATTGTAAGTCACTTTGATCTACAATTAGACACAGTCTAGTTATTGTATAACTAGACTTAATGCTTCAAAACCAACGTCGTTATTTCGCAACAAGCATAGTGACGTTCTAGTTGTTGGGTTTTGCTTTCATTCAAGGACAATCAAAACTTGTCGTCTAGGTTGGTACCATTCTGGTCTTGCCGCGCCGACCAAGCACTTTAGCAAAGACTGCTAAGAACTGCAAAAAAGGGATGAAATTAATCATTAAAAATTCATAAAGACATACGACTTTCTCACGGAGTCTAAATGACAGAGTGCCGATGACTCACCACGCATTTTAGGCGAGTGCGTAGTCGAGGCAGACAGTTCTGTTTCAATAGGTTGATATTGTCCTATATATGTTGAAGATTTCATTACCTTGGTCTCCTATTACCTCAAAGCTTCTTTATCGCCGCACAAGCACCTGTAATTGCTTGTCAACAGTTCTGCTGCGAGCAATGACCAGGTGGCACCATTCTGACTGACTCAGCTTCTTATTCTTGTGATTGATATGTTTTATTTATTATTCTTTAGAGTGAACCAAGTGAGTAGAGGCTCAAATGTTTCAGCACTTTTATGGGTCCTAACCAGACTTATATTAGCTTCGATTGTTAAAATAAAAAAACAACTATTAAAATAGACAGCCCTGTTTTAATGCCTTGTGTATGTTTCGTTTCAAAAGGCACCATGTATATACCAATGCTTCAAGGTCTGTTCAGAGGCAAGACAGATTGAACCCATAAAAAATTTCTCCGGACAGCATACGGAGCAAGGCTGCATTTGGATCAGCTCTGAGTGGCATGCCACTAGTTTATCTTTCTGTGTAAAAAAGAGTTCCTCAGTAGTGTGTTTGAGTCTACAAAACATTTCATTTGTGACAACAATCACATCTTTGAATTTTTCTTTACCAAAAGCTATAGCATGTTAGACAAAATTAAAAATATTTCACCTACAATAGCTAACTTTTACAATCAAAACAGTTCCATGTCCTTCATATGATTTACATTGGTGTAATAAATTTCATAATAAATAAATTTCATATTAGCAGTTGCCATATTGAATTTTCTGAGCCTACACTCACCAAACCTATTTTACAATAATAAAAGGATTGATCTTGTAAACAGGTGAATAGCTAGAAAATAATGGATGGGTGATTCACTAAGCAACCCACCATTTTATGCCTGACTTCAATAGCTAAAATAAAAGAAAGTATGGGCTTTCATGAAACAAATTGTCTAGAATTTAATAAATTGAGTAGCAATAAATAATATTAATAAAAGAAATATGCATAAAAATATAAAAAAACTTACCTACTGAGGTATGACCTAAACAATAAGCATTTGTTTTGTCCTACACATATTCAGAAACTTGGAGTTACCTTCTACTTGCTGTTTTCAGTGATATACATGGTGATTACTCTATAATAAATACAGCATTTACAGAAAATGGGCTTACAAGGCAAATGCTTAGCTATCATAGCCCAAAAACATTACAATATGTATAAAGACCCCAGGCTAATGCTTTTGGTGATGTACTGCTTTCTATACACTTTTCTGCTATCAACTATTGTTACCCCACTCTGTGATTGTGTACCATCATGTAATTTAATCGAAGAAGAAGCTATCGTATTTTTCTTGAAATTATAAGGGATTTGTGTGGAAGCCCTAAAGTCTAACCTGTATCCCAACTATTATTAGCACTGTATCTCCACTATGCGTAGGAAGGGGAGAGTACATATACCCTCTTTTCTATGCACAAGGAATCAGAGCATTCCAACTGTGTACACTTCTATTTGAGTACGCGCTGGTGTTTTCTAGATCACACTGCGTAAGCATATTTTCTTCTTTGGTTTAACCACTATTTCTACAGCTAACGAGATGACGCAGAGAAAATCCCATATCTAAGCGTGAAGTAATACGTACAATCTGTTTAGAGTTTATAGAATTCTGATTGGTTGGTTGAAATATAAGTCCACAAAGGGAGATTCGCAAACATACTGGTTGATACCTAACTCACCAAGTTCTAAAAGCTAAAGCATAACTAACAATATGAAAGTTAATTTAAAGCCCTTTTAAAGAAACACTCGAGCCAGTATTGGCACTGTATTTGGCATGTTGCCAAGTTCATTTGAAAGTTTATTTAAATATCATCATCCCATCTTGCTGCCCAAAACATATATAATAGCAATAAATATACATTTTAGTCTGTGCATATGTGTGTACCATGTTAGTCTGTGTATTTTATTGTTGTCTGCGTATATGTGTATATCGTTTCACTACACATATGTGTATAACATTGTAGTCTGTGTATATGTGTATATTATTTTAGTTTGTATATGTGTGTATACAATTTTAATCTATGTATATCGTGTGAGCTTGCGAATATATGTGTATACATGTATGTGTATAACATACTATTTTATTAAGATTTGAAACTTTTATGATAAAAAGCAACAGCAAAAATTTCTATTTTGTGCTCTTATTAACAAAGTTGACATAACTGCATTGATATAATTACATAAAATATGTTAACTAACAATGACAACCTTGTGAAGTTTTCTTACTTTTTTCGTCTTTTTCCATTGCAACCAGGATTAAGGTTGTTACATGGCTACATCATTGCTAGTTTAGCGATGTATTAGCCGTAATACAAAAATACCCTTTGGGCAGAGACGAGGGTGTCACTGAAAGTACTATTTTGACTGACTTTTGAAAATTGCAAGCTATTTAGCTCATGCAAGATTACTGGCTTTGATCTAGTTTTTGCGTGCCAGCTATATACATACATTGGGCTTCCATGCTTAAAATGGATTCAAAGTTGACCTCTGACTATGAATTCGCAACTTACCTTTCTAACGACTCGGAGTTGCACTTTATCAAATTTTCCCAGACTATTGATGTACGCTTCAAAACAGGAAGTTTCAAAGTAGACCATTTTGAGTCGCGGTCATTTTTCAATGTATATTTCATACACTTGTTACACTAATTCAGTCACCATGCCTGATGAGTATTTTTTTATCGCTGCCCTCTATATCACAAAACAGCAACATAATTTACTAGTAGTTATACGATTATTACTTCAGGGGTTGTATGAACGATGGCCTCTTTTATGACGATGAATCTTATATTGAATAGGAACAAAGCCTCCATTTGCAGACAAAATGATAGTGTGATGCTAACAACAGATAATGTAGTCGAAACAAAAAAAAAGATATTACAGGATTATGTAACCGTAAACCATGATAAAATAAATACGAAGATAATTATCTCGTTGTCGTCGTTTGAGCAACCCATCGTTTGTGATAGTAGTTAGAAGAGGCTCGCATGGTGGTGCGATGAAGCGCACTAAATTTTTTACCTCCACTAGGCAGAGCTTAGCTAGGTATAATCGATTTAAATTCATCCGTAGTGAGCGTTTCTGTGACGTCAAATAATAGTCTCATGCGAATTCCTTCTCACAAACTTAGTGAAGTGAAATAGTGTCTAATCGGTTCGACACTATTTCATAGACATAGATTTTACTGTTTCTATGATTCAAAGTGGAAGAAACTCCAAATCTATTCAAAGCATAAAAACTCTGGCTCACAATTATATTATTAGTTATTATACTATGTACATATTATTTATAATATATATTATATATATTATATATTATTACATTATACATATATTATATATAATATATATATAATATTATATATACACTATATATTATTAGTTATTAGTATTATAGATTTACACTATAATACTAAATTTTTGAAAACCCATCTACCATTACCAATACTTTATAATGCCTCCAGACAAAAAACAATTAAATACAAAGTTCTATTACAACGGGACAGTCTTCTAATAGACTTACGCTAAATTACAGCATTTAATCGCTATAAAAGAAATTTTAGGAGCCATTTGTTAAGCCTAGATTAATCAAGTCTACTATTCTAATTTTGTTGAAATATGACAAACATTTCAACATACCAGCCAAAATATTCTAACTTTTGTAGGCCCAGCATCTCGCCTAGCTACAGTGCTATTCTACATGTGGGCCTCATCATACCATAGCATGTAGGAATTAGGCTTGCATTTATTTATTTCATTTATTCAATATTGTAATTACGTACAGCTTAATTTTTCCTTAATGCTATATTTCTACCATTTGATGAAATAAAACACATGCACGCAGACAACAGCTAGTCTGACTGTGAATGACTCATCTGTAAAAAGACATATAAGATATTAAGATATAGGCCTATAAGATATATTTATGTTTTACATACAAAATATAAAAATATATAGAAGTGTGTTTTTGTTTTTCAGGTTGTAAGGTAGCTTTTAGATTAAAATCTTACGATTTTCATGTGTAATTAAGATGGAAAAGTGGCTTTAAGGGGCTAAAGGAAAAAGTAGAAATATCAGCATAAATTTGTACAATAAAAACAAGTTAAAATATGTCTACCAGTAATACTCCAACTTTAACAATAACAATAGCTCTATGTAATTTTGTAAGGTTTACTTTATATTTATGTATTTTGTACCATACCATTTTTTGTTTTTTGTTGCAAGTGTTTGCTCTATTGTTACTAGTGTTTGCTCTATTGTTACTAGTGTTTGCTTTACCGTTTACTAGTGTTTGCTCTACCGTTTACTAGTGTTTGCTCTACCGTTTACTAGTGTTTGCTCTACCAAATTCCTCATGTGACAATCATGGTATCATTGAATAAAAATCAACTGAATTCTCAGACTAAAAACATAAATTGCAAAACATCTCAGCATTGGGATTACATAAATTGCTATTCATTGAAAAAAACTTATAGTATTACAAAAAACAGACAATGCTGTTTAAGATGTGTACACGTACACGTATTAACTATCACATGGAAGAAGTTTACCATATTTCGCCATAAAGAATCATAAAATAGTGGTGACGTTCAATCATCTTGCCGAGAACATATTTTTACATGCCAATGCCAGCATTATTTCAGCAAATTACTTATTGATGGGCCCGTTGCTAGGCGTACACTAAATCGCCATGACAACAGCGCAGAGCATCTGTATCAACCAGTTTGCACCGATATGAGTGATGAGCACCTCCTGGCCAATCATTTTGTGGTCCAAGTAGCGGTGAGAGACACGAGGTGTTTACACCTGCGTGACTATGCGTAAGTTTTGGTCTGGACTCTTTAATGTTTTTTTGGGCTCTGCGCCGCAATTTGTGGTTGGACCACAGAAGCGATTCACCTTGTTTGTGAATCTAGAGCGAACAATGAGCAGTGAAGAAAAACAGCACAGAAGTTTTCTGATATAACTTATGAACAGCCTAAAGTTGTACAAAACAAGGTTTAATAAATAAAAAAAAACATTGGAAAGAGTATGATCAAGTTTGCGTCAAAATCAGTAAAATAAAATGGTATTACAAAATATGTTAAACTTGTAGTAGCTAAATAAGCCATAACTTTTATGTTATTGTAGTTGTTATTGATGTTTGAAATACTTATTTTCAAGTGCGACAATTTATTGCAAGCTTAATATCAATGGTAGTCACTCAGAATTGGTAGAAACCTTAAAGCTGCCTGTTTTGATGAGACACAGCTGTTCAGCCATACTATTTTTTCAGCCAAAGCAGGTACGCATATTCATATGAGAAATCTTTACTATAATAAGATTTATGTCCGTCTGTCAGTCCAAAGTCACATTAAAAGCGTGACGAAAAAAGATTGCTTCACACAGGAATTAAACCCGAAACTCTTTGGACTCCCAGTGGAGCATGCCACCATTCACACCACTCAACAATCTATAAATATCTAAGAATAATTGTGTGCATAGCTACTACACATGGCAATCTCTCATCGTACATGAGACTGCTAGCATACTGGTTTATATTAAAACATAAACATTCAGCGTGAATTTCTCTATTAAAATTCTAAAACAAACCAAATGCTACAGTTAGAAATTGTAACCACAAATCCCTCGGTTTCATTACCTAACTTTAGAAAGGCACTTACACAAAATCTTAGTAGGATATGTCAGAAAATACCAGCATGTTCTATCCTTTGCAATTGTTTTTGATGTTTGAGGTGATCTAATTGCCAGGATGTTTCAAGAATCAAATCAACAAAACTTGATCAATGCTAATATGTTCAGAAAAAGTGACATAATGAAGTCCCTAGTTACCTGTATTTTGTTATTAATATAGGATACTGTATTCAAGTGGCAGTCTTAGGTGTCTCTATTCTGTCAGTGTATTTGTTGAAGTGCAATTATAGTCGCTATAATTGCACTTTCGTTTAAATCTGCACGTTTTAATATGATCTAGTTTTTGTCGATTTTGATCTTAAAACACTTTGGCAGTCAGATCACCTCAAGCATCAAAAACAATTACAAATAATGGAAAAAATACCGATACATTTTGATAAAACCTACTAAACTTTTTGTGTAAGTTCATTTTTAAATTCAAAAAGGAAGAAGCCAGCTTTTAGTAATACTGCACCAATGAGATTATGTAATACAAAAAGTCCCAGCAATCAACCACATATTAATTAAGCTACAATTTGTAATTTTCACATAAACTTATTTATAAACTTCCAGCTCATGATTGGCTAAGAACAAAAGGGAATGAATATAATGATCAGCTCATGTGGTTTAAAAACAAAAAACTTCTTTTTAACATTTCATTCCAAAAATAGAGACTTTTGATAAGAAAAGAATGTCAAAGGTCGAAGTCGAACTAGAAAGCATTGTTAATAGGAAAAGTTACATAGATACATTCCCAAAGGTGTATAACACTCCCTGAATATTTCTGCACACAAATATGAACATTGATCCATGCTTTCTGGAGACCAGAATCTTTACTATAATAAGAGCCGTGTGTGTTTGTCCTTCCGTCTGTCTAAATCCAAGACAAGAGAATGATAAATAATAGCTATAAGTAACTAGAAATATTTACTATAATAAGAGCCGTGTGTGTCTGTCCTTCTGTTTGTCTAAAGTCAAGACAAGAAAATTATAAATAATAACTATAAGTAACTAGACAGTCTTTACTATAATAAGAGCCGTGGGTGTCTGTCCTTCTGTCTAAAGTCAAGACAATGATAAATAATAACTATAAGTAACTAGACAATCTTTACTATAATACGAGCCATGTGCATCGGTCTGCAGCACTTCTTAAAGTGTTAGAAAAACAGATTACACAGCATGAGTATTAAACCTGGCTGTTCCGCTTCTCAACCAAGCATTCTACTAACTGCACCACTGCAACAACTTACATGATAATGAAATAATTGCGTAGATAATGATTACACAAGATGATCTCTCATGGCGCATGGGACTAGTTGTCATAAAAAGATGCTTGTTGAGTTTTGTGAAGCTCTGCACTTCCAGCTACATCTAGACCAGCGTTAACCCTGTTGGATGTACTGAACTCCACTAGTTTCTTATGCGCTTTCACGTTCGAAAACTATCACCACTTCTTTATCGAAAAACCATATATGATTTTTTAAAGACATAGGTATGTTTTACTGGCACATAAAATGAGCTGTGCATTAACATCACCGTATTCAAAAACAAAACCGATGCAATACAAGAGCTCACAGAAAGTTACAATTTTTTTTATAAAGCCATGACCTAGCAAATTAGTGTGACTTCTGCTGTTGCCAATGAGAGATCTCCACCAAACCTCCGAGACCGATTCACTGAACCCCTAGGGTTCCATTGAACCCAGGTTAAAAATCACTGGCTTAGACCAATACCATTTTAATCTATTGATTAATGGTATTGGTCCCATCCCGTTTCAATTAATACTTTAACATTTCAAAAGATTGGACGTTGTAGGCATTTGGAAACCAGCCAGTTTTCTGGAATTTAGAAGAGACCATTGAAGATTTTTTATTTATTGGTTATTCTCCCTAGAAGGTTAGTGGGCCATGCATAAAAGTACTGCAATATCAGGACAACCCGTGACAAAGCCCAAAGCAAACTTCCACCAAATACTGAGCCCTAAGGGTTCAATCGAACCCAAATTAAAAGCCACTAATCTAGAAAGACAACTAACAGCTGTCATCTGTCACCAAGTCTTCACACGTTTGTATATTGTATTACATGATTCTCTTTGTTTGAGATGATTCAAAAATATAATGCATAAATTCACCCGTTGCCAGAATGCTACAGAACACATTTTTATTGGACTATGGTCTTCTTTACTCACCTGCGTTAGTGCCTGCACTTTGTTCACCAGACTTAATGAGTTGGTCACATGCTTGTGAGAGAGTGATGTGAAAGAGTGGCAATCCATTAACAACACAATGTTAGTTTCTTGCTCAGCATTCCGAACTGAGAGTTAAACTACTTGTCTGTTAGATCAGTGTGATGTTAACCACAGTGGATTGTAATAATGGAGACTTAAAAACGGTTTTAAATATAACATTTTTATTAAGCAGTTACAATACAATAAGAGTAGTACTAACCCTTTTCATAATTGGCTAGTCATTGACCAATTGGGAATAGGAATCAATGTGTGAATAAAACAAAAACCATTTCGTTTGTCTAAACTGAGTGTAAAATAGAGCTTCACATTTTCCAAAAATTACCAGATTATTTTATATTAGAAATTTGCAATATCGTATTGCAATAAATATTAGCAAGTTTATTTATAGATAATTTGTGATATTATTCTAATGCAAAAGAAACTCGTATATTCTTGCTAAGATTTATTTGTGTATTTCAACTCAAAAAAACTGTTTTGTGCACATGATAGTTTGAAACACTTATTTCATGAAAGCGCGCGTGCGTGGAAGGCCTTGAAACGAGCGTATTATAAGACTAGAAGGCTAGACATTTTAGTTCCAGTATCACTAACTCAGAAAATTGTTAGGTGTTAAATAAATTGCCATTACACGATTATATCGTTTATACGATTGACGATGTCTCTTTAAATGATGGTATTTTCAAATTGTTTACCTTCAAAGTCACTACCAAACAATTAAGTCGCCATGTCGTGAAGCTCTACTCTAGAACTACTTGATTTGTCTAAACTGGGTCTAGAACTATCAAGATCAGCTTTTAATCATCGGACAGCTTATTCAATAAGTAAATCTTCTTTTCTTTATTGCATAAAAGTATGTTTTTTTATACGTGATGGACATTGACTAAATACAAACGAGCCATCAATGAACCATTTACACAAGAAGAAGCATTGACTGAAATCAGAGCTCACTGTATCTTGTTCAGCAATGCTTTTGGAGTCATCAAACGTATACTCAGAGGGGCCATTCACACATCAGAATATCAAAAAATATGTACCATTGAAGGGTGTAAGCTATAAGCATTTATTTAAACCTACCCTTGTTTATAATGTTGGAGTTATTCTTTACATGTCGATTTTAGCCATATTTAGACCGACAACGTCATCACTCTATTGATGACCAGTAAAACATTTTTAGTACACACTGAATACGTCTGGTTTTAAGGCAAGCATTAAGTTATTATAGCCTAAAACATTAAACTATTTATGCAAATCTTGGGTTTTGGCTTTAATGATGCACCTCTACCTATGTGTTGGTATACCATCAACAAACTTTATACAACTCAACTATCAGTAGCCCTGTGCAACACAAGCAAGTCAAAACTGCTATAGTTCTTTATAACAACAAAGGGTATACAATGAAAATCAGAAGGTCAAACTATAAATACTGATCCGCAAAGAATCTGAATGCATCTGTAATGTAATGTAGATATTGTAGCAATCTACATGTATAATGTAGATAACTAGATGCAATAACTAGACCAAACGATGTTTACCAACTGGTTATTTGGCTGACAAAAATGATGTTCAATGTCATAACATCACTAAAAAGTTTACCGCAAAATTTTAAAAATTACGTCTGTAAACACATGCAGGCAAAAGACATCAAAATAAAATGGCAAACAGGAAGCATAAGCAACAGACATAAAAACTGATGAAGACATAACATTAATGCCATATAGATAGACACTGCTGCAGGTATGTGTGGAGGCAAATACAAAGGCATACGATTGAACACGCATACACTAAGTTGTTTATAGAAACCCAAAGGGTAACATATTGAAAAATGACCCATGGTACAGACTTAGTTAGGAATACAAGGGTAAGCCGACAAGCCGATACCACAGCGATAAGCCGACAGCAACACGAAAAACCTGACCAACCGAGACACAAGTTAATAATCAAAGTTGGCCGTGAGGCTTGGGAACAGACAATCAGCTATTGCTAGCAAAAAAGCTGAGCAAACAGGCACATGTTATTAGCTACACAGATGAGCATGCAGACGGAAGGAAATTTTTGCCGGCCGACATGCAAACACAGAGACAGACAAATAGACATACAAACAGATGTTGCTAGCAACACAGAAAAACCAACAAACAGACAGGTAGACAGATATTGTTAGCTATAGATAGACAGACACTGTTTTATTTAAAGGTAGGCAAACATATAGACATTGTTAAATACATACACATAGACTAATAAACAACAAACATTTTGAGAGAACAGACAAATAGGCAGAATTTATTAAAAGTACAGAAGATAAGACAGAAAAACACTATTAGATGCACAGGAAAAAGACTAGCAGACAAACACACATTCTTGTATACATAAAAGCATCATTAACTGCAGATGAACAGAAAGACATTTTGACATGCACAGATGAGCAGACACATTAATATTGTTAAATGCATCAAAAAACAGATAGATAGATATTGAAATAGACAGACATATAAACAGAAAAATGAACAAACAGACACAGAGATAGATGAATGAGCAGGTGGACAAACATTTAGAAAGAAGATGATGAAGCGACAGACATACTTTGTTAAAAGCACAGAGAAGCAGTCACAGGGAGATTGTTAAATTCAGTAATAAACAGATCAACAGATAGATAAGAGGACAGAACAACAGAAATTTTTAAATTCTCTGTCAGAAAAATAGACAGACAGACATTATTGAAACAGCAATGAAGAGATAGACAACAAGCAGACAAGAAACGTTGTTAAATATGGTAAAGAAATGTTGTTAAATATACAGAAAGGCTAACAGACAAACGGAGAGATCGATGTAGTCAGACAAGCACAGTAACATAAAGAAAAGCTCTGACAGGCACTCATAAAGACATACTAATAAATGGAACACAAGGAAAGGTTATCCAGTAATGGTTGACCTCGCTAGCTGAGTCAGTACACATACATAACAATTATATTACGAAAGATACATTCTCAATCAGAGAATCAATTTGCGCTGCTTCCTTCAAACCGGCAAGAAATGAAATAAGTGTCATTTAATCATTGGCATTTAATGATGCTCCAGGTGTTTTTTAACGTTGCAGACGGTAAAATTTGATAATAATGACGGGAATAAAGTTCTATATTTGTAAAATCTCATCGTTTTCTTTAAGAAAATGAAGTCAGTCTTTCAGTCATAAAAAGGTAAAGCATAGAACTGCAGTTAATATAATTCCATCCACAAAGTACCCAGTTCCCATGTCAGAGAGTAGAAGTTAAAATGGTAGTGACATTCATTGAACTCAAAAGCATGTGACCAGACTTACTGACTGATGGAGCGATGGAAAAAGTGGAAATCTTGTGCAAACCTTGAGAGATTGTGTCAGGTACAGGATAAAAAAGATCTCATACTACCTACAGTAAATACAGTTTGAATTGATGGCTACAATCTATTCAACAGAGATTTTGAACAATACAGTGACCTTTGAAATGACCTTTGACCTTTGAAAACAAAAGTTACCATTTATACCCATATTTATACATTGATCTCATGCATTCGTCAATAAGTATTGTAAGACAAAAATTGCATTATTATATATATATATCACTCATGTATAAGTCGACCCAAAACATTTTATCTTAAAATAGTTTTCTAACAACTCAACATATCTTTGTAAAGCCGATGAGAAATTGAGCTGCTTTTATACACTCGACGGTGGGGATTAGGTTGAATGTACAGGTTCATGTTTGTTTGTTTACTATAGCAAAACCAAGATTATGCGCTAAAATGCAAAAACAAACATAAAAACTTGAAAGTCCAGACACTCTGTAAAGTTTTTTTTACATATTTACCTAAAGGAAACAATTTACAATGCTTCAGCAACATCATCATTCATTTGCAAAACCGCACTTGTCTTCCTATATGTTCTAGCTGAAACAAGCAATGGGTTTTTATAAATTATTACATGGATTGTTTGGAAGATTTTTTGGCTTTGTGCCCACTGATATATGACTGCTACTCAGGAATTAATTTGGTCATTCTTGCACGCATGGGTGGATTAAGAAAGATCTCACCTCCACACAGAGTTCATTGCTCTCACCTGAAACCATTCAAGTAGCAATGAGAATACAAAAGTTTGCTTTGGCGAACTTAAGCCTGGTTCCCATATCGATTGCTAGACTCCGGCGGTAACATGCACAGTAAAATGCTAGCGACGCTAGGCTCTGCGGGATATGTTCACACAAAGCCACATCGTTAATAATATCGTAAACATAATTGCGTAATCAAATAAAATTTTCGCCATGCCGTTCCTATAATGGTGACCTTTACCCGTACAGTGCATTTCGGGAATGTTTTGCCTGCGGCCGCTTGCAAAATTTGAACATGCGTAAACTCTTGCGTTGACCGCTGGCATCCACCGGCGGTACACTGCGATCAGCGACGTGTAGGTTCCCATTTTACTGCAATAGCCTGCGGTGCTGTCGCCGGTGCTTTGCGGCGTATATGGGAACCGGGCTTAACCCACCACTCTAAAATTGAACAGCAATCAGTCTTGCCGAAGGCTGGCAAAAATATTGCTTCATAGCAGATTTGAACTTGTAACAATCAGCTTTCCAGCCTTCTACTCTTACACCTGCACTAATCACCCACACTCTAGCGTATTAGAATAACTGTTGATATATTCGCTGTTTTATCGGTACAGGATCTTTAAGGAACACGAGACTGCGTGGGCACTTGTCATTATGAAAATTAAGCCATCACATTCTATGGACAACTGGCAGACTATTCCTTTAAACTATAATAGTAAAAGGTTTCCCAGACTCACGGGTTTACACCCTAGTCAGTTTCAAAGGTGTTATGAAGCTGGGGCATACATAAAAATACTACCATGTCTTTAACTTGTCTTTAACTAGTTGAAGAAGAACTCACACAAAACTTTAGTATGGTTTATCAGAAAGTGTCATTATTTTTCTATCATTTGTAATTGTTTTTGATGTTTCAGGTGATCTGACTGCTAGGATGCTCCAAGATTAAAATTGACAAAACTTGAAAACTCGTGGTTAAAACGCTCTTGCGGTTAAAATGCCCTCTCGGTTAAAACACGTTCGCGGTTAAAATGATTTTGTGGTTAAAGCGCTCTTGCAGTTAAAATGTATCTCTCAAGCTTTTAATAATACTATCTATCAGTATTTGGTAAATAAGTGAACACCTCATGATTAGTTCAAGTCTGCGTTTTGGTGATCACAAGTTCCGTCATCTTTTGAGCAAGTTTTCCATCTTTAAAGTCTTTTGCTCTAATAAGCAGTGAAAAACATGGAAAATGTGTTACTGATACTGTGAACTAACTAGATTGCTAGGGATTTAGTTGGCTGGCAGATTTTTACCTAAACTACTAGCTAGAAATACTTTATGCGGTTTGTGTCCAGGCATTTATATATCGTATCTGGCATTTATGTAAAAAATAATACTGTTGCATACACTAGGCATAGCAGAGCAGTAAACTTACCTTCCTCTTGATCACCATGAAGTTCCATCACTAATATTGTTATTTCCCTGACAATCATAAACATAATAATAACTAGGAGATGGCATACAAGCATACAAAAATCTATCTTGAAACTCGAAAAAAAGAATAATGCTTGCTTTTTCTTGGGCAAACTGGATTGCCAATATTTTCTTATCTGAATATACCAAAATTGATAATGTTCTAACAATAGTATGCCAAACCAGTCATGGGAAATCGTTTCATTTATTTTCAGATGCCTAGAAAGTATGACAAGAACTAAAAATAATTCAAAAAGTTGATTCAGAGCAGTATCTACATACTTGAATCACACTCTCTCATCCATAATTATTCCCTCGCGATGCAAATTGTTCTTCTGTCGAGTGGCAGTAGATAGCGTCACTTGGTCGTGGAGGGTAGCGCATTCTGTGATTCTACTTCCTTACATTGACTGATGAGTTTGAACGAGTCAAAATTAATATACTCATTTATATTCAGTGTACCATGTGCAAAGTGCAGCTGTTACCCTGGTTGGAGTACACGTTCCAGCAGTTTGCAGGCTATCGTTTGCTGTTGTCGATGGTAGCAGTGCCGGACGTTGAATAAGATGGAAGTGATTTGAAATCTCATGAGCAAAAATGGTCACAGTAATTCTCATACCAGGAGGAAGACCATTTGCGGTAGTAACCCATAATAGGACAACTCCAAAAGTTTTTTTTACGTTAGTTACGGAGATCTTCTATGTCACAACTGAATCTAATCATTATTAAGCGGTCAACAAACTTTCTAAAACTTGCTGTTAGCAAAATAATTTTTACAACATTTTTTATCTAGAATGCTTAGGGTTTTGATGGCACTTAGTAACCTAGTTCATAGACTTTGGCCCTTTGTAACTGAACTGAAAAGACTATTTTAGGTATTATAACTTGGATTATATTTTTGTTGAGTGTTCCCAAGCTAAACTAGAACCATTTTTTAACTGCCTAGTACCTTACTAACTTAGCATAGTAGATTAAAGCTTCACGATATGGTGACCTGATAGTTTGGTGGCGATTTTTAAAGTAGGGGATTTAAAAATTGCCACCATTCAAGAAGATATCGCCAATCGTATAAACGATACAATCATCTAAAGGTGATTTATCTCACACCTGACGGTTTTCAGAGTGAGTGATACTGAAACGCATGGGCCTTCTAGTCTTATATTAAGCTCATTCCAAGGCCTTCCACACACAAGGGACTCCACGAAATAAATGTTTTTAATTATCACAAACACAAAACAGTTTCTTTTTATGCTGAAATATACAAAATATATTAGCAAAAGTTTACAAGTTTTTTTACATAATATTGCAATAGACCACAAATCATTCTATTTTTAATATTGAATTGCTTAGTGATTTTTGAAAATAGTAAAGCTGTAGTGGTAGGTAATTATTGTATTGCTAAACATCAAATAAAATAAAAGTGATTTTATATTAATTGGTTCTTAGCCGTGTTCCGAATATTTTTTACTTTATTCTCTTAAAGATGAACTTGCTTAAAGTATTCGCAAATCTTACCAGAAAGTATCAGTGTTTTTCTATTATTTGTGATAGTTTTTGATGTTTAAGGTGATCTGACTGCCAGGATGTTTCAAGATTAAAATTAATAAAACTTGATCATGGTTAAAATACTCGAAAGAAAAGTTCGCGCCGAAATGACGTCACTAGTTAAGCGGCTGTCTGTCACTCTCATTATTAATATTGGCTATTGCATTGAAGTTGCATCGTTACGTGTCTCGATTCTGTCTGGCTTTTTCCTGAAGTGCAACTATAAACATCATAATCGCACTTCTGCTAAAATCAAAACGTTTTGACCGCTATCAAGTTGTGTCAATTTTAATCTCAAAAGATTCTGGCAGTCGGATCACCTCAAATATAAAAACCAATCGCAAATAATAGAAAAATTCATATACTTTGTCATAAAATCTACTATAAATTTGTGTAATCTCATTTTTAAAATGACAGCATACTAGGTCTACTAAGAAACCATAAAGACCTTCTCTAATGGTGATTGAAAGTCTGTACTAAAAATCTGCAATTAATTGAGCAATATAATTTCAAAAAAATCATATTTTGAACAGAAAAAAAGGTTTGTTACATTTCTTGCAAAAAATAGAGATAGTAATGATTTGAACCTGAGTCTTTGTTTTTAAATTAGAGGCCAGGATGAAGATTTTTATATTTGAATCAAATTTTTTATATTTACTCTCTGATTTAATAAAATCAAATGTACAGGGCGAAGTGACCTATTTCTAACAAAACATTACACGGAGAACAAACTAACCTAGTTTTAAATCCCAAAAACTACAGTCAACTCTCAACTCATGACCACTTTAAAAATGAACTTGTGCAAAATTTTAGCAGATTTCATAATAAAAACCGACAAAACTTGATCGTGAAACAAAAATTGCTCAGATCAAGGGAAAGTGCGATTATGATGTCTATATTTGCAAAGAAACCGACAGAAAGAGGCGGGTAATGCTGTAACTTAACTGCAGTAGCAGATATCAACTACAGCCACAATAGTAACTTATGACATCATTTCACACGTATTTTTTCTGATTGTTTCAATTTTGGACGTTTTTAATTTTGAAACATCCTGGCAGTCAAATCACCTTAATCATCAAAATCAATTGCAAATGATAGGAAAACACCGATACTTTCTAATAAAATCTACTGAAAATTTGTGTAATTTTATTCCTGTTTCTTGGTAGAAAACTAACTGAAAGGTATTTTTTTAAATAGCAGTGCTGTCAGTATGTTCTACACAGACGTAAAGTTTTCCACCCGTTAATAAAAAATAATTTGGATGTTTTCTATTTATGAATTAAAATGACCCTAGTCATAGTTTTACCATTGAATATGGCTTCCTAAGTAGTTGGGGTTATATAAAAAATTGACTAAAGTGTAATTAACAAACGACATAATTGAAATTACATTGAAATTACAATAGCTATCCTACGTAGGCCCACTCCAAAGCAAATGTAGAACAACGCCAAAAGTTTTACATGTAATTTAGCCACAAAATAGCTATTTTATGTAAGAAAATGCACAAGTAGGATGAACTGCAATGTTTATATTAGATGCTAGACCATATACCAACCCTTCCACCATTCTTATCTGATATACTAGTTGAGCTGCTTTTAGTATATTTAAAAATATTCGTTTGTTTACCTTAGGCAATGTTTCTGTATTTATTTGATGTCTCCTTGTCTTATTATATAATGCTTATAATTGGGTGTGTTTTTCTTTTAGTCAATGTAGGACAAAATTTCGAGTACGAGTGTTATTGATTTTATATCGAGTAATTGACGCTATAGTCAGCTGTATTTGATAACAAGCAATAGAAAAAAGTGAGTCTATGACCTTGGCCTTAGTCAAAAATGGAAATAAAAAGACTACAGGTTGATCCACATTAATTAAGTGCATTGATGATTTATCCAAATAACTTAAAAACTAACGCTTTCCCAAAACTTGTTGGCACATATGTTTTTCACAAGTGATTCATCAATTTCACATCTTTCCCGCACTTGTTGAAAACCATTGACACCTCCCTTTCAACATCTCGTTTTCTATTCAGCGAGGTATACAATTTTGATTTGTGCCACCAATCCTTCTTTGACAGCTGGCTTTTTAGGTACGCCACTGAGGTCAAAGTTTCTAAAATACAAACCAAACTGACAGTAAGTCGTACCTGGTCTCTTAGATTAAGCTCTGCTATCGCCATTTCACCACCAGATTTCTCAGCCTTTACCATTCTTATTCTCCATTCTTCACCTAAAGTGCTTTCAGCTTCCTCATACACAGGAGGCATGTGTGCGCATAAAGAAGTTGAATTTCAATGACATAACACTTCCAACTATTAGAGCTTTATTGTCGTTTGTGTCACGATTGTTGTACATGATGGTAGAAAAAGTTAAATCATGAAGGCTTTGTCTTTACAACTCTTTGAAAGAAATCATAAACTGAGATCTGCATCAGTATTTCATATTGTCAGTTACAATAACTGATAGATTCCTGTAACATGGATGCATCTAAAACTGCTAAAAATGTTGTTAGTGGATTCACCATCAAGTCACACTTTATTCAAAGATGAACTTGCACAGCATTTCAGTAGATTTTATCAGAAAGTATTGATGATTTTTCTATCATTTGCTATTATTTTTGATGTTTGAGGTGATCTGACTGCCAAGATGTTTCAAGATTAAAATCATCCAAAATTGTCAGCGATTGGTGATAGTAATGCAATGCACCATTGCATTACTCAAAAGAAAAAACGTGTGAAATGACATCATTAGTCGCTATCATATCTATAGTTTATATCCACTATTGGGTTTAAGTTACAACGTCATTCATCTCTACTTCGATGGTCTCTTTGCAACTATAAACGTCTTAATCTATTTTCACTATTTAATATTTATTTTCACTTTGTTTCACTTGATGAATACTAAAAGAAATACCTTTAATAGAATTTACTAAAACCTTGTTCAAATTCATCATTTATAGAAGATTTATCGTGTTGATTGTTCATCTCTCACAGTAGCAAGTAAACAACATTAAGTTTAGGCGTGTTCATAAATATCAGCTGTTACTCATCGTTCAGTTGCAAACCAGAAAAAGATAATGTCCATGAGCACTCCTGAATGGTTGTTAGAATCTGAGGGCAATCTTCCTATTCATCCCTTACGGCTACTTGCAACAGAGTACATTTATTTTATACAAAGACACTTCACTACCCTTTAAAGTTAAATACATAAATAATGTATTTAATTTTATATATTGAGGTTTATTTTTACTTTTTACTTTTATTTTGCTATATTTCTTCAAGGCCACTATTATATGCTACTTGGAATGCGTGTAGCCAATCAGTTACAGGTGGTGTCAGATCAGATTTTAAAGTGGTGTCACCTTATAATAAGAGGCGTTTCAAAGTACACAAAGTGACTAATACGTACATCACTTTTTTTGACCTGAAATTGAACTCCAAGAGCAAATTTATGGAATTGATGTGTTACAACATTCAGCCAAACTAATCTATGATGTCACATTATCAAACCTTATAATGTCTGCTATTAATCTGATCTACAAAAGATTGTAATATTTTGGCCTGGTTTTTCCTGCTATTGGTGGGTGTGCAGAGATTCTAGCAATACATTAAATGAAATATTAAGCAAAAACTAAAACATTAACCGCTTCCTTTCTAGATTGCTCTAAATGTTACGTACATGGTAACATTTATTATCAGTGTCTTTAAAAAAAAAATTTTTGCAAAACAGCTGGACTCACGAGTTTCATTTATTTTAGCAATAGCGTGCTTTGTGCATTTGTAAAATCTTAGGGCATACCACCAAACAAAACGACGCCAAATGACTCTCTAACATGGCAATGCATATAGCTAACAAATTTTATAATGTATTTATACTCTCAGTGTGAAACCTGCTTTGATGAACACAGAACAGATATCCTTGAGGATTGGTATAAAAACACATGAAGCTCTTAGTCACCTTCTAAAGCCTCAGAAAAATGGTGACAGTCTGAGAAAAAATTGCTTTGAGAGGTTCTTAAACCCATGGCGTTCTGCATTGCGGGACTGACAATTTAACCAATTGCGCTAATCACCTACCTTTCAAAGAAATCTAATAATCGTGCAAATTCCTATTCTCTGGGCTTTATGACCCAGAAGGCAAACAGAGGTTGGACAATGGCTAATAATAATATAGATATAGTTAAAAAGGACACTTTTTATTGATGATTTCTCATGAGACACTTGACATAGTCTCTCATGGCATACTGGTTGAAAGTCACTGTGTTAGACAATATTAAAGCCTTTCTGCTTTAGCACTATTCAGATGATGGTGACATGGAACCACCATTTCACCCAAATTTCATTGACTACAACTTATTTTCTTTACGAACTTTTTTAGTTTGCCATTGGCTAAGAACCTCAAAACAATATACAATAATTGTTTCTATAGCAAAGAATTGACACAACTGTAAGCATTTTATTTGTATGAGAAGCATAGCTTTTGGTAACCTTACAAAATACAAGAACTGGGCTCGTTGTTGGCATGATTAGCCAATTCAATGAAAGCAGTAACATGCAGCTTTCCGCATGTTGAAACTGTTATTGCGTGTTAATCCTGTCAGTATTTGCTTTGGTGTGAAACTTTGAGGCTTTGAAATTGTTTACCACTAGTTAGCATAACAGACTCAGGGATTATATCTACGTAGATTGACGTGTTACATAATCCCACAACCAAAATATGTAACTGAAGTAAAGGATAAATGTCTCTTTTACAGTTGATAGTTTTTACCTTCTGATATCTTTATTGCAACAATTTAAGTCTCGGTGGTTCCAAAGCCTTAAACGAAAACAAAAAATCTGGTATATTCTAAAAGTGGTGAAACTTGATTCATTGCTAGCCGACATAGTCTGACTTGACACAGAATAGAGCACATACTTTCACAACACTAGTAAAGTCTGTCAGTTCGCAGATAAATTAAATATTTGCAGAAGACCCAATACCACGCTTCAATAAAACTTATGAATCCAAGTACATGGGCTGTAACAGTAATTTATTGATTTCAGGGGATCTTACTACTAAATATTGAACAAATATGTATAGATGAAACAGTTTTACCTCTATAAACAATCAATAACAATCTTATATATATTTACATCTAAACATTTGTCTTTTTTTTGTTGGTCTTTCAGGTTATGTGTCCAGTTGTAGTGATAAGGTTTTAGGAACAAAAAATTCACTTTGTAGAGTCTTTGATCTCAAAACCTGCATGTCTGCAGACCAGCGACTAATCCACTACACTACGATGTCCCACTGACTATGGCGACGAATGATTGTGATGACGTCTATTACATCGGTTAAAATACACGCACTTGAAGTGCTTAAGGGTCATTAACTAGCATGTTTGATCGTTACGCGTATAACGATTATGAAGCTGGCTTCATGAACGGCTTTTTTTAGTAAAGGTAAGTAACGATAGTAAAAGCGGGCTACTTAAATTTTTTGAGTAGTTGTTTTATTAATAATACAATTAGATAAAAGGCAGGCTTGACAACCTTATAATAGTTTTTTTCTTACATAGTAGTCTCAGTAGCTTATGCAAATTACGGTCATCTTTGGGCCAGTCAAATCAAAACTAAAAGTTTGATAGTATGTCTGCATGATACAGCAGCACCATAGCAATGTTGCTACTTGAAGCGTTACCATTACATATCCGCTCCAAGTATATGAAATTTTTTGAACGAAAAGATCACGTGAGCATGCAGCGAGTAGCTCTATGTATCCCCTGTTTGTTTAGGTGGTGCTAAGCACTCAAAATTATTTACACACTCAGCCAACTGGTGAGAGAGTTGCGTGCAAATTGAGATGAGGTTTTTTGTTCACCAGGGACTCGAAAACATTAACAAAGAAATTTAGGAAGAAATTAAGCTAGTGACGCAGATACAGTACATAAGCAAATCAAGTGAGTTTTAGGGTGTCAACGTATTTTCTATACATAAAATTAAAGGCTAGTTCACACTATATCACCATATTTCGGCGTTGTCCTTTTAGTGATTATGTGCAGCGTGAACTGAAGGCATCGTTGAGGCAGCAAGGATAATTCGGATAAGTTTGCAGCTGCCAAACTTTCCAATAGTTTGTTTCCGATAGTGAGCATCCATGACAGCCTTTGCATTGGGTGCCTTTTCGGTTGCTCAATCCATATATTCCTTTATGCTAAAGGACTAGCATTTTACCATTTTTAGAAATTGCATTGTGCCATGAAAACGCTACCCTGTAGAAATTTCACTGATGTAATCGCAAATGAATTTGTAATAGTGTGAACATTGTGATTAACTAATGATCACCAAAGTTTGGTGTGATTGACACCGCCATACGGCGATATAATTTGAACCAGCCTTAAAGGGTAACTCACGCTAAACCTTAGAAGATTCTATCAAAATGTACAGATATTTTTCTATCATTTGAGATTCTATTTGTTGTTTAGCACCCTGTTTGTCTTTTTTGACATTCTCTAAATAAATTAGTTCAGTAAACACTTATAGAAATTTGATTTTTAAAGCCATGCATTTGACTTGCTTTCATTTTGTACCATCCCAAGCATAATTGCATTAAACAAAACCAAAATATTATTCATTCAAAAAGCGTGTTCAGAGATTAATTGATATTTTTTCATCCTTGCTGCTGGATATGCTGCTTTAACGCAATGATATGCTCTTCTAAAGTATTTCTAAACATACTTTGAACTTGTGATATGCCAGTGATAAAGGTGCTTTTTAAAGCTCACTAATGGCTTTCTTCCATGTTAAACTGACATGTGGGCCAATGCAGTTGTATATGTGTGGGTCTGCTGTCTGCTCATTTGCATTCCACTAAGCATTGAATTCACACCAAGTCTTTGTTGACTTTATCAGAAAGTTTCAGTATTTTTCCACCATTTGTGATTATTTTTAGTGTTTTAAGCAATCTGACTGCCAGGATGTTTCAAGATTAAAACCAACACTTGATGCAGTTAAAAAGCTCAGAAGAGAAACATGTACAAAGGACTCTCTAAAATGACGTCAATAGTCATGCATATTGTTTATAAGTAATAAATGTACGGTTTCGGGTATTTATATGCTCATCCTGCCTTTGAGAAAAACATTGTGACAAATTCTAACAAACCCATCTGTAAATCTTTTTAGCTATCTATATATGAAGCTCTATTCGAACAATCTTTTGTTGGGAATGAAAACGTCTTCAAGCTTCCTGGTAGTCAGATCACCTAATACAACAGTAAAATCTCAAATGATAAAAATATACCTTTGTGTTTTGATAAAAAAATTTCAAATTTGATGCTTTTTAAAGGATATGAGTGATAAAAAGTTGACAAAAATGTTCATCACATCAAACCTTACTTTTTACCAAAGTACCTTCAGAGCAGATCGCATGTATGTGTTAACTGAGTGTATTACTATGCTTTGATTTTGAGTCTAAGATAATTTTAAATTCATTGGAATTGAAGCCAAGCTGGAAAATAGCAGACTTGAGATTACTAAGGCAAAGAGAAACGAAACAGTCTATTTCTGTGATCCACCGTTAGTTGCAGCTCTACAAATCCTGCTGGCCCAGATCATCTGCTGGTTCAATCACGTATATTATAAAAAAGCAGCTTTTACAGCAAATATCTTTGGATATGCACATTGTTTACTTTTCATTCTTTTCAGAAAACTGTCCAAGTTGCTGATTTGTATTTCTAAACTTCCAAAAAGATTCTTTGTAATTCAAACTCTATAAAATATGACACAGAACAAGGATGAGCTATTAATTAAGACCTTAATGTTATGCAAAATATTGTTGTAACAAATGAAAAACATTAATAACATGTTTTGTGGTTTATTATAGCAGCTAGTACAAAATAGAACGTAGTCAGTGCATCAAAGTTTAATAACTTTGTAAAGGTTGCGTACCATAAATAACACAACCACTTCTTTTTCACATTAAGAAAGTAGGGCTATATGTAATTTGCCTCATGATATCTGGTAGAGCGAGTAGTTAGGCACAGCAAGAGTTCCAGTAAAATTAATATTTCATAGAAATGTAAAGTTTGCTGTTACACTAATGATAGGATGCCCCCCATTGTACCTGACCAGGTCTGTCATTACCAGGCCATGAAGAGTCGTCTAGAGGCATAGGAGCGATAACAGCCAATTATGCTGTCGTGTTTTACAATTAACTCATTCAGCCTGGTTGGTCGCACTCTATACGCACCACCTTCTAATAGCAGTAATTACTATATCATACAAATTTGCAATTTAACTGTGTTAATGTCTGATATTAGTCATTTGGTGAAGTTGTAGAGCAAACTCTTTAAAACAAGCTAAATCTTTTTTGTCTAGGATGTCATTTGTGAGCTGACAATGATAATCTTTGAGTGTCACATACCATTCTGTTCCTCAAGTCATGCAAAAGCTTCCCAGCAAGTACATCACAGATGTGTCATAGCTGATGCAGCTGTTTGATAGAGGTTATGGTATACTTCTTTGGCTTTTATCTCTCCTAATCAGCTTAAATTGGACACTTAGTTTGTGTATTATTATATAAACAAGCCTGAAATTTAACTATGCGTAATAATTATAAGGAATGTTTTAAAACCAAACACTTATATAACTTTTTAAACTGGGTTTGCAGCCAAGAATATATCATTTAGTTTGTTGTGAAAGTATGATTATTAACTGGCAACAGCTTCTGTGTCAAAATAATAAAGCTCTTGTTGATGACAAAAGGGAGGGTATACTTATAGAATGTCTAGAAGTGTTGCAGACGATTTTGGCCCTAGCAAAATGATGAACAGAGCTTTATTCCACATTTGTACCAAAGCTATGACACAATTCTGCTGCTTTTTTGCTTTTTCATTTATATCGTGAAAAGGTTACACGCTGACTATTTTTTTCAAGCAACTTCCTCAAGTTTGTACGGTATTATTAATTTCTTACTACATCAACGTAAATCAATAACCAATAATTGATGATCAACCATCGATCAAAAACAGTAGCATCACATAGCATACCTGGTGACAAAAGGCGAGTTACTAACAACCAATAAGCAATAATAGATGATCAATAACTATCCACCAACTAATAAAAGTAACTGTGAACAGTCGAATAAGGCCCAATATTCACATGTGTACAAAGGTATTGATGAATAATAAAAAACAGGAATTATAATCTTTAAGCTCTGTTGCAAGGAGTAAAACTGGGTTCAGACGTACAAAGTACAAGCAAATTGTAAGCACAAATATGAGTTTCCTTGCCTCTACTTGTTAAGTGTGAAAGTTACTCAATTGCACTCTGGCACTCTTTAAAAACACCAGTGGCTATCATTGGCAATATGTTCAATAATAAAAAGTTGGTGCTAACGTTGTCAGATTATTAAAAATAACTCGAATCTATCTATGCAACTCATAATAGGCGTGTTTATGAATTAGTCAAGTGGACGAAGTCAATGATGCTTGCGTGAGCCATTTGAGACCTTTGGAGTACCTGGATACAAGATAGGTATTACATAATATCTAGCCATGTGTGTAGTTGTTTAGAAACCTTGAAGTGATGCAAATAGAAGTCTGTTGTGAGCAACTCACAACAGAGATTTGAGTTTACATCCTCTATGGCTTCAAGCATCAGAAAGCTTTGTTTTCTTTTCTCAATATAAGAAAGTGAAGCCAAGAAAGGACTTTGCATTGAGAAATACATTTTGGTATAACTTGGTTCTGCTTTGAGTTGTTGTTCTTTCAGCTAAACCCAAATATCTTCTGAACAATTTGTTTATTAGTTTAATATTCTTTGTGTTCTAGTTGTTTGAAGTTTTGTTAGTATATTAGTTTGTCTCATCTCTTTTCATGGAATCGCAGAGTTGAAGTTAATTATTATGTGCTAATTTAAACAAAATAATATGTTTATTCACCACTCCAATTACTTTGATTAAACAGTTTACAACTTTACAGAACAACAAACAAACTTCATGGCTGTGGAACACAACCTTGTGTATAGATATTTTGCAGTTAAACCTTGAATGAATGAGCAGATAATTCATCGCGGGAGTTGTTCACTCATTGATTACAGTTGTCTCAATTTAACAGCAACCATTTCAAAACAAAGCAATTGTTAGAATAAATAGAAACAACTTTTTCTAACGGGTAACAGAGAAGTGCTTAAATATTGAAGAATTTTATTTACGCGTGTAATAAAGTTTATACTTCAAGCAAATGCATGGGCACGCAACAAATTTTTTGAAGTATAAATTTGCTTTATGCCATATCTCTATTACATCTTTGAGAGCAAATATTTTTTTGACAGTTTTTCTGCATTTTGTACAATTTTTTACAGATGCATGTGAACAGCTCATGATTTCTAGAATTATATAAGTTTCAAGAAGTTTAAAGAAGTTTCTAGAAATTTCTAGAAATTTCTAGAAGGTAGATGCCCTTTTTACTCTACCTACCTCAATGCTGGTTCACAGTAGACCTATATTGCTGTATCTCGGCATTGAGGTCGCAATACTTTGGTGATCGTCGATAATAACAATGTTCACGGACAAACTTGGGTTTGCATCAGCCAATACTCAGTGACCAAGTGCTCTCATTTTTTCTTTTAATTTTTTTGCGAAAAAATTTCTTTGTTTTTGTGTGTTCGAATCAGTGTGTTCGAATCAAATACTAGTTCAGCAGCAACTATCAAAAACTAAAATAAATAAATTACGCTATCCGCGACGAGGAATTTCTATTGTTGAAATGGTTCAAACTGTACAGGCCGTTGTTGAGACTTGGTGAAATATTAGAAAAGTTTGACAGCTGCAAACCTTTTCAACATATTCGCGTTGCTTCCTCAATGCTATCAGTTCCGGTGAACATAGTCGACGATGAACGCTGAAAGGATAATGCCGACATACGACAAAGTAGTGTGAACCAGCCTTTAGAACTGACCACAGCTTTTAAACTTTGTCATGCTTAGATCTTCTAGGTTAAACCTGTTTTGGCTTTCTCTAAAAAGAAATGATAGCAGAGAAACCCAAGCAATAGCATGTTCTGGAAACGATAGTCTTTGACACATGCTATAAACTTTGTTGAATACACGATTGGCCTAGGTTGGCCATAATTACCACCCAAGAATGAATAGCAACTTCTATAGAGAGGTTAACACGCAATTCTACCCCTCTATTGGCACGTTGTATGTATTCAGATACAAATGTGTCACCTTCTCTTCAATATTTACTTGTTTATTGGAATTTCTTTAGAGCAAATTTGCAAAAGCCTATACAGCTCAAGACACTTGAACAACAAAAGCAAGATTCAAATGCATAACGTAGAGACGGTGCGGCAAGCTAGAGCTAGGTCACGACTGGCACATTTGCTCTTCAAAATTCCGGTACACAAAGAATTTGAGAAGTTTGCTTAGCAGACCTTTCAATAGACGAGTGAGGCGCTCTAATAAGAGGTAAATTTAAAAGTCTATTCGCTAATTTATAGCCGTAATGATATGATGATTAATTATAAAAGAAAGTTTCCGTCTCTTTGCAACAGGATCTTCATCTTCAGTGTTTTCACATTTTTCCTACACCATGACATCAGACGAGACTCGTGTAGCCAACCGTGAATGTTGCTTAAAGCCAAACCAAATGATTGGACCAATCAGTGATAAGTTTTTCAGCCAATAGGCAGATCTGTTTTACCATAGAAGTTTTAATAAAACATTATCGTCGAGAGATTGGCGTCTAGAGCACTCGATGCAGTCGAACTATTAGAGCCTGTGGGAAATACGTCAAGTTGTAAGGATTCTCTAAAACACGTCTGCAACGGTTTCTCTGTGCGGATAGAAAAGGAAGTCTTAGTGCTGCATAATCATATGTCAACATTCTAGATAGGTCTCCGTAATTGAAAGGTAAGGGCACAAAAATCGAATTTGTTCATTAAGGTTGGTAGTTTTGCAATTTGCACTAAACGCTTACTTTGAAAATGAACATTTGTCGCATAGGCTGATATTACTGTGTTTGAGCTCGTTTGCTCTTTAGGAACGACTATGATGTAAGTAGCTAAAAGCGGAATCAGTTTTTCCCATATTTGACGCAAATAGAACCATGTTTCACAAAATCTTCATTTCAAAGTTTTGGTGAATCAGTCTAGCATTTGCATCTCTGCTTGTCAAACGCTTGGTTGAGCAATTGGCATGCAATGGCGTCAGTGTTCAGTTTTTTGCTAATTACGATATAGATGTTGAGATCGCATGCCACAACACGTTTGTAATGAATATTATGCAGATATCTTGCAGACAATTGCCATTGATGTGGTTAGAAAATACGAAGTTTAATTCAAATTTCAATTCATTGACTTTGTTGCTAACTAAATGGTAAGAGTATTATGCCTCCTGACTTGTTGACTTCTTTGTTAGCACTGAACGACAAGATGACAGCAACATTCAGCAGTTATCCTTATGGCATGTCTGGCATGGGCTATCCAGCGTCTTTACCAACTTCGCTTGAATCTGGAGTGACCAATAAGCTTTCTCCTTATCAAATAAACTCCTTGGCAGCAAGCGGCTTTGGTCCCGGCAGCAACCCTATGGAGATTATGCATCAAGCAATGAATCCGTATGGGAATGGCAACAATGGAGCCTATCATAATGGTAAGTTTTCATCTACTAACAAAGCTTTGAGATACCAAAATGTGGCAGATAACAGTCTTTTAAGCAAAATATCATAAAATTTAACATTAACTTTAGCAATTCAGTTGAAAAGCTTTTAAAAGCTAAATTAAGCTCGCTTTTACACTTTTTTCCTTTTTTGCTCCGCATCACCATTCACATCTTAGACTTCTTAAGAACATCAGCAAATCTGTCAAAAGTTCCACAACTTAAAACTTTACAAACAAAGGTTTCAACTTCAAAAAAACATTATTCTTTTGGTGTTAAATAGAGCGTTTCTGACCAGAATGATGCAACACCCATTAATGAAATGACTATCACCCAGTGAAATCATTTCTGCAAGAGATCCTATGTCAGTTGCTATACAGTGCTTTAACCTAAAGATTGGTTCTCAATATATCACCATATAGTGGCTTTTTCTCTTAACATTCATCATCGACTATGTGCCTATAACATCGACAAAGCAATGTGGATACGTTGAGAAAGTTTGCAGCTGTCAATCTTTCCTGATATTTTGTCGAGCATCGATGACAGCCTGTACAATATGTACCATTTCAGCGATAGTAATTCGCAGTCATGGATAGCGTGATTTATTTATTTTTGTTTATGATACGTAGTTGCTGCCGAACTAGTATTTGATTCAAGCATGCAAAAACAAAGGGATTTCTTCATGGAAAATTGAAAAAAAAGAAAATGCTACGTTATGGAGTATTTGTGGGCGGACGGATGGGGTTGTGATAGTGTGAACATGGTTATCATCAACGATCACCAAATTATTGCGGTATCAATGCCAAGATATGGCGATATAGGTTGAACCAGCCTTAAACTAAACTATCAATAAACAAATGTATACATCTAGGCTTTCCATGAGCTTCTTCTGTTCATCGAAGATAGTCATAGATTCATTGGTATTGACAAAAGTTAAACTGCCAACTTGTTTCAACGTAAGCACAAAAAGAAAGCTGACGAAGATTTAAAACCATGTTTACAGCCATGGCATTGAGTTTAATTTCAAACTAAACAATGAATGACTCTCAATTGACACTTATCAAACACAAAAAGCACGGCTCCATTACAATTTCTAGCAAATTCCTTCATCTACCCGCTACTTGAAAGTTCGATTAACTTGCCGGTCAGTCATTAAATGCTTTGAAGATTCAAACGTATATTGATAGACATTTTATTACATTAACGATGTGTTTAGGTTGAGGCCATTAAAATGTAAGCAAGTTGTTGATCTGACTAACTTTTGAAACTAAGAGCATTTCTAATTTTTAATTTTTTGGTTTGAATGAGTTCTCTTTAAATATTATCTTAGAACCTTTGAAGTAAAAAAGTGTTTAGGAGCTTATCGGAATTTGTTGTACCAGGTATGTAAGCATTTTGGTCAACAAAGGAGTTGTCAAACTGTGCTCTAAAAAGGCTGGGGTGATGAATTGTTCAAAGTTGAAAAGTTAAATAAAAAAGATCTGTTCCATAAAAATTAAAACCCGTTTTCGTTAAAAAACATTGAGATATTTGAGAAGCTATAAGCTTTTTTAATTCATCAGAACTCCAGGTATTACTTTTACAATCATTATTTTCAGTTATGACACTAACTAGTTTAGCTAAGCCAAAGTCCAACATTTGGACTCCAAAAGCAGGTCATTTTGTTAATATCTCAACTGCTTCTAATAGTTTTTAAATTAAACACTCGCCTTACTTATTTATGTAGAAACTGACTTTTTGTAATTTCCATTTTATTTATTGAAATCTAAATTATAACAATTTAGATTGCCTGTGTGAATTCTAAAAACACAAGCTAACACCCACGGTAAACTTGACATCAAACGCCACCTAATGTCTGGTGACCTAAAAAACATATTATTTAGTTCTGGTAAACAACTAAGTTCTTTAACCTGAGATAAAATAATTGTTGCACACGATGTTCTGTCAAAGTGTCGGTAATCACAAATATTTTTGGCAACATTAGCTTTTATCTTTAAAAATTTCTTATGAAACCTCTAAAGATTAATTTGGCCCACAAACCAATTTCTTTCGACTACAAGGCATTTCTTGAAATATTTATGATTTCAGGCGCTTCATTTGACAAAATAAATAACTTGTATAACGTCTACAGACATTCCTATTCCAAACTGGCACCAAACTGGCACCTAACTGGCACCAAACTGGCACCTACACACAAATTAGCTGAAAAGGTTTTGTAGAAGAGTTTAAATTGATTTTCAGACAACTCAATGCTTGATAAATCAGATTATAGTGCTGATGCTTTCTATTGACTATTTATTATTGACCATAAAACACTATTAAATAAATATTAAACCAGACTATTAGTCAGGTCCTGTTTGACTTGACTTCTTGACACGTTGTTTAGTATATGGCATGTCTTCAGCAGCTGTCGAGGCAGATACTAGCGGGTGAGCTGACAGATATTAAGAGCCTTATTTCCAGGGTAGTTTTCTTATTTTTTTCTATTTAATACGATGAGAACCTGACAAATTGTACTTTTAATTTATGCCAATGGTATTAGGCAGGCATTCATGCTTATACCCAAACGTCATAAAAGGTGTTAAGGCAGTAAAACTATTTTCGAAACTTAAGGAAGCCATATCAAACATTTTAGTATGTTTTTTTTTACAGAAGCTTGCTTTTCATTTATTTTTTCAGCCAAAATTAACTTGTTTTTATATCAGAAGCCTTTTCTTTAAATATCTTTCTAATTTAATAATTTTAAAATGATGCTGCAAAGGCAGCAAACAGATGCTGAAACAGATGCTAATCTACAAATAGCTTCTTTTGTATTGATAAAAGTAAAAAATAAGTAATAGAAGGATAAGATTTCTTAATCTAAACAGAAGTGAGATCACGGGCTAATTTTATGTAAAATATGACATTATGGTAAGTGCTGATGAGCTATTCAAGAATGTCAATAACTTGATTAAACTCAGTAACAGCTAACTCGTCAACATTGCTTTTTATAATTTTATGCAAATTATGGCGAAATTCATGGTAATTGCAACTTTGCTTAACTGGAAGAAACTATTAAAACAATAGGTTTTATGCACCACTAAATTAAATTTATGAATAAAATATAACATGTTTTATATTTATTACAAACGTAATAACACAGTTTTTAGGGTTTCAGAATTATCCAATATAATATAATAGTTTTGAAAGTTTATGAATCGCTGTGTTGGAGAAAACATCTGTTTACATGACTTCAGTTCGCACGCCAAAAATGAGTATATTTGGAAGGCAATAATATTCTACTCACACAGATGCATATATCTCACGTATTCTCTTGACGGACAACAGGTGAATGTCAAAGCAATTCGTGCCTTTTTGACAAAACTGACCATTGGCACTGAGCATGACTGACATGCTATTCTATCAAACCATAAATATAATCAGTAGCCCAAAGGCCAGACACAAAAGCTTTGAACAGTCAATGTTCTCATTGTCTTTCTTATATATAGCTCGACAGACTATTAAAGAAATATTAAGTTGTCCATGTTAAGATCGTTGATACAGTTTGTGACTTAATCTCTGACATAGGGTTGGTGGCTCCGAGAACTACCGCTGTAATCCTAATTAATATATTGAGCATGGGGACACGATCCTTGCGTAATTCATCTTTTGTTGCACAACTCACCAACTAAAGCTGTGATAAAACTTAATTTCAGAAATTTAAACTTTGTTGCATATAAAAAAAATAATTAGCAGATTATAAAAAAGTCGTCAAATTCCTTTAGACTATAAATAGCAAAGAGTAAGGTTTTTACTAAGTTAGCCAGACAGAGGCTGAAGAATATATAAACTATAAAAGTTTGACAAACATATAAGAGGCATTTAACATATAAATAAAATCCTCTAATTATTACTTTTATACTAAGTAGCAACATGCCAGTGTGTCCTTCTATAATGACTAAAGTTAAAAATAGTTTCGTATAATTGCTAAAAAACTTTTTGTGTTGCTAGTAGTCAAAACCAAATTAAAAAAATTAAAAAAAAAATTAAATGTTATAGATCATCAAAAAGTTCTGTGATAAACTAAGCAAAGTAAATTATATACTTGTGCAAATGATAATTTAGAACTTCATTTTTACTGCACAAAAATATATCACAAAGAAAAATTTAATGACTAAAATTGAAATTGAAAGTTTTAATTTAAAACTAATGCTTAGTTTCATGAACACCAAAATAAGCTGTGACTTTGCTGTTTAAAATAAAAAATAGATTGTGTCATAAATGGGAGATATTAAACACGTTAAAAAATAAAAAGCTTTTCGATGTTTTATTATAGTTACTGTCTGGCTATCTAAATTGTTAAACCCATGTCTTTGATATGTGTGATGATGACAAAGAACATGTAAATGGGTTTATACTTTCTTTTTTATTGAAATATCTATAAAATAAGCATTATACTGTCTAGTTTTTGCGCCGCACTAAGTTCTTTATGAATAATACTGCTCTTCCACACCGCAACGCGTTAAAAACAAGCCCAGCCCATTTCGTGCATCTCCGGTTACTCCGCAGTCACCATGGGAAAATACTTTGCGACATAAACACCCCATATAAATACCGTCTTCTAGCATTTAATGTCTAGCACAATTGTCAAATTGTTTGTGCTACGGCGCGATGTCTTCCAGCTACCAGGGATCCAAAGGAGACCGTTCATAGATTAACGGGCTTGCCTTTTCATAGCCCATATTAGGCTAAGTGGAAGCCAGCTACTCTCGACGCAGTGACTGTAAGCTGTTGGAATTCTGATTGATAGGCAGGATCGTGCGGTGGCATTTGACAGGCCCCAAGGTGCAATACCATCATATTTTTCATTACGCACCAGATGAGTTTCTGGTGAGCCTGGTTGGCAGTAAATGACTGGAGGCGAGCATCATTAGGAAAATGTGAATATCATCATCATCCATTGAAAACCACACATTATAGATTAGCCGAAAACGGACTCTGTCTTTAAAACATTTTAAATCAAACATAATATATTTAACAAAGAAGCACAGCATGTATACATACATGTAGTTTAGTGATGCGATTTCAATGGTGCAGCATTCAATTAGACTACAGTTAAAGTTGTTGTGTAATTATAAAAGTGGTATGATTTCAACATTAAACAGTCAAGTTGACCGTTGTAATTTATCACTTTTGTAACAAAATTAATTAATTTTGTTTCAATTTTAAATCTTTGGCATAAGCTTATATTTGCAAATTTGTTACATTGAACAATTTTTTGTTGATAAGTTAATCATAATGAACTTTGAACATTTAAGTGGGAAACCTGCCTCATCTTTCTGTCAGAGAAACTTAATATTCTAAACGCATGCAAATGACAGTGTGTAACGAGTGTCAATACCGCATCACTTCTACAATTATGAAACGTACCAAAAATTTGTGAATAACAAACAAGGAATGGCACTGAGTGCAGGTGCCCATTTGCATTGACCAATGTTGATGTGGGAACTCATGTTCTCTATTCGATTGAGAGGAAGCAATCGAAATAACTGCCAGGTGTTTTGGTCCGATTCTGTCCAGTAATGTTGTTCTATTTATCATAATTGTCACTTTGACGTTCCCCACAGTACGTGACAGCTCACCAGCTGCGCATCATTGTCTATCGTCAGTATTTTCAACTTGTGAAAAAATCACATTATCCAAAGAAATAGGCAAACTATATTTATGGAGGGTCTTGTAGGTGTCTGAGTAGTTTGGATAGGTGACAAAAGTTATGCATAATCCTTTTTAATCCCTCTATGCTAGCGATTGAGGGTGTTTAGCAATGTTTCATTCATAAAACTGCAAATACTGCTAAATGGTACTTATTTATTACGATATTTAGTTTACAAATTTTCTAGTTAAATCTGTGGCTGTTAAGGTTCAGAAAAGCCTGATCATTCTCTTTTAGTGCCTCACTGACTATACAATTTTTTGCAGTTATTGTAGATGCTTGATTCAATTCTGAAGAATAGCTTTTTACAAAACTTTTTATTCCGCTGTTTAACATTTAAGAATTTCAGAGCAAGAAAACCTACCTGTTCAGCCTTGTTGTCAAAACATATTTAAATCATGAAAGTACTAAAAGCTTCACACGTATTTAAAATATGTTGGCAGGTTCTACCACCAGGTTTGGGCAAATGTTTCACAAAGATCCGTAGGCATAACTTGAGAACTATAAAAGCCATAAAATTTTTTTTAGCTTTCTGTAATTGCATTGTTCGTGATTTACGTCTGCAACAAGTGACGTACATCTATAAATAAATAGCAGGCACAGTTTTAAACAAAGTAATCAACAAGGAGAAAATTAAAATTTTTTTTCTTGTCTCCTCTTAAGGTTTATTGGGTACACTTAAAGTTGTCTATAAATTCCATGGGAACATTTTATTATTCATAATTCTTGACATAATAATTATTAATTATTCCTATATTGCTACCTCGTCTGCTCTTAAAAATGTGCTTAGATGTGGCATTTGGAAACTTGAGCATTTTATTACTGTCAAAGAGCTCAAGTCAAATATGAATTTGTTAGTTCAAAAATAAAGCAAACAGGTGTGAGAATTCTGATTCCTTGATGACAAGCAGATAAATGACAGTATCGCCCTTTGCTAAAATCACTGGCTATGAAAAACATCGTTAGTGACATCCTTTTGCATCACAGAAGTTTAGAGGTTTTTTTCCACCCTCCTAGTTTTTATCAGAAGGTTACCAAAGTACCGTTAGCGATAAGACCAAATTTTGCACCAAATTTATGAGTAGCGTCAAACTGTTCATTGGTGCGTGTCGCGTTTTATCTACCAATACATCCATTACACTGCGAAACAGATTCACATCATAGCCTGTAATTCAAACATCACAATAGCATTATCTACTTTAGCTATATTTCAACACATGTCTCAGCTGAAGCTTAGTCTAAGAATAGCAAAGGATGTTTTTGATAACCGTTTATTGTTGTGCACAGTCAGTGGCAGTGGTTTGGAACAAAAAAGTTCCTATGGCTGCTAGACTAGACACGATTGGGTACATTCCACACTCATCTGTCATGGGAATTCTTGCATCGTTTCTGGTTTAAGTTATATAATAATAATTATGATTTTTGCACTAAGTACCATCTGCCTGTCGGGCCGGTGGTTTACCAGCTACCAAACAATCAAAAGTTAACCGCAACGCCTCCAGTCTAGGGTTCTCCAACTATGATGTAACAATAAACAAAGCGTGAGAGATTCTATTAAATTAAGCACTGACGAAACCGTAATATGCTACTTAGGTACTTAGTTTCTTATAGAATGTGTTAAGACTGCTTCTAATAATGCATTGAGCCAGAAAATGCTTCGTTTGTTACAGGTATGCTTTAAGTTTAGCTTGTGATTCGACTATAAGTAAAGTTTGCTGAACACTGAAAGCAGTTGTAAATAAATCTATAAAGCCATGTAAAAACTAAAAAAATATTTTCAAGCTGCGCTGGATGTCCTTGAAGATTCTTACGGGAACCTTGCAATAATGATTCATTAGCGTTTCTATAGGTAAAAATGTAGTAATAAAGGAATTACTGATCAGATAGGTTTGTAACGGTGCCATTGGTTTCCTCCTTATCAATCTCACAACTACTACGGCTCATTGACATCGCCAACCTCTCCTGATCTAGCTATGCTCTGAGTCTTCATCTTTTGTCCAGCAAAAGAGTTACGAAATTCTCTTACAAATAGGCAAAAACTACATGACACGCTTTTTTATGCAGTAAACAACATATTTCAAATTTGAGTTTATGGCACTTTTATTAATAGATGAAACTGCGATAATGTTTTATTTTCAAGCTTTTGATTAATCTACATGTAGTTTGTAATATTGACTTTGCCAAAAATCTCTCAAGTTTAAAGTTTTGGTGATAGCTGACCAGGCAATGATCCTTTTTCAGTGAATGTTTTAGTAAAGAAATTTACAAATTCTCATTGATCGTCTAGGAATTTGCTATTTTTTATCTTTTTTTTTTGTAAAACTGAAAGAAGTTTTATTATGGTTTTGGGTAGTACACTCTAGTTCTACCGTCACCGCCAAAGTATTCCTTGTTTGTCAGACGATTTTGCTTCCACATATTTTGGATGTTACAAATAGAATTATCTGAATGATGTCATCAGAGTGGAAAAAATTGATGGTTTGTTACATGTTGTAACAGTTTGAGAGACAGAATTATGTGATTCAATACAGATCTAGCAAAGATATGCCCACAAGCTGAATCAAAAATTAATTAGCTTTTCAGATTAAAATTAATTAAAAGGTAACATATAATGTCTGAATCATTAAAACTGTCTTTAGATGTGGTGGCAACTATAAATAGTAAACTATGAGTTAGGATTATTGTTTCTTACAATGATCCTAACATTAGTTGTTTTTGAAAAGTTCAAAAATATTTTCATAGATGTATTTTTCTGAAAATTTTTAAAATACACAACCTTGATATCTATTTTAGTAGTCACCCCAGCAAGAAAACAAAGAAGAGAGAGAACAACTTTTTCAAGACAGCAGCTTGACGTACTTGAAGAGCTCTTTCTTAAGACCAGATACCCAGATATCTTTATGAGAGAAGAAGTCGCGCTGAAGATAAACTTGCCTGAATCACGAGTTCAGGTTAGTTTCACCTGCTTCACCGGTAACACTTTGCTCGAAAGTTATGTTTAACAAACTAATCTTTGGAAAAAAAATACTTTATTAACCCAACTGTGCAACTTCTTCAACACTTTCTAGCTTCTAAAAAATCACGCTTTGCTTCTGATAATATTAGATGCCTATAAAAATGTGGTTATCAGAAACCTTAATCGAAGTAGCTAGCAATTTTTAAGTTCTCCAAACAGTTCCTCCGGTGAAAATAATCAGCTTTTTCATCTTACACATATGAAGTTACTTCAGAGTTTAAAAGTTAATGAACGCACTAGTTTATTAAATTGCCAGCTTCTTTATCCATTCAAGCATACAGTTGATGCATTTATACTCAACATTAGAAAATTTGTCAAATTGAAAAAAATATCTACATTGTGAATGTCTTTTAAGAAGTTCTATTTACTTCAAAAGTTACAGATAGGTATGACTAAATAACCAAGTTATGATGATTCGACTCCTATAATATTGGTGTGTCAAAAACCACAGTATACGTCATTTACTTACAATCAATCATTTCATGCTAGCTTTCCGCTACTTGAACAAGGAGTCAAAACAGATTCTGAAAATCATAGTTTGCCTCAACACGCGGCGACTCAAATTGATGTACATCACATAATCTTAGAATTCCTAGTTAAAAAGATAAATCGATTTCGACAGCCATTCATCAATGTTTATGGCCATAAAATGGAGGATGGAGATAAAAATTGCCCAATCGGTTTTGATTTCAGTTTGGATTTATACTGAGCAATTTGCATAATAACTTGTATATTTACAGTGCTGTTCATAGAAGCATTGACCATTATCTGGTTAAATGTTCAATCACGCTTGATTTGTGGCGAATTACCCTAAACTATCATTTATATCACCAAACTTTGCTTAAATAAAATTAGTTCAATGATTTTATCTCATTTTTAGGAGAAAGTGATGACTAATCTTAATAAAATCTTGCTATTTTACAGGTTTGGTTCAAAAATCGGCGCGCCAAGTGTCGACAACAGGTGAAGACTTCTGGCACCCCAGATGCACCAGCAGTTGTGAAATCTCGACCCAAGCTCAATACTTCCCTCAGCAAAACATCGATAACCAGTGGTAAACTCTCTCCTGGAACCAGCAACTCTGCCGGAGGAAGTCCTGTTGGTTCTCCCTACAACTCCTCAAACTCTCCACCACAACTGTCACAAAATATAAATGGAGGCCAAACTGGTAAGAGTTGTACACAGAAACATCAGTGAATGCTTAGCAAATATTTCGTTATTTGAGTATAGTACAGACGTTTACAATTGCAACAAGCTAAGCCAAACCAGGCCATCTACAAGGAGCCGTATAGGAATTCTGGCAATCTTTGAGCCAACTGTCATTGTGCATAGAACTGTGACCAATAAATAACAAATTAAAGATAAGGTTCTATCTTGCTCCAGTTACAAATTACGTCAGTCATGATTGTGCAATCGACCTAGCGGTGTAATTGGCATGGTACCAGGTAGTAGATGCATGTTCAGAAGAGTTAGTAGGTACCGCCCTATGGCTGCTAGCACCAACAGGTCTAGCCCTTCTTTTTATCATTCTTGTATTTGGGCTATCTGAAATAGTCTGTGATTCAGTAGCTAAAATAGACCCTAAAATGCAATATGTGCAACATTGAACGTGCTTGTACAGCTATCTGCGAATGCACAGTAATAAAGAGTTATTGTTTTTGGGGCATATCTGTAACCATTCCTCATGTTTTTTCTGCAGATAGTGGAAACTCATTGAGTGCTGAGAACAGCCCAGTACAGTCATGGTCTCCACCAATTAGTACGCAGAACTCTGTGGATCCAATGACGCCGGTCACTGATCAATATAATAGATCTCTGTCTCACCAAAATGACTTCATAGATCAATTCAACAGCTACTCGACCCAATACTCAAACAATTACTACGACAATGGCTACCTCCCGCATCAACAGACGCAACAACCACAACCGCCCCAGCAACAACAAAATCTTTACATGCAGCAGACATCGGTAAACCAGCAACAAATGGCTCCACTGCAGCTTCAGCAGCCGATGGAGCCCTACTATCCACCTCTTGAACCATACACAAGAGTTCAGTCTGTCGGCGATATCAAGATGGCTACTCAGCAGTTTGAGTCAACTAGGCATGGCGTCAGCCTCTCTCAACCAGACTTAAGCACGGCTTGGAATGACGAAACTAAGTACCAAGTTCTGTAAGGAGTCCAGTCTGATTAGTTGTCACTATACTCATTGAACGACTGCTTCCAAGCTTTCCAAAGGCTTCCTACTCATATACAGATGAACATATTGCAATATTTTAGACGCATCAAAAATGGCTTTGAATTGAAGTCGATTTATGATATTAGCAATTATTGATAGATTATAAAATTGTCAGATCATGTTGCAAAGAAAATGTATTTAAATAATTGTGTTACTTTATTCATTTCATAAAGAAATTGTCACTCTTTAGGGTGCAATAAATTATTTGTTGATATTTAGTTGAATTCTTAGCTTTGTAGAACAGTTTTCTGTAAAAAAAAGCATCTGGTATTTTTTGTACAGAAAACTAGGGTATTTACTGTTATGATAATTTATTTTTTCGTATTGTATATTATAAGAATGTATATTTACTGTCAAAAATTCTGAAATTGAGCATTTCAATTTCCTGTTATTAATACTCGTCATTAAGACTAACCGATGTCAAGGTCATATCAACCATGTCAAGGTTAAACAGCATGAATTAATTTTATTGAGTTGAACAATTATTAGATGTTTTTATGTTTATAAGTTATATTGATAATATAGATTTTTATAAATATATATGATCTAGGAAAAACACCCCTTTTTGCTGTGTTATGCTGCATAAGCTATTTGAGTTGACAGCCTCAGAAATGACATGTCACAAATGAGTCTGCGCAAGAGCATTTCACCAACTCATAATTGTTCAAGATAATGACTGACTTGAGTTTACATATAAAAATTATCCAAAGCTTGTCATACCTACAGAAAGGTTTGAAAAATTTCAAAAAATTTAAATACGACTCCACCATTTTTTGGCCAACAAAACTACATTGCGCTTGCTGTAACTATAAACACTTGTAACATCTTTGCAAAAGTTCAGTTACAGTCGAACGTCACACACACACACACAATCAATCAAGGAAGTTTATGTTTCCACTGTAACCTTATGATAGTTAAAAACTTGTGTTACTAGCACTCAGAATGACTATATACTAGAGACATTTTGGTAATTTCAGACCAATAGTTTTCGTTTTTGGCTCTGTGAATCTCTGAAACCTTTGCTTATAGTTTGTTTGCCAGGAATTGAACTTAAATATGTCTCACCATCAAATCACTCAACCAGGAAACCAGATTCGGTATATAAGCAAACCGCAAGCAGATTCCAATTTTCCTGTCCTTCCAGTTAAGGCTGGAAAAGAAGAAGGGAATTATGGCACAATTCAATGTTGTTTCCTGTCCAGGTTTTATGGCTAAACAGTTAGTTGTTTGGTTTTCAAACCAAAAGTTGATCTCATGCTTCAAACAGGTGCTGTTGAATGCGTATGGAGCCTGTAACAAACAAGGTGAACTGTTTTGAAAAGAGAACCACAGTTATAAATTTATGGTAGCTAGTTCTGACCACTGAGCACTTAAAATATGAGGACAGATTGGCAGAGGGGGGGGGCCAGCAGTAATTGGTAATTATCTGCGAGCACAGTGGCACCAGCTAAACTAATAGTGGTCAACAAATAGCACATCAAGAGCAATTTGGTGAGAAATCTACTGGATGCTACAAATCGGCTTCTAGAAGTGACTCGTTGAAAATGTGTAATAAATTACTATTCCTGTAGACCAGGTAATAAATTTCTAAACGCAATATTCATGTTCCAATGGTAGCTCTTCTCTCTAGAATTTGTCATTTAACACTTGTATTGGTCCAAAATGGAACTCGATTGATCCAATTCAGATTTTAAACAAAGTACGCACAAATTGTGGACACTGTTGGTACTTCAATTTTAGCAAATTCAGCTTCATGTCTGAATTGGCATAAAACACTGTTGATGTCTTAAAACTCAGGCAACTGAAATCCATGTGGGCTACATTTTTTGGCGACAAGGTATTTTAGAATCAGTATTTTTAACGTTTTTGACTGTGTTGCCAACTTTTTGGTCCGAGATTTTTATAGTCTTGACTTAAAATGTGTTAGAGAAAATCAATAAATATATAGATCAACATTTCAGCCATTTCGTTTTCTGATCACCAAAAAGGAATTTTTTTTAAACTCTTTTTCCACATGATATATGTGGTCCTCTTGCCAGAAACACATAGATTACTGTAAAACAGGCAGTTAATTTATGTTGTTATTGTTGTTTTGGTCAGTCGTCTAGATCTTTGTTAGACAAGAACAACGTTATTTATCTGTTTCCTTAGAGGAGACAGATAAGCAATTAAGTTATTGGGTACACTGAAAAAAACTGGTAGACATTAGGTAATCTCATTTTACGAAAGAGTGGAGAGGTCCTAGAGACATTTAACTTCCTCTGATGAGGTAACACAATGGCTCCTTCTATCTGATATTACCAAGTATGGTGAAATATCGCCGAATGTCTTTTAGAACTTTAAATGTTGCCATTACGCTATCTAAAAAACTAAATGCCTATAAAGATGGGAGTTTAAGAGAAGCTTATTTCCATAGGCCTTAAGTGAAAGCACATTTGACCAAATAATGATTCAGAGGAAAATTGTTAGTTTGAAGGTTTTCAATGAAAATTTTATTGGATAGTTGAAAACTTTAACGAATATCATTTTGCTCCATATATATCTAGTTTATATGCTGCTTCTAAGTATGTCTTTTCAGCACCATATAATTTTTATAAACTGGTTTGACTGGCAAAACAGAATTTGAGTGACAATATTATGTTGAAATTGAAAAATTATTATTGTTCGACAAAATTGTTAAAAAGTGCCAAACTCTGGCAGCAGTTCATTTGATAAAATATTTGTGCAAGCTTATTTAGTTGGCTGTGTGATTTCCTTGCTGAAAGCGAGATGATTTTTTCATTCATAGACTACTTTCTACGTAGCTTAAGAATATTGAATATTCAGTTAGGTGTTGTCATATTGATAAATTAGGAATTAAGATTTTTTCTGATTAAGATTTCCAACATGTTGTTTGTTATCTTTTAGTTTTACCGCTGTAAACTGCATGACTATAAGCTATGATTTACACAAAGTCAAGTATTTTTAGAAATGTATTCTGAAAAATATTTGCTAGACTAACATGTGTTAACCGACACAATAGATATCTCTGGTTGAATGGTAACCAGTGGTTCAGATGCCCTGACAGTTTTGGTGCCAAGAGCACAAAAACTAGTATAAATAATTATGAATCATGTGAATTTTTTCTAGTGATATAATTTTTGTTCTTATAATAGGTTCTAGAAGCTTCTGATGATTCTGAATTAAGAGTATAGCAATAATACATTGATCAAACCAATTTGTTGAAACATCTTAGCTAGAGAACCAAGACGCAATCATGGCTGGTTTGTAAACTTTTAGACCTAAGGTTATAGAATGCTCAACAGGTTCAGCTGATCCAACTTGTTGCCCAGCTTTTTCAAGACGGTGGAGTAATTTGAGGTCCACGCAGCTAAGTGATTAGTGGACAATTTCTACGATACCTAAAAGGGAAAATTAATGAAAAATCGACAATTAAAAATTAGTTATAAATAGACTAGGAGCTTTTGCCGCTTAGATCTTGATCCAAAAAATAGTTTGTGATGAAATAGCTTGATAATTGTTAAAAGGCTACATGGATGAAGAACATTTGTAAGAGTTGGTTGGGTAGCATTGTCTAACCGCAACCTTTTTACCACTAAAAAGATGAACAAGCAATAAAGAGTTTTGACTGCTTTTAAGGTACATGATCACAGACTGATTTAAGTATATTGTCCACTAGATTTACTATAAAATCTACCTACAAACCTAAACCTCCAGGTTGCATTGCTAACTCTTATATATTCTTATGTATAAATGCTGTTGCTTTGATGTTTTCTCAAAACAAGATAGTTCGAATTTTTTTCAAATTCAAGGCAACTAATAAAAGTTATTTTCTCTGACTCTGCATTTACATTGGCATTAATGATTGCTTGTCTGCATTTTGTCTGAACCGTTCTCAAATACATATAATTTTAAGAAGAACTTCAACGATTAGGCATATGGAGTTATCTGCACACACTTTTTTTCTATCGTCACCCAAATGTTTTTACAAACTTGCCTCCCATTCATTTTTACACAGAGTTTTTAAAGGGTTATCTTCTCATGGCTACTCAATACTAGGAATTATCAGGGTATGTTTTGCTTTTTATAAAATATTTCCAAGCTAAGCACTCAAACTTGGAGATACCTTTTATTAGAACTAGTTTGAATCCCATATGATGCAATTTTTTTCAGACTTCCAACAGTGGCTTTGGACAGATGGTCTGATTAACACAGCTCTTATTATAGTAAAGATTCGGACAATAAAATAATAAAAAACCTGCCTCTTGTGTAGATACATTGCATGTAAGACTAGCGAGTGACAGCCAACCGGATGGTACCCGCAATGTATAAACACTCCCATATGTGATACAAAACACCTAAACAGCAGGGCAAACATAATAAAACAAAATTTATAAGGTAGGTTGAGCGTTGATATAAGTCAAAAACGAAAATTTCAAGCTTGGGCCCTTATTCTTAAATGATGTCATCTTGAAAAAACGCAACTATGTAACTTTCTAGCAATATCTCTGTCACAAAGGCAAACATGTTCAAAGGAATGAAAGTTAAGAAAGACTCAATGACGGTCTAAGAGAACAAACAGCAGAACAAAGTGATTCAGGGAAAGGTTGCTACGAATATTCCCTTACTCTGACTCAAAGAGAGCCTGGATACATTAGAGACATTTGACATAAGGCCAAATGATTCTTTTGCTTGCCGTGCCTTTAAAAGTGATTTCTCTAGAATTTACATATCAAAGAATATCGATAACAAAAGGGATGCAAATTCATTTATTATATAATCAGCCATCACACGCGCGTGCGTCAATTCGAAAAGTATGTTGTAACAATAGGCTACCGCCGAGGGCCGAAGAATTGTGTTAATATTCCGGAATGTATTGAATCTTTTGCATGCAAATGGTCTATTTCACTCTTATAAGGGTTGACAGCAATTCGATGGAAATTCTTGGCATTTTTAGGCAGACTCATAATAACCTGACAAAATGTGAGATTTCAAAATGCTAATATCACTACAAACTTGGCTTGTTTCAGCTTCTACTGAATTTTAAAATTTTTACTCTTGCAAGTCAACAGTGATTCTAGTGATATTTCCTGGTTTCACTATGTATTGTGCTATCCTACAGAGGTTTGTACTTCAGACTGGTAATACCTTTGACTAGTATTATCTTCAACGTTTAACTGGTAATACCTTTGGCTGGTGCTACCTTTAAACTGGTAACACTCTTGGCTGATCCCACTTTAAACTGGTAATGCTTTTAGCTGGCGGTACCTTTGTCAAGAGTTACATTTGACTGGTGACATCTTTGACTAGTTGTATCATCAACTGTTAGCCCATTTGACTGCATATCAGTCTTAGATACACAATATATATGTATCTAAAAATGGTATGGCCTAGACTAATGTTAGCGTAGACTAGTGGTATCTAGGCTCATAGTATTGTAGACTGATGGTGTTTTAGATTGGTTCGATCTAAGGCGAGTGCTATTTTAGATTGATGCAATTTGAAAATGCTACTAGTTTAGACTGATACTGTCTTAACTAGTTATTTAGTAGTAACTAGTCCTAAACTAATGATGTTGGTATATTAGACTAGTGGTATATTAGACTAGTGGTATATTAGACTAGCGGTATATTAGACTAGTGGTATATTAGACTAGTAGTATATTAGACTAGTGATATATTAGACTAGCGGTATATTAGACTAGTGGTATATTAGACTAGTAGTATATTAGACTAGTGGTATATTAGACTAGTAGTATATTAGACTAGTGGTATATTAGACTAGCGGTATATTAGACTAGTGGTATATTAGACTAGTGGTATATTAGACTAGCGGTATATTAGACTAGCGGTATATTAGACTAGCGGTATATTAGACTAGCGGTATATTAGACTAGCGGTATATTAGACTAGTGGTATACTAGACTAGTGGTATATTAGACTAGTGGTATATTAGACTAGCGGTATATTAGACTAGTAGTATATTAGACTAGTGGTATATTAGACTAGTGGTATATTAGACTAGTGGTATATTAGACTAGTAGTATATTAGACTAGTGGTATATTAGACTAGTAGTATATTAGACTAGCGGTATATTAGACCAGTGGTATATTAGACTAGCGGTATATTAGACTAGTGGTATATTAGACTAGTGGTATATTAGACTAGTGGTATATTAGACTAGTGGTATATTAGACTAGTAGTATATCAGACTAGTGGTATATTAGACTAGTGGTATACTAGACTTGTGGTATATTAGACTAGCAGTATATTAGACTAGTGGTATATTAAGCTAGTGGTATATTAGACTAGTGGTATATTAGACTAGTGGTATATTAGACTAGTGGTATATTAGACTAGTGACATATTAGACTAGTGGTATATTAGACTAGTAGTATATTAGACTAGTGGTATATTAGACTAGTGGTATATTAGACTAGTGGTATATTAGACTAGTGGTATATCAGACTAGTGGTATATTAGACTAGTGGTATATTAGACTAGCGGTATATTAGACTAGCGGTATATTAGACTAGCGGTATATTACACTAGCGGTATATTACACTAGCGGTATATTAGACTAGTGGTATATTAGACTAGCGGTATATTACACTAGCGGTATATTAGACTAGTGGTATATTAGACTAGCGGTATATTAGACTAGCGGTATATTAGACAAGTGGTATATTAGACTAGCGGTATATTAGACTAGTGGTATTTTAGACTAGTGATGCATTAAATTGGTAGTGCCTTACTAACAGCCAAAAAATGCCAAAATGTGGTAATTTATGACGAATGTAAAAGAATTTACGACCCATTAAAACTATTCACTTAAAAAAAGTTCAAGATTCATCTAAGAAGTATAGAGGGTGCTTCTTCATAATAGTAATGACATGAAACCTTCCTATCGCTGAGTTTAGAAACTTTAGACAAGCAGCATAAGAGTAGGTTTTAGTGACAAAGTAACCAGTTTTGAAGAGACTGGCAGCTGTGGTTCAGTAGTTAGTATGCTGGTTTGGTAGGTTGATAGGTTGGTTGTTCAAACTACACAAGAACTATCAGTAGAGTTAGGAGAGTATCTGACCGTGCTAATCGGTTCTATACTTCAAGTAACTAGCATATCATTATTATTAAAAGATACGTCAATGACTCTAGAATGAGTAGAAAAAGCTAGATGTAGAACGAAATGAGAATTAAAGCAATTAATGAAATTGCAGGTTTAGTACAAAAACTTTAATATAAGTTTTCATGATTGAGCTACTTAGATGTTGAATGAGGTAACTAAAAGTCAAACTTTAAATTGATTTCCAAAAAGTTAATGCTTAATTACGGTTGAAGATTTATGGCATCTGTAACAAGCCGCTAATATAAATGATTTGGAGTGATAAGAATTTTTTAAACTAACTAACCCAACTAATAATATAACATATAATTTAACATTTAATTTGTACCTCTTTGAATAGCTACATAAATAATAAAATTTCATCTTCAATTGCATCTAACCTGATAAGTTAATTAAATCAGCAGCTTGAAGGGTGAATTTCACGCTAATAGACTGAACCGCATAGAAAAAACTTACCGGAAAACCAAAAACGGTATTTCAATTCTATGTGTATTCTATTAAAGTGTATCGCAAATAAATGTTCACTCTTGGCAAAAATAGAATAGCATCAGGTTTTTCATTAAAAATGAACATACACAAAATTTTCATAGATTTATCATAGGTATTTTTCTATCATTTGTGGTTGTTTTTGATGTTTGAAGTAAGCTGACTACATTATTCTGAATGACTGACGTATTTTCCTTCTGCTGAAGCTCACAAGAAAAATACATACGAAATGATGTCCCTAGTTGTTATCATTGCTGTAGTTGATATCGGCTATTGTGTTCTCTATTGGGTTTTCTATTCTGTTGGTGTCTTTGCACCTATAAACCTCATAATCACACTTTCACTTGATCTGAGCCTTTTAACCGTGATCAAGTTTTTTGAATGATAATCTTAAAACATCTTGGCAGTCAGACCACCTCAGATACCCGAAAAAATCGCGAATGATCAAAAGATTACTGATACTTTTTGATAAAATATACTAAAATTCTTGTGTAAGTTTATTTTTAAATAAAGAAAGATTGACATGAGAGTTGGTAAACTCGACAGTTGTCTGCAATAATGCGAGTCTGAACAACGAGCCTCTAGCTACAAACCAGAAAAGAGAATAAACAAGAACCTCGCAAATCAAAAATCAAACTTAACTTTATGACTATGAGCTAAGCTATTAGTTTGGAAACTTGACATATATTAGCAACACATTATCATTCTTATAGAGTAAAGATGAATTTATTGACAAAGCTTCATGAAGCTTTTGTCAGCAAGCCGATCTACAGTTTAAACGAATCATAATGACAGCTTTTATATCCAGTCTGGGGAATCGAAAGGTTTGTACCTAATGTAAAGGCTTGCAACATTTTTTATGATTTGCAGATTTGACTTGATAAATATATTTAGATCATTGTTGCTGCTATATTTAATGGAGAAGTCGTAGTGGAGTGTTTAGAACTCTAGCTACCAGCATGCAGGTCAGTGGTGTGAGCCTAGCTACCGGATATCATGAAGAGCATTTATTCTTAAATTGCTACAGTGCCCCAAGAGGCATTGGTAAAGTTGCAAGCTTGGTTGGTCACCGACTGTACAGACTTGCAAAAATCCTGCTTGTTAAGTCATGTGAGCTTTCTCAGGCCTTCCAAATGTCTGAGAGGTAAGATGAGTATAGAGTTGGTGAAAAAATGTTTGTTATTTTTGCAGTTTCAAAATTGGAAAGTGATGATGAAAGATTCCTACGAGCCAGATTCAAACCCATGACATTCGGCTCGGTGAACCAGCACTGTAACACCTGTAACAATAACTCCTCTCAGTGTTTCCAAATCATTGTGCGCAGAATTATTCTTGATGCCTTATCAGCACACCTAGCAATAAACGCAACAGACTGACAGTGTACTAAACTGTATAATAATACGGGTTTTGTCTGTTTATCTGTCTGAAGCTCTGGTTGAGAAAAATGATTGCATTGTGCTGGATTCACACTCACAACTTCAAGTATGATGTTCTGATACTCTAACAACTGCACCAATTAAAATTCCAGAATAATTCTACATATAGTTATTACACCTGACAATCTTGGTATTTTATCCAGAATGTAAACTGAACATCAGTCTAAATTCTTGCCACTTTGGCTTACCACAAACAGTAAAATTTCTAGCTTCTGTTCTATGGCATTGATAGTGATTTTTGATGACTACTAGCTAATGATTCACTTTCTGCTAAAAAACCAGCTGTAGAATCAAATCCAAGAAGTGGTGTTTAGGTTAGCAAACAAAAATACATGTAAAGTAAAAATATTCTACATCAGATTTGATAAATTGAGTTTGTGGATTAAAGAAGAAGCCTTTGCTGTCTATAACTTTATGACTAGTTTATAATGATATCCATAAGAGGGTTGCCAAGCGATGTTCAGTCCAGCGAGCCTGAACAAGTGCAATTGCAAACCTGTCTTATCTACAAAATAGACTGTCAACTGCGTTACGGACCAAATAAACTTTTCTCTTATAAGCTGTGCTTTTCAAATTGAGTGAGTTGAACTTTTACTGTAACAATAAGAGGTTCAAAACGCAAGTACAACATTTATTTTTCAAAAGAAGCTTAGACTTGGTTTGTCTTCTCAGTGTAGAAAATATAGCAGTTAGTTGAGTTATCTTCTCTTAGAACTGGATAAAATACAATACCGTTAGATTCTCTAAACAAACTTGTTTGGAGATGTAAGACCAAATGACTTACATATATCCATGAAATATAAGTTGTCTTTTTTGTACCATTTTCAACGATATGAAACAACTTTAATGCTTAGGGATTGCCCAGATACAATTCCAGAAGATACCTTTTCACTGAAAGGCCAAATATACATTTATCAAATATACCTTTTACATAACAGATAGTTTAGTGTTGTAGTCTACAGACATTAATTATTTACAAAGATCTCAGGCTATGATTTCAGCAAAAATTTGGAATACCTATGCTTACCGACTGCCAGTGAGGTTTCTACAACTTCGTTTGTGCACAAATGAATTATTGTAATCCTTCCGTAATTGTAGGAGGTGAGTGATTGGAATCAAAACTAGATAAGCCTACTTATATGCATAGCCAAAACCAAAGTCACATGCACATACAGTAACTATATATAAATCTTAGTGTTTGTCTTTTTGTACAACCTATGTCCAGTTAGAACGATGAAAATCTAGTGAGGAAACATTTGTATTGCAAAGGATTTGATCTCAGACCCTCCCATTTACAAGGCGACAAGCCAACCAATTAGGCTACACGATACAGTGGATTCTTGGGCAGCTAGTCATTATCTGGGTTAAAATACGCATAACAACACTATTTTACCCTCAACATCACTAAAGCTTGCTCTCACGGCTCTTATTAGTAAGTTTAGCAATACGTATACAGTGGACCCTTGCCATATGGTTTTATTTTGTTCCGGTGTTGGCATCGTAAGGCCAAATTTACATATAGAGGGGTATAAAAACCGACATTAAATATCTAATGCATATGCCTGGTAAAGATTATCAAAATTTTATATATATACTCTACATAATGAAAACTAGTAACAAAATAGTATGTTAACCTTGATGTTAACCTATGTTAACTATGATTAACTAGAATAACTTTAGCGTATTTAGTATATTTATTGGTTATGAACCGCAATGAAATTTAATGTTACAATGTAATATGTGCAGTATATACCGTAGGGAGTTCTTACTTTCGAGGCAGATGCATAACGCACACGTTGAACTTAACTTAAATGAATTTAGGTTATAAAATATACTTAAAGCCAAGTTTTGATATGTATTTTTAACTATTTTACAGAACTTCAACTTTTTCATCACTATAATTTTATCACCTTTCGGTTTCTGGTTTCATTTTTACAATAACTAATAGTAAATAGCGCCAAGCTGAGCGAGATCGACCATTGTAGCTCATTCATTCTTTGTTAGAGGGATTTAGGCAAATAATATATCCCCATGTTTCTTATTCCAACGCAATCAGCAAATCAACTGCCAAATTTAAAATTTGAGAGAAATTTGTGTTGATTTTATGTGATGAAAAACATTTCATATGGATAGGGTGAAAGGTTGGCCTGTTCTACACCGTAGGGCAAAAATATCATATAACAGGGTCACCATAACCTGAGGGCGCATTGTACTAGCTTACTTATATTTGTCGATGGAAATCTGTGAGCTTATATGGTTTCTTAAAGACCCAACTTATGTCTTTTGTTGATGGCATATTTTTTATCTTCCGTGCTTTTATATGCTATATTTCAAATGGGAAGCAGATGTGCCAAGCCATAGTACCTCGCTACCATTGACCGCGTAGCGTCATCAGAAATTCTACTGGCTAATATCCAATGTAAACTACTCACTTATGACAACTCGCTTAAAACAGGTCGAGACATGTGCCAACTATGATCTTGTCAAACTGCTCGGCACAAATTTAATCTCTAATTTGATTAGCGTAAAATTTAAAAAGTAAATTTGAATAAATATTGAAAAGCATGTTTGTTTAGCATGATCTTCGTAATCTGGTTGGAGGAGAGAAAAGTTCAATAGTAATAATAATGAAAAAAAATCTGATAAAGAATTTTATGTTTGTTTTAAATCAAACAGCACTTTGACAAATAATAACCAAAACAAACATTTTGCTGGAGCTACCTCAAAACTTTTAACTGGTTTATAGCATGAAGTTGAAAGATACAAATGTCTGTATACATCATAACTGTCACGCTTCAGCAAACTCTATAGCTTTTATGCTGTGATAGTATTTCTTCGCTAAACAGCATTTTTTATGACAAATCATTAATGTGGTTGCGAAGGTTTATTCAATCTGAATGAGACTGACATAACATGATTTCTAGGTTCCTTAAGCAGACCTTCCTTGTACAATGAACTATATTTATGACCAAATTTCCTTTTAGCTTGTAAAAATTAGTCTGGTAGCATATTCTCCAAATTCTTTTGCAGAGCATTCCCATCAGTGATTGTATCTTAATGGGAACTTAATATTTGTGCACCAATGTGTAGCTGGTATCGAGCAGCCATCTCTTTTGAGCAAGGTTTCTCATTTCTTAATCTCCAGATGAGCAAGATGTCTCAAAATATCTTCAGAATGGAAAAGCGTTTGCTAATGTTATTACTAGTTGACATAGTCTATTAAGTGATGGATATGTTCATCCAGTTCATACACTGAGATTCACTGAAGATACTCTGCCATAGGGGGGGGGGTGTCTATTATATTATGTAACACCTGATGAAAGCTAATCTAGGCCATAAATTTACTAATAATTATAAAAAAGCTAAAGTTGGCACCTATTGGCAGGTGTTGCACTGACACTGGGTGACACAAACATTTCAACAATAATCCAGTGGGTAATATAATAAGCCGCGATTGACTTGTTGAACAACTAAAAGCAAAAAGACGATCTGGGTTCTTGGTTACTTGTCTCTCTCAGCCACAGAACTGGTCAGAGTTCTGGTACGCAGTGAAGAGTGCTAACACAAATAAGCAGCTTGGTAGCAAAGCTAGCATTAGATTACATCTATTAGAGCCTTTGAATAATTTATAAAAAAATATGGTAGGATCCATTGACATTGCTGAAAAACAATTGCAGCCGATACTGTAAACTAAAAATATAACAGATAAGCTTTCATTAAAAATGTTATAATATCACTCGTCACATAACCACATAACGTAAAACTTTTCCGTAAGAAATGCAATGCATTCTGTTTTTGATTTATCAAACCTAAGGACCTAAGGCTTTTTTTATTATTATATTACTAGCCCGTTTGAAAATTTATTTGTCAAAAAATAATAAAGAGTTAATGCTGCAAAATTATTGTTGAATATATTATTTCGTAGAATATGAACAGTCGACAAGGCTCATAGCATATCTTTGAGGCAAGACTGACTGCCTTGTATGAATATTTCGCGAAGTCCCGACCGGCTGAAAGACTAGAGTGAGATACAAGTAAAAACTCGAACAAAATTAAAGCGATAGAAAAATTTGTCATTTAAATCGCAAGTATTGACAAATTACTTTGCTGATATGCGCAAATGATCTGCATACCACTTATGAATTTACATTCATTAGGAAAGGATTATGGCCAGTTTAAATTATGGCGAATTATTGTAGAGCCACTTATTATCTGCTTACTTTCTTTGAAGCTAATTCTTAAAACACCGAAAAGCAAAGTCAAATTAAACAACAACATCCAGGCCAGACACTTCCGAGTAACTAATTTTAACTCAAAGTGAGGAAACTTGGCAACTAGCCAAAAATTGGTTTAGACGTCAAGTAAGGATCCTCTAGTTCCTAGTTAATACAATAAAAACCATTAGTATTTCTCTACTGATAATGGAATTCCAGAAAATTACCAAAAAAGATATAAATTGGGTGAAAGGGCATCTCTTGCAGTTTTTATTCCCCAATAGTATCCATCTTTTTTTACGTCATTAAGTCGTTTGCACATGCGCTCGTTAACGAAAAAGCCGCCATATTTGTAGAGAAAAATTGTTTTTCTTTTATTTAATAGTACCTTTTAGTGTTGTTTTGATACTATAATAAAAAAATAGTAAACAAAAGCATTGTTTTCAAAAATTCATTGCAAAAGCTTCGTGTGTTTAACAATATAATTGTCTATAAAGATTTCTGACAATGATAAAATGACGTGACAAAAAAATGAAGGATAGCGACCTAAAGAGTGTCAAGTAACTTTGATGTCACCATAAATGGAAGTCATTAATAGCGAAATTATTTAAGCACATTTTGTATAATATTTGGCTATTGTTGCCAGTTAAAACACTTTTTATCTTTAAATTAGCAATCTAAACCAAATCCATGTTTTGATCCTTTTTGTTTCAACACTCTACTCGGTATTTTCATTATGCTCTTATGAGTATACATTTGCAGATTCCTATACCATACTAAATGTCATACCAGTTTAATAAAACTTCTACATATACCGTTTGAATGATTTGATCGAATGCACAATAGGATTGAGATAATGAAAATTATAAACAACAAAACGCAAGGAAGTTTATACTCCCTTAACATCAGTTGTTCTTTTTCTAATATTTTTTAGATAATATTTAATAGAAAATATTTTTTACAAAACATCAGTAAGTAACAGTGTGTTTGTGCTTAAAGTTTGTCCCTCAGCAGGTTTTCAGCGGGCTTTTAGCTATTAATCAAAAATTGATTTTCGTTACTCTGTCTGTGTGTCAATAAAATAGCTGAAACAAAACAGTAGCAATTACATGAGAGGCTGGGAGTTGTAATAAAGAAACAAGAAGAATTATCTTCTCTATTTAGCTTTGCGGCTTCTTTTTTCCTTAAATGAGTGATATAATTTCTGATCGATTTTTAGCTAAACGCTATTTATTGTAAAACCTAGTTTCAGTTGACAGTTCCTGATTAATAGCCTTTAAAAATTGAGGTTTGTAATATTATACAAACAAATCAAAATGGTGTTGACCCGAAGTTTCAAAGCACCAAAGAGCGTGTCATACACTGTCAACAGAATCAGCCTTTCTCAAGCAAGATAAAATATTGTCAGGTCAGTAATTATTAGGCGCAAACAAATTTTTCTTTAAAATGTATGACAATCTGATAATCCTTAATCTTAGAATGCATATTTAATTTTAGATGAACTAAAACAAACGAAATCGGAAGATTATTTATTTATACATACTTATTTATGAGTCGAAATTTTTAGTTAGTAAAGTTGCGCGTAAAAGCGTTGTGCGTTAAAAGTAAAAAGTGTGCGTAAAAAGTTATGCGTAAAAACGTGTTTCATTTTCCTTTACCCACTGAAAATCATTCTACGCTGTCAAAAATTTCTAGGTAAAGCCTCTTAATTTCTTGATCCGCTGGCCTTAAACGAAATCAATCTCTAACACTGGTTGAGATTGTAAAGTCTATGTCCGGCCAAGGCTAAGAAAATCGTGAGCAGCACGCGAAAAGCTTTCATTCCCACAATTAGTAGAATTTACGACAGTCAGGACAGGGGTGAGCAGAGTGTCAGAGAACATCATTACTCTGGTTTACCTCTGACTTGATCGTAATTCCTTCTGACACGTTGCTGAAGCTTTACTGTTATGTCAAGGAACTCTAGACAATGAATGACGGATACAGATGAGTAGAAGAAAATATCACAAGCAGAAACTTTAAAGAACCAAAAACTAATATTTCACAGATTGAACTGGAATGCACAGAATTCATAAGGTTGAACTTTCTTTTCATATCAAACTTTAAAAAACTAACTTGAGTGTTGCACTCGGTGTGAAATGTGTAAAAATCATTTGTTACTAACAGTTGTGACGCAGCTGGTTGAAATTTAAAAAATGGAAAGGCAGTCAGGAAGACAATGCCACAATTTTCACTACACCAAGTCAACAATGACATTTGTAGACTTGTTGACAAATGTCAACAATGACATTTTAATAGCTGTAACAGAATGAGTGTCAGCTCTTTGCAACTGAAAACTGACTTCAGACTGTTCAACGAAATCAAAAGATACTCAAGTGTAAATGCATGGTAACTGTAATTTTTCTGCCCTAATCTCTAGGTTCGGTGCTGAGATGGAACATATTGGCTATAAAAGCATTGTCTAACAACGGACTATTTTTGTGGTAACTGAGACTCATACAACATATAAGAGATTGACATAAAGTGACTGTCCAGCTTCATTAACTCTTTCGCTGCCGTAGATGCATTTATGCGTTTTCTAGGGTTGACTGCCGTATATGCATTTTTGCGAATTTTTCAGCGATTGCGTTGTAACTTAATTTTATTGTTTGTTGACAACATAGCCCATGGTCTTTAAGACTTTTAGGAAATTGACAGTGTTGTCCGAAAATTTTTCTATAAATTTAGCCTAAAACAACGAAGCAATTTTAAACTTTTGTTTGAGAATTTCTAATCTAAAAACAAACATTTTTTGTGTAAGTTTTGTTAAGTACCACGCGAGTCAGAAAACCGGTAATTAGTTATGTTGATGACATTATAGCCAATTCAGATTTAGATTTTTGTGATTACACAGATAATTAATGTAGCAGCACGGCCTCTGATAGTGGTGAAAGTAATAGTTTTGTAAGAGTAAGGAACATTGTGAAGGATCGTTTTAGCTTCGCATCGATTGTAGCTTCACCTAGCTTTATCATCGCACAAAGTATAGATCCATTGAATTTTTGCATAGCAATGTTGATTAAAATGTTGGCAAAATAAAATATGTAGCAAAAATATTCTAGATAAAGATTGAAATTGAAAAAATACTGTATACATATCATGAAGCAATATCGGCAATTTTTGGTAAAATGGCTGGCACTAGGCCGATAGCCGAATTTGTACATGGTTGGCAGTGAAAGGGTTAAGCAAACCTTCCATTGCTGTTTTCGTGACACAGCTGAGCCACAAGTTTGCATCATTCACAAGACAGAAACAGTAAAAACCCACAAATCATGCAAATTATGGTAATCACAACTTTTATGAAATATTTCATGCTTATGAAAGATGGTAATGTCAAATGGCAAATGCTGCAAAAGCTATTCTACTTTAAACATTGTCACAATTCGGTTATTGTTAGTTGAGACATGAGTCAGCCACTATGACCTCTGACAGAAAAATCCTCATCTTTTTTTAGCAAAGTGCCTGCGTTAATCCTCAACATACGAGTGTTGATTAAAACACTTATCACGCAGTAACTCAACGAGTGCACAATTCCAAACCTGCATCATCCGCGCAATGAAAACACAGTAATAAAATGACTTCTACTATTCATCACCTTTTCAGAGGTTCTCTACAGCTCCGGATTTAACAAACCATCCTAACCGCTCATAAAAATTCTTTTGAGAAATAAATAACCGTTAAGTAGCAGAAATTAAATTTTTCCGTGCACCGTGTACATTAATTTCTAGTGTTTGGTTTGAATAAATGCCGAGTTTTTGCCTTTTATTTATTGCCTGTCAGTTTCCTAATTGTTATCATACATAGAAAACACCAAATCGATCCTCATTTAACTTGAAGAGCAATTATGGCGAAGCCTAACGAAGATGATCAAAGGAACGTGTTATTGAAAACACAATTAACTAGTGATAGACTTATGCATCATTAATTAACTCTTACAGTCCAGACAACAAATATAGTTTGTAGACTCCGTTTGACGTACAAAAGTCTCTGTGAGCTGTTGTTATTCATATGTTGAAGACAAATAAGTATACCATATTCTACCACAATAATATAATATTAATATTAATATAATATACCATGTTCTTTACACAAAATACCGTAAACATACTGCCCGTGTTTATGAACTACCAAGTATATAAGGTATATACATAAACAGGAAGCTATGCACGAATGGTTGTAGAAATATACCAATTTTGCTCTTTAGAAGGAACATTAGTTGTATATAACAACAAAATGGTTTGTATCTTTTGTTATTACAGCTAGCTAATTGTAAAAAGTTAGTCAAGACATCTACAAGTCAAAGGGCTTCCGTAAATGTAGCATTCAGTAGAACAATACTTAATGCAATAGAATAGAGCCACTCAAGATTTCAGTTTGGGCAGGCAACTATTATGGCCAGCAGTGCTAGAGAAATCTCACTAAAGCCTGGTTCCCATATACGTCGCAAAGCACCAGCGACAACACCACAAGCTATTAGCGGTGAAATGAGAACCTACGTGCCAGGTACCGCCGAGGACTGCCAGTAGCGGGCAGCAACGCAATAGTTTAGCGCTGTTCAAATTTCGCAAAAGGCCGCAGGCAAAACCTTCTCAAAATTCACTGTACGGGTGAAGGTTACCATTATAGAAACGGCATGGTGAGCAAACATTTTATTTGGTTACCCGATTATGTTTAGCGATGCAGCTTTCATGCGAACAGATGCCGCTGAGCCTAGCGTCACAAGCGTTTTGCTGCGCAAGTTACCGCTAGAGTCTCGCAATCCATATGAGAACCAGGCTTTAGACACTTATGACACTTATGACACAATATGAGACACTTTTTGAGCACTTTTTGTTTGCTTTTTGTTTGAGCAACTTTTGGTTTTGCTTTCCAAAGTAAAGGTAGACCCACCACACACCTCCATTTTAACGAAATCACTCACTGATTGGTATTTACTCTAAAACCTCTGAGAACTCAATCTAGGACAGCGTCGAGTCTGAGATACATATAGGCCTATGCTTTACATATTTACTTGAAAAGACCAGAGCCATCTGTTTTTAAATGATTTAAGATATACAATTCCTAAGAAAATTCAAATTGATATCAAGCATCAGAAATCTAACAAAAAACATTGGCCGAACACTCGCTTTAAGAATATATTATTATAAATGACCATTCTATAAGCAACTTGATTTTGTAACAGCAAAAAGTTACTTTTCCACATCCATTGCTAAACAATTTCAAAAAAGTGTATCACTCAGTAAAGTAACAATTCAGAGAAAAGCTTAGTATACATAAAGAATAGTACAAGTACAACAAAAATATATTTACATCGGCAATCTTAGTTCTATTGGCCGCTTACCTACATCAATTTTAGAGGTGGAAATACGATGAATTTCGCTTTTATTCCAACATAGTCTTTTGTTATTTAATATTTATGTTACTTGACGGCTTTTCAAATTCGGCCAAATAGAAGCAAAAAAGCAATATAATCTAATCAATGATGATCTAATATAATCTAATCAATGATGATCTAATATAATCTAATCAATGATGATCTAATATAATCTAATCAATGATGATCTAATATAATCTAATCAATGATGATCTAATATAATCTAATCAATGATGATCTAATATAATCTAATCAATGATGATCTAATATAATCTAATCAATGATGATCTAATATAATCTAATCAATGATGATCTAATATAATCTAATCAATGATGATCTAATATAATATAATCTAATCTTATGTGCAATGATAGTAATAAGTTCCCAAATACAAAGTAAACAGCTTGCAATTTGGCCATAAATTATGCATACGATTAGCATATTAGCAATGAGAAGCTAAAAGATCATAAAATATATTTTTAGACCTGTGATATGATGATACCACAAGCTTTGGATAACATATTTCTTGTTCTTCATTTGTGAGATTTACTTGCTAGCGAGTTTTTTTTCTCAGAAATACTGACTGACTATTGAGCAACCTGGGTTCATTTTATAGCCATTGAAATCAAGGCATCGAGTCCTGAAGTTTTATCTCACCGCTTACAGCAATCATTAAGAGTCATTTCTATTGTAATAAAATAGCCACAATGTTGACATTAGAGATATAAATATTAAGCACGCAGCAGTTTATAGTACAACACTCGTTTCAGCGGAGGATGCAAGTGCTGATCTACTTTTATTTGACAATATATTCTCACGATGGCTGACTGTAGTTATCGAGGCAAGTGTGTATGTAAGAACAATCTCTGTGCCAGAAGATTACGAAGCTTTCGACTGTAGAAGTATGTAAACTCAAGTTTTATGTTCTTTTACAACAAGTGACTTTTTGGCTACAGCTGGAAGTTGTCGACTCTGCCAAACGATAGCAATTGTTCGTAAGAAGCATGAAAGGAAGGCTACAGCCAGAATAGAACACTGACTCTTCTAGCCACTGCCAAATGTGGTAGTCCAACCTGTGAGGCCACTATAGATTGATGAATAATTTCTATAGAACTTCAAGTTGCGAAAGAAACCAAAGCAAAATTCATTGGCTTCCATCCAGGCGAATGATGTGAAAACGGTCCTAACTCATTATACAGTAACTATGAGACGATTCTACGCTCAGTGCCAATTCCATTGATATGCTGGCTTCACGCGATGCATTTTACCCTATTTGTCATCATCAATGCGGTGTTATACATTGGCTATCAAAGGTATTGACGTAGCTTGGCCTAATTTATCATGTATATGTGAAATATTCAGTTGAAGGCAAAACCCACTTGAAGCAAATAAATAAAACTATGCTAATTCTTTTTAGATGGACTGGACAAGGAGTGGAAAGCGAGATGTACAGCGATGCGCAACTTGGCAAGTACCACGCTTCTGACAGTTGGCGATGACAAATCAACTACAGGCGAAGCAGTTGGTAACTCCGACATGAAAAGCTAACTCTCCTCCAAAAGCATCGATAAAAAGTTGCAAAACTGAGTGTTGAATTAAGTTTATTTATTAAACTCGAGACATCTAAAATATAAAAATATTTTAAATGTCTCGAAATGAGAAAATCAAAACTTGGTTGCTACAACTTCGTTAAATGAGTTTTAAGCACTTCACTGATATTGTGGGCAGACAAAATTTGTTTGGTATATAAAACGTAAGAAATGTTATTAAGGTTCCTATAAATAAAAAATATCTTATACCTCCCTGAAAAAAGTGCTTTGATCCACTCTTTTAATAAGGTCAGATCATAGCATGTTTTCAAGCATGACACACCGTAATCCTATGCACAGTATTTGTGTGATAGAAACATGCAGAACATATCGATTAAACACGCATATTATCGCTGATTTGGCCTTACAGCTTCATTACACATCTTTTCTATCACTTATCAGTCCTAACTTGGTGGTCGCCATCATGAAAATAATTATTTTTCTTTCAGTGAATCATCAGGTCTCCATGGTTACCTAAGATTAAGAAACTGACCAAATGGCAGGCCAGATGTCACACCCAGCTGCCATCATACAGTCACATCAAAGGTATATTCAAAAGGGAACAGCACACTTTGGTAAAAAGTATAGCACACTTTGGATGTATTAAGTACGATAAATGAAAGTTGCATTGCTGGTGCCTTCATTTGGCATTAACACCTAAAGGTATCAGCAACCAGCATCATGTTTATTCTTATAGTTTGAAACCATTTTATAGCATCAGATGAGACTAGTTCATGTTAGGAAATTTGGAAATTTTCGAAAGTTAAGGTATATTGCTTAATACAATCAGTGATGAAATTGAGTTGAGGCAATAAATTCGTACAGCAAGCAATGCGTCTTTTTCTTTGACCCTTTGACTGCCACAATACTTCTTGCGCAGTGCTTCATTGCACAGAAATTTTGTTTGCTCTAAAACCATACTGTTTTGGCTCCTGCTTTATTATTACTCGTTTTAGCTAGCCCAAACTGACAGTATATCATTAGAACCCTTTCAACAACAGAATAGGACTAATGGCACCTTGGTTAGGAAACCTTATAGCAAATCAGAGGATGCCGAATACAAAAAAGCGTATTTTTGAGATAAAAATACAATTGTTTTGGATCTATTTCATCTTGTATAAATGCTAGCTATTTTATTTTGCATTAGAAGTGTTAAGATAACATAAAACAGTTTGCAGGTGCTAGAATAAATTAATGCAGAGTTACATAACTCAATATGAATAAATAAAATACTCAGAAGTGGAGCCCAAAAATAAAACTAACAAAGATTGTTAGTTACAATCGTCGATCTCACACGATCGTCGATTGTGTGAGATCGATTAACAAATTGAGTTGTATCATACAAAATATAGTTACTGATAGCACAAACCTTCTAAAATGAATGACACTGAGTGCTCTAACAAAAGACGATATTGAAATTTTAACAGAAAAACATCGTAACAATGGTAGACGAAAAGAACAAACCATACAAAACAAAAGTCGTGTTTATAAAAACGAAAAGTTTCGGATCATTGACTTTTCCAAGATATGATTTATCTATTGGTAATATCAGCAATTAACAACAAATATTGTGTTTTTTTATTATTTTATAGATGTATTGAGGTTTATAGTGAAATGGAACACGGGATAAAAAAACACATATTGAAATTTTTTGAAAGTTAAATAAGTAGTTAGAAATAATTTCGAACTTCGTAACAAAATGCATGTTATTTCGCCGTTATCTACTTCTTTTACCACTATTAATGAAGTGCTCGTCCTAACTGTATAAAACGGCTTTGATCTAAATAGTTTTCTAGTGTAATTATATCAGATTTTTAGATATTTTGCAAACATATTACAGTCATACATCAACATACGAGCTTAATGTGTTCTGGAACTGAGTTCATACGTAAAATTACTTGTGTCTCATGGCACTATTTTCTATATAAAATAACTAAATAGAAATTAATCCGTTACCATACTATGAAAAAAACACATAAAATGGGTTATTACAGTGGAAAAACATGTTTTTAATTGTTATAATTTAGTACCCATGCTAGCTAAAGATTAAATACTTAATTAGTTGCTAAAATCTGCAATAAAATGTACCATTATTATTTACACTACTGTAAGCTTTGATCTTCGAGACACACGTTGTGGCTAACGGGAGTCTGAAAGACGTAACAGAAATTTGTTCAGTACACTAAACTTTTGTGACACTGCCTAACAAAAGCTTTTAACTGAATTTAAATGAATTTAGCCTATTTAACACACACTTGAAGCTAAGTTTTAATCTTTTACAAAACTTGCTTTAACTTTGTCGCCTTAATCTTTTATTGTTTCCGGTTTAGCACTTTTTTTCTCGCCTTCTCTTTAACTTTTAACCAACCGTTTAAAAACTCTTTTTCACACTGGTTAGAGGAAAAATCCTGAGCGATGCTATTCTCGAAAGCAGCCTCTCGCATACTTGGCTATAAATTGGCCATCGAGAACTGGCTCATATGCTCATATCTCATAGATTATTTGCACCTCAAGGAAAAAACTGGCTCAAAATTCTGCTCGTATGTTGGGGCACTCGTACATGTATGTCGAGGTATGACTGTATCATCATTCACCAGCTGTTAAGTTTCATAGATTATGAGCGACTGCAGATATGCAGAGCAGTGTAAATGACACTTGCGTCACATAAGCGTTTGTGCAGAAGTGCAAAGATGGTACTCAAATGGTTAAACTATCATAACTTAGTCATAAGTGACTTACCAAATAGCTCAAGGTAACACAGTTCTTCAGTTTGTCCTGTTTATATATTATTATACTATAGCTATTTATAATTTTTAGTTTAGAAAATCTTGTGATAAGAAACAAATGTAAGTAGCTATGGCTAGTAGACACAAATAAGCTAAATGCAACGGAATAAAAACAAGATATAGGTAAGTAAGTAAGGTAAGTAAGGTAAGTATCACACAACTACAGATAGAGAACTCTAAATTTTGATAAAACTGCTTTTCATTGAAAACGTTTTGTTTTCAAAACTTTATTAGTTTCAAATTTTAAACTTGTTTTTCATTTTTCAAATTTACTTTTGTTTTTGAACTTACATAAAACGTTAGTAGATTTTATCAGATTTTATCATTTGCGATTGTTTTTTATGTTTGAGGTGAATTGGCTGCCAGGATGTTTAAAACGCTCAGAAGAAGAATACGTGTGAAATTGCATCAGTAGTTCCTATCGTTGCTATAGTTTATATTGGCTAATGCGTTAAGTTGCAGCATTACATGTTTCTATCGTGTCATGCAGCTTCGTTGCAACTCTAGACATCACAATCACCCTTGTACTTAATCTGAGCGTTTTAACCAAGATCAAATTGTGTTGAATTTAATCTTGAATCATCGTGGCAGTCAGATCACCTCAAACATCAAAACAATCAAATGTAATAGAAAAATACCGATACTTTTTGATAAAATCAATTAACATTTTGGGTAAGTTCATCTTTAAGAACGTCACCTACTAGTTCTACAGAGGTGTCATTTAATGAGCAAGTTGAGAAAGATCCTAAAGCATTGAAGTATACGTTAAATCTTATGAGTCCAAAAGGAGGCCAGCTCTTTATAGTTTCGCAACAACATCAAAACAAGAAATGGTTATTGCTAACTATCTATCCTTAAAGCTTTCATGCAGTGCCTAATGCATTTGCGGTTAACAACATCAAAAGTTCTCGGTTCAAATTGAACAAAGAGCTGTATATGTCTCCAATAAGTCACTTTATAAAAAGCAAGTTTGACCCAGTTGCTTGCTAAAAATGTTAACTAAATAGAAAATCGATTACGACCAGTTAATATGCTGATTCATTTATTCATAAAGATTGTAGATGAAAGTCTTAAATAGCACATATTCTAGGCGCGTGTAAAATTTTATCAGAACTGAAGTTTATGACAGCAAATTGAGCTGACTTGAAATTACCATTCACTGGCGTGGTTTTAATTTTAAAATATTGTCACTCTAAATCTTATCTGACCCTAACCTTGACCCTAACATTGACCCTAACCTTGACCCTAACCTCAGCCTCATCTTGCATAATTCTCTTTAACATTTTTCTTTACTATACAGTGTTTAAATGAAAAGAAATTTGCTTTTTTGTGTTAATGTTATGTAAGAACAAAAAATAGAATGTGATACAACTTTAAAGAATTTAACAGCATAGAAGCTTAGAAGTGTTACTTTGTCTTACTGTTTACAGACATAATTAGAATACAGCTATTAGTCTGCAGTCAGAACCATAATTTATGTTATTTGTTTACTTTTTAAAAGATGTTTACTTTTTTTGACAAATTTTTTTTTAAGCATATAAAATATGTATTTGGTGGATGTACTCTTTTAAAGGTTGACTTGCAACAAAATTCACATTACAGTTATTTGGTACCAATAGATTTGCCATGTCTTGTATACTCTGCTGGGTAGTAGGAGCAAAATATGTGGAAATGTGATTACAAGCTATTAAAAGCTCAAAAGCAAACAGTTAATTGCAGCCATCACTAAAACGCCGTAGCTTGGAATCCCTTTATTTTGATGACGTACTCAAACGTTGTGGTTATTGTTTTGACCCGTGATGTTATCACGGGAAATTAAAGGCCAATAAAAGGCTCAATATGATACATTGTGTAGCACTAGTTTATTACAAACACTTCGGTTTTTACCGAAAAGCCCTTATTAAATATAGAAACTCGCTACTTTCACATTTTGCTTCAGTTTGGTGTAATCATCTAGTCATAATCTGATCATGTGACCCATATTTCTTGCCGAATAGCGCGAACAATTTCTGCAGCATTGTTTGACTATCACATGTGACAAACAGGCTCCTCATGTTTATCAGAGGATGATATGCATTCCTTTCAGCTAAGGTTAAAAAATTAAACAAATTTTTCCGGTAGGTTTTGAGATATTAGCGCTCAAAATAACAGCATTACAATGATTATGAAATCGACATGTAAGGACAATAGACATGGTTTTATTGAATGCTTGAAGTATATTTGTGAAAATATTTCGACAAATGAAGTTGCATGAAAGTTTAAGTGCACCCCCAAGGTTACGACGCCCCTGTTTTACAGTTTTTTATGATGTAGAACTTGATGTTTTTTCATTCCCTAATTACACAATTATTTTCACCACATGACATAACAAAAATGTCTCTTGAAATGAAAATTTGAGATTCACTGGTTCACATTGAGAAATAGTTCATTTCTTGTGACTATTCTATATTAAACAGTCTTTATGCGTACATGAGAGAGATGGCCATAAGGATTCTGAAAGCACTTGAATTGTTTCAGTTGATTGTTAAACAGAGTTTGCCTTCATTGCGGAGCAATTGATAGATTCATGTTTGCATCACAACGTTGCTTTACATACATCTAGCAAATTGACTTGGACAAAGAATTTAAAGGTATCACAGTGACCATAAGGCATCTATTTCTACCAAAGACCTTTCATCACTGTAAGCCTTATAGGCGCGTCTGTGTTTGTTACATACAATAGGGCTAGCCAAAAAGAACTTGGCTAGGGCAGAGGAAGGTACTGCACAGTGCCAGGCCACCCACTTGCAAAGAACCATTAACAAGTTGGCAATGTTCTCTGATACAAAAAAAAACACCCTTCATTCAGTTAAAATAGTGAGCAGTGCGCAACTCGCTCAAAACTGTGATAACATATCAATTGATGAGGAAGTGGCATGCAATTTTTGGCAATTGCGGCACTATGTCTGTCTTCCGAATGCCAACAACAAAGAGACATGAAGGCTCGTTGACATAAAAGTGATGTTAGAATAAGCTGCAACCCAAAAATATCTATTAGAGCATTGTAGTAGGCTGGACAACCACTTCAACCACCTTAATTCTTGGTAACAAAAAATAAAGATGCTATGCTTTAGCGATGGAAGGCTAGCTAAGGTGTATTGACCTACAGTGTCTAGCTAATAAATTAAGAATACCTCTATGGCATTCATTAAAGTTGATAGATATCCTCTTTAGTTGATTGAGCAAAGATGTGCAAAGGTGTCGCAATCCTTTGAGCATTCATTGCAAAAAAGCTATAACAGCCGGTTTTTACAGTATCCGGATTATTCCATTTTCACAACTACTAAGCAAACTCTTTTAGAAAACAAATAGCAAAAGAAATGGAAGCAAAATATGAAAATATAACATTACTTTATTTCTCAGCTTGGGTATTTTCCTTCAGCTTCAGTGTTTGCAGTACACGATGGAATCAACTTTTTTGAAGTGAAAGGTCGACAGCTACTTTTCATAAAAAACTAGAAAATCAGTCAGGTGCTCTAGCATAAACATTAGCAAATATCTACTTTGACAGGGGAGGGTTGTTGCCACCTTTCCCACGAGAGAATAGAGGAGAACATCAGTCGATGCCATTGATGCCTTATCATAAACACTGATAACCATACTCTGACAGGGAAGGATTGCTGCCACTTTCCTTACAATAGAAGATAAAAAATCAGCCAGATGCCTTATTATTAAGAATGACGGTGAGTTACGCTGACTAGGTAGGGTAGCAGCCAACCTTTTTCTAAAGTAGAAGAAAGAACATCAGCTAGGCGCCTGTTAATAGAGAATGACAAACATCTACTCTGACAGGAGAGGCGAGCAGCAACCTTCCTAAGATAGAAGGTAAGAGAGCATCAAACAGATGCCTTGCTACAGAGATTGCCAAGCATCTACTCTGACAGCCAGTCAGCCATACTAGAGAGGGTAGCAGCCATCATTGCTAAGATATAAGAGAGACCATCAGCCAGGTGCCTTATCATAGAGAATGACAACCAGTCACCCATACTAGAGAGGGTAGGAGCCAAGCGTCCTCAAGTGGAGTGATAAAACTACTCTTGCATGTTAGAAAGATTTTAACAAACTGCACTCCTCCCTAATACTGATATGAGCTTGACTTCTGTTTGTGCAGGCCTTATTATCAGCACCTAGCGATCAGATATGCTATAAGCGTGGAGTGCATGAGGTTATGGTGAAGTTAGTCCCGACAGAACCAAGATGTTTCTGCTGATAATGTACACCAGACAATTGCGGTTTGTGATTATTATGTAAATTTGATGTGTGGGTCGAGTACTGTATGATTATAGAGCACCAATTGAGTAACAGATGCCTTCCTGCTAGTTGGCTCAAACCTTAATTATTGGCTCAGCCCATTTCGAACAATGTTTGTACTAATGAGAATTTAATCAAAGACTATCAGCTAAGCTATGTCTATAATATCCACATTATAGGGGAGTTCTTGCAGTGGTTACTCTAAATCACTTTTGCTTTAGCGCCGGCCTTTAATGTTATTTCCTCATTATGTTACATTCCATTTCAGTTATGTCCTCAATGCATGTAGCCTCTTAGTAGATTCATCGTTTCTCTATGGAATTATGAAAAGAAGCTCAGGCAATAGCAGCAAACTAAGAAGTTGTACTTCTACATCTAGAATTCCTCTCAGATGTATTGGCTATGCCTTTTTGTGACTTGGTTATCTGAAAGCTAGAGAAGCCCTTTTTCAGTGCTTGGACCAACCAAGGCATCTAACTACTACCATGCATTCATTTGAAGAATTTGGGAGATTTCCAAAATTTGAGACACGTCCTTGGTCAGTGCTTAAACCATCCAACACAGATTAATTAGTCGTGGCAGTTGGTTTCAAGGATGTGAAATAATCCAAGCCTTGTCAATTATGACAGAAGTTTGCCATACTACTACTCTTATTAGGAAATATGGAAATAAAATAACTCTAAAATGCAAGTTCTTATTTAAATAAAATTAATCTTTATGAAATACCACATTATAAATCATGAAAGATTTAGTATTGCAAGTACTGAATTTGACAAATACTTGTTGGTAATGCCAAGATTGCCTTGCAAGTAGCTATGGAAGTTTCAGTGCTAGATGAAAACACTTAACTAGCAGTGTCAGCAACTGTGTCAATGCTCCAGCATGTCTACAATCAATGTACATTTTTGAATCACTTCAAATTATGATAATTAATTCTATTTGTATAAAACACTTTATTAAAATGGAACATTCTATTCAAATAAAACATTCATTATAATTATTTGTAATAAAAAACATTGTTTATATTTGAAATTTTATGTTACTACAATGTAATTAAGTTGTGTGTATTCAATAAAACATTAGGTTATTTTTTATTAAAAGTCGCAATGAGAGTTACATCTATGGTCATATCTCCTATACATTTTCAAGACACATTCATTTCACTAAAGGAGTTATTTCACTAGATTGTTGGGTAGATAACTTTTATGTATGTGTTTCCCAAGCAACCTAAACTTGTATAAGATGGGTGAACAATCAACCAATCAGTATTACGGTTTCTGAGTCAATCTCATAGGCTTTACATTCACTTCCCTAGTTGATATCTAAGTCAGCTTGCTTATCTACGAATCAAGTATTACAGCACAATCGATTAAACATGAGACGATATATTTAAACCAAACATTTTGTCAATTAGAAACAATAAAATCTAAACAGCCTTTTTGTAAATATGACCAGTTTAAGGTTATACATCAATGTATACATTTATGCGAGATTCATTCAGGAGTTGTTCCACCACGTTGTTGAACGGATAACTCTTATTTACATGTTTCCAAGAGCCCTAAACTTGTACACAATAAAGCAATCAGTATTTTAATTTCCAAGTTTACCAACATGTTTCCACATTACCAACAAGTTTACCAAGTTTACCAACATTGATATAAAAAATGGTTTACATTTACGATGGTAGATGAACAATTAGTTTTAGTCCAAAAGTTAGGTTTAATGAGCAAAACTTACGCATTGCATTTGTGCTAAATTCAACGCGTAAAGGTTTTGCTCTGCAGAAAAATTGTTTGGACGCTAATAATGTCTAGCTCAGCCGTGCAAAAAAAGAGTTGAAATTAGAAGACATTCTGGAAGGTATTGGACAACCAAAAAATGTTTGTTCCATCGAAAGCAACAATCAGAACGCAGCTATCTGAGCAAACGATGCAAATATTCTTGTTTTAAAAATGTCAATTTTTGTTTCTGCATGTAATATAAGTATGGTTCATTTATGCCACTTGTTCATGAATACAAATTTGAAGCATTTGTTAGATTATTACTATATAACTTGAAAACCTGCAGTTTCATAGCCTACTACTCGATAGCATCATTATAATAATCTGGTCTTACAATTGATTGACTCTCATAACTCTTCTATTGCGCATAAATATCTAGTTTTTGCTGCTAACTGTACAGCAGACATATTAATGAGTGCAATAAGCTTTTATGCAACATTGTTAAATGCAAAATAAAAGTAAGTTTTTAAATTTAGAAGGAAATAAAAATTGAAAGCTCCATCAATTTTCAAAGTAGGACACAGGCTATCATATCGTCGCAGGTTAATATCAAGCAATACATGTAGATGTCAACTGGTAGAGATATTTGCTAGTTTCTCCATGCATATTTATTAAAAGATCCTTGGCAAGTTGGAGGTAAGTTAGGAGATTTGTAGCACCAAAAATGTTTAATATCGCTCCACCAGAAAAATAGGACAAAATATATGTGACATTTGCTTCGCCCGTAAAAGGGCTAAATTTATCTTCACAAAATTCTGATGAGTCATTTGAAAAATACACCGCCAGTCTCTATTTGAACGCCACCTCCAATTGATTGCCCCCTATAAAAAAGGGTGAAAAAATAGAGTGCCATGGTGTTCAATTAGAGGTTTTACGGTATATTGAGTTTGTAACAGTAAATGCTTCTGTAAAAACAAAAGGCGGGAGCATTTGACAGTTATAAGATCGACTAACAAGAAAACCTGTATGTATACAACCAAAAACAGCCTGTCTTGAATTTTCAACAGTGCAAAAAATGGCAACATTGTTAAAACCTTGGAGAGCCTGAACTATGAAATTATTAAAGAATTATGAAAGTGAATCAAATTTAAATCTAAAAATGTTTCCTGTTTGTTAAGAGGATGCTCAATTAGAAAAGACAACTTCAACCTTATACTAAAACAATGCATTTCCATATATTTGATTTGGAACGCTTTATTGGTGAGACATACCTGATGGATTGATAGAACAGCAGTTTGTCCAGTTTTTAAAGACTTTGCATAAAATAAGAGTTGTCTCTTCCTGTTTATGAAAAACTGCTCATTTAGAAAAGACGACTTCAACTTTATACTAAAATCGCTCACTTTGATATGTTTGATTAGGAACACTTTATTGATGAGAAGTAACTGATGGATTGGCAGAACACCAGTTTGTTTAGTCTGTAAACATATTACAGCACTTTAAACTATTTTCAGCCGTGATTAAAATCGCGGTCGTTACAGTAAATAGTCAAATGTTGACTATGACTACAAAGTAGTGCTGCACGATAACACGATATAATTTGACATGACGATATATTTCAGTGGATGATTTTATATTTGGTCAGTTTTCGAGTCGATATGAATATCGAAGCCAATATTTTATCGAAATACATGTATCGGCTATTTATTTTGCAAAAATAGAGTTGTCTATTCTCTTTATTGTAACGAGGTGACAACTCTTGTTTTCAACCGATATTTACCAAAATCCTCTCATATTGTTCATATTAAAGCCTAACATTATATATCAAAAGAAGACAACTTCAATGTTTGATATTTTTCGATATTCGATATATTTTGAGACCAAATAATTGAATGTACATGCAAAGATATCGTGCAGCACTACTACAAAGTTTAACCCTGAATTCTAAGTAGTAAAAGCCAGTAGCTACTACAATGATACTTAAACCTCGGTCATGCGTTGTTTTCATGTGCTCTGTATATCTGTATTAATAATAAAAACAGTCAGAACATAAAAAACAAATTTATGGCTTGTGATGAACTTGTAATACATTGCCTTTAAAAACCAACTGGTGCAGCTTTGCATCTATATGTTAACAAAAAATTGCTTCGCTAGCTCACTTGCTACCGTCTATACAGTTGCAAGTAAAACTCAACAGAATAATGTAAAATAAATTTTATATAATACCTATTCATATACAGGCATTTCGTAACAACATATGGTGTCTGTCAGCTGATCTTGATATAATCTTCACTATAATAAAAGCTAAAATAATAATTAAATATAATTAAGTTTATAATAAAATTATTTATATTATGAATATAGTTATAATTATCTTTATAATATAAATTATAATCTTTTAATCTTATAATTATATATAAGATAATTATAATTATCTTTATCTATATAAAGATAATTATAATTATTTTTATAATAATAATAAATATCCATCTGTCCATCTGTCTGAAGCCCCAGTTAGAGGATGGAAAAAAGATCACATCATGCAGGATTCGAACTTGTGTCACTCGGCTTAGCATGCTGAACACATACACACATAATTCACCTTTCAGTATATCAGAATAGTGGTGAGCACTCCGAATGTCTGTGCTTTATTGGCACATCTGATGATCCCTCATGACACGCGAGGCTACCAGGATACTAGTCTGATAATAATTTTTAATCTTTGCTTCTGTAAGCAATTTTCAAGCCAAATGCTAATCATTTAACTTTAGCTGGTTAACTTGGTTTAACCCTTTGAGTTCTAACGTCCAAAATTCCGGCATTCAAAATTCACATGGCTCTGTTGGCAAAAGTTGTTTCCAAGTAACAGCCTAAACCAATCAAATTATTTCTTGCACAGGATGTTAGACCAGAAATTTCACTTCTGTTTCTAGCAGTTTTCAAATATCTTTATCTGCTTCGTTCGTTATGATAACAAACATTATCAGATATCGCAAAAAAATTGACAAGACTCGTTCGTTGGTAGTTCATAAATGATTGTGATGCAAATAAAGAGTTTTATGATACTAACTATAATATTGAACATTAGAACATGTGCTCAATGGATATCGTATGAACTTTTATAGTTTTAGCCCGAATAATGGTGAAGTATTGTTTTTTTTCTCTTTGATGACATTTACTGTGGATTGCCCGACTTTTTTACTAGTGTTTTACCAAATATCATTGTATTATGAGCACCTTTAGATATATTTTATAAAAGTTTAAAAACTTCAGATCCTTGGATAAATAGCCCAGAGTTACTGACAGCATTGACAAGAACGGCCAGGGATTAAAGGGTTAAATGCGGCAGCTAATCATTGATTAGAAAAACTTTTGCTATTTGGTTTTTAGTTAGGCTTACATTGAATATCTGCCTCCAGTAAGATAAGAAATTAAACTGTTTTTTCAAATGCATTAATTAAATTTAAATGAAAAGTATTGTACCTATAAGCTTTCTTTTTAGATATCCATAAACTAATACATGCAATGCCCAGCGGTGTTTAGTTATGTGTGGCAAGTAATTTAGAAATATAAAAACCTCACACCTGTAAGGTTGTAAATGGTAAAGTGCAATAATATATATTATGTATGCAAGTACATATACATTAGGCTAAGATAGAAACAGATAACTGCATACCTATTAGCTCTTCCAAACCAGTTCACCAATATAAGTTGAAGACCTCAACAGAAGAACGATCAATGTCACAATTGCTCAAACATGAGATATAGTCATTTAAAAGTTTAGAAACTTGGACATTGATCAATTTTGCAAAGAGCTAGTTTATTTCAAGTAGGGATATCCATTGACCTAGATCATTTTTGCTGAAAGTTTGTCACAGAGACTAAATTTTTGTGGCCAGAACTATCTAATGCAAACTAAACCTAGAATTTTGAGAAAATGTGACATTGATCGTTCTTCGGTGGAGGTCTTCAGTTCTATTGACAGATTTCCTTTACAATGCTTCCAAGTTTTATATACAATCATTTGTTCTAAATATCTCAACTATCCAGCAATCAAAACGCACCTACTACAGTGAAGCTCAAACAACAAAAAAGACGTTGCGTCTAAAGCAGGGTGGGCCCTTGGCAATTTGCCAGAACAGCTGCGCTTGTAGTGTGACTTTGGGCAGGGTTATCTACACTACTACATGTACATATCTCACTACAGATCATTTCTAATAGCAGTAACTAAATTGGCAAAAATCAAACATTTTGAAAGCAAATTATTTAAATATTTAAGCGAATGATTAATTAATTATTGATTATTGATAGGACTAATTAAGACAGAGTCTCAGCTTGCACCACTTGCATTTTTGCCATGAAATCTCTCGCATTTTGGAAGCATTCATAAGTTTATATCTAAACTTTTTCGAAATTGCATCTAAAACCACATTATGGACAAATATTTATTCTGCATTTTAAAAAAAACAACATAAAAAATTACAATGCTATTGAAAGTAAAAGAAAATAGTTTAAACTCTGAAAAATGAATGGTTAGTGCTTACTTGAATAAAACACTCGTCAACACTCTTTATGTCTGCTACAGAAAGGAAGTACCCTTTATATGACAGAGATTAAATCCTAAATACTATAGAAATTTGTAAAAATAAGGCTATTTGCTAGTTGTCTCAACTATCCTACCTTCCTCTATATCACCTAGTAAATTGTTCTAATCTTCAGCTTGTCTCAGTGAAACTTTATTGGTGAAAATATGGGGAAAAATTGGGTATGTTTACATTTGAAGATGCATGAACACTTACATAATCTGTAAATAATGTAAGTGTTAACTTTTCGATTCTTATGTTATTGTAGGATATTTTATCCATAACTATCTTGTGAACAAACCGCTATAAGTCATGATAACTCTCTTGTGTTAGTCTTTTTATTCCCAAACCCAGTTTATTTCCGATTTCAAATCTTATTTCAAATATATCTACCTTTTGTAAAAACAGGGGCTCCGTGATAGTTTACAGAGCTGCGTTAGGAAAAAGTAATACTATGGATGGAGTTTCCAAATTTTTATTATTTTTTTGTTAAACTGGCATTTAAGGAAATTGAAAATAAGATCCCTTGTTATGAAATAAACAAAAATAAAAAGCATTGGTGCAGATTTTTAAAAATCTTTTGTCTTACGATATTAATAAAAAAAGAAGTTTTAAACTAATCTTTTACAAATTGCCTAAATTTGCTATAATGCAAAGATAAGATAGCTTTTGCATAAGTTGCTTATCAATAATTACAAATATCGAACATCAAGATGGTAAATGTCTGTTTATGACAAAAAAAGATTTTCAATAAATCGAAAAAAAATTAGTTATTATTGTACGGGGTATCTTTAGGATATGTCTCATCAGCTAAGTTCATTGTGTTCAAAAGTCACTATTGTGGTATTTTGTAACTGAACGGATGATGAATAGTTCCCACCTCACACGGTGTTAGATATCTGCTGCCTTATAAAGACTTACTGCAAAGGTCAAATTAGATGCCAGATTCCAAAGGACTTATCTGACACTTTTATTTAGGGTGTCAATAAAAATTACTCACTGTAATTTTTATCTGGTAACAAATGAAATCTATCTTTATATGGTCTTTTACCAAATAGTTGTGCCTAAAATATTAATCGGAAATGCTTGCAAAGATATGACGCACAATATATAAAAACATCATACATGCTGTAAAAATATAGTGATTACGTAGGTAGAGCCTATATATAATGTAAAGTTATATGAATGAATATTATAAATAAACGACATTTGCGATCACCTTAGTTTGTACATGAACAGATAAAACAGGAGTTATAAAAAATTAGGAGTTATGTTATCAGCCCAACACAGGAGTCGACAACTGCAATTTAATATATTTCAACCATTTATTCAAGAAACACAGCATAAAGATCTATTACACTATTAGGTACTAAGGCAACTATTAGCGATTCCCTGAATCTCTGATAGCCATATGTTTGTTCCCGTGGTAACAAACATATGATGCTCTCTCTAAATGTAAAACTTCTAAAATGCATCTGTTGCAAATGTGTGTCAAGTTGTTTTATTGGTCAAGTACATCAACTCATTTAGGTTTGATAAAGGTTTTTTGCTGACTTACACTATTTAGCAACTAAAATTGATCAAAATTTTTCGAGCTAGAACATTTTATTTTTAATTGTTGATTTCTTTTCTTTTAAATTTGCTGACCAAGAACCTTGCAGCAGGCGTTAGGGAGAAAAGCATGTTAAGCACACTTGGGCAAATAGTGGACTTGAGCTAAGATGGAACCTACGTGTACATTACCCTTAATCTTATGTACTCTCAAGTGGCTGCAGTCAGTGAGAATGTTCTGTGTTGCAGTACCTTTCCATATTGGAGCCTTATTAGCTGTTGAAGAGTTATCTTCACTTGCACGGGTTGGTCTGACTTACCAAACATAATCATTTTCTGCTTGAAAGATTTAACATTTTCATACCAACAAAGTTAGAAAAAATAAATTTGCATTATTATAAAGAGCCTATTTTCACGTGTTATATATTCATATATATTATATTTGTATATATTATATTCATATATATTATATTCATATATATTATATTCATATACATGTATATTATATTTTATGACATTATATTGTAATATACCATAAATTTCTAATTGAACGTCATGGCGCTCTATTTTTCAACCTTTCCTCTATAGTGGCGGTTTTCAAATGGCTCGTCAAAATTTTTGAAAGATAAATCTAGACCTATCACGGGTGAAGCTAATGGCACCTATATTTTGCTCTCTTTTTTTGGTGGAGCGATATTAAACTTTTCGGATACAATAAATCTGTTACCTCACTTCTAACTTGTCAAAGATCTCCTAATAAATGTACCTCGACAAACTGAGAAATTTCTTTGCCAGTTGAGATCTATTGATTGCATCTAACCTGTGATGATATTATAGCCTGTGTCCTTCCTTGCAATTTGTTGGCATTTTCAATTTGTATTTCATCCTAAAATTGAAGACGTATTTTTATTTTATCTCTGTATTTAACATTGTAGAATAAAAGCTCATTACATTCACTGATATGTTTGCTACAGTTTGCAGCCAAAACTAGCTTTTTATGTGCAATAGAAGTGGAGTTATGAGCAACATGCTATAAATAACATGCTATAAATCTGCATATTTATAAGTTATAATAAAATAATAATCTATCAAATGGTACAAATATATATTCATGAACAAGTAAAATAATTGAGCCATACTTATAATACACGCGGAAATAAAAACTAATGCTTTTAAAACAAAAATATTTCCATCGTTTGCTCGGATAGCTATTTTCTGAATGTTGCTTTCGATGGAACAAACATTTTCTAGTTGTCCAATACTTTCAACAATGTCCTCTGGCTTCAACTTTTTTTCTGCACTGTTGAACTAGTCGATACTAACGTTCAAACAATTTTTTGACAGAGCAAAACTATCACGCGCTGCATTTAGCACGAATGCAACGCGTAAAAGTTTGATCGGTAAAAGTAACCTTCGGTCAAAAACTTGCAAACCGGTTTTTATATGCATGTCCTTCGAAGTATTAGGACCACGTTAAAGAATGAAGAACTATAAGCCTGAGACAGTAATTATTTTTATGGCGTTGCTTTAAAAATTCATTGACTGTCGTAAATGTAAGCCGTTTTATAGGTAGGCTACTTCGATGTAGAAAGACCTCGCTAAACAGATAAATACTACTAGCCTGAGACCAATATTGATTATTGCTATGATGTTGCTTTCAAAGTTTTAATGAAAAAAACGAAAAGCTTTGGAAATGGACAACGAGAGAATTAATTGTTTTTGATATAAGCGATCCATTATTAGTACGATTTTGTGGACACTTTTCTACTGGTCAGTTGATATTGTGGGCTCGAAAAGATCAAATAATGTCAAAGTGGCGGTCAAATGGAGGTGGCAGTCAATCAGTCAATATATATATAATATACATTATATAATCTTATATACAATACATTAGGTTACACTAATTATTTTATAGTAATATAGTTTATATTATACATGTATCTTACTATACCATATCATTGTATATTATTATTGTATTTTATTATATTTATAATATTATATCACGCTATATTAGTAAACATCATATTATACCATATGGTACTATTTTGTACTGATGTGTATAACATGTATTACTTAATATAAGTTATGCTGTGTTGCATTATGTTTAGCTATCTTGCTCTTACTCGTATTATAGTGTACTATATGTAAATTTCTCTATAATATCTCACATAATATCTACATTATGTCATGATATACCATATTGTACTAAATTATATGATTTACCAAAACAGCTACAAATGTTTATATGTAGCATTAAGTGAATCATACAAATTTATATGATTTACTTAATGCTACAAAGGTCATCGCTGAAAGTTCTCAGGCTGTTAAGAAGCTATCTCATACAAGGCCAGACCTGTCTTGTTTGTTTAATATCCAGTACATTCGTACCAAGGCAGAACAAAGAAAAGAAACATTTTGACAGCGCCCCTTTCAAGATGAGCTCAAGAAAATAACCACTTAAAGATAGTAAAGGCTGTACCAGTCTAATGAATGACCAAATAAAATGTGGGCACACCCGAGTTGGCATATATAATTGGCCATAACCAATGCCAGCTAGTAATTAGTAATCAACTGAAGGGTTAATTAGCTGCCTCTTAAATGGCAGCAACTCCTACTAAGGCAGCAATTTACAGCTCTCTACTGGACATGCAACAGATGAGTTAATCCAACACTACCCTTGAGGATAATAAACATACCTTTGATTATAGGGATTTTTGTTTTGATCTATTTCTTCAAGATTAAAGCTTTTAAAACAATGTTTCCAGGCGTTAATTGCAAAGGTAATATAGAAATATAGAGAAGATAAAAAATACAAAAACTTTGTGTTAGAGTGATGCTGCCTATTAAGAAAAATGATGACCAGCGATTAGAGGCTATTAGGCTTGATGAAATTTTGTTATTTCTGAATATCTTCTGTCTAAAATACTGTTAAGGTCAAGCGCCTTCCCTTAACTGGCTACTGCAATCCACCCCTGTTTCAGGCAGAGAAAGAGTGTATGAGTTCAAAGTGAATAAGTTTGTATTTGACTGTTAGCACCACAATCAATGTACAACAGAAGCATTCACGACTCCACTGGGAGCCTGACCCATCTTGCCAAGTCACCCAATTTACTACCATATAAAAGGAAGGTGGATATGTACAAAAACAAGTAAAACATAGCACACGGTCGAAACTGAATATAATAATAATATAAAAAGAAGTATAAGTATGATTAAATAATTATTGGCGTCGCCGATTAAAAACGTACAGAGTAATAAGAAATAAGCATATACAACAGACAGGGGAGACGAATCACGATATTTAAAAGGACAAGACAGTATAAGGCATATATGAGAAAATAAAGTAAATGCATCGTCCGCCACATTACTCTAACAGACTATCCCAGAACCCAACCACTTCCTTCATAGTCACACAGAAAACAAACTAAAACTACTGAGCATAACATACAATCATCTTGCTGATCCCATGTTTAGAGCATCTTTATATCATCAAGCTGCGAAAGTTTGATTGGTTACAAAATTTTTACAGAAGTCTGTTAGCTTAATTGCAGACATTTATTATCTGTTGGCACATCAAATTTCAAGACTTATCCAGTAATCATCAGATGATGTGGCTGACAAGCAAAAATAGATAAAGACGCAGAAAAACTGGAAAGGCTATAAAGACTTTGTGTTAGAGTGATGATGCCTCATTAGGAGAATTATGACTAGTGATTGGAGGCCTTTTGGCTTGATGAACTTTTGATGTTTTCTAATCTCTGCTGTCTAAAGTACTCTAACAGGCTATCTCCTATACACAACTATTCCCTTCATAGCTACACCCCACAAACAACAACCACTGAGTACACCAGAAATATCTACATCTGGTACGCCCTATATCTACAATAACCTAATATCATAAGGATTCCTTTTTAATTACTATTAAACTCCAACGTTATTATTTTATTTATTTAGTTTATTTTAATTTTTTTGCACAACCTGATTTGCTTTTGTTGACATTATTCAGTGAAATATAGCTAAAATCAAAGGTTAAGTTGAAGAGACAATGGAGTTAATCTTGATTGGTTAGGCTTGTCATGAGTTTTGTTTTTTGTAAATTTGCGGGTGGATGTCGATCGGCCCATCCTTGATATATTTTGGTCATTCACCATAATTGCATGATTATGTATCAAATTGAAGCAGCTTTGGTGCTGTGGCTACTATGCTGACTTAGGATCAGTAGGTTCTGAAGGGAGGTGGAAGTGTGGGTGAGGGTCGGGTGGGGGTGCTTGTTGTGGTTTTAAATGCCATAAAGAAGGGTATACAAATAGCAAATGTGTTGGGAAGGGTATACAACCACAATTGTTCCAGCGCTCTAACTAGCTATCAGGCCAGTGTCAGTACCAGATACAGCCAGCAGGAGAACCCCACAATGATGGCAAAAAGCTAGTAAAAACAGCAGCATCTACGTATATGTATATGAATCTCAAAGTTTGTCATTTGTCTTCGTTCAGTGTCTGTCCAGCTATAGCTGATTAAACTCTACCAAGAAAAATTTGTCACACAGAAGATTTGATCTCAAAACCTCTGGTTGAAAATGCGACAAGCTAACCCACTAAGCTACATGAGATGCAATGGATTGATCAGGCAATATGAGTCATTATCTGGGTTAAAGTACGCATAGCGACTCAGGGTTACGCGTAACACCACTAAAGCTTGCTCTCACGGCTCTTATTAGTAAGTTTAGTAACCAGATACTAACTTATTCAAATTAGTCATTGGCAACTAAATTACCTGCCACTGTTTATAAGCTGTTTGTAACACTCGTCCAAGGCCGGACATTTGGCTAATGATTTAATATATGTTACTACTTTTACGGTTAGGAGTAAATGTCAACATTAACATTTTGTCAACATAATAAATTTTTCTATATAAAACTACATTTCCTATAAATTAATTCAATTTAAACAATCTATATATCTTTAAAAAAATCTTTTTTTTTCCAAAGAAAGCGATTTTTCTTGAATCATTTTCAGTTTCACTTCTTAGACTGATAATAGGTAAGACATCCGTAACTAGTCATTCTGCACACTTCCTGATGAATATTTGTAGGAGTTACTAATAACTGACGCCTGCCAGTCTATGCATTAGTTATATATATTGCTCACTGTTTGGGCTAGAAAGGAAATACATTACGCAGTATTCATATCTATGATAATCCATTGTTCGATTAAACGAAGAGTCTCCTCCTATTGAAGGAAATAAAATATGTAACAGTTTTTTCTCTTTCACTCCAAAACTGAAATTAAGTTACTATAATCAACTAGAGTGGTAAAAAATCTTTACTGTTTTGCTTTATTATATCCTAAACAAAAAATTATTTAAGGTGTTACTAGATTCGCTTTGATTTTGTTTTCCGTTAGTGGAACCCACTAATTGCCTCCTAATTACGAAGAACAGGAGAAGGTACGGCGCATTTCAATCAAGTGTCTCTACAGGTAAGCGCTCAAGATCATCTCACATACAATGACTGAAGCTGTGGACTTTGATTCTGTTAGGAGCAAGATCTCCAAGTAAGTGAAAACTGGGTCAATCCATAGAAATACATGATTGCATGACACTGGGACGAGGTCTTACATGTAGATACATGTCTATAAACTTGGGCGACGTTAATTTTGGCAGCAGATTTAAAATATAACTATAACATCGAATGTTTAACATTCTTACAGAACTATCGCAACTTTAGTGATAACTCTATTGGCTTACATGGAAATGCAGATGGTTATTTGACAGTAGAGTTATTAATCCATAGACATCGAAATGAGTTACCTATATGGAGTTTGTTATGAAGTGTACTGAATGACTTGTAGCAAAAATTTTAAATTGGTAAGGAGAGTAGACTGAAATAGATGCAAAGAATAGCGGTCTTAAGCCATAGAGTTATTCAAATGTATGGCCTAAAGCCTGATTCCCATATACACCCCAAGCATCAGGGGTAGGATGGCAGAGCTATCAGCGATGAAATGGTAACCTACCCTCCGAGTGCTGCCGATAGTTGCCTGCCGTCATCGCAAGAGTTCAGCACTGTTCAACCTTTGCAAGGAGCCGCAGAAAAAACCTTCCCGAAATGCACTGTACAGGTGAAAGTGTACAGGACCCATTTTGTGTGATCATCGACGACGCTGCTTTATGCAAACATGAGCCAGCAAGCGTAGCGCCGCAAGTGTTTTGCTGTGACATATCACTGCCAGGGCCTCACAGCCAATATGGAAACCTCGTTTTCTGAGCAAACGTGATATTTAAAATATCCATATACATCACAGTAAATTTTGATTCATCTCTTTGAAGCCGGTAAAATAGAGAAACCTTTAAACACCATCAGCATCTTCAGCATGTGTCAGAATCTTCAGCATGTGTCAGCAAATATAAACTAGCAGCAAACTTTCAGACATCACAATGCAATTAAATTAAATCATTACAGCTTTTTTGTTTGTTTTAAAAACAATGTAATTTCAATCATTTAGTTCCCTATCAAATGAGTTAAAAAGGGATAGAAAGACTACTATGATAATACGCTATGGTTTTAAACTTACCATCTACATGATAATAAAATAATACATAGTAGATAGAGATTAAAATATTTACAAAGCTATCTATAAAAAATGAGGCAAACACAAGCTATATACTTCAAGCGCCAGCCTGTTTGACAAAGCTATTTTTATCTTTGAAGATGGACTTACACAAAATTTTACTAGATTTTATCAGAAAGTATCAGTATTTTTCTATTACTTGTGATTGTCTTTGACTTTTGAGGTAATCTGGCTGCCAGAAAACTAAAATCAACAAAACTTGATCACTGCTAAAACGTTAATAAGAACTAATTGCTAAAGTGACGTCACTAGTTCCTGTCATTGCTAAAGTGAATATCAGCTATTGCATTCAAGTTGCAGCATCATGTGTCTCTATTCTCTCAGTCTCTTTGCAACTATAGACTAATCACACTTTTGCTTGATCTGAGCGTTTTAACCGCAATTAAGTTCTGTTGATTTTTATCTTGAGAATCTTGGTCAGTTCAGATCACCTGCAGTCCGATCACCTAAAACCTAAAGTAATCACAAATAATAAAAAATATCAATACTTTCTAATAAAATCAACTGAAATTTTGTGTAAGTCCATCTCTAATAATTTTCCTTCATCTTGCCACTCTCTGGGTTCTTTCAAGGTACCTTAAATGCTCTAATTCTAATAATATAGTTTTTACCAGTTTTGGGGATATACAGTAGTTTCTGCCTCGATACCCGAAAAGGTATACAAAGAGCTAATTGTGCCACTCCATTGACAGCAAATAAATTCTATGACGACGTGTCATCAAAAGACATAGTCTGAGATCTGCATAAATATTTCAGTATTTTAGGTTACGATAATCGAACTCTTTCCTCACAACAAGTGTATTTGGTGTGTGTTAAATTTCTTTACGGATTTATACATGATAACTCCAAGCTTATTGAAGCAAATAAACGTTTATTGCACAACCCATTTCACACTAAACAAGTCAACTTTTTTTCACATAAAACTTTCTAACAAAATTTTACAGTACCCTAAATCTACCATCACCTTGTTTAAAAAGTCAGTAGGTTATAGACTTACCTACTGACTTACCTGGTTTTACCTACTAAAAAACATGTATACATAATATGTTATATGTTACGTATACACGTTTATCTTTATATTATATACAAATATAACTGTTTTATATTTATATACAATATAGAAATCAGTTAAAGTTAGCTAGTTTATATATTATATTAAATAATTATAACATATATATATGACTTTATACATGTATACAAATAACTCGCTTTTTTATCAAGTAAAAAAGCTAGTTTGTTACTCAATTGTGGGCATCAACAAACCTGGAATCAAATGACAAATGTTGACATTTATCAATCATCCCTATATTGAGCATAACTTTTATGGCTGTACCATATTAGTTCATACAAACCAATTCTGACTACTTTTCATTTTAATAAAATTGGTAATCTTTCCTAGTATTTTATTAACACTATGGTTGAGTTAATTTATTATTACAGTTTTGGCGTTGTCTGTTATCATCTTATCTCTCTAGTCACTTTTATTTTTCTATACCTTCTCCAAAAATACTAAAATAAATATCCTTTACTTAAAAAATCAATTCAAATCAAGCGTATCAAAGACTTGTAGGGAAATTTTATTTGCTGTTACAAACAATTAATCTTGTCATATCATATTATACTACATTATATATCACTGTACTAATTTATATTAAATGTACTAACAAATCTGTATTACCACAGATTTTTGTTTTCATTTGTTATATTATTATAATGTATATAATAATATAACATATGAAACATATAATATTGTACATTATATAGCATATAATATTATATGTTATATAATATATTAAATATTATATTATACATAATATTTAATGAGTGCCTTGACAGTCTGGTGCACCATAAGAGATCATCATGTTTAATACATTTATTCAGGATGTAGCTAAGGAGTAAAGTAGTGCAGACGGTAGCATGCCTGGTGACTAAGCTGGGTCTTTGAGTTTGAATCCCGCATATGCAATCTTTTTTCCCAACTAATAATCATAGCTTCTACAAGACGAAAAACGGATATGGTTCTTTTTCTAGTAAAGATTTTATGATATTATATAATTCCTCTTGATTTTTTCTTTGTAAAATTTAAATTGTATAGTTGTTCAATATGTTCTGTCATTTTGGTAAAAATTTCTGTCAAAGATTTTTACCAGATGAGATTTATTTTAGTATATATTTATTTATTATTTAGATTTATTTTAGTATGAATATATGTAAAGAATATAAAGAATATATAAAGTATATCTCAAGAACTAGTAAAATAGATTTTACTAAAATATATTCACGCTATAATTTATTTCTTGCTTGGACTAATCGTCAGGCTCTAGAAAGAGATCAAAGTAACTTAACCTCAGAAGATTGTAACTGCAGGACTTCAGATATTCTAATTATTTTCTAGTTTACCCTAAGCTTAGATTTGATTGGACAACTTATTATTAACTAAATGCAATAATAATATTAACTTTTGTAAGTAGTTGATTCAAAATCATAGTATACCTTAAAACCTTTATTTGTGTGCCACGGCTCTACTTTTCAACATTTCCTTCTGCTGGCATTCTATTAGAGGTAGCACTCAAATAGAGATTTTACAGTAATAAGGCGACAATATTAAAAGTATTAATTTTTTAAGTTGGGTTGTGACCATGTGTGGCCCATCCTTGCAAACATTGGTTGATTAGATTTATATAAGCACGCTTTGGGAGCTTCCAATTGGTGGTCCCGTGGCCACCTCATGAGAAACGCCTGCTCAAGGCTGTCAGATTAGCTGTAAGGGACACCTGTTGAAGGCTGTCAGATCAGCTTCAAAGGACACCTACAAAAGGCTATCAGATTCCATCAAGGGACACTTGCTCAAGGCTGTCAGATTAGCTGTTAGAGACACTTGCTCAAGGCTGTCAGATTAGTCTGACAGTCATTTGCAAGTGGCTGTCAAACATACGCAAAACTCCTTTGCTAGGCTATTAAATAGAGCATGATTTTTTGGTTTATCTCATGTTTATTATTGCTTCCCTCTGCTGTCATTCATTACTGTGGCCAGACATCAACATTACTTATGTTTAGAGAGTTTATGTTAATTTCATGGGCTCATCTGTTAGCTTTGTTACACGAACCACTCAAGGGCGCCATCCAATACTAGATCTAGGAGAGTCACTGAATTAGTAAAGCCCTACACAAGGCGGACAAGTGACGCACAAGTTATGTGAGGGAAGGCTATTATAGCATTAACTAGACTTGCAGATAACCCATAAATACCAGCTATTACTAGCGCCTGACGTAATATCATGCATGCACAATGAGAACCTTGATGCATCTCCTTCCTGTCTTTGTGCAATAAGCTAATGAATAGAAAAAGATTTCACAGCATTCCTAAAGAAACCATGCGCCTACGATCAGAGTTGGTTAGTAATAACTAAAAAAAGCTTACTAGTAAACCAGACTAACATAATATGTTAGTCTGGTCTATATTAATTATTATGTTAATATAATACTATATATAATACAATATTAATATATTATTGTATTATGTGAATAATTACAAATAATATCACATAATATTAACATAATATTATATATTTTATATAATATACATAATATAATATATATATTATATATATAATATATATAAGTATATATAATATTATATATAATTATATATAATATAATATTAATTTAATATTATATAATAATATAATATTAATATAATATTATATATAAGTATATATAATATAATTATATAATATAAAATATTAATAATATTATATTAACGACTATATTATGGTCATTAATCATCAGAGTGAGTTAGTTCTAGACAACTCTGTAGCAGGTAACAAATTCATCATCTGGTTTGTTTTACTTTTGTGAAAAATGTTTAAAAATAATGTAAAAAAGTTTAGCTTTATTTTGGGTAGCTTACACAATAAAAGATGAAACTCGTTTTGACTCTACTTGTGACATCAAGCTAAAAAAGAACAACAATAATTGAGGTTTGAACTTGGGCACTTACATGTGCATTCGACTAGCGAAAGTTTTGTTTAAGCATTACAGAAAGTCATTGTTATAAAACTTTGTTAAGATATAATCTGTTTTAGCATGCGGTTTTTGTGGTGGGTATTTTCCTTAATTCACAATAGCAAACTTCTGTTTTAAAAATGTACCTTACCTACCTCGAGCTCTAATTGATGAATTTATCATAAAATAAGCTGGTCAATGGGAAGCTAATTCTAGCAAACCCATTTTATACATTTATTACTAGGGAGCTGAAACGACAGAAAAAAAAACTTTGCTATAATGAGAGCCGTGTGAGTTTCTCCGTCGGTTCAAAGCCACGATTAGATGTTGAGAAAAAGATTGCATCACACAGGTTTAAAACCTGTAGCATCCAACTTTGTCATCAGGCACACTATCTCCCTGTGCTAATCATGCACCTCTATGGCTTTTGTGAATAATTGTGCATACATCTTGTAGTTGCATTTTATTGGGTAAAGGATAATCATCACTAAATATGATGCTACATAACCTTTTTTGTTTAATGTAAACATGAAAGTACTGTACAAAATCAATTTATACAGTTTTCAGCAACAGCACTTATAGATTAACTTTCACAAAAATATTAGTTGGTTTCATCAGAAATTATCAGTATTTTTCTATCATTTGCGATTTTTTTTATTTTTGAGATGGTCTGACTGCCAGGATGTTTTAAAATTAAAATTGATAAAACTTGATTGTGCTTAAAATGGTCAGATCAAATTAAAGTGTGATATTATGTCTATAGTTGCAAAGAGATCGACTAAATAGATATGCGTAATGCTAAAACTAGAATGAAATAGTCAATATTACTAGCAGCGATAGGACTTAGTGACTCCATTTTGCCCGTATTTTTTTTGAGCACTTTAATCTCAATCAAATTTTTTTATTTCAATCTTGAAATATCCTGGCTGTCAGACTAACTCTAACACAAAAAACAATTGCAAATGATAGAAAAATACCGTTAATTTTTTATAAAATCTACAAAAATTTTGTGCAAGCTCATCTTTAAGGCTCTGTCATTGATCAGCCGCTTTCCACGTGCATAAGAGCTATATTTATGAGATGTGGGAATTGTGTTTGCATTCCAATTATGTAAATGTTGAAATTATAGAAACATTTGGGTAATTACAGTAATAATTATAGACGAATTATGGTTATGGTTATTATGTTATGGAATATTATGGTGGTTATTGTGACAATTGTCAAAAAATAATGGTAGTTATTAAAGCAATTGTACAAGAATTACCGTAATTATGAAAAAAATGGTAGAATAATTACAGTAGCTATTACAACAATTATAGACGAATTACGGTAGCTATTGCAACAATTATAGAAGAATTACGGTAGCTATTGCAAAAAATGTAGAAGAATTATTGTAGTTAAGGAAAAATTTGTAGAATAATTACGGTAGCTTTTGCAACAATTATAGAAGAATTACTGTAGATATTGTAACAATTATAAAAGAATTACAGTAGCTATTGCAAAAATTCTAAAAGAGCTACAGTAGCTATTGCAAAAATTGAGAAGAATTAAGGTAGTTATTGCAATAGTTTAGGTAGCCATTGACATGTGTGTACTTCGTCATAGAGTCCATGTCTGCAGTTTCTATGAGCTTGGCTCTATGATGCATCTTTAAAAATTTTGACCCGAGGTTTCCATGTTTAATGCTGGTTGGCTATGAGAACTAACATTGATAGGACAAAAAAATTGCATAAGCCAGTTCATCCATCAATCACCATTAAATCAATACGGTAACTAAACCTTGACGGCTTATTGTTTTTGGCATATTGTAGGAGATAACTCCTAATTCATGTGTACATGTGTAACTCAACACCCACCTATAAAAAATATTCTCATTTAGTAGTAGATTGTGTTCAAACGTAATGAAATCAATGAAAGAGACCGTGACATCTCAGAGTTTTGTTTCTGTAGGCTCAAGAATGATGCAGCCGATGCCAACGACAGAGCTGAGCATCTGGAGCAGTCGCTAAAAGAGAAAACAGACCTGTTAGAGGCAGAAACTACTAGAAGGGAAGAAGTAGAGAGAAAGGTAAAGCTGGCTCTAGATTGAGTGGTCATTAGGAGAGATTGCATGGGAAGTTTTTAAAGTCGTAAATAGGTCAACTACTGCTGCCTAAAAGTACAGCCACGCGTGCCGATTTTTTCATTGGTTCTGACAGCAATCACGAAATGAACGCAAAACACAAAACTGCTTGGCCAAAATCCTCAGAATTGTCATAGCTGTGCATGCACACCAAAATCATTGACGAAAAGCTTTTAATTGACTAAACAAATTATTTGCGAGCAGGATTGTAGCTAGCCTGTCTTGACAAACTGTTGTTTTTTGCGGAGTTGTCCCCCGTCGAGCAGGCTAGCAACACGACAGATTGTCACAAGACGTACGGCACCTGATGCAGCAGCTGCACTTATAGGGAGTTATTCTATTTTGTCTATGCGGCTTGGTTGCGATTATATGTCGGTCGCTCCATTGGTAATCATAACGGATTTTGCACAGAAAATTTATGTAGAAAATAATAAGATTACAACGTTTAACCAAAGACCAGTGTCTGTGGTAAACTTTAGTAGAATTTACGAATAAAATAAATTGAAAATAAAATCAATAAGAACAAATAAAACTGACTGATACAAAAATAGAAATAAAACTGACTCAGCGCACAAATAACGACATGTTTAGTCGCTGCTGTTGCCTAAGTTCTCAAGTTCTACTAAAGTTTACCGCAGAGACTAGTCGCTGGTTAAACGTACTTATTTTAATTTTTCTACATAAATTTTTTGCGGTAAATCCATTTTGATTACCAATGGAGCGTCCGACATAACATCGCAACCAAGCCGCATAGACGGAAGAGAACAACTCCCTATAAGTGCAGCTGATGCATCAGGTCCAGTACGTCTTGTGACAAGCTGTTGTGTAGCTCGCTTGCTTGACGGGGGACAACTCCACAAAAACAACAGTTTGTCAAGACAGGCTAGATTCTAGCAGCTTTTACGATTTATATGGTCCAAAGCACATAACGCGACACGCAAGAAAAATGCTAAGGCAGTTTTTTATTGTAAATACGATGCAATCAATTTGATTGCACTAAAGATGGCAACTTTGCTGCTAAAAGCTTGTTATTATTAAAAAATAATACAATTCGTAGCCATAGTGTCCAAACGATATAAAAATTGGCTATAGCACAATTTAGGCAGTTGCATTGTGTATACTATGTTAAACTGCATTGGTACTTTTATTGTGTGTCGTGATACGTGTCTTGGACTATACCAATGCTACGATCGTGCTCGCTAGTAATTTGTTTAGCCAATTAAAAGCGTTTCGTCGACTTTTTCGATGTTCCTGCACAGCGCTGACAATTTTGTGAATTTTGGCCAAATAATTCTGTTTTGTTCATTCATTTTGTGATTTTGGTCAGAACCAACGAAAAAATCGGCAGATGTGGGCGTACCTTAAAGGTTGACTTGCAACAAAATTCAAATTACCGTTATTTGATATGAAAAGATTCACCATGTCTTACTCTGTTGTGTTGTAGGTGCAAAATATGTGGAAAGATGATTACAAGCTCTTAAAAGCTCAAAAACAAACAGAAAATCGCAGCCACACGAGACCACCGTAGTTTGGATTCCCTTTCCAAAATGGCTCAAATGTGATGTAGTTGTGAGAGATGGTTTCTGTTTACACTTTCTTGCAACCTTATTCGTCGAAATATTTGTGCAAATATACTTCACGCATTCAATAAAATCATGTCTATTGTTCTTACGCGTCTGTTTTATCGTCATTGTAATGGTGTGACTTTTACCACTGATATCTTATAACTTACCGTAAAAAATCGTTAAACTTTTTAACTTTAGCTCGAAGGAGGACATATCATTGTCTGATAATCATGATGAGCTTGTTGGTCACCTGTGATAATCGAAAAGCGCTGCAAAAATTATTTGCGAAGTGTTGGGTCACATGATCAGATTACAACTTGACGATTGAATAATGCCGAAAAAAAACTGTAAAGTAGCGAGCATCTATATTTGATATGGGGTCTACAGTAAAACCCGAAGTGTTTGTCATAAACTAGTACTACGATAAGTTTTATATTGAGCTCTTTATTGGTCTTTCAATTCACGTGAGAACATACGTGACAAGACGATAACCAAATTTCGTGGTTACGCCATCGAAATAAAGATATCCCAATCTACAGCGGCTTTGCGTTTTTGAGCTTTTAAGAGCTTGTAATCACATTTCCACATATTTGGCACTTGCAACAAAACAGAGTAAGACATGGTGAATCTTTTGATACCAAATAACTGTAATGTGAATTTTGTTGCAAGTCAACCTTTAAGTTTAGAAGCTAAGATCGAGTGATGGTTAAGTTTGATTGGTTAGTTTGTTTAATCACTACTGATCTTGGTGTATGATTGGTCAACTTATTATTAGCTTTTACAATTTTCATTGGAGCTTTTACAGAGCCAATTTAGTTGCGTTGTTTACGGACTGAATTTATAAAGTTACATATTTGCTAAGATGAAAATGATATATACCTAATATAGCGATATACCAATACATTAATATACTGACATATTAATATGTTATATATATACATATTAATATAATTATATTAGTATATACAATAATATACTTAATATACCAATATAATGATATACCTTTAGATCGGTATATTGCTATATTGATATATCGATATAGAAACTAGTGACATCATTTTGTCCTTATTTTTCTTCTAGAGCATTTTAACAAAAATTGATATATCGGTATAGCGATTACTACATCGGTATATAAACACACTGATGTAGTATATACATCAGTGTGTTGATATACACTGATGTATATCAATACACTTTGTGTACATCGGTATATAAGTTCACTGATGTACCGATATACTGATATAGTGATATGCTGATATACTAATATACTACTGTAAATTTCGGCAGGTAAGTGGAAAATCGGACATCAAATTTCAAATTTGAAAATCTATCCTAAACCTACACGGCGGTCACGTTTTTTATGAACGAATTCTAGTACAATTTAAATCAAAAAGCCATTGCAAATCAAAATTACATGATATGACATTCAGAGATTTATTTATAAAATAGTAAAATACTAGTAATCATACTTAACATGAAATGGACCAACCACAAAGTTCCAATCCTCACCGTTCAAATTATCACCGCTAGGATGCTCTTTCGGAATAACGCTTGTTTTCTAATTTAATGGCTTTTTATAGTATCTGCCTACAAGCCCACACTTCGGTAAACCATTTGACCATCCGCTATCGTTCATTCATTCTTTTTCTTGAACATGAATCATGATTCCTAACAGAAATCTGTTTTGCATTATGGCTTTTCTGGTAAAAACGTACATATTATTAAAGTTACCATTTTGTTCTATTGGCAAGACAGGCCAATACGATAGTAAAGTACTGTTTTTCGTGCTTCATGGTTGTCAGTAGAACTGTCGTATCCTGTTCTTTTATTAACTGTTGTACGTATTTCCGACGGCACAAAAAACATAGGTGCCTTTACTGATGGCGTTTTTTAATACCATTTCTTCAGCTACGCATCGCCCACTTTTGATACTGACTGAACTGTTAGCGATCAAACGATTTGAGCCAGAGAAGAGGGTCGAATTATATGACAGGTACATGTTAAAACCACGGTTTTTAGAGCACTAGACTGCCAGGTGTGTGTCTAAAACGTCACTTGTACATATAATTGCAAGTTGTTCTCACCTTGGGAGGATGACTCTAATTTTGGTTTGTGTTCCACAGCTTCAAACTGTGGAAGGAGATGCCTTTTCAACGCAAGAAATTCTTGAAGAAAATATCAAAGAGCTCAAAAACAAGCTTGAAACAGAGGAGAACAAATCTAGTGAACTGGAACGAGAGGTACCTACTGAACCCAACACTTATTAATTACAAATATAATATAACTCCATGTTTGTTGCTTGAAGCTTATAAAGTGTGATTACTATATCGGTTCCGAGACCACGACAATAATCTCGCACGGCAAAACACTTGCGGCGCTTGGTTTGGTGGCTTATGTTCACATAAATCGGTGTTGCTAATAATTGCATAAAAATGGTAGCTTATGAAACCATTTTCAAAATGCTGATCTTCACCTGTACAGAGAATTTTGGGAAGGTTTTGCCTGCGACTTCTTGCGAAAGTTGATCAGCGCTGACCTCTTGCGTTGACCGCCGACAACAACTGGCCATACTCGGCGCGTAGTTCTCAGTTCACCACCGATAGCTCTGTGATCCTGCCGCAGGTGCTTGCAGCGTATATGGGAACCAGGCTTAAGAAAAGGCAGATGCTGTGAGCTATGGTATATCATTCACTACAAAGTGGGGAGAAAATATAAAATCTTTTTAGAGATTTTTAGAGACAATTTTTTTCAACAGTATTATGAAATTGTTAGGAAATTTGTCAAAGAACAACTAATTAAACTTTTGAAATGCAATTTAAAACGCATCAATTACATCAATACTTTTATCATATATTTCAATACATCAGAGTCTTGGCTTTCGAATGAGCCTATATTCAATACACAAAAAATAATAGAACCATGAAAAACAGGGTGTCAAAAGTACGTTCTGCAATAAAAAAACACTTGGTTGTGGTTCCCACAATGTGATGTCATAATTATCATTTAGGCTTACATGTAGGTCGTCGATCCCTTTCGCTGCCATTGAGGCTGCGCTTTTCTGTGACAATCGGTGCTCTTAAACTCAGTGAGCGCTAATAATAAACTAGGATTCGAGATAATCAACAATGCCCGGAATCATGCTAACGCCTGACCAATACAAACACATATTCTGAGTCAATAAATTTTGGGTGTTTGCTAGAGTTTGCTTTTTTCATCCTGTCGTTCATTTTAAACATTTATAGTAATTATTATCAGATTATTTTATATTTATGATTCTAAATGCTTTTTAAATATGGTTATGCTTCAATAAATATACTGTAGTTGATAAAGGTAATGAAATCACATCGATTAACTTGTGACCTGCAGTGGCGTGGCGTGGCCCTAGGACTATATGTAAACTGCAATTTCGCGAGATCGCGCAATGCTTGAAATTAATTATCCTCAGTCGTACCCCTCAACATCACAAAAAAAAGAGAGCTAGTGCATAATATCATCAGGAGAATATAGTGTGGTGCTTGGAATCTGAGCTATTTATCATAGAAATAATCTGTACATGGAGAGCTAATGACACTGATTCCTTTGTCATCTTCATTGGTTCTCTGGAGTTGTCCTACTTTTACCTGCCACTAGCGTCATTATCATCATTATCGTAGTTGATAAATAAGCGGTAAGAGCACACAACACCGAATATGAAAATTGCGACGTCTTACGTATTTTGGGAGCCTATACCATTGAAGATTTCTCCGGTAGAGCTCTGGGGAAATCCTATAAACACCAACGAATATCTGCCTCACCATGTCAAACAATGGCTCATTTGAAAGCCAAGATATTGAAGAACCTGAATAAGCTAAAACAGTACTTATGTAATTGATGTGCTTTAAACTCGACTTAAATGTGTTAGATCTGTTTTATTTCTAGTTTTCATAGCTAAAGATTTTACACCCAGATAAGCTGAAGTCTGTTAATGTAAACTAAAGTTTTAAGGGGATTCACAAAGACACTGTTCTACTTGACTAGGTGTAGGTTTTGAAAATTAGGACAAAAAACGTGATATCACTTAAAAAAATTACCTTAAGATAATTTGAGTTAAGGTTGTTTATATGACTGATAAAGGTCCGCTAGATGCTGGCATCAAAAAGCATGTTGAGAACTATTGAAATGATTTTGTAGCAAGTAAGTATATTAACACAAACAGTCCATTATAGCCTTAGCTGTCACTTTTAACAATTGGAGTAGATATGGCTCCATCTATTAATCAAGTGAATTTATTAAAAAATACATTCTGGCAATTCCATACTGTATTATTATATTGTTTTATTAAATTATATGTATTAATATTATATTAATATAATATTATATTAATACTTACAATATATGAAACCATATATTAATACAGTATGGAATTGCCAAAATGTGTTTTAATTAAAGTTAATGTTAATTTAATGTGTTAATTAAAGTTACTTAATTAATAGATGGAGCCATATCTACTCTACAGTATAATACATAATATTAAATATTATACTTTATTATTATATTTTTATATTAATATCATACTATTACAATATATAATATTTTAATAATATTATATATCATTAATTATATAATATTAATGTTATATCATTAATAACAATATATATTATTATTAGTTATATAATATTATATTACTGTACATAATATATTATATATATTAATACAATATATTATGTTATATCATATAAATGTTTGATGACGAGACCATCAAAGGCAGTTTATTTCAATCACAGGTTTAGTTTTGTGTGGTGAGGGAGCTGGGGCAAAATAATGTTATGCAGACAACTAGGAGTTCAAGCCCTAATGAGTGCTTTTCTTTTTTCCTTTTACTAACAAAATAACTTAGATATTTCTCTGATTGTCAAAGCTCTCTTGTCTCAAATAAATATGAAACTATAAACACAGCTTTTGTTTGCAAACAGTAGCATGAAGTTGTCTTATCATGAGCGACTGATTACCATTGCTGACATGGCCTTAAGCAATAGACATTTCCTGTACTTGTGCATACCCTTTGACACAGTAGATTTTCTGGCTGCACCTTATTACATCTCTATCAATTCTAAATGCACTAAAAGTGCTTATCAAATCAAAAATTTATCAGTTAGATTATAATCTATATATATATATATTATTATTTATTATAACATATAAAATATGTTATATATTAAATTATGTTTATAATATATATTATAAACATAATTTATTACATTATTATCTATAATATATACATATTATATATTATAGAGTATATACAATATATTATACAATATATATAAACATATATATGTATATATATGAACATATATATATACTAAACATATATGTGCATATATATAAGCATGTATATGAATATATATTATATACCAAGATATAATCCACCTTCGGTAACTGTTGCCTCAAGATTCAATTTTGTTATATCTTTGCTACCCAGTGAAATGACATTGATGTTTTTTTAAACAGGTTGGTAAAATGAGGATGGAAAATGAACAGCTAGAAAAGTCATTGACAGACATGGAACAAAAACACAAAGACATGGTAGACTCTCTCGGAGCAGCAATGGCTGACTTGAACAATGTCTAGCTGAAATTTGATTGGATGTCGAACTTTGTCACTAGATGACATAATGAGCTTATGCTATCATTTCACATTAGTTTTTATCATTACAAAATATTTTTAATAAAATTGATGACTCATTTTAATATGTTTACAAAACCGAAGATTGTTATTGGTTTTTGTATTAGCTTCAGAACTTTAGCTAAGAATATGATGCCATTTGCTTACAAGGGATTGTTTTGCCTCATGATATAAGCTACGAACATTCTAAATATGTAACTCTCAGCAAGTGAGACCAGCCAATCAAAAGTTGTTATTGTACTGTTTGAATGATAAAATTTATTTATTTTCAGTTGCATAACTATAATCTAGTAAAGGTGCTCAGGTGTTAAATATGACCAGAATAAAAAAAACCGAAATGTAATAATTACTGCTTGATGAAAGTTGTTACACTCTGCATTATCATGAGCTGATTTTATCTAAATAAAGTTTTTCAAACACCTGGTAGTCTTTAATAATAATTGCTATTATAATAATAATTATTGTTATAATAATTGGTGGTCTTTAATAATAATTATTAAAGACCACCAATTATTAAACTATTATTAACAATAATAATTATTATTTAACAACAATTATTATGATTGCTAATTATTATAATAATAATTATTATTGCTAATTATTGTTATAATAATAATTAGTAATCATAATATTAATTATTATAATAATAATTATAATAATAATTATTAAAGACCCCCAAATATTAAATTATTATTAAAAAAAATAATTATTATTAAAAATAATAATTAATAATAACTATTATAATAATAATTAGCAATAATGATAATTATTATTATAAGTATTACTATTATAATAATAATTATTATTATAATAGTTAGCAATATAATAATAATAATAATTATTATTATTATTGCTAGCTGTAAGCTCAGTGATGCCAATGCTATTTTCATTTTTAATCGTATTATTTGATAATAATTATTATAATAATTAGCAATAACAATTATTATCATTGCTAATTATTGTTATAATAATAATTAGGAATAATAATATTAATTATTATAATAATTATTACCGCTATAATAATAATAATTATTATTATAATCATTGTTATTCTTAATATAATTATTATTATTTTTATTATAATTAGCAATAATAATAATTATTATTATTATTGCTAGCTGTAAGCTCAGCGATGCCAATGATTTTTTCATTCTCAATCGTATAGCTCGCTGGTGGGTGTTTAAAAGGTTGGTTCTCAAGAACGAATGAAGTTTTGAGACCAAATATCTGTAGCGACTCAGCAGGAGGCACGGCGCATATCAGTGTGTTGGTTCTCAAGAAGGAATGAAGTTTTGAGACCAAATATCTGTAGCGACTCAGCAGGAGGCACGGCGCATATCAGTGTGTTGGTTCTCAAGAAGGAATGAAGTTTTGAGACCAAGTATCTGTAGCGACTCAGCAGGAGGCACGGCGCATATCAGTGTGTTGGTTCTCAAGAATGAATGAAGTTTTGAGACCAAGTATCTGTAGTGACTCAGTAGAAGGCATGGCGCATATCAGTGTGTTGGTTCTCAAGAACGAATGAAGTTTTGAGACCAAATATCTGTAGCGACTCAGCAGGAGGCACGGCGCATATCAGTGTGTTGGTTCTCAAGAACGAATGAAGTTTTGAGACCAAATATCTGTAGTGACTCAGCAGAAGGTACGGGGCATATCAGTGTGTTGGTTCTCAAGAATGAATGAAGTTTTGAGACCAAGTATCTGTAGTGACTCAGCAGAAGGCACGGCGCATATCAGTGTGTTGGTTCTCAAGAATGAATGAAGTTTTGAGACCAAATATCTGTAGTGACTCAGCAGAAGGCACGGCGCATATCAGTGTGTTGGTTCTCAAGAATGAATGAAGTTTTGAGACCAAGTATTTGTAGTGACTCAGCAGAAGGCACGGCGCATATCAGTGTGTTGGTTCTCAAGGACAAATGAAGTTTTGAGACCAAGTATCTGTAGTGACTCAGCAGAAGGTACGGCGCATATCAGTGCGAAGATTGGATGAAATCGGTAAAATAATGTAGAAACATAGCCTTGACATGGACTAACAGACAAAAACACCTAATGACAAAGTGAGACTTACTAATTTATAATAACAATATAAGATGTATATAATAATACAGTATATTAATATTTGTGTTATATATATTATATATTTAATATACTGTAATTCCTACATTGCAGTCTGACTACCATCAGGGTTGTGATTAACTCTTCTTGTGGTGAATAGCCCACAGGATGGTGTTTAATAGATTGGTTCTCAGGAAACAGATGAAGTTTTGAGACCAAATATTTTTAGTGACCTGGTAGAAGGCACCAGACATATTCGTGCAAAGTTTGTGTGAAGTCAGCCAATAAATATGGAAACACATGGTGTTAACACACACTAGCAGACAGACACTATGAAAAGTGAGATTGCCTAATACAGATTTACATATTCTTAAAAGGAAAGCATTTAAACTAGAGACCACTATTCATTTTTGTAATTACGGCTTCAATTTAATTACACCGAGTAGTAGGTATAATTTTTAAATAAAACCAGCATGGTATAATCACATAATTTCATTTTGCATTCTTTCATCATAACATCTTTAGTAAACAGTTGTTTATTCAAGGTATCCAGGCAAGACCAGGAGCTAGAAACACAGCTATCAGAACACTGAAATTAGAATGGGTGGTATCTGAACATAATACACAGCAAGCTTCATCATGCATTTTAGAGTAACTTTTGGAAATGCTTCAATATGATTCGCTATAGAGGAAGGCGGGGTACAGTGTGCCAAGGGTACAGTGTACCAAGCCAGTAAACACTGGTGAGACTCCGAGGGTTAGAAATCGAACTACATTCAGAGCGGATTTATCTGCTTATACTGTAAGATAAACTATTCTCAATAATACTGCTGATAGAGACATTGTGAGCGACACACTTTTTACTACATTATTTCATGATAATGCTCATATGACTTGCTTCCACATTTTATGTTATAAACTATGTATATTTAGTTTACCATGTTCTAGGTCTTAGTCATGAGTCAAATTTAGTTAGCCCATTGTCACACTTTATGTTTTAACACAGTTAAAGATATCAAATATATATTATGTGCAATCAAATCACATATTTATTGCTATGGCTCACTTTGCCCCAGTAGTGGGGCAAAGTGATCCAGGTGTAACCTGTTGCAAAAACAAAAAATTCTCGCATTGATCCAAAGTGGAGCATTGCAAATCAAATACAATAATAACAACATGTTGAACTTTCTATAGACCAAGTTTCAGCTCAATTCAAGCAGTCACCTATATTTTATTTGAGAAACAAAAAAATTGGCTCACTGTGCCCCGTCTTCCCCTAAGGTATTAGTAAAAGTAATTCTCATACAATCAAAAACAAAGTATTTTGTAACGCTTCACCTAATATCCGTTCACTCAACAGAAAAAAATACTATAAATGTTGTAGATCAAACCATTGACTAACTCTGTTGCCTTTTTACGATTCTTTTATGGCACAATTTAAATAAAATGTTTGTTAGAAATGAAATTATTGCTAATAAACTAATAAAACAAAAAAGTAAGATAAAGCACTTTTCACTCTTTCAATAAAACTTCAAACAAAGAATCAGCTTCTGTTCGGTAGTTGCTGCTCTGGCATATAATCAGTACGGTAAGGGTTCAAATCGTATAAAGACAAGCAGTGGTGTTAGGAAAAGCATTCAGCTACCATAGCTATTGCGCCAAATCTAATGAACAGATTGTCGAAATATATTTAGTTCCAGGTTGGACCTGATTTAGATTACAGTGCCACACATGTGGCAGAGAGGAAATAAATCTTGATACAAAATGTTTCTTTTTAAATTCATAAAAATGATGAATTCTAAAAATGAAATCTTTACTATAATAAGAGCCATGTTTTTTCGTCTGTCCAAAACTGGGTTAAAAAGGTGGAAAAGAAGACAAGTGACCTCGCGCGGGTATCCAACACAGATATACCATTTTGCAGGCTGCCAACGGCATCACTCAATCCCCTTGCTGATGTGAAGAATAATTGTACGCATATCTATTACACCTGATGGCCACCGCACAGAACTGTCAACATACTAGTAATAATTATAAATATTATTCGTTTTATTAGTGACATCCAATTCTTTGAAACAGGTAAATTATTAACATTTAGCGAACTTATTTCTCAAAGCCACCATTAGATTTGAAGCACTAAAATAATGTTGTTTGGTAAAAATGGAATCATAAATGTTCATCATTGTCAGCACCTGATGGTTTTGATGAGTCTATGAAGTCTCTATGTTATTTGTTCAACAAAATTTATATTATTATTGGCAATCGTCTGCATGCTTTTTGTCATTAAGCACAAAGAATAAAGATTTTCACAATTGTGCACCTATCGCGCAAGGTGGCCGATTAGCTCAGTTGGTTAGAGTGTCAGTCTAATAAGCTGAATGTTATGGGTTTGAGCCCCGTAGTGGTCAATGTTTTAGTCATCTCAACACCTGCATAATTATACAGAACTTTGTGATTGTATGAAAATTGGTAATGTGTGAAAGAAAATAAAAGACTTTGACATCCATATTGCACTTTAGCATTTTTGACAATCTTTAACGCTAATTAAATACCATATTCTATTAACAACAAATCTGTGAGTCCTCTTAAGCAAACCTCGATTAAGATAAATAAAATAACAATTATATATATTAGTTTAATGGCAATTATTTTATTTCAAATAAAAATGTTTTTCAAATTATGCCATGTTCGTACAATGGAGACTATAATCTGTCCAATGAAGGCTGCTCGTTTTGACAAATCAAATATACAAAAACTACTTTTCTTTGGTCACTTCCGAAGGCTTATGAACTGCGGGAGCAAGGTATCAATCATTTAAAATGACAAATAAATAAACAAAATAAAACAAATAATAGATAGAAAAACTTAGGGCTGTTCACACTATTACTATATTGCCGTATGACGTCAATTTCCTTTCGGCGTTCATTGTCGTTTTTTGTAAACCGTAAACCGATCGCATCATCGAAGCAACACGGATACATCGAGAAAGTTTACAGCTGTTTAACTTTCTCTATATTACGCCGAGCGTCGACGACTGCTTGTACAATATGAACCATTTCAGTGATGGTAATTCGCTGTCGCTGATAGCATGACTTATTAATTTTCATTTATGATAGTTGCTGCTGGCCGAGTATTTGATTCAAACATGGAACAACAAAGAGATTGCTTCACAAACAATTAAAATGAAAAATGCCAACACAACACCACCCACGGAGTATTTGTTGATGCAAACGCAAATGGGTTTAGAATAATGTGAATGTTGTCATCATTGACAATCATTGACAATCATTGACATCAACGGCGAGATACGGCGATAGAGTGTAACCCAGCCTTTAGGGCATGTCGATCTGCTTTAACTTCAATTAGAAACAAAATGAATAATAGCGCTAGCTATCATTTAGCTTGCTTATAATCTTTAATCCAATGAATCTATAATCTATAATTTGAAGTTGTAAAAAATGATTGCATCATGCAGGATTTGAACTTCAGCTTCTTATGTGCATCTAACAAGCACACATAGACATATATGCATTCAGAAACTATCTTGTAGTTGGTCTGATGTCCATTAATTACGAGGGAATTAAGTGTCCCTTATATATAAATCTACTATATAAACGGCAATCGTTGTGTGCGTGATTGAGTGTCCGCGGTATAGAGTACCGTACTTTTCCGACTATTAGCCGCTACTTTTATGTAAGGGCGTGTCTATTCTGTGTTTTTTTTCACCGCTAAGGCGCATTGACGGGAATGTCCGGTTAGTACACGCCTCTATTATAATACGTAACCTGCTATTCATCGTAGGGATGGACGATAAATACTGATATGCTAATAGTAGGAGTTGTCTTCTCGACATATTGAGTCACCGATAACTCCCAAATATGAGCAGTATAAATAAATTATATGGCGGTCTTTTTTTTTCGATTCGATCGTTAGTTAGTTAGTAATCTTTTATTTTGCTAATAACAAAATAACAAAAAGCCTCTATTTGCAGGCATATTATTCAATAAAACGGAAACTGTAGAAGAATCCTGAATGCAAGATAGTAGTGAACAATTCATATTTAGTTTGAGATTATTTGTGTAAAAGTTAAAAGAAAAGTTACATGAGAGAATAACTTCAAATAAGTAATGCAGGATAGCTTATACAAAGATAAATTGATTGATATGTACTATATACAAGGGTTCAGGGCTGAAGAATAGATCCTCTATGAGTATTGATTGTGGCAAGATTGTAACAGATTCGATCGTACGAAGCAAACTTAATTAATATGTGTAAGTAGTAAAATTAAATTAGTAGTAGATATTAGTAGTGAATTAAATAAAATTAACTACTCTTTAAATAAATTAATGAGTAGTAAATTACATCTAATTAATATTTACTGCCAACGTGTACCGGGAAGGTCATATGAACATTTGTTTCTTGCAACCACTAGAAAAACGCTGTTCTCTATCTACTATATAAACGGCAATCGTTGTCTGTCTGTTTGATTGAGTGTCCGCCTTATAGAGCGGTCTTTCCTTTTATCGTCGTATGAATTTTGGTCGTACGAAGCGAACTGAATTAATATGTGTAGTAACAGTAAATAAATTATAGAGCGGTCTTTCTTTTTCCATTCGGTCGAACGAAGCCAACCGAACTAATATGAATACTAAATATCGTAACTTCGTAATATGGACTATTAGCTGCTACTTTTCTCTGACGATTTGAGCTAAGCGGCTTATATAAAGGTGTGGCGATTCTGTTGTTTTTCTTTCACCGCTCGGGCGCATTAACCGAAATCCCTGGTTAGCACGCTTTTTAAACAGCAAATTTTCTGCCGTGTTAAAAAGTGCCTTCCTGAGTTCTGCGGCCTATACAAAGGTGTCTATACAGCTATACAAATGTACTATTTATTAAATAAAATAAATTAACGAGTAGTTATTTACATGCAATTAATATTTACTGCCAACGTGTACCGAGAAGGTCACGTAAACGTTTGTTTCTTGGAGCCACTGGAAAAACGCATTTCTCACCTACTAAATTTCCACATCAAAAAGGTAAGTGTTTCTTATACGATGTTGTATTGTATATGAATTGCCACATCTCCACTACTTAATAACGTTGGATTTGCCGCTGTTCGTGATAGTGGGTCATGTTCATTTCCTTCAGCAGCCGAGTTACTAATTTTTTTCCAGCTACGAGTAGGCCTACTGTAACTTACTATTACAGAACTTTCACGAGTACTCCGGGGGTTGCGATACGCTATTGTGAAAAGAAAGAGAGCAGCTGCTATCGACTTACTGTCACCCTGCATCAGCCATGACCAGCTATACGTCGCCTGCTCAAAAGTAGGCACACGCCGAAAACTGTTTCTTCATACGCCTGACAGAAAAACCAAAAATGTTGTCTATCCGCAAGTGTTGCGTTGAACTAAGGGAGAGAGAGAGAGGGGGAGAGAGGGAGAGAAAGGAAGAGAGAGGAGGGGGGAGAAAGGGAGAGAGAGGGGGGAGAGAGGGAGAGGGGGGAGAGGGAGAGAGAGGGAGGGAGAGAAGGGGAGAGAGAGGGAGAGAGCGAGGAGGAGAGGGGGAGAGAGAGAGGAAGAGAGAGGGAGAGGGAAGAGAGAGGGAGAGAGAAAGGGGAGAGAGAGGGGGAGAGAGAGGGAGAGTGAGGGAGGGAGAGAAGGGGAGAGAGAGGGAGAGCGAGGAGGAGAGGGGGGAGAGAGAGAGGGAGAGAAAGAGGGAGAGAGAGAGAGAGGGAGAGAGAGGGGGAGAGAGAGGGGGAGACGGAGAGAGAGAGAGGGAAGAGGGAGGGAGAGAGAGGGGAGAGAGGGAGAGGGGAGAGAGAGGGGATAGACGGAGAGAGGGGAAAGAGGGAGAGAGGGAGAAAAGGAGAGAGGCAGATGTAACTGCATATTTGGAGTTGTTTTACAGTATGAAAGCCAACTCTTAATAAACCTTATGCTGCCCGTGAATCTGTTACTGTAGGCGGGTAATGCAGCTAGTATAGAATATATCCCAAGGTCTCCTTTTACTCATTTAAATGGGTGAAGATTTTGAAATCAAAACTGCTCGGTTTGTATTCCTGATTTGTATTCATCATTCTAAGAACTCTTTTTTTGAAGGAAAGTCAAGCAGCTACATGTAAGTTTTATGCGCAAGAAGGAAATAACACTGAATTAGCTTTAAATTATTTCTTATAGCACTCAAAAAATCGTTTAAACCTAACTCGGTCATACATGTACAATTCTTACACAAATAGGCTATTTAATTTATACAATAATTTTTTAACGATATTATAAGTGCCATTTACTTATGTTTGTTTGTCAAAAACCATTCAAGGTTTCAGGTTTAAAAAAAATATTGCATCATACAGGAATCGAACTCATGATATTCGGCTCGAAACATTATTGCACCAAATTAGATTAAACTATTTCTTGTAGCACATTACACTGACTAGAGTATTTAACCTTTACCATAATTTTCTTTACTATATAATAAGCCTACAACTGCTTGTTCGTCCAAAGCCATTCAAGGTTTGGAAAAAATATTGCCTCTTATAAGATTCGATCGCCTGATATTCGGCTTGGCACCAGGGCTAATTGTCGGCCTTCTAGCATATCATAATGGTTGGCACATTCTGAATCTGTGCTTCATTGGCACACCTAATGATCTCTGATGGCACACTAGACTGTATGTGCACTAGTTTTGATAAAAATCAGCGTCTGCTGGGGATGAGAGGCAGGTAGAAGCCTGAGTCTACGATTATGAGAGTGTAGACAATGACGCCATAGCTAGTTAGGCGTGGTGGTGGAAATGCCACGCCTACAATTGATAACATATTACTGAGACACTAACTTTCACCCTCCAAAAACTCACTTAAGAGGGAACAAGGGTTACTTAACCACAACAATTCCACTTCTCCGTTCTTTATTTTGTTGACGACTCCTACATTTTGGAAGTTTTCCTTTCCAAGATATTTAAAAAGATAACTCCAAAATTGTATACCAAATAATTGGTAAAATTGGTTTTTTTAACCATAATTAATATTTTAATTATTAACAGAATTTAGACTTCCTTGCTAGTTTAGACTGATATAAAAGTTTTCCAGTCAATATTTTTCTTTTTAGCACTGGTTCTAAGCTCCAAAAAGTGTAAAAAGAAATTCGGCTCAATGAAAGTGTATGCAAATTTTCTGAATGCACGCCACCACCGGAAGTGAGGCTTTCTATAAATAGATGTTTACACGAGTGTCTAAACTCTTCTGTGTTCCACTGAAGTAGAAGCTATATTTATAATCCCTGTTCCTCACCTCCAGATTGCTAGCAATGCTCCAATCATTATTTACACCTGCTGTTTGCTTGCTGACTCAGCGTAAAAGCTTTAAGCTTTCATCTCAGATGAGCAAATAAATATGTGGGCTGAACAGCAAATGAATAGGCGTGGGTGCCTATTCCTAAACCTCTTTGCTTAGCTTATCCAGCATGTGTGATTAAGCTAGGCAAAGAGTCAGAATACACAACTCCAATCCTCAATACTAACGAGTACCATTGATATATAATCAAAATCACTAATAACAGTTGACCCGTATTACAGCTGACCCCTGTATTACAGTATCTTTGTCTTACATTTTTTGACGATGCTCTCTCTCTCAGTTCAGCATTATTCGTTTGTCGTAAAAGCTTGACCTTGCTTGATTGAAACGATAACTCATTTATTGTGCATTTTAGTGTTTAATATAATATTTACTATAAATTTTATGTTACTAAAGTCAATGCACTTTTTTGTTACTAATTTGTAATAGGTACAGTATGCATATAAAATTTTGATGCATTTTTTATCGGGGGTAGAGATGTGTGCATTAGATATTTACCATGGGTTCTTATTCCCCTCTAACCAACACTTTTGCGTTATGATCCCAACACCAGAAAGAATTAATGCCGTATGACGGGGGTCCACTGTAATTGATTTCCATGTAACTAAAGAACCCAACTTACGCACCATATTTACTAGCTGCTATCAGAACTTGTTCAATAAGTAATGGTTGTGACAGGCAATGGATCAGTTGAAGTACAGTTGCATTTTCTTATGCCTGACAGACTGGCATGCGCTATTCTTTCCTATATTCTTTCCAAAGCCATGCTTGTAAAAAAGGATTGCTTTCAACAGGTTTTGAACTCACAACATTCAGCTCAGTAGGCCAAGAGTTTACTACCTGCACTAATCAACCACTTGGCTACACCAAGGAATAAATTTGCAGTTAGTTATTAACTTATTACATATGATGATCTGTCACAGATCACCAGATTGGCAGGGGCCTGTCTTTACAATAGTGAGAGCGGTGTTGGTCTGCCCAGACTAAGACTTAGTCAGGCCTAAAGCCTGGTTTCCATATTAAATGCTAGCCCCTATCCGTAATCTCGCGCAGCAAAACACTTGCGACGTTAGATGTACTGGTGATCACATAACAATTGCCACTAGCCATGCCCTTTCGAAAGTGGTGACCTTCACCTGTACAGGGCACTTTGGAAAAGTTTTGCCTGTGGCTCTTCGCGAAAGTTGAACAGCGCTGAGCTCTTGCGTTGATCACCTGCAACTACCAGCGGTAGTCGGCATGTAGGTCCACATTTCACCGCTGATAGCCCTGCAGTGTTGTCACTGGTATGTGTATGGGAACCAGGCTTGGGGTTAGAAATAAGAGATCACAGGGTGGGAGGCTTGGACTCATGACATTTAGGTTAGCCGCTCAACACTCTAATAATATGTTCTAATAGCCAATAAGAATGAAGAATGTGTCTGCATGCGTCCATTGACAGCGTAGATCGGTTGATGTGGTCAGTTATGAAGCAAATTTGTAGCCACAAAAATCAGCATAAAACAGATAACATATTATCAACTGAAGTACAGGCAGCTTATAGAAACCAACACATGAAAGTCAGTCACATTAGTTGGCTGAATAACTATAATTTTTACTATAATAAGACCCATGGCTACCTGAAGCCAGCAATGATTGCAAGTTGAAAAAAAGGATCACATCGGACAAGATTCGAACTCTTCACAATGTGTGTCTGTCATGCTTTATATACAGGCTTTTGTCTAGAAACTTTTTTTACAAATATGATGCAACAATACCTATGAATGTGAGTTTCCACAGTTTTGGAAACTTCACGTCTTAAAGAATTTCAAGGTTACGATGGCTATTTGTTTAAAAATTCCTAGGTGTTTATCAATCAGAAAAACAAGTTAGGTCTACATTATATGAAAAATGTCACACAATCAAAATTTATTTAAGGATTTATTTTGATAGCTTGGTCACATGCACAACAAATATTACATTAAATAAGTTTCAATTTAGTTAAAGGATAACTAAAAATTTAAACAAAGTTAAGGTATGTTATTTAAATAAAACATTGCTGTATTGAGGCTGACAGAAAATAGACAAGTCCCTGACAACATTGAACAAATTGACAAAGCGCTACAATAACCAAGTCATTGTACGCAAGTTATTAAAGCGTAATAGGGCAATATGATCGCTCAAACTGAAGTAAAATGCTATTCCTACCACATGCTACCACATGCCATCACATGACAGGCGGTGAGGAATAGTAATATGTCATGGTTTAGTAACAAATAAGGAACTATCCATCTTTGTCAAATTTGAAGTTTGGACTTTGAAGACAAGTTTAAAATTTAAAGACACGTTTGAAATTTGAAGACAAGTTCGAATTGTAAGTACTAAATAATTGAATACTCTTTTATCAGAAATCTTGAAACTATATATCACTATGACATAGTTCTCAATATTGTCCTATAATAGTATTTTATATGTAAACTATAAGCTAACTGTAGAATGCAAACAAATCATTGTACGGTCAAAGTTTAAAATACAAAATTAATTCACAGAATTCTTGTCTCATGGCAAAGGTGTGTAGTGGTTTGGCTGTATTTAACTTTGCTTCCACTAGCTGCATGTTTTTACTGCAGTTTTTTTGTGAAATGCATTTTAAAATGTATGCGTGAATGTCACAGCGTTTTTCATTTATTTTTCGATTTTATTGTCAAAAGCGCTGAGTCATCCAATCTTTCTTATGACCTCTCTTTACCAATTTATCCCATGAAAGCTTTTCCATATTGGGAGTCACCTGCCTCTAGTAGTCGCAACTATGTATAAATTTATGCTGTATTAGCTGCTACAACAAATATTGACAGTTGGATATCAGCTTACCTGTTGAAACCTTTAATAGTTATTTGTAGAGCAAGGAGAGCTTTGCGTTCATTGATTTTTCACTGTGTAGTTAAAAATATGGTGATGCAAAGTATTGGCTTGATTGGCTTCGACTATACATTTCATTTAGTTCGAAAATTTTGAATCTAAGATAACTAAATATCTACAATTGTCTTAAGGTAAGTGTTCAATTTTTTAGCTAAATATTTACAATTTAGTAACTAGAAATGTACTAGAAGTAGAATTCTTTAATTAGGTTATATTTGTTGTCAAGAAGAACCAATATCATATCATGCAAATTTAAAAATTAATCATTGTATTTCTTAATGAAACACAAAAACAAATGTTGTCAAGCTCTAGCATTGAGTATAGTTTTGGAAAATGTTTGTAGATTGTGACAAACTCATAGCCTCATCTTACATGCCCTGTATAGTTACATAAACTTTTTAATTCAAAAACTATTGAAATATTTGTGCCTCGGTGTATGAAGCATACTAAATTCCGTCCATCTAGCTGGGAGCAGTTGTAGTGTAGTGGTTATCACTACTGATTATTGCGCAAGAAGGAAGTGGTTCAAACCCCAGCGCAGGATAGTGCAAAATGTGTCTGTTCCTAAAGCGCTTCATTATAAACCGGCAAAAGTTGCTCTATCTCAGAGCAGTAACAACACACTCATATCTCATACCTTAGTAATTATATAATAATTTGTGTATACTATTCCGTTAAACTGCAGCAATTACTGTTTTAATATTAACTTATATATAAGTTATATATAAGATATATATACATATAATAAGTATAAATCTTATATATTTAATATAATATCTTATATTTTATATATAAGATATACTTATATATAAAATATAACAATATATTTTAACTTTGTACATATATACATATGTACAAAGTTCTCAAATATCTCAAAGTCTGTGTGTATATTGGTCATGTGTGTAGTTTCAGTTATAGCTATTAAAATCTTGGAAAAAGGAATCCGTATCTCAGAAGATTTGATCTCGGATCCTCCGGTTCGCGAGTCTGAAGCCAGTGGGACAGTGGAAAGTCAGTGCTTCAAGTCATTCATATCACCATTCATATGAAATTTGGGTCTCCTTACTTCACTAACATAATATTTTAATTTATTTATATATTAGTATTTATAATTTATATCTAATAATATATTAATTTAATTAGCATTATATATCAAACCCATAGTAGATCCTCCTCCCAATGTATGCAATATGTTGATTGTGACTAATTTGTCTGCCCACTCGGTCTCAAGTTTGAGCAGCAATCACATCTTGCACTTGTGTTGTAATTGCATCAATGCCAACTCAATGCTTGATACAGTGATGGGTTTTCGTGAAAAGGTGCTGTGGATACATGTATAGTAAAACCAAAAAGTTCCTACTGCATGTAGCATTGCAAAATGCATGCTAGCAGCTCTCTCACTGCATCTAGCGTTAGGCAATATTACTACTAACGCAATACTGCAATATGCACTACTATAATAATGCAGTAGGCAATACTGCACTAATACTACTTTAGGAAATAGCTGTACTGCATGTATAATGCATACTGAACAGTAGTAAAAGCTGGAAATGCAATTGCTTTAGTGCACGGCTGTGAAATGTTTACCACTGCACTGCTGCTGCAACTACATAGATATCCAGGCAAGTATTAAATGCAATTGCAATGCATTTAATATCTGGGCATTGGTGAGATCTTATCAATGGTTTTTTATTGTTTTCCAAAGCTAGTTTTTCTTCATAAGCAAGCTCATTCATCTGAAAAAGTTTAAAAAGGGAAAAATGAACAATTCAGAATCCAAAAACAGCCCTACAATGTTATTACTTTGGTAATTTGTCAAAAACACCTGCAACATTTTCTTCATAAACAAATCTCATTTGCTTGACTCTGTTTTATGAAAAAGTTAAAATAGGAAAAAGTGAACAATCAATAATTCCTGCAATTCTCTGCAAATATTGCTAATTTCTTCAAAAGAGTCTGAACCCTTTAAACAAATTACATGATAATCCAGAATTTTAGGCTGTATCCCTGTCCACGAAAAGGAATCTTATGGTGTAATAACTGCAACATCATAGAATATATTGGAATAAAGGCAAACAAAGCATTTGTGAAACAAAACATTTTATAATACTAAAAGATAACGATGTATTTTACATTCATAGTGTACCTGCTCAGCCTGTCAAAAACAGATTATCGCTGGCACATGCCAGGATCATTCCATCAAATGCTTTTATCTCACATGTCATGCTGAATGGCCCGTCTGCAAGCATTTTGCTTTGTGGACAAAAACAGAAATGATAATAGCATCGCCTCTCGGAAAAAACCTTTCAAATACTCCTATAAATATTCTTGTCAAAAATTTCTTTTTAGTTCTAATAAAATAAATATTTTATTAAAGTATATTTATCTTAATTTATATTTATTTCAGAAAAAATAACCTATCAGCAGTTGGCACACTTGGCTTGTTAGCTTCTTTAAAAATTGTTCACTCAAAGTCTTTTGAGTTTAACCTAATATTTAAGAAACAAAAAAATTCAAAATTATTCCACCAATTGGAATATTTATTTTAACAAATTTATTTCAATTGATTAATAACCATTTTAAATGTTTTAATGTTGATTAATGTTTAAAGTTGTAGAAATTAAAATATATAGTTAGATAAAAACATTATTATCATCAGTCAATGCTGATGAGAGCAAATTAGACTATGAGACAGAAAATAATAGAAAATAGGAAATAGTAAAATTAAATTGTGTGTACTGGAAAAAAACTCTTTTTGCATAACTCTGTTCTTTAATGTAAATTGGCAAGGTGTTGATGCCTGGTATCAGGTGCAGTGGTTCTTTGTTGAAGTAGAATAAAATAAAGACTAGGTCATTATGTGCTATTATAGCATTCCTACTTTGTAGGATTTGGCTGCTGCCTGATCTAATTTGTACATATTCTTTAAAGCCAACTCATCAAACGCTATTAAATTAGTGTGAGCGCAGATGCATAAATATCTGCAGGACATATTATATAAAAGAAAAAATGAAAAAGATTTGTCCGACACTGTCACGTCACCCGGCCAGATGGCTGTCTTTGCTGACTTACATCGCTATCATGCTTTACTGCTTGGTTCAGCTTCATCAAAGAACAGCAGCATATAAGGTGGGTACAAAAATATGTTTTATTTGACAAGGAAATGCTCATGATGTAACCATAGGGTTTGGGTAAACTTTCGCAAAGTAAGTTTTATAACTAAAACGCTAAAATTTCTCTGTAATGCGTCAAACTTTAAAAACTTTTTAAAACATTGAGTTTAAAGTTTTATCACTTTACCAATATATTTCTCAGCCTTCCCAATACCATAGCCATCTTTTGCTTAAATGAGAAACTTGCGAATCAGATACAAAAGCAAAGAACCTTCTGTAAAGGCAACAAGTTTTGAACAATTGAATAAAGCTGCAATATTCCAAAGGACAATAAGGCTAAAAAGCTTTCAAAAAAGTTTGAAAATTTAGTTGATTGAATGTAGTGTAACAAAGTTTTAAAATGAGAGCTAATATCCTGATTTAAAGTTGCAGCAAATTTAGATTCGTCTCCTTTGAGTTGCCTAGATTTTATATTTATAATGTACACTTATATCTAAAGTATATATCTTATATCTATATATGTAAATCTCATTCATCAAGTACACATACTGTAGATATTAGAAATATGAAAGCAACTTGAAATGTATAGGCATACATGTACTGTTACCATATAGTATACTAGTACCAGTACTACTAGTACTAGTAGTAGTAGGAGTACTGGTACTAGTAGTACTAGTACTACTAGGTACTAGTACTACTACTAGTACTAGTACTACTAGTACTGGTACTAGCAGTACTAGTACTAGTAGTACTTGTAGTACTAGTACTAGTACTATGCTTGCCCAACTGTTATTACTAGCCTAGTGCTATTGCCATTGCTCACCCTTGTAATATCATTACATTCAACTTTGTGTAGTAGGAGCACATCACTACTTACTATAGAGTGCTAGTGATTCAAAAAGCCTAGTCATCATATTAAACAACATCTTCTATCTCAACCTCTCTTCACGTTATTGAAGATTCGCTCTTCTGTAGTTGGCTTCTGAAAGAGAGTACACAACTCCAACAATAAATGAAGTGTCAAAAAGAAACTCATCGGTCAAGAGTCATTCTCAATCATATCAACTCAATCCTCAACAAAGACAAGAACATTTTGTTTATGTGAAGATTGAGAAAACTGGAAGTTCCACTTTCTCAAATATCTTTTCCTCTTTCGGATTTCGACATGGTCTCAATATGATGATGTCAACAAACAAAGGTGAGCAGATTGTCTAATCAATTTCTTTTAAAAACAAAGAGAAATGTCTCAACCAGAACAACACGAAGACGCATAACTTAGGCTTAATTTTAATTATTTTATTACAACCTGTTAGTCACCATGAAACCTATTGTTGTACCTTGCTCAGTTTCAAGATCATCTTATTGGTTGAGTGGTTACATCGAGCATGATCCTTAAATTTACTTGCCCCTGACAAAACTTGGAGTGAAGAAAAAAAAATTGGAGAAAAGAAAGGAGAGAGAAGAAAGGGAAGAGGGAGAAGAAAAAAGGAAAATAGGGTTTGATGGAGTGGGGCAGTTGGAGAGATATTGATAGATAGGACTCTCCTCCACCCTACTTGGTGTAGAACAGAGAGCAGCCATAGCCTAGTTGCAAACATTAGGTTAGGGTTCCACAGCCAATAAAGGCAGTTGATGGTAATGAGAATGAAATCCAAACTTGGCATGTCTCCAGTTTTAGTAGTTGCTATCCTGCTGGACTTGGACATGTCCAGCATATAGCTATTGTTTGTGTAACAATGAACAAACAATAGCCATCGTTACACAGCAGCTGCTTGTGTAACGACGCTCTTAAAAACACGCACAGCCGCTGCTTGCAGTAAGTTAAGTGGAAATCATATTTGATCTTTGAGGAATTTACTCAGACACGAAGTAAAGGATTTTCAGCAGCAGCAGCTGCCTTTCTGTACTCGCTCATCTCACACCCAAATCAGATAGCTTCTTCTCCTTACCCCTTAAATCCTTCACCTCAATCTACTCAACTAAATGCGCTTCATTGTTCCTAACCCAAAGCTTATCATCGTGGTACACCAAAACCTCTCTCCTGATTGGTCTCGACGGTCATTTTGGAACCATCGAGTTTTTTACGCCATCAAGCCGTTAGCACATGCGCTCATTCACGTAAAAGCCGCCATATTTGTTGAAAATGATTGTTTTTCTCTTATTTAATAGTATTTTTTGCTGTTGTTTTGATTCTATAACAAAAAAATCGCAAACAAAAGCATCGTTTTCAAAAGTTCATTGCAGAAGCCTCGATTTTTTAACGATAAAAGCTGTCTATAAAGATGGCCAACAACGATAGAATGACGTCACAAAAAATGAAGGATTATTGACTCGCGTTTCCTGTTTCTTCAATCTGTTTCTCAAAAGGTGGATGTTAATTTTTGCTATAATAAGAGTCTTGCCCATCTGTCGAAAGCAAATCTAAAGGCGTTACAAAAAAATAATACACAGCATGGGAATTGAACCTAACTATTACACTTCCCAGCCCAGCGCACAACCAACTGCACCATTGGACTACGACTACTACCATGGAATAATTGTAGAGATACTTATTACATAAAATGATCTCTCATGGTGCGCAAAGCTGCCAGATAATAATCCATTCCTCTGTTCACAGCAAAGGTTAGATGTTCGAAAAAGATTACTTCGTATGTAACGGACTTCGCCACCAAACACGCTACCATCTGCATCGATCATTCGACTTCCGTGTTCTAGAATTATTATGTGTAAACTTGTTTTCTATACCTTATTACCACATCTGATGATCTCTTACAGCCTGATCTCTATTAAATATACTATAGTCCTTCCTATGATAAGAGCCATGTCTGTCGAAAGCTGAAGTCCAATGTTAGCAATAACTTTTACATCGTATGAGATTTGAACTCTCGAATTCAAACAGAATACACCAACACTTTAGCACCTGCACCAATCAATCATCTTGTTACATTTTGGAATGCTTGTGCAGTTAGTTATTACACCTGACAATCTTCTATTTCTTCAGTTAAGGTACTAATTATCATATTATAACTACTGAACTAACTTGACTGCCTAGGGACTAGGTAAAATATTATAATAACGAGACAAATTATAAAAATAAGCAATAAAACAGCTAAACATTCTTTAAAAAGTTCAACATTGAAGATTAAATCTTAATTGAATTTCAAATATTTGTATTTAGCTCTCTTCATTACCATTTTTTATGTATGATAAGATCAAAAAATTGACATCCTAAAGATAATTTGATGTCATTTTATATTGATGAATTCAAAATTATTCACATCGGGCATCGCATGTAAGATCTTAATGTTTGTGTGGATAGCCCGAGATCGGATGTTTGAGTCCGCACAACAACGGGAAGTAATGTCCAACCCTGAAGCTTAATTGCTTAACAAAGAACCACATTCAGCTGCTACAACTACTGATATGAAACAGCTGAACCGTAGCACACGCTTTGTCAATACTGGTTGATTAATCATCCCCGCGTTCAGTCGTAGATTCCCACCCACCTTAATGCTTACTCATGTCTGCTTAATATGGTACCTTGTCATGCTTTCTCTTCTGGAACATTCCGTGGGTTGTTTCCCCATAACACATATTTTACAGCTTACAGCATAGTACTTACTATTTCACTGGTTGTGTAGATGGTTAACAAGACCCACACTGCTTCTGTAAATGACCTTGAGTAATGACTCAAAGGTCAAGCCGAGACTTTGGTTATCGCTTCTCGGCCTATTGGCTAAGATCAAAGTGTAGTATCTGTTCTAATCAGTTTAATATCTGATTCGTGGCACATTGTGTCACTACGATATTAATCTGATTTTTGGAACTAGACGAAGCGCAGAAGCTTGCTTCGGCTTTGTCACGGGTTGTCCTGGTATTGCAGTACCTCCAGGTACGGCCCACCTCCCTTTCTGGGGAGAAAACTCAATAAATAAAAATCTTCAATGGTCTCTTTTGAATTCCAGAAATTGGCTGGTTTCTAAATGCTTACAACATCCATTCTTTCGCAATTTTAAACTATTGATTGAAACAGGGTTATCGCTGTAAGATCGGGGTCGTAAGTCGGTCGAAGCGGGTGCTTCTTAATTATTTTCTGTCATGCTGCCCACACCAATTTAAAAGAATTAGAAGAATTCTTATAAATTAACCTACACAGAACTTTAGTGAATTTCATTAGAGAGTGTTGGTATTTTCTTATTATTTGTGATTATTTTCGATGTTTGAGTTGATCTGACTGCCAGGATGTTTCGAAATTAAAATTGCTAAAACTTGAAAGTGTAATTATGATGTCTATAGCTGCAAAGAGATGGACAGAATAGAGTCACCTCGTGCTGCAACTGGAACGCAACATTCCACTATCAACTATTGCGACAACAACAACTAATGAAATCACGTCGCACGTATTTTTCTTCTGAACGTCTGAACTGCATGCAAGTTTTGTCAATTTTAATCTTGAAATATCCTGGCAGCCAGATCACCTCAAACATAAAAAACAGTAGCAAATGCTAAAAAATATCCATACCTTTCGATAAAAGCTACTAAACGTTTGTGTGATTTAATATTTATGATTTTTGAAAAGAATCTTATCAAAAATGCAATTGCATCAAACTAACAGCAGTGCTTTGGAAGCCAACTCAAAAAAACTAAAATATGTTGCGGAACACAGCAATTCTTGAGAATCAAAATTCAAAAGATTTGTATTTGTCTTCCTTGAAAATTGAATTTTGAGTTCTTTCTCAATCTTATGACAATATATATATTTACCAGGTGTTGTGTTATATAAACTACTTTAGAGTTTGAGCTAATACATGTACATGTATATGGTATAGTGCCCAACTCTTTTCTATATATTCATGTATCTAACACTCATTTTTGTTTGACAAATCATTATAGCTACTCTCCAAGATTTTAGTTGCTAAAACCTTTCAGTGTTTTAATTTAATTTCCAGTTTTTTAATTTATGCCCACTAAATGACTCATATTTATGGAGTCTTTAATATCTGCCAAATCAGCCGTATCGGCAGGCTTCTGCTAATAAAACACGCATCTGATGGCTTTATCGTATACAAGAAAACCCCAATTTTAGAAGTGGAGAATCGGTAGTAGAGTCAGTCAAAGGTTGAGATGTGTTACATATACAATTATACGGTTGTACCCTATTTGTTTTATATCATTAATAAAATAACTTGTGCAAGTGTACAGTTGAATAGATGAAGTCAAGCAATGTTGCCTTCAATCTATATCTATAAAATCAAGTGTTTGTATGTCGTTCGTATGTCCTGCTGATAGCGTTTGTTTAAAATATGCATGCTTACAGTCCTGTGCTTCGTGAGAGATCAAGACGTGTAACAATTGTGTGCACATTTATTCTCTAACACGGCAGGTTGACTCCATGGTTTAGTGGTAGGGTGTTTAGCTTTACATCCTTGTGTCCAGATGAATGGGTTCAATACCTGGAAAGTGCAATCTTTTTTCCTAACGCTCTTGATTAGCTTCAGGCAGGCGCGTCCTTTATTACAGTAAAGATTAAAACATTAGCTTAAGTTCCTATAGCTTAATTTAGTCAAATTCATCGTTTAAAAAATTTAGCCAGAGGCAACTACATACCTGTCACTGTTTATAAGCTATTTTAAGTCTTGAGCAAATGTGTAGCATAAAAACTACAAATTTTTTTCGATAATCTATTTAAACTAAGCCTTGAGCTTTCAAATATTTAAATTATGAAATGGCCGGACACTCAGAGATATAAAAAATAGCTGGATTTAAAATTTATAATGGTAAATGTTGTATATGTTGATTAAAAATATTTTTTCTATGCAAAAACATTTTGTATTAGCTGTGCAACGCTGAGCATTCCCTAGTACGAATATGGAAACAAGCACCAGTACTCTTTTACTATAATATTTATTATCAGATTTTTCAATAACAAACTTTTAAGACTTGTTGTCACCTGTCGCTTCAGTACTTCTTAGTGTTGAAGCAAATCATTTTACCACCAACACTCTTAGACTCAGTGTGGGGACAACTATGCAAGTTTAGTTTCACTAAAGTTTGCATTACAGTGCTGCGTCTTTCCCTAATTGTGTTGAACTGTAAGAGTTACAGCAAATACAGCAGAGGCTTTTCTATAACATAAACTTTAATTAACGTAAAGAATTTATGTAAAGTTTTTGTTTCGTATTATGTAAAAAGTTCCATATAACGTAAAACATTAAGTCAGTGCAAATTCTCAAAGTAGATTATAATAATTAGAGTCCCATAGCTAGCCTTAAATGCATTGTTTTCTCTCTTGCTGTATTTGCAAGAGAAAACTCTCACAAGCTAACAGTAGTTGAAGGTAATGACAATTGGAAAATGAAAATTTGTTATGAGGAAACCTCTAAGAAAAGAGTTGTCCTCTCAATGAAAAGAAAAACCTGAAAAGAACTGTATACAGTGCGACAGTAATTATTTTTGCAGTTGAAAAATTAATTTGATTAATTAACGCAAAACCTTTTTTTAAATTAGTTTTTATACTACAATTAACTTCTCATTTTTAATTAAAAAAATTATTTGTACAATCAAGTCAAGACAATTCCTGATGCTGCATATCATATTATTAAATGTCATAATTTTGTGGAACGTTTATTTGTTATGTTATATATAGGCAGTCTGGTGAACACAAGAGAAATGTCTCCTGGGAAAAGTTGGAGAATTGGCCCTGACAGCGAGCATCCAAATCTAATGGAGCAGCATGCTAGATATAGCCATAGGTTCTACCAGAAACACTTTCCAAATAACACTGTTTACATCACGTCTATAAGAGATCCTGTAAAGTGGTTCATCTCCTTCGTTGACTTCATGAAAGCCTACCGGTATGTTTGTTTAGTGTGACAAGTAAATAACCTATTTTACACAGTAAATTGATTTTGGGGTGATAAGTTACTCCTGAATACACATAACATTTACAGTGTTCTAAGGCTCTCGGCTTTCAGGCTTTCAGAGATTTCCATTTGCCATACTTTAGAAAAATTATTAACATTGGAGTCGTTCCCATTTTGGACCGATGTGAGATAACTCTTTATTTCATAAGAACGTTTTCTCAGTGATGGCAAACTTCAAACCTTATTTTATTGTTTGTATTATAGATTGAGCCATTGTGGTGTAATCATAGCCATTAAAAGAATTTAGGCTACGACTACTAAATTTTAGGAAAAAAGGAGCTACATATGTAAAATACTTTTTGCTAGACTCCTTAAAAAAGCACAAATTTCTAGCTGTCTATTATACTAATGCTGAACAAAAATGTCAAAATTCTGCAAGCACGGGACTTTTATGAATGATTTCTTAAGCAAATGTAAACCTTTATATCTAGACAATATTTTCAAATATTGCAAACTTGAAGTGAAAAGATACAACCACATACAGTATTTCTTTTTAATGATAGCAGCAAAATAAAATCATTTGAAATGTTTATGACTAAACATATTAATAGCTATAGGCACAAAAAGCTTACAGGATCTACAACTAGAATGTTCAAAAGATTTTAAGAATGTTGCTATATATTATTGTAAAACATTTATTATTATTATTATTGCTATTACTATTAATGTTGTTATTATTATTACTATCTTTATCATGATTATTGTTATTATTATTGTATTTTTCAACGGTTAATAGTTTTCAGGACCTATTAGCTTTATTCATCTTTGTTGCAAACCAATTAGGTTTCAGTTTTAATACGTTTAGGCTTAGTGAAAACTTACCAACATTTTATTTTAAAAACTTGCATTTAATTTTGTATTTTTCAAAATCAAGAAAAATTTTGCTACATTTTGTGAAACTATCTAAAATACTCTACGAACAGCCCTTCGGTAAAGTTTTTAGTAAGTATTTTATGGCTCAACCTTGTTATACTTTTCTTAAAATAATCTATAAGTTTTTTCATGATTTAATCTTGATTTATTTTGTTAATATCGCTACATCTATGAAGACAGCACTTTTATGGTACTTTTATTAATACCCAGGCTAGCACAGTTCTAACAGAGCAGGATCATTAAACCCCCCCATATGATAGCCGTCGCCTATCTTTGGGGGGCTGTATATCATTGCTTCTATGCAATAATTTTTATTATTAATTCAACATACTCAGGATTTTTATTTTGTTTTTCTCAGTTAGTATTAATTGTATCATTACTGAATCATCTCTTATTGTAATCGTAGCAAAACAGACTCAATTTAGCTATTATTTGCTAACTATTTCACTTTTACATATAATTCTTTTCATAGCCATTTTATTGTTTTTAATTTATTTGACCTGCACGAAGCATTTTTCTCATGATATGAAGTTTAAAAGTTAGAATCACAAATGTTGTTATATGTTAGATACAAATAAATTTTCTGTCCAAAGACTTTCTGATTTTCCGGGCAACGCCGGGTTGTACAGTTAGTATAATGTAAAATCCCTATAGTGTAAATGTTCCAGTAATGAAATATTTACATTGTACAAGTGTCTACTGTATTTTGCTAATGGTGCTACATCTATGAAAACAGCACATCTATGGGATGCTGCAATAATATTAAGAAATTGATTCATAAGATCCTTCTTAAAATACATGTAGATGATTAGCTCTATGAAACATATTGATTAGCTCCATTAAATAAATTGATTATCTCTATGAAATAGGCTGATTAGTTTCATCAAATAAGCTAAATAGTTTCATGAAATGGACTTCTTAGCTCTATTAAATAAACTGATTAACTCTATGAAGTAGGCTGGTTAGTTCTACCAAATAGGCTGAAAAGCTCTATGAAATAGCCTAATTAGCTCTATGAATTATACAAGTTAGCTCTATGAAATTGGCTGATCAGTTTTACATAACAAAACTCTGCATAGTTAGTTGCAACTATTACTATTACTATTGCTATCTACTACAGGGGTGTCAACCCTCGACAGGTGCTTGAAGAAGATGTGCTGTTTTATATGGAAAGAGACCACATAACTGGCATGCAAAGACAAGTGCACAACAACTTTCTCCAATGGCTGGGTGAGTTTATGAAGTAGTAACAAGGTAAGGTATAGTAGTATAGTGATAACATGTACTTTTATAACATTGAATAAAAAGTATTTTAACATACAACAATATATGGCTTGCTGTCTGTCGGAAATCGACAATGACTTGCATCTTAGCGATGCATGCTTGGATCGAACAGTATGGTAGAGAAGAGGTGACCCAGTTATCAGTATCTACTAAAGGTGAAACGAGACATCTTGAGTATCTCGTCTCAATCTCGTCTCGACCTAACAATTGCAAAACTCGAGACATGAAATAGAACTAAAGCGCCCGCGCACGGCTGTTAAAACGTAACTGCAGTCTTCTCGCGGTAACAACAACTCCATATATAAAGTAAGACCTGTTCAATAGATGGTAAAATTATGCATGTACAAAGCAATACGTTTATAATAATTGTTATCAATCAAGCTCAAAATTCTTAAAAATGTATAACTTCGCTATTTTAGAGCAGTTTGTGTCACTTTTGTTTACAAAAAATACATGCATATTGCTATTAAAATGTTGTATTTAAAATGTTTACACTAGAAAAAAATTCAATTTAAAAAGAGGTTTATCAATCTCATATATCAAGTGCGCTCATCCTTGCGTAGTGAAATCATCACCAAATGTTCATTATTTTACTGTCTCGTATCTCAAGTCTAGAATTTTTACGAGACAGTGTCTCAAGTCTCGTCTCGAACTTAAAAAACCTTTCTCGCTCCACCTCTAGTATCTACCACTTCTGGAACTGTCAGATTAACCTTACAGAGATACCTTTGCAACACGTGCAACACGTGGATATTTATGTTGTCAGTGTGGTATACAGGCCTCCAAGTTATGGTCTAGATCCAAAAAACCCAACAATTTAGGGTTGAAAGTTTGCTGAGAGCTTTTTGTCAGATTGACAAAGCAGGACTCAAACCACCAACTCCATGGTTGACAATCAATGAAGCTGCTGCTAGACCACCCTGACACCAATATATAATATCAGTCAGGTTAAACTTGATGACATCGAGTTACACCATGATTTGTTACACCTGTGAATACATTCCATCTCTTTGCATGCATAGTTTATGTATGATAACATATTTTATGAAAGTCTTTTAAATTATATTTGAATAGATCTTATTCTGTTACGCTTAACTGTCTCGCCTTGAATTTTACAATATTTATATTATGTTGTACTTGTGTTGATATCTTATTTAATAATGTGTTATTTTGTGATTATATTATAAAGAGATGAAAATCAAGGCTTAGGATATATGTATCCTAATGTGAAGTGACTGATATGGTTACATCACATGGCTATATTCATCCTTCAATGTCATATAAAGCTTGACATGACTAGGCAGGTGGTCTTTGGTAAGACTAGGTAGCCTGAGATAGTAATAGCCTGAAGCGGCTAAATATAGAATGATATGACCAAATATAGTCTAAACGACAGGTTGTTTTGGAATATAATGGTAATTGGTTATTGAGTACAAGTGAAAGATATTGTTAAGAAGGTAATTGGAAGGATTGGTGTCATAGCAACCGTTATGCTCCATTGCAGGCTTTGATGTCTACAAAAGTTCTATAAGAAAGGAGGTAGATGAATATATACACTTCATAGACAGTCACTTCCTGCTGGTCATGATAACAGAATATTTTGATGAATCCCTAGTTCTACTGAAACGGCTCATGAACTGGTCAATGGCTGGTAGGTTACTGCTAACCTTTCTTCCTGTTGTATTAAATGGTCAATTTTCTTCTAGTGGGTACTAATTGATGAATTTCTTCTGTTGGTATTGCTACGTTTTGCTGGGATTAAAGGGCAATTTCCTTTTTTATTTGATGATAAGAATAAAATTATTGATTTATCTTTCCTTTAGTGAAAAATATGAAATTAATTTTATAATAATTCTTTTAACAACTGATAAAAATATAAACAAAAAATTAAAAAACCCCTAAAACAGACACATTTTTTGACCGCTATTTTTTTAGCAGATGATGAATAAATAACCAGCATGAATATTATTGGTTAAAGACTTGGTAGACAGTACATCTTGGAGCAGGACTCCTTGCCAACCATGCTGCTCAAAAATATCTCAATACTAGCAAATCTGACTCAAGCCATGGACCGTATCTGGACGTACTGCAATACTAGGACAACCCGTGACAAAGCCGAAGCAAGCTTTTGCGCATCGTCTAGTTCCAAAAATCAGATTAATATCGTAGTGACACAATGTGTCACGAATCAGATATTAAACTGATTAGAACAGATACTCCTGTTGTTATATAGATATAAAATTAAAATGTTTTCAAAGATAGGATGAAAAGTTGAAAATGCCAACAGATTGCGAAGAAGGATACAGGCTATAATATCATAGCGTGTCAATTGCAAGCAATAGATATCAACTGGTAGAAATATTTCTCGGTTTCTCCATGCATATTTATTAAGAGATCTTTAACAAGCTAGAAGTCAGTTAACAGATTTATTGCATCCAAAAGGTTTAATATCGCTCCACTGGAAAAAGAGGGCAAAATATAAGTGACATTCACTTCGCCCGAATAAAAGCTAAATTTATCTTTCTAAAAATCTGACAAGCCATTTGAAAAATACACAGCCAGCCTCTGTTTGAACGCCGCTTCCAATTGACCGCCACTGCAGAAGGGTTGATAAATAGAGCACCATGGCATTCAATTAGAGGTTTTACAGTAATTGATGCATCATTGGGAAGTCCCAAAGCCTTTATACATGAAAATTGCTCGCTCTTTGTTTGCTAGAGCTCTCCACAGAGTTGAACTGTCAAATCAGTCAGTTTAAAATTTCATCATTAATAAACACAAGTTTTTCAATCTAAGCAAGACTCGTCTCCTCTCTACATAGATCAATATTTATTTGCGCTATTTAAAATAATAATGGCATATGCATAGCTTGTGATCTTTATTGTGATTACATAAGTGACGGCCGAAATAGATTTTTCTGCCAGTTGCAGATCATTTGCCAAAACTTAATCAATTTTCTAAAAAGAATTCGTTAAATGTTGACTTGCAACAAAATTCACATTACAGTTATTTGATATAAAACGATTCATCATGTCTTACTCTGTTGTGTTAAAGGTGCAAAATATGTGGACAGGTGATTAGAAGCTCTTAAAAGCTCAAAAATGAACAGAAAATCGCAGCCACATGAGACCGCCGTAGTTTGGATTCTCTTTCCAAAACGGCACAAATGTGATGTAGTTGTGAGAGATGGTTTCTTTTTACACTTTCATGCAACCTTATTCGTCGAAATATTCTCACAAATATACTTCACGCATTCAATAAAACTATGTCTATTGTTCTTACGCGTCTGTTTTATCGTCATCGTAATGCTGTCACTTTTAGTAGTGATATCCTATAACTGACCGTAAAAGTTCGTTTAATTCTTTAGCCTTAGTTTGAAGGAGTATATATCATTGTCTGATAATCATGACGAGCCTGTGTGTCACTTGTGATAATTGAAAAGTGCTGCAGAAATTATTTGCGAAGTATTACGTCACATGATCAGATTACGACTTGCCGATTAGACCAAACCAAAACAAAACTGTAAAGTAGAGAGCATCTACATTTGATATGGGGTCTTCCGTAAAACCCGAAGTGTTTGTCATAAACTAGTGCTACGATAAGTTATATATTGAGCTTTTTATTGGCCTTTCAATTCATGTGAGAACATCACGTGACAAGACAATAACCAAATTTCATGGCTACGTCATCGAAATAGAGAGATTCTAATCTACAGTCGCTTTTCGTTTTTAGCTTTTAAGAGCTTTTAATCACATTTGCACATCTTTGGCACCTACAACACAACAGAGTAAGACATGGTGAATCGTTTGATACCAAATAACTGCAATGTGAATTTTATTGCAAGTCAACCTTTAAACAAACCTGGATAGGTGTGAAAAGAACAAACAGAAATCAGCAATGATGTAGTTTATATTCTGCTATAGCATCTAGTATTCCAAATTTGTTGTTCTGTTGTGCATCTGTTAATCCAAATTTTTAGATATATTCTACACTTATGCAAATGAGGCAGTGAAAAAGAGCGGGACGGTGCTAACCAGTGATGAAAAAAGGAAACTATTAGATAAAGACCACAATCTAGGTGACTGGCTGCTTTACCAGCATTTTAACAAATCCTTCTGGGAGAAAATAAGCAAACAGGAAGAATTTCATGAAGAGGTTAGAGTTATCTTTTCTCTGTATCCTTACTAATTAAACTTCAATAATATAAGTAACTAGAGCAATAAACATTAGAATATATTGATTGATTTAAATTATTATATCATTATTTAACTGAAAGTATAGGACATAATGGCGGGTTAACACCAAAACAGAGCCTACTCTACCATGTACTAACAGCATCATTATTCTCTACTCTGACCCAGTAATGGGGCACAGAGGCAGTCAATGAAGGCAGTGAAAGAGCAGTCAGCAAGGAATGGCTGCTAAAACTTAAGATTTACTAAAGGTCAAGGTGAGGCGTAGAAGAGTGCCTACTTTTTCTAGCCACTGCAGCTGCTTGCCAACTTTTCAAAGTTTAAATAAAGATATTCCTGGGAACATTGAATTTTTTGATTGAGCTCATATATATTGATTACATATTATATTATTATTTATAATATATATATCTAATATTATAACTAACTAAAGTGCTAGAATAGGTTAAGGTTACTTATCTTCTTTCCAGACTGGTGTTTTTCTTTGGGGTCATGACCAGGGGTTGTCCTGTTGCTAGTCTCGAACTGTCGGACAGTCGTTTTTGCTTTATATTTGTATTTTTTGTTATTTCTTAAGCTTCATCTTTAAACTATGTGTATTGAAACATCAGACATACAGACGCACAGACAGACAGACACACAGACACACAGACGCACAGACGCACAGTCAGACAGACGCACAGACGCACAGACGCACACGCCCACACGCACATTAACAAGTTTATTCTCGAAATAATACTTGATAAATAATATTTGCTGTAGTAATTATTAATAAGTTTCTGTTAAGTTTATTCTCGATGTCTCCCTTTACTCTACAGCAAACTTACAGCGTTGATCACTTATTGTTGACAGAGTGAGCAGAGATAACTTCAGCAGTCCTCAATGATAGATCATATCACAGCTCAGATATTTTATATTCACAGGAAATTCCACAGCAAGCTAAATACCCTAGGACACTTATGTATTCGCGGCATCTAACTTTCGCGTTTTCGCGGTGTCATCCTATCGTTTTAAAAAAGGATCCTATTATTTAAAAAAGGAAATAGAACAGATCCATCTAATTACCGGCCCATTTCCATTCTTCCTGCTTTATCAAAAATTTTAGAGAAATGTTTGTCTTTGCAAATACGGGATTTTTTAGAAACCAATAACATCTTGTCGCCTAAACAATTTGGTTTTAGAAAAGGTAAAAGCACCACTACAGCAATAAACAGTCTAATGGAATTTTTATATACTAATTTAGATCAAAGTAATATAACTCAGGGCGTAATTTTGGATTTTTCAAAGGCATTCGATACGATTAATCACAAAATTTTAATTGACAAACTTTTTTACTACAATTTTAGTGTAAAGTCTTCCTCTCTTATTCAAAGTTATCTCCAAAATAGATTTCAATTTACCAAAACAGATACTGATTGTTCGCAAATGAGGGCAATTACGATTGGTGTCCCACAAGGATCAATTTTAGGACCCCTCTTATTTTTAATTTTTATAAATGACTTAGTAAATGCTGCACCTGCTTTGGATTGTATTTTATTCGCAGATGACACCAATATATTTTCAACAGATAATTCTAAACTCCAAGAGGAATTAAATATTATTAATGAATGGTGCCTATCAAACAGACTCATTTTAAACAACAGTAAAACATTTCAAGTAGTTTTCAAAAATCCGTCTAAAAACACTCAAAATTATAATCTAAGCCTTTCTTTAAACAATTCTCAACTACAAATCAAAGATTCGACTCAATTTTTAGGTATCACGCTAGACAACAACTTGACTTTTAAAAAACACATCCAAAGTCTCATCAAAAAACTTAATTACATATTACTAATATTTCGTTTCATTCGCCCCTACCTAGACAAATCAACCATGATCAATTTGTACTACAGTTTTTTCTATTCTCTTTTAATTTATGGAATCGAGTTTTGGGGCCACGGCAACAAAACTGATTTAAACAAACTTTTAATCATGCAAAAAAAGGCAATCAGAATAATACTCAATTTTAAACCAAATCAAACAGTTTCCAAAAATTTTAAAATTTTAAAAATAATGCCAATTGAAATTTTATTCCAGTATCGCCTGCTAATGTTTTTAACAAATTCTTTCCCCATGGAAGAGTTGCAAGATCTTATGATAGATCATTGTCAAGATACCCGTTTAAAAAGTAAAAATCAATTAAAGTTGAAAAAGTGTTTGTCTTCTAAGGGACAGAGATCGATATTTTTAGTGCAATGAAATTATATAATAAATTTTTGAGTGATTGTGCGGGCTCTGCTCCGGGTCAGCTGAAGGCGAAGTTGGTAGAGCGCCTGTGGGCGTCCTGGGACTGTCCTTCCTGACTCTGGTGCTCCGGAGTGTGCGCTTATCGCTGATTCTGTTTCTTTTCCTACTGCTTGCTGGGGCTGCCTTGACTCTAGCCTCTGGCTATCTGGCATGTCCTATTGCTACTCTGTGTATTTTTTTACTCATATTGTCATGTTATTATTACGCAATAAAAATCAAATCAAATCAAAATCAAATCGTGAAAGTTTCATGTGCAAAACTAAACTATCATAACAAACGAGCGAAAAAGCGAAACTAAATAGCTTTGTTCATTGATACTGTAGAATGGAATTTTATGACGACATTTATTTTAACGTTTTTAACGACCACTATAGCAACGTTAAAATATACACCAACAAAATAATTTGACTGTCAAAATTTATTACATTATTATTTTGCAATTAATTATGATTATTTTCCCATTAAGAATGATTTATAATGATAGGAATTTGATGTCAATGCACACGCATCAGTAGCGTTATCGTTTGTTGGGGACATCAATCAATGCAGTGAGCACCGTGTGTTGAAAGAAAATAAGACACACTGACACTCACAGTACTACACAAGCAGCATGGCTCTGGAAAGGTTTGGATTCACCACTGACACCTCTTCAATAACTTGTAATTTTTTGAGATTTGTTTTGTTTTAAGTGATGTGACTGACGAGACGTTTTTAAATTAAAATAGGCAAAACTTGACCGCAGTTAAAATGCTCAGAAAAAAGACATATTTTTCTTTTGAGCGTTTTAACAAAGATCAATTTTGCGGATTTTATTTTAAGTTCATTCGGAGGCTTTTACGCTTTTGATGGGACATGGCCAAGCGGGTGTTTGATAAAACTTAATCTTTAGCAAACCTTTATAAAAGTTGTTAACAAAAATATTTTGCCTCTGGTGATGATAATAATGATGCCTAAAAACTACTAAAAGTTGATGTTTGTCTTTATGGCTTGGAATGAAGTGATATTCTACAGCGATAAAAACCGTGTCCATGGCCGTTGGGCAAATAACTTCTCGAATAAATGATGTTGAGGTCGAGTTATCTGAAGCAATTTATCATTGCGTTGGAACTGACCAAACAAAGCCGTTTGAGTTAACCTTGTGTTTGAGATGAAATGTTACATTTTATCTGAGGGCGAGTTATCCGAGTTGGACTGTATTTACCGTAAAAAAATTCCCAAAAAGTTGGGGCGGCTCAGCCGGCCAGCCGCCCCAGTGAAAACGGGCTTGTTGATAGTCCAAGAAACAAATGGCAGCAAGCGATCAAATTGCATTATCGACCTTGCCCACACCATTCTACCTGCGGTTCACAATTACAAACTAGTCGCAAATTGAAATTTTTTTTATCGGTGAACTGAACCTGAGGAATCTAATTACGTTTGTTCCACTGCATTTATTTTCACATCACTATATTTTCGCACTCATCAGAGCTGCGAAATTCAGTTGCTGCAAAATTTTACTCTGTGAGCTACTCACGAAACTAAATACTAGCGAAATTTAAGAGTCCTAGGGTATTCAGTGTTTAGTTGTAATCTACCTTATATCAACGAATGTTCTGGAATATTCTAGGTTGCTGTGTTTAAGAAGTTGCAGGTGAAAGTTCATGACTTTTGCTTCAGCGAAGAGTTGAAGGAAAATAAAGATATAAAGTTAGAGATAGTCACACAGTGGGAGAGGTCATTTGAGATTAGAGGTACGTTTATGGCAATATTTATAGATATTATACAGAACTAGAGGTAAATTAAGGCAATATTTGTGGATATTATAGAGAATTAGCAGTACGCTTGATGGCTGAGAGATCATTTAAGATTGGAGATAAGTTTATGGCAATATTTATAGATATTATAAAGAACTAGAGGCAGTATTTGTAGGGTACGTCTGATGGCTGAGAGGTCATTTGAGACTGGAGGTAAGTTTATGGCAATATTTATAGATATTATAGAAACCTAGAGGTAAGTTAAGGCAATATTTGTTGATATTATAGAGAATTAGAGGTAAGTTTATGGCAATATTTATAGATATTATAAAGAACTAGAGGCAGTATTTGTAGGGTACGCCTGATGGCTGAGAATTATAGAGAATTAGCGGTACATTTATAGAAAATATAGCGTTGAATCTCCTTGGTGTATAGGACACACCCAAGGCACAGTATTTGTAAATTTATCTTGTCAAAGTAAAACGAAATTTATACCCTTAGCAAGTTGCCTTATATTTTGGTGCATTATTTACAATTTTATTAATAAGAAACTGATATATAATAATTACCAAAGGTTATATGACTCTATATAAACATCTCTGTATCGATAGAAGACAGGCCTAAACTGCCTAACCCATTTAGCTGTGAGAGGGCTTAAAAACAAAACTTTAGGTCTGTGGAAAAAACTCAATAGAAAGTATGTACTTTATTAGCTTAAAAATTTATTGAGGGTCTTATAACCTTGTAAGAAACCAAGAGAACATTAAAATTGGAGTTATGTACTCATTAACCATAACCCGAAGTTGACATAATTTGTAGATCAATATTTTTTCATATCCTTTCTCGTAAACTCATTCTATGTAAATCTCATAGCTTGTCTTTCGTTTGTCTTTAGTTTTCTGTTGTGGATACGTCCAGCTATAACAATTCATATCTAGCAATTAAAAATGCCCACTATACTAAAATTGAACTCACCACGATTGCAATTGCAAATATGCAACCACGTGCACCTAACCACAATGCTTAGCCAATCGTATCACGTTTAGCTTGTCTACGGTATCCTTATTGCGATTAAAGCTAAATATGTACATTTTAATATTAATTAACAAGAATTCTGTTGAATAAGAAAGTCTGATGCCTCATTTTTATGTTTGTATCGACTAGATATGTTTTTAATTTCTTTTTAAATTAAAAGCGTATCTAGACGTTTAAATTTAAAATTTTAATTTAAGTTAAGAATTTTTCAAATAGTATTTTAAAAATACTACTTTTAGAATAGTATCATCTATTGAATACAATGAGCTTCTGCTGCAACAGTAAACTTTTTTATACACACACTTCCATGCAGTCATTAATTATTTGTTCTCTAAATTTATTTAAATTGCGCAAAAACACTTTTCTCACGCCATTGAGTTTAAAGTTAGAATGGTCAATATTGTATATGTTAAGTACAAATAAATTTTCTGTGCAAAGCCTTGTTGATTACCCAGGAAATGACGGGCATTCACCTTGTTATAATCTAAAAGTTACAAGAATATAATGAAAATCACATAGATAAACAGAACTTGATAAAAGAGCATGTTGTTATCTATGCTTGCTAAAAATGCTAGTTACTGTTACTACATGGAATGTGTGGTACCCGCCACTGAGTGTGTCATGCAAGAGAAAGCTTTCTGTAATACTCTTTGTTTGTGTCGTCTACCAGATGCATGTACAAAGCACTGCAATGATTTTGTACATAACCACATTACCTCATTTCTACGATGAAAGTGCTTTGTAATTCCTACACATAGAGGGAGGCTAGAGGGTTGCCGTAGGAGGTTTTCTTTCCCATTAACTACCCTTTACGATTTCAGAAAATATATGAGAGTTGCTGTCTTGGTTGGTTTTACGATAAGCAAGTTGGGTAGATTCCATTGATAATAAAAAAGCGCATGAATGGGCGATACATGCAAGAACAATAGCCTGAGATCCTGAAAGCTAATTTAATGTTTTTAGATTATGATAACTAAGAAGTTTACTTTACTACAAACTCTTTTGGTAATTGATTAGATTTATTTACAGGGAGTAATAATAGATAATTACCTAGCCAGCCTCTTCTAGCTGAAATCAGCAGGTAGAGGATAACTCCAAATTTATGATTAAGGGATGAACTAAAAGAATGCTTATTGCCCTTATACGTGGCAGTTACATGTTTTCAGCTCATTTCAACTTATGTGATATAAACAAATTGCATACAACATCTAATAACTATTTTGAAAGTATCATCGCTTGCTGCTTTAAAGGTTGACTTGCAACAGAATTCACATTACAGTTATTTGATATCAAACGACTCACCATGTCTTACTCTGCTGTGTTGTAGGTGCAAAATATGTGGAAATGTGATCACAAGCTCTTAAAAGCTCAAAAACGAACAGTTAATCGCGGCCATCACGAGACCCCGTAGATTAGAATCTTTTTCCAAAACGGCTCAAATGGGACATAGTTGTACAATATGGCTTATGTTTACACTTTCACACAACCTTTCATTCGTCGAAATATTTTCACAAATATAATTCACGGATTCAATAAAACCATGTCTATTGTTCTTACGCATCTATTTCATCGTCATAGTAATGCTGTCACTTTCAGCAGTGATATCTTATAACCTACCGTGAAAATTCGTTTAATTATTTAACCTTAGCTCGGAGGAGTACATATCATTGTCTGATAAACATGATGAGTCTGTTGGTCACCTGTGATAACCAAAAAGTGCTGCAAAAATTATTCGTGAAGTATGGGTCACATGATCAGAATACGACCAGATGATTAGACAATGCCAAAACAAAACTGTAAAGTAGCGAGCATCTGTATTTGATATGGGGTCTTCGGTAAAACCAGAAGTGTTTGTCATAAACTATTGCTACGACACGTTTTATATTGAGCTTTTTATTGGCCTTACAATTTACGTGAGAACATCACGTGACAAAACAATAACCAAATGTAATGACTACGTCAGAGAAATAAACTGATTCCGATCTACGGCGGTTTCGTGAGGGCGGCGATTGACTGTTCGTTTTTGAGTATTTAAGAGCTTGTAATCACATTTCCACATATTTTGCACCTACAACACAGCAGAGTAAGACATGGTGAATCTTTTGATATCAAATAACTGTAATGTGAATTCTGTTGCAAGTCAACCTTTAACAATCTTTCACTTAATATCCGTTGTCTTAGCAGAGAAAGATATTTCAAACACTATTTTTCAAACCATTTATTCGATTTTAGTTGCTAATTGTTGCCTTTTTTTCATTTTTTGTTGTATTCTTGCTGTATGGCATAATTGGAAAACATTTTCATTTTAAATAAACAATTGCCAATAAAGATATATAAATATTTTACCTAACCTGTCCTGTGATGGATAGTTTATAGTTGTTTGGTCGTGCATTTCTCTTGAAGATGAGTTTGCACAAAATATTAGTAAGTTTTATTAATGAGTATCGATGTTTTTCGACCATTTGTGATTGTTTTTGTTGTGCGAGGTGATGACTGCCGGAATGTTTCAAAATTAAAATCGACAAAATTTGATCACGGTTGAAAGACTCAGAAGAAAAATATGTACAAAATCAAATCAGTAGTTGATAGTTGATATCGGATAGAATAGAGACACGTTACTGCGTTACGTGTCTCTATTCTGTCAATATCTTTGCTACTATAGATGTGATAATCGCGCTTTTGGTTCATCTGAGTGTTTTAACAATAATCAAGTTTGGTCAATTTTAATCTTGAAGCATCCTGGCAGTCAGATCAGCTCAAGCATCAAATACTTTCTTAAATGATAGAAAATACCAATACTTTCTGATAAAATCTACTAAAGTCTTGTGTAAGTTCATTTTTTAGAATTCAAGAACTCCTTAGGCGATTTAAGAATAGCTCATTTGCTTGCCTGAGTCCGATTCAATACTGTCACACAGTTTTTAAAGATTCTTGTCAAGCCATTAATTGATTAGTTGTTGAGGCACAAAATTTCCTTGTAGCAAACATAATTGAAAAGCTGGTCTCTTAAATTCCAAGTCAGTTGATGAACACATTGATACATAAATCAAATCAATTAATCAATCTGAATCTATTAATTATTTCAAATTAATTACTCAATTAACCTGATAATAATCAGTTCACTAATTAACTATTATAAGGTTAATCAACTGTTATCAGGTTAATCAACTATTATCAGGTTAATAAACTATTATCAGGTTAATTAACAATTATCAGGTTAATAAATTATTATCAGGTTAATAAACTATTATCAGGTTAATCAACTATTACCAGGTTGATAAACTATTACCAGGTTAATAAACTATTATCAGGTAATTAAACTATATTAACTATAACCCTCTTCTCCATCCAGTTGCTAAACTAGTCACAAGTAAATATATATTAGACAACGTCAACAGTTTCCAGATGTATACAGAAACACTGTACAATGGCTATTTGTAGATACTGACTGCCTTGCGATCAGAGTACGGAATGGAAAAGCTGAAGAATTCTCAAAAGCATTAGACCGATATTGTCCGTTTCGGTATCAAGCAAAACAAGGTCGCAGGAAAGGTCAACGATGGAAGTCCAAACATTAATGACAGCAACTAAGTGCTCATAAACATTGTATTGTCTGGTACTAGACACTGTATGTTGTTACTCAGGTGTTCTAATTGTGCATAGAAAGGGAAATAAAAGGAAATATATTATTTGGATATTATTCAGGTAATAAAATATCTACATTCAGATCTATCAAATCAGCTGTGGTTGGTTTTAACAATGTGTTGAGGTTTGAATCAGCCTAGAAACAAAAGGCATTAGTTATTTGGGAGATTTATTACCTTTAACAGGACAAATTATCAGAATAATCATCTATCATCATCAAGTGAATTGACCAATATCAGGCTAAAGACCTATTACTAATTACTTGCATGTATTATTATGATCAGGATAACTCTCTATTATCCAGATATACCAAAAGAACAAGCTGTGAACCATATTTAATCTATCACGTATTGACTATTAAATGAAATGTTGCATTTATTTTCAACACATACCAACTTCAGAGTTTGGTTATGTTAAAAGTAAGACTTCACTTGGTATTTATTTCAACTTTGCTTAAGTTATAATAATCAGGTTAGACAACTATTAACAAGAATATTAAAAAATTGGCATGATATAGTTATAGAGACCTTAACAACTAAGATAAACGCATTCCTTGTAAATCACAGATTTTTCGATTCTACGATAGCGTGAAGTTTACTGCTAAATTATTCTTCCCTCATAAAACACATTTTATACATTTTTATAAGCAATAAACATTTAATTTGTACATAAATATTTTAGAATTAGGATTTTAGAATTTTGACTCTTAAAAATAATTGAATTTTCATTTAGATTAAAAAAGATAAAAATAAACATTTTTCCATACATTTATTATAGTCATTGACTTTTCATACACTTTCTAAGAATGACCCAAATACACGTAGATCATTGAACTCTATTCTCATTACCAGTTTCAACTACGTAAATCTTTTGTTGACTTCGCTGCCAGAATGCTGCTGGTCTGTTCATACATTTGACCACGTTAAATCTGTTTCTAGATGAATGTGGTAGATCTCACCCCTCACCTTGGTAGGCCATATACATTGTATAACGGTAGACCTCACATTACAATAGCACCCTTCTTTTTCAAAAAACTCATTGAAGGATAGATCTTAGATTTAACAGTGGTTTTTAACATTGTTGGATATATATCTATATATATATGTATATATATATATGTATATATATATATGTATATATATATATATATGTATATATATATATATATACATGTTTATATATATATATATATATATATATATATATATATATATATATATATATATATATATATATATATATATATATATATATATATATATAGCAATGTTATGAACCACTGTATATATATATAATTCTACCAGTTTTTTTATGCATTTTCACAGAACACTTCTCTATTGAAAAGTACAAATGATTGTTTTCACATTCAAGACATAAGTATATATTTTACAGGTGCACAAACGAAACTGGGTATTAAGATCACTATGTTCAAAGAACAAAACCGATACAATATATGGACTCACAACAAATTACATATCTTCTCATAAAGACACGACCTTGCAAATCAGTGTGACCTTTGCTGTTGCCTTTGAGAAACCACCACCGAATCCCTGAGACTGACTCATTGAGCCCCTAGGGTTGATCAAATTCAGGTCAGAAACCACAGGCTTAAACCAATACCATTTTGATCAATAGATTAAAATTTTTAATCAATAGATTAAAATTGTGAAGGAATGACAGTTGTAAGCATTTAGAAACCAGCCAATTTCTGGAATTCAAAAGAGACCATTGAAGATTTTTATTTATTGAGTTTTCTCCCCAGAAAGGGAGGTGGGCCGTACCTGGAGGTACTGCAATACCAGGACAACCCGTGACAAAGCCGAAGCAAGCTTCTGCGCTTCGTCTAGTTCCAAAAATCAGATTAATATCGTAGTGACACAATGTGCCACGAATCAGATATTAAACTGATTAGAACAGATACTACACTTTGATCTTAGCCAATAGGCCGAGAAGCGATAACCAGAGTTTCGGCTTGACCTTCGAGTCATTACTCAAGGTCATTTATAGAAGCAGTGTGGGTCTTGTCAACCGTCTACATAACCAGTGATATAGTAAGTACTATGCTGTAAGCTGTAAGATATGTGTTATAGGGAAACAACCCACGGAGTGTTCTAGAAGAGAAAGCATGACAAGGTACCATATTAAGCAGATATGAGTAAGCATTAAGGTGGGTGGAAATCTACGACTGAGCGCGCGGATGATTAATCAACTAGTATTAACAAAGCGTGTGCTACGGTTCAGCTGTTTCATATCAGTAGTTGTAGCAGCTGAATGTGTTTCTTTGTTAAGCAATCAAGCTTCAGGGTTGGACAATACTTCCCGTTGTTGTGCGGACTCAAACATCCGATCTCGGGCTATCCACACAAACATTAAGATCTTACATGCGATACCCCATGGGAGTAATTTTGAATTAATCAATATAAAATGACAACAAACTATCTTTAGGATGTCAAGTTTCTGATCTTATCATACATAAAAAAGGATGATGAAGAGAGCTAAATAAAAATATTTGAAATTCAATTAAGATTTAAACTTCAATGTTGAACTTTTTAAAAAGTGTTCAGCTGTTTTATTGCTTATTTTTATAATTTGTCTCGTTATTATAATATTTTAACTAGTCGCTAGGCAGTCAAGTTAGTTTACTAGTTAAAATATGATAATTAGTACCTTAACTGAAGAAATAGGAGATTGTCAGGTGTAATAACTAACTTCACAAGTATTCCAAAATGTAACAAGGTGATTGATTGGTGCAGGTGCTAAAGTGGTGGTGTATTCTGTTTGAACTTATGCTCGACTTCATAGACGGGTAATAATCTGCGACTGAGTGTCGCGCATATTCTCAATTAACTGTAATAAATACTGTTAGGTAAAGAATGAGTAAACAAACATTTGTAATCAATAACTAAAGACAAAAAACTTCCATGGTCGAGTGATTCAGGCCTCTCCAAGTAGTCAGGCATGGATGCGGCAAGCAAAATGATTTCCATATTACGATAAGCAATTAGCTATTTTACAAGCAGTTTACAATGCAATGAGCAATTGGCAATACGATGAGGAATTAGCAATGCAATGAGCAATTGGCAATACGATGAGCAATTAGCAATGCAATGAACAATTAGCAATACAATGAGCAATTAGCAATGCAATGAGCAATTAGCAATACAATGAGCAATTAGCAATGCATTGAGCAATTAGCAATGCAATGAGCAATTAGCAATACAACGAGTAATGCTAGCTTCTTGCATGTATTTCATTCACTGAAAAGATTTTTGCTTCACTATTGTGCTGGCAAGAGAGAGAAGGAGAGAGCGAAGGATGAGAGAGCGAAGGATGGGAGGGAGAGGGAGGGAGAGAGAGGGAGAGAGGGAGAGAGAGAAAGTGAGAGAGAGAAAGTGAGAGAGAGAAAGTGAGAGAGAGAAAGTGAGAGAGAGAGAAAGTAAGAGAGTGAGAAAGTGAGAGAGAGAGTGAGAGAGAAAGAGAGAGAGAGTGAGAGAAAGAAAGAGAAAAAAGCTAATTTAGCATTAATACTGCCATATATGGTAAAAGCAATGCGTATAGTAAGATTGGCTTAGCCTTGTGGTTACATGTGCTTGTTGGTAGATTTGTGGTTTGGATGTCAAGAGTTCAAATCCTATAACTGAACAGACTATAAAAGCAAAAGGAGTGAGAAGAAACTGCATCCAGAAAAGGAATCCTAGTGAGAGCACGAAGTGAACCCTAGAGAACAAGAATGTAAAGAAATACACTGGGAAGAAACAACAGTGTTAACCTTTAACCTTTGATCAACAGTTTAACCTCTGCACAGCTGGGTTCACATATACTGCATATAATTTACATTTTTGCATTTACGAGTGAAACTGTTCAAGTATTTATTGTTCAAAAACTGATTTCAGCATTTCACTCGATTGCATTGAATTGTACTTGAGGTACTAATAGAAGAAAATTTATGAACTTTTGTTAATATTTTAAAACTTCAGATTTATGAAGCACTGTGTGCAGTAAAATGTGCTCTTTCAACAGTTGTGCATTTAATTGACAAAAGCCAATGCAAGCTCTACAAATAAGCCTTTTTATTGCAACCCTGCCATAAAAAACTAATTAGAAAACCACAAAAATTCAACTCTTACAACCTTTATATTTGCATAACAGTCTGATCAAGTAATTTGATGAAAAGACATTGAAAAGATAGTTTGTCTTTTCATGCTTATAGAGCTTGAACAATAAAAGCCATACTGATCAACCAGTCACATTGCTTGTAACAGTTACAGTTGTGCATGAGAGCTATTACTCATTCGGTGTAAAACAACTTTTATGCAGAGCCCACTTGCAAGTGGCTAGTCAGCGCTGACTTCCACAGCAATAAGCTAAAATATTAAAATAACGGCTATGTAAGATATTCAAGTTTAATACACAATAACATAGAAAAGTGTTTAATATCAACATCCAGTTAGTATTCACTCACATATCTTGTGTTGAGTATACACATGTAGAGTATCAACTGATGTTCTAAACTATCTGCCAAGTAATTACCAAAACAACCATATTAATGATGGTTCAAATAGAGTTTCAAATATAGCTTCAGATCCATTTTTGTAAATGTTTCAAATAATTTAAAAATAGGTTAGGTTAGTTAGAAAGTGTCCTATTTTTCCTTCTAAATGTTGCGTTAACACAGAAGTATCTGATACTGATGAGACCGTGTATGTATTACTTATATACAATATGCGCAACTGCTGAAGTGATTTTTGCGGAAGTCTGTGCGAGTCTTTTTCTTTTGAGCGTCTTAACTAAGACCAAGTTTTGTCAATTTTAGCCTTGAAACACCCTGGCAGTCGGGTCACCTCAAATACCAAAAACAATCGCAAATGATAAAAAAATACTGATACTTTCTGATAGCATCTATTAAAATTTCGTGCAGGTTCATCTCTACCTGGCTGACTGTATTTTAAACACACTTCACTAACTAAATTTGGCAGAGTATTTACACCCAATTAGATATAGTTAGGCTTCAGAATAATAAAAAATTCCACTTACATCACCAATTTGGATACTCTTTTAAACAGATGTGTTGGCAACCAGCCGCACCATATCTCCAGAGTAGCAGTAAAGATTTTAGAGCAGCTGTTAGCATTAAGATTAGGTGTTTTAGCACCTAACCAATCCACAATCAAAGAATGAATCAATAAAGTTATTGCATTTTAGACACAATTAAATCCAAATGGCACACTATTTGCTAAGTAACAAATGACTCTGAATACAAAAAGTTGACAACATTCACTTACTTTCAAGGTGATGAGCTGTAGGTACAGAATTTATGAGTAAACTAGTGTTATAATTTTTAGACTTACCCTGTTGGGTCCAGAGACAAATCCTTGCATTTGGTTGTTGTCTCCCATAAGAGTCGTGTGCAAGAGTATAAGAGACCCAGTAATTTTCACTATTTTCACCTACTTGAGCTGTAGGACTCTATGAGCCGAATATAATCAACTCAAATAAAATAAAGTGATATATCAGTTCAATCTTAAAATGTACACTTTTTTGTAACGTTATTGTACTGTTTGTGAGTTGAAATTTATTCCTTGTACCTATGTAATACTCGGTAATAAAAAAGGTTGGTGGTAATTATGACACGGAATTCCCAGCATTGTCACCACAGAACAAAGCTTTTTAGATGGAATGGTGGCCGCGAGGAGAGCTGAGATGGGAGAGGGGATCTAATGAAGTTACTATCAGTCAGTAGCCGTGTTTATAGACTGCTAGTGTGCGTAATAGAGTTATCTGAATTTTTGGCCATTTATTCAAATCTGAGCAGTCAATCATAATGCACTCGCTTAATACATGTTCGTTGTGGTATAATATTATACTAGCAAATTTTTATGTTAACCATTTATTACCATACTGCTTTAAGATTTGCATGTTACTATATAAATACTCAAAAAATTATTAATATTCGTATTGCGTGTTTATCGGCTCACCATCGAGTCTGTTTATCGGCTCACCATCGAGTCTGTTTATCGGCTCACCCACGAGTCTGTTTGTCGGCTCGCCCTCGAGTCGGTTTATCGGCTCACCCACGAGTCTGTTTATCGGCTCGCTCTCGAGTTTGTTTATCGGCTCACCCACGAGTCTGTTTATCGGCTCACCCATGAGTCGGTTTATCGGCTCGCCCTCGAGTCTGTTTATCGGCTCGCCCTCGAGTCTGTTTATCGTCTCACCCACGAGTCTGTTTATCGGCTCGCCCTCGAATCTGTTTATTGGTTCACCCACAAGCCTGTTCATCGACTCATCGAGTTTGCGTGAACTCGTTCTTGAACTGGGAGTCGTTTATCCTTGTCTAGTACAATTTACTTCAACTCTCGCTCGATGAGATCTGCTCTGTATTAATAAAGTATTAGCGATAGTTAATAAGGGGTTAATCTTTGTTTCAAGTCAATGTGTTAAATTATTCAATATTTTCTCAAGTGTTTGACATTTTCTCTTCCTTAACAATATAGACTCAATTATTTTTGACAGCTTAAGCGCGCAATTCTCTAAATAGCATTTAGTAGAAAACAACTTCACATTTAATAATGCTTAACATCATACCAGACAATTTATTGTTTTTAGAGACTAGTACATAATAAAAACAGAAAGAAAGATTTTGACAATTAAATAGATACTAAGTTTTTTAGTTTTAAATTTCAACTAGTTATATATATTTCAGAAATTCTAGGTTATTGTAAACGGTCTTGTACTTTTGTACATGACTGTATATCAAAAGGATTTTCATCAGCTGCTGAGCTTAAAGGCCGGAAGCTCTCCAATGTGACAACCACTCTACTCTTAAAAGCAAGTTGTGGTGTGGGGATAAATGTATAGCATACTTGTAGATAATAACCTTACAACCAGTCACACACCACAGCAATACATTCAATCTATCAATTTTTTCTCTTAGCAACACATAAACAGTGCTGTTGAGGTATACTTAAATAAAAACAATCGAATACAGAGTACCATCACAATGGAAGTCTTCCAATAGACTTACAACAAATTTTGGCATTTAATAGCTTCAAAAATGTTAAGAGCCACTTATCAAGCCTAGAATAATCAAGACAGAACTATTATTGGAATTACGACAAAATATTTCAATTTACAAGCCAAAATATGCCAACTTCTGTGGGCCCAGTGCATCGACTAGATGCAGTGCTACTACGCATGTGGGTTTCATAATACCTTGATATGTAGGGATTACGCTTTCATTTATTTTTTTCATTCAATATTGTAAATATATTTTAATTTTTGCTTTATGTAATATTTCTACTAATTGATGAAATAAAACATACGCATACCACACTAGACACAAATCACGCACACACACACCTTTTACCAGTACAAGACCAACCAATATATTTACTTTTTCTAGCCCACGGAAGTTATTTGAATTAGTTCACGGAGCTTATGCTGGTCAATAGATGTTTAAAGCTAGAATGCACTTTGTTAGGATTTAGAGCATTCAAATTTTTAAAACTGTTTTCCTATTATAAAATATCTGGATGAAAACATAAAAACTTTAACATCATAATTATAAAAAAGGACATCACTAAATAACTTATCATTGAAACTATTTCAATGATCATTTTAAGGGAGTTACCTTCTTCCGCTTATCATCTTGATAACTTTACAAGCAGCTCATTCATTGAACATGCAATGTATTCAGTAAAGTAATGCTATCACACAATGTGACTTAATGATCAAATAACAACCTACAAATTAAACCCCGGCTAGATTATGATGGCAAAGTGTCAATGCCATTCATACCAATCAATGAATAATCTAATTTCCCCAAGAGCAGAGTGAACCAATTGCCATCATTTATAGACGATCGCTTTACATCATATTTTTATTCATCTGTCTTTACAAATGGTAGAAATAAATAAACAACATTCCGAGATCAATGGCAATGATATTGACCACCACATAATTTACAAGCAGTTTTCCCACAGGAACCATACAAGAAATATGCATTTAAAGCTTAGCGCCAAAATGGGTTGGCTTTGAAAAGAGCATCCTTAAAAAGTAAATGGAATGTTGCCAGTAACTGACACTCTGGTTAATCCTTTTTGTTTTTTTCTAGATAGTCCTTAGCCTTCTCCCACATTCTCTGCGGGTCAGTCACCTTTGGCACCTGTATATCAGAAAGGGAATGAACATACTTTTAAGCTTTCAGATTCATTTACACAACTATACATGCGATAAACAGAAGAACAGCATGCCTGTAGCAGGATTTTCCGGAGTGCATTATCTTGGAATTTCCAAAGTGTATTACCTTGGAATTTCCAAAGTGTTTTACCTTGGGTTTTCCAAGGTGTATAACCTTGGATTTTCAAAAGTACATTAGCTTGGATTTCTGTACCTGTAGAGCCATTATATAGCTGGCCAAGAGAAGTTAAATTGGCTTCATGCCGTTTTACTGAAGCAAAAAATGTAGCGAAAAGTACTTCAAAACCAGATAGATTAACTAGAGTTGACGTTTTTATTTCCAAAAATAAAGCTCTTGAAAAGTAATGTTGGTAAGTTTTAAGACTAGCTACACTCAACTACATAGTGTCAACAAATAAATTGGCAATGAGAATGAAGGTGAAGGTTACGACATCCTTGTAACTAGCTTACAATTTGTTAGACATTACGAGAATTCATAATTCACACATTTCATTCGTTTTCATGAAACGTGCACATTCTTGTTCGAAGAGACGAAGACTATGAATGAAGATGAACAAAATGGAATTATAATTCTGTATAATAGAATTATATTTTTTGATCAATCAAAGATCCACAAGCTTCAACTCCGAAGACAAACAACAACATGTTGGTTAATGCTGGTAATGACAGCAACAAAAACACAAACAAAGTAGCCTATTTTATTGGCTTTAGCAACAGTTTTATGTATTTGAGGCCGATGATGTGTTCAGCTAATAAATAACAAACTTACGTTATAATTTTGGTCAAGGTAGACGCCTGCGTAGGCCCCGATGAGTGCACATACCTGAAGAAATTTAACTTTGTCAATTAAAACAGAAAAAGGTGGACACTCCAAGTTTTATCTACACATGCCTAGCTCTAAACTACGCTGCACAATTGTCTGGGAATTAAATAAAACAATAATACACTGTAGTAAACAGGTATTAATAGTAAAAAGTAGAAATAGATAAGGAATATGCCCACAACCCTACAACCCAACATGTACTAACTTTGGGAAGGATAAATATTGACATTTTCACAATGACATTGCCGAGGTTACTCTAAAGGTGAAAACACACTAGGCGATATTTAGAGCGATATCGGGCTGCGTGGCGCTAATCTGCATTAGAACTCACTCAGCGTGCTCATGCAAAGCGATAATGCTAGACTTTCTCTACACAACTTTATCGCTAGCGAGATGCATTTCGATTGGTTGGTTGTTACTAGAATGCAATTTTATGGCGGGTAATCATTTCTTATCAATGTTCACCAACGTACAGCAGCGACAATTTGCTATTTTGTTAATATTGAAACATCTTCAGAACGAGCACTGAATTGTTCATAAATTTAATAATAGCACTCCCAGTCATGTGCACCATAACAAACAAAAATTACAAAAAATCCGAGTTCAAAACCAACATTTGGAGTCAATCGTTGCGCAGGTTGACCATCTTGAGAACGGTAAATATTTAATATATCAGATATAACAAACCACTACAAAATAAAATGTATAAAAATCGAAAAAATATTACAGTTAAAAATACAATTATCATTTTTTCTTATGTATTCTTGTAGTGTAGGCAGTGTCCAATCCGTGAAAGTGAGACAGGTTTAATGACAAATGCGGAAGTTGCTTACGTTGTCGCCTAGACGGCGCCATATTGACTCACCTAAATTTATTAATAACTCAGATGGAACTAATGATACGGAATTTTATTGGCAGCTTGTAAGCGTGCCCATTATATCGTTTGCTAGTGAATCGCTCAAGTGTGTTTAGTGCACAAGGGTCATGGTAAAATTAGCTCTATATTTTGCATATGACTCGCTTCAAATTCAGGTCGATCTCATTTGTAATGTAGAGCTGAAGAAACAAATTTTAATTACCACAATGCAACGTTATTTGAAAAGAAAACAAGCAAAAGTGATGTTAAACCTTTATAATAATAATAGCTTTATTATTAAAAAGGTTAATCATTTGTTTACAATAGCTCTCATAGCATGCTTATAATTTGATAGTGGTTCAATTCCATTGATATTTTTTAGTATTTCTAATTTTGATAATTTGGAAAAAACTAAGAGAGTGCCAACTTAGTGAGCACAACTGAGCATGCCTTGCAAGGTCTCAGGCAGATGGGAGACAGAATAAGAGGCATTGAAAGACGCTAGTACTAGTATCAGTCTTGCAACTGAGAAGCTTACTGGGGTGTTAGACACAAGTAAAATCTTGAGTTCTTAATATTTTTGCTATAACGCTTGTAATATGATTTGAATCTTTTTCAATCTGAGACCGTGTTTATTGAAGGAATTGTCCTTGGTACATGTGACGGCACAGTCTTGAGTTTCTAATCAGAATGGTGTTCAAGAGGCTGATTCTCATGAAGCAGACAGAGTTTTGAATCACAATAGTGTTAATGCCCTGGCAAAAAGCGTGGAGTACATTAGTGCGAAACTTGGACAAAATTGGTGAAAAAATTAAAATCGCGTTGTGTTTTGTGTGCAGACTAACAGACAGACAGAATGACAAAGAGTGATTTGTTATTAATATAGATATAACATTGTAAGTAAGTCAGAGTCGTCACTATACTGGCCAACAATCTCTCAGGCTAATTATATAATTATAAATGCTGACAAATACAGCCCAACCTTGTTTTCAAGCGTCTCAGATCTAATCAGAGGGCAAACTAAAAATCTACAAAACATTAGCAAAGATTTTCAAAGTTTATTTAAATTGTTCACACATCATGAAAATAAATGTTGTGTTAAACAAAATGGTATTCATGTAGATACAAGAATCACCATCAATATGATGAGCAAAGCGTCAATTTTATGTACTTCTCAACCTTAATACAATTTTGGTAACGAGCATGGAAAATAGCACCCCATATACAAAAAACTCTAAGGTGTTCCTTAGTATCTACCAAACTTATGCTATTCATAAGACAACACAACTCACCAGGTTAGTAAATAATGACATGGTGCAAACCTAGTTCTCTCCTCTTTAATACTAGGATCTGTTGGCCACATCCAACTTTAAATGTTAATGAAACATTGTCAAGTCCTAGAAAAATACACCTATAATGCAAGTACACAAGCAGTGTGCTGTCAATTTAAAGATGAAAATATGTCAGTACCGGCAAGTTCTTCACATGAGCATAAAAGCTGAAATTAATGATTCATGGAGTACTTTCTACAACACTCGTGAAACAAACATTTCGTGAAATAATTTACGTGCTTCAACCGTGGAATAACATAAAAGGCAAACTGCAATGAATTAAATTCACCTATTGCAAGAATTTTGACATCTTCCAAAGTTATAGGTCATGGTAATGATAACTAAACCCTCTAGCCCTCAGAACATCATTGATTAACAGTGTAGACAGTAAATCCACATCAATGTATGACTATATACACTAGGACGTTATTTGGGAAAGATATATATATGAGCAATCTTTATTGTGGTAATCAATAGTCATATTTTACAATATGTTTTCCACAAGGTACCACGGCAAGTAAACTAACTAAAAAGCGGTGTACAACAAAAAAAAAATAAAAAGGATCGCAAAGAAACTATAGTCTAACTAAAAAACTAGTGAATAGTCTAACTAATATAATAATATTAGAACTGAATGCATAAAATATGTAGAACACAAGCTTGAGGATTGATATGATATTGATATGAGTATGAGTACAAAAAGTGGACAAATAATAGCTCAGTGAAAATAGTATACAAATATATGACAAGTTTTCTAGTCATGAAAACAAAGTGTAATATGAAATGGTTAAAATAGGTAAGGCTATATGATGAATGGTATTATTGGTCAGAGGAAAGTAGGTGTAGTTTGAGTTTTGTTTTAAAAGATTGCAGAGGAAGAGTTCTTAAATGAGTGCAGAGATTATTTAATGAATTTAGCAGGTTACTGTTGAGTTTGTTGTGGTTTATGGCACTAAGTAATTTGAATCTGTTTCTGGTTTTGTGACTATGGTTTACGGTTTGAAATACTATTATTAGTTGATTTTCATTTTGCTACCTATTAAAATTTTAATAAAACTTTTAACGAACTATACTGGCTTCACATATTATTTCGAAATATATCTAGTGAGCAGGAATAGCTCTCCAGTTGCACCGTTGCTTTAGCCTTAATGGCACTGTGTCAGCAATGATATACAGCCCCCCAGGGGGGCTGTATATCATTGGTGTCAGGTAAAGCTCGGATTCACTATTGATATTGGATGTGTTTGACTCATAACTACAGCTAGTTGCAAACAAAGATGTAAAAACTGTAAATAATTTGTAGCAATCAGTTGGCCATAATTTTAGCGGTACTCAATACAAAATAAAAACAAAAGGTATAAATACTTTAGCACTACTTCATTTTGCAAACAATACCAGAGCAAGGTTGAGTCAAAGTGAAGGTCAGTATAAGGTCGGACTACAGGCGCATGCGTATTGAAGGATCGCAAACCGGAAACGCATGTAAATCCTGTCAAATCGTGTACGCGCTTTATCCTTTTTTATTATTTATAGTAACAAAATGGGAAGAAAATTAGACACAGAAAAACCTAAACGTGGTCCTGGGAGAAAAGCAAAAAGGCAACAAGATCCAGTAGTTCCAAAAGCTTTGATTGAACCTACCAACTCTTCTAAAAAGCTTTCTTCTCATCAGAAGAAGAGAAAAAAGCTAGCCCTCCAAAAAGATGCAGAAAAACAACAACTGCTACAAGCAAAAAAGGATAAAGCATTAGCGAAGAAAAATGCAACACTTTTAAAGAGTAAGCTCAATGGCCCAAAGAGAAGCATGCGAACGGTTTCTAAAAAGGTTTTAAACCAAAGTCTCAGTGGTAAGTTAATGCTAATTTAATTTATAGATAGCCTATAAGCTCCTCGCCGTGCTACTTCAAATTAGCGCTGAGCTATTAGCAATGTAGCAGACCTAAAGGTTGGTACGCATTGATTGACGCATAAATACGTTATTATTTATCTATGTGAAGTTTTCTCAATACAAGTACCTGTTGAGGAATTTTTTCTAGTGTAGAAATTGGGCTTAAGTGCCTCCATTTTTGCTATAAAGATTGCCAAAGCATAAATCAAAGTTGTTAAAAAGCATTTGAGTGTTAACAAAAACTCGCTCAAAGAGGATATTTTTGACAGTATAAATCCTATAAAGAAATATCTCATCCATGTAATGCCCACGGGCGTAATGGATCATCCTGTATATATGTATCTGATAGGCAGTGACTGTTACCCAAAGACCAAGAGTAATAGTAGACCAATCAGAGAATTACAATGGATTTTATTAATAGCAAATTTGTATTTCAACTAAATTAATTTTGCTTCTTTTAGGAATGATCTACCAATTTCTCAAAGAATTTTCTGGATCATTCATTTTAAAGCTGTTTCGAGTTTTCAGTACAAAACTTGTCGTTATTCAAATTTTTAACTTACCGTCAAACCTCGACATACAAACTTAGAATGTTTTGATTATATTTGCTTCATATATTGTAGCAAGTATTCCTGTAAGAATACGTTAAATTTGTCATTTGGCTGCCAACAGGCCTGTATTCCCTAGTTGCAAGTTGGGGTGGCAAATGTTAGGCGACTAGTTATGAACACTTGGGGGTTTGGGGGGCGGTGTAAGCCCCTCAACGGGGTTCGAGGCAGCACCCTGAAGCTCTGGACCTTTTAAGCATCAACATCCCTCAAAGTATGCATAAATGCAATCAATTTTATGCATCAAAATCTACATAAATATATTGTTAATGGTTCATGGTAGGCAAAAATTTTTCTTTATTCAACGAACGATATAAAACTCATGACACTACAGATTTCTGTAAGGGACATTGACAGAACAAGAGCTATTACTTCTTTATTGCATTAGCTCTTGTTCTGTCAATGTGTCCATCACAGAAATCATTCACAACTGATTCTGTATCTAGTTCAACATCTTTATATATATACCTATGTGTAATATTAGAAGATCATTCAGATGAGCCTGCCCCATAGTGCTCCTCATTGATGTTTTGATTCTACGTTGATTAAGTTTTATATGATAAGGAAAATGCAAGTTTGAGGGTTTTCTTCACACCCCCACTATAAGCAATAAAGTTCAGTTTCCTAGTCTCAACAGAGTCTCACAAGATCAATCAGTCGGCGAGATCACACGGAGACAATATAGAACGCTAGTTGCTAGTAAATTAGTTGTTGAAGATTCCAAGTGAATGAGCTTGGACTGCAATTCTTTGTAGGCCGCTAAAAATCACTAAAAAGTTGGGGGCCCAGCCGCCCCAGGAAATATGGGCCCGGCTGTCAAAAACTTATAAAACAGGTTTCTTGTAATTACAAATAACATTAAATTAAATAGCCTTTGAATTGAAATATTAAAGCTAATGCATTAGGCAAACTGCGAAAAGCTAAAAGCTAGGTTAAAAAATTAGATTGTTTGTAAAACTTTACGAAGTATTAATCAATAAGAGGTGTCACATATTGTTTACTATGGAATTATGGAATAACGATAATAATACATTAATAATACATTAATAATAATTAATACAGATGATAAAGAGATGCACAGTGTGTAAGCCGAGGCGGGGCAGAGATAAGCGGTGGACTCGCGGCAACCATAGCAAAGATTCAAAAATTTGTAACGAGTGATTACACGAGTTTGAAAGGAACTCTGGAAATTAACATCATTCCAACTCGTTCTATTCTTGAGGGGTTTTTAAATAGAAGAAGATTATGCATGTACACATTTTTACAAGTGTGAGAGATGATAACTTTTGTGGACCCAATAGTATTGTCCTCGATCATCGACTATTATGCTATAAGCCTCAAGAAGTATTCCAAAACAAAAATTTTAGTGCTTCACTTTCTGATTTAATCACGAAATTAATGCCGAATCAGTGAATCCGTAGAGGGTCATTGCAGCTGAGTAACCTTGTGCTATAGTTGAGTGTGACACTATTTCATGTCTTTGTTCATTTGACAAGTATTTTGTAATTTTTGAGGTGTTACTTATCCTGAATAATGGCTTCAGAATTAAAGAAGGTTTGATGCACTAAACTCTGTCAGTTATTAGTCAAATCGTTTAGTAAGCACTATCTGACTTGACCTTGGTTTTACAATAAAAGTTAGTATATTTTAGCAACTAACCAATGCACAATCAAATACTGACTTATTAAAATGACTGCCTTCTAGACACAATTAAATCCAAATGGCACACCATTCGCTAAATAACAATGGCCTTTGATTGCAAAAAGTTGACAACATTCACTTACCTTTAAGGTGATGAGCTGTAGGTACAGAATTTATGAGTAAACCAGTGTTATAATTTTTCTTGACTTACCCTTATGAGTCCAGAGACAAAACATTGCATCTGATCGTTGTTTCCTATTAAAGTCATGTGCAAAAGTATCAAACGCCCGATCGTTTTCGTTATTTCCACCTACTTGAACTATATGTCACAATAAGCCCAATATAAGCAGCTTAAATAAAATACAGTAGTATATCATTATAATCTTAAAATTTACACTTTTCTGTCATGTTATTGTATTGTTTGCGAGTTAAAACTTATTCCTCCTAATTACATAATATTGATAAAATACTTTGGTAAAGTAACTTTGCATGTTGCAAAGTGCTTGGTAGCCGACCCTCAGCCAACTGGAAGACCTATCGAGGCTGTGTCGTCGGGGCTCGGCTCAGTCCTGGCGTCGGTCACTCTAGCATATTCTCTCTCTCTCTTTCAGCCGTGAACCCAGTGATCGGCACCACAATATATTTTGAAATTACTATGATATTGCTGAAAAAAACAGATCCTCAAATTTTGCCTGTACTATGGATTTTTTACACCAACTGGAGAGAAAAAGCGTTAATGGTCTCTTTTATGATCTCCAACCTATAGCAATCGGTACCTAATAGCTCTAGCACATTTAAAAGCATAGAATTTTTAATTTTGGAAAACTGCTACAGAATTATGACATAATAAATGACCTTTGCACAAATATTTTAAAATTTTTTTTCCAGATAATTAAAGATTGGGTGCAATGGATAATAACTTTTTTCCGGGTATTCAAAGAATGGACTTGAAAAGTTGAAAGGGTTAAATAAATTTGTAACACATCTTTTATTGTTGTTTTATGGAAATACCCATTATTTTACCCATAGTTGGGCTGTAACACCAAGAACTTAGTAGCTCTGTTGCACTCAGTGGTAGTAGCAGAGCATTAGTACGCATTAGTATTAGGTCATATCTACATTGTATTCACAGGAATGTATTAAAGCAAACTGCCATACAGGCTTTTGGTCAATTCCTAGTTTAGTTTTACTTACAGCCACTCGTTCTATTATGTCGATACAATTTCCTATCAGCATGTAACCCCTTGTTTAAAAGTCCATGTTTGTTGTATTGATGCAGAAAGTAGCAATTTATACAAAATTTAATTGAGCTTTATGCTATACAATGCTTTATTTAGACTTGGATGTAATTTATTTCTACTGGTCCGTTTTATTATCGTTGCTCATTTTTTACTTAGAACTAAGGTCAATCATAGGGTAAACATTGAAGCAGTTCAGCAAAGACATGCAGTTTAGTCTAGGCTGGTTCATGAAGGTGTTGATTCGGTAACCCATAGATATTTCTTCAAACAAAGCGCTTAGCAATTTTGGTGGGTGTCGTCATTCATTTTAAGCATTTTCGGTTATGTCTTTATTAGCGCTCTATTTTAGTCCCAATCTTTTGGTGACACGCATGTATTCTTTCCATCACTATAGATAGCCAATCTAGTGATGACGATGAGATGGATGAGGATGAAATGGAGGAGGATGCAATGGAGGAAGATTTCAGCGACGACGATTTACCTGATGACGACTTCAACGATGAAAACAGCGAGTGGCTGACCCCAAAAGGCACATCAAAACGGAAGGATCCAGTGATGGCCAATATAAAAGGCAAGGCATTGTATTAGCTGAAACTATGTTATCAATATTTAAAAAACCAGCCTCCTCATCTGCTTATAGCATTGTATTTATTTATGAACTGCTTGATGGTTGAATGAAGTGCAGTAAAACCTTTATATCACTATGTTACCATGGTCTATGGTTTAAAATTCCTTTTCTATTTTTAACCCTTTGAACCCTGGTCGTTCTTGTCAATACTTGTCAGTAACCCTGGGCAATTTGCCCAACATCCAAAGTTTTTAAACTTTTATTAAATATATCTAAATGTGCGCATGATACAATGATGTTTGGTAAAACACTAGTAAAAAAGTCAGGCAACCCACAGCAAATCTCATCAAACAGAAAAAAAGTACTTCACCGTTATTCGGACTAAAAATGTAAAAGTTCGTACAATTTTACAAACTCGTAAAAAAATTACGGTAGTATCATATCCATCGAGCGCATGTTCATCATCATTTCATGACTCAGAATATACAGGAAAATTGTAATTAGTATCATAAAATTTTTGCATCACAATCATTTATGACGTACAAACGGATGAGTCTTAGCGATTTTTTTGCTATAGCGTTCAAATAAATTTTGCTGTTATAACGAAGAAAGTAAACAATAATATTTGAAACTGTTACAAATGGAAGTGAAATTTCAGGTCTAATATCCTGTGCAAGAATTAATTTGATTGGTTTATGCTGTTACTTGAAAACCGCTTTTGTAAGCAAAGCCATGTGAATGCCGAAATTCCGGCTATTTGGGATCCTGACACACCCTATGCAATGCCTGAATACTGGCCGTTAGTGTTCAAAGGGTTAACAAAGCGCAGCATTAATCCACAACATGTGAATGTTCATTTAAACACTTATCACACTCTAACTGAACGTGCACACAATTCCAAATCTGCTTCATGGAAACATAGTGTCTCTGGCTACATAAGCAAAGAACCATCTCTATTAGTAATATAAAATTTGGGCAAATATATCTTCCGCATAGCTCGCCTTGCAAAGTTGCGGTCTTCGAAATTTCTTGAAAATCATATAAAGAAAATCTCCTTTAAGTGTGTGAGTGGTCTCTCAAATATTGAGTACTGTTTAACTTAATGCTAGCAGAGGCTAGGAGTGTTTTTATGAGCAATGGTACACAAACATCGCCTCTGTGAGCTTAGCTGGACATGTCCGAGTACAATGACAAGGGAACCTAGATAACAGGAGACATGCCCAGTTGTAGAGAGCTATTTAAGATTGGATTCATTCCTATCACCACCATTTGCCTGGAAATTCAACGGGCTCTGGTTGTTTGTGCGTCAGTCGTTTTAGACTACTCTGCCAATGTGGAGGCCAAAGATGAATATTAAAAATAAATTAAAAAACATAAAAACGGGTTATAAAATAGGTTGTAGTAAGGTTCATGTATTCCAAGTTAGGTGAATTATGTTGGGTACCTCTATTACTATCTCTATTTATAATTGGTTTTTGATTTCTCTCTTGTGCTATATTTGTAATCATTTAGTTAGAAGTTTTTGTAGACTTTGATTATCGAATAAGTTAAATGTGTTTATAGAACATTTGACCCAGTGTATGAGGGTTTTAACACACAAAGAAATCTCACCGAATTTGTGATCTCACACCATCACCCAGCTTCAAACTCACGCATGCTCATTCACTCACCTTAGATATATCAGGGTATAGCAGAGCGACTGAGGCTCGGCAACAGTAACTAGTGTGAATTTTAAACAACTCAATATGCAATGCTCAACCATCATAGATAACAATTGAAATTTAATTATAAATAATACTATTAGGGAGTAACAATTGTAATTAACTAATTGTATAATTTAATAATTGTAATTAACATTATTATTACTGTTACAAAGGGATTACTGTATGTTTTTTGCTTATTGTAAAAAGGGCATATCTCAATCATGCTTTTATATATGGATTATAGCCAATCATTGTATGCAACAAAAGAATAGTCTAATTCAACTAATTAAAACGTTTGACAAAAAACGCTCTGGTAAATTGTTATGCAAAAAAGTTAATCTTTATCTCTCAAGAAAAGAGCGCACTTTCTATGGCATTGGATGTGTCAGTGAGAAATGCAGTGTTTCCTCGCTACTTCTTGCTTTATCGGTTTAGCGGTTTCAGCGCTTCTCGGGGTAAAAATATTCACTGAAAATTAACAAAATTGTATGAAAAAATATAGAAAATACATAACTCTCTCATACTCCCACACAATAAGGTGCCTTCGTGAACATTATTGGGCTAGCAACTGTTGCAGTTCGCTAATTGTCTGTTACGTTCTGTAAAATGCGAAATTCTAACACGCTTGGGACACGGATTTAAATGCCTATGATTTTCAAAACTGTCTTTTGTACTTGAGCTAAAAGAAAAAGGCTTATGATTAATGAAGAAGTGACTTAAAAAATTAGTATTTTGCGTAGTTTTCCTTATTATCATCAAAAAGAGAGGGATTACATTATCATTTTTCCTAGCTACTGCTTTGAAGTAGTAACAACTTCAGAGAGAGCAATTGACAACAATAGTAGGCTACATACATGAGAGCATGCTATAGTTTTGTACTGATGACTTGCTGTTACTGAACTGTTCAATACTGATAGAAACCTCGGTCTAGATATCGGTGTAGTTGCTTAAACAACTCCTATAATACACTCACTGCAGTACTTTTTAAGATTTTGCTTTCCCACTCTCAGTTTTCCCCTTTTAAACAAGTTTTATAGGGTTTCTTAAAATACCTCAAATATATTTACCATGTTTTGATATTAATAGTGTTCGCATAATTTAGCTATTATATTTTTATGTATATTTTTTGCCAATTGTCAAAAATCCTATTATTCTCCAAGCATCGCGAAACCTACTCACATTGTATTACATAGAGAAGGAGTTTTTACCGGGAATTCTGTGCAATCTTAACATTGAATAGGTTCATTTATCAACTAATCAGGACCAAAGTAATAAAATATCATAGTATATAGTGCTTCAAGATGTCTTTAAAATTACTATGTAAGTGCACAAAATGGTCAAACTTACATGTATTACCAACACCAAAATAACTTGATCTGTTATGAGTTTTTTTTTGTGCATCCGGTTTTCTCTAGCTATTTGGCTTATATTTAACAAAAAAATTAACTTTTTATATATATATTATTTTTATGCTGTTGTCCAAGGCATCATTCAGCTACACCTCTGCTCGTTATTATACCAGAAATTTATGAAATTCTTTGACCAATATTAACGATCTATGTCTTGACAATTTCATGAGCTCACTGAGGTTCTTGCAGTCATCGGCGTTTTTAGTTTATTTGTTTGTATTAAAAAATTTGCCAAATTTTTGACCTGGTTTTGATGGACGTGTGTAGTTCAAATCCTTGTTAATAATTGCTGTGATTGTTGATTTTCTGCAGATTCTGATGAGTCAGAGGAAGACGACGTGGTAAGTTGCCTTTCCGTTCTTGCTAATAAGACAGTAGTAGTGTCTTATTTTATAAAGCTTTACATGAGACAAGAATATTCATAAATATATTGTACATATATCATAAATTGTTATAGAATGTTTATTTAGGTTGTCTTCATGTTTCATTGCTAAACCAAGTAAATCAATTTTCTTGATACAAAAAAGTTGAAACAATTTTTTTTTGCTTTCTAATGTGTGGTTCCCATATCGGTTACGAGACCCTGGTGGTAAGCTCGCACAGCAAAACATTTGCAGCGCTAGGCTTGGTGGCTTATGTTAACATAAAACGACTATGTACGCATATATCGATTATCGCATAAAAATGGCCACTTGCCATGCCATTTCGAAAGGGCTGACTTTCTGTACAGCACATTTCGGGAAGGTTATGCCTGCGGCTCTTTGCGAAAGTTGAACAACGCTGAACTAATTGCGTTGACCGGCAGTACTCGGCGCATAGGTTCCCATTTCACCGCTACTAGCCCCGCCATTCTGCCACCGGTGCCTGCGGCGTATATGGGAATCACGCTTAAGTTAGCAGTTCTTGCAATTGATCTTCGAGTATATAATGCTTGAAGAAGTTATTCCGAGCTTAGTCTTTTAATAATAGAGCTCATTGTATGATCTTGGAACTTACACAGAGTGATGAGGAGGGTTTATTACCTGTCGAGAAGGAAGCGAAGAAGTTGAGAAAAGAAGACAAAGCCGAGCAGAAGCTGGCACAAGAAGAACTTGAGATGAATATTCAACAGACAGAGGTTAGACTAACACTCATTGTGTGTTGATTTTCAGCCATGTGTCTAGCCAAGTTTTAGTAGCATACATTGAGCTCTCTCTTAACACTCCTTCACGGTTTTTCACTTTTTCGGTCACTGCTGATATCTATCAGCAGTGACCCAAAAAGTTAAAAACTTTTGGTTTGTCTAAAAGCGAAAGCCTGAAATTAAAATACAGTTATCCCTTATTTTTGTGGTTTACCAGATTTGCTCTGATGTAGTCAAACATTTAGAGGATTTTAGCCAATATGAGACATGATCTCTAGGCTTGAGAAGAAAAAGCCCGGTTAGTTTCATTGGATCTTACTGACTAATTCATGGAATCCTATTGGTTAGTTTCATTGGAATATATTGGCTTGCTTCATTGGATACAATTGGTTGATTTCATGAATTACTATTGGTGCTTTCATATTCTGTTGGCATTCTATTCGCTAGTTTGATGATATATTTTTTGTTGTTGTTATGAGATAATTTCGATTGGTTGCAATTCTGTTGGCTAATTTCATTGGGTAGTAGAAACAGGACGATTTGCAGTGAATTTGTGAGTGTAATAACAGTAACGCAGTTTTGATGATTTATAAATACAGACTTACAAGCTGCCAAGTGGACAGGACATCTCCAAGGACAGCCGGTTGGCACCAGACTTGGAGCTTCTCAAACAACGAATCAAAGACATCATACAGGTGAAGGTCATAACAAAGAACAGTGATTGATTTTGTAAACCATTGAGTAATATGATGAAACATTCATTTGTCATTTGTTTGCTCTTCAAGTTCCATAGAAGGTGCCAGGCATTTAGCTAGTGTATTACTATTCATAGTACCGTGGCTGTCCAGTGCGCCTTGAGAAATAATCAGCTGTAATAACTATGTGCACAATTATTTTGAAATGCGGCAAGATGGCCAACTAGCGCAAATGGTAGCACGCCTGGCTGCCAAGAAAACAGGTCAGATTTCAAATCCTGTCTGATGCAATCTTTTTTGCCAAATATTCACCTGTGGCTTTTGACAGACAGACAGGCGCTCTTATTAAAGTAAAGACTAGATGAATGCCCGGCGTTGCGCGGGTAATAAAAAAGTTTTTGCACAGAAAAGTTATTTTTGTTTGGCCGAGTTTCTTTACCCAATGAATTTGAGTAATTTAATCTAGTCTAAATTTTTACCATGATAAGAGACGTGTACATCTCTCTGATGCCAGTGTTAGGAAAAAGATTGTCATGATCTTTCATGCAGTTGTTATCTTTAAACAAAACATGCTAACTGAAGCATGATATTTTAACCAATCGACATGGAAAATCAGCGGGTGTAATAATCATGGTGTGTACAATTATTCTACACTACAGTGTACCCTCGAGATACGATTACCCTGATATACGGTTATTTCACCTTACGAAGTCAAACATCGTGAGATCTTCACCTCGATATATGAATTTTATTTCACTATACGATTGTGAGAAAAGTTTCGCCCAAGTTAAAGTTTGGCGGTCGGTGTGATCATAACGCGCGTCGAAATAAAAAAGACACTAAAATATAGTGTGCCGAAAACATTTTCAGAATGTTTAGAAGAGACACGATGATCGACTTCTCTCATGTCAGAATTCCGCGTGGAAAATTTTGTGTAAAATACACAAGCAAGAGCAAATGTTCATTTGTAGCGTTACAATATCTTTTACTATAAAATTTTAGTCAGCATACGTATATAACTACAAGTATCTACATTTAATTCGTTAGCTATGGATTCTGAGACTGATACAAAACGAAGGAAAAATGATTTCTATGTCAACAAAGTTGGATGTCGTAAATAAGAAGGCACCCGTATTATTAACATTGTCAAGGAATATGATCGCAACCAATCAGCATTTGCAATTATTACGAGGGCGATTCGATAAGTAAAGATAATTTCCTTATAAGTTAAAATATTATTGTGATACATGCATAATTTTTTGGAGTTATATTCTTTTAGGTGTTGTCTTCACACTAATCGTTTTCAATAACTTTGAGGTTATAAATTTTTTTGGAGACTATTTCAAAATGGCTGCCCTTCTTGAAATTTGCTCACATGTTGAACAGAGAGCTGTAATAAGATTTTTGTCAAGTGAAGGAGTCAGACCAAGTGAGATTTATAGGAGAATGAAAGCTCAATATGGTGAGAGTTGTTTAAACCAAAACAGAGTTTTCAAATGGGCTAGCAGTTTTAAGGAAGGAAGGACCCCTATTGAGGATGAATCAAGGTCAGGCAGGTCAAAAGAGGCAGCCACACCATCCAATTTGGAGGCTGTGGACAAGCTTGTCAGAGCAGACAGGAGGATAAAGGTTGAGGAAATTGCTGAATCATTGAGCATCTCCATTGGAACAGTGCATTCCATTCTTCATGAAGATCTTGGGTACTCAAAGGCGTGAGTGAACACACTCACTACTGTGAGCGAATGGTTACGAAAGCAATCTGCAGAATTTTATGCAGATGGGATCAAGAAACTGGTACCAAGATGGCAGAAATGTATTGACTTGTCTGGCAATTATGTTGAAAAATAAAAAAAAATAAAGTATCTAACTCAACTACAACTTGACTTATTGTAAAATTATCTTTACTTATCGAACCGCCCTCGTATTAAAACAAGAACTCCATTAAAGCAAGCACAAGAAGGAGCTTATAACTGAAGATTTGAAGTAGTTGAAAGGCCATGCACGCGATCAGCATTCAAAAGGAGCAACCAATTAGTACGGGCGAAGAAGTAGAAGATACAGAAAACCCCCACATTGGCAGAAATATTTTCAAGTGTTTAATTTACTGATGTGGAATGGTACATTAAAACAATACATGTGTAATATATATTATTTATCTCTTGTGTGGCATGTTTTTCATATTTTATTCATTTTATTTGTTTCCTTTTGATTTTATGTTTTATTTTCTTTTTTAACCATGTCTTTGCAGATGGGCGTGTTATCTCCTACGTGAATACAATTCATCGTATGTATGTAACTCATATAACCAGCTACTCAACATAGTTGATGCATTCACATTACTTTCTGAAACTGGTTAAAGCCTTGTCCTCTAGTGTATAAATATGTATAATCTTTGTACGTATGGTTACATTGATTCTTGTGTACATTTCATACAAGAAAAACTACTGTAGCACCTTCTCTCGATCCTTCTACAAGCGTTAGCTAGCTAGCAGTTTTCTGCATTGCACCAGCATTTTTTTCTTTTAAACCAGAAGAAAAATTGGACAGGACTAGACAACTCTTTTGCCTGCTGAAAATTCCATTTCATTACGTATTAAATTAATCTTCAAGTGTACAGCAACATACATTTTAATACGTTTTTGCCTCTGCTTTATTCGCTACATGTACCAGCTAAAGTCATGTTACTCCAAAGGTATGTACATCCTGTATAGTAGTAAATAAAATTTAATTTTTCTTTTCGGTAGCTATTACATAGTCAGGTGTGTGAAAGGCCGCTTTCGATAACTGCATCGCTCGGCTTTTCTTATTGAATTCTGGTTGAAAAAGGTTTCAATCAGACACGCTAAATTTTATAATGAAAGTGAAGACAGAAACTTATGAAGGATAAAATTTCGTGATAAAAAGCTGAAATTCAGTAAAATAGTTCAAAATACATACTAAAACATAAGTTAACATACTATCTTGTTACTAATTTTCAATATGTACAGCATTTTTATAAGATTGTGGACGATTTTTACCTGTTTTTTTCCATTGTATAATTACAATGGTTTCTATACCCCGACATACGATTTTTTCGTCATACAATGCCAGCCTTGGAACGGATCAACATCGTATCTCGAGGGTGCACTGTATAGCCAGTTGGATGCATAGTGTAATGGATTGCTCGCTTGTCTGCAAAACTGGAGGATCAGAGTTTAATTCCAGTGCGAAGCAGGTTTTTCGTTCCTATAACCTTTTTGCCATAACTAGACACACAAACTACAGGCAGATGACAAACAGAGAGTTATATACTAGTATACTTGCCAATCCTGTTCACTGTGAGAGATCATCATGAGTAATCAGTATATGGAAAATTATGTCATGAAGTGGTGGGGCACCTGAGTAGTGTGGTGATAGTTAATTTCCGTGTGAATCTAAAACCCTGGGTTTGATTCACGTGCGATGTAATCGTTTTCCTAGCATGGCTTCGGACAGACACTGTATTTATAATAGTAAAGATTGAATGATGCAACGTTTGGTTAAAACTGGAAAATAAACCTGATTTGGATTGTTGTCCAAGGTTTATCTGTTGGAAAATCTTTGTAAATTTGATTTGCATTTTTTGTGTTAGAAGTGTAATTAGAGAGTGACTGTTGTCACTCCCTCTCAGAAAGCTTTCATTCATATCTAGTCATATCCCTATCAGTCTCATGTGCCGTGAAAGATATGCAGGTGTACCAATAAAGCTTTCATCATGCTCTCTCATACAATCATGATCTTCAAGCGTGTTAGCTGAAACATGCTATTTTAACTAATCAATTAAGAACAGAGTTTGGAGTTATGTACAACTATTCTGAAACACTCTAAAGTTAGACGGTTGGTTCGTGTGGTGGAGTGCCGGATTACCAAGCTGAATGTGATGAGTTCGAATCTAGCACAAAGCAAACTTTTTACCAACCTCTAACCGTGGATTCGGGAAGATTATCAGTTTCTTTTTTTATGATGATGACGTCTCGTGAATTCCTAATACAGATTACACAAGTCGGTGTATCTCAGAAGCTATTGTTGTCAGATGCTTGACCAAATCACGAAGGGTTATCGTTTTCATTTGAATATTGCTAAAAAAATCTTCAAACTACATACTTAATGTTCTAATAGCAGAAGTTATGACAATGAAGTGTTTGCTGCTGTGGTTACATTTGCCACTGTCAGTAACCATGGTGACATGATGCTTTTTACTGTCTGTAACTATAGCAACGCTTTTTACTATCAGAAACTATGGCATTACATTTCATCTACTCTCAGCAGTGACAACTCTTATTATTTTCACTGTTCCTATCAGTCGTCGCAGTCAGTAACCGCGGTAACAATTAATAGGTGCTGGGAGACTTTAGCAGCAGGAGAGACCCAGACACGTCGAGGCATCAGTACATAAGTCAGCTCAACACGGATCTTTGCTCCTATTACGGTTACAATGAATTCCTTATGGAGAAACTCCTTCATCTCTTCCCTCATGACATCATTGAGTTTTTAGAGGCCAACGAGGTTGACAGACCGGTGAGTTGTCTTTCCTTTCATTTTTCATAGCGGCTAGCATGCATTTTGAATAAGCATCTAGGTTTATTTTAGAATTGTCTTTTCTTTTAGTTTTTTTTTCTATTGCTCAATGAGTTCATGTAAAGTTGGCTTATCGTATGTTTAAAGTCAACTTGCATAAGTTTTTAGTGGATTTTATCACAAGGTATCCATATTTTTCTATCGTTTGCAATTGTTTTTAATGATTGCGGTGATCTTATTGCCAGGATGTTTCAAGATTAAAATTGACAAAGCCTGATCGTGGCTAAAAGGCTCAGATCAAGCAAATGTGTGATTATGATTTCGATAGTTGCAAAGAGACTGACAGAATAAATAGAGACGGGGTGTAACACTTCAACTTGAACACAATAGCTGATAGCAGTGAGTTACATCATTTTGCACATCTTTTTTTTTTCTCTTGAGCATTTTAACCGCGATGAAGTTTTGTCAATTTTAATCTTGAAACATCCCGGCTGTCAGATCACCTTAAACATTAAAAAAAATCCCAAATGATAGAAAAATACCGATACTTTCTGATAAAGCTTCGTGCAGGTTCATCTTATATTCAAAGACTTAACTTTCAACAACATTTGCTTCATAGAAGTCCTGCATTCAGTAAATATTAACCAGTAGGCTCTACTTGACACAGCTTGTCTGTGTGACTGAATAGAAATGTTTCTAAAATGGTAGTTTTACAGGAGAGCACTGTATTAATCTATAGATATAGCAGATAAAATTAAGGTTTGTCGCGGATCGGCAATATAGCGTTCGAGGATATGTTCGCTGCTGTAATCTGGGAGGTGCTTGGAGTTGTCATATATACTAGCATTTTAGTTCAAATTATACCTTAGCCCAAGGAATGACAGTATTATTTATATGTTGCTCCAACTGGTGGCATGTGACCCCTCCCAGCTCCGTTTCTGTTTAGCATAGCAGTAAGTTCCAGCTTTAATGGTATTAGCCTGTTATTGATGCTCAATGTTTACACTTACTTTTCAGATAGAGAAGTATTTCTTTAAACCGAAGTGCCTCGTGTTATACTCACTAGTAAAATGGTAGTCGGGTGCGCCGTGAAAGATCGTCAGGTGTAATATAACCATTTGCACATTTATTCAAAAATTTGGTAATGCGCTCGATTGGTACAGGCGTTAGAGTGTGGGTATATAATGCTGTATGTCATGGGTTCAAATCCTAGACAATGCAATATTTTTTCTCAATGTTCAACCGCTGCGTTGGGCTGATGGCCATGGCTCTTATTATAGTAAAGATGACAATAAGAGTGACTGCCAGTCTCTCTCTTTTCTGGAGTTGTTCCGGAAAGGTCGTTTTGATGTTTTCTTTTTATTAGTCCTTGTGAGCCTGCTGTTTGTTTAAAAGGGTGGGTAACTCCTAGTGCTTCCATTCTCCCTCTGGTGACACATATTCCAGTCTTGAGTCTGGTGCTTAGTAAGGAAACAGATAGCCTAGTGCTTTCACTCTCCATCATTTGTCACCTTTTTAAGGATTTGTTTTCTCATTGTTAAAAAGGAATAATAACTCTTGGTGGTTTCATTCTCTGTCAGGTGACGATACGTACCAACACGTTGAAGACAAGGCGGCGAGACTTGGCGCAAGCACTCATTAACAGAGGAATGAATCTGGATCCAATAGGGAAATGGAGCAAAGTGGGTCTCGTTGTCTATGACACACAAGTACCTATAGGTAAGAATATCTGCCTCTGAGCATGTCTGAGGGTGCTTTACACACCTAGACAGCTGTTTCTCATAATTTGTCTGAAACTCTTCAACTATCCAAAGGCTATAGATTCTTTGTTACTTGGTAAGTGATATAGTGTTGTTGAAAAGATCAAATTTAAATGTTGTGAGCAGACTACGACAAGCTATGAGATGTCAATAAAACAAAATGAAGCCATTATTTCATCAAACAAACCTGTCAAATGGGCTCTCAGTGGACTAGGGCAACTTAAAGGACGGGTGACACAAGAATGTTACTAACGTTATACATTCCTCATTCTTGCATTTGTTAAAACCAATTATAGATTTGCCTCCCATGGTCTGCTCTTTTACACTGAACTGGTTAAGCGCTTATGACTATGCATTTTTATTTCTGATTAAATCAGAAATATGCAATACTGTGCACCCTCAGGATACGACTTTGATCCATTCCAGGGTTGGCATTGTATGGTGAAAAAAGTCGAATGCATGTGTATAGAAATTATGGTACATATATAATGCAAACATCCCCTGATAAAAATTGTCAACGTTTTATATATATATGTGCTGTTCATATTAAAAATTAGTAACAAGATAGTATGTTAACCTCAGTAACTATAGTAAACTACAGTAACTTTATTGTATTTAGTGTATTTATTGGTTATGATTTGCATTAAAATGTAATGCTGCAATGTGCTGTGTAGTGCGTACCATAGAGAGTTCTTACCTTCAAGACAGACGTACATATAACATAAACTTTGAACTCACTCCAAATAAGTTAAGCTTACTAAACAAGCTTGAAGCTAAGTTTTAGTGTGTGTTTTTAACTATTTTACTGAATTTTAACTTTTTATGACTAAAATTTTATCACCCATTAGTTTCTGGCTTTGTTTTTAATATAATTTAATTAATATAATTAATAATAATTTTAGCCGGGCTCATTAAAACCTTTTTTAACCTAATTCAGCAAGAAAGTCCGAACGATGCTGCTTTTTGTAATGAAATAGATTTTTGTTAACAGATTAAGAGTTGTCTGACCACTGAATGCCTCTTTTTTAAGGGATCGCAACTCCAATTTTGGAACTGATTTTAGAGATAAAATATTGCCATTTTACACATGAGAGTTGATGAACTGAGAAAAATCAGTCATCGTGTCTTTTTCAGGCATTGTAAAAATATTTTCGGCGATTAGTATTGCAGTCTTTGTTATTTTGATGTACGTATAAGCACACCGACTGCCAAATTTGAACTCCCGGTGAAAATTTTGTTGAATTCGTATGGTGAAATAAGATTCGTATGGTGAGGTGAACAAATCATGATGTTCCACTTTGTAAGGTGAAAAAATTGTATACTATGGTAATTGTATCCTGAGGGTGCACTGTATTGTTACACTTTCGAGGCCTTTTCCATTGACAGGTTTATTCAGAAGCCAGATTTAGATGTCCTGCATTTTGTGTTATGTAATGGTCATACGCTATAAACTTTTACAGCTGCCTCCCGCTAGTTCATATAAGCTGATATAGCAGAAGAATTTAACAGTTTTCATCTTTTAAAACAATTCAATTTTTTTGTATAATTTTTAATATTCTTGGTCAAAAAATTTTGGTTCACATATAATTTTTTCCAGCTTTTCACATGTTTAAAGCTGCTATAGTGTGTCATGCTTACGATTTACAATAATCAGTAGATTTTTACACCTCCAAGTAGTATAAGAACAAAATTTTCAGCAAAAGGCCTCCCGGGTTGAACTTTCACTGGCTGTGTTTGGTATTTCTGACTCCTGGCCATGCTTGTATAAACTTATCCATTGCAGATAAACTGGAATGGCTGTCCAGCCGTGTGCATATATTTTATGAGTACACAACTCCATAATGCAATAAAAAAATAACACCAATTGCTTTTACCAATGTATAGACTTGGTCATTCTTATCTCTTTTTATATCCTTTAGATGTTAACATGAAAAGAACTCACTGTTGAACATTTTGCATGTGGCTAAAGGAAATCACATCTTATAGCATCTTAAAATCGCTTGGGTGATATGTTAGTAGTCCTTGTAAGTTTTAGTATTTCCTGAACTTGAGTAGCAAATCTTAAAGCTCAGATATGTAAAATGACGATTTATTCATTGTCTCATGGTTAACGGAACAATAAGTCTATTAAAAGGAAGATAACTTAAATTGTTTGTTTTATTAATTTACTAGCTGTACCACCCGCCGTTGCCCTGGTAATAAAAAAGTCTTTGGACAGAAATTTGATTTGTATTTATCATATAACAACGTTTCCCATTCTTACTCTCAAACTACATACCATGAGAGAAGTGTTTTGTGTAGTTGAAATAAATCAAGAGAAAAATAAAAACATCTAAAGGTTTTAAAACTTTGTCAAACAACTGTACATTTTAAGCTAGTAGCCTGGCATCTTGCCAATGGGAAATTCCACTAAGCCAGTGAATAAGGCTAGGCTTCCAATGACGGTACTCCATGACTTTGCGTCTGCATTGTTGTCCAGCTCCGCTGTTCTAATAATAGCTATAGCCAGAAAACCAACAGATATACGACGGTCATACTTTGAAAAATATATATATATAGATGAGTGATTTGTTGTAGTACGGTCATTCTATTCACAACTCTACGTTGTTCAGTACTGAGGGAGGCATAAACAAAGTGAAGGTTTTTCACATTACCCATAAAATCACACTATTTCCCTTCTCTATATGATACATGTAGAGCATATGGTCAGAACCTTACACAAAATCATGTGCATATGGTCAAAGGTTTGTACATATAGTCAAACCTGATAAAAGGTAAAGGAGCTCCTCTGCAAGCCAACAACCAGCTAGTTAGAGATGGTGTCTCAATAATAACAACCAACAGAAGGCAATGGCAAAACGCTGTGAAAACCTGTCAAGAAAAATCATGGTTAAAGGAAGGGGGGAACCATGATCACCTACGTCCTTACACGACATGGTATTCAGAGAGGGGGAGGAGAGATATATATAGTATATAAGGTTTGGGCGAGCAAGTTTTACACTTATAGCAAGGCTTGCTCCTAAAGATATAATTGATTAAAGGTAATTCTCATGTAACGACGACTCCGAGTTTCAGCGCCATGTTAAAAATTGTACAAATTTGTCGAAAGTATACTTAAAAATGTTGAATGAAAATAAACAGAAAATTCATTTCTTAAAACCACTAAATTAACCATGAGTATATCAATATTATGCTATCATGACATTGTTTTTTGCATGCGTGATATTGGGTGTTAGGCTGATACTCATACGGTACCGGGTGTTAGACTAACACGTGCCGCAGTTGAAGCATTATAAATAAAGACCTATAGTAGGTAAAAAGGCTGAATGAAAGAGATGCTAAAATAGTAAACATAAAGAATAGGTAGAAATATGCAACATCTTCTGCAATGTACTCTATGGTAGCCTAACATGCTTATGCGCATGAAAAAGCTAAATAAAAAAAGCTTTAGGAGCTCGTCAATTATTATATTTAAATATGGCTAAAACCATAAACAAATGAAGTTTTGTCAGGCTCCCCTACAAAGTATGCACAGTTGTATCTCAAGGTGTTGCTTATAAAATGTCAGAAGGTATAAACACTGAAATGCTAGTCATTCTGACTCATACATGTAACTTACCATTTCGTAGTGAACTGACAGTGCGTTTGCCACATTGTTGGTTCATTGTGATGTCATCGGTTTCTGTTTTCTTTTACTTTTAGATGAAATCATGCTTGAAAGAACAACTAAAACTATAATTTTATTATACTTAGCAGTTGACAATTCGTAATATATATATTACTTTATTGGCAATAATTTCATTTCAAACAGAAATTTTTTCTAAATTACACCATACAAGAATCATAAATACCAGTGTATTAAGTATATGGTTGGACATATAGTGCACACCCAGGTCATGATGTCCCTGTTTTACAGTTTTTCAGAGCACACTTTTTTCCGTCCCCTTGTACAGCATTTTTTTCTCCATATAGCGTCAACAAAAATGTTTCTCAAAATTCAAATTTGCCGGTCTGTGTGCTGAATATATCGGAATAACAAAAATACCGATATGCTATTTGTCAAAGTCTCTCCTACAATGCCTGAAAGAGATACGATATTCGTTTTGTATCAGTTCATCATTCTTCGTGTCTTGTAAATGTTTGATATTACGTGAATGAAATGAAAATTAAGCGAAGGTGAAAATTTATTGTGCATTTTAGCATTTGATATAATATTCACTATAAACTTTAATTCATTATACGTATGCAAATATACTAACCGAATGCCTGGAGTTGCACCAGTAATAAAATAATTACCCAATTAATTTCTGTAACTTACATGGTAATCCAGTAAAGGTAAGCTTACCTTTATTAAAACAATCACCCTGTTTGCAGACAGCTTAAGTCTGGTTCCCATATACGCCGCAAAGCACCGGCGATAGCACCACAGGCTATTTCGGTGAAATGTGAACCTACATGCCGAGTACCACCGGTAGTTGCCGGCGGTCAACGCAAGAGTTTAGCGCTGTTCAAATTTCGTGAAAAGCCGCAGGCAAAGCCTTCCCGAAATGCACTGTACATGTGTAGGTCGCCATTATCGAAACGGCATGGCGAGCGAACATTTTATGCGGTTAACGATGCGGCTTTATATGTGAACAGAAGCCACCGGGCCTAGCGTTTTGCTGTGCAAGTTACCGCTGGGATCTCGCAATCGATATGGGAACCAGGCTTTAATAATCATTCCATTACGCGCAACTGTTAACCGTGCTAGTTTATGATCCCAAGCTCTTTCATCATGAGTATTTTCACTGATGTAATGCAGGTCATAACATCTTATTTGAGGCTCCAAAGTTTTATAAAGAAATTATTTGTATACAATGCTATTGCATAAGTAGTCAGAGGGCTTCATATGTTTATTAAAGGTTGACTTGCAACAAAATTCACATTATAGTTATTTGGTATCAAAAGATTCACCATGTCTTACTCTGTTGTGTTGTAGGTGCCAAGTATGTGGAAATGTGATTACAAGCTCTTAAAAGCTCAAAAACGAAAAGCCGCCGTAGATTGGAGTCTCTTTATTTCTCTGACGTAGCCATGAAATTTGGTTATCGTCTTGTCATGTGATGTTCTCCCGTGAATTGAAAGGGCAATAAAAAGCTCAATATAAAACTTATCGTAGCACTAGTTTATGACAAACACTTCGGGTTTTACCAAAGACTCGTATCAAATATAGATGCTAGCTACTTTACAGTTTTGTTTCGGTTTGGTCTAATCGGCAAGTTGTAATCTGATCATGTGACCCAATACTTTGCAAATAATTTCTGCAGCACTTTTTGATTATCACAAATGACCAACAGGATCGTCCTGATTATCAGACAATGATATGTACTCCTTCAAGCTAAGGCTAAAAAATTGAACGTATTTTTACGGTAAGTTATAAGATATCACTGCTAAAAGTGACAGCATTAAAATGACGATAAAACAGACGCATAAGAACAATAGACATGGTTTTATTGAATGCGTGAAGTGTATATGTGAAAATATTTCGACGAATAAGGTTGCATGAAAGTGTAAACAGAAACCATCTCCCACAACTACGTCACATTTGAGCCGTTTTGGAAAGAAAATCCAAACTACGACGGTCTCGTGTGGCTGCGGTTAACTGTTCGTTTTTGAGCTTTTAAGAGCTTGTAATCACATTCCCACATATTTTGCACCTACAACACAACAGAGTAAGACATGGTGAATCTTTTCATATCAAATAACTTTAATGTGAATTTTGTTGCAAGTCAACCATACGACAACCAAAATGTCTCTCGAAATCCAAATTTGGCGGTCGGTGTGTTGAATATGTCGGAATAACAAATATGCCGATGTGCTATTTGCCGAAATCCCTCCTACAACTCCTGAAAGATATATGATGCTCGCTCTGTATCTGTTCAGCATTCTTAGTGTTTCATAAATCTTTTGATATTGCGTGAATTAAACGAAAATTAAGCGAAAGTGAAAATTTATTGTGCATTTTAGCGTTTAATATAATATTTACTATAAACTTTAATTCATTATACGTATACAAATATACTAACCGAATGTCTGGCGTTGCACGGGTAATAAAATAATTACCCAATTAATTTCTGTAACCTACCTGGTAATCCAGTAAAGGTAAGCTTACCTTTATTAAAACAATCACCCTGTTTGCAAATGGCTTAAGTCTGGTTCCCATATATGCCGCAAAGCACCGGCGATAGCACCGCAGACAATTGCGGTGAAATGTGAACCTACATGCCTAGTACCACCGGCAGTTGCCGGCGGTCAACGCAGGAGTTTAGCGCTGTTCAAATTTCGTGAAAAGCCGCAGGCAAAACCTTCCCGAAATGCACTATACAGGTGAAAGTCACTATTATCGAAACGGCATGGCGAGTGAAAATTTTATAAGATGTATCATTTCATCAGAAGTATTTTCACTGATGCAATGAAGGCCATAGCATTCAATTTGAGGCTCCAAAGTTTTATAAAGAAATTATTTGTATACAATGCTATTGCATAAGTAGTCAGAGGGCTTCATATGTTTATTAAGATTTTTTGTTATACCTGATACATGGTAAATAATATGGAAGTTGTCTTATTTTACTCATTTCATAGACTAGCATTGTAATGCATTCCTTGAGGCTTTTAAACTTTTACGTTCTGCCTTGCTGTCCATTCATACTCTATTCCGCGAGTTATCTTCTTCCACTTAGCAGTTAGCTCAAGGTGAACACAACTTCTGCATTTATTTCTGTAGGTGCCACTCCAGAGTACTTGGCTGGCCACTACATGATTCAGGGTGGCTCAAGCTTTCTTCCTGTCATGGCTCTAGCTCCTCAAGAGAATGAGAAAGTGCTGGACATGGCGGCAGCGCCAGGTGGAAAGACGTCGTATATGGCGGCGTTGATGCGTAACACAGGCTCTCTCGTGGCTAATGATAAAAACAAAACACGATTGAAGGTGAGAATTTATTAGTCACTAGAAATAGAGGAAGATGCCTACCACAAGGCTGAAGTGGTGCAACCTTGATGATGGCAAACAAGCCAATAGCCCAAGTTTCTACTGCAAGTTTGTGTGGCGGTGTAAACCAGTCGCTCTCATTTTCACATAATGATATCTGATTGAAAGCATATATGTTGAAAATACTCATATATATATATATATATATAAACTCAAAGTTTGTATACATGGATGTAGTTCTGTATGCTCAGCTACAGTTATTAAAATATTGGATTAAAATTTTGCATTCTACTGGATTTGAACTCGTGTAGATCCAATTGCTTATCCACGAGTCTACGATGGCTTTTACGATTCACAGCTTTTACTATATATTGTATACACCTTTTTCTCGACAGCACGCGCTAAATGACCTATTAATTGAAACTCTATGAATTCTTTTAACTCTATGAAAAACAATGGTTTTTCATTTTTTCTTGAACTTCTATTTCCGGTTTTTTCGTAAGGCTCGATTGCTAAATCGGTAAAGGCTAATAATTTTCATGCGGACAATTGTATTATCTCGAATAGGAATAGCTTCTACACTCTCTATTTGGTCAGACAAAGGCAGTCAGATATATATATCGTAGTATCGGGATTTACCAAAATCAAAAGGTTCTGGTATTGTCCTTAAAAACTTTGAACACAATGAGCTCCTGCTGCAACAGTAATATTTTTATATACACAATTCGATGTACTCTTTGCTTATTTTTTTTTTAAATTTATTTGAGCTGCACGAAAACATTTCTTATGATATTGAATTTATAAGTTAGAATTGTAAATGTTGTATACAGGATAAACAAAAATAGTTTTTTTTGCGCAGGCTTTTTGTTACCTGGGCATTCAACTGGCGTATCTATATATAAATCTCGAAGTTTGTCTTGTCTTGACAAATCTGCAGTGTTTTCGAGATGGCTGCGATTCGCTGTTCGTTTTTTAGCTTTTAAGGGCTTGTAATCACATTTCCACATATTTTGCACTTACAACATAGCAGAATAATATAAGACATGGTGAACCTTTTGATACCAAATAACTGTAATGTGAATTTTGTTGCAAGTCAATCTTTAGATTACTCAAATTCATAGGGTAAAGAAACTTAACCAAAGGCAACTACCTTATCTGCTACTGTTTATAAGTTGTTTTAAATATTGAATGAATGTTTAGCATAAGAAGTAAACAATTTTTTTTTATTATAGTTAAGATTAAAACATTAGCTTAAGTTCCTAGCTTAATTTACTCAAATTCATTGGGCAAAGAAACATAGCCAGAGGCAACTATATTACCTACCACTGTTTATAAGCTGTTTTAAATCTTGAATGAATGTGTAGCATAAGAAGTAAGATATGTTTTTCAACAATATGTTTAAACTAAACCTCGAGCTTTCAAATATTTGAATTATGCTTTGGTCAGGCACAGACAGAAATAAACAAACACTTTCATTTAAAAGTTGGAATGGTAAATACTAGTCACCTAGTCTTTTCTATATCCTGGTTCATATTGGCCACTTGGTAACTTCTGGTTCATATTGGCCACTTGGTAACTTCTGGTTCATATTGGCCACTTGGTAACTTCTGCTTCATATTGGCCACTTGGTAACTTCTGGTTCATATTGGCCACTTGGTAACTTCTGCTTCATATTGGCCACTTGGTAACTTCTGGTTCATATTGGCCACTTGGTAACTTCTGCTTCATATTGGCCACTTGGTAACTTCTGCTTCATATTGGCCACTTGGTAACTTCTGTGATACCTCTAATAAACACCCCCTCTAATGCAATGCCACTATAGGGACGGTTGAAAGATATTCAAAAAGAGATTTTACAGTATCTGTTTGCGTCTTATGTTTATTACGTCCGCGTTCACATAAATTTTTGTTTGGTTTTTCAATGAACATCGACCAGACTCACACAAAATGACTTAGTGTTTTCTATAAGAATACACTAATTCATTTTGAAATTAATTTATTTCAAAAGGGTATACTTCCCCTTTCTTCCTAAAGCCTGTGTGAGTCTGGTTGATGTAGAATACACTAATTGATTTTATTCCCTAGTCCACAAAATGGTTGATAACTCCAATAAATACAAATGGCAGTATAACAAATGTATTATGGAGAGGATATAAGAAGTGATAAACAAATAATCAGGCAAGACCTCTTTATTAATTACTCACACTAAAGACTTACGAATGGAACTATGGGCTAGTTTATTCACAGGTCTTAAATAAGGACTAGGTGGCAAGCAAAATTATAGCCCATTTCATTGGCATAAATAAATCAAGTGTCCAGCCCATGCTAGACATCTAGAAGTTCATCCGCTGTATTTTTATGCCATGGGTTGTAGAGATTGCCACGACATAGATACTAGATAACTTCAAACTTTAAAGCCAGTTACTTACTATATATTGCTGTCAGTTATATATTGCTGTCAGCCAATCAGTAAGTTTCTAATAGTAGGTACTTGTTATGCTCTCATTTCCTACAAATTCAGTTACTGTTCGTTTCAGTCTGTTTAGAAATTTTTTTACTCAGTATTCCGTTAGCCACCGCCACAAGATAAATGTCTCTTTTGAGTAAATAATAAAATAAAACATTTGTTTTGCTATCTAGCGGTAAGTCAGTAAAAATTAGATCCTTTGTTTTGTTTGCATTTGAACAGCTTGATAAACACTGCTGGTGTTGAGCCATCAGATGAACGTATGGTTTCTTGCTGCTTTGGAAAAAATTAATTTTTTTGAAGTATTTCATGCGTTTCTTTTCTGAAAGTGGAAATCCATTTTTAAATGCGATTTTAGAAAAGTTTTCTCATGCACATTACTTTTTGTTCATCTTTTCACAGCTCGTCTCTTCATAACTGTCAGCATTAGGTCAGCCCGTCAGCTCATCATCAGAATAGTTGTTTTAGTTTCTTTAGACCTCGCCAACTCAATTCTCCTTTTTCTCTGTAGGCAGTGATAGGCAACCTGCATAGGATGGGCATAACCAATACCATCATCTCGAATGTGGATGGAAAGGACATCACTAAGGTATGTTGAGAAAAGGCCCTATGTTCTTCTGACCACCTATTTAGTGTATTGCTTGTTGTAGGCATCCTTGTGACATTGAGGGTAATATATGAGGTAACATGAGTGTTTATTCAATGAGCAACTGAGAGCTACATGTACTGGCTAGTAATCCACAGTTAATTGTACAATCAGTGCATAAGTGGACAGTGGTTGGAGCTAACTCACACCATTATATCCTAATAAGAAAACAATACAAAACACTCTTACTGCTTGTGTTTTGTTTTAGTACATGAATAACTTCGATAGAGTGTTGCTGGATGCTCCATGCAGCGGTACCGGGGTTATAGCCAAAGATCCTGCTGTAAAGGTAAGGTTGGGTTGTGTTAAAAGATAATATGGTTTATTATCATCACCCACAGTTTGCCTTTAATCATATTTTATACTAAAACAATAACAATAGTTGTGAAGGGTCTCGGTTAGCCCACCTTTGCTCAACATGGATCTTCACACGCGTCTCATAATCTGTTTGGATTTGTGCTATCTTGCATTATCCTTGACGGTAGAGGACAACTCTGACAAACCTTAGTTGAAGGTTGACTTGCAACAAAATTTACATTACAGTGATTTGGTATCAAAAGATTCACCATGTCTTACTCTGCTGTGTTGTAAGTGCAAAATATGTGGAAATGTGATTACAAGTTCTGAAAAGCTAAAAAAAACGAACAGTTAATCGTCGCCATCGTGAAAGCGCCGTAGATTGGAATTAGTTTATTTCGTTGATGTAGTCAATCCATTTGATTATTGTTTTGTCATGTGATGTTCTCACGTGAATTGAAAGGCCAATAAAAAGCTCAATTTAAAATGTCTCGTAGCACTAGTTTATGACAAACACTTCGGATTTTACCGAGGAGCCCTTAAGAAATATATATGCTCGCTACTTTGCAGTTTTGTTTCGGCTTGGTCTAATCGTTTTGTCGTAGTCTGATCATATGACCCGTACATCCTGCCAAGCAACGCGAATAATTTCTGCTTCATTTTTCGACTATCACAAGTGACCAACAGGCTTGTCATGTTTATCAGAGAATGATATGTACTCCTTCGAGGTAAGGTTAAAAAATTAAACGAGTTTTCACGGTAGGTTATAAGATATCAGTGCTCAAAGTGACAGCGTTACAATGATGATGAAATAGATGCATCAGGACAATAGACATGGTTTTATTGAATGCGTGAAGTATATTTGTGAAAATATTTCTGCGAATGAGGTTGCATGAAAGTGTAAACCGAAACCATCTCGTTCAATTACGGCCCATTTGAGACGTTTTGGAAAGAGATTCTAATCTACGGCAGATTCGTGATGGCGGCGATTAACTGTTCGTTTTTTAGCGTTTAAGAGCTTGTAATCACTTTTCCACATATTTTGCACTTACAACACAGCAGAGTAAGACATGGTGAATCTTTTGATACCAAATAACTGTAATGTGAATTTTGTTGCAAGTCAACCTTTAATTAGCTTTAACAAATATATTACATTCTTTTTCCTTTAACCTTTCGACTGTCGTATTACTTATTGCGCCAAGTGCTACAGCACCGCATTTTATTCACTCAAAAACATGGCATTCTGTTTTGGTTCTTACTTTGTTATTCCATGGTCTACCTCACCCAAATTAACAATATATCATTAGAGCCCTTTCAACAACAGAATGTGACTAATAGCACCTGTCTTAGATGACCTTATAGATGATGCCGAATACAAAACAGCTTGTTTTTTGAACTATTAATACAACTGTCTGGCTTAAGTTCATATTTTATAAGTGCTAGCCATTTTATTTTGCTGTTAGAAGTGTTAAGATAACGTGAAAGCAGTTTGCAAAAGTTAGAATACATTAATGCAGTTATACAACGTAATATGAATATAAAACAAACCTGAAAGCGAGCTTCTGGTTTGTTAACAGGAGAAAATAGGAGCTCTGAAGAAATGTGTGATCAGCTACCATTTAATCAGTGTGGTTTCAGAAGTCACTCGTACGCTGATGCTGTTCATAATCTCAGACTGTTTAGATCTAAAAACAAGGGGTGAAAAGATTTGCTTATTGTTTTTAGGTTTCAGCAAAGCTTTTGACTGTGTCAATCACGAAATATTATTTCATAAACTGGAAGTTGCTGGTTTTAGAAGTAAATCGTTGCGAATACTTCAATCCAATTTTCACAAAAGGTTGTCATGAATGACAAGGAATCATTTACGCAATAAATAGATGTTGGTGTTCCACAGGGGTCTCTTATTGCTCCAGTATTATTTTTAATATATAAATGATCTTCTTAGACTTATTCCAAGAGGGTTTGCCTACGTCGATGATACTGTCTTTCTAAGTCATCACGAAGATGTGCAACTTCTTGAGGCGAACTGCAATCTCATCATGCAAACTATCAGCTACTAGTGTACTTCAAAGCATATGACAATCAATTTACAAAAATTGCATATTCTTCTTTATAATACTAATGAAAACCTTCGAAACAGCTTTATTCTTAAGTTTAACAGCCAACCTATCACTTGTAGACATGAGACAAAATTGTTAGGATTTGTTTTGACAGATCGACTCTCTTGGAATAATCATGTCAACGCTATTTACAATAAGGTCACGAAGTCATTGACTCTGCTCCAGTTTTGCAGGTCATACCTAAACTCAAAATCTGCTATTGCATTTTATTATCAGTTTATATTTTGCCATATTATTTATGGTATCGACGTTTATTATAATCTAGCTCCAAGATATGTCACAAAGACATTATTTTTGTTGCACAAAAGAGCATTTCGACTAATTGCAAATCTACATCATATTCTTGCATATATTATTCCAGCGAATGATCTTTCCAAATCTCTGCGTCTTCTTACTCTGCCTATGCTAAATGTTTATTTTACTTCAATTCAAGGTTCCAAGATTTTTCATGGTTTGTGACCTCGATTTTTACATGACTGTTACAGGTTCTCAACTCGTTTCAACTCACGTGATAGGAACAAATTGCATACAATCACTACCAATCATTTTTAAAATATCACTGCCAGCTGCTTTAACAATCTTCCACCTAATATCCGTTCTCTTAGCAGTGAAAGGCATTTTAAACACTATTTGTCAAACTATTTATTCGATTTTAATGGCGAACTGTTGCCTTTTTTTACTATTGTTGTATGGCCTGATTTGAAAAAACATTTCAGTTTTTGAAATGAAATAATTGCCAATAAAGTACTATATATAACTAAAAAATAAATTTTTACCATTCAAAATAAGATTATCGATAGCAGAAACTTCCTAAAATTAAAAACGAGTGTTCCCATAAGGAAAGGTTTCGAATTTCAACTAAATGACATTGTAACGACGTTAGATATAAAACATCATATAAAAACTTAAGTCTTGTTTATAGAAACGAACAATGTCGTATCATTGGCTTTTGCAAGACATTGTTTTTTCTACTGGTGAGGAAAGCAATTGCCAAGCAATGTAGCATTTCCTCTTAATATTACATAGATTTATAGAAGTTTATAGTGCGTTGGAACTCGGTTAAGAGAGTTGTCACAACGTTTTGAAGTATTGATAAATATTTAAAAAGCATTTGCAACATTGCAATTACATACATACTATTTTGGCATTATCCATTTCTTTTGCCACTATTAAATACTCGTCCTAACTGTCTAAAACTGCTTCATATGCATTTTGTTTCTACCGCGAATATATCAGGTTTGTAAATATTTTGTAAACATTTTACGCTCATTCATTGGTCGGCAAGTTTCATCGATTCAGACCAATTGCAGATTTGCAGAAATTTGTAAATAGCACTGGAAGGGTTATAATAGATCTTAGTAACTCTGTTATAGACAAACAAAGACGAGGTAGACATATCCAAGTGTTCGCAACTCCAGAGGCAGCTACTCCTCACCGCCATAGACGCATGCGATGCCAAATCCTCTACTGGTGGCTACATTGTTTACTCTACCTGCTCCATTCTTGTCGAGGAGAATGAACAGGTATGTATATGGAGTGCTGTGGGCTTGTCTTAAACAGCTTATGTCACTAATATGTCCCATCTACTACTTCGCCCACTGCTAACCTTTATACAAATTGTGTTGCATTTTTCTCGCTAGATTACAACAGGACATTGTTTATTGTGAAATACAGTAATTCCTCGCTACTTCGCGGTTTCAGTACTTCGAGGTTAAGAAAAATAAATTTAAAAAAAAATTTAAATACGTAAATATACATGAATAAAATACGTTTACAAGGACGTGACTTCCTTCTTACAACGGCCCCAGTTAACCATGAGTACGGATATTCATACCAGGTTAAGTCCAAACTACATATTACTCCAAATTACATTAGTGCTTTCTCTGGCTTAAAATATTGGGACTTAAGTTGAAATTTAAACTGAAAGTCACACAAAATAACTTCAATTTACTGACTTTTTATATCGGAAATAAAATTAATACAATGAGTTTAGAAAGCAGTTTAAGTGTTGTGGTATTAAAATTTGGCTCATACATATGCTTAGAAATAGTTTCTATTCTGTGGATTTTCGCTCATCGAGGGGATGCAAAAAGTGAGGGATTAATGTATAAGCATTTCCATAGTGAACTAATATTTTAGTTTGGTCGATTGCAACACCTGCTACCAGGTGCCACATAGCAACACCTGCTACCAGGTGCCATATATTGGAGAAGATACAAATATTGTTTGCATTCACTTAGTAGTATTGATATAGAAGAATCTCTTCGGTTAATTGAATGATAAGTGCACATCAGTCATTTCTCTTCATATCCTGTATGAAATAAACATGTCATGTGCACTTTGTCTAACAAGTTTTTTGTTTTGTTGCAAGATCAACCTTCTGAACATTATTTGCTAATCTCATTTTCTCATACCTCTGTACGTCTGCACTATTTCTGGTACACTGTTATTTGTTTATATAACGTCTGATGACCTCATGATCAGACATGTCTGTATTTTTCCATCATATTGTCTTTTTCTGCTCGTCTGAACAGGTTATAGACTATGCTCTGAAGAAACGAGCTGTGAAGCTTGTCTCTACCAACCTCGATTTTGGAGTCGAAGGCTACTCGCAGTACCTCTACCATAGGTTCCACCAGTCGATGAAACACACCAGAAGGTATTTTCATCACCCAATGTTTTGACTTGTGCTATTTTGTTCATCATAAACATGACAAGAAGTGAACTCTGTCAGATCTCCCGGCCTGCATATTTTTGGAAACAACCCATTATTAGTCCTGTTTTTACAAAGTGATTTGTACCATGAAGCATACCAAAGACTTGAAGTTGTTTCATCAATATTTATAGCATGCTATAAATATGTTTATAGCGTGTTTCATCATGCTATATTACTGACTTCAAATCTATCTTTACTTTGTTTTTTAGAAAAATTTGTAATCTTATACGAAACTTAATTTTAATTTTGTCTTCATTTTACTTTCTTTACTCTCTTTCACATTTAGCCTTCAAATTTTTTCAAACTGATTTGATAAGAATTACCGAGCGATGTTGGTCTCATAAGCAACCCCTCGAATACTCGGCCACCGAGCGGCCACATCGAGAACTGTTTCGTTTGCGTGTATCTAAAATTTATCTTGTATCTCAATGCAAAAAATTCTTTGGAGTTTTTTTCGTACCTGAACTTAAATATGTTTGGCAGTAAACCAGTCAAGGCAATTGGGTATTGTGCTCTCCTAATATCATGGTTATTTTACAATCTTTTATTTAGCTTACTCCGTCGCTTTCATTAACTATATTACTTTTATTTTGTTGCTAATTTAAATAAAAATATTGTTTATTGACATTGAAAAAAGAAAATGTTCTTTTATTTATTTTCTATTTTTTGATAATCTAGGCCATTTTAACGCGGTTGTTATGCAACTGTGTGAATCGGGTATATTTGGCATATTAATTATGAATGAGGAATTATAAAGCTGTAATATTTGGAATTTGCTTGTACTCTGGCTTATGTCATCACATTTTACAGATGTTTAACAAGAGTTTTACAAACTTTCTTTACAGTGATATTTTTTCCTTTTTATTTATGCATTTACGAAATTTGTATTTACTTCCCTCGTTTTACCTTTGTATAAGGATGCGTGCTACGTATCGTTTGGTGAAGACATAAATCTAAAAAGATCAACTGCTTTCTATTTTTGGTAAAAATCGTAAGGAAAAATTTTAGTAAAAGTAGAAATGGAAGTTTTTATATTTTGTTTTTATTATAATTTTGATGCGAAAAATTTGATTTTGAAAATATTGAATAGTGATATAAATATCGCTTATTTTCATGTTCACATAATGGACTTGGATTCATTTACAATGATGAGCTAATATTAAGCTCGATGACAAAATGCTCTCAGTTAAATGTGCAGTAAGATCTGTTGTTGGGGTGTCTATTAGGCTATCTTACAGAAAGTCGCACCAAAACCTCAGGTATCATAGAATGGTGTGTACCAATGACAATTTGCTCCTAGCCTAGAGGTTATCAGCTGCCTGAAGTGATTGTTGGTTGCATTTTGTAAGTCTGCCATATACCATGATATCTCTACAGTAATACTTCAACTTACGAGTGCTCCAACGTACGAGAAACTTGAGATACGAGTCAGCTTTTAAGCAAGTTTTAGCACTAACATACTAGCCATGTTTGAGATATGAGCACGTGAGTCAGTTGCAAAGTATGCCGGAGGTGTTTGATGACAACAGCATAAATCTGTATTTTTCAACTGCTCAGGTTATACTTTTTGTACCGTGTTTTTGTGCGCGCTTTTCAGGGCAAAATTATGTGAATTAAAAGTACTATGTGTAGACCGAAGGTTTGCCAGTAAAATGAAAAATAGTGCAAAGAAAAAGCAAATGATAACAATTGATATTAAACGGAAAATTATTGAAAAATATGCGTGATTGAGCTAGCTCAGCGATATGACAGAAATACATCCACAATTATCAAACAGAAGGATTATATTCAGGGCATTTAGCTCGCAAAAGGACTAACCATAGTTTCTAAACGGTGCAGCGATCTTCACGACCGCTGATGGAGAGACCGCTCAGGCATTGGATAAAAGATAAACAATGGGCCGGTGACAGCGTAACTGAAACGACGCTATTTGAAAAGGCCGGTGCTATGTATCAAAACTATAAAAATAGATATTCGGACAAGTTGGCTAGTGGTCATGCATTAAACCTTTGTGACGACACCTGTGTTCGTCCTAATCGCAACATGTTGCAAAGGCGACAAAGGCAAATTTCCTTAGATATGTTCATCATAAAACGGCCGGCTAGTCGTGAAAGCGAAACAAAGGAAAAATTAGCTAACCAGCGAGAAACTTCAAACTATGAACGCCGAAGAAATTTTAATCATGTTAAGTTAAAAATGAAAGTTTGCTTTTAGATTTGCTTCTAAGTTTGTCTTTTGAGACTTTGATAAAATCCATATTTATCACAGTCAACTGTTGTAATGAAGGATAACTTAAATCTCCCTCTCTGGCAAATACTAGCGTTAGCTGCTATTGTATGTATTTAATTTTACATTTTAATTGATCACATTTCCTTGCATTATTTTTTATTTGTTTTTGAAAGCATGCGGTAGGTTAGGACAATAACCAACATGTTCTTTCTGTTACTAATCTTGTTTCGAGTGTTTTATTTGCATTTTTAGAGTATGGAAACCAATCAATATATATTTAATTGTTCTATATATAAATAAATTGCACCAACTTGCGAGTAAATTGACATACGAGCTCAGTCTCGGAACGCATTAAGCTCGTAAGTCGAAGTATGACTGTATTTGAGGCGCTGCTTTTTTAACCCTTACATTATATTGGCGTTCTATTAAAGGTGGTGTTTAAATGGAGGGTGTAGAGAACCCATAGAAATTATATACCGTACCTTTCGGACTATTAGCCGCTACTTTTTTCTGATGATTTGAGCCATGCGGCTTATATAAGGGTGCGGCTATTCTGTGGCTTTTTCTTTCATTGCTAGGGCGCATTAACCAGAATCTCCGGTTAGTGCGCCTCTAGCAGTAAAAGAAAATACGAAACAATGCCTAACAGTACTGTTACGTTAGGCACTAGGGTAAAAAAAGTCGATTAATACGAAACCGTGCCGTTAGGCACTGTTCCGTTTTAAACGAGAAAGTTGCTGCTCTGTTAAAAATCACCGTCCTGAGTTCTGCAGCCTATACACAGATGCGGCCTATGTATTGTTTTATTATCGTTTTTTGGAAAATAAAGCAGATGCGGCTTATATAGGGATGCGGTTTATAGTCCGAAAAGTATGGTAATGCAAACATCCCCTGGTAAAAATCGTCAAAATCTCATATAAGTACTGTACATATTAAAATTAGTCACAAAGCAATATGTTAACCTTAGTAACTATAGTTACCTACTATAATTTTAGCATATTTAGTGGTGATGATCCGTAATAACTTGTAACATTATAAAGTGCTACGTGCAGTACGTACCATAGGGCGTTATTACATTCTATTGATTTTTAGAGCTGTATATGAAGTCTGAAAAGTCAAAAACAAGGTATTGAACATAGTTTTATTACTTGAAACATGTTTGTGACAGTTTATTTGAGTTATATCGGCATGTAGGTTAGCTATGTTTTGGTTTGAAGGATGATACTCGCTAAGAAAAGTTCGAAATTAGAGTTTCATAATTTTCATGTTCATGACTATGTATGTTCATGACATGTATATGTATAAATAATATTTATAACTGTACTGTATGTAATAAATAAGTAATTTTAGTCAAACCTTGTATATTTTGCAATTTTCATGGTGCAAGTCTAACTTTGTTTCAGCAAATTTTCTGAAACTACCTTCTCTGAGACACAGATCTACATGAACGAGTTGTCTATGTGAATGTAGTATCATTTGAAAGATGAGACTTGGCTGCTTCTTGTGCAACTTGAATGAGTAAATTATCTCAAGTCCGTTTCTTGTAGTGGTAATTTGAGTTATGCAAACTCTCTGAAAAATGAGCGATATTTGTGGCTAGTCGCCTGAAAATTAGCCAGGTGCGAATGAGTTAAAGCTCAGTTCTAGTATGTGTTTCACTAAACTAAACTAAATTCAATATTGTCACTGGCTAAATTTTTATCACCAATCTGTTTCCGGTTTCATTTTCACTATAACTTACAACAAATGATGCTGAACTGAGAGCATTGTTATCTCTTTCAGGCTCAGGCGTTGTGAGAGGCATTTTGGCAAATAGCATATCAGCATCTTCATTATTTTGACGTATTCATCACACCGACTGCTAAATTCTGGTGCTGAGATAATTGTATGTATGAGATGAGATATGTATAAATATCGTATGACCAAAAAATGTCTTATGGCAGGGACGAAAAAACCTTGTGTTTTACATCGTGAAAAAATCATATAACGGGGACATCGTGACCTGGGGCGCACCGTCCAGCGAAGTATCACACCAACAAAGTATCATACAAGAAATTTCTCTGAGTAAAACGTAATAGACTGATAGAAATATTATTTCTTTCAATCGCGTCGCCTTCAAAGTTATACCATAACTGTCACGTACAACTTTCATCGTATTTTGTAGGTAAATCAGACACGCTGATTCCGATGTACTCAAAATAAAGATTGGTCCACTAACCTTCAAAGTCATTAAGGCTTTCTTAAAGCGTTTCAATATCCGTCTTGAAAACAACACAATCGGCATTACAAGCTCCGCCCATAAATATGTGACAAAACCTAGCTTTTTCAGAAACCAAAGTTAGAGATGTTTAGTCTGATTTAGAATAATAGAGATGGGCGTCTTAAAACTCATTATCTAAATCCTGTCTGTAAAATAATTTCAGTCTTTTATGAAAGGTATATAAACTATTTAAAATTGCTCGTAGCTTGTTACATGGTGTTTAAATAGGTTGAACGCCAAGAAAAATGAGCTCAAAAAATGTGGTTTTATCACAAGCTAGCGTTGTTATCGCGCTTTTTTGAGCTCATTTTGAAATATGCAATGTTAAATAGCTTATCTACTTTTCAGAAAAGACTGAGATTATTTTTAAGACTGAATTTAGATAATATGGATTTTAAAACAACCAACTCTATTATTCTAAATCGGTCTAAACATCCCTACTTAGCTTCCGTTCCTAAAAAGCTAGGTCACGGCACGTATTTATGGGCGAAGCTTGTTGTGCCGGTCGTGTTGTTTTGGAGACCGATATTAAAACGCTGTAAAAAAGCCTTCAGTACTCTGAAAGTTAGTGAACCAATCTTTATTTTGAGTCCAAAATCGGAATCGGCTAGCCTGTCTTGACAAACCGTTGTTTTTGCGGAGTTGTCCCCCGTCGAGCGGGCGAGCAACACAACAGCTTGTCACAAGACGTATTGCACCTGATGCATCAGCTGCACTTATAGGAAGTTGTTCTCTTCCGTCTATGCGGCTTGGTTGCGATATTATGTCGGTCGCTCCATTGGTAATCATAACGGATTTGGTGCAATAGTTTATGTAGAAAAAAATAAGATTACAACGTGTAACCAGCGACCAGTCTCTGCGGTAAACTTTAGTAGAACTTGAGAACTTAGGCAACAACAGCGACTAAACACGTCGTTATTTGTGCGCTCAGTCAGTTTTATTTATATTTTTGTATCAGTCAGTTTTATTTGTTCTTATGGTTTTTATTTTCGATTTATTTTATTCTTAAATTCTGCTAAAGTTTAAAACAGCGACTGGTCTTTGGTTAAACGTTTTAATGTTATTTTTCTTTCCACATAAATTTTTGCATAACATTATTGAGTATAATTATTATTATTGTCGTTTAGTAATCAGATTAAGTCATTATTAGAACCATTTTGCAAAGAATCTTTTACCAATCATTTTTTATTGTGGGTTCATTGAGATCAAACATAATATCTCAAATCAGCTGTCTAATAGAGGTGGTGTTCAATTAGAGGCGTAACGGTACCTTCATATCTATTAGCTGAACTCTCGTTGACTTCAGATTCATCGTTATATCGGGTGACTAGTTGCTATAGAGGTGCCTCCGCTACAAATATATCTTTATTAATCTTTAGGTTCTACCCCCACAGTCATAATCTTGATGGTTTCTTTGTTGCCAAGCTGAAAAAGCTCACAAATGTTTCGGCTACTGAGATGGAGGAAGAGGCTGATAGGGAGAAACCAAAAGCCAATCAGAGAGAAGAAAAGGTTTCAGGTAAGTTAGCATGTCAGCAGGTATCTGTCATGGGCTCTGTGTTGAGCATGGAGACAATAAGCTGTTTTGCGACAGCATTTATTTAAAAACTGATTTAGTGGATTTTGTCAGATGCAGTGAACCCTTTTACTTTGTTGTGTCAGTGTCAGGATAGCACATGGATGGAAAGCGCTTATTGGTGATTCTCTGTGGATGAGGGAGGAAAGATAATCAAATTATATTCAATACAGTCATACCTCGGCATACAAGCTTAATGCATTCCATGACTCAGCTCGTGTGGCGATTTTCCAGTATCTCAAAGTAATATTTGCTATATAAAATAAATGAAGTAAAGTACATGAAGTACATATATAAAATAGCCAAACACAAATTAATTTGTTATCTTCCTTGGAGAAACTACCTAAAACAGGATATTACGATAGAAAACATGTTTTATCTGTTCTAATTCATTACCTATGCTCACATGATAACAAATATTTATCTGGGGATTATGATCTGCAAAGAATTATAGCATTCTTATGTACAGTAGTACTGTATGGGGTTCTTACTTGCAAGACAGATGGTAATAGCTATTGGTAACGCAAACGTAAACTACGTAACATAAACTGTAAATTTAATTTAAATGAATTTAGCTTACTACACACTTCACTCACTCAAAAATAAGTTTTAATCTTACACTAATCTTAATTCTAATTTTTTGTTCGTTTTCACGTTTTAGTATCTTCTCATTTGGCGCTTTTTGCCTCGCTTTCGCTATCACCTTTAGCAAGCCTTTTTAAGACATTTTTAAACTGGTCTTAAAAGAAAGGCTTAGCGCTGCTCTTCCTGGAACCAGCCTCTTGCATACTCGGCCAACTAGTGTGTGCACCGAGAATCGTCTCGTATTTTTGTATCTTAAAGGTTGACTTGCAACAGAATTGACATTACAGTTATTTGATATCAAGTAAACCTTTAAATTTATCTCATTTCTCAAGGCAAAATCTTGGTCCTTGAAAAGTGGTCTCGAGGTATTCTTGGTAGAGCTTCCATTTTTATCGCTGATATAAACCAGGCTGTTGCTAGCGTACTTTCTTTTAAGTAGACTCACTCCACATTAATGTCCTAGTTACAACACTGACGATGTATTCCTATTATACGTGTCCATAAATAGACTACCTTCGCTGGAGAGAAAGACCTGCTTGGGGTCACATTGTGACCATAAATATACTGCTCACTGTACTGCCTCTCTGAGTTATTCATTTCAAAACAAGAAAGTATCTTTGAACAACAAAGCTCTATTATGAAATTAAAATGAGACCTCAAGAGATTACTGTTCACAAATTTATCAGTTTCCATGAAGGCAAACTGCATGATGGTCTTCAGTATCGGTGCATAGATGCTCAACCATGATTGGCCAGCTAGTAACAGTGCATAAATGCTCAACCATGATTGGCTAGCTAGTAGCAGTGCATAGATGCTCAACCATGATTGGCCCGCTAATAACAGTGCATAGATGCTCAACCATGATTGGCCAGTTATCAATAAAATTATGTATATCTTCGTACAGGCTCGATGAGCAGTTCCTTTTCAAATATTCTCAAAAATAGTATGGAATCTGACTAATAAATGCCTGGCCTCAAGTATTCTCAATTGGAATTGTCTTCTTCAGTGTATTTAATGTAAATTTGAAAAGGATTGATACCCGTTGATTGTACAAATTTAGTCGATAGTATTTACTGAGTGTCATGCTTAGCCTGGACTATAAGATTTCTTTTGTCTCCGCAGTGGGCGGGAGTTTAAAAAATGCTCATCTAAGAACTTATGATAAACAAAATGGCAATAACATTGGTAAAAAACCATTCTCATATTGTATCAATTGAAATGTGAAGGTGGCTTCACTTTTTTTGCGTTATTCTTATCACGATTCCGTGTTTTATATGAATACCATATATTCCATGTAGATGCTGAGGTACCTGTTAGCACTTCAAAACCATTGCCAAAGTCTTCATCGCCCAAGAAAAAGCAGTGGAACAGGCTCAAGCGCTTAGAGAAGAGTAAGAAGAGACAAGCTCAGCAAACAGGAAACAGTCAAATCAAGTCTCGGAAGCGAAAACAGAAATAATAAAATCAGATGTTTATTGTTGGGTACATTTCTAGGCTCATACCAGCTGCCATTCAGTCTACATGCCTTGTAAATAAATGACATCCTCCCTACATTGTTGTTCATAGTGGATTAGGAGTTGTCTCGCCTCATGTGAAGACATGAAAAAATTATGTAAAATGAACTTTTCATTTATTGAAAATCGATCAATAATTTATTATCTGACAATGAAATGTTTAGTATTTGCTAAAGAATACACTGCAATCTATCTGATATTTGATCTCACAGTCTAACCACTTCAGCGAAGTATTTAGCTGAATATCAGAGTGTCATGTTGCTACAAAGTGTCAAGGGAATTCCTCCATGACTATTATTGGATCATTCAAAAGTTTTGCTGGGTGTCAGTTTGTTATTTTGGCTTTGTGCCAATAGTAATATGAGAGCTTACAGGCCAACGCAGGCAACTAATCTGATACTATGATTAGATACAGGCGATAGAAGTCATAGAAGAACTCATAGACCTCGGATTATGAAAAAAGATAGAATTTAAAGCACCCTATTGCCCGATAGTTTTGTGGTACACCGAGGCTCCTGTACTGATTATAAACTTTTTGAGTTGTCTGCTTTTCGCATGTATTTAGAAACTATTTGTAGCGCTTAAGAGAAGTGATTCATAACACATGCTCAATCGATGAGTATACACATGATACTTGCAGGGTTCAGTACTTCCAAATATGTTAGAAACCACTGCTACGGAGTTTTGCTATTTTGCGATTATTGTACCCTTCTGGGGAGTTATCTTATATGCTGAATGGAACATGTGCTCATTCTGTCAGAATGAGCACATGTTAGTACAAATTCAAATATAAGCTGCTATCATACTAAAATTGCATCCCAATGGTTGAGTTTTGATGGAGACTCTTAACTTGGAGTAACTCTTATGTAACGCATAGGATTATTTGTGATTTTCACTGGTGACTTCACTGGTTAGTATGCAGGTTACAACCTTAGTTTGGTACCGTGAAACCTGAAATAACATTTCAGTACCATTTTTATACCAACTTGTTAAGCATAATAAATATGAATGCAATATAATATAAAACGTTACAGTATAATAGCAAGTAAAAGTACTGAACATCAACTAAATGTGGCAAGAAACAATATAACATGGTATAATAAAATCAAACAGCATATGCGACTAACCTGTAATCTCTAATAAATAATCCCATGGTAATTGACAACTTAATAATTCAGAGTAGTAATTCAAATCTGGCTGCCTTCTACAGGAGCAAGAGAAACGTCACGCTATGAGTTGAGCAAAAACCTTAGCTTATGACTCATCGCCGGCAACTATTATTGGTCATCACGGATTAGGCCAATTTGACTTGGCATGAACTCCAGGAATGCTAAACTAATAAACTCTTCCTACACCAATGGTTCTATTGCCCATGTAGCTGAGTGGTCACGTTTCGTGGCAAATTTGATAGTTTGCTAGAGTAGTCATGGAAAGTTTTGGCCAATTTGAAGATTTCACACATGTGTTGGGCAAGTTAATAATTGTAATGACATTTGATTTTTGGAAGGAAGCTGATAAGTTCGTCCGAGGAAATTTCCTTAGAAGCGACAGCCTTTCACTACTATAATCGACCCTTAATTTTTCACAAAGGTCAACAATTTGTGTGTAAAAAACTGAGGCTAAAAGATTTACATGGTAATTTGTATCCTTGATGTTGTGTTAGTTTCAGTGATGAATCAGTCAAAGATTGTAACTAGGTTACTCCATTTAGTTTAGTTTGCTCTTTCAAACGTTCAATTGGCATAATTATTATTGAATACTAGTAGTCTGGCACTGCAAGAGATTGCCACGTGTAAATTGTGCTACCTGCACAAATATACTGAAATGTTGCAAGGTAGTTGGTGCAGGTATTAGATTGTCAATTTACCAAGCTGACTGGTGCGAGTTGTGATCCTGTATAATGCAAAATTTTCCAACATCCAACAGTGGAGTTGGGCAGACAAATAGACATGGCTCCTATTATAGTAAAGATTTGCTCACTACACCTGCATTTACATGTTGAGGCTCAACTAATGAAAAAGTCTGCCTTTCCTCTTTGGCGGTCAGAGATACATGTATATCCAATAATGTGGATTGGCATTGCTGTTTGACACTGATGTGTTATGATTTTGACAATCGACAGCAGATTGGTGTTTGCTTAGCAACACTGTGTTTCATAGGTTAATTTTAGCGTTGATAAAGACATTATTTATCATAAAAAATTAAAATATTATTCTAGCTGTTTTTACTGACTGCAAATCCCATATGATAATTCAAAATAGCCTTAAGCCAGTAGCTGCCTCTAAAACCTTGCTGCCGGTGAATGAATTACTATAAAATGCCAAAGAATTCAAGTAATATTGCTATCAAACTGTCAGTGCAGTGTATCTGAAAGCAGAGATACACTAAAGCGTTCGCATATGCCTAAAGGTGCAGTACACATGTATGATTTTTTTTAGTTGTATTTCAGAAATACGCTTTTGCGAAGGCTACACCAAATCAACTCAAACTCCGTCAATTAGCCAATAAAATACAACATCTATACCCATTCCATTTTGATCGCTTATAAGAATAAACACAGAAGAGATTAACTTCATTGCTACATGCCATGTACGTGTATGCGTAATAATTGCAGTAATTACTAACTAATAGTGATTTTAAATCGTTTGGGTGTAAATGCACCTAATGCTATTTTTAACAGATCCTTTGGGAGGCCAGAATATGTCACCATTATAATTTTCTGGCGCTATTGCAAGATATGATTGGTGAAACGCATGATGTACTCTATTATTGACTGCGGTCCAAATTGGACAAATATAGTTTGCAGCATTTCATTGATCTTTTTTCGGCGACTGGATCAAGGCTGTTTTTGCTACTATTTCTAATTTTACTCTAAACTGACTTTGTTAATGTGGAAGCAACTCCTATAAATCATCCTGGCATAAACGTGTCTTCTAAAGTTGAGGCTTCAGTCAAAAGTAACACAAATGTTTCTGTAAGATTTATTATAAATAATAACAATAGGCTAGTGTACATGCATATGATACATCTGTCTAAAAGTCACGTGGCATAGCCGTGAGTTCATTTCTTTTCATGTATGAAATCAGCGACCCCGTGCAGTACACGTTCCATAGACATCAGATGGAGATGCTTTTATACAGGCACCGCAGCTGCATTCGGACTGCTGTTTACACTGCAAATATAATAAAGCGTGTGAAGACGAATTGCAGATATATACGTACTGGTGTTGCATTTCTTTTTTGCATTTAAGAAAGCTCAAAAACAAGATTGTTTACAAAAGAAGCATATTTGTGTGAAAACGCTGCAAACATGGAAATGTATACAAAATATAGCTTTTGTTCTTTGGTTTTCTCAAAGTAAATCGTGTTTGATTACTTTGTAAATAAGCAGATGTACACAATAACATCCATTCTGTCTATTCATTGTTTGAATACCTCTAAGACCATTGTTCAAATTTTCTCACGCAGCCATTGATGCTTGAGAAAACAGAATTTCTAATCCGTGGGGACAAACTTTCGAACCCCTCAGTGATCAATGAGAGACTACAGTGTTGGCTGCCATAAATGTATTCACAATGGAAACATGAATTTCATACAAGTTTTTTTGAAGTTGTTTTAGAGGGCTTTCAGATATTTATAGTGAAATTCTCCAACAAATAAACAATGTCTGCGTAGAGGTAGTTACTCCCCAGTTTATATGCTAAGTGTCAAGTTTAACTACGACATACCAAGTTAATCCACTGCTTTAATCCACTTAATCCTATGTACTTAATATATAGAAACCTTCATCCCTTGCTTTCAAAGCATGTTTCATGGCCTATGGGTGTCTCTGATCATAAAAGAGCACAAAGGTTTACATTATGATCAAAAAGATTTACCTCGCAATAATGTAGGCCTACCTGATAAGCATTTTTTTTAGTTCTACGCATTTCTACAAACATGGAGTTATCCTCTCCAATCTACAGCATGCTATCTCTCCATGTTACTTCGACACGTCCAAAAGTTCTCATAGGATTAATGGAAACTTCAACTTGTCCATTTTCCACTTTTTTCCCCTATGCTTGGCCACAAAACCTTTTTTGCCAACTCAAACTCGCATTAATGTCTGTTTTTGTGTAATTAGAATGGCTTGTCTAATTGGTTCACAGAATGAATCACTAGTAAAAACAAGCTGGTTAAGGAAGTGGTTACATCAAAACATATGTCTATGTTGTTATTGCTAGGTCAGCTAGTACTAGCTTAATGCATTTGTAATAAGCCAGAAACCTCAGCCGCCGACTTTTCTCAAGAATGGAGATATTCAACAAGCCATAAAAAGTTTGTAAAGTGAGCCAATTAAGGTATCTATGAAAGCAATATTCACAAAACCAAGTCATGTGAAGCTTGATAGTTATGGCTAGTTCCATAGTTAAGGTGTTTAGCTTCTGATGGTTGAATATACAATTTTTCAATTATTATAGTTGAAGAGTATAAAACAATTTTTTCCAAATACTATTGAAGATGTAGTAAAATTTTAACTTAATAAATTGAAATTTTTAAAAATTGATAAAGTATGCAAGTAACCTGCTCCAAAAGATTTTTTTCATGCATATATTATTCAAATATAAATCTTGGATGTTACTATAATTTTAATAAAATTTAAAAAATTATTTTAAAAATTTTTATTTTAAAATTTTTAAAGGATGCTTTGCATAACGTTATTGAATTCGAAAAAAATAGCAGACATTCATATTCTTTGTTTACCTAAACTTTTCAAGTTACTTATGTTATGTAACTAAAGTAATAGAATTAGTTAATTACACAGTTATACTTTTGCACTGAATAACCATAAATTTAAACACTTATAAATATTATGATATGCATATATACATGTACAACCTACCTGTCTGCCTTCATCTTTACAGCCACGTGGGAGTCGTCGGCACATTATATTCAAACAATACCCTGAACAGCACTGTGAGTTTGAGAAGCACTGCAAAAAATATCAATTCGACTACATGATACAGGTGCTTGAGCATACATTATGACTGGTTATTTTTGGCTTGCTGCCAGTTATCCTTAAGGTAAAAACAAGTGTCAATTTATTTGCTCTTGCATGAGGTATTACTACAATAGTTCTGAAAAGTGCTTTTGTTATTTAAGAATATCCAAAGGCTACCATTATCAGTCTATAGGATAATATTTGTATGTATAGAATAAAATTTTAAGGTTGGTGAAAAGTTTTAAGAAATGTACAACTATTCCATTTTTTCTTCATTAATGCCAAATTTTTCGAACTTATCATTTTGTGCGTGTTAATAGCAGCTTTGATAATAGTTAATGTGAGCATATAGCAAAACTACAAATGCTCCGCTGTTTGTATACTTTTAGGTCATCAAAAGAGAAAATCTCTGTGATATGCAACAATATTCACCAATATATATATATATATATATATATATATATATATATATATATATATATATATATATATATATATATATATATATATATATATATATATATATATATATATATATATATATATATATATATATATATATATATTCTTCCACAATATGAAATATAATATTAAATATTGTGGGGAATATATATAATGATATATTATAATATAGTATTATAATATATCACAATAAATTTTATATATAATTTAAATTGTGATAATATGTATATTATACATATATTTATAATATATATTGTATGAAATATATATTATATATTATAAATATATATGTATAAATATGTATATTAGCCTATATATAATATACATATATAATATATATATAATTTTATATAAATACGTATAATTATCATACATGATAATACTATGAAATATCACAATGTATATATTATATATATGTAACATATTATATTTCTATATAATATATATTGTAATATATTTTAACACGCATCAGAAAATATCCACACAAATTCTACTATGAATTAAAATGTGAGAAATGAAGTGAAAAGTGTTAAACCAAATTGTAGGGACTAACATATCAACTCACCAGATCATAGTCACTAGCGCAGATAGCTGTAGCCAGTTGCACAGTGCATACTGACATAATGATGGCAAGTAGGCACAGGTTCTTTAGAGAAAGCATTGTGTGATGGCACTGACAGGACGAGCAAGTGATCTAGTCAAATGAATTGTGTGTGAATGAGCAGGCTGGGCTCGTTGCTTTATATTTAAGCTTGTTGTTGTGCGGGAACATTCCTGCTTGCGCAAGCACCTGCGGGTATTGCCACTAATACGTGCTGGTACAAATGAGCAATGGAAAGCGTAATCCGGTTGCTTTACGTGCTGCCATGACATGATTCGGCATGTCAAGCAAGCGTTTCATCAAGAGGAAATGACGGTTTTGCTGCTTGTGCAAGGTTGGTAAACAACCTATTTTAGAGATGTTTCACTAAGGCAGCAATCTGCTTTGATTTTGTATTTTCTGACAAACCGAGAAGTAGCCAAGGTTTTATGTTTTTAGACCAACTTAGACTTTGGTACAACCACTTTACGTGAACCTCAAAAATCAGTCACAAAGATTTGAGTTTGCTTAAAGCTCAGACACAAACAATCCAACATATCCAGCAACTTACTTCATTGCTGCATCCCATACACACCATATACAAAAACCACAGAACACACACGAAATAAACATCTTGCCCATTCTATATCTAGAACATCATTTTACCATATTAATATATTATATACTTATATTTACCATAATAATTTAGTTTTTAATTTTTTAAATACTATTGTTCACGTTTTGTTTTATGTTTAGTTTTATGTTTAGTTTATTTTATTTGTATTTTACGACATGATCTGATTTGCTTTTTATTTGAATTAGATGATGAAATGGAATTGAGACTAAAAACACTAGAAAAAGTTACTAATAACTAGCTTTTAGGGCATCTAACAATATTCTTTAGTATATCTGTCATGCACAAAAAGGGTCTGATACACTTAGAGCCATGCCTGCCCATCTGTTCAAAGATAGTGGCCAAATTTAGAAAAAAAATTATTGCTTTTAATGAGGCTCGAACTCACTAAATTCAGGTTTGTATACCAACATATTAACACCTGCACCAATCAACCACTTTGCTTGTTGAGAAACAATAGTGCAGATACCTTTTCTCTGTGCATTGTCAGCACACTTGATGACCTCTCATAGCAAACTAGACTGCCAGGATACCAGTCCAGATAAAAGGAAAAACCCATTCTCATAATTTCACCAGACCTTTTTTCTTCAACCCTTCAGATTATTGTAAAACAATGTTTGCATAGCTGAATAGAATCAGCTGTTTGCTGCTTATGCAGACCTTCTTAACAGAACAAACTAGAGTTAGAGATGATAAGCAGCTTGCCTGAAATATGTTAAAAATATTACATGAGGTTTTGGTAAAGTCCGACAATGTTGTTTGTTAATCTTCCGACAGCTTTAGCATATCTTCTCCTTTCGGATTTTCTCATATGAATCATTGGAACCATGAGTTCAAGGCTCTGTTTATAAGTATAATACTTTATAGGTATTAGTAAATCACTAACAGAAATGATGTTTTTCTTTACAAGCCAAAAATAATGCCAAGATCACAGTCAGGAATTATTTAGTGGGTTGAACAAAAGTGTTTAAAAGTTGGTAATCTAATATTATTGCGGAGGAGTTTGGATAGTGAATTGAAGATTGTAAAAACAGAAAGTTCATATACTGAAACATACGATGTGGATGTAGTATGTTGGTGTCACGAGATAGAAAACGATGTGTGTCATATGTGTAGATAGATAAATACTAATATTCTGAACATAGTATTTTGAAACATGTAATATAATTGCAGAAATGAGCAAGTTTGAGATAAGGCAACATCTTACCAGATAGTGTGATGCGATTGATGAAAATGTGGTAAGCTGGAATACTTGATCGGTAGTACACAAGTTTTAGTATAGATTTCTATACTATACTATATTATTTCTATATTATACTATATTATTCTATTCTATACTATATTTCTATAAGAGGATTATTTTTTTTTGCAATTGGTTTCACACTTCATTTTAGGCATTTTTAGAAAATATCTCCAGTCAGGAATCTACTCTTCTTTGTGCTGCTTCAGTTATCATGGGTTTATGATGTCTTCTATATTATCAGTGATCTTATGCTACTCTCTGTGTGCTGGTATAACAATAGGCAGTAACTTCCATGACTTCTGCTGGTGCATCCATAAGCTCTTTAAGTGTTAAATATGGCCTTGGCTTGAAGGAATGTTATCTAACATAATTTCGTATGAATATATTTTTACTGTGTAGAAAGTTACACGATATATGGAATTTTTTAAGTCATTCTGTCTTCTTCTTTTGGCTTTTCTGATGAGTCACCGCCGCAAAGAGTCTTCCTTCCGCCGCTAATGAGGCGATTTCTTTATGAGATTTAGTACAGGAACAATTGTTGGTGGGTGCCCTTTCGTAACATCACCGATGCTGTCTGTGTGCCTCGAACTACCAACCTATAAATCAGCACCCTTACCTCTGAGCTATAAATGGCAGCTTTACCATATCTTTTGGTAATATCATAAACATTATATTAGTAAAATTATGACTAATAATGAAATAGCATTTTTAATCCTATTTATCCTATGAATTTATCAAAATGATTTATTGTATATCGTTATTTTAGTACTTTATTTTAGTCATTCCTTGACATGTGAGAAAATCAAAATACAGGTTTTCGCCTTGACATATGAGACAACTGTGAGATACGAGCATACAAATTCTCGATGCGGCCACTAAGTAGGGAAGTACGCGAGAGGCCGTTTTCAAGAACAGCATCATTAGATGAGCTTGTGAAAAGTTTTAAAACAACAGCTAAAAATTGATAGTGAAAGTGAGGTAGGAAGTGCCAAGCCGAAAAAAAAATTGAATCAAAAACAAATTTGGGACAAGCTTTGGAAAAAATTAAAACTTAGCTTTAAGTGTGTGTTAAATTAAATGTAAGTAATATGAAATTATAAATATAAAAGTATGTAAGTTAAATTCAAAGCTTATGTTACTCAGCTTCACAAAAGTCTAGTGTACCAAATGCATTCCAGTCAAGCGTCTCTCACACTGCAGTTAGCCACTATGTCCATCTCAAAGGTAGGAACTTCGAGAGACAGTACTGTACAGTACTGTACAGTCCCATACTATGAAAAACCAATTCAAAACCGGATATTACGATGAAAAACATGTTTTTAGTTGTTGTAATCTAGCATTATTAGGTGATGTAGCATTATTAGGTACTGTACAGTACTGTACCTAATAATGCTACATTTCATTACAGACCATAACCACTAAATAGATATTTGTTACTTTGTGAGCATAGGTGCTAAACTACAACAACTAAAAACATGTTTTTCATCGTAATATCCGGTTTTGAAGAGGTTTTTCATAGTATGGGAACGGATTAATTAGTATTTATTATTTTATGTAAAAAATATTGCTTTGAGATATGAGACAATTCCTCACGAGTCAAGTTCCAGGAATCTGGAAACGACCCAGATTTATGACCATCTGATCCTCCCTTTTTTGTGTTTTTCTACTTTTCAGCTGTTGTGCTTATTGTGTGTGGTTGCCCAAATTCTGTCTGTATTTGTATTTTTGTAGTGAATACAAACGTGCAAACAGATTTGCATTTTTTTATTTTATGCATAAGTCTGGGGGAATCAAACTAGCGGATGAGCTATATTCCCCAGCTTCATCCTTTCTATTTATAAAATATTTAAGATAAATTCAGTAGTTATAATACTTTATAATATACTTTATAATGTACTGTTTATGCTGTAAAATAATATACTAACACCTAAAAAGTGTTTTTAGTCTTACAACGAATTCAAATTATTTACATCATTTTTAGCGATAAAAACTCATTGCATTGCAACTCTAAGGCCATTCGCCTTGTGTATGGCCTTGGAGACCAGACAGTGACCATAGCTGAGGTTACAATGTGACTAAAATAAAATGGCTAATCTCCAATAATATGTTATAAATTTACCATATTTTATTAAATCAATAAACATGTTTATCAAGCTCAAGATCTCAATTAGGGTTACTCATTGTTTTTAAGGCTGTGCGGTAAACATGATGTAATCTATGTAGTATGGTTATTGGCAAAGATTTTGTTAGGTCAGCCAAAGACAAAAACTTTAGGTTTCAATGTAAAACTTCCTCATCTCATCAGAAGCCATCTCTGATCACAATTTAGTGGCACTGGTCAGCTAAAGCTTATAAAACTATCATTACTATAAAACATTTACTAAATTATATAGAATAAGTTTATTGTTAAGCGATATAATATTATCATCAGGATATTGCTAAAATATGCCACTTTAAGCATTTGTGTTGTCTGCAACTTTTTTTTGCATAAAAACTTGGACTCTAGTTGAGTCTGAAAAAAGCCTTTTGAGTAACATTTTTAATTCATCCTTTTTTTTAGCCATAAAATTGAACTTTTTGTCTCTGACCAGCACTATAGGTATCTAGGCCAGCTTGGGCCCAGATGACATCATTAGTACAGTCTTATGAAGGTTGGGTTACAATATATCGTCGTATCTCGACATTGATGTCACGATACTTTGGTGATTGTCGATGATAACAATGTTCACCATATCACAAACCTGTTCGCATTTGCATCAGCAAATACTCCGTGACGTAGCCTTAACATTTTTCTTTTTAATTTTTTGCGAAGAAACCTCTTTGTTTTTGCATGTGCAAATCAAATACTAGTCCCGCAGCAACTATCATAAACGGAAATAAAAAATCCCGCTATCTGCGACGGCAAATTACTATCGTCGAAATGATTTACATTGTACAGGCGGTCAGTGATGCTCCGCAAAATATTGGGAAAGTTTGACAGCTGCACACTTTCCCAACGATGTCATCGGTTTACGGTTCGCACAATCAAAGAACATCGAAAGGACAACTCATACATACCGACATACAGAGATATAGCGTGAACCAGGATTAGTAAGTATGTAACTCATTTATTTCCAGCGTGTTTGTTAATCCAGTAATATAACATAAGTTTTTTTTTAATTTTCACATTTGTTTTATTTTTTCAGTTTTCCCTCTGAATCTTTTAACACTTCTGCACTGTAAGAATAGCAGCTTTCTCATTATTAGATATACAATCTTTACTTTTTCAACAATTCTAAGTAAATCTAAACAGAAGAATATAATATAAATTTTTTATAACACTTTCTTAACTCTGGGCATTTCACAACAAAACATGTTGGCTGTCTGAATCCATGGTGAGAGGTTAGGAGAAACATTGCTTCATATAGGATTCGAACTTGCAAAATACAGTTTGGTAGGCTGGCACTCTACCACCTGTGCCAACCATTTTCCTTTCCTTTTAGAAGTATGGTGCTGTATATGCTCCTAAAACGTACACTTCTTATAGCGTAAATTCCAGATAACGTAAAAAATTTATGCATTTTTTGCTTCTTCGTACTACATAAAAGCTAATCTGACGGCCTTGAGCAGGTGTCCCTTACAACTAATTTGACAGCCTTAAGCAGATCTCTCTCATGAAATCCTCATAATGTAAACATTCCTAAACCGGATTATTTACCTTGTAGAAGTGCCAGAGGACTAATGATTATAAAATGTATGTCAGTAGAAGAGGATTTTCATTCAGGAATTCAGGAAGCTAACTGGCAGCCATTGTGAAACTAATCATATTCCATTTTTCCTTATTATCATGGGTTGTAGCTGCCATTCGATTAGGTAACACACCAGGAGAACTGCTACCCAATAAAATAGTTGTTACTCCAATGGCAAACAAAGGTGTAGCAGCCGCCTGATAGGCTGACCAATGTGGTAGCTGCTACTTAACAGGTTAACCAATGTGGTAGCTGCTACTTGATAGGTTAACCAATGTGGTAGCTATTACCTGATTGATTAGCCAGTGTGGTAGCCGATGCCTGATTGGATAATCAGTGTGGTAGCAGCTACCTGATTGGTTAACCAAAGTGTTGGCTGCTATCCAATTGCAGTGTGGCAGCCGCTACCTGATAGGGTAATTAGCTAGTACCAGTTCAAAATTGTGTTAATTGGCAAACGTTCAAGTGAGATGCCAGATGTGATGGCAGTCAGCCAAAAATCTTTTAATTTTCCTTTGTCACTGCATTCGGTGTGTCTGTTAGCCAGTCAGCATAAATGTTGTGTTTCCATATCTTTTGGCTGATTTCTCCCAAACTTTGCATGTCTAAGCTGTGTGCCATTTGCCAGGTTCCAAACTCTACCTGGTTCATAAAAATAAGCAAAAATTAGAAGTGGGCCTTTGCAGAAATTAGAGGCGGGTCTTTGCACGTATCAAGGATGAACTTATACAAGATTTTCATAGATTTTATCACAAAGTATTGATTGTTTTCTATCATTTGTGATTATTTTTGACAGTTGAGGTGTCATGATTGCCAGGATGTTTCAAGATTAAAATTGACAAAACCTGATCGCGGTTAAAACGCTCAGAAAAAAGATACGTTCAAAAGGACCCTATCAGTCGCTATATTTGCTATAATTGATATCGGCTAATACATTTAAATTGCAGAATTACTTTTACGAAAAGTATGATTACTTTTCTATCATTTGAGTTTGTTTTTAATGTTTGAGTTGATATTAATGCCAAAATGTTCCAAGTTTTGAATCGATTTAACCTGGTGCAAATAAAACAGTTAGAAGAAAATACAAGAGTAATAATGTGACTAGTTGTTATCATTGCCATAGTTAATAGTTAATATTAGTTCATAGGCTGCAATAGTTAATATCGACTATTGTGTTCAAGTTGAAGCATTACGCGTCTTTAATCTGTCAGTCTCTTTGCAACTATAGATGTCATAATCAAATTTTCACTTGATCTGAACCTTTTAACTGCAATTAAGTTTTTTCGATTTTAATCTAGAAACATCCTGGCAGTCAGATCACCTGAAACATCAAAAACAATCGAACATGATTGAAACAGACTGAAAGGCCTACTTTCTGATAAAATCTGGTAACATTTCGTGCAAGTTCATTTTCAAAGAGTATATCAAGAGCCAATCGAAGCTGAATGATGTATGGAATAAAAATACTCCTTCACTTTCGCTAACTCTTTGAAATAGAGGTAAATACGAAGGCATGAAGTTGGACTCCATATTTGTAATTAGATACAAAAACGTAATTTCTGTTTCTCTGACATACATGTGACTGCGGCCATGACCTGGAGGTTTAGAACTCCTTAAGTGCAAAAAGCTGGTTGCGTTTAATTCCCAAAAAGGTCACTGGTGGTGACAGAAGTAACATCCAACCTTAATTTGCCCTTGGCAACTTGGCATGTCTCCAGACGTTGAGGTTCCTTAATATTTGGATTAGACATGTTCAACTGAAACGACTGAACAAATGTTTGTGTACCCTTGCTCTCAAAACACTTTCAGTAAGGTAAAGACTGGTTCACACTTTATTGTCGGTCTAACTATATCGCTGTTAGCCAGCGTTTTCCTTTCGGCGTTCATCGTCGATTATGTGAACCGTAAACAGATAGCACCGACGAAGCAGCCCGAACACATCAGGAAAGTTTGCAGCTGTCAAACTTTCCTGATATTTCGCTAACCATCGACAACCGCTTTTCAAATGGGAATGATTTCGGCGATGGTAATCCGCGGTCACTGATAACGTGATTTATTCATTTTAGTTTATGATAATCGCTGTGGAACTAGTTTTTGATTCCAGCATGCGAAAACAAACTTGCAAAAAATTTAAAAAAAAATAAAAACACGATGCCATGGAGTATTTTCCGATGCAAACCCAGATGTGTGTGTGTGTGCGTGTGCGTGTGCGCCTGCGTATGCGTGTGCGTGTACGTGTGCGTGTGTGTGTGTGATAGTGTGAACATCGTTATCACCGACCATCACCAAAGTATTGTGGCACCAACGTCGAGATACGGCGATATAGTGTAAACCAGCCTTAAGCAGACATCAGTCTCTATCTTCGAGTTTGCCCACACACTTGAGAGATTTCAGAGAGTAATTTAATTATAGTTGTCCCAATGTATGGCTTCCCTAATTAAAGACTTGACCATTGATCCCCAGTTGATCTCCTGGCTGTTGCATATGTATGAACAGGAATTAGCAACATGCACTCTGATAACACCCAAGTTAGTGAAATCAAAGAGTTCTCACTTGAGCTGTAATTTACCATTTACTCAGCTGCAAATTAGATTAACCGTGGGAATATTACAAGAATACAAAGTTTTTAATTGCACCTTTCAATCTACTGATTAATTTGTGGTTAAACTTTTGCCGTTGTCTAGCGCATGCTCTTTTGACCACCAGATGGTCAGAAACAGTTAATAATAACAATCGATACAAGCTGATTCATGCTGGAATCAAACAGGAACTGGTTCTATATATGTGTGTGTATATCGTCCGCATACCATGCTGTCCACACTTCCTGTGACTTATGAGTCATTCACACAAACAGAGTGATGACAGGATTATGAAGTAAACAACTCAACTGATCATGCCTCCAACAAATCAACTCTGCCTTTACCGACTTGGTTAATTTCCTGTTTATATACTAAGTGGGATAGTTTAACCTTGACATACGAATTTAATCCGTTCCAATGTACTTTGTATGTTGAACCCTCCATGTCTTGAAACAAATATTGTTATAAGAATACTTTGTATTTTTTATTCTTATTTATATTTTATACATTATGTTGTTTTGTATAATGAGTTTATACAAATACATTATACTAAAGGCCACTAAATTACATAACAACTAAACTTAAAAGCCTAATTCATATGTAAAACCTAGATTAATGAATTGAAAGTTAAAACTTTTTTATTGTTTCAAACACAATTGAAAACCTCAACTTAGAGAAGCATTAATGAAAGTGTAGACATCGCAATGCTTTAGTTTGATACCAAGGTAAGTGATAGAAATACATAAAGTAACTTGCCCTAAACTTTCACTAGATAGGCTTCAAACTGAATTAGCTATAATATTCATGTGTTGTTTTTCTGGATCATTTTCAAGTTCAGCATAATAAAGATATTTTTTATACTGAATGAAACCTTCACAGTTTCGTAGATGTTCATTCTTTTTTCAGCGTAACAAAAGGTTGAAGAATATGGCAACTTTTGTTGGTTCTGTTCTGGCACAGTTGGTGAACATCAGTGAATTGTTTTCTAAAAGCGTTGGAGTTGGAATTCATTCTGCTAAATTTACCGACTAATAACAATTAGACAAGTACTGTCACAGTAAACGAAATTATTGAAATTATTTTTGTTACTGTTGAAACAATGTTATTGTTTTCATGTATTTTCAGTTAATAAGCATCAGTACAGTCATTAACTTGTTGCTTTGTACTTACTAACCTCATTAGAATAAATATACTTGCCATACCTTTATTCCTTGCTTTCAAAGTGTTTGTTTAGATCTATGGATGTCCTGATCGTAGTACAGTCAACTCCATTTTTTTCAAACTTGCTTCTCTGTAGTTTTAGGTGTCCGCAGAATGACAATTTTGACCAATAGGTGGTTCTCATGACAGAGGACCTGAGTGACACCTGCGCATGAGTTTCTCGCCAGAGTACGGTGATTTTTGTTATTAATTATTACTGCTATTAATATTATACTGTATCCTATTGCAGGTATAACCATATTTTACTTTCTTATGTATACTGTATATGCATACTGTACAATATTGTAGCCTAGGAATATGTGTGCCAGACAATATAGGCTGCTTAATGTACAGTACCCAATTATCAATTTCCAGACTTTGTTGATATCAGGACATGGCCCTATCCTTATTAGTCTGAACAAATGATAATCGTCTGTAATTTTGTACTCCAGTACATTCCTCAGGTTACTAGCTTCCTAGCAAAAACAAGTCTGTTTTTAACCAGAGTTCAATATAGCCTCAGAGACTTTACGTTTGAAAGCACATACTAGGGCTGCTACGCAGTCAAGTTGTATTGCTGCGCAGGGCTAAATGAGCCGTAGAGTTTGTTAGAATCACACCCTGGTCATTAGACGCAACCCTAGTCATTCATAACAATAGGAGACAGCTTAACGTGAGAGAATAAGTAAACTCATAGCTGATTAGCTATATAACAGTTGCCATCTTTGTTTTTAACCACAATAAAAAAACTGTTGTTAGTTTAGCCAAGAGAAATAGCAATAGCTCTGATGTTACGTTGTTACAAGTTTTTGTATGTCCGGCTACAATTCCTAATATTTTCGATAAGAACAGCTCTACATTTTGACACGCCTCATTTTAAAGATAGACTTATAGAATTTAACAAAAAGTATCGGTATTGTTTTATCATTTGCAATTGTTTTTGGTGTTTGCGGTGATTTAACTGCCAGAATGTTTCAAGATTGAAATTGACAAAACTTGATCATGGTTAAAATACTCAAATCAAGCGAAAGAGCAATTATCTATACTTTCAAAAAGACTGACAGGTTAAAGATATGTAACGCTGCAATTTGGAAACAGTAGCTGATATCAACTATAGCAAGAAATGATGTCATTTGAATTTATTTTGCTTCTGAGTGTTTTAATCTCGATCAACCTTTTGCCAATTTTAATCTTGAAACATCCTGGCGGTTATACCACCTTAGAGACCAAAAACAGTTGTAAATGATAGAAAAATGCTGATACTTTCTAATAAAATTTACTAAAATCCTGTGCAAGTTCATCTTCAAATTTAATAGTGGCTTACACCATATAAAATTTTTTTAATTAGGGGTTATAGTAGCTGGTATATAAACATGCTGCCGGCAAGTGTTACCATCAAGAATATCATGTGAAAACTAACAATAACAGTTAAAGTAGCCATACTTTGCCAGTTAAACAAAAAGAAAGTTTACAGAATATTTTTACAATATTCTGACTCATCAACAAACTAAATAGGCTACCGATTTAGTTCAATTGTGGCGAATTATTGTTGCATGAGAATGTACGTCTTAATATACTGTAAAATCTCTAATTGAACGCCATGGCACTCTTTTTTTCAACCCTTTCTTGGCGTTTAATTAGAAGTTTTACGGTACGCTCAATATATCATAATTTAAATTGTGAAATAACCGCTAATCCTCATATTAGAAACATCTGGATGAAGAATCCAAGACATGATTTTACATGCTTTTGTTGCAACAGAGTAATGGATATTGGTGAATCTATACTCTACACAACAACAGAATGATAGGAAGTGCGATTCTGTGTCATTTATCATGTATTTAGAAATTTTTAATGGTAGAACTATGTGTTGAGAGGTTAAGAGGCTTATAGTGTTGATATGTTACATTGTCTACAAAATGTTTGCCAATGTAAAAAAACTGAACTTGAATATTTTTGTTTATCGGAAATACAGCATAATCGTAACACAAAATTGATGACCGATTATCTTTTCATGTGTGAACTAGATCGTTAAACATTGGTATAATAAGTTTTGAAACATAAGCAGATTGAATTTTAGAAACTGTGCTTACTGGATGTTTAAATATGAAGCAGAATGAGTTTTTAGCTGCCATTTGAAAAGGATTGGGATCTCTAAGAATAGCTGTTGTGGGCATTTAAGGATAGGCGTAGAGAGTATTTAAAGATAGGCGTAGTGAGTATTTAAAGGTTGACTTGCAACAAAATTCGCATTACAGCTATTTGGTATCAAAAGATTCGCCAGGTCTTACTCTGTTGTGTTGTAGGTGCCAAATATGTGGAAATGTGATTAAAAGCTCTTAAAAACTCAAAAACAAAAAGCTGCCGTAGATTGGAATCCTTTTATTTCTCTGACGTAGTCATGAAATTTATTATTGTCTTGTCACAGATGTTCTTTTGTGAATTGAAAGGCCAATAAAAAGCTCAATATAAAACTTGTCGTAGCACTAGTTTATGACAAAAACTTTGGGTTTTACCAAAGACCCCCGTATCAAATATAGGTGTTTGCCACTTTACAGTTTGGTTTCGGTTTGGTCTAATCGGCAAGTCGTAATCTGATCATGTGACCCAATACTTCGCAAATAATTTCTGCAGCACTTTTCGATTATCACAAGTGACCAACAGGCTCGTCATGATTATCAGACAATGATATGTACTCCTTCAAGCTAAGGCTAAAAAATTAAACGAATTTTTATGGTAGGTTATAAGATATCACTGCTAAAAGTGACAGCATTACAATGACGATAAAACAGACACGTAAGAACAATAGACATGATTTTATTGAATGCATGAAATACATTTGTAAAAATATTTCGACAAATAAGGTTGCATGAAAGTGTAAACAGACACCATCTCTCATAACTACGCCACATTTGAGCCATTTTGGAAAGAGAATCCAAACTACGGCGGTCTTGTGTGGCTGTGATTAACTGTTCATTTTTGAGCTTTTAAGAGCTTGTAATCACATTTCCACATATTTTGTACCTACAACACAGCAGAGTAAGACATGGTGAATCTTTTCATATCAAATAACTGTAATGTGAATTTTGTTGCAAGTCAACCTTTAAGGATAGGCGTAGAGAGTCTTTAAAGATAGCCGTTAGTGTGTTATTAAAAATAGCTGTTAGCATGTTTTCAAAAAAAGGTGTGATGGGTATTTAAAAATAGCCGTAGTGAATATTTAAAGATAGCCGTAGTAAGTATTTAGAAATAGCCTTAGTGAATATTTAAAGGTAGGCATAGTAAGTATTTTAAGAAAGGCGTAGTGAGTATTTAAAGATGGGCGTAGTGAGTATTTAAAGATGGGCGTAGTTAGTATTTAAAAATAGCTGTGGTGAGTATTTAAAGATGGTTATAGTGTGAATCAAAAAATGGCAGAATGAGTGTCTAAATATAGGCAGAGTGAATATTCAAATATAAATGTAAAAATTCTTTCTAAATGAGTAAATGGTGCTCTAAATTCTTACAAAAATAGGCATAAAGAACCTTTACAAAGTAATGAGAAATTCTGCTTCTTTTACAATTCCTAAAATTGACTAGAAATAAGTTATGGAAGGATTTTTGGTCAAATTAAAACACTTTAAGAAGCCGTGCAAGATTGATCAACTTTTTTTCTGGATTCTTACGTAAAACTATTTATTTATAACATGGTTAACTTGAAAAATAGTATCAACATAAAACTTGGCAGCATCTTTCGAGATTATTCTAGAAATTGTTACCTTCTAAGGGCTTTACATAGAGCAGAATACGTTCGAAGGATGCCAAGATCACGATGTAAAAATATTTTGTTATTCAGTACGTCAGCCACATGCTTATAAGGAAAAATTCATTTCCTTGTAGTCCACCATGAGGAAATGAGGTAAAAAGTACTTAATTTCTTTGAAGTCCTACATAGCATACATGTTTGTATTACTCATTGGCAAAATGCCTAACATGTTGTAAACCATGAATGTGTAACTGTGACATAAAGAAAACATAAAAGTATTTTGTGAGTAAGTAATTGCACTGTTGCCAAACATGTACATATTTACAAGAAAATTCCTTTTATAAATAGAGAATTGGCATCAAATGACTTTCTACCGCTAGCCAACAAAAACTCTGTCTTTGGAATGACAATAGCTAATTTTCTGTTGAGTGTCTCTCTAGTTTTCAAAGTTCACTTGTCCTCGAGATTACTGATATCTGACCAAGGAGGTGCTGATTGTACTCGGCTCAGGACTTCAATAGTGATGACAAGAAACCAATGAGTTATAGATAGATATAAAAAAGCATTTTTAATTCTAGAGAGGTTAAAAGATCGATCACAACAAATTAGAAAACAAGTTTTTCGAAAGGTTTTGCTGTTTTTCTATTATATGAGCATTTGTTTGTTGTTTTATGTGAGCTGACTGCTAAGATGTACCAAGATTAAAATTGTTCAAACTTGATATCAGTTGTTGAAACATTCAGAAGAGAAAATCGTCTCCCAAAATGACATCAATAATTGCATTTTCTGTTTGAACCTCTCATTATGACACTGGCTATTGAATTCAAGTTCCAATATTATGCGTCTCTCTTGACATAAATACTTTTTGTATTTGCTATAGCCGTTAAACTAAAACTTCAAATACAGTTTCAGACACATTTCTATAGATGTCCCAAGTAATTTAAAAATGGTTTGAAATTATCCAATTTTTTTCCTTTAAATGCTTTGTTAACATATGAGTGCCCGATGCTAATGAGACTGTATATTTATAACTTATAAACAGTACGCACGACTATTGGCATCATTATTGGAGAAGTCTGGACAGGTCTTTTTCTTCTGAGCATTTTAATCACAGTCAAGTTTTGTCAATTTTAATATTGAAACATTCTGGCAGTCAGATAACTTAAAACAACAAACCAAATCTCAAATAATAGAAAAACATCTATACTTTCCGATAAACCCCTTAAAATTTAATGTGAATGACTCTTCAAATGTCATAAAAATTGTCCATTCTTCTGCATATTCTTGATAACTAGCAATGTATGTTTAAAAACATGAATGATAGTGCTGACTGATTGTTCTTATACAGATGATTGGACAGCTGACATTGGCTGATGTTCTACAGGCTGTCATGGGCTGAACACGACCTGAATAAAGTTGTTTCAGCTTTTGAAGCCTAAACTCTAAGTCTAAGACCCACATATTCATAACAGTGAGTTGGTATCTCATTCTAATTACTGTAAATGCACCTATAACGTAAAATTACCATAATCTTGAACAGCAAATCAATGGAAAGTGATAGGAAAAGAAAGATAAGTTTCTGATACAAACCAATAATACTAAGGTTAGTGTACAATCATTAAATTGAAATGTTATGTTTAGTTTTTTCATTTTTAAGGATCAAAGGGGTGAGTTTGGAAAAATCTTAAAATGGATTAGGCAATTTACATAAATTTTATGCTTTGTACAACGTAAAAACTTATAATATAATTGTTCTCAGAACAAACTATTTACATTGTAGGAGCTTTTACTGTAGTATGGTGGCTGTTTTTTGTAGGGTTGAAAAGCAGTTTCCGCTGCACATGATGGTTAATTGTCTTTAAAGATGAGAGAAAAGTGATGAGTCTGATGGCCTTGCTGACAGACGCATAAGATGCTAAGGTATATTTATTTAACCCGATGCCTGTTGTTGACAGAGTTCTCACTCAAGCCTGAGTTCTAACTAATATTGAAATTCACCGCTGCCAAAATATAGCTTGACTATTGTAGACACTCAAAGAGAAATAACTCCATGATCGCCATGCAGCTAGGTTTTTCTCTGTTTCAACTAGGGTATAGTGTTAGATGTATTGCTTCCCTATAATAGGTTAAGTTTACTCGTTAAAATAAGATTGGCATTTTCAAACTTTTATGGAAATGTCATATCCTAACATCAACAAAACTGAGAAACATGCATGCTATACTTGACAGTAGACCTAAAAGTAAACAAACATCTTATTTGAAGGGTTGCCACAATGGTATCTATTGAGAAGGGAGTTGCGGGTTCACGTCTAGTTTTAGGCATTTCCATTTTAAAAAAGATCTCTAGTCAGGAATCTATTCTTCTTTGCTCTGCTTCAGTTATCACGGGCTTGTGATGGCTTCTATATTATAAGTGATCTTATGCTATCCTCCGTGTGCTGGTATAACAGTAGCCAGTATCTCCCATGACTTCTGCTGGTGCATCCATAAATCTTGAAGTGTTAAATATGGCCTTGGTTTAAAGTAATGTTATCTAGAATTATTTCAAATGAACATATTTGAATGGAAAGATGTGTACAGCTTTTCAAGTTATTCTGTGTTCTTCATTCAGTTTTTCACATCTTCCACTTTTCTCCCCAGCGCAAATTACCTTCCTGGTCTAAGATTTATTGTGATCATTTGCTCACAAGATTTGGCTGAGGCGCTTTTGAAGTCAGACACTCCTTGTATGATTTGAACCAGCGACCTACCAACTGTAAGGCAGCATCCTAATCCCTGAACTATGGCCGCTCTCTCATTCATTTTATTCTGTCTTCGGATTTCGATTTTTTAGAGAAAAAGTCAAAAGCTGAAGACTTTCTACTAACTATATTTAATATTGGCTATTGCGTTCAAGTTGTAGCGCTACACATCTCTATTTTTTCCAACTCTTTGCAAGTATAGATAATCACACTTTCGCTTGTTTGAGCGTTTTAACCGCAATCAAGTTTTGTCGAATTTAATCTTGAAACATCCTGGCAGCCAGATCACCTCAAACATCAAAAACATTCTCAAATGATAGAAAAATACCGATACATGTATTATTTAATAAAATCTATTAAAATATTGTGCAAGTTCGTCTTTAAAATGAGTCATGTCACGATGTAGGGGGGGGGGTCACCTCCAACGATCTTCCTCTTGGTATAGGGTTTATTGGAACCAGAGCTAGTTCCTTTTTCAAATTATTTTGGAACAACTACTGTACTATGGAACTGAATTTTTATGTTTACTAGTACGCTGGCAGTCCCATGCTGCCATGAGAGATCATCATGTGTAATAACTATGTGCATAATTATTCTAAGGTGATGGAGTTGTGCAGTTGGTAGTGCACTGATCTGGAAATACATGTATCTGGGTTTGATTCTTTTGTGGTGCAATCTTTTTCTCAAATGCTCTTAAGGTGGCCTCAGATGATTGGACAAACACAACTCTTATTATAGGAAAGGCTAGCTGATTGGCCTTTGCATAGAAAAGCTAAATTGGCTAAAGTTTCTATATTCAATGAGTTTGAATAGTTTAATTCTACTAAAGTAAAAGCTAATATTATAACTTTAGCCAACATTAAGACAAAATATTGCGTCATACTCTCTAAGCGCTCTAGCTGAAGTGTCAGTATTTTAACCATTTGGTGTTACAGATTGACAGGTGTAATAAGTATGGTGTGCTATTCCATTGTGTAGCAATGTAGTTGCTTTTCTTAATAAATAGACCTCTGCTTACAAACCTAGAGTATACCAGTTCAAATCCAGCGTCAAGCAGATTTTTGTTCCTGGTGCGGTATCGCTATTATTGGACACACTTTGGACTACTAACAGACAAACTTTGAGTTTTATAAATATAGAATGGTAATTTGTGCTGTTATCCCCAGCAGTTTACTCCCCAGCAGTGATGCGGACCAATCTTGTATTTAAAATTAAAAACTAGCCAGACCCATTTTTGTTTCAAGAACTTTCTCACATTTTTGTTTATCTTGTTTTATTTTATCAGTATAAACAATTACAATAACAGTTAATAATGCAATAGCAATAACAGTTAATAATGCAACAGCAATAACAGTTAATAATGCAATAGCAATAACAGTTAATAATGCAATAGCAATAACAGTTTCTATTTAAACTACTCAAGGTTAAATAAATCTTTGAAAGTGATTTTCGCTAATGCTAGTTTTTTCATAGTTTATACTAATAAATCCTATACTAATAAATCCTACTTGTGTGTGTGTGCGTGCGTGCGCGTTTGCGTGCGTGCGTGCGTGTGTGCGCGTGTGTGTCTGATGCTGACTGAAAAGTACATAAATAAAAATAAAGATGTAAAACCATAAAAATCATATTAGTTGGTAAAATGTGATTAAGATATGATATACACTTAGATCTAAGACAATGTTTGCATAGGTTCACTCTAAATTTTATTGTAGTCAGACGTTCTGAGGGTAGATTTGTCAAAACTAAGATTGGTGTGGCTTCTGATGTTATTAGCCTTAAGCTTTTACTGGCTAGGCAGCAGTCATATAATTGTTGAACAGACTGCAAATCTGAAACGCCACTAAGTTTCATAGCTGATTTTACTACCTTTTGTAATAACTTCTTAGTCATTGGGGATATGGGAGAAGACAACTACCAGATGGTAAGTCAGAACACTTTCGATAAAAGATTTATAGCATGTTGTTATGAGACTAGCGTTGATACACAGTTTATGCCGCAGATATGCCGCAGTTTATTAGTAATATGTTGTCTTTTGAGAGCTTTGGATTCACACTTTTCATTACTGGCTTTAAAGTTTAGTTTCTGGTTCAGAACAGTGCCAGTGCTGAACTAAGTGCTGAAGAGGGTGCCGATAGGTGCCTAACAGTGCCGAGATAGGTGAATTCTGACACCTGCTCAATAGCCGAGTTGTTTATGACTAGATTGTGTATCTATTGTGTATGTCTGTCTGTTAGTCTGCGCAACTGCTATGCTTATTTGCATTTTCCGGCTAATTTCGGCCAAACTTTACATGCATGTACAGTTTCTGTCATGCCTTTCACAAGGTCATCAGAAATATTTGGTTTCAAAGCCCTATCAAGTTTTTGAGAGGCAGCTCTTAAACATTCTCGCTGCCGGCTGTCTAATATAATTTTTAAAAAATTGAAAAAAGTTAAAAAACTGCATCGCAATAAAATGTATTGTTTGACCAAAACCAAAATTTTGCACATTTGATAAAATTTTTGTACCATTTTAAAATGATTAAAAACTAAGATCTTTTTAAGGGTATAAATGGTAAAATTCTGTAAAACTGACTTCCTTTACTACATCGCAAAACAACAAAATTGATTTAAGAATTAGAAACAATGTGCACTGATAAAGGCTTGAAGACCCATCTTGGAGCTAAACATACACTTTAGCCATAAAGTATATACATGAGGTATATACTTGTGTATGAGATATAAATGAGATATATATATAAATTATGTAGTATATGTAGTTTACACTGTAACACTGTAAAGTAAAGTACTCAATAATCGAGTCAATCATTACTACTATTAGTTTCAGGCAATCGCGTTGCAATGTTTTAAATAAGTTTCATATAAATTATATATTATTATATATATATACATTATATAATACACAATTGCTTTTATTTGTGTTTTTGTCCACTCTATACGGGATGGCTGAGCTGCACATCCTTCAATGACCAAATCTCAAACATTTAGGAATTGCATCACAAAAGGAATGTTCTTTATTGCTGAGTAGATAAGGCATCTGACCATATATCAAAAGATTAGAGGTATAAGTCCCAACAAGGTCAAATTACATTCTTTTGTCTTTTGTTTCTCATTTTTTATAGAATTTTTTGTCGCAATTCACACACTGTTGCTTAAGCAAATCTCTATTGTACAATTTCCTTGTCTCTATACAAACACATATTCAGGTGATAAAAGTTTCTTTATATAATATGAACTTACACAGAAGTTTAGTTGATTTTATCAGAAAGTACGTTTCTATCATTTGCGATTGTTTTAATTTTTGAGATGATCTGATTACCAGGAGGTTTCAAGATTAAAGGTTGACTTGAAACAAAATTTACATTACAGTTATTTGATATCAAAAGATTCACCATGTCTTACTCTGTTGTGTTTTAGGTGCAAAATATGTGGAATGTGACTACAAGCTCTTAAAAGCTAAGAATGAACAGGTAATCGCAGCCACACGAGACCGCCGTAGTTTGGATTCTCTTTCCAAAACGGCTCAAATGTGACGTAGTTGTGGACGATGGTTTCTGTTTACACTTTCATGCAACCTTATTCGTCGAGATATTTTCACAAATATACTTCACGCATTCAATAAAACCATATCTATTGTTCTTATGCGTCTATTTTATTGTCATTGAAATGCTGTCACTCATAGTAATGATATCTTATAACTTACCGTAAAATTTATTTAATTTTTTAACCTTACCTCGAAGGAGTACATATCATTGTCTGATAATCATGACGAGCCTGTTGGTCACCTGTGATAATAGAAAAGTGCCGCAAAAATTATTTGCGAAGTATTGGGTGACATGATCAGATTATGACTTGACGATTACATCAAGCTGAAACAAAACTGTAAAGTGGCGAGCATTTATATTTGATACGGGGTATTCGGTACTTTCAAACATTTTATACATTCAAACCTTTCAAGCTATATAATAATATACATACCATATTGTAACAGCTCAAGTCGAAAATTAGCTATTATATTACAAATTTATAAAAAAATAAAAGGAATTTGAAAAGGTTCATCTAGAAGTGACTTCGTTACACAGCATTGGCATCAGTTTGGTAGGCACAGACGCGTCTCAAACAGTACAGAAAGGACTGATACAGAAATGGTTAAAAAAAATAAGAATAAGGATTACATCAGATGATAATCCCAAATGCTTTGAGATAATCTTAAATGCAAAAAATGTTACTGACCTTGTAAATGGATCTCCACACCACTCTCTTTGTGTTAGCTTGTGCTCCACCACTTAGTTTTATTGCTTTTTAAAGCAAAATAAATTACATGCATTTTCTTTCTTGCAACATTATTAAAGCACATCAATTATATCAGTACTTTTATTACATATTTCAGTACTTCAGAGTCTTGGCTTTCGAATGAGCCTTTATTCAATACACGAAGAATAATATAACTATAAAAAACAGGGCGACAAAAGTATGTTCTGCAATAAAAAAACACTTGGTTGTGGTTCCCACAATGTGATGTCATAATTAGCATTTAGCCTTAAGTCCTCGATTCCTTTCGCTGCCATTGAGGCTGCGCTTTTCTGTGACAATCTGTGCTCTTAAACCCGGAGAATGCTAATAATAAACTAGGATTCTATACAATCAACAATGCCCGAGGATCGTGCTAACGTCCGACCAGTACAAACACATGTTCTGGGTTAACAGATTTCGGGTGATGGTTAGAGTTTGCTTTGTTCATACTTAGTTGTAGTAGTATTATTATGTGAAAAATTTGTATCGCTTTCCATGTTGCTTTCTAAATATGATTATGCTTCAATAAATATACTGTCATTGACAAAGGTAATGAAATCACATCAATTAAATTGTGACCTGCAGTGGCGTGGCCCTAGGACTATATGTAAACTGCACTCTCGGTATTTCAATGCTTGAAATAAATTAGCCTCAGTCGTGCCCCTCAACATCACAATAAAAGAGAGGGCTAGTGCATAATATCATCGTAAAAATATAGTATGGGGCTTGGAATCTGAGCTATTTATCATAGAAATAATCTGTAGATGAAAAACTAATGACACTGATTCCTTTGTCATCTTCATTGGTTCTTTGGAGTTGTCTTACCTTTGCCTGCTACCAGCGTCATTATTGTAGTTGATAAATATGAGCGGTAAGCGATAAAAATAAGCGGTAAGAGCACACAACATCGAATATGAAAATTTTGATGTCATAATTTGTGAGCCTATACCATTGAACGTTTTTTGTGGTAGAACTCTGGGGAAATCCTATAAACACCAACCAATGTCTGTCTCACCATGTCAAACAATGGCTCATTTGAAAGCCAAGATATTGAAGAACCAGAATAAGCTGAAACAGTACTTATGTAATTGATGTGCTTTAAAATGTAAATTAATACTCAGTGTAGCTCATATGAGAAAACTGGCACACAAAACGTACAACTTTAAACTGTTAATGGTTGACTTGCAACAAACTCTTAAAAGCTCAAAAACAAAACGCCGCCGTAGATTGGAATCTCTTAATTTATCTGACATATTCATTACAGTTTGGTTATCATCCTGTCAAGTGATGTTCTCACGTGAATTGAAAGGCCAATAAAAGTTCAATACAAAAATTTATTGTAGCACTAGTTTATGACAAACACTTCGGGTTTTACCGAAGACCCCGTATCAAATATAGATTCTCGCTACTTTACAGTTTTGTTTCGGCATTATTCAATCGTCAAGTCGTAATCTGATCACGTGACCCAATACTTAGCAAATAATTTTTGCAGCACTTTTCGGTTATCACAGGTGACCAACAGGCTCGTCATGATTATCAGACAATGATATGTACTCCTTTGAGCTAAGGTTAAAAAGTTTAACGATTTTTTATGGTAAGTTATCAGATATCACTGCTAAAATTGACAGCATTACAATGACGATAAAACAGACGCGTAAGAACAATAGAAATGGTTTTATTGAATGCATGAAATATATTTGTGAAAATATTTCGACGAATGAGGTTGCATGAAAGTGTAAACAGAAACCATCCTGTAACAACTACGTCCCATTTGAGACGTTTTGGAACGCGAATCCAAACTACGGCGGTCTCGTGTGGGTGCAATTAACTGTTAGTTTTTTAGCTTTTAAAAGTTTGTAATCACATTCCCATACATTTTGCACCTACAACGCAACAAAGTAAGACATGGTGAATCTTATGATACCAAATAACTGTAATGTGAATTTTGTTTCAAGTCAACCTTTAAAAGTTGACTTGCAACAAAATTCATATTACAGTTATTTGGTATCAAAAGATTCACCATGTCTTACTCTGCTGTGTTGCAGGTGCAAAATATGTGGAAATGTGATTACAAGCTCTTAAAAGCTCAAAAACGAAAAGTTAATTGCTGCCATCACGAAACTGCCGTAGATTACACAGAAAAGGTAAGAAAGTAAGAAAAAAACAGGGTTTAGAATAAAATGGTGCGTGAAAAATAGTACAAACAGCCTAAAACATCAAGAGATAATAAGAGAACAAAATTGGTACAAAAAATGTGAGTCAATCTACATGCCTTTATTTTCCAATACAAACAAAGGAAAAAAATATTAACTCACAAAATAGGGCGCGATCATGACCGAAAGGTCTCACACAGCACTAAGCAAGATAGTAGTAATAAACAGCCGTCACAAGCTGTTCCCTGACATGGTACGGTTAACTACCATTGTAGACAATAATGTTTTAACATGAGTTATTCCTAAATAAAGAGGTTGATAAGAAAGTTTTGAAATAAACTCAAGGCATTTCAAACTGTAATTATTAACAAATCCTAACGGATTAACAATTGTATCTTTGTTTTCTTTTATTATAATTTATTATTATTTGTTATTAGTATTTAATTATTGTTATAACTTTTAAGGTCGTTAGACCTAATGCATAAACCTCATTCACAAAGCCCATGCACAGACTTCTATATGCATCATTAAAAACTGTAGCTTGAGATCTTTATAAATAGTTATTACTTGCAAACCTTTTGGTGAATGCTAAAAAGATACTGTATTCATAATTGGCTGTGTTAGCCGACTTTTCTAAAACCTCCAGATGGAGAATTACTAGGTTTATCAGTGTGCATTAATGATCATGCATTGATAATTTTTCTCAAACACCCTTAATACTATTGAGGCAAGTTATTCTAGTCATGTACCATTGTTGAATTGATGGAATGTTTGGAGTCCGGGACTTTGCATCAGCCAAGTTATTTGGTGAGAAGGGTCTCTTGAATCGTGAGTTCATATTGGATTACTAACTACCAGAGACTAACTACTCCCAGCATGCAACCAGGTAATCACTATGTTTCCATGATCTGCATGTTGAAAAAGATTGAGCCAACCTGCAAGAGATCCGCATCACGGAAATGGCAAAAAATGAGCAAGTTAGGCGAGTTTTACCAATCGAAAATCTTTATTGAAAGTTTCATGCATGCGCATGATGGAAACGGTACTTGCAAATAATACGCATTAAAATACCGCTCGCGCTATTCCATTCTAAACATTTTTACACTTCAGTAGTTTTTATTTTGATTTTAGCAGTTCCAATGCAATGGCTAATATTTAAATGTTGCTAAGCGTAGCTAGTTATTGACCTGTAGGGTCAATAACTAGCTACGCAGTCTGATCTTACCAAGCCTAGCTAAATGGTTAAATTTGCATCGTGGGAATGTCCATAGAAACACTTAATTGCATAGTAACTCCACTTACCCACAACTCCAAATGTGCATCATGTGTGTCATGGAAACCTAGTGGCTAACACACAGCTGCCCTGCAAACATACAAAACATAAAATGAGGACTTCTAGAGATAGAGGAACTATTTATTAGAATTGCTATGACTAGTTTGCTAGTAGACTTGGTGTTATAATTACTATAAGGTTGGGTAGATGAACTCCTCAAATTTGTGGCAAAAGCACCAGCAGAATTCACAAGCTACTGGCAGGAAATATAGGCTATCCTTGCAGTCAGTCGAGTCGACTAAAACTGTTTATGGATGTGGCTCATTTATGATAGCAGATCTCTAATCAACTCGATTACAAACAGTCATTTGCCATGAGTTTGTATTTTCTAATTACAATGTATCTGCCTCAGTGTTAACTTCACCATTACGCTTACCTTTTCATCCATAAAACTTCATGCAAATTTTAAAATGATTGAAGCGATTTCTGGCTTTGGCTTATGGCTTTGCCGACCATATTTATTCTACAGATGGGAATAAATCAAGATATGCTAAGGATTATATCCTGACAGCGTCTGCCAATATATACATTTGTTTATCATGTAGTTGCTATCCCGGTGCATCTATGATCTATCCCAGTGTTTCACAAATGAAGTTTTTTGCTTTAAAAAGATGTCCAATTCAGCCTCCTGATTCGAATGGTTGATGGTTTAGTCGCTGTTGGCCTAACCCATGCACAAATGGTGGTACCAGATTACATAAATTACTGGTTGCAAGTTGATATAACCTGACCTCTGACCTGACTCGGATCACAGTAAATAAATTGACAAACTTTCCTCAAGAAACTTTCCAAAGCATGTTGAAACTCTTTTTAGTTATTTAGCCAAATATCTGTTTAAATTTTAATTTGAATGTTAGAAATATCTAAGTTGAAGTGATCATGATTTCAGGTTTTTTGTACCTGTATGCTTGATGTAATCCCAAATTTACTACTTAAAGGTGTTGACCAGTTTTCTTTTTGCATTACTCATATCAGAGCCATAGAATTGGTGTTTACTCAATTTAAAATTATTATACATATTTATTCAATATTTTAGGAGGAGCAGTTTATTTATAAAGTATTTAAGTTGTATGCAAAATTATTTAAGTTATGTGTCATACAATAAAAAGTTATTGCATTTATGTAACTAACAATATTCCTCATGTTCATACCAATTGCTTTAACAGCACGGTACTATTCTTGATGCTGGTTTAGGTCACCCAACAATTCCATGGATGCCACAAGCGCAAGCTGTGCCAAACTGCCCTCCTGGTGAGTTTCTGTTCAGTTCTTCATCACTCCAAGTTAAGTATTTTGTGTAGTTTCATTAAAGAAACTGTAATTAATAAATACTCTGCATTAGATAAAGCTAATAAGTGACAATTAACAATTAATATTTTGTTCTGGAATTTATAAATAAGCTCAACAATATATTGTTGAGCTTATTTATTTATTTTTATTTATTTATTTATAGATAAACTTGCGAAATGCAATTGAAAGAAAAACAACCGATCATAAAACAATTATAATAAAATTAATAATAACAAAAATAATAGTTCTTTATCTCTTTAGCCAGTTGCTGGTACTTACTGCTCTTTTCTGGCTAAAGAGATAAGAGATTCTTAATAAGAAACTGTGGAAGACGTCGGTTAAAGTGCTGCTAGTTGTGATAGGAACCCTGGAGACGTCAGTTAATGTGCTACTAGTTGTGATAGGAACCCTGGAGACGTCGGTTAAAGTGCTGCTAGTTGTGATAGGAACCCTGGAGACGTCAGTTAATGTGCTACTAGTTGTGATAGGAACACTGGGGACGTCGGTTAAAGTGCTACTAGTTGTGATAGGAACACTGGGGACGTCGGTTAAAGTGCTGCTAGTTGTGATAGGAACCCTGGAGACGTCAGTTAATGTGCTACTAGTTGTGATAGGAACCCTGGAGACGTCGGTTAAAGTGCTGCTAGTTGTGATAGGAACCCTGGAGATGTCGATTAATGTGCTACTAGTTGTGATAGGAACACTGGGGACGTCAGTTAAAGTGCTGCTAGTTGTGATAGGAACACTGGGGACGTCGGTTAATGTGCTACTAGTTGTGATAGGAACACTGGAGACGTCAGTTAAAGTGCTGCTAGTTGTGATAGGAACACTGGAGACGTCAGTTAATGTGCTACTAGTTGTGATAGGAACACTGGGGACGTCAGTTAAAGTGCTGCTAGTTGTGATAGGAACACTGGAGACGTCAGTTAATGTGCTACTAGTTGTGATAGGAACCCTGGAGACGTCAGTTAATGTGCTACTAGTTGTGATAGGAACACTGGAGACGTCGGTTAAAGTGCTGCTAGTTGTGATAGGAACCCTGGAGACGTCAGTTAATGTGCTACTAGTTGTGATAGGAACACTGGGGACGTCAGTTAATGTGCTACTAGTTGTGATAGGAACCCTGGAGACGTCAGTTAATGTGCTACTAGTTGTGATAGGAACACTGGAGACGTCAGTTAATGTGCTACTAGTTGTGATAGGAACACTGGGGACGTCAGTTAAAGTGCTGCTAGTTGTGATAGGAACACTGGGGACGTCAGTTAATGTGCTACTAGTTGTGATAGGAACACTGGGGACGTCAGTTAATGTGCTGCTAGTTGTGATAGGAACACTGGAGACGTCAGTTAATGTGCTACTAGTTGTGATAGGAACACTGGGGACGTCAGTTAATGTGCTACTAGTTGTGATAGGAACACTGGAGACGTCAGTTAATGTGCTACTAGTTGTGATAGGAACACTGGGGACATTAGCAAATTTAAAGATGCGTTCACATCAGCCAATTTTCAAACTGAGTTGTTGTGGCGAATCTCTGAACGACCTTTCGTTTACACCAGGATGAGTTTGGACCAAGAGTAGGCGGTTATGTTATTTTTAGTTGCTGGGTAAAATAACTTAGGCTGATATATTTTTAGTGAGCCAAGATTTACATTTTGTTGAATGTTTCCTTTGATGTTTTTCGTGGACTTTTTTTAGCAAGTTTACTGATTATTTTGTAAGGTTCAGCTCATCACTTATAATGAATACCTATAGGGAGGACGATCATTTACTAAGTCAATCCGCTTTAACTATTATAGCAGCGGCATAATAATTAAAACAAGTGCTTCAATTATTAATAGCACCCTTCATCGGAGCTATTAATAAAATTATTAGTTGCGAGTGAAGCTATGACAAAGAATGTGCATTATGAAAACAAATTTGGTGTTCAGTTTAAATAAATATGCATGACTTGCTATGAAAGTGATTTCATTGACTATTCACATTGAAAATCAGCCTCTGATCGTTCACAGCCAGATAAAATTTCTCTCTGGACAAAATCAATCCCGAGCTTATTTTTTCTTGTCACAAGATACGATTCTTGGTCAGTGGGAAAATCAGCCAAATAATTGACATGAAATCAAATGGTGTGAGTGCGGATTAAGAGAGAAATTAGGGAAGTTGCACATGACAATGAAGGAGATATACAGTTTCTGCTCTGTTGTGATCTGCAAGATTACTATGGAAAGTACTAGATATCTGAGAAAAAAGACCTTACAGGACACCAGTTTACTAGCAGACAAAAAGATGAAGACAATCAATGATAAGCCTAACATATCGAGTTATTGATTGGATTGGATGACTCTAATAAAAGTTGATCTAAAATACCCACTGGTACAACAGACAATCCTGTTAATATGGCTAACATCCTTAGGAAGGGTCTTAGTCCATCCTAGCCTAGTGGAACTGAGTTGATGACAGAAAACAACCCCAGCTTGAGCCGTGATAAAACCTATAATAGTAGTAATAATGATCAAAGTTGACTACTGGAAATCTCATTACCGCTATCAATATATGGGCTGTGTCCAGATATGGAGCAGGGATTATTCAGTGGACGAAGCCTGAGTTACAGCAACTGGACAGAAGGACGTAGAAACTGATTACAATGCATAAAGGTCTTCATCCAAGATCTGTTGTAGATAGAGTATATGTTGAAAGGGACCAAGGAGGAAGAGGATTAATGAGTGTAGAGGAAACTGTGAATTACGAAAGTCACAGTCTGAAAGAGTACACAGAAAGCAGCTCATTCGAATTTATAAGAACAGGGGGAAAGATCATAAATACCAACAATGAAGATGGAAGACAAGAGTATAGAAACCATCAGAAAACTGAACGAAAGCAAAACGGGCATGATAAGCCAATGAACGGACAACATCTAAGACAGACAGAGAATCAAGCAGCAAAAGAGACATGGCAATGGATGAAGAGGGGATGTCTCAAACGAGAGACTGAAAGCCTGATCATTGCTGCCCAGGATCAAGCATTAAGAACCAACTATAGGAAGGCCAAGATAGAAAAGTCAACAAACGGTCCGAAATGCAGATTGCACAAGCAGAAAGATGAAACAGTGTCCTACATAGTCAGCAAATGCAGTAAGATCGCACAGACAAAATATAAAGGGTGGCATGACAAAGTGGCAAGTGCAGTGCACTGGAGCATATGCAAGAAAGATGATTTGCCCCACACAGAAAAATGGTACGACCACCGTGCAGAAGCTGTATTGGAGAATGAGAAAGTGAAGCTGCTATAAGACTTCAATGTGTAGACAGACAAAGTTATTGAAGCTAGAAGACCAGAACTGATGCTAATAAACAAAGAAACCAAACAGTGTCAGGTCATAGACATAGCAATACCTGGAGACACAAGTGTAGTACAGAAGGAAGATGAGAAGATTGGTAAATACAAAGAGCTTGGGTTCGAGATAAACAGACTGTGGAAGGTGAAGACTAAAGTGATACCAATAGTAATTGGTGCACTCGGAACAATCTCAATGAGGCATATAGCATACTTGGCGGAGGTGGGAGTGAACATGTCTTTTGAGACTATACAAAAGATAGCCATCTTAGGAACAGCTCACATATTGAAGAAGGTCCTCTCTTAGTGGAATTGAGGAAGATGTTGGGTCTTTTGGTTTTTTATTAAGAGCCGGACTCAACACAGACTAAAACCAGTCACCTACCACCACATGACTGGGCAGAAAAACTTTTACAATAATAATAATAATAATAATAATAATAACAATCAAGAGGTAACAAGATCTGACAAGAGAAATAAGAAGAGTATAAAAAAGCAGCAGCAAACTTGCATCTAGAAACTTGACATCATCTACTTGAATGAGTAAATGCAGCTGCTGGAAATAGAGAAGAAGGAAGTAGATAGAGTACAATTCTCTGCCCTACTAGAATCAGTGAAAATACTGAGAAAGGTGTTGGATATCTCAAGTTAAGGGCCCTAGCCTAATACCAACATATCACCGGCTTAAGAGCTGAGGAAATCAACAAGGACATAATAATAATAATATTAATAATAACAATAACTATATTTATAATCATGAAAACCAACTTGAATAGTTAGACAGCAGTGCAAATTTATATCTCACTTGCACTGCATGATTTAATAACAAATTGGTGTGATGAGATTTACACCGAGTGGGGGACTAGACCTACTTCCTTCATGATTGTTCACACAATTCCAAAGGCCTTCTCAGCGTTGTGTGAGGTATTTACTCCAAATTTTTCTGTAGATGTAGATCCTAATAATTATGTTACCACATGTATCTGAGACCAGGTTGTGTCAGAGACACTTTTGTGTCTCTGACACAAAAGTGTCTCTGACACAAAGCAGGTTTCTACTGAGCTGCTTAAAGCGAATAAAATCATCTTAATATTTCAATAATTTAAAAATGTAGTTGAAACAATTGTAGAGGTAATTGTATGTACTATATTTAACAAATATATAGGTCTACGTAAGAAAACGACATGTTCGATGCGTTGCTTGTGGCAATTTGTTATTAATTGTTATTTGTTATTATTTGTTATTTGTTATTAAATTGTTGTTAATTAGAAAAAAACACTCAACCGAACCATAAGCGTTACTTGAGCAAATCGTGACAAACAATCAAGCAGATATTCACATATGACCTAGCTTGAAGTGAGACTGGGATTTCAGCATACTTTTAAAACAGAAAATAAAAGAACACCCTTCAGATACACTACATCAAACATAGCTTAACATTGAACATAGGGGAATAATTAGAGTTGTCTTCTTCCAAAGAAAGTACCTATAACTACCGATGATGTCATATCAGAGTGTAATATTGGTTCAAACACTCACTCATTTTTATGGGTAACAATTTACGCAGTCGTCGCCTGATTCCTTTTTTTTCCTTAAATGACTTTGAAGTAGATTTCAAAAGTTAGAAATTACTATTATTGAAACTGGTACACATATTTACTTGTTGACTATTTTCTCTTTTTTCATTCGTCAGGCAAAAAATATTCCTAAAAAATTTTCGGAATGTTTTTTTCAACATTTTTTAGAATTTTTTTTCAGTTTTTTCAAATGGCTTTTTAAATGGTTGAAGAAAGTTACGCAGTGCCAGAATGGTTTTTTTGTAAAATTATATTGGTAATAATAATTTTAATTGATATGAAACAGCTACTGATTTGCTTGTATTCCACATACAAGCATTTGCATACAAATATATTGCATGTATTGTGGTAGATACAGTAATGTATTAATTACTTTAGAAAGTTACCTGAAGATGAAAACTATTGTTTTTAGAGGCTTTGAGGACAATTAAGAGGGACAAACAGGTTCCGTTAATGTTTACTTTGAGAATAATACTGCCACCCTTTCAGTAGAAACATTAATCTTTGTTTGGTTCTCTTCCACAATATTATTTTAGAAAGACTTACAACAAAAGCGTAAAAATTTAAAATGGATTTTCTAGCAACGAGCTTGTGCACATCCTCTCCTTTAAAATGGAATTTTAAAAATTGCCTTATTTTTCGTTTTTCAGTTACATGTATGTTATTTGCTTCCTACAGATGAGCTAATAACTAAACTCTAGTAATTAATTGGTTTTGGTCTACATATCTTAGGAATTCTTTCCATAAATAATAACTTCAGTTAATTATGTTGAACTGACAATCTGGCACTGTATGCTAGACATGTAATAAATAGTATATTCACTATTAATTAGGAATTATGCTCTCGGTACGGAGTAGGCAACTCCAATCTATTCATGTATTACGATTGTGTGAATCACATTTTCTGTTTCCTGTTTCTGTTCGGCAATGCTTTGTACTTGTTGCTAAAAATAAATCATCAGAATTAATCTGCTTACATCGGCCTATTATGGCCACCAGCTCAACAGGTTATGGGCCCAGTGCTAGAAGCAGACTATATTTTGATGGAAATCAGCAATCATACACAATATGGGAAACGAGATTCATCAATTATCTCTACACACAGGATAGGGCAGTATACAAAGCCATATTACCTAAAGGAGACGATGATGATGATAATGATTTTCCTACCAAGAACAGAACAGCATATGCAGAACTGGTTCAAGTTCTGGATGAGAGATCATTACAATTAATTATGAATGATGCCAAAGACAATGGCAGAGATGCTCTCAAAGTACTAAGACAACATTACGCGTCTATAGAAAAGCCGCGAGTATTAACACTATATGAAGAACTTACAACCTTACGTATGCACGATAACGAGGATATTACTGACTTTATTATCAGAGCTGAGCGTGCAGCTACAGGCTTGAGAAGTGCAAAGGAAACCATTTCTGACAATCTCATCATTGCTATGATACTAAAAGGTTTACCAGAAGCATATAAACCATTTGTGGTCATACACACACAGCTAGACAAAGCAAAGTCTTTATCAGACTTCAAAGCTGCCGTCCACAACTATGCTAATACCGAAGCAATGCGTCTTGCATCACAAACAGCATCTGCACTAGCGACTCGATCTACAATAAGAAAACAACAACCGCGTGCTACTGCCAATGCCACTACTACACAACCAAGATGTATGGCATGTGGTAAGTCCAATCACACTTCATCTGAATGCCGTTCTAAGTCTAAACTGAAATGTACCTTCTGCCTAAGGCAGGGACATATTGAAAAGGTATGTCGTACCAAAGAACGAGCCCATAAAACAGGTTCTAACTCAACTGCAAATACTGCTACAGAATCAACTGAATTCTCATTCACCGTCAGCGCAGATGACACTGAATACGCCAACACGATATATCACAATGACAATAAACTATTAGTAGACTGTGGGGCCACATGCCACATGGTCAACAACTCCAGCCATTTTGTATCTTACGATAGAAGTTTCGACCCGAAGCGACATTTCATACAAATGGCAGATGGACACAAGACAAATGAATTGGTGACAGCCAAAGGTAAAGCTAAATTTACCATAATCGATTCTAAAGGCAGGCAACAAAATGTGACACTAAATGATGCACTACTAGCCCCTGAGTTTCCAGTTAGTTTGTTTTCGGTGCAATCTGCTGTGCAAACTGGTGCGGAAATAACATTTGCGAAAGATAACACCAAACTCACAGCTAACGGTACAGATTTCGACATAGCCCAACACGGTAAACTGTACTACTTACACACTGTATCCGATACGCCATCAACTATCAACACCGCTGACGAATCAGCCAATGTTACGAAGTCACTAGATGAATGGCATGTAGCCCTAGGACACTTAAACCACGAAGATGTTCTCAACCTACAAAAAGTAACACTTGGTATGAAAGTAAGCCAAACTACATCAACTCCAACATGTACTACATGCACCACCAACAAAATGACACGTCTACCAAAGTCACATGACAATCCTCCTATCTATGCTACAAAACCTCTAGAGCGTGTACACTCAGACCTATGTGGTCCCATATCACCATCTTCTAGAGAAGGACATCATTATATCATGAACTTTATTGACGAATATTCAAGCATGATATTTATCTATCTACTACGAGCTAAAAGTGAAGCACACATTGCGCTACAACAGTTTCTCGCAGACATTGCACCTATTGGAAAGGTAAAGGAACTACACAGTGACAATGGAGGTGAGTACATGTCTGACTCATTCAAGAAGATACTGTTATCAAATAGTATTAAACACACAACTACGGCACCCCATACTCCATATCAGAATGAAAAATCCGAGAGGTCTTGGCGTTCGCTACTAGAAATGTCAAGATGCTTGTTAGCTGATACAGAGCTTCCTAAAAGCTACTGGTCCTACGCTGTGCGACATGCTCAATATCTGAGAAACAGGAGCTATCAAAGACGCACTAAGTCTACAGCCTACGAGTTATTTACTAACGCAAAACCCGACATGTCAAAACTTCATAATTTTGGTTCCCCTTGTACCCACTACATTGACGGATACAAACAAAAGCTAGATAAACGTGGGAATGTAGGAATATACTTAGGTGTCAATCTGCAAAACCATGGATATTATGTACTCAGTGACAACAAAGTCATCACGACGCGTAATGTCACTATACATGATAACAGTTCCCGAAACCATGAAATGCCTGAGGTAGATCCGTGTAGCATGCCTCTCCGTGGTACAAGTCAAGCCATAACAAGGGACAATGATTCTGGTACCATGCCTTCGGACCAGGAACCTGAGCCAGTGAACCAGCCAGTAACACTACAGCAAGCTGACCATAGTACTGAGCAGACAACTTCCATTCATGTAGCTACCAGACCACGTAGAGAGAGGAAAACTCCACCTTATCTATCTGATTATTATCTGTCAGTAACTGATTATGCATACACTACAAACCTGGTTCCTCTCATACCAACGACTTATGAAGAGGCAATCAAATCTGATAACTCTACTCAGTGGAAAGCTGCAATGGACGCTGAAATATCTACACTGCAAGCTAATGATACATGGACCATAAAACCTCTTCCTGTCAATCGTGAGGAGACCAAAGGCCGCTGGGTGTACACCATTAAACAAGGCAGTCAACCAGGCAAGATACAGTACAAAGCAAGGTATGTGGCCCGAGGCTATTCACAGATAAAGGGTATAGACTATGACGAGACTTATTCGCCTACTACTAGGTTCACATCTATTCGAATTCTACTACAGAAAGCTGTAAATGAGAACTTACACCTACATCAACTTGATGTAAAGGGTGCATACTTAAATGCTCTTATAGACAAAGATATCTATGTACAGCAGCCTCCTGGATATGAGCAAGTGGATGCCAGAAACACACATCTCACATGTCATCTAAACAAGTCACTATATGGACTAAAACAGAGTGGCAGGAACTGGCACACCACGCTAACCGACTATCTGAAATCTATAGGCTACGCTGCCAATGATATTGATCCATGTTTATACACTAAACAAGATGGAGATGATCAGATAATCATTTTATTCTGGGTAGACGACATCATAATTGGAAGCAACCGCCAAGAGCTGATAACTACCACAAAGCAATCCCTACATGACAAGTTTAGAATGGATGACCGTGGTAAGTTACAATGGTTCTTAGGCATTGATTTTCGACGACTAGCTAGCGGCAATTACCAAATGTGTCAAGAACGTTATGCAGAAGCGATACTCAAGCGTTTCAACATGACAGACTGTAAGCCAGCTAAAACGCCAGCCGAGAATACATTAACACTCAGAAAGGCTACTGATACCGACAATATCGACACTAACTTTCCATACCGCCAAGCTATAGGAAGCCTTATATACCTAATGACAGGAACCCGACCTGATATCAGTTGGATCGTTTCCAAGCTTTCTCAATTTTTAGAGAAACCAACTAAGTCACATGTTGCTGCTGTGAAAAGAGTTCTGCGCTACATAAAAGCTACAAAATCATACTCTCTCACATTCACACCAACTAATGGCACATTGCTAGGCTTTACTGATTCTGACTGGGGTGGTGACTGCGATGACAGACGCTCAACCACAGGGTACCTCTTTAATCTCGGAGGCACACCCATTAGCTGGAAATCGCGTAAGCAACCTACTGTTGCATTATCATCCAGCGAAGCTGAATATATGGCGATTGCAGAAGGCACCAAAGAGGCATTGTATTTACGACAACTGTGTTCTTCTCTTGGTATGCCACAATCTAATCCTACTATTATACATGTTGACAACCAAAGTGCTATCGCACTAACTAAGGACACGGCCAGCAAACATAGCCGCACTAAGCATATCGACATCCGTTTCCATTTCGTTCGACAACAAACTGCTATATCGTATGTACACGTCGATACTAAAAGCAACCTAGCTGACCTCCTAACTAAACCACTTGGTCGAATTGCTCATTACAACCAAACACACGAGCTCCAGCTTGAGGGGGCATGTTGAACTGACAATCTGGCACTGTATGCTAGACATGTGATAAATAGTATATTCACTATTAATTAGGAATTATGCTCTCGGTACGGAGTAGGCAACTCCAATCTATTCATGTATTACGATTGTGTGAATCACATTTTCTGTTTCCTGTTTCTGTTCGGCAATGCTTTGTACTTGTTGCTAAAAATAAATCATCAGAATTAATCTGCTTACATCGGCCTATTATGGCCACCAGCTCAACAAATTAAGTTGAATCAACACAAATTATTTAGATATAAATACGTAGAATTTGTCTTTTGTATCTATTAATTACTAAAAGCAAATAGATTTGTTGGTGAATCACATTATCAACGGATATACCAAAGTTGACGCTTAATCCATTAAGAAAACTTTTAAACAAATTTTGTTTTATGGAGTCTACAAAAATTACTGCTAATTGCTATGGTTACAATTTTAAAAACATCATTTTGTAAATAAGTATGCATCTGGTCATTTCTTCATTCTTTGCTTCATTTAAATGAGAACCTCCTAACAGGAACAAATAGTATGATGAATGTAAATAATATTTCTATGAAAAAGTTTTTTATAGCAAATACATGTAGCTTCAAAGGAGTGTGTTAATTAGCACACAAAATATCATTATTTTATAAGCACTAGCAGTCTAATGAGCTGAGAGAGATTCTCAGCTCTGTCGATAAAACACATAATTTATTCCTGAACACCTGAAAGTGGTTGATTACCACAGGTGCTAGTGGTGGTCCACCAGGAGAAAAGTTGTGGGTTCAAATCCTGCTGGAAACAAAGTTTTTCTTTTAACTTGCAAGTGTGGCTTTGAACAAACATGGCTTTGACTAAAACATGTTAGAAGCATTTACAGCGCCTAGTAACTATGACGTATCAATAATGATAGTTTATAGACTTCTCTCTTGAAAATACATTAAAATATATAAAACTGTTTGCAATTTGATTAATACTAAAGCTTAGCCTTGTATATAGAAGCAAGTCTCCTGATCCCAGATCGTATTAATAACTTTCAGTCATTTGTGAAAGCACTTGGAATAGCTCAATTCACCTGGAACTGACTTTCATTTTTAAGCTTGTGGAACGCGATAAATAAAATGGTATAGGCCTACACTTTGGTATATATAAACCAAAGTGTATTGAAGACCTTGCTTTTTCATCTAGTGAAGACCATGGTGAGTGTTTATATAACAGTGACAATGCCAATACTTGAAGTTGTTTACTCTCAGGGTTGGAATACCTCGCCTCTGTTGACTGCTTTCACATACGCCAACAGGTGGAGCTTCTAGAAGCATTTACTGGCTTTGAGCAAGCGAATAAATATGAGATACTCAACTCTATCAATCAGCGTGTCTACTTCGCTGTTGAAAGTAAGTCAGCGGTGTTATTGTAGCAGGTTAGGCTGCATTTTATTGGTTCCATAGTCTGTGTTCAGTGCCATTACAGTCAAGCTTCGCAATATAATGTTGCATCTTGGGATGCGTTTTAGTTTTACCATAGACTGAGTTGTGTGCTGTTACAGTCTAACTTAGCAATGGATGGTTTTCCCCATTTCATATTAGCCTTGTAAACTGAAATGTTTACATGTTGGAGCAAATATTGTTTGAAGTATACATTGGATTTGGTTTAATTTGTTTTAGAATCCAAAGACAATGCTAAATGTTAAAAGAAACTAGACGGAGTTTTAAAACAAATGAATTTATATGAAACAATGCAAATAACTAAATGAAAAAACTTAATTCATAAAGTAATAGTAATCATTAAAAGAGTTTATACTGGTGCTTTACTATATAAAAACAGATGTGTAGACCTTGTAAAATTTTGTGGTGAAGTAAATGATAGAATACATAGCATAGCATACTGTAAGTTATTGTAACTAACATTTGAATTCATTTCATTTATGCATGAATATTATTATTGGCTGTTGACTGTCTGTCTGTCTATCACAAATCAAAGAAAATAACACTTGGCACAATTATTCTGTGGCGCTGCAGGGAGGCTGATTTGCCCAGTGGTAGAAGAGTCAGTCTGATATGCTGAATGTCATGAGATTAAGCCCTGCATTGGTCAAAATTTTACTCTCAATAATTGCGTGTACAGAAAGTTTGTGATGGCTTGCTATTGTAACACATTTTAAACAACTGCTATTGTAATGCAAAGATGAAAGGCTTTGACATTCATACTGCACTTCATTATTTCTAACAATTTAACATTGGCGAAGAAATCACATTTTTATTAACAACGAATCTGTGTGTCTTTGTAAACAAATCTGAAATGAAGCTGATACTAGATAGAAAAAAGTACAACAAAAATTACAATCTGTTCAATAAGCACCACTTATTCCAATGAATCCAATATACATGAACTATTTCTCATTTGTCAGTTACCAACGTCAATGAACAAAGAAAGAGGTGGCTACCATATAATACGAACAATAGCGATAAAGAAAAATACTTACGATAATCGTTTTTGCAGTAATTTCAACTATTTTATTACTATTAATTTTAAAATTTGATTATAAACAAACTGAATGATAGCGGTAAGCAATGCTGCCATTCAGCTTGTTTCGTTATTTGTTTGTTTTTATTTCTACAAACTCTTTTATTTACAAAACTGTAATGCTTCAAGAAATTGCAGACAACATGATTATGATAAAATTATTCTAAAAACATTCATGACCACTATTTGCTCAAATGTTACGTTGTATGTCAAACAAGCCAAATGTATAATTGGCTGCAAATTGCAGTTTAACTCTACATTGTATTACATGAATTAAGAATTTTGATTTGACCTTGAACTTTTGAGTGAGCAGTATTAAGTTTACCCATTTCTATTTAAGCTCAAACTCAGGTCTACAGCTAACTTGTAAATGATGTATACACTGTTTAAGAGCACTAAAGCTATTTGGAACATTTATATTTTGTATATGCTAGTCAACTAGTGAATAGCAGAAACACTGCAACCTAGATATACACTGTTTAAGAGCACTAAAGCTATTTGGAACATTTATATTTTGTATATGCTAGTCAACTAGTGAATAGCAGAAACACTGCAACCTAGATATACACTGTTCAAGTTCAACTTTGTTTTATCTAGAAAACCTAAGTTGATATATAAAATATTTCCATAATAATTTAAAACCGAAAAAAATCTTATTCAAGTGTCTTTTATCCAAACACCTGATCACAAGCAATAGTTATTGAACAAAGGTTGCAAACAACAATAGACGTATCTTTAATAGATTTGTCAAGCAACAGTGCAGATGGTTCACTCTATATTGCTTCTTGAATAACAATATTCTTGGAGATATAAAATGATTATAGGCATGTTTCGTGTATCAAATACAAAAACAAGGTTTACTGTAAAAATGGATTATACTTAAAGATATAACCTATATATTTACAACAATTTGGAATATAAAGAATACTTACAGTAGTTGTTAGTCAATCAGAGCTATATTTATTTAAACCAAATTTTTGGTGCTTGACTAACAGCTAAGTATTCCAAATTGTTGTAAATATATAGGTTATATTTTTAAGTATAATCCATTTTTACATTAAACCTTGTTTTTGCATTTGATACACGAAACATGCCTATAATCATTTTATATCTCCAAGAATATTGTTATGTTATTCAAGTAGCAATATAGAGTTAACCATTTGCACTGTTGTTTGATAAATCTATTAAAGGTACATCTATTGTTGTTTGCAGCCTTTGTTCTATAAATAATGCTTGTGATCAGCTGTTTTGATAAAATACACTTAAATAAAATTTTTCTCTGTTTTAAACTTATTATGGAAATATTTTATACACCAACTTAGGTTTTCTAGATTTATTCACTCTGCACACAGTGTACTTGTGCCCTTTCTTTACCATCCTTGAGGAAACTAGAGTTTTTAGTAATAACATAAATAATGATACATATAATAATTTTTATTTAAATACCTTAAAACCTATATTTGAACACCATCCTTAATTTGAACGTCGCCTCTAATAAAGTGCCACTCTAAGGAAAGGGTTGAAAAATAAAGGGCCATGGCATTTAAATAAAGGTTTTAGAGTATATCTAGTCTTAAATGCATGTGTGTAAACATACTAATAAATAAATGGGTATAAATAATCAGTGTTCTGTTGAGAACATAATACTAAAGGGAATTTAGCTGAAAATAATCTTAAATGTTCAACCTTTGAAGTTGATTGTTTAGTAATCATGAACTATTAATAAATATTGATACCTCTCTTTATTGAGTTATTACTATATAGCATTAAACTGGTACGCAATAAATATAATAACAAAATTCTACTAAACTTTGTTAGTTTTGCGAAACACTAAAATATATTTTGTAATCTTTTTGCGTAGCTTAAAATGGCAAACTTTATAAATATATGAACCATCTATAACAAGCTAAGCTTAGAAGCTTATTCAAATATTTAAAAATAATTGTTAAATTCTCAGCATAACATGATAGTTTCATCAAAATAACCCAAAATTATTGGATAAAACTTTAACAAAGCTGTATGCTTTTGATCTGTTAATTAAAACATTATTATAGCTTCAAGCTATTAGCTATTATAAATAACAAAATTGAATTCTCACAGATAGTCCTTTCTATTGAAGTAATAAGCTACGTTTCATAAAATGATTGTTCAGAAAGTAGGTAAACCCTATGAAGAGATGAAAGGAAGAAAGTGAAAGCTGCCGATATGTACTATTATTACAGGAACTGACTGCTGCACACGGAACTGCTGTGGTAACAAGAGACCATTTGAGATAAGTCTATATGATGCCTACCAGAGAGAGGTGCTCAAACTGAAAAGATACCTCAGAGCTGACAGCTGTTTTTGTCCTTGCTGCCTTCAAAAGGTACAAGAAACTATCTATTCACGAGGGAATTATGCTTGCCATAAATTTAATTTTATATGTTTTAAAAAAGCATTAAAATTGTTTATAGTTTTAAATTAAAATAGTGAAACAAGCAAGTGGAAAATAAAAGGTCATTGAAAGGTTGCTGAGCAGATCCAATGAAATAAATTAACCAATCAAATGACAGTATAACCCTGATTATGGAATCTGATTAGTGGCATTTTTTTCAGTTTTATTACTAAAAAATCTTTAGCACAGTATGGCCTAAATCTATATTTGGCTTTGTGATTGAAAAGCTATTTTTTTAAAATATATATAGTACCCTGAAAACTTGCACTAATCACCCTTAAAGTGAAATATTTAGTTCTATTATTAGAGAAAAATTTGGAGTTTTATCATTTATAACATATAACACTATCTAATATGACATCCAAAGCTAGTGTCAATGATAATTGCAATTGTGTGATGCTAGAATTGCTGTCACAAAGCATTCATCAAATAAATGATATATATTATAACAAACTGCAAGTAATAAATGTGATGTATGTGAACCGGGTTACCTTTGGCTGTTTGCCAACACTCATTGTAAAGAGGTTTGTCTTATAAAGCATTTCATAGTCGGTCATAAAAGTAAAGTTTATTTGAGTTTTATGTTTTGACATAAACAAATAGAATTTTTTTTGTAAATCATTAAAAATCTTCAAAGTTACATTTGTGGATATGTTCAAATTTTTTTAGAAATCTGCAGATCTCTTGCTTAAAGGACTTACAACTTTAAAGTTTACAACTAGCTACATCAGCATAATTCAATAAATTATTAAGTTTGTATAGAAATTAATTAGTTCAATTATTAAAGCGATTATTTTAAAAACTAATTTGATAGAATTCAGTTTCACGCAAAATTTACTTTAATAATTTAAGCATCAATACATTTATTTATTATTGAACCAATTTTTTAATTTATATCTTAACTTGGATCATACCAAAATTAATTTGTTAATCTAAATCAGAAAGTAATTTAAATATTAATGCAGTTTTAAACTACCACTTAATTAGTAAACTAATTCAATTGCAGTTTCTACCATTGCTCCAATCTTGGGTACATACAGTACATATATACATGTATATATAACAGCAGCTAAGAAATAATTTTGTATGTTCGAGATGCCAGCCAGTTTTTTAGATGGAGGTATTCACTGCCAGTGAACAGATGTTGGGCTGTGTGAAACAGACGTGGAGCGTGTGTAAACCACACTATAACATCAGAGATTCTCAGGAAAATGTGGTGATGACCATGCAAGGGCCATGCTTTACGAGTTCCTGTTGCGGTGATGTTAATTTTGAGGTAGTATCAGGTGTTCAGAGCAAATATTTTAGAAACCTTTTTTAATGTATTTAAAACTACCAAAAAAGTTTTGCCAAGATTGTCTAACAGTGTCTGCAGCCATTGGTTGTACTTTTTGCAGGGCATCTGAATACTTTAATAAAAACACAAAAAACTTTATAGAACAAAAGAAATTTTTTAACTGCTAATTTAGCATTTGGTGAAATAGTTAAAAACAAATAAAAAGTGAACAAAAAAATTGAGGCTGTGTAAATTCTTGTCATTATGTTTTGAACGGAAGCTAACTATGTTTAATTATCATGTTATGCCACCTTACATAGTTTTAAAAACTCATAAAAAACGGCTCTTCATAAAATATTGAACAAAGATGTATACCATTATTAACCCATTTTAGATAGAAATCTTTTGACCAAATTTAAATTTTGTTATAATAAATTGGATTAACATCGTTTCTTTGACTTCGATATAAGTAATGTAAAAAGAGAACGGGTCAACATTTTCAGATACAAAAGTTCTGATTATATGAAAAACTTGAATTATTGACTGCTTCAACTTTGATATTTTCAACATTCATTGGAAACTTGCAAGTGATTGACTCACAAAAATTTTCCAACATGGTTCAAGTTTCCTGAGGCAGTTTTTCAAATGAAAGTAAAATTCTGATTGAAAAATGAAACAAAGCATGAACAAATATGCAAATTATGAAATTACAAAACTTATTTAATTCAAGTTTTACCTAGTGTTAAGTTGTTTGCAGTATGCATTAGTCATTATAATATATAAGGCAGGTGAGAGTTCACGATGCTGCGATGCGTTTGTGTATATGTTTGACCAAATAAACAACAACTGAACTCAAAATAGGAACAGCTATACAAGGTAATGACTGGATAATAGACCATAGCTATAAAGAATAATACAGGATAATGACTTTAGCAGTATTGGTCACACAAATATGTAAAATATAATTTGGACCGGATTACAACACGGGATGGCTTTATAACAGCTAGTTTAGGTTGAAGTAAGTCGCACTACTTACCTCTACCTAGTCTTCTCTACCTAGTCTCAAACCTGAGACTAGGTAGAGATACTGCTGAGCCTGAAAGTAAAATAGTAAGGTAAAGTAGAGAATAAGTAATAGTAGAATAAATAAGGTGAAGTAAGATAACATATATTTCTATGAATTTATAATTTATTACTTTAATTTTTGCTTTTTATATTGTTTGTTATAATGTTATGATTTATATCATGCAATGATTTCAAAGCTATGCGTGTTTATGAAAGAGTTGCGAAGGGTTTGTAGAGCTGTAAATGTGCATTACGATAAATATATTTGCTCCGGCGAAGAAGGTTCTTAACATATGGATAAGATCACAGAATGAATTAACTTTGTATGTAAAGGTTTTGACTGTATCAAAGTAATTCTTGGTTTAAGAACTTTAGAGGCATTACCTTTATTAAATCTGCAAATGAAATGTTTACTCAAATATAAAGTTAGTTTAGGTATATACTACGATAATTCATACTGTTGTAAACCTTTTATTTTGAGATAAACTTTATTATAATTATATATTATTACTATTTAATATTTGATAAATAGATGGAAAGTTGCGCTAAGAATTAAATTGGTACTGCTTGAAGTTTTCAAGTAAAATCTTTTGTTGCTATACAAAAATGAATTCGTTAGCTATTCCATCTCAAGTTACAAATCACAAAAGACTAACAGCTACTCAGGAGACTTCAACCAGACTGCTATGTTCTATTTACCAGACATACTACTATGCGCCACTCTCTATTGTCTCGTTGTTACAACTCTGAGTAGTAGCCATGCAACGAGTGGAATCTTTAAAAATTTTATTACTCATAGCTTAGCAGAGATTTATTTTTAGTTCATCAAGTAGCTAAGTGGTGTGATTAAACTGTTGTATTAGCTTGTGTCATACTGTAAATTAAATTATATTATTATAGTGGTTAAATAAGTTTGTTCATTACAACTTGAAGTGGCTGATTATCTTTGTGTGGAGACATAAAGGTTCGCAAAAATAGTTTGTCACCTATAACAGAGAACTACTTATAGCCAACTCTTAAAGCTTATACCAACTGGTACAGAGACTACATGCAATAGATAACTGCCATATTGTAACTGATTGCCTTTCGAGGAAGAACAAAAAACCTTCAGCTTTCAAATCAAGCAAATTTTTTTTTCCTCTGATCAGTATTGCATCTAATAGATTAGTATTTTCAAAAGGTATTTTATCTGTCAGTTACAATTGGTAAAAAATGGCTTCAAACTATAACTTTGTCTGCCAATAGGTAGGAAAACAAGTTTACTAATATAGCTAATATATAAACTACTTTAGGCTTGATACTACCTCTGTTGGAAGTCCTAGAACATTCTTTTTGTTACTCTACAGATTTTAGACAAAACTGGCACAACTCGTCTCGGACTTCTCACAAAGCAATTCTCAGGAGTGATCAGAGAAGTATTCACAGATGCTGATCACTTTATGATTTCCTTTCCTATTGATTTAGATGTGGCAACAAAGGCTACTTTACTCGGAGCTGCATTTCTTGTTGTGAGCTTCATAACGCTTACTACTGCTAGACACTGTATATGCTGACTTCATAAGTATTGTGGAGAAGAAAATATAAATTTGATTTCTCTGATGTTCTAAAACAAAATCTATCATAAGGGTTGATAAATTAGACAATGAAATTCTACAAACAGCCTTTGATTAAGTTGACACTCACAGACGCACTGTGTATATTAACTTATCCATAAGGGTCAGTTACTACTAGGGCTCTAATTTTCAAAAGACTCTGGAGAACAATGACTATAACCTACCTTTTCGAGTCTTAATTAATGCACTTTTAGTCTGATGCGGTTTTCTTAATGGTAAAAGATAAATTTTTTGAAACTTACCTTTGCTTCTTGATTTTCTTGTCATACTAACCTACAGCTAAACGCAGCTCACGAACTTGTTAGTGATGTAAGAGTTATTTCGTATCGGTAAGATATTAAGATTGCAATAACTACCCAAAATGAGATTTGTAATAAAATTATGTTAATACTTCAAACCACGTCGTACTTATAACAGAATAAAACAGCTCATTTGAACGAGGAGTACTGGTAACCAGGTTAATAAACTCTGGATGACTAGTTTTTATTGAATTATTTTGGAAGCCATGTTTGTAGTCTAATGGTGCATGTGTTTATTGTGGTTTTGTTTATAACAGGTTAATGGATATAACAGTTTATAAGAGAATTAACAAGTTAATCTGTTGTAGGACTTTATGTTCTTTGAGAAAAACTCCCAAGGAAAAAGTGGTGATGGCATCGGAATGCTGGGTTAGCTGATGTCTCTATCAAAGTGGTTATTGCCCTGGACACCATAGAGTTATTAAAATTAGTGCAATCTTGTACAAAATCCTGCATGTGATGACTAAGTACCTTACTTTGCACTTCATCAGTCCCATGTGAATATCGATTAACCAATCATCTGTCAGTTTACAAATTTATAGGTTGTTCTTTTGCTTATTTATCTAACTGTGTGTGTCTACTTGCAATTTATATTACCCACTACATGATTCCTTATCCTTACATCTATACAGGATAAGTTCATATATTTTTGACTTGCCTGTCACCTAACCTGTCCGTCAGTGTATACATAAAGCACCTGTTCCAAACAAGCACCTGCCTATTCACGACATTATTCTCTATCATACAAATAATCCATAAAACTGCTTGTCTACTCGCTATTTATTTTCCTCACTATACGTCACTATATCTCTATATCTCTATATCTATACAAGATGTATTTCATTTATTTTTGACTTGCCAATCATCTACACTATACGACTGTGATCTGTCTGTGTCTACATAAAACCGAGCACATGCCTATTCATGTCATTAAGTATCCGGCATACAAATAATCTATAAAACAGTTTGGCAACTGGCAATTCATTTCATCCACTATACTCTGACTATATATCTATAACTATACAGGATATATCTCTCAAAGTATGTCATCTGTCTGCATTTCAGCTATGACTAGTTATTAAACTCTTGAAATAATGCATCCACACCGAAAAAGATTTGATCTTGACCCTCCCGCCTGCACTTACGGCGCCGTACTAATCATGCCACAGAGAATGACTTGATACTGTTTTGCTACTACACAGGGTCATGGCATAACGTCATGAGAAGCTGGCAGCTCTCATTATTAATCGTACTCAACTTTTCCATTGGCAATGTGCCAAGCTATTAGTGAGTGGCAGGCAACTCTCATTACTTCTCATTGTTTATAAGCTGATGATGTTTAATATCTGGGCAGCCCCAGGAAGCACAGCTAGTTACATATATTTTTGACTTGCCTGTCCTCTAACTTGTCTGCCTACGGATAAACACCTGTTCTAAACAAGCACCTGCCTAATCATGCCATTGAATAGCAATCACGCCAATCTTCCATAAGACACACCATACCAACTCTTTATTGATCTCATGATCTGTCCTACATAATCATAGCACTAAACCCATAGGAAAACATCATGTTATCAAAAGTCTGTCTTATGAAGAAAAACAACTTACATACATTAATTTAGGCACACTCCAAAAAGTGGTAAATAAATAAACATTTGAAGAACACACATTGTGGAGAAAAAAACAGGAAGTAGTAGCTATCCCTGAAACACATCACACTACATAAAAATAGCCAAGAACCCGTGTCAGCATTACGCTACAGCGATAAAGTGAGTACACACAGACAACCTGGTGTGTGACTGAAAGTTTATATAAAGTGGCAATATGTAATGCTAGGTAAGGACCAAGTACCAAAGAACTTTCTAGAACTTGGACAAACCCAACTTGAACCCATGAACCAGTAGAAATAACACCATTACAGAATGTAAAAATAAATAAGATAAAAACAAGGTAACAAAACTTTGAGTATCAAACTAGTGGCAGCGATTGCAATCAAATAGTTGTCAACACAAATGATATCGGCACACTATAGCTGCCTCCTACGGAATAAAGAAAGAAGAAGCATTGATCAGACAACTCCTACTCGCGGCTTCGAATTCTAGCCCTTTAGCTTTGACCTAGCAAATATTTACTGAAAGCTGCTGACTAATACATAAATGAAACCCTTCAGTCAGCGAGCTCTAGTTCTCGGTCTGGAAGGCTTTCCACCTCACTCATGTCTCCATCAGACAGTCCTGTTTCCTCTTTAGTAAATGTGTTGCTACAACAATGATAACTTCTTGTAGCATTTAAAAAGCTGTAACAAACAGCATGTCTTGTTAAATGAGGAAACTACTACAAAAGCCACAAAACAAGTAACAATGATATAAACATAGTTATTTACGAATTATAATAATTTTCTCTTTGACCAATGTCATATAATTTTTTAAATAAAATGTAACAATGACGTACAAGTAGATAGGTTTTGAGTAAATGCCTGGCTGAAGATGATAAAAGCATATACATGTAAAAGTAAAATATAAAATGTTGTATAAGCGAAGTAATCTCTTCTATTTAATGCCTTTTTTATGAAGCTAAATGAATTACCAAATAAGGTATAAAATATCTAAGAATAATGTACAGAATTTAAAAGTACAGCAATGTCAATACAGTGCGCCCTTGACTCGGTGTCCACGTTATACAATTTTCTCTCCTTACGAAATGGAACACGCCGATTTTTGTCGTCGCCATACAAATTCTATTTCGCAAATTTGTTGAATTCAACAAAAATTTCACTCGAAATTCAAATCCGGCAGTCAGTGTGCCTATTAGGACAAAAATAACAAAAATACAGCGGAATTATTCACCAAAAACCTGCTCACAACAGCTGAAAGAGATACAAAGTTTTTCTCAGTTCAACATTTATTTTGTGTAAAATTTTCCCTTTAAAACCAGTAGCGAAGTCGGAGGTGCAATCCCTGCAAACAAGAGGTCAGTGATCAGGCAACTCTCTTAATTTGCTAAGTCCACTTCATTACGTATTAAATTTTTTTTCAACTGTACAATAACATTATTAGCATTGATACATTTTTGCAACCCCTCTGCTCTACCCACTACATGTACCGGCCAAATCACATCACTCCAAATGTACAGTGACAAAATTTCATTTTTCCTTTTGATGGCCATTAAATGGCCAAGCATGCAAGAGGCCGCTTTCAAGAGCAGTATCGCTCAGACTTTCGTATTGAATTGAGTTAAAAAAATAATGAGGTCGGGTGAAAGTTGTAGTTAAAATGAAGTCGGAAATCGACAGGCAATAAACTTTAGCGATGAGAAAGTTGAAGTTCAATAAAAATACATACTAAAACTTAGTTTTACGTTTTAATTGTGTGTTTAGTAAGCTGAATTCATTCAAGTAAATTCAAAGTTATATATATATAATATATATTATATACTATATTATATCGTCTATAAAATGCATATTGTATATATAATATACATTATATAGTATATATAATATATTATATAAATATATACACATGCATCACTTGTATGTGATACATGTGTACATATATACTTGTATACCTCTATACCTCTACATGCGAGTGCCCCAACATTAAAAAAACTCATACGAGCTGACTTTCTAGCAAGTTTCTTCCTTGAGATACGAGTAGTCTTTGAGATACAAACATATGAGCTCTTGATAGCCAGTATATGACCAAGTATGCGAGAAGCTGCCTTCGAGAGCAGTATCGCTCAGCCTTTTTTCTCAAATCAGTTCGAAAAAAGTTTTCACAAGATTGGCTAAAAAATGCGAGGCAAAAACTGCTTAAAAGGAAACAGATTCTAACAAAATATGATGATAAAATTAAAGTAAGTTTAGTGAAATATTAAAACTTAGCTTTAAGTGTGTATTTATTAAACTCAACTTATTGAAGTTAAATTCCAAGTTTCTATTACGTAGGGTCACAAAAGTTTAGTGTGCTAAACGCGTTACAGTAAAGTCTCTCAGACAGCCATTATTCCCTATGGTTATAGCTTGAAGGTAAAAACTCAATACAGTAGTGTACATAGTGATATTACAATTTATTGCAGATATTAACAACTAAATATGTATTGTAGATACTGAATTACAACAATTGAAAACTTGTTTTTCCACCGTAGTATTCTGTTTAGGTGGTGTTTTCATTGTACAGTAACGGATTAATTTGTACTTAGTTATTTTATACAGGAAATAGCGCATTGAGATACGAGGAAATTGACTTACTAGCTCAGTCTTAGAAAGCATTAGACTTGTATGCCGAGCTATGACTATACTATACAAGGATGCCACAAGTACAATGGTACGTACATGGTACACATACATGTACAATGGTACGTACATGGTACACATACATGTACAATGGTACGTACATTTACTTACATGTATAGTAATTAAGTAAGTTTAGGAAGAAGTTTAAGTGTTCTGAAGTGTTAAGATTAAGGCACATATAGTAGTAGTACTACTGTACATATTAGAATGTAGTAGAGGCTCCTATACCGTAAATTCCATATAAGGTAAAGAATTTATATGAAGTTTCTGCTTACTACTACGTAAATACATCCATGTAATGTAAAGTGTCAAGTCGGGCGAGCTCTCAAATTCTATTTAAATGTTACTCATTTTCACCTAGCCTGTCTTGACAAACTGTTGTTTTTGCGGAGTTGTCCAACCGTCGAGTGGGCGAGCAACACAACAGCTTGTCACAAGACGTGCTGCACCTGATGCATCAGCTGCACTTATAAGGCAGTTGTTCTCTTCCGTCTACGCGGCTTGGTTGCGATGTTATGTCGGTCGCTCCATTGATAATCATAACGAATTTCGCGCACAAATTTATGTAGAAATAAGTAAGATTACAACGTTTAACCAGCGACCAATCTCTGCGGTAAACTTTAGTAGAACTTGAGAATAAAATAAATTGAAAATAAAATCCATAAGTACCAATAAAACCGACTGATACAAAAATAGAAATATAACTGACTGAGCGCACAAATAACGACATGTTTAGTCGCTGTTGTTGCCTAAGTTCTCAAGTTCTACTAAAGTTTACCCGGAGATTGGTCGCTGGTTAAACGTTGTAATCTTAGTTTTTTCTACATAAATTTTTGCGTGAAATCCGTTATGATTACCAATGGAGCGACCGACATAACATCGCAACCAAGCCGCATAGACGAAAGAGAACAACTTCCTATAAGTGCAGCTGATGCATCAGGTGCAGTACGTCTTGTGACAAGCTGTTGTGATGCTCACCCGCTCGACGGGGGACAACTCCGCAAAAACGACAGTTTGTCAAGACAGGCTAATTTTCACCACACTTGCGAGAAAAAAAACCGATGCGCTTATAAAGCTATAGCTATTAAATATACAACTTTCATGACATTCTAGTTCGTCGTGATAGATCGTCATAAGTGTTGACAAAACAGAGAGCAGCTGCTGCCCTGATGATGGTTCATAAATACAAAGGCGATCTATTGGTGCTGGTGTTACAGCATTGGTCTATCAATCTGAATGTGACGAGTTGGAGTAGCGTTGAAAGTTTTCTTTTATCCTAACCTTGACCCCTGGATACAGCTAGACAACAGCCAGGTAGTACCACTTTTTTATAGTAAAAGTATTTTGTTTTTATGCTTTATTGTAGACGTATAAAATATTTGTTATTAGTTTTACTTTACAGAACAGACTTTGCAGTTTAGAAAAAATAAGCAAATCGATGTAAATGAATATCGAAGATGTTCTCTCCCCGATCAATTTATTGTAAAAATTACCGTAATAATCGTCTGTAAAACCTGTAAGATTGATTAGGAAAAGGAGAAAAGTTGTCGATGCAAACCAATAGTGCTACAGTTACAGTCCAGCTAACAAATTAAAAAGTTAAGTCTAGTTTTTTCTTTTTGTATGGCCAAAAGGGTTAGTTAGAAATACCTGTATTTCACTGTTATTATAAGGTAAACGCTCCTAGAGCAGATTATTTACGTAGTAAGAGCGCCTACTGTACTTTGAAAATCTAGTTTCTATTTAGCGGAATTTTCCATTTTGTGGATAGGTCTGGAACATCTCCGAAGTAAGAAGGATTACAGAAGTTCTTCCGCTGAGGTTTGGTTGTATTTGAATAGCAATAACCTGTCATAATTTAAACCAACCTGTATGAGTCACCATCATCATTTGTATAGGTGTGAGTCGGGCTGCCACCCTTAGCTGAGCGATAAGACTTTGGGGAGCTTGGGCTAACTCCACCAGAGCTGAAGTCAGTCTTTCTGCAAACAATGAATTAACTAAAAATAAGCTGCTTGCTATCACCAACCAAATTTAGCTAATCTTGGCTAATAGTCAGGTTATTTGTTAAAAGGAAATTGGAATATCAGCTAGAATATGCTGACGAACGTGTACTTCTTTGATATATTAGGAACAAGACAAGAAAAACGTGTTCCCACACCGGGAATTGAACCCGGGCCGCCTGGGTGAAAACCAGGAATCCTAACCACTAGACCATATGGGATCTACACTTACGGAGTAATAAATCACATATAGAACTATACGCTAAGCATTCTTTATTTAATTGCTCAACGATGAATAAATTAACTACGGCTTATGTAAGCTGTAGAATTAGACGAATAATGTTCCGAGTCACACGCCTTTCATATTGATTTACTGCACGTGCACACTATAGTTCCATGCTTCAGTTACATATTTTATTGTGGGTGGGTTATGAGCTACTCCACAAAAATGTAATTGTTCTGAATTAGGCCTACACTAATAGATTGTTTATACCTCAATGGTAAACTCTGTTATACTCAACCTTTTGAGGACTTATTGAACATATAAACTGGATTGCGGTCAGTAGTCACCATTGACATGATGTAACAAAGCCGGAGTATAATAGACAGACGCTCCCAAACTTACAAACGATATACATTCCGAACGGTGGTTCGTTAAGCGAATTTATTTGTAAGCTGGCCCAGTTTGTTATTTTGAATGTTCAAGGATTATACATGTATGTTTAAAGGTTGACTTGCAACAAAATTCCCTTACAGTTATTTGGTATCAAAAGATGCACCATGTCTTACTCTGCTGTGTTGTAGGTGCGATAGAATATGTGGAAATGTGATTAAAAGCTCTTAAAAGCTCAAAAACGAGCAGTTAATCGCCGCCATCATGAAAATGACGTAGATTGGAATCCCTTTCCAAAACTGCTCAAATGGGATGTAATTAAACACGATGTGCTTCTGTTTACACTTTCATGCAACCTTATTTGTCAAATTATTTTCACAAATATACTTCACACATTCAATAAAACCATGTCTATTGTCCATATGTGTCTATTTCATCATCATTGTAATGTTTTCACTTTGAGCGCTGATATCTTAAAACCTACTGAAAAAATTTGTTTAATTTATTTAACTTTAGCTCGAAGGAGTACATCTCATCTTCTGATAAACATGACGAGCCTGTTGGTCACTCGTAATTGTCGAAAAATGCTGCAGAAATTGTTGGCGCTATTTGGAAAGAAGTATGGGTCACATGTTCTGATTACAACTAGACGATTAGACCAGGCCGAAACAAAACTGTAAAGTAGCGAGCATCTATATTTGATACCGGCTTTCTAGTAGAACCCAAAGTGATCGTCATAAACTAGTGCTACGAGATGTTTTATATTGAGCCTTTTAATTCCCGTGATAACATCACATGTTAAAACAATAACCACAATGTTTGAGTACGTCGTTGAAATAAAGAGATTCCAAACTACGGCGTTTTCGTGATGACTGCGACTAACTGTTCGTTGTTGAGCTTTTAAGAGCTTGTGATCACATGTTCACATATTTTGCACCTACAACACAGCAGAGTAAGACATGGTGAACCTTTTGATACCAAATAATTTTAATGTGAATTTTGTTGCAAGTCAACCTTTACGGCTTGTATAAGTAACCTATATTGGTTTGTACTGCATTTAAAGAATACTAAATAATAATAGAACAATATGCTCTATAAAGATGTGTACAACTAGGGAGAAATTGTACTACTGTAAAAGAAATGCTACTGCAAAGTGTTGATACTGTGGCTGATACTGACTGAGTAGTATATATATAGTGGCTGATACTCCTTCCTAAAAGGCCCATTAGGTTCGGCCCAAAATCACATTTTAGGGGGGGGGGGGGTTTTCAGACCATGGGGCACTGTCATTGAATTTGCTACTTTAGGGGGGGGGGGGGGGGTTTCCACAGCCAAGCCAGTAAAAGGGCCCATGATCATTAAGGTTTTATTCAGTCAAAGTAATACCAAGAAATTGCACCGAAAATCCAGTCTTAATTTTAATGCAGATTGCTGTTGCTTGCTTGCTGACGGGAAAGGAAGGTAAAAGAGACAGTCGACACTGCATTATCTTAGCAACCCTTTAGCAATATACTCAGAATGGATGATAAACTTATTTCATTGTTATTACCAATGGAGCGACCGATATAACATCGCAACCAAGCCGCATAGACGGAAGAGAACAACTGCCTTATAAGTGCAGCTGATGCATCAGGTGCAGTACGTTTTGTGACAAGCTGTTGTGTTGCTCGCCCAATTTTCTGTATAAAATGTAACAATGACGTACAAGTAGATAGAAGTTTTCCTTTGTAAATGAAAATGATATTCTGATGGTTGATGCTTGGAATAAGTTTTATTAACCCTTTTGCAGGCATAGCGACATTTTGCCGTTTTGCGATTACTGACGTTAGTGGGCAGAGCGACTATTATGCCGCCACACGAACAGTTTTTATAAATAGATTTATGGTTAGCTAATTGCCTTTTTTGTTTAATTTTTTTTACCAATAGTAAATTAAAATATATTGGCCTCTGTTAGCAACAAAAAAATAATCCGTTCGCAGAAGGAAAAAACGATCGTTTTTGCAATACTAAACAAACGAAAAATCCGAAATAAAAACGTATTTAAATAAAATTGGGAATTTCGTTTGTAGCTTTTTTCTGTTTTATTAATGCATGAATCATATTGGATGTTTAGTGGGGTGTGAAACCTGGGTGCCCTTTAGGGAACTCCCAGTGTTTAGGGGGTGTATTTCAAATTGGTCAACCAGGTGATTGGGGGTACAATATCCAAATTCAAATTGACCAACCAGGTGATTGGGGGTACAATATCCAAGTCTGGGCCTATCCAGGTGGGTGTTTCTTTCAGAGTATCAGCCCTGGGGCTGCACACCGCGAATACGTTAGCTGTGTAAATACTAGGAAAGGTTGATATCAGCGGTAGTAAGCCGCACTACTCGAAAAATCGCGCAATACAAAATCTAGCTTACAGCATCTCTGTACAAACATTTTGGACATACGCAAAAACACCGTTCATATCTACCATTGTTCATAACAAGAATGATCGTAAGTTGAATAGCGTCTGTAAAACAATTTCAAAGGTTTTTTCACACGATAAAAGATAAAAGTACATGGCAGGCCCAACCCTATCAGTGATGGGTTTTGGCAAATTGTGATGATAACACGTAAAAATGATGTTCCCACACAGGGAACTGAACCCGGGCCGCCTGGGTGAAAACCAGGAATCCTAACCACTAGACCATATGGGATCTACACTTACTTATTTATAAATCCGGAAATATCGCACATGTACACGATGAAACAGCTAAACACAAAATGAGAAAGACTTGAGTTCATTCGCCGCCTGACAAAAAGCTATTATTTACTGAACCAGTCAGTAACAAGCTTTAAGAAATAATTATATCCTACCATTCAGCCAATTAGATTAATTTTAACACACTGTCCACAATATCTTTATAGCTAATAAACTAAGCATAACTGTGATGAGACAACATTGTGAACAGACAGGAAACCAAGAATCTAAGTTTGCTAAAACATAAAACTATTAGCTAAAGCGAGGTGTAAATATTGCAGTGAGATGACACAATACAGACTCCCACTATAAAGGCTGATTCACACTATATTGCTGTATCTTGGCGTTGATGCCGCAATACTCCGGTGATCGTCGATGATAACAACGTTCACACTATCACAAACCCATCAGTTTGCATCAGTGACGTAGCGTTCAGGTTGTTCTTTTTAAATTTTTGCGAAGAAACCTTTTTGTTTTCGCGTGACTGAAATCAAATGCTAGTCCCGCAGCAACGTTGATAAACGGAAATAAATAAATTACACCATCGGCCATCGCGAATTACCATTGCCAAAATGGCTCACATTTGAAGGGCGGTCGTAGATGCTCGGCGAAATACCGGGAAAGTTTGACAGCTGCAAAGTTTTCCGATGTGTCGCGTTGGTTCATCGATGCCATCGGTTTACGGTTTACATAATCGACGATGAACGCTTAAAGGAAAACGCGGACCTACGGAGTAGCTGTCTATTCCAGTGTCCCTCGGTGCGTTAAGTCGTCAAGATTTTAACTAGTAACAATGACATCAGGTTTGTATTGAAGAATGTTGGAATTTCTTTTCTACTATAAGTTGTAATTGCTATGGTGTCTTTCGTATTAGTTGGAGTTATCCAAACTTTGACACCTAACCTTGCATATAGAAGCAGTTCCCTGATCCTAGACCATATTAACAACATTCAATCAACTGTGGAAGTATTTAGAATAGTAAAATTTCTTTTGAACTGAATACCATTTTAAAGTTTAAAGATTGTAAAATTCAATAAAAAACACAGAAAACAAATAGAGTAGATAGTTTTCTACACTCTTCCAAAGAAGTGATGTTATAGAAGTAACTAAAAGTTGCAGTACAGTGAGTCTGACAGAGTGTGTATATTTGTTACGAATGGAAACACAAATAATTTTAGTGTAAAGTTCTTGTTGCTGAGGACAAAAAACTTTCGAACTTTCTCCATTTTTGATCTTTCATTACCAAAAATTTCAATTGTGTCATTAGACACTGATGCCCTATCAGCAGCCATTTTTCATTTCTCGGTCGATTAGAAGTGCCCTCAGTATTTGGTGATATCTCAAGAAAGTCCAATCGACTTACAACAATGAAATTATGCTGGATATATACTCTGAACAAATCGACCACGTTTTCGTAATCTTACATACACCAAAAATGCAGACAAACAGCGAAACTGTGTCGCCGAGTTTACTTGGGTGTAGGATCAAATTGGAAAACATTTTGCCAAATGATCTGAAGCCAAGGCTTCAAAATGTTAAACTAGAAAAACAACAAATGACCACTACTCAATATACACCTGTAAACAACAAGGAAAGGAATTACTGCTACTGTTAGCTACAACGATGAATGGAACTATGTTAACAATAAAAATTGAACTCAGCTGTCAAGAAACCTACTTCGGTTTCAGCATGTCAATTGTGTGAAATATAAACAATTCATGTTGCACACAAACTTGACTGACTACATGGAACACATAAAAAACTCAAAAGGACGGACGACTCCTACCAAAGAGATTGTTGCGGTGTGAATCTGCAGTGGTTGCCATAATAGTGTTTGACAGTTGTGTGTAATTTATTTATAATAACCTTGTGAAGCCTCTGTATGGTCCATCATCATCTGACAAATTCCCTCTTTCTGGACTAGTCCCGCCTCTTCGGTCCATCGCATCTCGGGAAACCCCAGCCCTGTTCAGCGTTTCTTCATACTTTCTCTCTGCTCTTTGTCTTGCTATTTTCTGTATTTAAAATGTTAAACAAACTAATACATAATCATGATGCACGTAATAAATATTTCTAAAACTGTTCCTATTATTTTAACTTTTATAATATTATCGCTAGTATCAATTTTTTTTATAACTACTACCTTTATCATCAATATCACCATTATTGTGGCCGATAATCTTATCACAGTGCTATTTATCAGAGTGAGTGGTCTTTGAGCTTAGCTATAAACCAAAAAGATTGGTATAATTCATTATTACTTAAGAACCTTGTCTAATATATGCCGTTCCGAATATCGTTGCTCAATTGGTGTTGTTACTTCTCTTGGCACTGACCATGCACAGTTTTTTGACTCTTTTCCTTAGCATTTTGTTATCATTATTGTTCCTCTCGAATTTATTTTTAGCATCTACACTATTTAAGACAAGCACCCTGATAGTCTAGTATGCTACGAGAGGCTGTTAGGTGTGCACAGAGAATAGGTATGTGCACAATTATTCCTAGAAACTGGAAGTATGACAAGTAGCACAGGTGTTAGTGTGTAGGGCTGCTATGGTGAATGTGAAGAGTTCGAATCCTGGAGCAGGTAATATTTTTTCTAATGCTCTTAACTATGGCTTCAGACGGACAGACAAGGCTCTTATTAAAGCAAATATTGTTATCATTATTACTATTATCATAAGCACTAATATTATTACTATTATCCTAAGTACTAATATTATTACTACTACCATAAGTACTAATATTATTACTATTATCATAAGTACTAATATTATTACTATTATCATAAGCACTAATATTATTACTATTATCATAAGTACTAATATTATTACTATTATCAAAAGTACTAATATTATTACTACTACCATAAGTACTAATATTATTACTACTACCATAAGTACTAATATTATTACTATTATCATAAGTACTAATATTATTACTATTATCATAAGTACTAATATTATTACTATTATCAAAAGTACTAATATTATTACTATTATCATAAGTACTAATATTATTACTATTCTCATAAGTACTAATATTATTACTATTATCATAAGTACTAATTTATTACTATTATCATAAGTACTAATATTATTACCAAGTTTAGTATAGCTTATTATTATTCCTTAATACTGTAATTATTATTATCACATATTATCATTATATTAGAGAGAGAGCGGCAAGCAGTTGGATATCCTACAATAATAAACAGTTGGAACATTTGCTACTATAAAAAATTCTGAGAATGTGATACACTATTTGCTGCCGATGAGTCAGTCATATAGTAATGATGATAAACATATTTGTTGTCAGCCAATTAGTGACAATTGACATTTCCTGTCAGTTGTCCGACAAGATTTACTGACAGTTGATGTTAGCAAACTCTAGAGTTAATCACCATCAGAAAACTTAAAAAACTCAAATCAGAAAACTTTAATATGATGCACCCATCAACAAATTAGAAAGTTTATTCATGGAAAGGTGGTCAAATGAAGAGCTCATTGTGAAATATCAATTGAATAGGGACTATAATACCTGGTACACCTGATAAACCTAATACATTAACAAACACTAAATACATCTCGTCGGTTCTTGCTACCAGACAGAATGATGCCAGTAAGGTGGAGAGAATAGAAACCGACCCATCGCTGTCAGAAGGAACCCTGATCGCTTACAAAAATGCGTATAATGGCTCAGCTGCATAAAACACAAAATACAGAGTGAATATCCAACACAAAGCATCGAAGTGTATGGGTGTAGCTGCCTTGATGCCTATATCAAAGAGCATAAAGGAGTGATATTGTACACCCTGATATCTGTTGTAAATCACACAAAGTGGTATGTATAATATAACTGGTACATTTCTATTTTCAGATAGTCACCTGGGTGGTCTTCTCAAAGAGAAGGGGCCTATCACTGATTCTGTCTTGCATTTCCCTCAAGGATCTCCTGTACTCTTCAGCACGAATTCTGTTTTCCTCCCTGCAACACATAAGGAAATGAAAACAAAGCACTGTGATCGACTGTAGTAAAACCTTTACATTTGCAGTTACAGTAAAACCTCTACATACGCAGGTACAGTCAAACCTCTACATATGCAGGTACAGTCAAACCTCTACATATGAAGGGTACAGTCAAACCTCTACATATGCAGTTACAGTAAAACCTCTACATATGCAGGTACAGTCAAACCTCTACATACACAGGTACAGTCAAACCACTACATATGAAGTTACAGTCAAAGCTCTATATATGCAGTTACAGTCAAAGTTCTATATATGCAGTTACAGTCAAATCTCTAGATACACTCAAATCGTTCCGAAGTGTTTTAAATGTTAAAACCATCATATGTTGGATCAAATATTCCTACAAGAATACATTGTAATTTGTTCAATTCGTTTTCCAACCTAAACACCTAATATTATTCCTGAAAAAGTACTGCAGATAATCAGACATAAAATTAAAACAAATTGATTATATAATAGAGATTAACACCGCAAATTAATAATCAATAAAAGAAGGTTGTATTGTTACTTTAAACTAGAGAGATGCGTACGAAACCGCAGGCTTGGCAAGAGACGGCCGGTGCAGAGGCGGTGATAAAGATACCTGGTGTTACTTACTCCTACTAAGGTCAAGTTTAAACTAGTTTAACTTACTGTCTTTTTATTGCGTTTCATATTGTTTATTTTTTGTTGGTTGTGTCACCTGCTGCCTCTTCAGATTCTGTTGTGAAATTGGGATGCTTCGAGAATTCGATAATACTGCAAATTAATTTCAGCGTACATTTGAATATTTCTTAGAATTTCACCTTGTATGTTGGAAAATTCATGTTATTGTAGGAGAGACTAACTCCAGTAACTGGTACTGACGTGGGTTCAAACCCTACTTGGAGCATTCTCTTTTTAACTAAAATGCTTTACTACAAAGAAAACATGTTTTGCTCAGCCTACTGTATTTTGGCCATGTAAAAAGATTAAAAAAACATATTAAAAAGGCTAAAAGTGGAACAAATTAAACGGGTCATAAAAAACTCTTCAAGAACAGCTTTCACAAAATTTTAGTAAATTTTATCAGAAATTATTGGTAATTTTCTGTAATTTGCAATTGTTTTCGATGTTTAAGGCGATCTGATTACCAGGATTTTTCAAGATTAAAATTGAAAAAACTTGATTGTGGTTAAAACACCTAGATTAAACGAAAGCGTGATTATGACATCTATGGCTGCAAAGAGACCGACAGAATCGAAACCTGTAACGATATAGCTTGAATGCAATAGCCGATATCAATAGCAATCCAATATCGGGACGATTTCACTCAGTTTAGCTAAGCAACTCAAATTAGAAAGCCTTGGCTATCGTCTTTGCAATGATACATAGCCCTGCGCTACCGGGACTTGAGTCCGACCTCTTGGTATTAGCTGACCCTACAACGACCTTGTAGCCTACCTGTATCTCCTTGTTTTTTCAGAGCTCTGATCGATGAGACCGTACTGTATGTCATTCCCCGCTGCTTTTTCTATCACTTCCTTTTTCAACTTTTTTGCTTTCTGTCTCCGTTTCCTTTCGTACTCGAGACGTGCGAGTTCCTTCTGCATCTCCTCAGTCATCTTCTTCCTGTCAACAGACAATTGTGAAAATAACTTACGATTATCGACATTTTATAACAAAAGTAACAATAGAAACACGAACAGGAAGAATTGAAGGAAGACGAAGCAAGGGCAGACAGCGGCTGACCTACCTAGGCAGCTTAAACAAATAGATGACGGCTCAACTACCAGAAAAAGAGAGAGAGAAATAGAGAGAAAGAGAGAGAGAGTTTGAGAGAGAAAGAAAAAAAAAGAGGGGAGAGAGAGGGAGAGAAAGAGAGAGAAGGAAAAAGAAAGAGGGGAGAGAGAGAGAGGGAGAGAGAGAGCGCGAGAGAGGGAGAGTGAGAGGGGGAGTGAGAGAGAGAGAGAGGGGGAGAGCGAGAGATAAAGAGAGAGAGAGGGAGAGAGAGAAGGGGAGAGCGAGAGATAAAGAGAGCGAGAGTGGGAGAGCGAGAGATAAAGAGAGAGAGGGAGAGAGAGGGAGTGAGAGAGAGAGGGAGTGAGAGAGAGGGAGTGAGAGAGAGAGGGAGTGAGAGAGGGAGTGAGAGAGAGAGGGAGTGAGAGAGAGAGGGAGTGAGAGAGAGAGGAAGTGAGAGGGAGTGAGAGAGAGAGGGAGTGAGAGAGAGAGAGTGAGAGAGAGGGAGTGAGAGAGAGAGGGAGAGAGAGGGAGAGAGCGAGAGGGGGAGAGCGAGAGATAAAGAGAGAGAGAGGGAGAGAGCAAGAGGGAGAGAGAGGGCGCGAGAGAGGGAGAGCGAGAGAGGGAGAGCGAGAGAGGGAGAGCGAGAGAAAGATAAAGAAAGAGAGGGAGAGAGAAAGAGAGGGAGGGAGAGCGAGAAAGAAAAATAAAAAAAGAGGGGAGAAAGAGCGAGAAAGAAAAATAAAGAAAGAGGGGAGAAAGAGAGAAGGAGAGAGATCAGAGGTTTCAGAATAAGAATTGTTGAAAAGAACAAAAGATAGGATGATCAAAACTGATGATCAGATAAAACTACACAGACATTAAAAGTGCTACATTAATCAACAATATGTACATTTGAATGTTTGAGGAACATTCTTCAAACACTATAGAGCTATTTATCGCATTACCTTTACAACTACTGAAGGGAAGACAACTCGCAAGGAACCTTTTTATAAAGCTAACTGTTCAAAATTTTCATGTTACTAAACTTATGTAACTTGTGGATTTATGAAAAAAATGTTTCTGAAATAAAAAGTGACGTTTTATAAATTTGGTTGCAATACAATACTTATATAGTCTAAAATAACATTTTGCAACATACAGTGCACCCTCCGGATACGATTTTGATCCGTTTCAGGGTTGGGATCATATGGTGAAAAATTGGTGAAAAATTGTAAGAATATAGAAACCATAGCAATTATATAATGCAAACATCCCATGGTTAAAATCCTCAAAATTTCATATAGGTGCTGTACATATTAGAAATTAGTAACAAAATAGTATGTTAACCTTAGTAACCATAGTTATCTATAGTAACTTTATTGTATTCAGTGTATTTATTGGTTATGATCTGCATTAAAATGTAATGTTGCAATGTGCTGTGTAGTGCGTACTGTAGCGAATTCTTACTTTCAAGACAGAAGTACGTAGAACATAAACTCTGAATTCACTTTAAATAAGTTTAGCTTACTAAACACACACTTAAAGCTAAAGTTTAATATGTATTATTATCTATTTTACAGAATTTCAATATTTGATCAATAAAATTTTATTACCAATTAGTTTTATAATATAAACTATTTGGTAATAAAATTAATCAGTTTTATAATATACAACTGATACCAATATAATTTAGATATATAATATATACTATTATATAATATATGATTTTAAATAAATATAAAACAAATGTAGTTTTAGCCGGTTTTAGTAATAACCTTTTTCAACCTGATTCGGCAAAAAAACCCCAACGATTAGATACTGTTTTTGTAACGAAATGGATTTCTTAGCAGGTTAAGAGAAGTTGTCTGACCACAGAATTATTCTTTTTGAAGGGATTGCAACTCCCATTTTGCTACCGATTTAAAAAATTATTGTTTTACACACGAGAATTGTTGAACTGAGAGAAATCGGGCATCGTGTTTGTTTCAGGCATTGTGACAATATTTTCAGCAAACAGCATTGTTGTGTATTTGTTATTTTGACGTACGTAATAAGCACACCGACGGCCAAATTTGAACTATGGCAAAATTTTTTGTTGAATTAATATGTGAAATAAGATTCGTATGGTGAGGTGAAAAAATCATCAAGTTCCACTTCATAAGGCAGTTATCGGGGTTATCGTATCCTGAGGGTGCACCGTAGTTGCAAAATAGGTATGTATAAAACTTTGAGACTCCCATTTATAAATTCAGGTTACAACTGATTGACATTGCAAATTAAAAGATCATTAAAAACAGATAATCCAAGTGCTTGCTGGTTTGCTTGTCGTGTGCCCAGTTATAGCGATAAAGAAACAATTTAGGAATGAAACAAACTGCTTCACACCAGAATTAACTTTAGAAATGCCGATTCCGCAGACAAAAGTGCTATCCATGACGGCATATAGCCTACTTGCCATACTATGGAATAATTGTGCATATAGTTATTATACCTATGCGCGCTTCATACTTCACATATCATGCTTGAACCACGAAAAGAACAATATGTGTCCAGACTTCCCTAGAATGCTTTAAATCTATGTGTATGTAGCATAAACTAAATTGAACTTAGAGCACACACAAAAACCACCTTCATTTAAAAAATAGAGTTGTAAACGTTGTATATGTTGACTACCAATAAATTTTATGCGCAAAAGCCTTCTTTATTACTCATGCAACATCAGGATTTCAGCTAGAAACCAAATCAGAAGTAGGACAAGGATGAGTGACTGACTTCAGGATACAGGATGTTTCATCATTCGCTTCAACAACACACCTTCTGTTGTATCTCAGATGACGAAACAATAAATTTGGTAAACAATCTGCTTACAAGAATGAACAAAATGTGATAAATTCGATAAAATGTTTAAAAAAACAACTTTAATTGAGGTTCCTTACTTGGTGTGTGATCTGCGGAGCTCTACAGACTGCGTTCCCATACTAGGCATTCTATCAGCAGATGTAACAGAGGCTGAGAGTTTCCCAATATTACTTGGTTTGACACGACTGTTCTTGTACGGCCATCTTTTTTCTGGTAGCTGTTGCTCATCCTGGACTATGTCATCTATTATCTTCTCCTTGTTAGACAATATTCTCGAGGTCCTTAGATGAAAGGGTTTCATCACCGTCCCTTCCTGAACAGATCAGCAATATGCTAAACAAACAGACTAACAGTAATTTATAAAAATGGAACTCAAACAGATTTCTTACTGTTTATGTGAATGAATTGCCCAAATACTTTTCCAGAATTGCCCAAAGCCCTAAGTCGAGCTTTCTTAAGCTCGACTTTCATAAAAACCAAAATCATAGCTATATAAAAACATTGCTCCAGGTGAGGCTCGAACTCACAGCCTCCGCATCTCATACTGTTTATAAGTACGGCGCGCTGACCGATTGCACCACTGGAGCTCCACAATGACTACAAGAGTAAAGAATATTCAAGTCAATTATTTTTAGCACACCTCTAAGATATATTATAGACTGACTACTGTTACTGCTCACACCTACATGTATATGCCCTAAAAATACACAGCCTGAAAATGGTCGACCATTCCAGCAGTGTTTTTGCTAGCACTGATCTAAATTGTTAGGTTAGAGAAACACAAAAGCATAAACTAGGTGTATATTTGCTTCAACAATAATATCTAACATACGATTATTTCGAAATACAATTTGAAAAATTAACTTGCATCCGCTTTTACTGGTTATTTTTACTGAAAAATTGGCTTATTTAAGAATGACAGAATTCTGAATAAAATACAGTCATCACCTTTTCTACTGAAAAAGAGGCATGCGTTTAATAATGAAAAAATTCTGAATGAAATATAGTCCCCACCTATTTTACTGAAAAAGGGGCATGTGTTTAACAACGAAGAAATTCTGAATGAAATACAGTCATCACCTTTTCTACTGAAAAAGAGACATGTGTTTCACAATGACGGAATTCTGAATGAAATACAGTCACCACCTTTTCTACTGAAAAAGATGCATGTGTTTAATAATGACGGAATTCTGAATGAAATACAGTCACCACCTTTTCTGCTCGAATTTCAGCCAGCCTCTGAGCATTTCGCCTATGCAGTTCTTCAAAGTCAGGAGCATCACCAGTAATCTTAGGCCTGCAATACGGAACCTTAGTGGGTGACCAATGAGCGCAAGCAACGCATAGATATGTATTCGTATCATCCAAACAGAGAGAAGCTTTCTCACACCCAAGTCCTAATAATCGCTTTCATTTCATAATGTATCTTTTATACCAGTTCTCATATGAACCTGTGTTCTTTGTAGAACCATGACTTTGTATGAGAGAGTGTACGTTACAGCTGTAACTTAGAGAACAATTAACAGACCAGTGATGACCAGTTCTAACAACCTCTGTAGTCTCTAGTATATTAGCAATTTGTTTAGATTAACTCATTGATCTTAATTAGTCCATACAATATTGTAACGGTTTGAAAAAACTTATTTGCTCAGAATAAAGAGTCCATTATGCACCAACTTGAAAAAAATCTTTGGCTTTAGGTAGTGAGCTCATTATGAACCGGTTTAGAAAAGCACATTAGCTTGAAGTAGTGAGACTGTTATGCACCAGCTTGAAACGGTCCAAACTGGTTCATAATGGACTCACTACTTTATGTATTAAAGTAGCGAGTCCATTATAAACTAGTTTGAAGAAGTTCATTAGGTTAAAGGTTAACTGACAGCAGAAAATATTAACATTAACCGGAGCAGATAACATTATAGATTAATGATTGAACGATTTATTTTCTAATTTCTATCAAAACAAGGTTTCATCAACTTGTATAAGTTGTGAAAATGAATACAAAGATCCCCGGTTGTAGTACAATATTGACAAAAAATGCTACGCTATACAATTATATTAAAATCGATAGATGTTTGAACTAGATTTTCTAAAATTTGTCCGTTCAAATTCCTTATTCAAAAAAATTGGTTAGAAACATGATAATAGCTAATTTGTATGAACTATTTTTTAAACTTCTAATTTGTGTAAAGGAAGAATTTCTTGCTCAAGCACTCTGGTGTAATTTTATAATCGCTGTTCCAAAAATAATGTGAGATGTGTAAATACGGCGAAGAATTTTACAGCATTTGTGGAATCCGCTGTGACCTTACAATTATATACCTTGTTGATATCCAACTATATACCAACATATATACCTTATATACCATGTTGAATAATTATACCTAATAATTATAATACTAATAACCTAATAACCTAATAATTATAATTATACCTAAATAATTATTCAACATGTTTGGTAACCAAACGACGCGGCATAGCTACTAGATAAAGAAAATGTTTTTAGAATGGTGGCCAAAAGAAATACTTTGTCTCGTGTTCACGCAATGGCTAATTGTTGATATTGACACACGCCTATGTTTCGCTTTATTTCAGTTGGAAACTTGTTTGGTGAGTAATTTTTGTCTCAAAACTTATATCTAACATCTTTCTAATATCAAAATCATACTTGAAAAATAAAATATCATAACTATATTCCTATAAATAGATGTACGTGTAATTTAAAATGCTGTCAGTTAACTTTTTAAAGAGTAGATCAAATCAACAAACCTAAAGGACGGCTCCGAAGACAAACCAAATCCTCTTAATTCTCTAGCTAATTGTTTGATTCTGTTCAGTTCTTTTGTCTTCTCTCGAGCATCCATACTGGGTGGTAGCCTGCTTTCTCGCAGCAGTTCCTAAATGTTAGCAAATCTTGGAATACACCAAATAGCGGCCAACCGTTGCTACTCAAGACAAGAAGCATACCAGCACATGACACCATAATCGAACAAAGAAGGAAAATTTGCAAACACAGTCAAACCTCAAAATGCTTGATTTAAAAAAAAAACTGCTATATTTTTTGGGATTTAACTAACAAAGAAACAGTTAGTTAAATCCCAACAAAGTATGTTTGTTGGGATTTAACTAACTCAGCAGATCAAAAGTCAAAGTTCTGCGTTTCATCAAAATCATGAAAGATCAAAACTCCTAAGATATGACCCACCAAAAACAAGGCATCTACCAAACTTCAGCAATATTTACTATAATAAAAACAATGTCCATCTGTCTGTCCGAATCCACAACTCGAAGTTGAAAAAATATTGCATCACATACGATTTGAACTCACAACAGTCAGCTTGGTAGACTGACATTCTAACACATGCACCAATTCACGATCTTTCGAGGTAAACATAATTGTGCAGATTGTCATTATCTGTGCTTTATCAGGACACCAGACAGTCACTCAGGGCATACTAGACTTCCAGGGCATTAGTCTTTACAATTCTAAGAGCGGCGTCCACTCGTCTAAAGCCTCATGTAGAGAAAAATATTGCTTCGCACAAGAATCGAACCCAGGTATTTGGCATAGCAGCTAAACACGCAACCAGCTGCGCCACTCAATCACCTTTTCACATTTACGAATAATTGTGCCCATACTTATTACAGCTGATAACCTCTCACAGGGCGCAGGACTGCCAGTGTACTTGTAGTTATAAAAAAGATCAATGAGAAAGAATGAAAATACCTCAGCTCTCATCCTATTCCTTATTTTTCTATATTCCTCTTCCACTGCCAGCTTCTCTGAGATGTCTTCTTCCAACTGATAAACAAAAGATACACACTATATAAGAGATCAAGTTGGAAACAGTAGTGCCAGGGTGAGTTACTGTCAGTCAGCTACAGTCACCAGCAACTGGTACTGTGATTGAGACTAGGTTAGTCACCAGCTAGTGGTACTGTGATTGAGACTAGGTTAGTCACCAGCAACTGGTACTGCGATTGAGACTAGGTTAGTCACCAGCAACTGGTACTGTGATTGAGACTAGGTTAGTCACCAGCAACTGGTACTGTGATTGAGACTAGGTTAGTCACCAGCAACTGGTACTGCGATTGAGACTAGGTTAGTCACCAGCAACTGGTACTGCGATTGAGGCTAGGTTAGTCACCAGCAACTGGTACTGTGATTGAGACTGGGTTAGTCACCAGCTACTGGTATTGTGATTGAGACTAGGTCGATGAACAATGACTTCAAAACAAAATGTATGTCAACATTCCCTCTGAACATATAGATATCTAGTTTTGTATATACAGGCAGGTCCCCTGATCGCTAGTGTTACATGCTATAAACTTTTGAGCTTCGAAGTGGTGGTTTTGAACGTAAGAATGAGGACAACATATTTATATGAAGCACAGAAGTGGTCACACAACTCCCAATTGTTCATGGATGATGAGTTTACATGCTACGAAGAAATTGTCACACATCCTTATTGTGTTAACCTGTTGCGCTTTTATCTACAGTGGGGCGCATATTTTACAGCGCGAATGACACTATTAAAATACGTCAAAACAACAAACAGTTTTAATGTAAAACTCTTGTTGAGAAAAACAAGCTTTCTAGTTGGTCGAAATTGGACCATTCATCACCAACAACGTCAATCATTGTGTCATTGCCAAAACGCGCGAAAAACTTTTCTTTCAAATTTGGAGTTATTTTTTCTATATTGGTGTTTTAAAAGTATTAAAATAATTTTAAAACACGTGCGTTGAAAACAGAGCTGCGTAAGGATGCTGTAAGAACGTCACCAATGAAGATGATGAAAATCCAACCTCCGATCGCAAAGATTTGTGCAATAATACGAATATTGATGTTTACATGATACAAAGTACTTCGTTGTTGATATGATGTTATCAAAAATAACCCTTTGAATCGGAGGTTTGAATCACTTCGAAGAATTAAATATGCAACCTTTAAAACGATTTACATGCTATGAAAATGAAAAATATGACAAAAGTTCGCAGCATGTAACACTAGTACATGTTAACAATTTTCCATCGACTTTTCCAGTACTTAGAACAGCACAATTCCTTTTGAACTGAATATTATATTAAAGCTTTAAGCTTGTAGAACTCAATGAAAAAACAGAAAATGAACAGAGTAAATAATGTTTTTACACTTTTTCAAAGAAATGACGTCTTAGAGGTAACTGAAAAAGCGTGATGATTGCAGCAGTACACGGTGTCTGATAGAGTGTGTATATTTGTTATGAATAGAAAAACAAATTATTTTATTGTAAGGCTTTTATTCTGGGGGGAAAAAGCTTTCTAGCTTTGTATATTTTTGATCCTTCATTACTAAGAATGTGGCATTCGAAACTAATGTTCTATCAGTAGCCATTTTTTATTTTTCTTTAGGCAAATAGTACCATCAGTATTTTGACAATATCTCAAAAAATAATAATCCATTCAACTTAAAACTTTGGAATTATACTGAAAACATAATGCGAGCAAAGCACTCAAAGTTTCGTAATCTTACATAAACCGAAAGTTCGAAAAAACAAAGCGGAACTAAAGGCGTAGAATAAAATGAGAAAAATTTTCCTAGATTCTTTCGGATAGAAGCTTCAAGGTGTAAACTATATCTCAAGGGAAGCATACCACACGAGGAATCGGCTTGGCTTTGAAGGTTTCCTTCTTTCTGCTCTTAGACTTTCCTTCATAGATCTCTTTATTCACTTTCTGTCGTCTTTTTGCCTCCTCTCTCTGGTAAAACTTGAAAGGCTTTTCAACTGATCTACAAGAATTGTAAGTCATTACCTCGATGAAAAGACAACTCCGATAGCAAATAAAAACTTTCCATAGTGGTATACAGTATAAGCCAGCCACTTTATGATGTCTGAAATATAAAAACTATGACAGCAAAAATGAGTGCTGAAAATCGTAGCATTTCCATAAGTTGCTGAGCCTTGTAAAATAATTTAAACACTAATAAATTCCACAAATAAGGAGTTATCCTCTCTTTGGCTATGATGAGATAACCCCAAAGAACCAAGGTTGACTTTTTCACAGTACACCTGATAACATGACTCACAATAATTTTGCCACTGCAGCAAAAAGCTTACAGTAATCCCTTACTTTTTGTGGTTTATGGGAGCCGACCAAATTACTCACCCCATGATAAATGAAAATCTGTGATAAAAATTAATAAAGTCACTTTTGCATTATTTGTAAGCATTTACCTTCTATTCTTAGGTTCAAAACCCAAATTTGTGGGACAAGGGCGTTTGGGAAGCCCTTGTCCTTGCCATTTAGAAAGGGTGTCACCAGCACTTTGCGGTTCAAAAAATTTAACAAGAAAACAACAATCCGTGATGAATGCTATCACAATAATGTTCATTCACTAGGTTTCCGCATTCACTTCAAGTCTGCATGATGCGTACGACTCGCATCATGCGAATTTGGAGTTGTGCGCCAGTTGGAGTTGCAATATCGTGCGAATTAAGTGTCTATGGACACCCGCATGATGTGGATTGACTCTAGCGCCTTGTTGAGAAAATGTAAGGAATTGTATGCTGTAAGTTAATAATTAGTGATGCACTTGTTAGCGATGCAAACACGTGAACCTCGATCGAGAAAGGACGATATAAGTATTGAAAATGTTTAAAATTGTATAGCTGGTGCAGTATTTTAATGCACATCATTCGCAATTGCTGTTTCTATTGCTCGCAAGCATGATGGATTCGATTCAAATCGCAAAAATCGCTTAGCTTGCGGATATTTGCGGTTTTCACGATGCGGTTAACCTGCGGATTGGCTAACATTTGTGCATCATGCGCGCAATGCAACTGTGGTGATTGAGGGATCTCACAGGGCCAGAGTATGAGAGAGATTTATGTATCTAACTTTTTATTTTTGTTCATTTTCATGGATTTTTAATATTTCTTATCCTGCAAAATATTGAGGCCATGAAAGATTAGCCATGAAGTAGTGAGGAATTACTGTCATTCAAAATTGAGAACGTTTTTCACACATACAGCTAGAAAAAAGTTTTCTTGATTGAGAATAAATCCATTATCAACACGAATGCGTACCTTAGAAGCTCTTCTCTGTACTGATGATTCAATCTTCTTTTAGTCTCTTGTTGCTCTGTGATGTCATCATAAAGAGGCATGTAAATGTGGGCGGGAGCAGGCGTGGCTTTGAACTTTTTACTAAGCTCCGCCTCCTCAGCTTTTCTTTCTTCTAATCGCTTTTGTTCGAGCTCTTCCTGTGCCTGTGTAACAGAAGCATGAGACAGTTGGTCATTAGATGCCATTTACATAGAGTTAAATGTGAAATAAATAATTTTAATGAAAAACATTAACTGGGTAACATGCATACACAAAGACAGATAATCTATGAAACACTTGTATACTAATCCTAGAGAAAATACACCACAAATAAGCAAACTCTTGAAAATTTCCAAAAACAAATAATTATGCAAACTAAACTTCAAATACGATGGGGGCCCTGTTTGGGCTTATCGCAACAGATTATTGATATGCAATGCACTAACGTAGATCTATTATCAGAGCATGATAAACTGAAATTTAATTTTAAAATTTATTAGATTTTAAAATGAATTTATTTAAAATAATTTAAAGTTTAAATTTAATAATAGATTTAATGTCCATTTTTCTACCCCAAAACAACTGTTCCATGTGACCAGCATGAACAGAATCACGTGATGATCAGGTAACTGCAAATGTAAAATGGCCATGCAAATACCCTTAATTAAACATGACTATGTCGTATTTTATTCAAAATGCAATTAAATTTAATATTCAAATTGAGTTTTAGATTGCCAGAAATAACTTAATCTAGTTCAGAATCAGTTTTTATGACTGGTGAATGGACATTGTAAAATCTTGCCAATTCTTTTGAGTTGAAACTAGTACTTTCTCATTTGAGTGCCTTGACATTCATCTTCCAATTCCTGATGATCTCGCAATGAGAGATCGTCAGGTGTAATAACTAACCACACAAGTATTCTGTAATGAAACAAGGTAATAAAAAGCAATCGACTGGGGCTGATGGAAGTGCAGTTCTACCAAGCTAAAAGTTATGGGTTCGAATCCCATTGGAAACAATCTTTTTTCGTAACATCTAAGCATTTGGACAGATGGACGGACAGACATACACTGCTTTTGTTATAGGAATGACTAGCTGGATGCCCAAAGTTGCACAAGTAATAAAAAAGTTTTTGTAAAGAAAATTTACTTTTAATCAACATATTCAACATTTACCATTCTAACTTTTAAATCAAGGTGTTTGTTTATTTCTGTGAATTGCGCTATTTCTGTTTACAGTGTTTATTTTTGTGTAATTCATACCAAACCAGCTGCAGTGCCTACTACAGATCTATACTGATTGCAATAGTCTTGTTGGCCATGTGAGTTTAAGAATTTTTCTTCATTTATGGGCATGCATTTTTCTTCTGGTTTGGCTTCACAGATTTTTTTGGCCTGGCTTTACACATAAAGCTAGCTGCAGTGTTTAACGTGAAGCCATGAAAAACTGGCATGTATTCCAAGTATGTGCCAAATTTATTCTATGGTGTAACAAGTTGGACAGTGCAGTGTATTGGATAAATAGATGTCAGCAGAACTGGAGGTTGTGAGTTCAAATCCAGACAGCAGCAGATTGCTCTCTCTCCAAACTTCATCACTATAGCTGGGCAGACAGAAGGAAGCACTGAGAAACATTGAGATTCATATATATATATAGATTACACATAACAAGGTATAAACTGACTTTCCAATTTTGTGTTTTGTAGTTTTGTCATATATGTTAGAGAGCTAACAATGCTTGTTTGATATAATATATGGATATATATCGATGTTAGCGAAGATAATTCAACTAGAACCAATCTGCATGCATTTTCATGCGATTGTGTGATTTGATTGGTTGTAGAATTACTTTAAACTTGCAATTTAAGATGTCATTTAACGCATTCGTTGCAGATGGCTGCTGAAACTTTTGCTATAATCAGCAGGCTTAAAACTGAACATGTCTTGAGACTCAGTCAAATGAACGATTAGAAATTATTTAAAAAGAAATATGACATCATCTTTCCAGACAGATTTACAAAGCAAGTGCACATTATCGCCCAAGAGAGATTTACAAAGCAGTAGGGAATTATCTTCCCCGGCAATTTTACAGAGCAAGTGCGCATTATTTTCTATAAGAGATTGACAAAGTAATAGGAAATCATCTTTCCAGAAAGAGATATAAAGTAAATGGGCATTATGACCCTGTGTGACGCTATAGAGCAATCTTATCTCCCCTGACAAATCTATAGTACCAAAAAACAATGGCTCCACAGAGACTTACAAAGCGAATAGGCATTGTCTCCCCTGCCAGACTTACTGTTTTGATAAAAACCTCACCTTAGTTTTAGTTTTCTGCTTCTTCTCCTCACGAAGCATCATTCTGAAGGGTTTGGGTATCGTTATGACAGGAGACCAAGTATCCCCAACTTTACCAGTAGATGCGTGAGGACCCCAGCTATTGTTTTCTTTGTTGGAACTGTAAGAGCCTGAGGCACTCGCTGTTAACTCCCTCTGAGCACGGGAAGGTGCATATTCGTCTAAATTAAAGTCCTTCCACATTCCCTTGATCCTGGGCAGCATAGAATATGATATTGATGGTAATCAAGGTCTCAGGAAATTAATATTTCAGCTATCTTCATAAGCACAGAAAACATGGTTGCAGATCACCAGAGAGAATATTGTATTTATTGCTAATAATAAACCCCTTTATTTCCAAAACGTGCACTAAATTTGTATCTGATACTAAAATTGTCATTTTGACTGTATGTCGACTAGCATAAATCAATCGAAAATTGCATCTTTGTATCTATGTACGATATATATGATCATTGTATCGTATGGATCATATGATCGCTGTATCATTATACTAAAATATCGTAGATCCTATACCATTGTACACAATATATATATATATATATATATATATATATATATATATATATATATATATATATATATGTAGTATGTATAATAAATATCAGTAAAACAGATTATAACTTAAGATAAAGTGTTTTTTATTTAAAGTTATAGTCTGTTTTACTGATTTTAGCTTGCTCTGATTTTATCATTGAGTATTCTGCTAGGATTTACAGGATTGCTAGGATTACTTACACATTTATTCATATATTATGTATAGTATGTAGATATATACTATACATAATATTATGGTTGGTATTCTATTCTCACCCTCGATAGCACCTATATTAATAAATCACACTTTGTAATTGTGTCTGTCTGTTAGTCCGCGTAAACATTATGAATTTCCACATTTTTTGACCGGATTTGTTCAAACATCACACACATTCTAAACAACTTCTGCTGGCTGCCTAAATTTTTTGGGTTAAAAACTCTGTCTAGTTCTTGCAGACCAGCCAAACACGCATCAAGATTAGAAATTCAGGAATGCACCTCATGCATCAAAAACAACTGCACACAATGAATGTGCTCATGGGCTGTTGTCATGGAAGTAGTGTAGCGCTTGCGTTGAAAGCCTTCTGTGGGCTTCTGATTGAAAAAAAAATTCGGGGCCATGCCAAACTTAATGCTAGTCAGACCGTCCCATAAAGTTCAACAGCTGGTCATAGAGATGCAGGTTAATGGACAAGCCCAAGTTTTACTGCATCAAACACATTAGATCACCTCAAAACCTACATTCAGTTTTTAAAATTAAAAAGTTGAATGCAGATATGGAATATGGATCCTTCATTTGAAATCTTACATAGCTAGAGAGTGCGGATTCGATGAATCTTTTATACAGCCAGGAAAAGTTATATATTTAACAATATGAACTTATAATTTTCCAGTGTAAGGTATTTATATGATTGATAAAATTTGACAGATGAATGAAGACCAACACCTGAATGCCGAGTATTTGATCATTATGCAGAATATCTAGCAGATCAAATGATACTTCTAGTCAAGTGACCTAATCAATACAGAAGGCACCTTGGTTTGTGACATAAACTATCTTGTCAAACATAATTTTGTACATAGATGAACGTTGTTTTTGGACATTTCTAACAACTTCGTTAAGCCTCTACTTTATATATAGATTTGTACAGTATTTATAAATCAGTCAAGCATAAAAACAAAACTTCATCGGTGTACATTATAAATACTGTCAGCAAAAATTGAGGCAGCAAGACCATGTAGTAAAACTACCCAAATACCTTTCCATGCTGTCTGAGAGTCCATCCAATCGACTAGAGTTTCTCTCAGTTAATGGAGCTGAAAAGATACAAAAGTCCAAATTTATTGTAATTTATTAGATAAACTACTACTTTAGCAGTTCAGTACCCTAGGACACTTATATTTCGCTAGTATTTAGTTTCGTGAGTAGCATACAGAGTAAAATTTCGCTGCAACTTAATTTCTCAGCTCTGATGAGTGTGAAAATATAGTGATGTGAAAATAAATGCAGTGGAACAAACATAATTAGATCCCTCAGGTTCAGTTCACCAATAAAAAAAATTTCAATTTGGGACTAGTTTGTAATTGTGAACCGCAGGTAGAACGGTGTGGGTGAGGTCGATAATGCAATTTGATCGCTTGCTGCCATTTGTTTCTTGGACTATCAATGAACAAAGCTATTGAATTTCGCGTTTTCGGTCGTTCGTTATGATAGTTTAGTTTCGCACATGAAATTTTCGCGAGAGGATGACTCTGTGAAAATGCGAAAGTTAGATGAGGCGAATACATAAGTGTCCTAGGGTATGTTCTATGAGAGATCGTCATGTGTGCACAGAGAATAGGTATGTGCTCAACAATGGGAAATGCTGGAAGGCGGTTGATTGGTGCAATTGTTGGAGTGTCAGGATATCAGGCCAAATAACACGAGTTGAATCCAGTGTGTAGCAATATTTTTGTCCAAACTCAAGCTGTGACTTTGGCCAGACAGACTCAGCACTTATTATAGTCAAGACTCTTTACTATACAGTAGACCCTTGCTATACAGTAGACCCTCGCTATACAGTAGACCCTCGCTATACAGTAGACATTTGCTATTCAGTAGACCCTTGCTATACAGTAGACCTTGCTATACAGTAGACCATGCTATACAGTAGACCCTTGCTATACAGTAGACTCGTGCTATTTAGTAGACCCTTGCTATACGATTTTAATTCGTTCAAGTGTTGGCACTGTAAAGTGAAAGTTTCATATATAGAGTGTATAAAAACCCATAGTAAATATCTAATGCAAACATTAGTACCCCCTGGTAATAATCATCAAAATTTTATATACCGTACTTTTCAAACTATAAACCGCACACCTATATAAGCCGCATCTGCTTTATTTTCCAAAAACGATAATAAAACAATACATATGCCGCACCTTTGTAAAAGCCGCAGAACTCAGGACGGTGCTTTTTAACATGGCAGCAATTTTCCGGTTTAAAACAGCCCAGTGCCTAACGGTGCTGTTTCGTATTAACCAACACTTTTTAACCTAGTGCCTAACAGGACAGTATCGTGAGGCAATGTTTCATATTTTCTTTCACCGCTAAAGGCACACTAACCGGAGATTCTGGATAATGCGCCCTAGCGGTCAAAGAAAAAGCCACAGAATAGCCGCACCCTTATATAAGCCGCGTGGTTCAAATCATTAGAAAAAAGTAGCGGCTAATAGTCTGAAAAGTACGATAGGTCTTTTCGTACATGCTAAAAATTTGCAACAAAATAATATGTTAGCTTTAAGAACTATACATGCAGTTACCCACGGTAAGTTTAGTGGTTTATGATTTGCAATAAAACGTAACGTTACAATGTAAAATGTGCAGTACGTACCATAGAAAGTTCTTAATTTAGAGGTAAACATACAACATAGACGTTGAAGTTAGCTTAAATTAATTTAGCTTACTAAACAGATTCGTAAAGCTAAGTTTTAGTATGTATTTTACTAAACAAAACTTCAACTTTGTGATCGGCTAAAATTTTATCACCTATTCACTGTTCTCGATTTCGTTTGTACAATAATGAAATGAGGCACACCAAAGGAAAGGGGCCCATTTGATACGCTTTGAGGATTACAGGTTGGGTTACCATCTGATAGAGAATTTTCTGCTGGTTCCAATGATATATAACATTTTATTCCTCTGACAGTTATGAGTAAGTTAATTGCAACGGCCACCAGACTAGGTATTTCGGTAAAACAATGATTTGAGAAATCGAGCGTTGAAAACCAACAAGCATCATACTAAACTACTAAACTACACCGTTTAGCATCATTACAGCAACGAGACATGTCATTAATTCTTACTTTTGAGCAATTTTTTATGCAGAAATTTGAAGAGAACATGTCAAAGAACCTTATAGTGTAAGAATACAAAAACAGTTTGTGAAATGGTTTTCCAACTTTGGAAGCCTCTAGACAAAATCGACAAATGTATCAAATGGGCACTTAACAATGACTAATGCTGAACTGAGTGAGATTAGCATCATATTTCTTTTATTCGTTGCTAGAGTTCATATGTTCATACGATCTCAATGTTTTACGTCATTCAAGACTTAAACTATAAACATTCCAGTTCGAATATTTCAGGACAAAAATAAGACAAAATTAATGCAAGGTGAGATGACTTCTAATGAGAATTAGAACAAGCTAAGCGGCTAGTGCATACTTGCCAAGTAGTTGAGAAAAAAAGCGTGAGATTGACGGTAAATGTAGTAACTGAATCTGAAGCCTAGATTTATTTGTGAAGTTTTTTTTTCTTCATTGGTACCTACATAGGAGGCCCTTCCACGATTTTATTCAATGTTCAGGTACTTTACTATCAATGTAAGATCATGGTCGTTTGCCAACGATATGTCACAGCTCCATGTATAATCTTTGTTTATTGATGAAAAACTGTAGAGCAAATCGTCAGACATCAATGTTGCTAAATCTAAATAGCCCAGGTTTTGTGGCAAACATACGGTTTAATAGTGGTCTGTTTCATTGTTACTAACTTTGTATGATGATGAGGGCTCACAACTAGTAAACAAAAGGAAAACCACAAGGAAAAAATTAAACCACTACTTTTATTGAAGAAGCTGGAGGAAAACGGAAGATTTTGTGCAAGAGGGAGACTGACTTAAAAAGCTGGAGGGTCCCGGCCAAACTGGGAGACTATGGTGCAGGCTTTAAAAACACTTGATTTAACGATATGCATATGGCAGAGTTCAAGGTCACGTATCAAATTAACAAGTAGTAGTGAATCTATGATAGAAATAGTAGATGACTCACTGTTAACATGACTGTGCATTCTTGAATCTTCATCACTATCTTCATTAGCTGATGAGTCAGTAGTACGTCTGCAACAGATAGACAAAAGATTTCAAGATATTAATAGACACATGATGACATGCTTATATGCCAAGTCATTTAAAAAACTAGAGTTCGCTCACTTGAGAGACAAATTCTTAAAAGGTAAATTACCTTTGAAAAACCTTCTCTTGGTCACTCAATAAAGATACTATTATTAAAGGAACAAGTAACTAAAAGAACTGAATAAAAAATAGGAGTTATTCACTTTTAGTCGTGGTAGAACAACTCGAAAAAACTCAGTACATCAATATGACTTGTTCCCAATTATAGAACACCTATAAATACTTTTTTACTATGCAGCTGCTGGAGAAACTTGCTAAAGAAAAATCTAACATAAAACACCATGAAAAATCATTGAACTTGAAATAAATAAAATATTCTTTAATGAATATTTAACATATCTATGAACTAACCTTTGCAGAAGGTTCTATGAAATTCGCCAACAAAAAAGATCAAAATCATCTCAGAGAAACTGAAATACCTGAAGACGCTATGATTGTTGATATTTCTCTCCGTCTGCCAAGCTTGTCTGGTAGAAACCGATGGCGGTAAGGGTGGCTTGGACATGTCCCGAACTCTGTCAGCTGTGCCACTCATCTCAGCTACCTGTATCACAAAGGAAGCATTCCACAATAAAATAAGTCTAAAATATAGTCCTCACACAATTCTTACATAGAAGTCCTAAACGCAGTACATATTAAAAGTATTCTAAAGACTGAAATACGCATTTGTTACACTCTGTGTGTGGCGCACTGAGACACACAACGCTGAACGCAATGTCATAGTAACAATTGTGGACCCAAGAGGTAAGAATAGTATTACTTTGGATATTTTTGAAATAAAAAGTCATTTGAACAGCCGATCCTCTTATGTGGGTGGGTGTAGATGTGAAAGTTAAGCACAGTTGACATTTTCAAGTCTAGTCTTGCATATAGAGACAGGTCAACTGATCCTAAGCCGTATTGGCAACTTTCCATAAACTCTGAAAGCACTTATAATAACACATAATAGTATGTTTTTGAAGATCAAAGCTTGTAAACTTGAAGAAACAGTAGAAACCCAATAGAGAAAAGATTTTTGTTAAAAATAGATGATATGTTAGATGTAACTGAAGAACCATAACGGTTGCAGTACACCGGGTTTTATAGAGTGTGTATTTGTTATGAATAGAAAAACGAATAGTTTTAGTGCAAAGATCTTGTTGTAGAGAAGTTTTCTAGCTTTTTCTATTATTGATTTTGCTTTACTAAAAAATTCAATCAGTGCGTCATTAGAAAGTAACGTTCTGTCAGCAGCCAGTTTTTATTTCTCAGTCGGTTAGACGTTTCCTCAGTATAATACTAATACCTCAAAAACTAATAATACAATAAACTTGAGACTCTGGAATTAAACTAGGAACGTAGCAAAACTAGGAACACAAAGTGGATAAAGTTATGTAATTCGTAATACAAAAAAACTACGAGAAACTACGAATTCGAGTTTACTCAGGTGTAGAATTAAGTTGGAAAACAATTCCTTGAATTATTTCAAGCCCAGGTGTTAAGTTGCTTGTAATATGTATTATATATAAGGCAAGTGAGAGTTCAGGATGTGTATGGGTGTATATTTCATTAACTGAACCCCAACTGAACACAAAATAGTAATTTATTTAACAATATTGAATTATTTCAAGCCCAGGCTTTAGTATTAAGAATCTTATAAGGGAAATTCACCTTACTTGTCGAACCAATTGTATGGTCGAGCGAACATGGCTATGAAAACGTCATAATCGGTTTAATTTTTTTTCAGTGTAAAAGAGCAATGATAAAGACTTCAAGTAAATACTTACAGCACGAAGAAAATAGCGTTATATAAAACAACATGAGAAAATTTCAACACCTAAATTATCAATATAAACTAAATCAGCGTAAGTATCAGTCGTGGTACTATATACTAGTTGTGGTGAATACCATCTATATACATGTGTATTAGTGAACAAATAACACATATCATACTTCTTTTTTAAACTCAACCACCAACACATACTTATTGTTTTATTGCGTATCTTATCGCTATGCCAGCTGCATAAGTATTTTGATACTGCACAATCTTAAAGGTTGACTTGCAAAAAAATTCACATTACAGTTATTTGGTATCAAAAGATTCACCATGTCTTACTATGTTGTGTTGTAGGTGCCAAATATGTGGAAATGTGATTACAAGCTCTTAGAAGCTCAAAAACGAACAGTTAATCGCAGCCATCACGAAAACGCCGTAGGTTGGAATCCCTCTCAAAACGGCTCAAATGTGACGTAGTTGATCACGATGTGATCAACTTCTATTTACACTTTCATGCAACCTCATTTGTCAAAATATTGTCACAAATGAACTTCATGCATTCAATAAAACTGTGTCTATTATGTCGTGTCATTATCATCATACTGCTGTCACTCTGAGCACTGATATCTCAAAACCTAGCCTACAAATCAGATTAATTTTTCAACCTCAGCTCGATGGGGTGCATATCATCCTCATATAAACATGATGAGCCTGTTGATCACCTGTGATGGTCGAAAGATTCTGCAAAAATTGTTTGCACTTTTTGGTAAGAAATATGGGTCACATGATCAGATTATGACTAGATGATTAGACAAAGCTGAATCGAAACTGTAAATTAGCGAGCATCTATATTTGATAAAGGCTTTCCATTAGAAGCCGAAATGTTTGTCATAAACTAGTGCTACGAGATGTTTTATATTGAGCCTTTTATTGGCCTTTCATTTCAGGTGATAACATTTTGTGTCAAAACAATAACCATGTTGAGTTGAATAAGTCATTAAAAAAGGGATTCCAACCTGTGGCCGTTGTTTAACTGTTCATTTATGAGCTTTTAAGAGCTTGTAATCACATTTCCACATATTTTGAACCTACAACACAGCAGAGTAAGACATGGTGAATCTTTTGATACCAAATAACTGTAAAGTGATGTTTGTTGCAAGTCAACCTTCAAGTAGAGACAGCACGTTGAAAAAACTTGCAAACCTTATAAGGCTTTGATGTGCGTTGATGTACACATGATAAGCCCCTAGTGCCAATGAGAGCTGAAACCACTTCTTTTCATAACCATAAATTACCCAATGATACTTTATTCTACTATTGTATAGAATCTGATGCTTGATCTGTCTAAAGCTAACAATTTTGCTTACACACTGGCTTATTTATTTCATAACCAACCTTGGTTTTGTAGGCTTGTGCGCACATGCTGAGGGTTTTCTGATGATCTGCTTTGAGTTCCTGTAACCTCTCGTAAAACTGCTCATCGTTCAGCATGTCAAGGTCTTCAGCGAGACTCTCTATCTTGGGATCTCGAGGACTTAATGTATAGGAGTGCTTGACATGAGAAGCCCCATCACCATTCATCGGCTGCAGATTGAGATAGAGTAGTTCTGGCAAACAAAGTCTGGCGTCACAAAAGAGGTTAGTACAACTTAGTTATAATGTATAACATCGGTGAGTTGTTTTGGAACATATTGAACATAGTTGAATAAAAAGTGGGAATTTTTTTTTATTTCGGGTGATTTAGGCTGAGGAAGGGTATTTTTTTTTATTTCGGGTGATTTAGGCTGAGGAAGGGTAAAAATCAAATTACAATGGACCCGCCTACAACGTAAATAATCAGCTCCAAGAATGTTTAGATAACAGAGATTTATGTTATACAAAGAGTACAATACATATATATATATATATATATATACAACTTAATTTGTTCAAAGATTGTCCCAAACTTATTTCTTTGGCTCTTTAGGAAAGGAAAAAAACTAAAACTAACTTTTTAATTAAAATTTTAATAATACTGCAGTATTATTGGTTTGTGGTGACAAGTTTTCTCTTTTTCATCCCTTATTCTTGATTTACAGTTCATCATTACAGTAATTTTATGTTAGGTAAATTTTACTTCTGGCAGACCAAGTTTTATTGTCACCAATTAAGTTAGTACGACTTAGTGATAATCCATCATATTGGTAAAAGTTTTTGAACATAGTTGGATAAACAAACATGGAAACATCTGTAATTTAAGGTGGTTTAGCACATTGAAGTGTAATCTTGTATATATAAGCAGGTCCCCTGATCCTAGACCTAGAACTTTTCATAAACTATAAAAGTACTTCGAATAGCACAACTTATTTTCAACTGAATATCATTTCAAGCTCCAAGATTGCTGCAGAACTCAATGAAATAGACAGAAATCAAATAGAATAAATAGTTATTTTTCCATTTTTTTAACAAAGCGATGTTATAAAGACAACTGAAAAAAACATTGCTTGCAGTAAACTGAGTGTGATAGACTGTGCATAATTGTTTTTAACAGAAAAACAAACAGTTTTAATGTTTGTTTTATTTTAACAATAATATATGAATATATACAAAAGAAATGAAAACTAGACAACGAGCATCCAGAGAAGGTGATGATGAGGCCTTATGCGTGATAGCAAAAGCTAATTTTCCTCAACAAGAGATGTAAGACTCTTGTTGTGGAAAACGAGCTTTCTAGTTGGTCGAAATTGGAACATTAATCACTAACAATGTCAATCATTGTGTCATTAGAAACTAATATTCTGTTAGCAGCCATTTTTAATTTCTCAGTTGATTTCAAGTGTCATCAGTCTTTCGGCGGTATCTCCAGAACTAACAGTCCAATCGACTTAAAACTTCGGAATTGTACTAAAAACTTTCAGACTTTTAAACTAAAACTTCAGCATCATATAAACACAAAAATATAAAAATAAAATATAAAAAAACAAAATGAAACCAAGCAAATGAGTTTCCTTGAGTGAAAGACCAGGTCAGAAAACAAGTCCCCAAATTGGCTCGACCACAGGCTTCAAAGTGTTAAACTGAAGAAAGACGAAAATCAAATTACTGAGTTTAAGAACGTTATTTGAAGGATTTATTATAATAAAATGTTTATCCCAAAAATTAAGATATAACTCAAGATGATATTCAAAGAATTGTTTGAAAGAATTGTATTGTGATTTTCAGACAGCTACAAAGAAGCAGGTCAGCCTGAAGAAGGCAGGTAAATGCACGAATTGTAAAGTAGCTAAAACAAAACTAAAAAGTACTTTGAATCTAACTTCACGTTTATTCATCTTATTTTACATGACCAAGTTATTAACATAAAAGAATTTTTTCGTTTTTAAAAATATTTGGTTACTAAAATTCTTGTAGATTCGAGAGTAAACATCATAAACCTCGAGAACAATATATGAAAAGCAGGTTCAGGGAAACTAAGCTGAGTAATACTGGTTATACACTAAGAGTGTATAACCATTAACAACAAAAACAGTGATTTAATAAGGTTCACTTTAGTAGGTAGTCATTCTCTAAATGTTATGCAATACCTCCAGCATGCTTTAATCCTTTGATTTGTTTGGCTTGTGGTCAGTTATTAGAAATTCTTTGTTAGATTAATAAGTTTCAACTTCTAGTTATTGCTTCCGTAGGAAGCGATAACCAGCTTATATTTATTTATATAAGTATGTATGTATTTATGTATAGCTTATATTTATATAAGCAGCATATATTTATTTAAAATGCTTGCTTGAAATGAAATGTTCTTTACACTTTGTTTTAATCTCTCATCGAAATTTAGTAATAAATTGCCTACAAGTTCAGTTCCTTTTTATAAGTATGCTATTGTTTCTCTATACATATTTTCGATATATGACAACTGTCGACATTGAAATATATTAAGATGAACAACAAGTATTTTAGTAGAATGAACTGTGAGTCAAATGCTGGTTGAATGTCACTTTTATGATTTCCAGATTCAGCCGAGGCTCATGATATACATGTACTCTGCAAAATGGTTTGTCCTTATAGTTTTACAAAATACATTAAAAAGTCTGTCATGTTTTTGTACCTTATCCATATACCTGCCTTTTCTAAAAGCAAATTGAAAAGAAAGAATTGAAAAGCTTAATCCAATGATATACAGCCCCCACAGAAGGGGGCTGTATATCATTGCTTAATCCTTAGATCCTCATGATGCATTATTAGATTTTAGTTGCTCAGCTTTAAACTACTTTACAAATTATTAAAAAAAATGGCTCATGCATGGCGTCACCACTAACTTATTAAGTTAGTAGTGACTCGTTGAAAGTAAGCTACAACTAAATTTGCAAGGTCGGTTCTCAAATTTTGCAGCCACGAAAACTTACGACACAAGTTTAGCTTTACGATACGCCCTGTCTGTTTGAAACGAATAATAGAACGTGTATTTCATTATTAAAGTGCGACAAATTTCGGAAAAAATATTACAGCATCCAAAAGCTTTGATAGTGTTAAGAGAAAAATAGCCCCCGAATTTATCATTTAATTTTTCTGAAAACCGGCAAGTAGACCAAATATTACAGAATTCGGAAATAAAATTACAAAGTAAAAACAACACAATGCAAAAACAACAGAATACGTGCAATATCAGACGTAGGGCGTTCAAATATGCATTATGTTGATATACTGAGCCGAAACAAATGAAAAGTGCAAGTAAGATTAACAATATTTACAGAAGAATAAGCGTATTCATCGTCCTCATCACACTGTTCCCAAACAGGCTGTGACCTGACTCGTTCGTGAAGCGTATGAGGAAGGCCATTGATAGGTTCAATAGGAACTTTGACACTAGAATTTGTAATGACAGAAGCTTTATGGAAGTCGGTTGCCATGATTAAAAATTAAAGCATATCAGTATCGCACAAAATTCGAGGACGGATGTCATTGGCTAACCGGGGTTTTCAATCATCCTTGACAGTGCCGAAGCTCTCAAACTTTGCTAAGGAAACAAACGATTTATATGCTCGACGACGTCGCACGGCAAGTAGCTATCAGATTTTGTCTAAGATTTTGCCATCGATTCAATGATATACTACATGTTTGTGTTTTTTGTCAAAAGATGGTTACTAAACATCGCATCCATTTCCTGACGAGACGTGTTTTTTTTTATCAAAATACCTCTTTTCTCCGCTTTACGACTGCGCACACGATTTTCTTTTTAAAACATGATTCCGTCACTATAGCCTTCTTTCAAATAAGATATGAGAATGACAATCAAAGTATAAATACCTTCCTAAGCTTTTCTCAAAGATCCTGCGCGGTGGTGCAACAGGAGGGATACTATATATGAGATATCATTATTTATTTTATTGTGTAAGAATGAGACAAACATGCTTACACGATTTTATAAAATTGCGTTGTAACTGCTTTGGTATCGATATTCTTTTTCAGTTTTTGCCCAATCCTAAACAATTCCGTCGCGGAAATGACTGCAGGAGCTCGTCATCTCACCAAGTTAATTTATCGTATACCCTTTATGGCGTACACTTGGAGATTGTGGAATCTTTTAAATACTTGGGAGTGAATGTCTCTAATGACTTTAAATGGGACATACACATAGATGACATTACCTCTAGAGCATATCAAAGGTTAGGGATGTTGAGGAGAGTATTACACGGAGCACCCAGAAACGTCAAAAAAATTGCTTATCTTAGTCTGTGCAGGCCCGTTTTGGAATTCGCTTGTGAGGTATGGGATCCATACCTCATAAAACATGAAACACAACTGGAAAATGTCCAGAGGCGCGCTGTGCGTTTTATTGCGGATCTTAAAGGGGTGGAAAGCGTAACTATGGCCAGAGACAAATTAGGGTTGGAATTGCTTAAGAACAGACGGAAGTCGGCTCGAATGGTTTTACTTATAAAAATTCTCTCCAGCAGTGTGCCTGAGTCTTTAATCAATAATTTTAACAATATACACAATGACACACACTCACATCATACCAGATCAGTATCCAATGACGAACCTAGGGCTGTTCCAGCCAGCAAAACATTTTATCATAACAGTTTTTTACTGAGAACTTCTCGCGACCTACGAGGAAATTTTTAACGCACTTTTTATAGTCATGATTTTACTTACTTCGAATATTACTTGACTTTTATTGAAAACATTTGAACTAGATCTAGATACGTACATGATGGCCCTTTTTTTTCCTCGGGGATTGAGGTCTTAGGGTTCGATTGACCAAGACCAAGATCTCGGATTCTATGACGTACTCAGTATTCCATACAGAACTTTGACGATTTTTGTATGATCTTTGTTCAATATGCTACTTATAGATGTTTTTTGCATCATCAATTTCTGTCACTGCTAGTTTCTCAACTCGATTACAAAATTGCAATAACACCATATTTACTGCATTCTGTTTAAGATTAAGTTGTATCAAAATGATTATGTAGCAGGTTTAGCGAAAAAATAACTCAGTATAGTAGAAAGATTAGTACAAATATGTGCCGGTAGTCAAGTTTAGAAAAATAAGCACGAACGGTGTCATTTGTTCACCAATATGTAGATGATAATAACCACGAATAATATAAGTCAATTTTGTATCATCACTATCTTTGTCAACTGTATGAACCAACCTTTGTTTTGTTTGTAAATAGTTTATTCAAAATTCAGAACCTAAAGTAATAGAATTCAGAATAGTATGTTTACTCTGTAACAGTCATACTAATGTAAAAGATTTTAATTATTAAACGTCATGTTGGGCCACACTTTGATTACACAATATGTTAGTGCTATGTTGTTGAGCACAGTTTTTCATGCAAAATCACCAAATTTTAGATTAGTTAAAGCTTGACTTTTTGTAATTGGATGAAATATACTGGCATATTTGACCACAGCTTGAAAAACAACTATAGTCTTGGCTAGCCATTTGAAGGCTTTGAAAAATTATGTCTTATTGTTTAAAAATGCTATTTTGAGCTTCTAAATTCTTCAATCATCTTTTTTCAAAGTAAAGTTCTTTTGCTTTGAGGAGATGCTAAACATTTCACTGGTACTTTGGCGCCAGCATCAATAATGTTTAGTAAACCTAACAGGATTTAACCTTGAGTGACAAACTCTGCCAACACATTAAAAATGTTTAATTTTTAGAAGCCTACAAGCTCATTGCAAGAATGATATGACTAGAAACGGTAAAAGGAAATGCAAATAACATAGCTTATTTTATGGGCTAGCTGAGAAATTTTGCTATGAGCTTTTGGAAAATTGTGCAATCCAAAAAGTTTGAACATTATTAATTTATTGGTCCTCTGCCTGTAACAGTAGCATGTATTTATTTTGATATTTGATAATATGGCTGGTCAAAACCCTTATTTGTTTTCAAGCCACGCTCAACTATGGGTATGCATTTTAGCTAGTTTAAAACAACGGATGCTTCAAGCCACCTGAACTTTGGTGGTTATGCATTAAAGTCTACTTAGCAGCATTGTCGTAACACATTTTTTTGTCTAAACATGGCTCAAAAATATCTTCGGAAAGGGTTTGAATGCCTAAAGCTAATTTGCATGGATTCATTTTTCACAAGCTAGCTATGAGAATATCTGAAACTTGACAAAATATGATTATAAAAATTGAAACTTGCAAATATGATACAACTTAGAGGATCAAATGTTCAACTAATTCTAATTCTACAATTATAAGGTACATGTATAAGCTTAGAGTTTTTTGGGGTAAAACCTTGAAAAAGGCGATTTGACCAGATACAAAGGTACATATTGTTTCAGTGGACAATACCAAGAGAAAAAGATGTCGGTGATATTTACTCAAATCACCTTAGTAGGTAAATTAAATGCTGACTTAATGGAATGCCATAATTCGTTTGGATAATTTTTCTCATGAAATTCATTTTGAAATATGTTTTTAAAGTCACTTTGGGGTGCTTGATTCAAAGTTCATATTATTCTGAGCTTTCTCATCTTGAACCCCTTGAATACAGTGTAAATTATCATACAGTTTCTTATTTGTGTCATGAAATCAGCTTTGAAATCAATAATTGGGACCATGTGTTTTCAGTAAATGTTCGGCATTATTTAATTTGAACATGTTTTGTACATAAATTGTACAAAGTTCCCATTTTTAATATTAAAAGACCTAGTAACTCAAACAATACTGTGATTCATTATTAGGTTATGTTAGAAGTCTAAATACTTCATTGCCAAAGAAATTGTAATGAACTATTGTAATAATGCTAGCACAAATAATCATCGTGACAAAAAGTTTGTCATTTTAAAAGTTATGTTAAAAGTGTGCTTGACATTAATTAATATAAGACCTACATATTGCCAAACCCATTAACAGACACTGAAATGTTGTACAAAGAGCCCAGTTCCTTGGAAGCATCTGAAAAACACATCGGTGTCCATTATTTTCCCCAAAAATAAATTAAGGAACTCAAGCTAGAAAATGAACTTGACAATTTTTATTTTAAAGCTCTAATAGCTAGTAGGATGATGAAAGATAGCTCTCACTACAGCCAACTAACTGGTTTTCATTATTCTTCTCATAAATTTTAGAAATGTGCATATCTGTTTCTGGCAATGTTCTTTGACATTCAAAAATTTTGATACCAATGTTACATAGATCACTTTTTGTCATACAAAGGGCCAATTTAATGTAACATATGGTGCCACAGTTCACTGATTTTTTGTTCACTCTAAAAGCAGATATTTATTGCTGGATTTTTGTTAGTACCCATTATAGCTTTGGGCAGCTACAACCTTGGTCTGAAGTATATAGATGCGCGGAAACCTGGATATGGAAAGCTTACCTAAAGTTGAGCAACAAATTTTATAACTACTAGAACAAGTTTGACCAGTTGAAACGCTTGACATATTTAGAGTTCGGTTTGCGTTAAGACATCCACAGTCTACCTGATTGTAATGCTCCAATTTCGGTGAATGTCACAACTGCATGTATGATGTTTGAAATGAAATGCGTGCATTTCATCTTTGAGTTGAGTACAAACATAACATTTGTGTCTTATCAAATTCTCTAGATGTGTTACTACAAGTTGTTTGTTTTTGGTCACAAATCGGAGAAAAGTGTATGAACTTTAGTTTCCTTGCATAAACTGTGACTGAAAGAAGAAGTAACCTTCTTCAAGGTCACTGATAAGTAAGAGTAAGGAGGCACCAGTTTCTGCTTCATGTTATGATTACTTAATACAGTCGAAGGGTTATCACAATAATAATTCAGTTATTCAATTCATGTCTGATTTTGACTAATGGTGAAATATAGAACACTGCATAAAAGAGTTCTATTGACCGTTGCCCTTTTGGCAAGACCAGGATGAGCTCCAGCTCATACTGCTTTTACACTATCAGTTATTTCATATTGACCGAGTTTGTTGCTAAGGAGTCCTAATTTAAGGCAGTTCAGGCAAGTTTTGATTTGATTAGGCACATCATTTGGGGGTTTAGAGGAGTGAAATTAGAAAACTGTTTGCATTACATTACATCTTGAAGAAAACTTGCATTTCGCTTTTTCATACTGATGCGGGTCTCGTCGTGCTAGCTAAACATTATTTTAACCTGAAAAAGTTGTAGATTTTGCAGTTTGATTTAGCTTTACATAATGGCATAAAACAACTTGTTCAAGTAACTTCCAACCAGCATATACTGTGATGGCATTTTCACTAGGCAGTAGGATAACCTATCATTTTTTAAGCAGCGTAGGTCACATAATTGTTTATGCTTACAAACTGATCAAAGATTCAAAGTAGACTTTTGAGAAATAATAGTGGTAAACAGATTTAATTATTGCTAAATGTTTGCTGTACCAGCTTTGTGATTTTTAATTGGTATTTTTTTGATTTTAATGCCAAATAACTCTGAATATCCTTTAATTTTATACAATTCCTGATAATGAATATTATCAGGAAAGTATAACAAAGAAATGCGTTTTTTTAGTTACATGGCTTGTCTTGCCATGATTTGTCTGGGTTTTGAATAAGTAAAGTCCATGTGATATGCAGAAGTTAAGTAAGCAACTATATTGGGCAAGTATTTGAACTTATTATTGTAAACGCATTATACAGTACGTATAATGCGTATCAGTGAACCGATACTGAAGTTGTTGCAATTAATGTCAAATTTTGTAGTTGAAAAAGATAAATTATAATGTTCTCTGAAAGATAATCAAAGTACAGAAGCTGGGACAATACATCATGGGGTAATAGAAACATGGAAAACATGTTGAGATACTAAAATGTGTGCTAGCGATAATTACTGGAATGAGCAGTTATTAGCTTGCGGTGTTTCATTCACGGTTTTGGTGATTTTGGTTATTACAAGTACAGTATATTCATTGATTTTTGTAATCTATGTAGAGGCTATCAAAAAGGAAAAAAATTGCGGGTTGATTAACTATTGTCGCTGAAAGACGACTATGGATTTTAACCACTATTGTTTATATAACATTTATAAGCTACAGTACGCGCTCGTACAACGTAAATACTCCATTCAAGTAACGTTTACGTTATAAGGGATTTTACATTATAAGAACAGTAAAATACATGTAAATTGTCTAATCCGTTCCAAAATCTTTCGAAGCTCACCTCTTTGGGCATACAAAAAGGAAAAACTTGACTTAACTTTTTTAATTTGTAGGCTGTACTGTAACTGCACAGAATAGCAAATGTTTGTCATATATGTAAAAGGATAAATACATATATTCAAGGAATAGTTTGCACAGGTTTATGAAACCTGCAACAAAGAGCAGAACTAAGCTTAGGATAAGACCATATGTTCAAAGATTTTGTGATGTGAAGGGTGGAAATGTGATAAGCTGGATTACGCGATCGGTAGTACACAAGTCTTAGTATAGATTTCTGTAAGAGGAATATCCTTTTTATGCTGTTGGTATGGAGAGACAGGGTAATATATATCAACACCACTGATTAGATGAAAATGCATAAATTGGAAGTAAAACGACAGCGACATCGTTTTGTTTATGAAACAACTGCATAGCCTCAAAATTTGCCTCCAACAAAAATTGAATCTTTGTCAGCATGCCTGTGTTGGCAGTTGGCCAAAGCTCTGATACAAGTTGATCACCTTGTCGTCACTGTTACGTGATGTGAAGGCATGGCATCCGAAACTAAAGGCATTGTGTGTTTAACCACTGTTGAAACTTAACGCTACCTAGTTAATAGGGAAGTCTTCAACATCGTGACTTGCCAATCAAATTATTCACATACTTTGAATAGGTTTGGAATTCTAGGCATTTTTTCAGTTCAGTTTCGAAGGGTTTGGACCTAATCACTACATTTCACAATTTTTGCTTCGCAACCAATTTAGAGGTTTTGGTACTTGAATATTGTATTGGAGGATTGTCATTCTTTCATAACTTCAAGTAAAAGGTATACACCTTGTATCTGATGAATTTTCAGTCGGTGTCTATCAGCTGAACTTTGTAGTACCAGGTTTCGAAGAGAGCCAATGAAACAGTTTGAGTTTATTGTACACTTCTAGACCATTTTAATTATTAATGTTTTACTCTTTCCTGTTAACCAATTCCGCCATTAATGATTGATAAATACTGATGTCATTTGTTTTGCTGGATTAACAACGTTGGTAGTTTATAGTAGCAATCTGCTACAATATATTTTTTCAATTTGTTGTGCCATTCCAGTCACAAAGTTGCAATTTTCCCAGGAAAATTTCGGTATTTTTTGGATGGCCGGGAAAATTAGGTATTTACCGAAAAAATTGGGATTTACTATGAAAATTAGCAAAAACTATTTAATAAAAATTCTTTTTTTATCAAGTAAAATAAAATTAATCTTTCACAGTGTGTTGAACTTATTTTATTTATATTATATATATAAATTGTGTATGTATTATATAAATAAATTATATATTAAGCAGCCATGATTGAAGTTAAATTTTTGAGCTGGTTAAAATCACTTTTTGGTTTTTGGCCAAAAACTAAATATTTGCTGTGTTGACAACCACTCAGTCTGAAAACAGGCTAACGCTTTGCAGACTAAAATTCACAACCTGGAATAGATACGTTTACAAAGTTGGTATTGTGTGCCACACACCTACTTTAGGAGCATCTTTTTATAAATTACCAATTTATAAAAAGATGCTCGAATATAATTTGCTACAATATAATTAGAATATTATGCTAACATATAATTTGACTGAAGAATCTAACAACAGGAGAAATATTGTTAACTTCTGTTGCCAATTTCATACTTTTGCTGTTTGCCACAATATCATGTACATGTATTGCTCTTTTTGAAGATAGTTTAGCTGTGTAATGTTTACACAGCTATAAGCTGTTGGATGTCATTAAATGTCACACAAATGAATCGTAATATTCTACGTTGTATGACTCATTTGTAATATCACAACTTTGCCAATGAAGGTTACAAACTACATTTTATATCAGTTAAAATATCAATTTCTTTATTTTATTGTAGTTCAAGACTGAAGTAAACAGGTTCCAGTGCATGAAAATTAAATTTAGAAATGTTTTGAAATTTTTTTAAAAAAGGTTAAGCTGCAACAAAATTCACATTACAGTTATTTCATATCAAAAGATTCACCATGTCTTGATGTAGGTGCAAAATATGTGGGAATGTGATTACAAGCTCTTAAAAGCTAAACAACGAACAGTTAAACGCAGCCACACGAGACCGCCGTAGTTTGGATTCTCTTTCCAAAACGGCTGAAATATTTTCACAATTATACTTCACGTATTCAATAAAACCATGTCTATTGTTCTTACGCGTCTATTTTATCTTCATTGTAATGCTGTCACTTTTAACACTGATATCTTATAACTTACCATAAAAATTCGTTTAATTTTTTAACCTTAGCTCGAAGGGGTACATATTATTGTCTGATAAACATGACGAGCCTGTTGATCACCTGTGATAATCGAAAAAGCTGCAAAACATTAATCACAAAGTATGGGTCACATGATCAGATTACAACTAGACGATTAGACCAAGCCGAAACAACACTGTAAAGTAGCGAGTATCTATATTTGATACGGGGTCTTCGGTAAAACCCGAAGTGTTTTTCATTAACTAGTGCTACGAGAAGTTTTATATTGAGCCTTTTATCGGCCTTTCCATTCACGTGAGAACATCCCGTGACAAGACAATAATTAAACTGTCATGACTACGTCAGATAAATAAACTGGTTCCAATCTACGGCGGCTTTTTCTTTTTTGAGCTTTTAAGAGCTTGTAATCACATTTCCACATATTTTGCACCTACAACACAACAGAGTGAGACATGGTGAATCTTTTGATACCAACTAACTGTAATGTGAATTTTGTTGCAAGTCAACCTTTAATTTTTTTCCACTACATTTTTCTCTACTCTGTTTTTACAGGGATTTTCCCAGTAGTATTTACTGGTGTGGGAATCAACTGATTAATAACTAGTTGGTAAATATTTCCCAATCCTGTTTATTGCTCACCATTTCAGGAGCTAACATCTGCCTGGCTGCTGCAGCATGCTCAAGAGGTCAAGACTTTGTGCTGGATTTTTTTTCTTGTGGGCCATACTTGTCATCTGCTATTACCAGTTCAACAGCCCATCTGATGGCTCAAATGACATGGATGATGATCTCAGGGTGATGAGGGCTAAACTGAAAGCTCTTGCTCGAGAAAATGCCAAATTAAAAAAGGAAGCCCAGGAAATCAGGTAAGGAAAATGGTGAGGACAACTCCAGCAAGGCTAGCTCACTAGCATTGTGCAATTGAGCTGGCCCTGCTGTTAGTAATTTTTTATATGGGTGTAATACATTTTGCAGATGATTCTAATTCTATTGGCTGCAATGATTGGTGTTGTCTAACTTAGAATGTTTGTTTGTCATTTTCGTTAAAGCTTCGATATTTGTTTAAAGTTAAAAAACAATTTAAGATACTGTTTAATTTGGATTTTTTGGCAAAAATGGACTAGGAGTCAATTTTTCAGTTCTACCGAATGTCACAAAAGTTGACTTAAGTTTCTACATTTTCCCTGACTCTTTTTAAGCAATGCAAAATTTTTGCAGAATCTACATGTAGTATTAGCTTGAGTTTTGCATCATTCATTTGTTCCATCGATTAAAATGGTGACACCTAAGGCGCTTGGGGCAATCCTATTGGTTATTTCTAGAACGCTTGCTCATTAGGCATACTGTTACGATCATTAAGCTGGTTTCACGCACGGCTCTTATTATAGTAAAGATTTTGACTAGTTAAGAATTACTAGCTAAAAAAACTTGCTTACCAGGTAAGTTACTCAAATCCATTCGGTAATTATTTTATTACCCGCGCAACAGCGGACATTCATCTAGTTATTTTTAAACAATTTTACTGTTTGGTTTACGTATTTGAGATCAGAACAAAATGATTAAATATATAATTTATGGCTTTTGACTGAATTCCCAATTAGCAACAATGTTGAAAATGAAAATAAGTAAAGGCTTAATATTATATGTTTGATATTTAAATTATAAACATGTTGGCTGTCAGATCCCCTCAAACATAAAAATATTCATAATTGATAGAAACAAACTGATAGTTTCTAATAAAATTTGGTGAGTCATCTTAAAGAAACACTTCATTCTTTGACAGTAATTAAAGTATATAACAGAACGTAGCGTAATATTTATATGAATGAATGTTTTAGTTAGATTAGTAATCATGGAGTAATTCTATTAATCATGGAGTAATTCTATTAATCATGGAGTAGTTCTATTAATCATAGAGTAATTCTATTAAATGTGGAGAAATTCTATTAATCATAGTCATTCTATTAATCATAGAATAATTCTAATAACCATAGAATGCTTCTATTAATCATAGAGTAATTCAGTAGATTTCAGCCAGTCTAATATCTTTCTTTTCCATGGCATTATATATTGATTAGAGACTAGGAGCAGATAATTCCATAATCATTTTGTGTCGCTTGTTTAAGCTTGTTATACTGTCACCAGGCAAAAAATGCAAGACCAGGTTAACTCTCAACTTGATGAGTTGAACAAAGAGCTTGAGCAGGCGAAAGAGGCAATGAATGCCGCCGAGATGAGTGAAGGAGAGTGTCAGAAAAAGGTCAGTGCAATTTGAAATGTTGCATGTTATGCAAGATTGCTCAACTTATTCTAGGGAAGGTCTTTTGCTCTTTGAAAAAAGAGAATAATAAAATTCGAATTTTTGGTGCATATGATTAAAGTAGTGTCAGTTGAGAATTTAAAAAATTAATATTTGCTTCTGAATACCTACAATAAAACACAACTATACGAAGAGTTGTCTGCTTTTCTTACTGTTGATTTGAATGTAAGAACAAATGTTCCTAATTAGGTAGGCCTGTAGAGGTGACTAAAGGCCAACTTTAGTTACCTCTATTATAGTCCTACTAAAGAGGTGAAACTACTATTTATAAAAAATTCAGTCATATCTCGACGTACGAGTGCCCCAACATACGATAAAATGGATATATACGCGAAATTTCGACTAAGTTTCTGCCTTGAGAGATGAGAACTCTTTGAGCGTATGAGCCAGGTCTGGATGGCCATTAAATAGCCAAAAACATCATCAGGCGGTATTTGTCATCGAACCAGTTTGAAATAATTTTTAGGAATGTTAGTATGGAAACGGATCAATTTGTATTTAGTTATTTTATATAGGAAATATTGCATTGAGACATGAGTACATTGACATACAAGATTGATTGCAGAACGCATTAAGCTCGTATGTTGAGGTATGACTATCAAAATAACTTGTTCATCAATTAGCGTTTTCATTTCTAGTTCTGCAGATGCATCATTCATTTTTAGTTCTATCCCACGACTAAACACGAGCTAAGCGAGTGTTTGGGAGCTTTATGATAAATGCATATGTGCACACAACTCTTGAAAAGTATCTACCAATGGCCATACCCAAACCCTTGTACCGAAATCCCATCAAAAAAGTTAATTATTCTTTTGTGGAGTCGTGTATGTACATGTATAATCATGATACAAAACACATATATACCTATTAAAATATGTTACCAAGTCTTTGACAATTGTTGACAATATCCTAAAACTTACCGGATGATACATAACTTCATCATCTGATCGGATGATACATAACTAGAAAAATTAATTTGGCCTAAAATCGCCATTAAAACCTGACAAGCCTTTTTAATCAAAATTAAGACCGGCCAACAAAACGCCTACAAAGCCTTGTGACAGATAGTAGAACTATAAAGTCGTGCGCATTTCACAAGAAAAACATGCTCATTTCACCAGTCTATGGTATTGTCCAATTGCCGAAGGTTTCTGTAATAAACGTAGACCGTTTGAGGCGTAGACCGATTTACAGGTACGAAAATGTGGTACGCAGTTTATTAGCTTGTGTTTTTTTTGTCCAATTACCGAAGGTTTCATTAAATTATCTAGAACATTAGCCAAATTTCTTTACATCTTATGTACAAGCTAGGGCCGAACTACAATGCCCCTTTTATGACAATAACATTTGTTTATTTTGCTCCAGTTTGCAGAAAACTTCCAGACACACGTGAATGCTAATGCTTGCTTTCTGTTACAGATCGCTCTCAAAACCATTCTACATTCAACACAACCAACTTTCAAACTGTGTATATTACACAACAGCTTGCCATTTTACTTCTAATATTGCATTTCTCCTATTGCAGGGGAGAGATATAAACATATAATCTTTTCCTTTCATTATTGCTGTTTATTGTACATAATAACACCCAGTACATTACAGCTACTATTGCAGCTACCATTGCCGTTCTCTTATTGCACTGCAGTGCCATTTGACTGCTAATATTAGAGATGCCCCGATTCTAAATTCACCAGCCGATTCAGATACCGATCTGATATACCGATCCTAATTGAAAAATAATCCGATTCAGATACCGATTCAGATCTTTTGTGTTGCATAGATAGTAGCTCATTTTATTATGCAAATACAAACATAATGCAAAGAAAACATGAATATTATTGTATTTATTTGTTTGCATTTATGGAAAAAAATATATACATATTCACATACTGACATACCGTGCATGTAGTAACAAAACAGTCCATGTTTCTTGTAATTTGTAAATAAAGGTAATTACTGTTAGTGGTACAGTTCTATCTGTGATAACGAAGTCCTTCTTCTATTGTTAGATGAACTGCTGTGCCTGTACAAGTTTAGAGCAAATCAATGTTTCTTTTAAAAACCGTTAGTGATTCAATTATCTCAGTAAGACGTCTTTTTTCTTCCATCATTATCAATGTAGCCAAGCGTCCTGAAGGGGGATTCCCTTGCAACAGATGTTGGAGGACAGGCTACATACCGATACGCCACTGGGGTTACCGTTTTTTGTACAATACAAACGATCCATTGTATCGTCAGGATCAAGAGAGTGATAGATAACTTTATGCATCGACTGTTTAAATTACTTTCGTAATGCTAGTAAATAGAAATATTACACTGTGTTCTTGTTTCCCATTTTTGTTATCTTGTTCGTGATTGCTTGCAATAAAACCTATCGCTGTAATTGGGAAATACCACACTTTTTGTTTACGTTCTGGCTAAAAAGTTTCCTTCGCTGTGTTGATCAGGCTATAGACATGAAATAAATTGTGTGGCAGGCCTGAAATTCATTAAGTAAAAGTAAGAAGCTTACAGCTGATGATTTTTTATTAGTATAGCAGGCTGAAATACAGTTTTCTGCTAAATGGTTGATCTGTAAAAAGTATCGGAAGGTTCAGATTTTTTAAGAAAAGATCGGCCGATACCGATTCAGATACTTGACACTCATATCGGCACCGATACCGATTCCGATACCAAAATCGGGGCAACTCTAGCTAATATTGCATTTCTCAATCAGCAGTACCCTTTCTTTTTTCCAATATCACTTTGGTCATGGGCTGTATGACAGGAATTTTTAGTTCTATTTATATTTAATTACACTATGGTAGTATGGATTTAAATACATTGATGCTACATTAAATTCATGATGCTCCATATGAAGTAAAAAGTTTCCAACACATTCTGTTTCATGCTGATTCATGACGAATAATTGTTTACAGATCTGCTACATATACACATCAAAATGTGATTGTTTGTCAAGAAACACAGGTTTTTGCAAAATTATGACAAAATTCGTGATTTTTTTTCCAAAAAAATCATTATTCAACTCTTTCATCACCAAATCAGATTGTTCATCTGGCCATAATTACATTTGGTAAAATCTAATATTTGACAAGGGCATGCATAAATTGTCTAGCTTTTAAACAACACAGTCTGTAAAAATGTTTTGATACCAAATTATTCAGCATAAAATTTCACATCAACTGCTATTAAAATGCCACTAATATGTTACGGAATGAATAAGCCTCGACACTTTTTCAGCCATTTGCGCTGTGACTGCGAGCAAGTTATCAATAGCCATTAACGACAATAGGATAGCAGTATGATATTATATTGCCTTATTAAATTGTTGCTTTTATTAAATTTTTTGTTACAATAAATGTTGCCTAGTTCACTAGATAATTAAACTTTTGGTATATCTATTCCTTTATTTCTAGATGTCAACTCTACAAACTCATATAGAGAATCTGAGAGATCTACAAGCCCAGGGACATGATTATGTGCAGGGAGGCAAGCATGGCCTCATTGACACACCAGGTATGTACTACCTGTGTGTGCGCGAGATTGTGTGTTTCATTTTATCAAATAGTAGAAATATAACATTAAGCAAAATGAAGAAATGGTTATAACATTGATCAAGTTAAACAAAATAGTTTGTTCCTACTCGTTGAATCATGATGAGGCTCACATGCACAGTAGCACTGCAGCTAGTTGAGGCGCTGGGCCGGCCCACAGGAATTGGCACACTCAAACAACAGGTCTGGATTAATCTAGGTTTAAGAAATGGCTTTTAACGTTAACTGTAAAACCAGTAAATGTAGAGGTGTTGCGCAAGTCTCTTGGAAGACTGTTTCATTGTGATGGTACGCTGTATTTGATCGTTTTTTTACCTGAAGCAGTATAAAATAATGGTAAAGGTAGATCTGGTATGTGTAACACAATTGATCTCAGTAGTAACAAGGCAGACAGAATTTGCAAGCTGTTCATCAATTTTTTGAACCAATTAACTTTCAGCTTATGCCTTTGGACAAGTGATCACACTAGTTGAATAACTGTTATAAAGTGACTGTGATAGCAAAGGAGTTGTCTGCTTTTTCTTAATGTTAACAAGAATGTAAGAGAAGGCAATTTTCCATATTATGTTCCTTGGTTGGCAATGACAAACGCTTCATAATGCATTTGCCTGCCATTTCCTTACTTGTTACTTGTACTTGCTGAAAAATTATTCATTATGTTGAAGTTTGGATTGAAAAGGTATATCTAATGCTCCGGTCATTTGATGTTATTTTGCTGTAGGAGAAGGTCCTAGTCTGGAGCATGAGACAGCTCGTTTTAAACTTTCTAACAATATTCAAGAACTCTGGTACTATGTGAAGTCAAGTCTTGGCAGTGTAAAGTCTGACGAGACCAAGCGAGTGCTTGAAAATGTGGCACAGCGTTACAGGTGAGTCCAAATATTGGATACAGAGTGCCTTCAGTTATTGTACTTACGAAGGGCTTGTAGTTTATGTATTGCTCAAAATGTTCTGTTTATTTGGTTAACCAACGGTTTGTATGTCTGATGACTTTGAATAAAGATGGCAGCTGAAGCTGTTTTAGACTTCAGCGGCAGCATTAAGCCCTGCGATTAAGCCCTGAGATTTCTGTCATTCTGAATCAGATAGCCCTGCAAGTGGGTGCTTAAAAGGATAGTTTACAGGAACCAAACATACCGTAAAACCTCTAATTGAACCCCATGGCGCTCTATTTTCAACCATTCCTCTATAGTGGCGGTCAATTGGAGGCGGCGGTCAAATAGAGGTTTAATGGTAGTTTTAAAATCAAATATTGTTAGCGACTTGGCATAAGGCATGGAGTATGTATGTAGGAAGTTTCGATAAACTTGGCTGAAATGTGGACAGGTATAGCGTTTGCAGTAGTGCTGGGTACGAGTACTTTTTGGTCAATGGGTTTTTCGAGTATCGGGTAGATGGTAGTGCTGGGCACGAGTACTTCTTGGCCAATGGATTGTTCAGGTATCGGATTTGTTGATACGGGTTTTATGTCTGAAATTTCTAAACATCAGACATATCTTAAAATTTACAATGCAATTATAATTCTATTCAATTTATTTATTGTTTTTTTACTATTTTCCATCGACTGATATTCGTGCTCACAGCGTTAACAGGCGGGTTGTTAAACAATGCTTAGAGCGCAGGGAGCAATAGACCGAGTTTTTGTCTATTCTACTCGATGGATCCGTGTACCAAAACTTGAACTTGCAAGTCAAAACCCGAGCCCGCAAGATCGAAATGCTCAAAATTTCTATTACCCGAGACTCGAGAGAAGATAAACCTGCGATTTCAAAGAGTTTTATTACCCGTGGCCAGCACTAGTTTACACACTAACGGACACTCAAACAATGAAAAAGTGAGATTTATTAAAAATTAATTAATTAAAAATAAAGGAAGACAAAGGTGGCTAAAAGCTAAGTTGAAAGCGAACATCACATGTCATAGGTTATATTCATGTTTTAGCAGTGCTATAGACATGTAAGTTCACAAGCTACATCTACTGTTAGCTTACTCAAGACAAGTGAGTGTTGAAGTTGAACTCACACAAAACCTTTGTAGATTTTATCAGAAAGTATCGGTATGTTTCCCTATCATTTGCGATTGTTTTTGATGTTTGAGGTGATCTAACTGCCAGGATGTTTCAAGATTAAAATCGACAAGTCTTGATCAGGGTTAAAATCCTCGAAAGAAAAATACTTGGTCTCTTTTGCAAAGTGCAACTATAGACGTCATGACCGTGCTTTCAGCATGAATACGGGGTTTTGAACCATGAATTACTCGAGGCATTACCCAATTTAGGACGCAGGGCTCATAGCTACCGCACTTGAAATGAATGCTACTTAGCCAGCTGATACTTAAGGCTAAGGTGGAGTGTCGCCGATACTAAAGGCAGTGCATATTCTGCAGAAAGTCCCTGTCACTTGTCACCCATCGCCTGTCACCCATCGCCTGTCACCTATCGCCTGTCACCCATCGCCTGTCACCCATCGCCTGTTACCCATCGCTTATCACCCATCGCTTATCACCCATCGCCTATCACCCATCACCTGTCTCCCATCGCCTGTCTCCCATCGCCTGTCACCCATCGCCTGTCACCCATCGCCTGTCACCCATCGCCTGTCACCCATCGCCTGTCACTCATCGCCTGTCACCCATCGCCTGTCACCCATCGCCTCTCACCCATCGCCTGTCACTCATCGCCTGTCACTCATCGCCCGTCACTCATCGCCCGTCGTCCATCATCTGTCGTCGTCCATCACCTGTCCACATTTTGGCCGAGTTCATTCAAACTTCCAATGTATATACTACACTGTGCGTGCCTTCTCCCAAATGCCTAACAATATTTGATTTCAAAACTCCTCGCTTTATATTCTTATCTTCGATTGGATTAGCATCTCTTTTGTTCTCCGATGGTCGATATTCTGGCCTTCTGACTGGTTGTAAACTGTAAGTGGCTGCACTACTCACGTTTTTCTGTTGCACAAAAATAATGATATAGAAACTACCGCAGAAATATATGAGTGTTTCTGATCAAGATAAATAAATGTTCATATTGTCCTTGTCATCTTTTAACATCTGTCGTTGGGGTTTGTCACTGGTATTTATTCCTTCAGTATTGTTGGGTGTACAGAAACTACAGAAACTGCCTCTTACTCGAGATTTCTAAGTTACAATACAGATTTGCCTCTTACAAAAGTTTTTCTTTAACCAGATTTTGATTCAGGATGGCCACTGCGGGGAGATCAAACTAAAGTATCCTACAAACTTTGGTCATCATTCCTTCCAATCGCAGTGCAGAGAGGCCGTCTAGGGTTCTCTTTGTCTTGACTTGCTATTCTGAAAGAAAGCCTTTTAAACTCCTGTGAATAAAAGCTTGTTTCTCCAAAATTTGAAAAAATATTCCATGTGAACTAAAATTACGTATAGTCAATAACCCTTACAAATGCCAGGATAGATTTTTGTGTTTAGCAAAGAGATGAGCAGGAAGAATGGATGATTTCACATCGAATTTGAAAATTATGCGAAATATGTGTTTGTTACAAAAAGCCAGCAACTTCTAGCGGTTTGCTCTATGGAAGCATGATTTTGTAGATCTATGAAAGTAGACCTAGTAAATCTGGCCCATGTAGATAACAATCAAGCATGGAGGGAACAGGAGCATGCAGAGCTGCAGAGTCTTATGCAAAGGCGTCTCCATTATCTTCAGGTTGGTATTTTTGAGCTGTATAGGAAAGATTGTTTAGAGGTAAGATTGGTCGAGGTTAAGGTATTCATGAGAGAGAACTGGCAGTAAAGGTGGGTGTAGTTAAGCTGTACATGAGGGGAGGATCAGCAGTAAGGGTGAGTATAGTTAAGCTGTATTTGAGGGCAGGAATAGCAGTAATGGTGGGTGTGGTTAAACTGTAAATGAGGACACAATCAACAATAAGGGTGGTTGTGGTTAAGCTGTACACAAGGGCAGGTTCAGCAATAAGGGTGGATGTGGTTAAACTGCACATGAGGGCATAACCACTAATAAGGGTGGGTGTGGTCCAACATTTTAAGCAAATACTTTGAGATAAGAACGCACACTTGAGCAGTAAGTGCTGGTATGGTAAAACATTTTAAAGCCTGGTTTCCCTATCGATTGCGAGACTCTGGCGGTAATATTGTGCAGCAAAACGCTTGCAATGCTAGGCTCGGCGGCTATGCTCACATAAAGCTGTATCGTTGATAACGGCATAAAAACTTTTGCTCGCTGTGCCGTTTCTATAATGCTGACCTTCACCTGTACAGTGCATTTCGGGAAGGGTTTGCCTGCGGCTCTTCGCGAAATTTAAACAGCGCTAAACTCTTGTGTTGCCGCCGGCAACTACCGGCGGTACCCGGCGCGTAGGTTCCCAGTTTACCGCTAATAGCCTGCGGTGCTGTCGCAGGTGCTTTGCGACGTTTATAAAAACCAGGCTTAAGCAAATACTTTTTGTTTTTGCTGTTCTAAGTTCTACTAAAGTTTACCGCAGAGACTGGTCTCTAGTTAAACGTTTGCATCTTATTTTTTTCTACGTAAATTTTTGCACTAAATTTGTTATGATTACCATTGGAGTGACCGACATAACACCGCAGCCAAGTTGCGTAGACGGAAGAGAACAACTCCCTTTCAGTGCCGCTGATGCATCAGGTGCAGTGCGTATTGTGACAAACTGTTGTTTTGCTCACCCCGCTCGACAGGGGACAACTCCGCAAAAACAATGGTTTGTCAAGACAGGCTAACACTAGCCATACATAATGTATTGTTCTCTGATACCAAGTGCAGGTTTCTTCGCACAACTCTATGGTAGTAGCTAGGAGTGTGTCCAGGGTTGGCTAGTAATGAAATGGTACTAGCATTAGAGCAGACAAATTGATAGCCAAGCCATGGTGCCTCCTAGGTAGCAGTTGTGGTGTTGTGGTTATCGCTCCGGAGTATCAAGCAGAAGGTCGGTGGTTCAACGCCTGTGAGTGAAAGGGCATTTGCTCTTTTTCCTTATGTACTCATGCGTGAAAGGGTTATTTGGTGACTGCTGCACTTGAAATTATCTTCAGAAAAAGTACTGAGGAGAATTCCTTTGTCTTTCCTTCTGACATTTAAGGTGAACGAAACCTTTTGTCAATACTAGGACCACCCATAGCAGCTTAAAGATGGACTTTCATAAAAGCTTAGTAGATTTTATCAGAAGGTATGTTGTTCTATCATGTTTGATTGTTTTTGATGTTTGATGTGATCTGACTGCCAGGGTGTTTTAAGATTAAAATCAACAAAACTTGACCACGGTTAAAACGCTCAGAAGAAATGACTCACTAGTTGTTATCACTGCTATACTTCATATCGGCTTTTGCGTTTAAGTTACAGCGATACCTGTCTCTAGTCTATCAGTGCGGTCTCTTTGCAACTATTCTTCGTTTTTTCGTGATGTCATTTTATAGTTGTCAGCCATCTTGATAGACAATTTTATCATTAGAAACACGAAGCTTTTGCAATGATAATTTGAAAATGATGTTTTTGTTTGCAATTTTTTTATTAAAGTATCAAAACAACACTTAAAAGTACTAATAAATCAAAGAAAAACGAACTTTTTCTACAAATATGGCGGCTTTTTCGTGAACGAACGCATGTGCAAACGACTTGATGACGTAAAAAAAAACGATGGATTGATGTCATGATCACTTTCGATTTTAAACTTGAAACTTCCTGGCAGTCAGATCACCTCAAACGTAAAAAAGCTGCAGAGTCTTATGCAAAGGCATCTCCATTATCTTCAGGTTGGTATTTTTGAGCTGTATAGGAGAGATTGTTTAGAGGTAAGATTGGTCGAGGTTAAGGTATTCATGATAGAGAACTGGCAGTAGGTGGGTGTAGTTAAGCTGTACATGAGGGGAGGTTCGGCAGTGAGGGTGGGTGTGGTTAAGCTGTACATGAGGGCAGGCTCAGCTATAACGATGGGTGTGGTTAAGCTGTACATGAGGGCAGAATCAGCAGTAAGGGTGGGTGTGGTTAAACTGTAAATGAGGACACGATCAGCAATAAGGGTGGGTGCGGTTAAGCTGTACAGGAGGGCAGTATCAGCAGTGAGGGTGGATGTGGTTAAACTGCGCATGAGGGCATAACCAGCAATAAGGGTGGGTGTGGTCCAACATTTTAAGCAAATACTCTGAGATAAGAACGCACACTTGAAGCTGGACTTAGAAAATCTTTTGGCCGGTCTTGTTTTTGCTACAAGCCTACTTGGACAAGCGTGGACAAGTTTTCAAGCAGTTGGCGGCTAACCCTAGTTCATTAGGGTGGTTATTGATGCTTAATACACACACTAGCCAATCGTAATGTTTTGTTTTCTTATGCCAAGGTCAGTTTGTTAGCACAGTTCTGTGATAGTAGCTTTTAGAGTGTGGTAAGAGTTGGCTAGTAATCAGGTGGTACTAACCATTAGAGCAGACAAATTGTCAACTAAGCCATGATTTCTGGAAGGTAGCAGTTGTGGTGTTGTGTTTATCACTCTGGACTGTCAACCAGAAGGCCAGTGGTTCAACGCCTGTGAGTGAAAGGGTACTTGCTCTTTTTCCTTATGTACTCATGCGTGAAAGGGTTATTTGGTGACTGCTGCACTTGAAATTATCTTCAGAAAAAGTACTGAGGAGAATTCCTTTGTCTTTCCTTCTGACATTTAAGGTGAAAGAAGCCTTTTGTCAATACTAGGACCACCCATGGCAGCTTAAAGATGAACTTTCACAAAAGTTTAATAGATTGTGTATGTTTTTCGATCATGTTTGATTGTTTTTTGTTTGATGTGATCTGACTGCCAGAGAGTTTTAAGATAAAAATCAACAAAACTTGATCACGGTTAAAATGCTCAGAAGAGAAATACATGCCGAAATGACGTCACTAGTTGTTATCACTGCTATACTTCATATCGGCTTTTTCGTTCAAGTAGCAGCGATACGTGTCTCTAGTCTGTCAGTGCGGTCTCTTTGCAACTATAGATGTCATAATCACACTTTTTCGATTTTAAACTGGAAACTTTCTGGCAGTCAGATCACCTCAAACATAAAAAGAACAATCATAAATGATAAAAAATATCGATACTTTCTGATAAAAATAAACTTACACAAAATTTTAATAGGTTTTAAGTAGTTCTGGCAGTTTATTTCAAGGATGTGAAACTATCCAAGCACTGTCAGTTATGACAGGAGCATGGCACACCTGCATGTGTTACTCTCTATCCAAGTCAGAATATTGCTCATTTTAGAACCCAAAGGACTGCTCCACTGCCAAGAAGTTAGTCTGTGATCTGAACAAAAGTTGTGGATTTGGATGTCAACTCCACCACGCGATCTATTGTTTTATGATAGCCTATGGTACAGAGAGGACTATGATTCTCAAGTCACACGTAGGCACCCAGTCTATATTCCTTGCCTTTGTTATGGTACAAGCTTTCTTTCATAGTTTCATTTTTGTGGATGACAAGCTAATTCAGGTGGAAAGTGGGATATTCTTTGAAGTTTGTTAGCTTTTTACTCTGCTATGTTTTTGCTACAAAGAGATTGTTTGAGTTTAGTTTTATTCAAAATTTCAGTTTAGACTATAAACACCAAATGCTTCTTGGGTTCACCTTGACAAATTAATTAAGTTTCAAAATAAAATCTTGCGTAATATACCGTCCTTTTCGGACTATAAACCGCACCCTTATATAAGCCACATCTGCTTTATTTAAAAAAAAACGATAATAAAACAATACATAGGCCGCACCTTTGTATAGGCCGCAGAACTCAGGACGGTGCTTTTTAAAACGGCAGCAATTTTCCGGTTTAAAACAGAACAGTGCCTAACAGCACTGTTTCGTATTAACCGACGCTTTTTAACCTAGTGCCTAATGGAACAGTACTGTTAGGCATTGTTTCGCATTTTCTTTCACCGCGAGAGGCGCACTAACCGGAGATTCTGGTTAATGCCCCTAGCGATGAAAAAAAAAGCCACGGAATAGCTGCACCCCTATATAAGCCGCATGGCTCAAATCATCAGAAAAAAGTAGCGGCTAATAGTCCGAAAAGTACGGTATATAAAAAGCCTTTTGGTTACCCAACTTTTGATTTATTTCACGACTCTAAGATTTTAACTGCTGATAGAATGTATAATTACAAATCACTTAGTAGAGCACTCAAACTGTATCATCCACAAACATTTCAAAAACCTTCACATTATAACACCCGATTTCAATCACCCTCACTTCCTACTCCTTTTTATTCTTCATCTGCTGGTCAACGAACACCTAACTTTGTGGTGTCTGCACTGTGGAATAAATTGCCAGCGTCGTTGAAATTAATGAAACCTATTGGTGAGTTTAAAACGGAGATAGAGCTCCACCTTAGCTCTGCTTGGTGAGCGTTGGTGTCTACGCCTTATGCTGTCGACTTGGGTCTGCGACCGGTTTAGCTCTGCTATTTCGCACTGGCCCCATCATCTCTACTTTTGTTTGATCGTTGATACACAATTGTTTGAAACTTTTCCTTGTTTTCTTGTTCGTATGTATGCAATTGTATGTACTATGTATTTGATGAAATAAATCACACGCACGCACAAACACCTAATACAGTAGACGCTCCTACAACGGTAATAATTCGTTGCCAGAATGTTCACCTTATTGGGATTTTATGCTGTACAAACAGTAAATTAGCTTAATGCATTCCAAGATCTTTCCAAATTCAACTCTTTTGGCCTTTCAAAGGTAAAAAACTAAACCTAACTTTTTAATTAAATGACTGTACAGTAAATGCAGTATTATTGGTTTGTGGTAACAAGTTTTCCTTTTTCTCAATACTTCCACTCGGTTTACTGTTCATGATTACGGGAATTTTACAATATGTTGAGGGGAGCGCACACCTTCAATGTCAATTTAAATTGATTTTTCTCACTATATATTTAGCAAGGTCTAGGCTGCGAATCAAAAAAATTGTATATGTCTAAAATTAAGCGCTGTGTACCATCAGGTTCTGATGTCCCTGTTTTACTGTTTTTTGCCTTACGATGTGGATCACGACGTTTTTTTGCATACAACGTGAACAAAAATGTCTCTCGCAATTCAAATTTCGGCGGTCGGTGTGCTGAATACGTCGGAATAACAAAGATGCCGTTATGCTATTTGCCGAAATCCGAAAAGATGTTAATTTGCTATTTGCCAAAATCCCTCCCATAACGCCTGAAAGAGATACGATGCTCGTTCTCTCAGCTAGTTCAGCATTCTTCGTGTTTCGTAAATGCTTGATATTGCGTGAGTGAATTGAAAATTAGTGAAACGTAAGCAAAAGGGAAAATATATCATACATTTTAGCTTTAAATATAATATTTACTGTAAACCTTAATTCATTATACATATGTAACTATAGACCTAAATATACAACTTTAATTTGTTAGCCGTGGGCCGTAAGATTGAGAACGACGTTAAAGGAGGAAGTAAGAATCGTCGTAAGCCGTAAGCAGATCATAAACAACAAATATTTCAAACAGATAATAAACAACAAATATAGAAAAACATTTCTATTTGTGAAATGAAATTATTGCCAATAAAGTACTATATATATATAAATACACTAAATACATTAGAGTTACTGTAGTTAGCTATAATTACTAAAGCTGATATACTATTTTTTACTAATTTTTAATATGTACTGTACGTATATAAAATTTTCATGTTTTTTTCCGTGGCTGTTTGCATTCTATAATTACTATAGGTTTCTATACCCTCTATACGACATTTTCGCCTTACAATTCCAGTACCAGAATGAATCAATGTCTCATGGCGGGGTCCACAAAAATATATCTTTACTGTAATAGAATCGGTGTCTGTCTGTCCGAAGCCAGGCTGAAAGCTATAATAAACCATCTGCTTCTAACAAGACTCTATTCAGCTTGGTTGAGAGACACGCCAACACCTTCAACGATTGACTGTCTTTCTGTATTTTTGAATACTTTTGCAGCATTTACTCCGTGATGATAGCAAGAGTAATAACTACCAGTAGGTAGTGAACAATAATATGTTAATATATAATAATATGTTAATATATAATAATATATTAATATATAATAATAATATGTTAATATATACTGATAATATGTTAATATATAATAATAATATGTTAATATATAATAATAATATGTTAATATATACTAATAATATGTTAATATATAATAACAATATGTTAATATATAATAATATGTTAATATATAATAATAATAATATGTTAATATATACTGATAATATGTTAATATATAATAATAATATGTTAATATATAATAATAATATGTTAATGTATAATAATAATATGTTAATATATACTAATAATATGTTAATATATAATAACAATATGTTAATATATAATAATATGTTAATATATAATAATAATATGTTAATATATACTGATAATATGTTAATATATAATAATAATATGTTAATATATAATAATAATATGTTAATATATAATAATAATATGTTAATATATACTAATAATATGTTAATATATAATAACAATATGTTAATATATAATAATATGTTAATATATAATAATAATATGTTAATATATACTGATAATATGTTAATATATAATAATAATATGTTAATATATAATAATAATATGTTAATATATAATAATAATATGTTAATATATACTAATAATATGTTAATATATAATAACAATATGTTAATATATAATAATATGTTAATATATAATAATAATATGTTAATATATACTGATAATATGTTAATATATAATAATAATATGTTAATATATAATAATAATATGTTAATATATACTAATAATATGTTAATATATAATAATAATATGTTAATATATACTGATAATATGTTAATATATAATAATATGTTAATATATACTGATAATATGTTAATATATAATAATATGTTAATATATAATAATAATATGTTAATATATACTGATAATATGTTAATATATAATAATAATATGTTAATATATAATAATAATATGTTAATATATAATAATAATATGTTAATATATACTAATAATATGTTAATATATAATAATAATATGTTAATATATAATAATATGTTAATATATAATAATAATATGTTAATATATAATAATAATATGTTAATATATAATAATAATATGTTAATATATAATAATAATATGTTAATATATAATAATACGTTTATAATAGTATAATAATGGTCGTGAATAGTTTTTATTATTTTAATTGACGGAATATGGAATGAAAAACTAAAGTTTTCAGCTACTGATCAGAACATTTTTGTTGGAACTGGTGAAAATTACTTATAACACAAATATCTGGACCTGTGGCTATTACTAGTCCTTTTTAGCTGTAGATGTTTGTATTTATTTTGTAGGGGTGGAGATATGATGCTAGGGGTTGGGAGCAAGTTTTTTTACCTATGAGCGAAACTTGCACAGATGTAGCTCCTGGGCAACTAGCTGCTCCATGGAGTGGTAAGTTTAAAAATAAGTAAAAGTTCTAAAAATTAAAAGTAAAGTATCTAAAAATTTCTATAGTGATTACATGCGAATGAGTCAGAACACGCTCTTTTGTGAATTTGTTTGCTCTTTACATTGGGCTGACAACTCCAATATCGAGTCATATATTCCGTCACATTACTATTTAATTACACTTTTCATATATAGAGACTCCTTAGAAACTGCTTTTTAATGATTGGCAATCGGTTCAAACCTCTTTTCAATAATAATTCAATGAAAACCTTTTCAGTATTTATATAGTGAATTGTTGGAGTGATTTTAAGTACAGCTTTTTTTATGTATATAAATCTCAATTTTTGTCCGTAGTCTGTCTGCCCGGTTATTGTGATAAAGTTTCAGCAACGAAAATTTACCTTTGTACTGGATTTCAACTCATTCAAATCAAATTGCAAGTCTACTAACAAGCACTTGTAACCACACAGCTGAACCGTTCTTATGATTTCCATTGCTCTCATCATATCCAGTCATACTTCGACTTACGAGCTTAATGCGTTCCGAGACTGAACTCGTATGTTAATTTACTCGCATCTCGGTGCAATTTATTTATATATAGAACAATTAAATATATATTTATTGGTTTCCCTACTCTAAAAAAAGCAAATAAAACACTCAAAACAAGATATTGTAACAGAAAGAACATGTTGGTTATTGTCCTAACTTACCACTTGCTTTCAAAGAGCAACAAATAAAAAATAATGCAAGGAAATGTGTTGAAGTATTACTGTACTGCATAATCCTTTTTGGGTTGCCACGCTAAATGTGCACTTTTTGCTCATGGGTTATGGTGACCGTCGTAACATAATTTTTTATGGCCTTGCAATATGGAACACGATGTTTTTCTCGCCATGCAATAAAATTTAGGCAATGTATAAGTACGTGTTTACTAAGCTAAATTCAATAAAGTTAACTTAAACGTTTATGTTATGCGTCTGTCTCAAAGGTAATAACTCTCTACGGTACATACTGCACAAAGTGTATTGTATTGTTGTAGTTTGTTTCAGATCATAACGACAAAATACACTAAATTCATTAAACCTATTGTAAGTAACTATGATTACTAAAACAAACATATTATTTTGTTACTAATTTTTAATATGTACACTGCACATATAAATTTTTTGATGATTTTACCAGGGGTGTTTGCATTAAATAATTGCTATTGGTTTGTACACCACATTGTATGACTTTTTTTGTTGCAACTTTGTCGATTTTAATCGTGAAACGTCTTGACAGCCAGAGCACCCCAAACATCAAAAACAATTGTAAATGATAGAAAAATACTGATATTTTCTGATAGAATTATCTAGAATTTTGTGTAAGATCATCTTCAACCGTTTACAATACCGGCTTTTCCCACATCGCTCCAAGAGATAGTCAACATTAGTCAGGTTCTCTGCTGTGTACACACTATCGTAGGTATAGTTATTATATAGACTGGGTTGTTTGTAGGGGAGAAGGCAGCTCAAGGAATGAAAGTTGTTTCTATGCCTATTGTGGATGCCCTGCATGCTCGCCCTCCATACATGCCTCTATCTTTTCCAGAAGATTTATCTCAGAGGCTAATGTAAGCACTCTAGTTGCTTGTATCAATTATTTAGGAGTTGTGCTATCTTGTTATAAATGTTTTAAAGATGAATGCATGTTTTGTGCTATAACTATATGCTTAATATGACCTAGTAAAGCGTTGGTACATTGATATCATTCCTTATAGCTTTTGCATCTGTTGTCAGTTATGTTTGACCTTTGAATAGGACGCTCCATGGAGACCCTTCAGTCTGGTTCATCTCGCAGTTTGTCAAATATATGATGAGAATGCAGCCCCATACGGAACAGGACTTCAATGAAGTCAAGTCTAAGATGGGTTTTAAGACACCTATAGTTGGGTAAGGTCTTCAAGCTCTCTTCCCTCTTTGACACAAGAGGCTGAATTACTTACATTCTAGAATCAGTGATGCTATCTGAGCGACATTAAGTAACCAACCAGCTTTACTAGGAAGCTAATAAGGACAACTTCATTTTATCTTCATGATACAGTCTACCTTCGTAGAATAAAACTTGCTCGTATAAAAATAATATCAGTTTGATGGAAAAATGTATTAGTTACAAATTCAAAAATTAATTCGTTTGTCGAAGTTAGCTGGACATAAATGTCTTATTAGATGGCATACAAAATAATTTATTGTGGACGTGTTGCTAGTGTTTATCAGTAATTCTAGTGATGTCTGTAAATTTTCACATGTCTGTAAAACAACTTATAACTAGCCTGGGTATAGCTCTTTTGGGGGGACTGGGAGAGAGAGCCTGGGACACAGCAACACCCGGGGAAGACAACTCTCAAAGTCGACTTCTGCAGTTGCTAATATCACAATCGTTGTTTCCGAAGGAGTTTCATGTGACGGTCTATCTCGAAGGGGCATTCTGGGAAATGGTAGGAAGTGGCAATAGAACAACATGGAACGCACACTGCTAGTAAAGAAAAGTTTATCTAATAATCTAAGTTTTGTTTTATTTATTTATGATCTACACGAGTACTATGTATTATTTTTAATCTGAATTGGCAGCTAACAAACGCTGGTTGGTAAGTATGGAATATTGGTCGCATAATGAATCATGCCATCTGATAGCAAATACTCTTTCCAAAGCCAGTAGGAAGAACTATAAATTGGTCAAAACCTGCGATAATATGTTGTAAAGCTTAAAACTGTTCTGGTCTCAGTGTGACTATGCCTAGCTTTGATAGATGATTTTGAATCGCTCCATTTTTTTATCAGAGAATTGAAATAAAACTGCAAACGTATAAACGCGAGAGAATAGGAACCTCTGGTTCTTATCGTTTTGTAATCAAACGGGGTATTACGTAACCACCAGCCTATTAAAAACATAGGAACTTTTTACTAGATAAAGTCACGTGACCGTGACGATAGGCTTTAAAAGGCTCCACATCTAATACATCATGAGATCTGAATCTAACGACACGTTTTATTAGTATCAGTCTGAGCGTCATATGTAACATATGTTGCTCGTTTTGCAGAAGTTATCTTACCTTTTTTTTGCTATGTGTCCCAGGTTCTCTCTCCCCCTCCCCCCACTACCCCTTCTCACCCCCACCCCGCAAGATAGCCATGCCCAGGCTAACTTATAGCATGCATCATCCGATTCAGTGTAGCTAATAGCAATAATGTTGTTATTAAATATTTTATCATTTTTCTTTATCATAAATAGACAAGCACACTATCCCCACAAGTTACTAAAACTTAATGACCAGTCAGGTGAGTCTTGGTATCCAATGAGCTGCCGTAAAGTAAATCAACAGTGGATGAGTGGCTGAATGAATGTTAATCATCCGATGAAATGGTAAGCATCTATAGCTACTTTGACACAGGATACACGTGCGGCGGACAGACAAGGTGGGTACAGAGGCAGCTTACCACGGTATAGACGAGTACATGGAACACGTGGCTGAGTGGTTCCTCATACAGGAAAGAATTCCTGGTCGTATCGACAAGCGGAGAGTTTACATTGCATCAGATGACCCATCTGTCCTTCCCAATGCCAGAGAAAAGTAGGTCACTATGTTTCTTCTTCGCCATGCTAGGACTTTGGTTTTGGAATCTCGCGAACACTTCTTTTTGGGAATGAAAAAAAAAGCGATTTTCATTACTTTTTTAAATGTTTTAATATTTTAATTGACTCTCCCAGTTATTTTACTTACTAGTAACATGTGGCTGCATCAACAAAATGTATGTGTAAAAATTCTTAGATCTTCCGTTGCTGAGGCTTCCATCCGGCCTCCTTTGTTGAGTCATTTTATCAAACTTTTCATACAAAAAAACGCAATTATTTATATTTATAGACAGTGTATTGGTGGCAGTCGCTACATTAATGTCGAACACGACTAACGCATACTGGTTCTGATTCCATTATGAATTGATTCAAGTTGAAGCAGCTAAAAACTGTCTCTGCTGACTTCATGGACTGCAGTAAAATTTCCTTGTATTGTTACTATTAAGCAGTTTTATTGTATCATATTATTTATTGTCATAATGTTTTAAGGCTGATATATATATATTCAGAGGCTGTTAGTTATGTTTACATGATTTTATCGCTCACTCTGAAAACAGTCGGGCGATTTTCGAATCTTTCACCTTTACAATTGCCACCAAACAATTAAATTGCCAAGTCACGAAGCTCTAATATATTCAGGCATCCATAAGTCCTCCTTTTCTGAGTCATCTATAATATGGTTTGCAGAATCATTCTATCATAAATTTCACAATAAACCGTAATTATTTATAATTAAACATAATATCTTGGCGGCAGCCGGTACATTAATATCGAACACTAATCAAACATATCGAACCATATTCTTTCCATTATAGATTAATTCAAATGAAGGCAGCTTTACGGACTTGATTGACTGCGTTAATGTTTCCTTGTAGTTGTATCAGACAATTTCGTTATCATATTATTTATTGACGCTGCCAATAATATGTTGAAGTATAACAATATAATGATTTGATGCAGTAAACAGACAGGCTGTTAGTTAGGTTTACATGATTTTATCCTGCAGGTACCCTGACTATGAGTTCATTGGAGACGTATCAATCGCTCAGTCAGCTGGTATGGGCAGTCGCTATAGCGACAACTCTCTGCGGGGCGTCATCATAGACATACATATGCTCTCACTTACCAACTACCTCGTCTGCACCTTCTCTTCTCAGGTTTGCTCCGTTTAATATACAACAAGAGGGATTTTTCTTAGTTTCATTTTAGTGTTGACCTGGTATTAAAGAGGTACTTACATAAAATTTTAATAAGCTTTTCCGATAAAATCCACCCAGTAGATTTTATCGGAAAGTATGGGCATTTTTCTATCATTTGCGGTTGTTTTTGATGTTTGAGGTGATCTGACTGCCAGGATTTTTTAAGGTTACAATCGATAAAATTTGTTAAGTGCGATTGTGACGTCTATAGTTGCAACGAGACTGGCAGAATATAATGCGTAATGCTACAACTTGAATGCATTAGCCGATAGCAACTGATGATGTCATTTTAAGACATGTTTCTTCTCAGCGTTGAAATTTTGATGAAGTGTCGTCGATTTTAATCTTGAAACATCCTAGCAATCAGATCTTCGCAAACATAAAACAAGTCGCAAATTATAGAAAAATACTGATACTTTCTGAAAAATCTACTAAAATTTTGTTAAGTTTATTTTTTACTAATGACACAAAAGCTTTTATTTTTATACTTGAATTGTCATTCTCAAAGCCAGTGCTTTTAGCTAGAGGAGCGCTGGTCTTAATTGATATATTATCACTCGTAGAGGCTTCTCGTATTCTTTGCAGTTCACCTGTCACTAATCATTGATATATTATCACTCGTAGAGGCTTCTCATATTCTTTGCAGTTCACCTGTCACTAATCATTGATTGATTATCACTCGTAGAGGCTTCTCATATTCTTTGCAGTTCACCTGTCACTAATCATTGATATATGATCACTCGTAGAGGCTTCTCGTATTCTTTGCAGTTCACCTGTCACTAATCATTGATATATTATCACTCGTAGAGGCTTCTCATATTCTTTGCAGTTCACCTGTCACTAATCATTGATAGATTATCACTCGTAGAGGCTTCTCATATTCTTTGCAGTTCACCTGTCACTAACCATTGATAGATTATCACTCGTAGAGGCTTCTCATATTCTTTGCAGTTCACCTGTCACTAATCATTGATATATTATCACTCGTAGAGGCTTCTCATATTCTTTGCAGTTCGCCTGTCACTAATCATTGATATATTATCACTCGTAGAGGCTTCTCATATTCTTTGCAGTTCACCTGTCACTAATCATTGATAGATTATCACTCGTAGAGGCTTCTCATATTCTTTGCAGTTCACCTGTCACTAATCATTGATATATTATCACTCGTAGAGGCTTCTCATATTCTTTGCAGTTCACCTGTCACTAATCATTGATTGGTTATCACTCGTAGAGGCTTCTCATATTCTTTGCAGTTCACCTGTCACTAATCATTGATTGATTATCACTCGTAGAGGCTTCTCATATTCTTCGCAGTTCACCTGTCACTAATCAGTGGTAGATTATTAACCTAGCATCATGTATAACTCGTGTTTCCCTCTCATTTTCGCTCACAAGTAAATTTTTGATGACATCATAGGATTGTTTTATCCCTCAAATGCGAAGAGTTGGGTCTGCTACAAACATCGATGGTCGAGTACAAGTACAAGAGTATGACAAAAGGCATTTTACTATTCTATATGATTGAGTTTATTCAGAGTGTATTTTGATAGCAGATATCTTCAATGTAGCCAATTTTTTTTTGGTGCTTGAGACCTTCTTATTTTATTAAGAAAATTGCTTCCGCTATTATAGCTTGAACCAGTGAATACTGCGCACATTATATTTTGCAAACTAGATTACCAAAACAGAAATGTCATTTGCCAGCTGAAAATCGGTTATGGTCTAGGAAATAACGACTTTGTTTTACCTTATGCTCATATGAGCCAAAGAGTTAAAATTATTGCTGTTTGCTGATGAAATATACTTTATTTTTACTTTTTTAGGGTATAATAACTTTCAAAAGCTAAGAATCTTTTTGCTTTTCAATATTTACACTTTTTACAGTTATTAGCTTATTATTTCATCACCTAAAAACTTCACATACGGTGTAATTACTTACTGTAGCACTTCAAGTTTGACCTAATACTGCTTGAAATATTTTTTCATTCTAGCACTACCGGGATTTCACCCTCATGATATACTGAAACTTTGGTTGTGATACTGTCACTACTAATATAGTACTGAAATTAAACACTACAGTAACATCCCAACTAGGCATAAACACGGCAATACTCCAATTATGTGTAGCTACTGTAATACTCCAACTAAGCATACCTATTATAATACATGTATATCATCTATGTGTGCACAGCTACTACATTATTGCATTCCTTGCCAGTTACTGTAACACTAAAACTATACGCAGCTCCTGTAATACGACATTTATAGGAAACTACTGCCGTACTCTGACCAGGTACAACTACCACAATTCTTTGAGTATGCACAGCTACAATAATGTGGTAGCTATGTGCAACTACTGCAATAATTTATCCATGTATAATTACTGTAATACCCCAACTAGGCGCTGTTACTATAATGCTCCGATCACACTTTGCTACTGTGTTACTACAGTTGTGCCGTTATATCAAAGATGATGCATAGCTACTGCAACACCCAACTAAGCCAAACTAATGTAATATTTCAACTATGCTCTGCTTCTGTGGTACTTATGTTATGCACAGATACTGTAATGCTGCAACTATGCACAGCTTATACTGTAACTAAGTTATAGTACTAATTTAACACCATGATATTGTTCTGCTGTCAACTTATCACTTCCTGTCACTATGGTAGTCATTGTAAGCTATGTGTTATTCAGGTATGCAGAGTGGCCTATGAAATCATGCAGACCCTACATCCAGATGCCTCTCAATGGTTTCACTCATTAGATGATATTTACTACTTTGGAGGTCAAGGTGGACATGAAGAAACCGCACTTTACTCCCATGATCCTGAAAATAGGGGTATGACTGCTTTGATAGTGTTTCACTAAGCATGAATATATGTTAAGCTGTGTGCATGCAAATATGAATACTTTTTGTGAGCACATCAAAATGTTTCATCAGCTCATAAATTTAAAAACTCATATTTTTGGTGGGCTAAAATGTCGTAAAGATCAGGTGAAATGCAGTATGAACCAATCAGATGCAGTTGAATGCAGATCTACTTTTTGATACCAAACAATAACCAACAAGAAAGATGAACACATTTCGGGGTGTAAAATCAATCGGCAAAAAAGATTAGTCATATCGATGTGCTCATTTGTTAAGTGGAATGATTAGTCATAAAATTTGCCAAAAGCTAGCAACAAAATTATCTGCTAATGTACATGTAAATTGTACATGTAGGTGTCTATATTAACCATCAGTTCATTTTAGGAGTTGCAACCCCTGTACACTCTGCTGAGACTCCTAGAACTCAACTCTTTGTTTCATATTTTCTAGTGTTTTTATATAAATGAAATGATACTGGCACTCTGTCGATCCAGAGTTGATGCTGGCAAACTTCAGATTAACCTAGCGTGCATAGTGTTGCTCTGCAAAAAAGCGAGGCTGGTATTGGCTCTTTACAAAAAAGCAGTGTTGATACTGACACTCTGCAGAGAAACCAGGGTTGATACTGACACTCTGCAGACAAACCAGGGTTGATACTGACACTCTGCAGAGAAACCAGGGTTGATACTGACACTCTGTAGAGAAACCAAGGTTGATGCTGGGACTCTGCAGAGAAGCCAGGGCTGATACTGACACTCTGCAGAGAAACCAAGGTTGATAGTGGCACGCTGCAGAGAGACCAGGGTTGATACTGACACTCTGCAGAAAAACCAGGGTTCATACTGGTGCTCTGCAAAGACACCAATGTTCATACTGACATTCTGCAGAGAAACCAGGGCTGATACTGACACTCTGCAGAGAAACCAAGGTTGATACTGGCACGCTGCAGAGAAACCAGGGTTGATACTGACACTCTGCAGAGAAACCAGGGTCAATACAGACACTTTGCAAAGAAACCAGGGTTGATACTGGTGCTCCGCAGAAAAGTCAGGGTGGATACTGTCAGAACCGTATAGCTTCACAGAGTCCCGCCGCCAAAACCGAAAACAAAAACGCTTGTTTTCAAACAAACCCGGTCGACATACAGATCTCTAATGGAATATTCTTACTTCGCTCTCAATACCTCTCTCTTTTGCATTTACTGCACACCTTTACAAAAGATTATTGGTAGTTTCTTGTAAGAAATTTTGTTTTATAAAAGGTGTATAATACAACAATCAATTTCAGAACAACTGCCAATGGGGGTAATTTTTGTTGGTTAATGTTGCAGCCTCTCTGTTATAACCTAAATAAACAAATAGTAGGCGGGGCTTGTTTGTTTGGAACTGAGTGAGCTCCACTATTATATGCTTCCGTTAGTTGCGAGACTCTGTGAAGCTATACAGCTCTGGATACTGTTGCTCTGCAGAGAAACCAGGGTTGTGTTTAATTTGCTTGTAGTGTGTAGCTTCTTTAGATACAAAGCAGAAAGTATACTTTTTTATTTGCAGAGGAAATAGCCTTGGAACCTGGGGACATAATAGGAATAGCTGGAAACCATTGGGATGGTTATAGCAAAGGTCAAAACAGAAGGACGGGTGGGATCGGTCTCTACCCTTCTTATAAAACAGAAGACAAAAAAGTGATAGTCAAATATCCTATATATCCAGAAGTTTCATTGACAGAAACATAATAGTGGATGCTTATTGGTGAGCTACTTCAATGATCTCATTTGGCTGGTTATGTTCTTTCAGCATAGCTATATCTGATATATATATATATATATATATATATATATATATATATATATATATATATATATATATATATATATATATATAAGTATAGTTGTGATTGCTTTTCTGTCCATCATATCCAGGACTGCATTTTCAGCTACCGTACTTTTCGGACTATTAGCCGCTACTTTTTTCTGATGATTTGAGCCATGCGGCTTATATAAGGGTGTGGCTAATCTGTGGCTTTTTCTTTCATCGCTAGGGCGCATTAACGGGAATCTCCAATTAGTGTGCTTCTAACAGTGAAAGAAAATACGAAACAATGCCTCACGGCACTGTTCCGTTAGGCACTAAGTTAAAGAGCGTCGGATAATACGAAACTGTACCGTTCGGCACTGTTCCGTTCGGCACTGTTCCGTTCGGCACTGTTCCGTTCGGCACTGTTCCGTTCGGCACTGTTCCGTTCGGCACTGTTCCGTTCGGCACTGTTCCGTTCGACACTGTTCCGTTCGACACTGTTCCGTTTTAAACAGGAAAGTTGCTGCCGCGTTAAAAAGCACAGTCCTGAGTTCTGCGGCCTATACAAAGGTGCGGCTTATGTATTGTTCTATTATCGTTTTTTGGAAAATACAGCAGATGCGGCTTATATAGGGGTGCGGTTTATAGTCCGAAAAGTACGGTAATTGTTAATCTTTTGAAGAATGCTTAATGTGATTTAAGAATTCGACTTTTCAAAAAGCTGCAACAAAGTTCGTATGACAACCTATCAAGCTGTTTTTGTGATCAATCATATTTGTTTCCTTAACTTTTTCACTATGGGATTTTTTGCTTGTTTTGGCAGAACTAATTTCTGCCGAAAGATTTTGTATTATGACTCAGAATCTCTTGCTTTACTTCAAAATACTATCATAGAGCTTCTATTAAGTTGTTTGTAATCAGCAGTGCATTTGGTCACCAGATGACGTGTGGACTAGGTAGGAATTGCTTTCTCTTTCTTTGTATTTATAACCTTGGTTTTACCTAATCTGTTAGGTGTCTGGGAAGACTTGGTACCGCCCGCCTTCTATTCTAAGAGGATCTCTAGAGCTAGTCTGCTGGTGCCATCAGCTGTTATCTCCATGGTCGTTTTCAAGGCATTTATATTAATTTCTGCATGGAACTAACTAGTGTATGGCACATCCTCAACTTCTATACTAATAGAATACTTAATAACTTTTTGAACTGTTTTTCAAATCAGCTAGTAAGCAATTACGGCTTGTTCACAAGTTGTTAATGCAATTATTTATTATGGTTAAATAAAGTTACATTGTTTGCCTGTTTCATTTTATTGGTATAGGTATACTTAAGGGCTGTTGGAATGATGCAATAGTTATATTACATCAGCATTTCAAATTGTGGACATTGACCCATGTGCATTTTAATCAACTAATATTGTTTTATTATATTTTGGAAAGTACTCCTTTTTGCTTTTGTTGGTCAGACATTTAAACAAATACAGCTTGCCATGACAAGAATATAATTTTATTAATTTTGAAGCTTTCTATATTTTCACCAAAAAAAGCATGTACGTTCGCAATAGCAACATTACTAACTCGGGAGTAATCTTTTGTAAATGCTAAGTAGCAAAGTAGAGACCTCCCAGAAATTCGAATCATGAGACCACCCAGTAGTTCGAATCATGAGACCACCCAGTAGTTCGAATCATGAGACCAAGTAGTTCGAATCATGAGACCAAGTAGTTCGATTCATGAGACCACCCAGTAGTTCGATTCATGAGACCACCCAGTAGTTCGAATCATGAGACCACCCAGTATTTGGAATATGAGACCCAAGTAATTTGAATCATGAGACCTCCCAGAAATTCGAATCATGAGACCACCCAGTAGTTCGAATCATGAGACCAAGTAGTTCGAATCATGAGACCAAGTAGTTCGATTCATGAGACCACCCAGTAGTTCGATTCATGAGACCACCCAGTAGTTCGAATCATGAGACCACCCAGTATTTGGAATATGAGACCCAAGTAATTTGAATCATGAGACCTCCCAGAAATTCGAATCATGAGACCACCCAGTAGTTCGAATCATGAGACCACCCAGTAGTTCGAATCATGAGACCAAGTAGTTCGAATCATGAGACCAAGTAGTTCGATTCATGAGACCACCCAGTAGTTCGATTCATGAGACCACCCAGTAGTTCGAATCATGAGACCACCCAGTATTTGGAATATGAGACCCAAGTAATTTGAATCATGAGACCTCCCAGAAATTCGAATCATGAGACCACCCAGTAGTTCGAATCATGAGACCACCCAGTAGTTCGAATCATGAGACCAAGTAGTTCGAATCATGAGACCAAGTAGTTCGATTCATGAGACCACCCAGTAGTTCGATTCATGAGACCACCCAGTAGTTCGAATCATGAGACCACCCAGTATTTGGAATATGAGACCCAAGTAATTTGAATCATGAGACCACCCAGTAATTCGAATCATGAGACCACCCAGTAGTTCGAATCATGAGACCACCCAGTAATTCGTGTCTTTGTTAATCTTGACGCCCTTGCCTATGCCATGGTAATCCCTTTAATTGCCGCTTACTGCACATCATTAGATGCAGAAATTTCTACCTCTCGGGAAACAAAGTAAAATAACTTTAGTGTCAATTTATAGCAGAGTTGAGGAAATTAGTGTCGTGTCTACTAAGTATTATTGATAATCCAGCCACGTAACAGACCCAAATGTCCCTTTTCAGGGCCACCAATTATTATAAAAGTTGTTTAAATTACGTTTCAATAGTATTACAAAATCAATTAGTTGAGAATAAAGCAAGCAAATATCTAGGATACCTTTTGATTAAGGCCAAGGCCAGTTGTTTACGGATTTTCATTAAAAAAATTTGTTTGCCATTTGCTGTTCCATTTGCTGTTCATATTACTGACCGGACTACATCACAGCACGTATAGCTGCATCTGAAACCGGATTGTAAAGGATGAAGCTGGTTGGAGTCTGGCAGATAATTCTGTAGCTTTCATTTAAATGTTTCTCAAATATTTTGATTAAATTGGCAACATTGATATAGGATGATAGCTGCAAAGATTTTCATGATTTCCTGATTTGAATATAGGCAGAACCCTTGTTAGTTTTCAGCAGTTTGGAAGTATCCATCTATTACGATCCTGTTGAATATATCTGTAATAATATTACTAATATAAGGGAAAGTATCTTTCAGCATTGTTCTAGACATGCCATCTAGGCGCGTAGCTTTTCTCTCGGACACGGAGTAAAGATAGTAGAGGTATGTCTCACACGCGAATGCAGGAAACATTTTTTGAGTAAAGTCTGTATTAAATGCAAGCATCTCATAACACCTGTCATAAGGCACTGAGCATAGTTTTGATGTAACTGGTATAAAGTGACAGTTCAAATTTTCTGCTGCTATACTTTTAATGTTGCTACAATCCTTTCCCAGCTTCACACCTAAAAATTCTGTACCTGTCTTTTATCACCTGGTTTGGGTTGTCGAATGCCATCATCTATGTTGTTCTTTTTCCTAGAACTTATCAAACTTGTGGCAGGATTTTTTAACGCATAATATACCCAATCGCCATCGCACTTTAAGGGATTTTGCTCCTTAATATATACCATTGTACTTCCTTTTTCATACATGGAGGTACTATTTCACTTTTTACATATCGTGTTTGTTTGCAAACTATCTTTGAGATCAGGTCTTTGTATTTCAAATTAAAGTGTTCAAACATGGCATTGACATCTCTTCATATAGCAGAGGTAGTCCAAGACACATTTATAAACACATTGCTAATGTTTCTGCAGCAAATGATAAATAATCCAGATACGACTTCTGCCCTTCTGCTTTAGTATGCGACTCCCCAAATTTCTTGTTGCAGAGATTAAATAGTCACTCATAGATATATTAAATATTGGATATAGGAAATATTAAATTGTCACTCATGGATATAATGTGAATCTTCTGATCATGGTAATGTTGAGGCCTGCTAGTGTACACATGACCTATAAGGGTGAAGGAGGTATCGTTAACACGAGTAGCACCAGAAATCATAATAGTTAACCCGAGTGAGTATATGAGATCTTTTTCCCACCCTTTTAAATTGCTAGAGCGGTTAAGGTCAATGCTGAAGTCTCCAACAACTAGTATTTCTTTGCATATAAAATTGCAGGTCTAGACATAATATTTGAACTTATTATTCCAAAAAGAAACAGAGTTTGGGGGTGTTAGCCTATACACATGAGATAATGAAACTACTTGCATGACTGTGTTTGATCTTAACAGCAGGATCACCTAGATGAGGATTGTCTATATGTTCATAATTGATAAAATTGTCAATGTAGCAGACCACGCTTCAACCTTTTCTCCTATTTTATTCTTATTTATTAAGTTACATCGGAAAAAAGAAGAAAGCTGCTGATGGATTCAGACCCAAAAAATGTTTCAAACTGATAGAGTATTTTAAATTTGTGTCTAAATAGTGAACCTCGCACTTGATCAATCTAACCAGTTAATCCACAGACATTGAAATGCATGATTTTAAATAAGTTGGTATTGTGTGACAAGTTATCCACTTTGGTTTATTTCTTCACGCTGGTGGATGGTCAATAGGAAAACAGCTTCATCATTTAGGACAAAATTGAATCATTTTTTTTCAAACTCTATCCTAAACGTGCGAAAATTGTGTCCATCTTCAATATACCTAGCTGTTTTTGCACCTAGATATGATTTCAGAATATTCAGATATACCAATGATATACAACCCCCTAAAGAAAGGCAACGGCAATCATATGGGCGGGGTTTAATGATCGAGGTCTGTTGGGATTGTGCTAGCCTGGGTTTCGGAGCTAACACAATTCTCGCGGGGCGATTGCGTTGCCTTGTTAGGTTTTGGAAAACACGACTCGCTGTTATCGTGTCATTAGCTCATTCAGTCAGTAGACCCCGCGGTTCACAATAGCAACCTTGAATTTTTACAGTGTAGTGGTAATACCTAACCAAAATAATGGATCCATGCAAAATAAGACATTTCAAATTGTTTACTTTTACTAATTTTGAAATTGGTAAAAGTCGTAGTATGTGCTTAAAGTTGAATATAATTTACCCAAAAATACCTGAACAACGGCCTTTTTTCCCTAGATTTTGATTAATATTTTGCCACCCCTAATATAAAATGACAGTCTTTCATCATTGTCACATTGTTTACCTGGCCAATAGGATGGGACAGCAGGCAAAGCTGTGCAGTGTAGTTTTCATACTCAAAATCTAAATATAAATCCGAATTTGGGTTGGTTTACGATTGTGACTATTAATATCACGAATGCTTGTGAATGGCAACTGACTGATCATAATGGTGACAATATTTGGATACTTTATTTATTTGACAACAAAATGAATTCAACAAATCAGTAAAATAACCACTATAGTTCATAATATTTGTAAATTTACAATGGGCTTTATTCAGCATATTTGTTTGTTTGGGTGCCGTGTTTGGGTTCATCCTAGCCTGGGCATGGCTGTCGTGGGGGATTGGGCGAGATCCCAATCCCCCACGAGAGCCATGTCCAGGCTAGGTTCATCCCAACAGAGCTTGATCATTAAGCCCCTCCCACATGATAGCCGTCAGCTATCCTTGGGGGGCTGTATATCATTGGATATACTTGTAAATCATCACAGTTGAGCGGTGTGCCTGCCATCATGACAGTTTTTCTATTTACAGCTTCGGTATCTATAGCGAGTCTTGCTGATGAACCGCCATATAGAGTACCAGACCAGTTTTGCACCACATTATCTGTGCTGGGCTTGTTGCCTTTAGCTGGATATTAATACATGAGTTTAATGATTTTGATTGGTAAAGTGTTATTTTTTCCATTATTGTTGTTTCAAAATGACTGTTGATAGCTTTTTTACTGCTTGGGTATGCATTATTCATAAAAAAATGAATGAAATGTTTTAAACAATTACACTTATAACATTTCAATCAATTTCAATTTCAATCAATTTCAAAATTGATTAATTTTCTAATGTAGCACACCAGACTTCGACAATTCTTTTATTTTACCTTTATTTACACGTTATATCTGAGAAGGTAAAGAAACTGTTGTTGGATTTAGTCCGAGAAAACGTTTCAAAATGATACACTATTTTCAATTTGTGTCTAGATAGTGAACCTCACACTTGATCAACCTTATCAGTAAATCCACTGACATTGAAATGCATGATCTTAAATGAGCTGGTGACCAGTTATAGCTCCATCATTTAAGACTTTGATCCGATCATTTTTTTTCAAACTTTATCATAAATGTGCAATTTTTTTACCATCTTCTATGAACCTAGCTGTTCTTTCACCTAGATATGATTTCAGAATATTCAGATATGTCTGTAAATCATTAGACATTAGTTCAGTGGTGTGCTTTTCATCATGACAAGGTTTCTATCGACAGTTTCAGGATCTATAGCGAGTTTTCCTGATGAACCGCCAAATAGAGCACCAGACCAGTTTTTAGCTGAATGCTAAGGCATAAATTTAATGGTTTTAATTAGTAGTGTTAATTTTTTGTTATTGTTGATTCAAAATGACCATTGATAGGTTTTCTGATTGCATCTGGATTGAAGTCATTAGCGAGTGTTTCGTATCAGTTAGTAGGACTGATGAGGATGATGATGCACTGTTCTGGTTTAAAAGTTCTTTCTTGCTTATTTATTATGTTAATTCCTTCTGGGTTTGGTAGAATAGTTTTTATCTGAGGGCCTGATAATGTGGTATCATAGTATGTGTCACCTTATCTGAGTATGCACTGCTTAGTGTTTGAGCTGTGGGATGCTGAACCTTATGAAATTTCATTGTTGAGTTCTTTGCCATTAGTTTAATCAGGTTGTTCTTAGACTGCAATAAATTTGTGACAACATTCTAAAGGCTGGATACAGTCTTTGATTGATTTTATATTAAATCTTCCACTGATAAATCTTTTTAGACTGTAGCGGCAGCCCTAGCCATGATCAGCACACTTGTATTTTGAAGGGTTACATGGTGCTGCCATGATTCATTTATTTGGGTTGGCTGTCTATTTTCCTGTTTGCTCTTTATTTGACCTGGTGGATGATTAATTAGTAGGCTGCCTGAACTGGTCATCATTGCGCAATGCACTAACTTTCAATGATGAAAGTGTAATGACAACGCTGTCATCTTTAATAAAAGCAACAAATGAATCGGCGAAACCCTATTGCTTACCAATTGCAAAAGTTATTTCAGTGATTTATAAGTTCTAATTTTATACTTAGCAGTAGTTGTTTACTTACATATTGACAAGATTGCCACTGTATAAAAGCCAGATATCGTTTCAAGACAGCAGTACAGCACGAACAGTAAATAGGTGCGCTCAAAGGTACAAGTGACACTTTCAACTGTATCTCTCAAGCAGATTGTAGTATTAGCTAGTTTCGTGACAGAAAGTACAATGTATGTAATTTCTCATTTTATATAGCCACTATATATTCCTCAACTGCGATTTTATAGTTTTAGCAGAATGGCTATAGCTTAACATTTTAATGATTTACATCTGTTTGTTGCTGTGACAATACTGAATTTATATCTCAGTATACGCTATTTTTACCAATGCTATCTTTTAACAACTGCTTAAAGAGTGATGTAAAACTTTTATATATCATGAAACTGGTATAAATTTTGACTGAATGCAAAATCTTGTCTATCGATGCTTTTTATAATATGCATAATTCTATTGTAGTTTTAATATTGTAAACTGGCCAATAAAGTTTGCATCGGTCACAAACCCCTCTCATATCTATACGGAACATAGCTACAAGACCGCTGTCACTAAACGGTTCAGCGGTTTCTACTGGTAAATACTGTCACATACTAAAGTTGTTGCCAATTGGATGCCTATGGTCAAAGAATTCATCAAAAGGCCATCTAACTCTTCAAAGGTTTCTGTTCCTAAAAACTCCTCTGGTTTATGACGGTTAGATACTAAGCTACTTACCCAATTAACAATCAATTTTGCTAGTTAAACCATTTTCTTTTGAGAAAGTTTGGCGGCTAGTGGAAAAGAGGGCAGAGAAGAAGAGCTGAGTTAGTAGAAGAAAAGTAGGTTTTGATCTACACCAACTTTTCGATTTGTGGGTCTAAATCATGTGCAGTCAGATATGACTTAGGAAAAGCGTTTTCATGGGTTGCCTTTCATCCACTTCCATTGATGAGAGTGAAGTTAATTAAGGCAGAGAGACAATAGCTGAGGTTGAGAAAACATTATTGACTCAATCAATAGGCTCCATGCTAGTCAATTATAGTGACAATGTTGGTAGCGACGATGTTTATTGCAGCGATATTGGCACTGACAGTTGTTACAGTTGTCATAGTGATAATGATGGGAGATGATAGATGGGAGATGATAGATGGGAGAGCACTTGTTACAGTGGTACAGGGTTAGACAAACCAGAGGCACGGAATATGAAAATTGATTTAATTGAGTCAGGTCACGCCATCACAAGTAAGGGGAGTTATTATATATGTTCATTGAAACTTCTGGTGTAGCCCCAAGAAAGAGCATGTTGTAGGATATAATTTATGGGACTTTGTTTTGACAAAAAATCTCGAGATATACGAGAAGCATGAAAATATTTGGCTGAAATCTATAAAATTGTGAAAGGCTTGTAATTGGCTGAGACAAATTATCAACGAATGTGACTAGCCTATATTGTGATTGGTATCGACCGAGACTCATATAACAACACACAAGTGAAAAACCAATGCAATTTGTCATAGTAAATACAATGCCACTGATTAGATTGCGCTAAAGAATGTACCCCTTTCCAATCAATTGCATTATATTTACCATGTTGAAATGCAATGGTATTTTTCTTGTAAGTTGTTATATGCGTATCGTGCTATATTGATCACAAAATAGACTAAATCGCACTTACTAACCATTTGTTTCCGCTAATTACAAACGCTTCCTAGACGAATTTGGTGTGCACTCCGTGATATAAGAATAATATAATGAAACTATGGGATAACAGAGCTCATTGTTCTAGTGAGTATATGAATCTACCTATTGTGTTTACCTGCATCTATAAATTTCAAAGTTTTTTGTCGTCTGGATGTCTGCCTTTCCAGCTATAGATATTCAATTCTTGAAAATAAAAGCTCACTGCGCACTGGATTTGAACTCTTGTTTATTGCAACCACAAGTTATAAAACCACGAATGTGATAACTGACCTATACAGTCCCTAGAAATTGAATACTCTTATCATATAGGGTGTATGTTATGCACACACATATGCTGCAAACGTGCACGCCAAATGTGCACTTTTGATTATTAACTAATATTATCTTTTGTGTTTTTTAATTTTCAAAATCATTATCATTATTAGTCGTTAAATAATCGTTATTATTATCTTGAGTAGAAATAGTTTCTGCATTCTCTCTCTCCACTCATTCAGATATCTCATTTATACAGTTGTACCAGTACCGTCAGGTATCAGTATTGTTGTATTTAAAATTTTGATGGATAGCTTCTGCTGGAACAGATACTCTTACACGCACACCCGCACACACACACGCACGCACTCACGCACACACACGCACACACACACTCACACCCGCACACACACACACACACGCACTCACACACGCACTCACTCACTCACACGCACACACACACACTTCTATGCGCGAACCATTACTATTAATTCAACATATTCAGGACGATTACATTGTTTTCTCAATTTACATTGATTGTATCATTACCAAATCATCTTTTATTGTTATTGTAGAAAAACAAACTTGATGTAGCTATTACTTGCTCATTATTTCACATTTACAATTAAACAGTATTCTAGTTGTTTATTTTGTTTCTTAATTTATATGCCTGCCCAAAGCATTTTCCTCGTAATATAAAGTTTGAAAGTTACAGATGCTTGACAAAATTTAAAAATGTTTACAGATGTTTTATTTGTTCTCTTAATTTATTTAAACTGCACAAAGCACTTTTCTCATGATACAAAGTTTAAAAGTTAGAATGTTAACTGTTATTATAAGTTAAATAAAATTAAATTTTTTCGTGCAATAGCTTTTATTACCCAGGCAAAGCAGGGCCTTTTCAGAAAGTTTTTATATTGTCACATTTATAGTATGTTAACATGCACTCCACGGGTAGCCTGTCTTGACTGTTGAGGTAGCCATGAATCAATGGTAGGTCACTGACTGGTAGTAGAGTGTGGAATTGATGTTCAATGACTAATAGTTTCTATTTGGAAAGAACCCACCTGATAAATTCGTCATGGTTTCTTGACTATATTTTGAGAACATAAAACGTGAAACGCAATATATGAATACACGAGATCGTTAGGAGATAATACGAGAGAAAAGATAATTGACCAATCAGATCATAACATGAAATAAACATTAGTCGATTAGTGTTTACTGAGGCATCATGCATTGTTTCTCAACACGCCCCCGCAATGTTTATGCCGATGTTTTGTGTCAGGTGCTGGTGTTGTACCTTCCCCAATGGCTTTGTCAGGATGTCGGCTAGATTATCGCTACTTGGTATGTACTGATATTCAGCATCGTCACGCTCGCGGATGAAATGATATCGTACATCTATATGCTTTGTGCGGTTCATCTGACCTGGACGTTTTGTTGTGAGTGCTATAGCACCTTGATTGTCACAGTGAATGAGTGTTTTTGGTGGTTGAGCAATAGAATGTCCTAGTGATACGCAGAATTCACGTAAATAAATCATCTCCTTCACAGCTTCAGCGAGAGCAATGTACTCAGCCTCACACGATGACAGTGCGACAGTCGGTTGTTTCCTGGTTCTCCAACTAATTGCAGCACTGCCGAGTGTGAACATATATCCAATGGTTGATCTTCGGGACTCTTGGTCTCCGGCCCAGTCTGAGTCACAATAGCCAGTTAAATTACCATGACTTTGTGTAAACGTCAGTTTATAGTGTTTGGTTGCTTGGATATATCGAAACAAGCGTTTCAGTGCCTCGAATTGAGGCTTCCCAGGATTGTTCAGATATTGGGATAACTTGGAAACTGTCCAACAGATATCTGGTCGAGTGGATGTCATGAGGTATAAAAGACCACCTATGGCTTCTCTATAGGGAAAGTTCTTCGTGTCATCCGTTTCTGTGTTATTATTAGATAGTAGCTGGATTCCCTTTTCAGCGGGTGTTGCTGCCGGTTTGCAGTTTTCCATTTTAAACTTGCGCAAGATCTCGGTTGTGTACCTCTCTTGGCTCATGTGGTAATTTCCCTTCTCATCAAATGAAAAGTCAATGCCGAGGAACCATTTGAGTCTCCCTCGGTCATCCACGTGAAATCTCTTGTTCAGAAGCTTCTTTGTATAGTCAATCATTGTTGGTTTGTTGCTCGCAATGATGATGTCGTCGACCCAGAACAGGATCAGAATTTGGTTTCTGAGATCAGCTTTTGTGTAGATGCACGGGTCACTTAAGTTTGGAGTGAATCCATTTGATGTCAAGAATTCTGTCAGAGTCTGATACCAGTTACGCCCACTTTGTTTCAGGCCGTAGATAGATTTTTTTAAATGACAACTGAGGTTTGTGCCATCTTGTGTTTTTTCTTTATAGCCTTGTGGTTGCTCAAGATAAATCTCTTTGTTTATGGGTGCATTAAGATATGCTCCCTTGACATCCATTTGATGGAGTTCCAGACTTTCATTAGTAGCTTTTTGCAGTAAGGTTCGGATTGATGTGAGTCTTGTGGTAGGTGAGAAAGTTTCTTCATAGTCTATCCCCTGAGTCTGGGAATAGCCTTTGGCCACATATCTGGCCTTATATTTCACTTGGCCAGGGGCTTCACCTTGCTTCAGGGCATAAACCCAACGTCCTTTGGTTTCATTTCTGTTTGTAGGTAAGGTTTTGACTTCCCAGGTTTCGTTTAATTTCAGAGTGTTTACTTCAATGTCCATTGCTTCCTGCCATTTGTCTCTCTCATCAGATGTTATGGCTTCTTCATAAGTGTGGGGGACATTGTATATCGCCCTGTATGCATAGTCAACATTGACTGTTTTGTGAACATAGTCGGATAAATATTTTGGTTCGTTTCTTTGTCTGTTGGGACGTGTTTTGGTATTTGTAAGGTTTTCAGCAGGTTCTTGTGGTATGGCATCCTCCCATGGTGTGTCATTTCTGCTCTTGTTAGTTTGTTTTGTAACAGGTTCTTGTGGTATAACATCACTTCTTGGTGTGTCATTTCTGCTTTTTGTTTTTCTGTCAGCAGGTCCTTGTGGCAAGACATCACCTGTCGGTGTGCCATTTATACTGGAATTTGTTTGTTCTTCAGGTTCTTGTGATATGAAATCACTTAGTGTGTCTTTTCCGCTGATATTTGTTGGTTCTTCTATTAAATCGTCATCCATATCCGAGGCTCCAGTTTTATGGATCTGAAGATTTCTTGAGGTTATGATTGTGGTTCTCTCTGTCAACACTATGTAACTCTGACTTCTTGTGTGTATACCTAAGTAGGTACCAGGTTGGCCTCGGTCCTGTAACTTCGTTTTGTGACCCTCTGAATAATAGGTGCATGATGAGCCAAATAGATGAAGCTTCCTCATGTCTGGTTTCATACCAGTCATCAGTTGAAAAGCAGTTGACCCGGTTCGTCTCTGATAACTTCTGTTGCGGATGTATTGGGCATGACGAAGGGCATAGGGCCACAAGTTCTTAGAAAGGTTTGCATCTTTAATCATCGCTCTTGTGGTTTCCATGAGTGGTCGCCAGGATCTTTCTACTTTACCATTCTGGTAAGATGAGTACGGGGCTGTGGTAGTGTGTTTGATTCCATGTTCCCTTAATACGGCTGTGAAAGATGCACCAATGTATTCTCCTCCTCCATCTGAATGGAGCTCTTGGATTTTTCCAACTGCTGCAACATCTGTGATGAACTGCTTCGGGGCTGTTGTGGCATCATCTTTGTGACGAAGTGGGTATGTGTGTATCGTGCTTGAGAATTCATCCATGAAGTTGATAGCAAATCTGTGGCCTTCCTTAGATGTCGGAGATATCGGTCCACAGAGATCTGAATGTACTCTTTGGAGAGGCTTTGTAGCAAGGATCTGTTGTTCATCTTGTTTGTGTGGTTGTTATGTTATTTTTGTTTCTAGGCAGGTGATGCAGGTCTTACGACCTTTTGTGAGATCAGCAATTCTCATGCCATCGGTCACCTCCTGTAGTTTGATTATGTCTTCACGATTGGCATGTCCCAAAGTTTTATGCCATTCATCAAGTGACTTGGTTACATAGGCAGAACTCTGTTTCTCGCTGTTGTTTGTTTGTAGGATGAACAGTCTACCTTTGCTTATGATAGGGTACTCCGTGTTTCTTGCAACTAGGATGTTTCTTTCTGGTGAGAATGAGATTTTGGCTCCGCATGCAGTGGCTGCACGTACTGAGAATAAGCTTTGAGGAAAGCTTGGAGCGTAGAGTGCATCTTCGAGGAACATGGTTCTCCCCTGATTCTGTTTGTCTATGATTGTGTATTTGGCGGTTCCACGAGCCTTGATGATCTCATTTGATGAGTGGCCATCGGCCATCTCAATAAAATGCTTTGTTGGCTGGAAAGTGTGGTCAAAGTCAATGAAAGCTTCTTTGGTGTTTATTACATGGCTTGTTGCGCCACAGTCTACCATGAGTTGGAATGACTCGGAATCCTGGGATGAAGGGTTTGTGGGGTTGAATGCATCTATTTTGAATGCAAATGAATCGTCGTCATCATGTGTTGCGTAGGCAGTATTTGACATAAACTGTTGTTCTCTTTTCTTTCTGCGGCAAACTATCTCCACATGTCCTTTTAGGTGGCAGTGCCCACATTTCAGTTTATCTCTGGAGTAGCATTGAGATGCGTTATGATTTTTTCGTCCACATGCTTGACAAACTTGGCATGGAATATTGTGAAATTTTGTTGGTTTCTGATTAGAGAATGTTCTGGAAAGATTTTGGTTCCTTGTCGGCCTTTGTGTGCTAACAGTCATAGCAGTTGCGGGTTGACTTCTTTGCTGTCGATCAAAATTTGTGAGTTTGGCTTTGAATTCAGCGAAAGTTTCAGTTTTATCAAGTTGTGTATGTACAACAATGAATGATTGATAAGAAGATGGGAGGCCTTTCAAAATCATGGCTTTTATCAGATTGTCACTGATTGTTTCATTAGCTGCTTTCAAACCAGTTGCATAATTTTCAGCGCGAATTAGATATCCTGTGATGTCTTCAGCTTCATTCATCTCGATGGTAGTGAGTTGTTCATACAGTGTTAATACTCTTGGTTTTTCAGTGGATATGTAGTGATTACGTAGGATTTGTAATGTTTTACGTCCGTCATTACTAGCATCTCGCATGATAAGTTGTAAAGAACGTTCGTCTATGTATTGAACTAACTCAGCGTAGGCTCGTTTATTGTGCTTTTTAAAATCTGTATGATTATCTACATCTTCTTCTTTTGGCAAAATTGACTGATGAACAAGTTCATTTTGAGTGTACAAGTGAGCAAGGAATCTAGTTTCCCAAATGTCGTAGCAATTCATGTCACCATTGAAATACAATCTCTGCAGTAGTTCATTTTTACTGGCCCTGGGCCCATAACCTGTTGAGGTAGCCATGAATCAATGGTAGGTCACTGACTGGTAGTAGAGTGTGGAATTGATGTTCGATGACTAATAGTTTCTATTTGGAAAGAACCCACCTGATAAATTCGTCATGATTTCTTGACTATATTTTGAGAACATAAAACGTGAAACGCAATATATGAATACACGAGATCGTTAGGAGATAATACGAGAGAAAAGATAATTGACCAATCAGATCATAACATGAAATAAACATTAGTCGATTAGTGTTTACTGAGGCATCATGCATTGTTTCTCAACATTGACAAGCTGTTGTTTTTGCGTAGTTGTCCCCCCCCCCCCCGTCGAGCAACAACAGCTTGTCACAAGACGTACTGCACCTGATGCATCAGCTGCACTTATAGGGAGTTGTTCTCTTCCATTTACGCGGCTTGGCCGCGATGTTATGTTGGTCGCTCTATTAGGAATCATAACAGATTTCACGCAAAAATTTATGTAGAAAAATTAAGACGGGGGGGGGGGGGGGGGGGGGGGACAACTACGCAAAACAACAGCTTGTCAAAACAGGCTAACTCCACGGGATATGATTACTACAAAACTAGGAAACAACAAAGTCAATCGTCCGAGTTAACAAATGAGATAATTATTGCATTTAATCGCATTAATGTCAAAAAGCAAAAAAAGCCATCAATTAATCTTGTGCAGTGTCCACAACCGTGTTCCCATCATCATACGACATCTGGCTAAAATAGAAATACACATGAGTTGTTACTGGTTCTAATAACAAGCATGGCTCCAATAAAATCATGATAACATCTTGATAGAAGGGAGTGTTGTAGCTGATGTAAATATGATTATAACTCACATTTCGCTCCCATTTCCTACAAGGTGATCATCGGTATCTTCTTCTATGCTAATAGAAATCTTCGGAATAAGTTGTACTGGAGGTTTATTTTGAGGCTGACATTGCCCACGGCTTGTATTGACATGAGTACGGCGATAGCGTTGGCTTTTTGGCCGCTGCTGTTTTCTTTGGCGTTCCCGCTTTCGTTTTATCCGTAGCTTTTCCCTCTTTTGTTTTTCGCCATCATGAAGAACCTGTCAAAAATGAATTATGGTTAAGTTGTCAATGGTTCTAATAGCAAGCATGATAACATCTTGAAGAGTGGTACTGTTGAATCTAATGTAAAAATGATTATATTTAACTAAGAATCTGTTTCTAATTGGTCGATTTTCATAAGTTGTCCAATATTGTCAAATATCTTGTGAAATTAAAATATTGCAAAGCATTATATTTTAGCAGTTTAATACATCTTATCTTTGAAGCTCCGTTCTAAAACTCACTGGGAAACATAGCAACAAAATGTTTGCTAAAACTAAATCAACTTTTACGGAGTAATTTACCACCTTTAGCCATGATTTATTATCTATTATTTATTGTTAACTTATCATTCTAATCATTGAGTAGACAACCGTAACAAAACAAAAATAAATAATTCATAAAGCTTTTAGCTAAAATTGCATTTAATTATATTTTGCATTTATTTTATGTGCTCTGTTGAATATACCAATTGACTAAAGATTCTCAAAAAACGAAATCTTTCTTATTCCATTGTTTTAATGCCAAAAAACTAACTTTTATAAAGGTTTTAAGATGTAAAAGTAATAGCTCTTTCTGAAAAAAATTACAGTTTGCTGATGAAAGCTTGTGAGTGTGAAAGGGAATTTTGGCTAAATCAATAAATTTATAGCTGAAAATGACGGTTAACTATTTTATTCATTGCAATTTTCTTTTAAGTAAATTTTACATAAAATTTTACATAACACTAAATAGTTCAAACATCGGAAAGAAAAGTATACATTTTGGAGTTAGAAACTCCAAACAAAGAATAAATATTGCTTTGCAAACTTAGGCTAATTTTATAGAGAAATCTTCGGATAACACCGCAATACTAAAAAGTACTAAAGATTGTCGGTAATGTTTTCAAGAACAATAAAATTAAATTATACACAGTTGTAGTCCCTATAGATTTTGCATAAATGCGCAGATGACAATGAAAGGGTTAATCAGTTGGCTATACCACCAAACATCGAGGATTTCATGCAAAAGATTATTTTTTTAAACTGTCACAGTGTGAGTCTGTAAAACAATGACACCTGCTTACTGCTATATATGATGAAATACATGTACTTATATTAGTATTTTTATAATTTGACATTGTTGGTATTACACAGTGATTCATGACTGTTGAAACGATAAGTCTATCAGTGAGTTTTATCATGCTATTTTTAAACTTGGTTTTTGCTGGTTTTTATTCCGCACGTTCGTTGCTTTTTTATCACGTAACTGTAAATCTCCTGACTGACACATTGCATGTACCCAAACAGTTATGGTGTCCCTGCCACCTATTCTGTGTCTAGCAGTGTCAAAAACAACCTTTGAGAAAATTTGATTGATGTGGCTGGCTCACATTCTACCAGCTGGTTCAAAACGTTGTGTCAGTGTTAATCACACAATAATTTGTAGATTGTCTGTGATAACAGTGTTCATTCTATCATCAATCCACCTGAGTTTAAATTAATAAAATGTCATGGAATAGCGGTCACATTATACAATGCAGTCCTGAAGTCTATTAAGTATTAGCCCTGTAACTACTGTCACTAAAGAAAATATAGATTGAGCGATCCGCAATAGCCCCTTGCCCTCACCAATTGGTATACAATTCCTAAGCTATCGTAGATGCTTGGCTAACTTTTGGAAAACTTTGACAGCAGCAATCTTTTTCAAAGTTCATGAGTGCTTTGACGATACTTTTAGTTTATGGTGCACATAATCACTAAATGATCCTCAAAGTACAACGCTGACACATAATGTGAACCAGTTTCTAGATGCCAAAATAGAAATAGGTGCGGTAACAGGAACACTTGTTGAAAATCTGTACAAACCTAAACTCTAATCAGTCCTAAAATCATTGATGATACAAAAACTGCACCCATTTGTGACACAGCACATGCCACTGCGACACGGATATATGAGATTTGCTTCTGGACTACCACAACAATTGGAAAGGCTGCTCACTAAGAAATGATAAATTGGTAATAGGTTTTGATAAACCTGTTACAAACAAGAAACTATAATTTTGTAGAAGCTATAGAAAATGAAAGAGTGCCTAGTAAACCATTTCAGAAGGTAAATTAAAGCACTAACCTCGTCCTCTTTTTTTGTGCTACTAGTGGTACCACCTTGCCCTATGGCATCTTTAACCTTAAATCTTTTAGCTTCAACCTTTTCCTCATGTCTCCCAACATCCCTCCGGTGGTTTTCCTAAGGCACAATTGATAAATAGTCATGTTTGTAAACATAAGTACATGTAAAGTGAAACGCTAATCGAAAGTAACCAACATGGTAGGTAGCTAACATACTATTACATTTATGTCTTTTTGGTCATTTCTATCATGAACCCAGTGGCACTAAAGACAACCTTGCAGAAACTTTAGTAGATTTTATTAAAAGGTATCAGTAAGTTTTATTATTCTCTATTATTTTTGATGTTTGGGGTATTCTGGCTGTCAGGATATTTTAAGATTGAAATATCCTGACAGTCATATACCTGATTAAAATATTTTGATACTTCTTGATAAAATCTTCCAAATCTTTGTGCACTTTCATCTTTGATAATTCTGTAAAAACACACTAACGAGATAATAGAACTTAACATTGTTGATTATTAAAAGTATCATTATCGTAGTTGGTGAATTTTTTTACTAATCCCAAAAAATTTGGTATTCGAGATATCTGTGTTTAGTAGCAATATTAGGATATTAGAAAAAAGCTAGCTCATAAAAACACTGGCACACATCAACATAATAAGGTTTTACGCAACAGTATAAAATGTGCTCACAATTGTGCCAAAGAATAATAGGTCATCTCTGTTATTTGTTAGATTTAAAGTTAGCAAACATTAGATTGAAAGCATTTAGGGAATTTTTTTACTTGACATGGAGTTTTTCATTTCTCTATATTGATAAAAAGCAAGATAGACTGATGTAGAAAATAGCATATCTTTATTGCATCATGCAATTTCACAATATTTATACCATAGAATGAGTAGTAGACATTTTGCATACTAGCTGCCAACTGGCAACAGGCGCTTTCAAAAAACGTGATAAGCTCACTTGCATATTTTATGGCACTAGATATTATGAAAACAAGTTTGTTTAAACAAGTTACAGCTGAAATTAACTTAATGTTTCAAATCTTTTAAACAGATGAAAGTTTTTAAAATTTAATCAAGTGTACAACTGGTCAAAAGCAATTTTCAATGATACTTTACAAATTGATGAAGACACCACAAATGTGCAGTCGGGAACCAATGATGTTGAGTCTAGTTTCAGTTTGTAAACACAAGTGTGATGCAGGCCTATTCACACTCCAACATATTGTAAATGATTTTGCACAGATAAGCTGTCATCAGCAATAAAATTTTTCTGACAGACATACTATCCGAGAGAGAAGTGCTATAGATGATCGAACGGGTAGAATTGAAGCTCAAAATCAACTCAATAGGAAAAGAAGTAGCAAATCAAAGGCATTGGATTTACATGTAGTACTCTACTAGCTTCTTAGATAATGGCCTCTAGGAACCTAGTAGCTTCTACATACTAAAGCGGGTGATCAACGTAATTTCCAAGCGGACACACCAGTGATTGTAGATGATAAAACTAACTTAGCTGTAACTAACTATAACTTAGCTGCCAACCTTTACGTGCATATGATAAATTTACCTGTTATGATGTGACTTGCTATAAAGAACCAATTAAACATAAAATTTATACCTAGATAGAAAAAACATTGATCAATAATGAGATTAGACTAATTCCATCAGATTTTTTTTGATGAATGAATCTAAAGATTGCATACCTCAATTGCTGCCATTCTTTGGGTAGTTGATGTCTAAAAGTAACACAAAATTCAACTCAGATTAACTGTGCTAAGACCCATTATTGCAAGGTAGGAAAATGCTAGTTACAAACAAAATTTTAGTATTTAGAAATTCTTCTGAGCAACTCAAATCTTATCTAAATCTTAAATTTATTCTTATAAAATAAATTAATCAAGTAATTGTTAAACGATTGCAGAAACTTTTCTTTTTTTATTAAACAGTCATGCAAGAAATGCAATATTTTCTTTGGCTTACCAACGCTTCGACAGGAGCATTTTTGTTAGTAAGCCTTGCGATGCCAGATTTTTTTGAGTTTCATTGAAATAGTCAGCAAGGTTGGTGTTTAACAGATTGATTCTCAAAAATGAGATAATTATTTGAAACCAAAAATAAATTTTTTCTTTGGCGCAGGTAATGAATTAATAAATCAGAATATAAGCTGAAAAAAATAAATACCAGGCCAGTATGTTAAGAACAGTTTTAATGTTTTGTAAATTAGTATTTAGGTCAAATAGAATGTTAAGAACATAAAAGAAAAAATACCAATGAAAATGCAAGAATGGTGTTAGGCTAGAGTTTGCGACAATTTTGAAAATAATGATCATGAGACAAAAAATTGTCCTATTGTTAAATGTCCTTTTTATCGAAAGTAAGATCATTTATCTCATAGTTGCAAGAGTATAGATCATGATGTGAGTTGCAATAAAGAACATGGAAATAAGGTAGTAGCAGACACAACAAAAATTATTAACAGGAAGGTGGAAAGAAATGATACAATTGGCTACAAGATCAAGCATATTATGCATAAATATAAGAGCCACAGTATTACTAGCAAGATCATTGCCAGATGGAGGAGATTGGCACCCTTGACTGAGCAACCTAATAAAGCCTAATGTTTCACAGCACCACCTCGCTAGCGTGTCTTTTCCTATTATTATTTTTCATATGAACTGGCATTCTGGATGCTTGAGACCCTACCAGGTTTCCAGCACGGTACAGCTAACCATTACTTAGTAGTCCATCAGTTCAGGGAGACCACTACCTCTGCCTCAAGAGCAGCATTTGTATCTTGGATGCTACCCTCGATTTGTTGCTCTATGGGTACACGGTACAACAGTCAACACCCATTGGCTCCTTTACTTACACACCTTATTTCAACCAGACATGAACTTGTGCCTAGCGCAATTAGAGAGCTTGGTACTCGACAACACTTGTCATAACTAAAAAAGCAATTTTCATGTATCCAAAACCGCAACCCACAAAATCCAGAAGCAATACGAATAGCTCAACCTCTCTGCCGCTCCTTCATGGTCATACAGCTGTGAAAAGGCTTCTTTTCAGACTAATGTAATCGGACCAAATTATGTTATACAGAGCCTGGAAGAAGAAATGCTGTAACTACTGCGTATCTTATGCTACCGAAAATTTAGTAAATTGGAGCTATCAGGCTGCCACCAGCAATTAAAAGCCTTGTTTGAAAAACTGTGTTGAAAAGTCGGATAAAATTAGGTTTTCAACAACTGATATGACCTATCATTGAGCTCATTTGACAACAGACCATACTAAACACATGTGTCATATTTAATTGTTACAGCCAAAATTTCATTTAAATCTAAATATGTAATAAGTAATTGGATTGCCAGAATTGGAGGAAAATAGATGATATGCCATTGAAGCTGACAAAAATCCCTGATAGAGTATACTTGTCAGAAAGCATAATTTGATGCCAGCAAAGTTCTACGTGTAGTTCTAGCAAAAATGGCTATAGCCAGAGTATACAAACCAATTTATGCAACCCGTATGAACGTGCCAGACATGGCAGCATTTCGAGAAAATAAGAAGCATGCTATGATGGTAGGAAAAAAACTGTCTGCCTCCAAATATATTACATCCTGTGGAGGTACCTAGTCACACTAATAGTCAATACATTTAGGATCTAGTGGCTATACTTTGACCAAAATGCATGGTGTACAATTATTTTATCTATATTTCTGAAGATGAATTGATGCCACTGGAAACAATGACTATGGTTGACATATTTCCCCAATCGTATACAGATGACCTGGCTCTCGGACTCATCACTGGCATTCCCGATGACTTGGATGAACTTTTTCACCGACCTTCCCACAAGTAGAGAAATGACTCGAGTATGTCCAACAATCTTATCGCAATGTTAGTGAATTTGACAGAGAACCTAAGCCAGTGGCTCAGACTCTACTAAAAAGATCCGAACAAACCCAGCAACACCTCGAGCAATAAGGTGATCATATGACCCTTTCTACCAGCCATCTGCATCAACTCTGAAGACTCGCTGTATGTGGAAGAAGAGTAATGAAATAAAACGCGACAATTCTAAATGGTTGTCTCTCACAAAGACTGTGAGATAATAGTAGTATGTAGAGAGCAGATCTACACACGTTTGCACTTAAAGTGAGATTTTGGGTACATTTTAGCCCGAGAACCTCGGAGAATGGTGTTGTCTGATGGAAAGTTTGGGGGGGTAGGTGTGTGAGTGTTGGGAGCTAAGGTTATGAAGTTTGAGAGGAATTGTGGGAAGGATGCGGTGCTGGTCGAGAGGAATTGTGGGAAGGATGAGGTGAAGAGGGCGATGGTTTCGGGTTTCGATGCGATGGTTTGGGGTTCGGGTGTCGACGAGTTGAGCGATCGATCGTCGAATGGTTGGGGTTGGGTTGGCGACCGGTGGGGTGAACGGTGTTATGTCGTTTCGGTTGAATGAACGCTGATGTTGGACGAGTTCGGGCGTGTCTATTCGTGGAATCGGTTAAGTCTCCCTTCGTTATAAAACTCTTTAAAGATGAGTAATAAGAAAGGGGAAAGTCGAATGATTTATTCATTATGAAAAAATTCTTTTGAGAAGACATGAAGAGTCTTTATAGAAAACTAGATGATATAATTCAAATTTCTCCAATACTATTTATTAGTTTTGGATTTTTTTCGGTTAACGGTGAATTTTTACGAAATATAATTCAATTAGAACATAACCCCTCGGATTGTACTTATGGTATAGCTAGTTATGAAATTATTCAAAGGTTGGGAATTACTGAACGACTTGTTCAATGGGCTAATCCATCTTCACGGTTAGCGAGATATTGTGTAGGCAACTCAGCTCGTTCAAGGTTTTGTGGAAGGAGAGCATTGCCTATTAAGTTTGTTTGTCATCATCCACTTTTCGAAGAAAATAATGGTAGATTTACAGCACCAATTAATACTTCCACTACTCGATCCACCATCAGAACTACACACACATCCAGAATTCCTACCACCACCACAACTACACTCGCTAGTACAATTCCTACTACCACCACAACTACACTCGATACCATCATTCTAGCAAGTGGAATCACAACTCTTCCATCATCTGAAAATCTTAAGGAAAATATAACTAATATCCCATTTGTACCAACAACCTCAAGATTATATAATCCGAATAATGAAGAAAGAGAATATGGAAATGAAAGTTTTTCTGTAGAAAGATCCACCATCAGAACTACACACATTTCCACAATTCCTACCAACATTGCAACTACGGACGTTACCACTATTCCAGTGAGCAGAATGACAACTCAGACATCATCTGAAAATCTTAAGGAAAATATAACTGATATCTTATTCATACCAAGAGCCTTAAGATTATATAATCCAAGTAATAAAGAAAGAGAGTATGGAAATGAAAGTTTTTCTGTAGACAAATTACAGGATGTCGAAATTTTTTATCATAATCACATGCTGCTGCTAAAGTTGTAATCTAATTTTCATGCTTTTTCTAAATTTTTATTCCACAATGAAAATGATATGTGAATATTGTATTGATTTTATTTTAATAATAGTATCTTAAAATATACAATAAAATATAAATTCTCCATCTTTGGAGATGAAGATTTTATTTCTAAAGGTTCTATTGATTTGCATATATATATTCATTCAAAAAAAAAAAAATTCTTTCTTATAAATACTAATTGCCAGTTTTCTGTGGAGTTGAAGAGCTTGTCACTTCAGAATATTGTAATTCTTTCTTATCGAGATAGAAGTATGTGATGCTTGACTCGCTTTTCTCATCAACTTCTTTTTGTTTTGCATCATCACTGTTTAAATATATAAAACATTGAGGATTGAGAAAGGATGAAATAAATGGATAACTATATATCTTTGGATTTAAAATTCTCAAAATCTACTTACCAAAATATACATTGAGCTAAGCCATCGTATACGTCTTGTCCACATTTACAGGAAGGTAATCCATCTACAGGATAATCCAATGGTAAATCCAATTGCAACTCCGTTTCACTATTTTGAGAGTTTGTTTCTTTCGAGTCGTTTTTTTCATCAGTTTCCTTACCATCTTCTTGATACCTGTTTAATATTTTTTGAAAATCCATTGAAAATTGAGAAAAGATGATGTATATAAAATGAATAATTATATATTCATATAAAACTTTAGAATTTAAAATTTCAAAAATGTACTTACCAATGTACACATTGTGCTAATCCATCATATACATATCCACATGTACAGGAAAGTAGTCCGTGTGTACAATATTCCCATGGTGTAGCCCAAATTTGAAGACAACTATCTGTACATTTCCATTCTGACATTTTACCCTTCTCAGAATTCTGTTAGCTTATGAAGAGTGTTATGATAATAATGTTTTGTTCTTGATTGCTTTATATAGTTGAACGTCTGTAAAACGCTTGAGTGAGTTTAATGAAAATTTATAAATAGATTACAAAACATTCCTCTATGCTTACATTTTCGCGAAATTGGATTTCGCGAAATTTCACATTATATATATTATATAGTCAACTTTCGCGAAATTGAATTTCGCGAAAGTGAATTTCGCGAAATTGGATTTCGCGAAATTTCACATCATATATATTATATAGTCAACTTTCGCGAAATTGAATTTCGCGAAAGTGAATTTCGCAAATTTGGATTTCGCGAAATTTCACATCATATATATTATATAGTCAACTTTCGCGAAATTGAATTTCGCGAAAGTGAATTTCGCGAAATTGGATTTCGCGAAATTTCACATCATATATATTATATAGTCAACTTTCGCGAAATTGAATTTCGCGAAAAGTGAATTTCGCGAAATTGGATTTCGCGAAATTTCACATCATATATTATATAGTCAACTTTCGCGAAATTGAATTTCGCGAAAGTGACTTTCGCGAAATTGGATTTCGCGAAATTTCACATCATATATATTATATAGTCAACTTTCGCGAAATTCAATTTCGCGAAAATCTGTTTGCTATTTTCGCCTCATTAATTCCTTTGGACACACCCATCATTCTTCAATTCACTATATAAGCATTGCATGATCTGATGGAATATTCTGCCTCATTAACCATCTCTTGATGCCTACTTATATTTGAGAATTTGGGTCGATCGAGCGTTGATACCATAAGGCTTGTATGCTTCAGCTAGAATTCTGTTAGTCGGCTACTCGCGATTAAGTTCGTTGAGTGTCGCTGTTTTCAGGGGCTGTTGTGTGGACAAGCGCCTTGGCATTCGACCTGATTGTTTTCCTAGGTTTACCTATGGAATTCTCCTGTTTGGTTTGGCTTAACCATTCCATAACAGCCTCTCGACCAGTAAATAGATGAAGATGATGAACTAGTAAAGAGGCATACATGGATTAATATGTGGATTATTTTGAGGATAACTCCAACTCAGCGTGAGTATATCAATATATAAAACTTATATCAAAAAAGTAAATAACATTCGGTTGTATTTTTTACCAAGTTTATTTCGATATAAAGTATATATGTATATTCAATTGTAAAATATAGAAAAAATTTTTTATGTCAGTTCTTCTAGTAATTTAACAATTTGGGAAGTTCCTTGAATATGTACATTGTCAATACCTTCATTTTCTTCGTTATTAAGACTTTTACTAATTTTTCCATTCCAATCATATCTATCTAGTATAGTTTTTCGAACTACATGATCTCGTGTATCTGTTTCAGAAATTTTTAGCATAACTGTTAGAAAATCTTCTATTGAAAATCCTCTGCTCCAAAATATTGCAAAGAGAAGACAGTAATCTCCACATGTTGTTGAAAGAAAACCTTGGAGTAGAACATCATTCCATTTAATTAACTTTATTCCAGAAAGTTTTAAGATTTGAGCGACATCTGGATATGTTGAAGGATCTCGTCCTGTTGAATCGAAATAATTAATTTCGGATTTTGTTCGAATAACTCCTATCCAGTGTTCTCCTGGTTGATAAGAATAGTGTGTGTTAAAAATATATATTCCTTCATTCGATAAAAATTGTTCTATAAGTTCATTTCTTGCACAGACAGCAAAAAAATGATTATTAGTCATGTGATCTTGGGAAAGAACATCGAAAATATTTGCTGTATTCATCCTTAGAATATGCTTCCACCACTGAGTCGAACGCTAAAGTCAGAAGCGATTTCCATCATTCCATCTTTTTGTATATATGTATTAAGATAGACATTTTCTGGTGTTGCAGTCCGAAAACCGATATCGATTGTTAGTGAAACATGTCTCATTAAATGAAATCCTTCGGATGAGAGATCTCCTGTCAAATCGAAAGCGTATATTGCAAGTCCAGTTTCATATTCAGTCAGTCCAATTCCACTTCCTTCAGAAGAAAGATCTTTTCCCATTGCATTTAGAAGTTGTACATATGGTCGAGTATACATTCTATTTTCAAAATTTGGAGTATATCGTTTTCCAAAAGGTAGTCCATCAATTTGTAGTTCTACATGACTCACATCGTAATGACCAAATTTGAAAGGATTACGATTGTATGATCCATTTTCTCCATCGTGTGATGAAAGTGAAACAAGTATTAAATTTGGTCTAAGTGTGTTATCAGCAATTTTAATTTGAGTATGGGTTAATCCAGTATTCACATTATAAGATCTGGTGTATACCCGAGAAAGAGGATACTTTGCATTAACACCATTAAGTAGTTTTTCGTTATGTAAAAGCTGAATTGTTTGGTTGATTTTTAATTTTCGAAGATGAAGTACACATTTCGTCAACTTTACTTTTCCCCCTCCTCCAGGAGCAGCTCCTGTTGCCATCAAACAATAACTTGGTTTACTTCGGTCTAGTTCTAATTTACAATTCAATCCTGGAATGAGATATCTTTCCTGTTGAAAAATGCTAAGATGGAGTCGTCCAAAAAACTCAAATGTGTTTGATCCTCTAATAAGATTCTTTCTTGCTGTAGACGCAGTATTATCGAAATCCGCACCATCTTTTGCAAGATTATCATCTTGAAACCATCCTTCTGCTTTTAATTGGTATTGTTTTGCTTCTCTGCTATTATTGAGAAGGGTTTCTATGAACGATCTCATAGGATAATCACTTGAATGTTCAACAACGGATCCATTAATTTTGAATGTTGCTGTTTGTGTTGTTGGGCTGATGAATTAGGATTAAGATGAGGCAGATGCTTTTTGTATAACTGGTTTTAATGGCTACCGGAAACGAACCCCCAGATAACCTCGAACTAATGATTAATTATATAAACTCAATTAAAGTATCTTTGAGATTATACCACATCCCCCGTTCCAGATGGATGTTTGCAAACAAAGCATACATAACCAAATAAGAAAACATATGTAACTCAAATATCTTTGGTAATAAACAAGGAGTGTTTAACAAGTGATTGTCCGATTGCAATGTTTATATGACTAGTATTGTCCGAGTCCATTTAGGGTGTTTAACATCTCTCTTGACTAGTAAAGCTCATAATCCTGGGTAAGATATCCTGGTACCCTCTTCGACCTCTGCGGTCTACTAAACCTGTGGTCTGAGTCAACGTGCCTGGCCTGTGGGCTCTCTCGTATCGCCCTGCCCTCTGCGACAGTCGACTCAGACCTCCGACATCCACCTGGACTGGCCTGTGGGCTCTTTCGTATCGCCCTGCCCTCTGCGCCTCTGGTGGAGCCAGGAGAATAGACATCCTGACTACGTTTGGGTGTAGTCTGTAGTTCCTCCTCTTTTGTATTATTTGCAGATTGTTCCATGTCTACCAATGCACTCCGGTTTCTTCTGACTATCCCAGTATCTGTTTGGATCTGGTAGGACCTTGGTGCTACTTTCTTCACTACCATACCATCTTTCTGACTGTCCCGAATATAAACCATTTTATCCGGTTTGAGTTCTGGTAGCTCCTTGGCCCTGAAGTGCTTATCATGATTCAGCTTTGTAGCCTGTCTCCTGGCCCCCTCGCTCTCAACAATGTGACTTCTATCAGTCTTGTGAGGCATCAAGTTAGCCTGGAGAACAGGAAGGTTTGTTTGTATCTGCCTTCCCATCAGCAACTCTGATGGGGTATAGCCATTATCTAGAGGTGTGGCTCTATAAGTAAGCAAGCTCAGATGTGGGTCTTTGGGGTTTGATCTCCAAAGTCCCTTCACAGTTCCAACTGCTCGTTCAGCCTCTCCATTAGCTTTTGGGTAGCGTGGTGAACTCGTGACGTGAGTAAATCCATATTCTTCTGTAAATTTAAGGAACTCCTCTGAGGCAAATTGAGGGCCATTGTCTGAAATGACCATCTCAAAAATTCCATGCACTGAGAAGATAGACTTCATTGCCTCAATGGTGTCTCTCGAAAGTAATGAGCAAAGTTTCCGGACTTCAATCCAACGGCTGTAGTAGTCTACTAAGAGTAAATAGTGACACTTTTGGAACTCCAACAAATCCGCCCCAAGACGTTGCCAAGCTCTCTCGGGGAGTGATGAAGGAAGAAGAGGTTCCGTAGGAGGTTTTGAATTGACTTTACAGACTCTACAGTTCTGTACCATCTCCTGAATTTCTGTTGAAATCCTGGGCCACCACACAGACTGTCTTGCTCTCAATCTGCATTTAACTATTCCTTGGTGGGCTTGGTGAATAATGTCAAGCATTCTCAACCTCTCACTCGAGGGAACCACAATACGATCATCATAGAGGAGTAGATCATCAATAACTGTAAGATGCTGCTGCACTTCCCAGTAAGGTTGAACACTTAAGTAAGCATCTGTCTTGTAGACTGGCCACCCCTCTCGACAACATCGGATAACTTCCAGACATTATTCGTCTTTGTGTTGAGCCTCTTTCAGTCTGTCAACAGCTACATTTGAAGGAATAACACTCTGTGCGTATTCTTCAACTGCCTCGATCAACATGTGATCCTTTGTGCTTGGAGATTCTACTGGCGCTCTGGATAAGGCATCTGCTAAGCAATGAAGTTTCCCTTGCACATATTGAAACCTAGGCGCATACCTCATTATTCTTAGCCTCATCCGTAAGATTCTTGATGGCACCCGGTCTAACTCCTTAGACATCATCAATGGCACTAGAGGCTTGTGGTCTGTCTCTATAGTGAAAGCCATCCCTCGGACAAACTGATCGAACCTCTCGCATGCCCAAACGGTCCCCAAAGCTTCTTTCTCAATAGCAGCATAGTTCTTCTCCGTCTCAGTGAGAGATCGTGAAGCATACATCACTGGCCGTCTGTTTCCATCTGGCTGAACTTGCATCAGAGTGGCTCCCAAACCAATATTGCTAGCATCTGTGCTGACAATAGTAACTAACTTCGGGTCATAATGTGCCATAGTCTCAGCAGATGTCAGAGTATCTCTAACTTTGGCAAAAGCATCCTCCTGTGCTGGTCCCCATATCTACTCTCTCTTCTCTTTCAGCAGCTCTCTCATAGGAGCGTTGAGAATAGCAAGATTTGGAATGAACTTTGCCATCTGATTCAACAGACCATTAATGCGTCTCAGATCTGTCTTACTGGTAGGAGTGGGGAAATCCTGAATAGCTGCCACCTTAGTGGGGTCAGGTCTCACTCCCTCCTGACTAATAATATGACCTAGAAAAGTTAAAGAGGATCTCCTGAACTCGCACTTCTGAGCATTGAGCGTAAGTCCAGAGTCCTGGAGAATTCTAAGCACCTCTCTGAGTCTCTCATCATGTGTTTGTAAATCTTTGCCATGGACCAGAATATCATCCATGTGGCAGACAACTCCTGGTACACCTTCTAATAGTCTGGACATAGCTCTTTGGAAGATCTCTGGAGCACTAGACACTCCAAAGGGAAGTCTGTTAAAACAATAACGTCCAAATGGTGATAGAAACGTAGTTAGTCTCCTAGATTCTTCTTCAAGATTGATCTGCCAAAACCCGCTGTTGGCATCGAGTTTACTGAACACAGAACTCTTCCCCAATTTAGACAAACTCTCCTCCATTGTCGCCATAGGGTGGATCTCCCTTTTGACTGCTGCGTTTAAGCCAGTCAGGTCCACACACAAGCGTACGGCTCCGGAAGCTTTGGGGATGGTGACTAGTCCACTGCACCAGTCAGTCGCTTCAGTCACTGGTGATATCACCCCAGAGGTGACCATCTCCTGTAACTGTAGCTTAGCCTTCTCTCTAAGTGGGTGAGGTATTTTCCGTGGTGTATATATACATGTGGGTGTTATATTGTCTCTTAAGGAAATCTTATAGGTATATCCCTTGAGCAATCCTAACCCCTTAAACAACTTGGGAAATTCTGAACAAATGTCATTGAGTTTCAGAGTTTCATTTACATGACAAGTTACCAGATTTAATGCGACACAAGCATTTCTACTCAAGAGCGAGGTATTTTGGTTTTTAATAACATAAGCTTTCTCGCTATGTTTTAGGCCTTTATAGGACATTTTAGCCTCAAATACTCCCAATACCTCTAACTCTTTTCCACCAGGACCATGTAGTATGGTATCAGGTGGAGATAACTTCATCTGGTTGACCCAAGGTTCTGCATGACTGACAACCGTTCCATCAGCTCCGGTATCCAGTTTGAAGATAGTTTGAAATCCATTGACATCTACTTTAGCTTGCCAACACTCAACTTCTCCAACAACTAGTTCGCCTGTAAACAGGAAGTTGTCATCATTTTCTTCCTTGACCTCATTGATGCGTTTAGAACGACATACTCTCGAGTAATGTCCTTTCTCTCCACAGTTTCTGCACTCTGCTTCCTTAGCTGGACACTGATCTTTAGCGTGACTTGGAGTTTTCCCACACCAACTACATTTTTGTGCTTGACTGTTTGGAAATTTATCACTTGGTTTATTCTGCTCTCCACTGCTAGCTCTCGAGTGCGATTTCCCTTTAGTAGCCGGTTTTGACTGCTCAGAGCGCTTTCTAGCTCTGACAGCATTGACTGCCAGCTGACTGGACCCTCCACTCATAGACCGCATTGTAGTAGATGTAACCTCATGTGACCTGCATAACCGTACAGCTGTTGCCAGTGTAAGATTGTTGCCCTGAGAAATCAACCTTTTTCGCAGTTCATCTTCTCTTAGGCCTAACACTATCCTATCACGTAACATTTCATCTATAGGACTTTCAGCTTCTGCTGGTGCCCCCTCCGCAGCACAATAGTTAAATAGACAACTACTTGCTAACGTTCTTAACTCAGTGTAGAAAGCATCAAAGGACTCTCCAGGGAGTTGTGTACGTGTGTTAAACTTATATCGTTCATGGATTGTATTCCTTTCACCTATACAATATTGTTCCAATATCTCTAAAACCAAGTCACAAGTCTTATCCACATCCCCTGTACCTGCATACCTAGCTGAGTTATCAATTATCTTGCTAGCTTCAGTACCAGCTGTATATAACAATAACTCCCGTTGGTATTCCAGTTCCTCCCCTCCCAACCTGGACAAGACATAATAAGAGCGCCACTTAGCTTTAAAAGTCCTGAAATTGGCCTCTTTGTTACTGTCTAATATTAATTCAGCTGGAGGGTCAATCCTTGGCATCGACCTTGGAATAACAACATTCGGAGCGGCTTCAGCCTCCTCATCACCCATATTTACTACTATTTCGCTGCCACCATGTGTTGTTGGGCTGATGAATTAGGATTAAGATGAGGCAGATGCTTTTTGTATAACTGGTTTTAATGGCTACCGGAAACGAACCCCCAGATAACCTCGAACTAATGATTAATTATATAAACTCAATTAAAGTATCTTTGAGATTATACCACACTGTTTTGATTAGCGAATGAAAAAACGCATCCCCTGGTACAACATTTACGTTACCAACAGTATTGTCTAAATTGGAACCATCGTCCTTGACTACTTTTCCTTCGATTTGCAAATATGAATTACTTAAATCGATATAGTGATCTACATCTCCAGGTATTTCAATTTCAATTGGTCCATATTCACTGAGTCGTGACGGACCTAATTCACTATAATATCCGTGCTCCACCGAACTATGTGTGCCCGGAACATCAAATATACCCAAACTTTCGTTTATCGTAAAAGGAGAACCCGTTATTTTTAAACCTGTTGAACCAATCTCTCCAGAACTCATCTTTCACTATTGATGTATGTCAATGAAATGAACTAAAAATATTGAGATAATAATATATAAAACATTTCAAATTTTAAAAAATATTTGGAGTGGCTTTTCTCCGTCGTTTTGCAGGTTTGCTACGGTTATTTAATTTTCTTTTCCCAGGTTTTCTAACTCTTGGAATTACTACTTCATCTGTTTCTTCTTCTTCTTCTTCTTTTGGTCTCTCTACCATGTTATTAAGATAATTGGATGCAGCATCTAACCCTTTTTTCCCTAATGAGATAGCCGTTTTTTTTGCTAGAGGCGCAACAGCTTTTGCTAATTTTTTAAATATTCCTGATAGTCGTCCATTTCCCATCACTCTTTTTCCTTTATATGGTGTCAATCCGCCATTTCCTGTTTGATTAAACGTGTAATATTGAATGTAAAAGTTTTTTGAGTTTTCTGGAGTATATGGAATTAATATGGAATTCATTGTTTCTTTCTGAAATGAACCGTTAGTATAACCTTCCCTCCATCAAATGGTACTTTTTCTCCATCATCACTTGTTATAAGGGTCTCTATCACATCAGTAGAAATTTTATCTACTTCAACGTAATGCGCTTGACTGAATTCTGTATAAACTCGAGAGAACTTCTTTCCACTTACTGGGACAACTCGTAACAATCGTACATTTGCATCTCCAATGAGTCTGTTACTTACAATTGATGAATATACGTATAATGATGTAAATCCATAGTTGATATCCGGAGATGTGATGTTTCCGTGTTTTCCCACATTATAAGTTATCTTCGGATCTAATCCTAAGATATTTCCGAAATCTTGTGAAAACGAAACCTGAACACTCGAATCTCTTACATACAACATAGATTTGTTGGATATTTTGTCGTATTCGAATTCTATAGTTGGATGGAAATTGAAGGATTTTAGAACATCATGAGCTCGTTGAATTACTTCATCTATATCTTCGTATCTTCCATTTCCAATTTTTATGTCGAAACGACGAAATCTCCCATTAAGTTCCGCTTTTGTGATGCTTATTATCCCTTCTACTACATTTGGCCAATTATTTAAAAACGATATATCTTTTAGAGCAACTTCCCATTGTCCTTCTGTAAAATCTACATATCTGGCTAGTCTAACTGTAAAGTTTGAATTAGTATTTTTAGGAAAGTCACTAAAACTAGCATCAGAAGGAAGAGTTACGAACTCCGACATTTTCAATTCTTTCAATGAAGTTCAATTCCTTATCATCCTCTTTTATTTAACAAAATCTCTTTCATTGACCCAGCTATTGAATGAATCAGGATATCCCATCCATTTAACGAGTATTTCCTTTGTTCTTCCTCGTTTCCGAGATTTGAGAATTTTCTCGATTCGAAAAAATGTGGGTTTTTTTACTTTCTGTAGTTCATCTTCATAAAAAGTTCCATCAACCGGTTCGTTTGCCAAATCACGTAATTTATAGATAATCGGTCTTTCAAAATCAAGTACTTCTGTAATTTGAAAAACTTCAACCGTCCAATTTATTGTGAAACCTCTTTCGAAAGCTGTTCTAGCTTTACTAATACGAACGTAATCATCAATATTGAATTTGGGAGTACTGTCAGAACTATATTCTCCATTTTCATAAATCCTATTCCAGATTCTTTCTTGATTTTCATAATTTACATCATTCGGTTTTATTCCTAATGTTGTGTGAATAGTATTGTTATATGCTTTTACCATTTGTGGTAAAACATCAATATATCTTCGTTCATCCGAATATGTCATGAATCTATACATCTTCATCCGTAATGTTTTGTTGAATCGTTCTATGATGGAAGCTTTAATTGTCTCATTCTCAGATGTAAACCATTTTACTTTATTTTCTTTCAAAACTTTTTTGACATCTCGATTATTAAACTCTTTTCCTTTGTCTGTTTGAAAAACTCTATAATTAGTTCCATCCAATACTTTTTTTAAGGCTTTTGCTACCAATATACCTGATTTGTTAACAAGAGGTTCTACCCATGCTTTTCTTGAAAAAACATCAATCAATGTAAGTAAAAATGTAATTCCATCATTTTCAGCTCGATGAGATTTAACATCCATTAAATCAGCCTGTAATTGTTCACCAACTCCTGCAACAATTGTAGGTCTTCTTCTAAATTTCGTTTTTATTTGTTTGTGTAACGTATAAGCATCTTCACCACTTAACCATTCTCTAACTTCTTGTTCGCTTTCTTTTCTCCGAAGTGCTTCAATCAGTTTTCGTGCTCCACCTAATGAAGATGTTAGATCCGGGGTATAATATAATTCATTTAGTAAGTCGTCCATTTTCCTCTTGTTCCTACATAAGGTTTTCGTGAAGACGATCTATTCGAATTGGATTTTGATTTATTTGATAAATTCGAGTTCGACTCCTTGATAATTTTTTCAAATAGGTTAAATTGTTTCTCAAATGAACTTGGAGAAAAGGGAGAAGATACAATTGATCTATCTTTATCACGAAACTTTCTTTCAAGAAGATTTCGTAAGTTCTCAGGTTTAATCTCTCCTGTAGATCCTGTTATTTTCCCGGTTAAAGAATCATAATTTCCAGACTTTTCCAATTTTTCCAGAAGTTTTTTCGCTTTAGTTTGATCTTGTTTCGAACCGAAGTCTTCAACTATTGAAGAAATGGAATAAGATCTAGAAGATTTTGACGATGGTTCTTCTTCGTTTAACTTCGGTGGTGATAATGTGTCTTCTTTTTTTGGCGATTCTTTTAAAACTGTAGAGTCTTGAGACGAATTATCTTCGGGTAATTCAGGTGTGTCTTTCTTTAGAGTTTCTTTTGAATTTTGAGGTGCTGAAGGTGTTTGTGACATCATTGAAATCGGTTTTCGAATAGTCGGAGACTGTTGAATTGGATAACTCCGAATTGATTTCATTTCATCTAAAAAATTTTGAAGTTCAGCTGCATACAAATTAACTTTGTTATAGTCTGAAATAGTGTTATCGTTATTAATTTGACGCATCCTATCTCTGGTCTCCTTAACCTTACTTACTCTTGGATTTTCTATTGGATTAAAACGAAGTGACGAACTATAGCCATCATTGATAATTTTTGAATCCTGTTGACTTTTAAATTGGTTTCTTTTGTAGTCGTCTTCAGAAACCAAAAAAAATTTTTTTGTGTACTTAGGAAAGCTCATCTTCCTGCTGAATGATTAATACAAGTTGAGGGATGGCTTTATAATCCGTTTCAATAATCCTCTTCCGTTTTGCAAAATCTTTCGTTTATATTTAAGAGGTTTGTTTTCATCGATAATATTCATCAACTCCTTTTTATGTTGACTCAGAGAATGGTATTGATTTTTCGTTAAAGGTACATTCCCATATATAATATTTTTAACAATTTCAAGTAATGTTCTAATTACTTCTTCTTTCATATGAGGTAAAGCAGAACTTGCAAGTTCATCTGTAAGACTGTTCAGTATTTGCAGAATTACTCTGTTTTTTTTTCATTCTCTTAGAAAGTGGAGAATTATCCATGATAACTTAATTATCTTCTTTTTCGTTGTTTAAACAATCCTCCGAGCAATGGTTCAACTAATCCTGGGAGTATAGCACCCGCGATCGGACCTAGTAAAGCCGATAAAAACCCTCCTTTTTGCAAAAGTTGTTTCTTTTCCAAATTCGATGTTTTAGGACTAATCAGTCGAGCGATGTTCGTACTTTGTCGATTCAAAGCTTTATACTGAGCAGCAGTTAGTCGTTCTTTTCTTTTAATGAGTAATTTCACACAATCAATAATTGCTAAAATTAAATCCGTTTTAGCATTTTTAATAATTGAATGTTGAGAAGAAATAGAATCACCAACTAGAGTTAATAAAGTTAGTAAATTTCGTTGAATTCTTTTTGTTTCAGCCATATCTATGTGATAATTTTAGTGATGTTATAGTAATCACTCAGAAGAAGATACAGAAGTAGTATGGTGAATATTTAAAGAGAACTTGGAATATATACTTGTTTTATTTAATTATGGAATTCCAATCAAAATCGATTGCTTAATTAGGCTTATAAATAATCATAGGTGTAGAGTCAACAGGAGGGAAATTTCCCATAATTCTCATTGTATCATCGGTTTCTTGTCGGAGGTCCAGTCGCATGAAGGAATATGGTGAAGATGTTGCATCTCGGTAGGATTCCTGAAAATATTTAACTTGTCCAGGAAAAACTTGTTTTCCTAAAAATGTGATTGATGTAGAATCCCTGGGGTTTTTTCCTATAAAAAAATAGTGACTATTCAACGAAATTGTTCTAAGTTTACCAAAGAATAAGTTTTGTGTAATAGTAAAAATACTAATATTTAGATGGTGACTTTCTCGAGTATACAAATTGTTAGCCATCTTGATATTTGATGATAATTCCTCCATTAGATCATCAATGATCATCCATCTATTTTCTCCATCTTTGGGAAAAGTACTCGGATCTTTCAATCCTTCATGAAATTCCACTCCTTTCATATCCTCAAAAGCTTCCTGCCATATTCCATAGCAATATATAATTTCGATTGGAGAAGGGGTAGATATTAATTGAGATTGTTCAATCAACCGTTTAACGAGTTGAGTTTTTCCTGATCCTGTTGGTCCTGTTATCATAGATGTGAAAGGAGAATGTAACCTCACATCAATTGATTGTAGTCCGTCTTTCTCCATGTTTTGATAATTACTAACATTGAAGTTTTCATTTCAACTAATTATAATGATGAGGAGATGTTTTCAAAAATCACACTTTCATTATTCATAAGATTTTGAAAAAATACTTCTACATAGTTCACAGTAGCATTCATCTTTTCTCCTGTAATCCGAATAAAAAAATATTCAATCAAAGATGAAGCTACAGTTATTGCAAGTAATATTAAAACCGGTCCAAAAAATTGAAGCAAACTTTGTCGAAGCGGTTTTGATGTAGATTTAGTGATGTTATCAAAATGTTTATGTAATAATACAGCATCTTCAACTAATCCATCTGTATTATCTTTTTCTTCTTCACAAGATTTGTAAACTTTAGAATTATCCTTATGAATAGTTTCCATAATTTTATATATTTTTATATTCCTTCTAGTTGAACAAAATTTTTCATAATGAATAAATCATTCGACTTTCCCCTTTCTTATTACTCATCTTTAAAGAGTTTTATAACGAAGGGAGACTTAACCGATTCCACGAATAGACACGCCCGAACTCGTCCAACATCAGCGTTCATTCAACCGAAACGACATAACACCGTTCACCCCACCGGTCGCCAACCCAACCCCAACCATTCGACGATCGATCGCTCAACTCGTCGACACCCGAACCCCAAACCCATCGCATCGAAACCCGAAACTATCGCCCTCTTCACCTCATCCTTCCCACAATTCCTCTCGACCAGCACCGCATCCTTCCCACAATTCCTCTCAAACTTCATAACCTTAGCTCCCAACACTCACACACCTACCCCCCCAAACTTTCCATCAGACAACACCATTCTCCGAGGTTCTCGGGCTAAAATGTACCCAAAATCTCACTTTAAGTGCAAACGTGTGTAGATCTGCTCTCTACATACTACTGATAATGCTGGATATTCTGCAGAGAAGCTATTTATACCGGAAAGCATAAGAAAAGCGATTGACATATTAACGGTGCACAACAGAAAAGAAACCGCAAACGCTCACAGATCGTTTATTATCTTTTAGGCTTAAATGCATTATGCTTAAGGTCTCTGAAATTTGTACAAGATTTTAGCTGTTATAAATCTTAGTAGCTAATTTATAAAACTTGATTAGAAAACTTGGTTATATTTCACATGCTTACAGTGTGCACCAATGAGATTGCCAAAAATTGAACTAGCTGAAGACGAACACACATGTAGCTGCCTTGCGCATGTCACTTCTGAATGTTTATGAACTATTAACTTCTTGGTTACATATCAGATAACAAATTGAAAAAGCTTTTAACGTTCTGGACCATGGCACATTCATTCCAAAGTCAATTACAGATATAATTGAATAAAACAAAACTAAACTATAAGGTATGTGAATAACGTATTAACAAGCTGTTTTTTAGCATAATTGGTTATTAAGCAGTTATGCTCCCTTGAAACATTCTTTAAAGCTGTAAAATGTCAGAGATGAAGTGTTTGAGTTTTAAGCGCTGAAATTGCTTTTTCTAATAAATTAAAACAAAGATCAATGCTGTTATATATGAGTGTGTCTGCTGGATGGTAAACTGTATTGCAGAAATTTAGAATAAAAATGAACTTGCAGAAAATCTTAGTTGATTTGATCAAATTAAGGTATTGGTAATTTTTATGATTAGACTTTATTGTGGTATTTTAAGTGGTCTGACTGCCAGGATGATTTAGAAGTAAAATAGACAAAACTTGATTGCGGTTAAACTGCCAATAACGCTATATGTATTAGACCTATATTTATAAAATAGAAAACAAGTTCGGTTAATGCAAATGCATTTAAATCTTTTAAAAAAAACTTGTTTAAACTTGTTTGATCTACACGATAAGTGCCAAAACCGAATTTGATCGCATACTCCTTTATTAGTTTGTTTGCATGAAAGCAGTTAGGGCATAAATAGTCGATAGTACTTTATCTGCAAACGACAGATTAGATTCTTAAATAATGCCAGCAGTAAAGTTGAAACTTATCGATTGGTGAAAACAATGCTTTTAAAGTATGTGTAGCCCTCGTTTGCGGTGTGCCAAGATGTCAGCCAACCTTTGTGACTATTTCCGCTTTCTAGATCTTTCTTCTCACCCAAAAACTAATCCACTCAAAAATACCTCTTGCAAAAAACTATGTAATAAAATGTTTGCCAACATTAATAAAATTATTACTAAACAATGACAATTTTTTTTGAGTTGATGCCCATGCCTTACTAATTGCGAATAACGTAAATATTATTTTGGTCTTTCGGAAGTGGTAAGAGAAATCGCCGCAAACATCGATCTAAGCAATTATCTAAACTCCTTTATGTGATGGTATAGTAAAAGTATAAACAACCCAATGTTTGAGCTGCTTTATCTTTGACATATTGATTAGAAGCTAGCCTGTCTACTTACAACTTGTACTTACAACTTGCAACTATGTTTACTTACAACTTGCTTGTAGTAGTAGAAAACAGTGGGGCAGGGTTTGTTATTCAAAGTTTCGCTACCAACATATACAATGGCAACATCAAGCACTTACCGACCTGTTGATTTATATTTAACAACAAAATAATGAAGTTTATTTGTACAAAGATGCAAGTAATTTATACAGAATAGAATTACATGTTTAAAGATAATTTAAGGTTTTTATAACTAGAAAAATGTTTTGAAAGTTTCAAAAAAATTTAACCCTCATTTGATTTGGTGCTTTTAGCTTGTATATCAGGTTGTATATCACAGAAAACTGAGAATTATAAAAGACTAGCTTTAATCTGATATGTAGGTTATTAATACTCAACAATAAGATCAAGTACTCGAGTGTTTTTAGCTTACCTAAGGCTTACTTATAGTGGTGAAAAGATACAGAAAAACTTATTTTTTTTTACCACAAAGAATTACCAGAAAGATGTACTCAAGCAATCTCAAAAACTTTCACATGCGTTTGTTTCTTTTCAAAAGCTGAATTATATAACCTACGCAAGTGAATACGCTGTTACAACATGGCGCTGAACGTCATGCTACACTCCTTACGGTTTCAGATTGTTTCTATGAGCTGTGAATTCATGAGAAGCTTTACATCAACAACTCCAGTTAAAAGAGTTTAAAACCAGAAGATGGTGGTTTTTTGTGTTGCGGTTTTAGCAATCTATAGTTTGTTTTCAATTTTCTGTAATTATCAGGTGTTAGTGAATCTCTGTTTATGTAAGAATTCTTGTGGTGGTAGAATACTATGAACATGGTTTGTTACTGAAATCTGCATAAAATATGCACCAGCAACATCAGACACTTAAGCATGCACTGATTTTAATTAAAGAGCAGAATTATGCAGTTTATGTTTGCAAAAACCATGTAATTTATACAGAATGGACGTAAACATTCAAATATCATTTAAGCTTTCCATAAGTAGCAAATATGTTTTGAATATTCTTGCTTCAAGAAAATTTCAAAACAATTTATTCGATTTGGAGCTTTTAGCTGGGAAACATGTCAATTACATTACATTCATTTGCATGTCTGCTATGATGTTACAAGAAAAAACCAAACTATCACTCCTAAAAGCTGTTTCCTTTGTAAAATGAGCTAGCCATGCTACCCGGCGTTACCGGGCAATAAAAAAGTATTTGGATAGAAAATTTATTTGTATACAACCTATAAAAGCATTTGCCTTTCTTAATTTCAAACTACATACCATGAGAGAAGTGTTTTGTGTAAACGAAATAAATTAAGAGAGAAAATAAGAAAAGCTGCAAAGGTTTTCAAACTTTTTCAAACAACCGTAACTTTTTAACTTCATATCGTAAGAAAATGGTTTTGTGCAAGACAAGTAAATTGAAAATAAATAAAACCACTGTAAAGGTTTTCAAACAACTGTACATGTAAGTTTAGAATTTCATAACTTGAAAGAAGTGTTTTTGCTGAAATAAGTTACACGGAAAAACATAAATATAAAGGTGTTTAAATGTAAATGTGAAATCATTAAAGAGTAATGGCTGAATATATTTTATTTCGCTACGATTACAATCTAAATTTATTTGGTATACAATTATATGATTTCAGCTCATTGCAGTGTTGGCATGTGAAAATATCGTAGGCTATTATAGGTGTACATAGACTGGTATAGAAACCCATAGTCATTGTCTAATGCAATCACTTCCTGGTAAAACCATCATCATTAAAAATAGTACCAAAATATTATGTTAACCTCAGTAACTATAGGTATACCTACAATGACTTTAGAGCTAGCTGTACTATCCAGCGTTACCCGGGTAATCAAAAATTCTTTGCACAGAAAAGTGATTTGTGCTTAACATATATAACAACATTTGCCATTCTAACTTTCAAACTACATATCATGATAAAAATGTTTTGTGTAATGGAAATAAATTAAAAGAGAAAGCAAAAACAACTGTCAAGGTTTTAAAACCTTGACAAACACATTTGAAAATTCATGAGAAAAATGATTTTGTGCAGGTCAAGTAATTTAAAAAAATAAGATGACCACATAAATGTCTAGATGTAAATGTGAGATAATTAGCAAGTAATAGCTCAATTAAGCTGGTTTTTCTACGATTACAATAAAAGATGATTTGGTAATGATACAAATAATTTGAACATACACACATACACATACAGACACACCAACTTTGAGAAATATAAATATATAGATTAACACTTGGTCTTTATTCTAACTAATCTAATATGAGCTAAAACATAAATTGCTGTGATATGGCTGATACCTCCAGCTGTTAATCATGTTCACTACAAGTACATGTCTTACTAGTAGGCACGTGGATTGCTATAAAAAACTGTTTGAATCCATTGTTGTACACATAATAAAATTTTTGTTATGATTTTTTCAAGGAAATATCAGTGCTCAATCTCTTAAAAACTAGAAAAGGTAACACATGGAGTTTATGTATGCAAAGAACCAAAATAAATGCAAAATATACGTAAAGGTTTGAATATTATATAGGTTTTCCATAAGTAGAAAAATGTTTTGAGCATTGTCGCTTTTTGAAAATTTGAAGCCATACCTTACTTGGTGCTTTTAGCTAGTATACATGCATAAGTTATAATATCATGTTCTACATGTTCTATATCATTGAAAGCAAGAAGCTGAATGTTTTTTAAAAGTCAAGGATGTTATATAAAGTATAATTTTTTTAAATAAACATTTCCAACTTTTTTCTTTGTTAGGAGACCTGATATTAGTTAGAGCGTTGTTAAGGATATCAGGATTGTGATAATATTAATAATAACCTGATATTAGTTAGAGCGTTGTTAAGGATATCAGGATTGTGATAATATTAATAATAGCCTGATACTAGTTAGAGCGTTGTTAAGGATATCAGGATTGTGATAATATTAATAATAACCTGATATTAGTTAGAGCGTTGTTAAGGATATCAGGATTGTGATAATATTAATAATAACCTGATATTAGTTAGAGCGTTGTTAAGGATATCAGGATTGTGATAATATTAATAATAACCTGATACTAGTTAGAGCGTTGTTAAGGATATCAGGATTGTGATAATATTAATAATAACCTGATATTAGTTAGAGCGTTGTGAAGGATATCAGGATTGTGATAATATTAATAATAACCTGATATTAGTTAGAGCGTTGTTAAGGATATCAGGATTGTGATAATATTAATAATAACCTGATATTAGTTAGAGCGTTGTTAAGGATATCAGGATTGTGATAATATTAATAATAACCTGATATTAGTTAGAGCGTTGTGAAGGATATCAGGATTGTGATAATATTAATAATAACCTGATATTAGTTAGAGCGTTGTTAAGGATATCAGGATTGTGATAATATTAATAATAACCTGATATTAGTTAGAGCGTTGTTAAGGATATCAGGATTGTGATAATATTAATAATAACCTGATATTAGTTAGAGCGTTGTTAAAGATATCAGGATTGTGATAATATTAATAATAACCTGATATTAGTTAGAGCGTTGTTAAGGATATCAGGATTGTGATAATATTAATAATAACCTGATATTAGTTAGAGCGTTGTTAAGGATATCAGGATTGTGATAATATTAATAATAACCTGATATTAGTTAGAGCGTTGTTAAGGATATCAGGATTGTGATAATATTAATAATAACCTGATATTAGTTAGAGCGTTGTTAAGGATATCAGGATTGTGATAATATTAATAATAACCTGATATTAGTTAGAGCGTTGTTAAGGATATCAGGATTGTGATAATATTAATAATAACCTGATATTAGTTAGAGCGTTGTGAAGGATATCAGGATTGTGATAATATTAATAATAACCTGATATTAGTTAGAGCGTTGTTAAGGATATCAGGATTGTGATAATATTAATAATAACCTGATATTAGTTAGAGCGTTGTTAAGGATATCAGGATTGTGATAATATTAATAATAACATGATATTAGTTAGAGCGTTGTTAAGGATATCAGGATTGTGATAATATTAATAATAACCTGATACTAGTTAGAGCGCTGTTAAGGATATCAGGATTGTGATAATATTAATAATAACCTGATATTAGTTAGAGCGTTGTTAAGTATATCAGGAGTGTGATAATATTAATAATGTTAATAATAATAATTAATAGTAATAGATAAAACAACAGGTTTTAAAATAGAAGAAAACTCCGCTCTGTTGGGATATGCAAGGATGTTACGGAAAGTACCAGATATCTTAGAGAAGAGGGAACTTATACAGAATACCAGTTAACTACCAGAGAGAGAACTGAGAATAATCAACAATAATTATTATAATGTTAATGATAATAACATATTGAGTTAATGATTAGATGGCACTACTTAAAGTTGATGTGAAAGAATACCCCTTAGTACAACAGACAGCCTTTTGAGAATTGGCTAAAATCATAACAACCGATTATACTTTTAAAATCATTGTCAAAATAATCCTCTAGTCTATGTTAGTAGACCATCATTGTAGAACCCCAACACTAAGATATTGTTTTATGAGATGTGAAGTCATGTGAAACTTTTCATGATATCAAAAACCTTTGCAAAGATAGTTAGAAATCAGAAAATGGTAGCTTGTCAATCCGGGGTTTGATTAATCTATACATAGTCCTTGAATAGTCTGTAAACCTATCTGTCAAACTTTTTGTATTCAAAACCTCTAATACAGAGTTACTGCCTTAGAGCTCTGGTTATAACCCGTTCTGAGCACCCTAACCTCAAGAAAAGCATTGGCTCAGCCTATAAAGTGCTGAAATGAGGATTCGTCAAGTTTACCAAGGTTCCGTACTATAACTAAAATGGGTTTGCTATATTGGTAGTAAAATTATGAAATAGAGAAAGTATCTGGAAGGCTTGGAGATCTGACTGATAAATTTGAACATAATCTAGAAAAAGAGTTTGTTGCGAGGTGATTGGTGATTAATAACTAGTTTTTTTATGAAATGCAAAAGATCTTCAACTTTCCCTCACAATTTCCACCAAAAATCTCTAACTTTTAAAAAAACGTCTCATGTCTTGTTTGATAATCATGACATTAACCCTTTGATCAGGTATAAGCCCTCAAAACATCCGAAATTTGTGTAATTTATTTTCGAAAATTCAATAAAATCAATATTTTATGAACATGCATAGCTCAAATCTTAAATTTATTTCTATGAACAAAAATTTTTGTACAGAAACATTAATTTATATATCGACTACTAAAAAAACAACCATGTACAATTGACCCTGTATGAAATGTTTGGAAGCATTTTTTTCAGTAGAGTCAAACGCTATAACATAGCCGTGCGAGATACCATAACAATCGTTTTCTCTGCATATTCCAAGTACAGTCAAACATGGATAACTCGAACTTCACGAGACGGAGCGAAAGTGTTCGAATTATCAGAGCGTTCAAGCTATCAGAGCACTGTCACAAGTCCATGTATTTACTTATTTATTAGTAGATACATGTACATATACAAACTATAATATAAATCAAAAGCAAAAATGGCTTGTTTCAAATTAAATGCTTCTAATGTAAAGTTTAAAACGTTTTCATCAAAAGGTATAGAGATTTTTCAATCACTTGAGATTGGTTTGTTGTTTGAGGTGATGTTATTGCCAGGACGTTTTTTAGATTGACATTGGCAAAACTTGATCGTTGTTGAAATGCTCAAAAGAAAAGACATATTTTTCTTCTGAGCGTTTTACCCACGATCAATTTTGCCGATTTTTCTTGAAGTTTATGCAAAGATTACCTCACTTTACCTCGCTTCCAAAGGGCAATCGCTAAGCGGATGTTTGGTATAAATTAAATTTCACCAAACCTTTAGAAAAGTCTTTGACAAAAACATTTTGCCGGTGATGGTAATAACGACGCTTATGAATTACGAAAAGTCGAGGTTTACCTCTATGGCTTGGAATAATCACTATGTTTCCATGGTGCGCAGTACTGCGAAGCAGCCTCCTTCAAAATCGAGGGGATTGTACGTTTCCATGCTGCGCAGTGGTTTTCTGCAAATTAGCCAAAAAGGAGAAATTGTATAAATTGAGTCGCTGGATGAATACATGGAATCGATCATGCGTATCGAACGTCAGAAAAGGTCTTTTTATGCTTTTGTCATCATTATAATTTTATTTACAATACACATTCACAATGTTTTACAAACCTCAACACAATTTTTACAAATAATATATTTTTAATAAATATTCATATAAGTAATAGTTTATTGAAATGTTACTTTAGGGCTTGCCACCTATTTTTCGAAAAGTGTTGGTATCGATAACAAAGTCCAGGAATGTAATCACTTCATCATCTTCGTAGGAGCAGACCATAATTAAATTTAAGTGAAAGAAGATCGAAAGAATAGAAAAACAAAGATAAGCAGGATAACTTTTGTACTAGTTTATGGCGCTCGAAGAATCTGTTTCCACGGCATGAGAGCTATGCGCAGACACTGCGCAATTGGTGTCTCCTTGCTGCAAATTTGCACTGGCTTCACACTGACCAGTGCGCAGTGATTTCAGTGCGAAGACGCCGTTTCCATGATTTGGAGAGGGCGCGACTCCGAAGCACTGCGCATCATGGAAACATAGTGAAAGTGATTTTCTAAAGCGATAACAACCGTTTCGGTAGCCGTTGGGCAAAAAACAGTTCGAGTTAACAGTGTTGAGTTCGTGTTATCAATAGCAATTTATCATTGCTATCATTTAGAATATTTCAAGATTAAAATGGACAAATCTTGATTGCAGTTAGAGCACTCAGATCAAGCAAAAGTGTGATTATGACATAAGGATTAATAGAATGATTACTAAAGATTTACTAGTAAATACTCATAATAATTTAGTTTGCAGAGAAAGGCATCTATCTGCGTTTTATCTTTAATGTTACAAAATGAAACCAAACAACGCCTCCTAAAAACTGCTTCCTTTGTAGAATGAATTAAAACCTAGTCTTTATCATAGTTGCCTTTATATAAGCACAAACGAGAAAGGCAATGATATGGCTGATATGTTCAGCTATCAATCACATTGACTACTAGTAGGCTGGTGGTACTCCTATAGTAGCCTACTACTATGGGTGGTAAGTTACCAAGGCTGATGAAAGCCATTGGTGCACACATAATAAAGCATTATTTTGTTATCAGCTTCAGACATATCAGTGCTAAATCACATGAAAACTAGACAAGGTAAGGCATTACGTAGTGTATCAGTTATTAAGCCGCCATTGCCTAGCGAAACTTTTTATTTTGCTGGTAAGTTTTTAATGTACTAATGTAATACGAGTGTGATTACCATAAATTCAATTTAACAATTTATTTATAACAATTTATTTTCTGCCGGCGCGATCAATTCTTCCTTAGGAAGCTCGATTGCGATACACCACTAGTACCGAAACCAATTTTAATCTTTTATCTGCCTTTTCGTCAATTTTTTGTTTGCTTATAGCATCTGTGGCATCCTCAACTATAGTGCTCAATCTACAAACAACCATTTGTGGTTCAATTATCAAAAAATCCTACCGGTAGTAATATGAACGGTATTAACCGGTAGCATCAATGCGATTGAAAAGACATGGCCTCCGCTTCCGGTCTTCTAATACGCTAAAACATCCCGATCTTTAACAGAACCTAGATAGGTCTTTAAGATAACCTATTTTCCTATTTGGTGTTACTCAAGGCCTTGATCTTATCCTTTATCAAAGTAACTATTTTACTAACTAGCATATAAATTACGTATTTAATTTACTTATCTGATAATAAAGTAAATAGTTTTATCTAATTCATTTAAAGTGTATAAATAAATATTGTAAGTAAATAAAGACTAAGAGTTTTTATCAAGGGAAATTAATAGACGAACCATAAAACTAACAGATTCTCCCAACCTTTTTAGGTGACTGCATAAGAAAAATATAAATGATTCAAAGGTTTAGCTGCTTTATACATATTTACCAGATACCAGTGCATCTTTGTTAAGGTTTGCTTGTAGTGATACACTGCGTTTCCATGACCCGCATAATTCGCAAATTAGAGCCGATCCGCAAGTTATCCGCGTCATGGAAACGGCATAAATCCGCAAGCTATTCGCATAAATTCGCAAGCTAAGCGAGTTTTGCGATCCGCGAAACTTTATCGAATCCATCGTGCTTGCGAATCATGGAAACAGTACTTGCGATTAATGCGCATTTGATTATCGTTAGCTATTACATTAAAAAACATTTTCACGCTTCAGTCGTTTTTATTTCGATTTCAGCAGTCTCAATGCGCCAACGTTCCGAACGATCGCTGCTAAGCTAAGCGTGACAAGACTGCTTAGCTACATATAGAGTCATTAATTAGGCTAATACTTGACCTATGGGGTCAAGTACTGGTGTTAAATCCGCATCGCCAGGTGTTCATTGAAACGCTCGATTGCTAAGTAATTCAACTTGCGGATTGTTCGAATTATCACTGCGTTTCCATGACCCGCATAATTCGCAAATTAGAGCCAATCCGCAAGTTATCCGCGTCATGGAAACGGCATAAATCCGCAAGCTATCCACATAAATGCGCAAGCTAAGCGAGTTTTGCGATCCGCAAAACTTTATCGAGTCCATCGTGCTTGCGACTCATGGAAACGGTACTTGCTATTAATGCGCATTTGATTATCGTTGGCTATTACATTCAAAACATTTTCACGCTTCAGTCGTTTTTATTTCGATTTCAGCAGTCTCAATGCGCCAACGTTCCGAACGATCGCTGCTAAGCTAAGCGTGACAAGACTGCTTAGCTATTTATAGAGTCATTAATTAGGCTAATACTTGACCTACGGGGTCAAGTACTAGTGTTAAATCCGCATCGCCAGGTGTTCATTGAAACGCTCGATTGCTAAGTAACTCAACTTGCGGATCGTTCGAATTATGGGAATCATGCGGATTAAGCGAGTCATGGAAACATAGTGATTGAAGAGAGTTTGCAGGGTTTGTTAATAAATGTTTTGTCATGAAAATATGCTCCTGCAACCCTAGGCGCTTATCCACATGTTGATTCCTATTCAATAGCTTAATTATGAAATTTATGTATGCAAAGAAGGAAGTGACCTGTACAAAATAAATGTAAAAGTTTTAATATAATTTCAGTTTTCTACAAATAGAAAAATGTTTTGAACATCTTAGCTTCAAGAAAATTTTAAGCCAAATTTGATTTGATGCTTTTTGCGAGTAAGTTATTATATCATGTTTTAGCGAGTAAGTTACTTGTTGACATGTTGTGATTAGGACGAACACAGTGTCGTCACAAATGGTTAGTGCCTGACCCCTAGCCAACTTGTCTAAATGTTTATAGTTTTGATAGATAGCACCGGCCTTTTCACATAGCATCGTTCAGTTACGCTGTCACAGGCCAATTGTTTATCTTTTATCCAATGCCTGGCCAGTCTCTCCTATCAGCGGTCGTGAAGATCGCTGCGTCGTTTAGAAACTATGGTTAGTCCTTTTGCGAACTAAATAAATGCCCTGAATATAATCCTTCCGTTTGATAATTGTGGATGTATTTCTGTCATATTGCTAAGCTAGCTCAATCACGCATACACATTTCGCATATTTTTCAATAATTTTCCGTTTAATATCAATTGTTATCATTTGCTTTTTCTTTGCATTTCATCTTTCATTTTACTGGCAAACTTTCAGTCTACGCACAGTACTTTTAATTCACATAATTCTGCACTGAAAATCGCGCACAAAAAACACGGTAGAAAAATATAACCTGAGCACTTGAAAAATACAGGTTGATGCTGTTCTCATAAAACACCTCCGGCATACTTGGCAACTGACTCACGTGCTCGTATCTCAAACATGGCTCGTATGTTAGTGCTAAATCTTGCTTAAAAGCTGGCTCGTATCTCAAGTTTCTCGTACGTTAGAGCACTTGTAAGTTGAAGTATTACTGTATGGCATATGAAAATCATAAAAAGAGCAGATTTTGATAAATTAAAAATAAATGGTGTGAATTATGTTTGAAACTCCTTTTCCTGTTAAGCGACCTGATATTAAGTAGGTCATTGTTAAATGATATCATGATTATATAAATAATATTATTAATAATGATAGTAATATTATCGATATTGTAATTATTCTTATTCACAGTAACAGATCAGACAGCAGATGTCAACAGAGCAGAATTTTCTATGACGTTAGGATCAGCGAAAACTCTAAAGAAATTAACAGATATTTACGAAAAAAGAACCTTTACAGGAAACCAGTATAGTACCAGACAAAAAACTGAGAAAAAATAACAATAACGATAAGAATGATAATCATAATAATATATCAAGTTAATTATTAGATGGCTCTACTGAAAGTTGGTGTAGATAAATATCCATTAGTATAACAGACAGCCTTTTCAGTCGTGGCTGACATTCATAACTACCAATAATATTTTTAGAATCATCGCCTTATTAATCCTGTAATCAACATCAGTAGACCATCATCATAAAACTTCAACAGTAACATATTGTTTATGAGAACTGAAACTATATAAACCCTTTTATTATATCAAAAACCTTTGTAAAAAAAGTTAAGAGTCAGAAAATGGTGGCTCCTTAATCCGAGGTTTGAGTAATCTATTAGCAGTCCTCAAATCTGCCATAATCCTATCTGCCAAACTTGTGTCTTTTTGTATTGACCACCTCAACTACAGAGTTACTGCCTTGGAGTTCTTGTTATAATTTATTTTGAGCCCCCCAGTCTCAAGAAAAGCATTAGCTCAGTCTATAATGTGTTAAGATGAGAATTCCTAAAACTTGCAAAGTTCCCATAATACCAAGAAAGTGAAATTGCTATCTGGGCAGTAAAACTATAAAATAGAAGACATTTCTGGAGAACTTAGGAATCTGACTGATTAATTTGAGCATACTCTGGGAATTTTTTTTATATGGGATTAGTATTTAAGATCTAGTTTTGTGAAATGCAAAAACCCTTCAGCTTTTTCTCCACGTTTTCAACCATAAAACTATAACATTTTTAAAAAATTCCCATTCCCTGTTTGAGTAAAGCTATAACTTTGACAAAAAGGTCTCACGCCCTATTTGATGTTTATGACATTGAGTACTTTCGGAAAACTGTGGGTGGTTCGGTGAATTTTGTAGCTTTAGTTTTTTGTCATTTTCTAATACGACACAGGTAATGCTGATGCTGCCTATTAGTTTCCAGTTTGCAGCATAAATCAGGCATGAGCATAAGGGACAATTAATGTATAATTAATCATACTTAGAAATAGAATTTAGCAATTTAATTGATATATTTCCTGAAGAGCGGTTGTGGTTATAGTAAAAATAGCTACATAATAAATATAAAAAATAAAATCAGTAGGGTGTTCATGACATACACTAACAAACGAAGAATAATATTTATTTTACGATGAGAATTTAGCTCTCATAGGAAATGCTAAAGTTAGACCATATCAAAATTGGCATAAACCTGTAGAAGCGTCTCATACAGTGTAGTGTTTGCAGAGTATTTGTAGCAATTGTGCAAATATTTAGTTTTTTTCAAAAGTGTTAATTTTAACATGCTGCCGATGAATATGATGGGGCAAGTTTGAAGTTTTGACTTATTTGTACTTTCGGGCAGTCTAAATAAGTCAATGACTCATTCTGCTACAGTGGTTTCACTTATAAAAATACTTTGGCGTTCTTAAGACGTCGGTATTTTTTATGATGTTAGCCAATTTTTTGTTTTAATAAACGGGCTCAGAACATAGAATGAAGTAATAGCAGGCTTGAGCTACTTACTGTTTAGTACATTGTCAACAATAGAAGTTTCCAGAACTTCAGAACATCATTTAACCATTATCTTTTGTCAAGCTTCTCCGCAGTGAGCTGTCCATCTTTTGATGTGGTTCAGCTTGCTTTTCATTATTTCTCTTGGTTGGTAAGAATGTTTCTACAGCCATGCAATTGATCTATAGGTTATTATGTTGGTCAATACAATATGTCTAAAAGTTATTGTAAAACTAAAAATTGGCATAAAGTGCGTCAGTATTGTAGCTATGACATCATTATTAGTTAGAAACAAAAAAGGAATCAGGTCGAAAACACCAAAGAAAGTTTGGGTATCTACCCTCCTTGATAACAGGAATTCTAGACAAGCTTTGGGTAGTATTATTCTGTTGTAGTATTAGATGCAGAATTTACACTTCTGCATCTAATGCCAGAATGAAAGGAACTTTTGCAAGTTATTTTAAGAATAATGAGCGTTGTTTTAAAGCGTTACTTTGAGTGTTTTCTTCTTTTAATATTCAGTATGAAACAGTGATGCCACAGGACATCCTCCACAGCACAGACGTACTGTAAAGAGTGATTTCATTAGCTGATCACAATGAAAGTCAGGCTAAAGTCAAGCACTGATTAGGTCCACTGACTCAGTCTCGGTCTCAGACTCAGACTAAATCGGTCTCAGACTCATTTGTTTTTTTTTCACACGAAGCAACCTTTGGCGAGTAAGCCAAATTGTCCAAGCAATATGCATAAACTTAGTTGGTATGCACGCAGCTTGAGAGTGCAGATCACCTCAACTAATATTCCAAGCAGCATTGTGTAACTGCAGCTTCAGAACTGAGCTCAAGCTGCTCACATCAGCAGCACTTTTTGATATCCATAAACCTGTTTTACTATCAATTTTTGTCAAACAGGCTAATAAAACTTCTCAAAAATCTCTAAAATTGTGGAAAAACCCCAGATTTTCCAAACAGGGAAACTATAGGCTATAAAACTTTTGCTATTTTGCAATGTTTAACTGCGTTTTTAGAGCTTGGTAAGTTTACAGTGTTAAAAGTGTGATATTTTGTAACATTTTCGATGATATGATTTCTATAGATAGAAAAGAGTTGGTCCAATGACACTTTCTTCTCTTTAATAACCAATATTTGGTGCATGACAAGATTTCACCTCTTTCACTAAAGTAATAGGGATTCAGCTAACCATTGATCAACTATTTTAGGTCAACTTAACAGTAATTTGCTGGCTGGTGAGTATTTTTAAACGACTATCAACACACTAGATAGTTAAACATGAAACTAACCGCGCCTAATGCCTTAAAAATAATCTCAGAGTAGTTAATAACCTTGTTCAATAGATTTCTTTCAACCTTAACTACGTGGTGTCTACCTGAACTCCAAATAAGGTTTAAAGCTAACCAATGCAAACATGTGGACTGAAGCTTTTTTATACCTCTCTTCTTCTATTAACACCACTTAAAGTAGTATGCATTGCAAGTTGGAAGTGATTTATTTTTTCACAGGCTGTTGAGATGCTACAGAACTGAGCTCAAATTGCATATTGTGGCAGAGCTCTTTGCTGCTCATAAAACTGCATTACCCTCAACTTGGTTTAATTAAGCCAGGATAGTAAAGTTAAGTAAGGTTAAGTAGATTTCAAAACCAAGAATACCCACAGTTATGGAGCATTTTACTATAAATGCTTTTACTTTTGTCTACTAAATTCAAATTGCCTAAAATAGAAGATTTGATTTATTTTTTTGTGGTTTCTAAAAATAAAAACAAGTTAGTGGTAAGACGTTTTACTCTCTTTATTAAGGTTTGTGGCATAAACAGTTTTCACCTATCTCTCTCTTGAGTAATGAATATACAATTAGATATTGATAAAGCAGTCTAGCTTATCTTCATGTAAGTTTAGTGGCTGGTGGGTGTTTTCCTAAAGTTCTCAGCACACGTAGCTCAAAACTAACTGTTCTTATCAACATGACAAAATTTCAAAGTGATTAACAACCTTGGCCAATTTAAATGAAAATGAGTTGTTTCATGTACAGAATTCATAATAGGCTACCTGAAGTTCTAATAAACTCCCAATACGCACATGTTAATTGGATGTTTCTGGTATTCTGTTTTATAGTAACATTATTTAAGGCAGTTTCTATTGCAAGTAGAAGGCATATATTTTTACGGGCATTCAATTGTCTGATAACAACGCAAGACAATGGCATTTGGTCGTTGTCTATCCAGTAGTTAAACACATGGATAAAGTAATACATTACCGAAAGCTTTTGATTGACACAATTGCGAGCAAACATTTGTGTGTAGCCTAAAATGCAGACTTTATTATAACATCAGTTTCAATGTTTGCAGTCTTTGTTTTTAAAAGATAGTGATCAGTGTGCTGGTATACTGATTGCATGCTAGCACACTAAAAATAGTACTGAACACCGGAATGCTATTATTTTAGCATGTATCTTTTTGCTGAGCGTTCTAACCGCAATCAAGTTTTATCGATTTTAGTCTTGAAACGTCTAAGACGTCAAATCACATTAAACATAAAAAACAATCACAAATGATTGAAAATTATTGATACTGTTTTGATGAAGTCCACCAAAGTTTAGGTCTGTTCACTGAGCCACAATAAGTCATAATTCAGTGGTTAGTACGCTAGCATGCAATCAGCATGTCAGTGGTTTAAAATAAAAAAGGACAATTGGGGATATTAGGAAGGACATTGAGTGGTGAGTGCTCCTATGGCAAATACCATGAGCAGAGGGTCATCTTACATGTTAAGGCTGCACCAGGCTACAAAATTTGCAGTGGCAACCCCTAAATACAAAATATAAAAACAATGTTTGTTATATGTGTGAAAGAGGAATTGAAATACCTAATAATATATGGGGCAATAGTGAAATAAATGCACAACAGCCCTTATAGCTCGTTACAAGAAAATACGAAATCGTACAGTGTCAAAAGCATGACTCAACAATGTTGATAACCAACCCTTTCAACTACTACTTCAGAGCCCTTCACTTTATTCACTGATAAAGAAAGAAAGAACCGGTAAAGTCTTTGTTCAGAATGCAGAGAAGTTTGAGTGGATCACAAGTTGATAAGCAAACCGCAAATAATGATTAGGTTGGGATGAGTGGCTACACAAACATTAAACTGAAATGAAGAATTTAAATGTCACTAGGTACTAAACTAGCAGTGTTTCTCCATTTATACTAGTTGAATGACCTGGCAATGCACTGCTAATAAAAAAATTTTTAACAGACAACTTATTTTTAACCAACATATTTAATTACTATTATAATTTTGAAACAAAGATGGTTGTTTATTTCTGTGTGTCTATCCAATTCATAATTAAAATACTTGAAAGACTAAAGCATAGCTAAAACATTCTTTTTTCCTTCTGACGTTACATACTCATCCACGATGTAAAACAGCTTATGGGCAGTGGTAGGTAATGTAGTAGCTTGCAGCTAAGTTTCTTTATCCAAACGATTGAGTGACTTAAACTAGCACTTTACTGTAATATGAGTAGTTTCCTTCCTTCCGTACAAATCAGCATTCAGCTTGCCACAACTTGAACTAATTGTTACATGTTATGTTCAATAGCATCATGATCTCTCACGCAATCATGATCTCTCACGCAATCATGATCTTCAAACGTAGTAAAGGTTTAGCATACTTAGTTATGCGTCATTATTCTATAGCAGATCAATCAGGCCTTGTGATAGCACGACTGTCTGCGAAACTGAAGTCTCGTAGTCCAGTGTGAAGCGGTTTTTAATTACATACTAATTTTTATCACTATAAATAGACAAAATAACAAAGGATGACAAAAATCTGATATTTATATATACATAAATCAATAATCAATTTTTTTCTAGGTAACAAATAATACTTGTAAATAAGTTATCATTTGCTTACACAGTGCAGAAACTCTCTTCGACGCTAACAAAGTGAGGAGTCCTCTAAAGTTAGCCCTCCTTGGCTTTTTGCTCACCATCATGTATGAAGAATTACAAGCATACGGAGGAAGATTTTAGCCTTGCTTCCCTTTGGTTAGCTGTTGTCAAATGTGTGATCAGTTGGCCTTTTAAAAATAAACGAAAACATAAATTTCAGGAGAGATCATCGAAAGGTTCAATATTTTTTATCTCTTGCCATTGTTTTCATTGTTTGACATAATTTGACAACTAAGGTGTTTTAATGTTAATATTGATAAAAGTTGATTGAGGTTACAATGCTCAAAAGAAATATACCCGCTAAAATTATGTCACCAGTTGCTCTTCTTAACAGCGTATAGGGATAACTAAATGAAGAAATGATGGCACAGCTTAGCATAGCATTTATTTCCAAAACTGGTTTTTGACCTTCTTTTTTTATATTCATTGCTGAAAGCAAAATATCATTACTATGCTGCTTTCAAAAGATGTAAGCTTACAATTGTTTTAGCACAACTTTGAAATCTATTATAAAGTGTTCTAAAACTGAAAGCTTGATTCTTTGAATCCAAGTTGAATAAGCTTCGTGTTTATTGCTTTTTTATCTAGGCATGTACTTGCTAAACACCGTGGTTTTTTGCAGAAAAAAAGAAATAACTTTAAGCACTTTTATTAAAATCCGATTGAACCCTGTAATAATAGCAGCAAGAACTGAAATGTTGAAATGCAGTTTCCCTTTTAAATTTCATGAGAGATTCTGTAAAGCTTGAGCAAGGGAGCAATAACAAACATAATGCTAATCATGCCAGTACAGGCTAGTTTGTGTATTTCAATGAATACTACATCATAATTTTGTAGCAATTTTTCAATTTTTAGTTAAATAGAGGTATCAATGCTTCCCTCAGTACTGTATATTATTACATAGCACACCTTGATAATATTATAATATTATGATAAGGAGGTATTCAGTGAGTTGACAATTTAATACAAAACATTGATGTACTCGCTACATTAGAAACATGATGACAGAGACTTACATTTTAAGGCAGAGTTTATATAGAAGCACTGTCCCACCATACTGCTTAAAGTTCCACAACTGCTTAATGCCCATCGTAAGTTATGAGAGGTAAGAAACACTTGTGTTTGCAGCAAGTATATTGAAAAAGGCGCATTTTGTTTTAAGCCAATGATAGCAGTAGTATGTAGAGAGCAGATCTACACAAAAAAGTGACGGATCCAGCGGGGGGATAGAAAAAGGGGGTTGCGAATTAAATTGGCTAGGGGTGTAGATTGAATTGGGTGGAGTTGAATGAGATGTTGGGGTTTGAGGGCAAATTGTGGTGTAGAGTAGGGGGTTGAATTCGAGGGGGTACGGATCCGCTCCCGGCGTAATCGGCGGATTATCTGTGGATGAGTCATCCGATTAGTGGGGGATGAGTCATCCGATTAAACGTGGATTATCGCGGGATTAGTCGGGGGAATCGTTGCGGATTAGTCGGCCGAATCGTCGCGGATTATCGGTGGATTAGTGGGGGGTGAATATCTGGGACATCGAGGGCTGGTTGGTTTTCCGGAGTGGATCTCGCGGATTATCGAGGAGAGCGAGAGATTACCGGATGAGTGAGGGGGTTAATATCTGGGACACCGAGGGGTTGATTTTCCGGAGATTGTTATATATTTGAAACATTGAATATATATGAGAAAGTGTTTATGTACAAAGTTATTTTTTGAAGAAGGGATGATTTTGTAATGTTGAAGCTCTTGAATGGTTAAGAATTTTAAGGAATTTTATTTTTCGAATTTTTTTGTATTTTTTTGTATGTAAGATTGAAATTTGTTGGAGAAATTAATATGTTGAATGAAAGATCAGTTTTATTACAAAATTATTCACTTTAAAAGATATATTTATACTACATCGTAGTATTCGCGAGTATTGTGAGATGTTACTAGCCCCTTGTATATAATGATACCCGGATAATTCTCTTTCAACGAAAGGGCATATCTCGAAGGCATCGTCTTCATAAATTCTGAAATTATCCATCACTGTTATGGATCCACTACTTTTTTAAAGATAATGTATAAATTGATGAAGTATTATTAGTTAGTGTTGATTGTTACTGAAGCTTCTGAGGAGTCAACTTCCAATAGTATGAATATCGACAATATTTCTGAAAGAACTCCCCAATTGAATATGAAACAAAGACAGTGTAGAAGACTAACCAAGTCTAGATTGAACAGAACTACGTCATTACGAAGATCATCAAGAAAAAGTTCGGTAGTAAAACGGTTATTCGAATCCAAGGAAAATTATATGGAAGGAGATGAGAAAATTACGTCACCTATTGCAACAGTTTTTAAATCCGAGGAAATGCAAGAACCATGGAAATGGATTGATCTAAAAGTTTTGGATATTCCAGCTTCGTTAGAAGTAATACAAGCAAATAAGTCTGAAGAAAATGACAATTGTGAGATTGCGTTGCAATTCTTCGTTGAACGTAAGGGAGAGCATGTGGCATTATGTTCGATCATCGAACCTCAAAAGTATAACATTCCCTCATCATTTCAATGGTTGACACCAGCTCTCATGATATTGGATCGAAGTGAGATTTACATGAACTCTAAGTCTTCATCAGGATTAAAACTTTTCACGATTGACGGAGCGTGCAATCTGAAGGAATTCAGAGAGAAATTAAACAAAGATTATAAACTCTGTATATCAAGACAGTAATTAGTTAAGGAAATGTTATTATGATTAAATTTTATATAGTTTATTTGATGATATATCATAGGAATTTAAACTTACTATCAATGGATATATTATTGAATAAAAGTTTTGTATATAAAAATGCTAAAACATAATATAAAAAAAGACTATTGAATATTGAATATCATTCAACCCCAATTTTCTTCTTCTTTCATTGACGAAAGAGAATGAACTGTCTACAATCAAAACATACATTATTTTTAGTGAGATATAGTAAAAGTAAGACATACAGACAGATTAGATCATTCATTCAAACTAAAAAACAAATATAATGTAATACTTACTGAAGAAGAAGATCCATCCTTTTTCTGAATGGAATCTTCCTGTTGAGATACGGGAGCCTGCAATTGCAATGATTACAGTCAGGATGGTTTACTATAACCTTGTTGAGATAGTAGACTCTACATTCACAATGGACTCCAACTTAAATTGTAAATTTCAATTGCATTACTCATCGAATCATAGAATGATATGCAAGATGTAATGCAGACAGAATAGGATATGCAATCAGCTAGAGTAGGACATACAGACAATAAGAAAAACAAATATGTTACATCACATAGTCAGACTAGGACACACAGACAGAGGAGGATATTCAGTTAAAACAAAGAAATAAATATAATGTGCTACTTACTGAAGATTCAAATTTATAAACCCTTCTCCGAAAAGGTCTATATTTAGTTCGCTGATACCCAGGATCCTACAATTGCAATGATTATAGTCAGAGTAGAATACGCAGACAAATTAAAACACAGTCAGGTCTTACTTTGAATTTCAATTCCAACACCTTTTGTTTTAAAGTGAAGTTATACAAATATTAATTACTGTTTTCACAGACTGTTACTCATTTTAAAATTCCTACATACCAATTGGAGTGAATTTTGTTGAATGTATTTGATCTTTAGTTACATGTTTTATCATTATACAACGATATTAGACGAAATAAATATAATGTAATACTTACTTTTAAAGTCAATGTAACATCGAAGTTACAAAATAATTCTTCTCTTTGTCGCTGCATGACCAATGATTTCTACAATAATTTCCAAATTACTTTGTATAATTTAATTGTTTCATTTAAGCAAACCCTATAATTCGAAATATATTTAATATGTAGTTTATATTCTCAAGTTTCCTTTAATCAAAAATATAATTTAGTAAAATATTATAATGTAATACTTACTTTCTTTTGAAGCTTGATCTTGTTTCGAAAAGCCTTCTGTTTTTCAGGATCTACCTCTCTACCCCAAGGGCAGTAGCCCCATATCTCCACACACGTGTCGATGCAATTTGTCTGAGTTAGGAGTCTATCCACGTTTTTGTCTCGAACACACATTGTAAACTATTATAAATAAAATGAGATGAAAAACTTATTCTTTCTCGTTGCTTATATAGTAAGTAGAAGCAATGTTATGGTTCATTAAATTTGTGTAATTTATGTTCACGAAATTGTAAAATCAGCTAAACAGTTTTCGCGAAATTCACTTTCGCGAAATTCAATTTCGCGAAAGTTGACTATATAATATATATGTGTAATTTCGCGAAATCCAATTTCGCGAAATCCAATTTCGCGAAATTCACTTTCGCGAAATTCAATTTCGCGAAAGTTGACTATATAATATATATGTGTAATTTCGCGAAATCCAATTTCGCGAAATCCAATTTCGCGAAATCCAATTTCGCGAAATTCACTTTCGCGAAATTCAATTTCGCGAAAGTTGACTATATAATATATATAATGTGTAATTTTGCGAAATTCACTTTCGCGAAATTCAATTTCGCGAAAGTTGACTATATAATATATATATAATGTGTAATTTCGCGAAATCCAATTTCGCGAAATTCACTTTCGCGAAATTCAGTTTCGCGAAAGTTGACTATATAATATATATAATGTGTAATTTCGCGAAATCCAATTTCGCGAATTTCACTTTCGCGAAATTCAATTTCGCGAAAGTTGACTATATAATATATATAATGTGTAATTTCGCGAAATTCACTTTCGCGAAATTCAATTTCGCGAAAGATGACTATATAATATATATATAATGTGTAATTTCGCGAAATTCACTTTCGGGAAATTCAATTTCGCGAAAATCTGTTTACTATTTTCGCTTCATTGATTCTGTTGGATACGCCACTATTCTTCAATACTCTGTATAAGAAGCTTGCTCAGTGTAATTTTCCTTTTCATCACTTAGTCCTGCTCCTGATGCCTACTTATATACAGATTGAGATTTTGGGGCAATCGAGCGTTGATACCATAAGGCTTGTATGCTTCAGCTAGAATTCTGTTAGCCGGCTACTCGCGATTAAGTTCGTTGAGTGTCGCTGTGTTCAGGCTGTCGTGTGGACAAGCGCCTTGGCAATCGACCTGAGTGTTTTCCTAGGCTTGCCTATGGAATTCTCCTGTTTGGTTTGGCTTAACCATTCCATAACAGTCTCTTGCCCAGTAAATAGAGGGATGAGCAAAAAAGAAGAAGGCCCAATGGACAGATGGAGGAATTGTACTAAGGTAGGTATAGGTAAGTATTCGTTTTGAAGAGAATATAAAGAAAATGAATATATGTATTGTTTTGAATAAATGTAGTATGTATCATTTATTCTCTCAAAGATTGATGAATGATAACAGGGTTCTCTTTACCAAAAGTATTTTGTCATGATTTTATCGAAAGATTGTGTATTATATATCACTTCACAGTCTTTTCCATATTTTGAAGATATCAGTTAGAATGTGATGCTAGCAAGTCTACTAGTTTAATTTAATTAAAGGATCCATGGGTGCTTTACCGCTTCATGGAATAATTCTCAATATACTGATTACTCATGATGATCTCTCACAGTGCAATCAGGAGTGTTAATAAAGTACTGAGAATAAGTATATGTACAATTATTATAAAGTGTAGTAAGAGATCATCAGGTGTGTTAATAAAGTACAGAGAATAAGTATGTGTACAATTATTATAAAGTGCTATAAGAGTTCATCAAGAGTGTTAATAAAGTACAGATATTAAGTATATGTACAATTATTATAAAGTGCTGTAAGAGATCATCAAGAGTGTTAATAAAGTACAGATATTAAGTATATGTACAATTATTATAAAGTGCTGTAAGAGATCATCAAGAGTGTTAATAAAGTACAGATATTAAGTATATGTACAATTATTATAAAGTGCTGTAAGAGATCACCAGGTGTGTTAACAAAGTACAGATAATAAGTATGTGTACAATTATTATAAAGGGTAGTAAGAGATCATCAAGAGTGTTAATAAAGTACAGAGAATAAGTATGTGTACAATTATTATAAAGTGCTGTAAGAGATCACCAGGTGTGTTAACAAAGTACAGATAATAAGTATGTGTACAATTATTATAAAGTGTAGTAAGAGATCATCAGGTGTGTTAATAAAGTACTGAGAATAAGTATATGTACAATTATTATAAAGTGCTGTAAGAGATCATCAGGTGTGTTAATAAAGTACAGATAATAAGTATATGTACAATTATTATAAAGTACTGATAAAGATTGTACATGAACATTTTCTTATGTATATATTCAATGTTTCATTTATACTATATTATCTTTATTGTGTCCTATCTACTTGAATATTTTCATATATTTCAAGTTAAACATAAACTATTTTATTTTTATTGAAACAAAATGATGATGGAAATAATGAATAATACATATAAATATATCTTTTAAAGTGAATAATTTTGTAATAAAACTGATCTTTCATTCAACATATTAATTTCTCCAACAAATTTCAATCTTACATACAAAAAAATACAAAAAAAAACCGAAAATAACTTCCTTAAAATTCTTAACCATTCAAGAGCTTCAACATTACAAAATCATCAAATCTTCAAAAAATAACTTTGTACATAAACACTTTCTCATATATATTCAATGTTTCAAATATATAACAATCTCCGGAAAATCAACCCCTCGGTGTCCCAGATATTAACCCCCTCACTCATCCGGTAATCTCTCGCTCTCCTCGATAATCCGCGAGATCCACTCCGGAAAACCAACCAGCCCTCGATGTCCCAGATATTCACCCCCCACTAATCCACCGATAATCCGCGACGATTCGGCCGACTAATCCGCAACGATTCCCCCGACTAATCCCGCGATAATCCACGTTTAATCGGATGACTCATCCCCCACTAATCGGATGACTCATCCACAGATAATCCGCCGATTACGCCGGGAGCGGATCCGTACCCCCTCGAATTCAACCCCCTACTCTACACCACAATTTCCCCCCAAACCCCAACATCTCATTCAACTCCACCCAATTCAATCTACACCCCTAGCCAATTTAATTCGCAACCCCCTTTTTCTATCCCCCCGCTGGATCCGTCACTTTTTTGTGTAGATCTGCTCTCTACATACTACTGATAGCAAACGAATGTTTGCGACAAGCCAATTACATTTGCTTCTATTGTTACAATACCAGAGAAAGACTTAGTGCATCGAGCCGGTTGTCTTAGAATTAGGAAAGCGTGAAGTTAGAATTTCCTACATGCAGCTCTTGACGCCATTTTTTTTATTCTAATCAAACTGTATATCAACCTCAATTGGTTAGCCATGTCCTCCACATGACTAAAATATTGGTTCTCTTGATATCATTTAGATTTGCCAAACACAAGCTGCGACAAACCTGTAAAAACCTGAAAAACCTGGAACTTATAAAACCTGTAACATATAAAACCTGTAACTTATAAAACCTGTAACTTATAAAACCTGTAACTTATAAAACATGTAACCTATAAAACCTGTAACTTATAAAACCTGTAACTTATAAACCTGTAACTTATAAAACCTGCAAAAAATGACCCGTCGTGAAACCATTAGTATCTTACTGCTATTATTGCCTTTGAAGGTTCTGCATATAATTCAGCCCATACAGCAGCTTTTACTACCTATGTGGCCTATGTCGTAGTTTTGAATACTACCAATGCGGTAATATTCAATCGCTGATACTACCGTGGCCGTAGTAATGAGAACTGAATACTACTTCATACGTAATATCGAATCATCGCTGAAACCAGTTAGTTGTTAATGAGAGTCATCTTCTCTTTCTCACATTTTTGCCAATTTTGTTTCTATGGTATTTTGCTGTTCATGCTGTTTTGTTTCTATTCTAGCGAGTTGCATTCAATCTTTTTATAGTAATTGAATTGACGCTGGACATGTGAGGTAGTGAATTGTAACAAAGGAATAATTATTTTTAACTTTTGCACATCACATTTGAGCTGGACATCGGAACTACAACATTCAAAGGTAGAGATTCAACCGTGAAGTTGTTCATAAAATAAATTCTACTGAAAGATTTAAATTTCTGTTCTAATTAATTAAAAATATTCATAAATGTAAATGTAACAAATCAATCAAGGGACAGCCTTGGGCAGGCAGGCTTGTGTTGAATGAAGTGATGTATCGTAACGGTTTTTTTTTCATTTTAGTAATTAATCAGTAATTAATTTTTCATACGAACTTGTACTGTATGTTAATAACAGAATTCGTTTTTATTAATTGATAAACAAACAAATTTGATGTAAAGTTTAGTAGTAGTTAGTTAGGGATATTAACATAACTAACTCATTTTACTTGTTCGGTGTCTGATAAAGAAAACAAAATGGTTAAACAAAGAAAGGTTATTTATGAGTAAAGTTAGTAATATACAGTAGAGTATCAGTAAGTATGAATAAATGAATTATAAATATAACTTTCCCAAGCTCAGGCCAGTGATTATATATAGATAATCCTCAAATGAAATATCAAATGAATACTGTAAATTAAAAATATAAAAAATAGTTAGAAAAATAATCCAATAATTGTAGATAATCAATATTCTAAAATAATAATGATAACTATTTCACTACATGTTACTCTATGCATTCACTTACGCAATCCCCTACTCTTAATGTGTTAGTTTCTAAAGGAGTGCTTACATGTTCTGCACTATATCTAGTTGATATCCTTCAACCAGAAAATGTATTTATTTGAAGCTCATACATGTATATTTGTGTAGTCTAAGCCTCAGACGTAAAACGTGTGGAGTTGATGGTGCCCACTATCCAACTCCAAAATGAGCCAAAGGGTCATCATACAGCTGGCCTGTGTTGGGTAGTCAATGGGGGTAAAGGCACGATTTGTGTATTTATTGTGTGTATTTTGATTGTTTTAGCATAGCTAACTATGACCGGTATCTTGATGCCTGTCTTAAAGAGCAGGCGACTAAACGTCCGGCTGCAGACTATCAGGGCTATTTGAAAACATGCATTGCTGAGCAAGAGTCATAGCGTAGCAAAGATAATACAGGATATTTCGATTATCTGGCGACAGTACAGCAAGAACTAGGCAAGGCAACTGAAAATGGTAAGTGCTGTTTTAGTTCATAAAGGTGTAAATCAGCCGGATAGAGTTCTAAGATGCTTTAGGAAAAGTGCAAGATTTTCAATGGCGATATTCGGCTTTTCACTTACCACAATGTTTTCTCTTTTTACCCACTTGTTTCATGTTTCAGCACATATGGATGGTGTCAATATAGAGAGTGCCACAAGCCAAAAGAACACGTGTATCGATATTGAGGCCACCCAGAAAGCTCCTAGCTCTTCGCACTCCTTGAAAAACAAGCAAGATCCTTGTGGTAAACTCAATAATTAAGTCATACTCAGTTATCATTGTTTTTATTCAAGCAATTCAGACATCGGAAAAGTTGGGGGATTGGAAACCTTTTTACTGCAACTCAGTAACAATAAAAAATGCAGCATGGTTGCATTCACAATTTATAATGGCTCATTGCTATGCTCTGATATTCATAACCAAATGTGACTGTTGACTCAGGGTATTGAATGAGTTGCTCCGCTTTCCTTATCAATGGTGCAGTATATGAGGCAATTCTATGTAACTAATCATGCACTGGTGCAATCATACCACTCTGTGACCATATTTTAGAATACCTTCACAGACCAGCAGGCAGACAAGTATCCACGGAAGTATGTGTAGACTACTCACAATATGTCAGCTTAGTGTCTGGTTAGTATTAGTAGCATGGTTAAAGGCATGCATGTTGTTAACTCTATTAGATGTAAATAGTGTGATTGGTAGGCATAGGTATATCCTGACATTCACTTTATAACACCGCAACCCCACAAGAAAAATATAACTGCACACAACAGTAACTATTGTGCCATGCACATACTGAGTAGGGTACTTACAACTTTCATGTTCATTACAATTAAACGACTTCCATGGATCATGGCTTGAACAGCAATGTCTTCACTCAACCCATTGGAAGTCATCAGTATGGCATAAATAGTCACCAATGCCCAAAGCAAAGGCCTTTTGTTAATTTCAATACGATCATTAAGTTTACTGAATGACTTAAGGTGGATAGGCTTATTTTCCTAGCCACCCTCTCTGGCTAAGAATCCAAAACCTACTTGTAAAATTCATTATATGGCAACTTCCTCAAAGGCCTAGATGTGCATTATTATAATATAGGTGGTGATTAACTAGCTGAGCTCTATATAAACAGAGTTATTAAACTGCAAGACCAGTTAACAACAAGGTATGAGATATGTTTGCTTACCAGGATAGTAAAGAACTGTAGTTGACTGATGGCAATAATATACCCTCACTCACATTGAAGCTACACAGCAATCAGCAAGTGAATCTCTTTATGATTGAAATCCTGTTTCTAATATCAAGCAGCCAATGTTGTATTTTCCTGAATTCATCAGCAGCATGATTATTGCCTGAGCCTTGCCTGGCTACTATAGCACCTTAGCTACCACCGTAGCCAAATGAGTTTGCGTGATAATATGATGTGTGCCTCAATGGTATTTTGACTCCTTTGAGTTCAATGTGAAATTGTTTTCCTTTTCAGAGAATATAGAATCTGAGCCAAGAATAACAAGAAGGACATTTATAGAAACTAGTGAGGAGGAATGGGGCTTGGTCAGAGATAGATTGTTCAGTTTGTTTCAAGAAGGAATGGCTATAATAACTGCAGTACATGATTTAGGTAGCATTTTTGTTATTTGTCAGAACTTGCCAGAACATTGATTTGGATGCTTAAAATTGTCTCTCCTAGGACTTCTTAACACAACATTTGGCGGCTTAAGATCAAGAGCTCAAGCCATTATGATAGTTCGCCAACAACTGACAGTTGTATTTATTGTGCTTTAATTTACTTAATAATTGCTTTTCCTAGGTCAAAGATCGGCGCATTATTCAAGCACCGAGTGCCGGGATTGTCTAGGGACAGAGAGTGAATCATATGAACAAGAAATATACATAATTAATCAGGGTTAGTTGAGTGTATACTGGTGATGCAGGACAATGGCTTGTTGCAGTTGGCTGCGGCGTGACAAAACCCAAACTGCATAATCGAATGTGTTAACAAACATCTTTGTAAAGTGTGTGGTTTGAAGTATGGACCATCAGGGCTTTATTATCTTGCTGGCCGACAGGCATAAACAATAATGATAGTGAGGGTTAGACTCCCCTCTATGCCACAGCCTCTTGTGGATACATAGTATAAAGCCAGGTGTCTCATGATTGTGGTTAACGACCTAGTCAATCCACATACCAGAGTTTTTGATGCTCCTAGAGTCACAAGGCTTAAAGTATGATGTTTGTTTAGTCGTGTCATGTTTTACCACACAGTTTTTGTTCCTTTCATTGCTTTTTTTCATCAATTGAATGACGGTTCCTGTGTATAATTGTGACCATTCAAATAATATCAAAGTCTTCCTTCTAAAAATAGGCAATACATTCTGATTTTAGGTTTCAGGCATCTATCCTGTTATGTTTGTCTGACATGCGGAATCAGGGAAGACCCAATACAGTTAATGCGCCTCGGATTGTTTCCTTTATCTCCTGATAAATTTGTTTTCTTCTCATGTGAAGTTTTGAATATGTTGTCTGCTATGACTAACTTCAATGCTTTAGTGAGTTATGCAACTATAGCCAGCACAGTTAACTTCAACACGAAGAAGAGTTTTCAGGTATGTGAGTAATGTGCTGGTTCATGGATCTTTTTTGTGTGTAGGTGTGTAGTAAACTTCGCATGCTAATTAAACTCATGACATGATCTCAAACAACCTCCCCCCTCATTTTCCAAGTGTGTATAGTTTTGAAAATGAATGTCTGTTTACTTATCAGTTAAAAATCTCTAACCAAGTGCATGATGCCAGTATTCGCAAGGGTTGTACCTCAAAACGCTTTCAATTGGGAAGGGGAGCATTTTCACATTTGGCACACAAGCTAATATGAACCCTCAATAACTTGTACAGCTTTTTTTCAAAATATCAGATGAGGAGTTTATCTCACAGCTTCTGATTCTTAGTAAATGATGCAAAGCAAATGATGTATAACTCATCTAAATACTACCTAAACTATGCTATTATTACACTTCTGGCAATTTCTGAGCTAATTGGGGTAGTCTTCAAGCTTCAAACTAATATTAACATCGGGAATGATCACAATGTATTTTGCACTTCATATTTATTTACAGATGTACAACGTAAGGCCTGAAGTTATCAATTGTGTCATAAGGGAGTGGAAGAGGTTGGAGGAACTAGCAATGAGTGAGGAACATAATCTTCTACAGTGTCCAGCCTGTAGCACAAAGCCACACACAATTAACGTTGATGGTAACTCTAAGCTATACCGCTATAAGAAAGCAGGAGGGTAAGTACTCCTATACTGCCCGAATTTCCAAAGAGTATTGATGTATGGCGCTTGTGATTGTCTTTCAAATAGCACCTATAAGCAGTGTTATCTATAATTTTTAGGGTGACTGAGGTTGATTATAAGTCTGAGCTCATATTAGACTCTACTGATGCTGACAAAGAGGTTGATGAACTCAGAGGCAGTAAATCAAGCACAGCTATTCAAGAGGTGAATTAAAATTTGATAGCTCCATTTGGTTCACACTTAGCACTAACTTTCCGTCTCATGAGTACCATAAAATATAGTTCATCCCAATTGCAACAGTCAAATCACATCCTCGATGTGTTAGACTATTTGGTTGCACAAATATTTAGCTGTTAGTTGGATTAAATAGCAAAAGACTTGTGGTGTAGCATTGGTATAGATGTTATGCATAAACTGCTAGCAGCTTACCCAATATTTACAGCAATAATTTGTTGAGTTTTGAATCTCCCTCCCAAAATAAGTTAAAGCTCTACTGGTATGTTGTGTTTCAATTGAACTTTAACAATGTATTATATTACTGGTCACCATTGCCGGATGTTTCAGCAAGGCTATAGATGAATGAGCTCGCCTACAAATTCTTAGCACCACTGAAGATGCAAATTGCATATTGAAATTTGAGTTGATTGTATCTTTCATATGAAGGTACAACACAAGACATTAGGATTTGTTCTAAAATTGGTAATAGATTGTGAAAGAGCACACAGTTCTTCCTAATTTTGATACAATCATTGTCAGATACCAAAGATTTTAATAATCGGTGTGTTCCTTCCAGGCCTCCTACTGTATATAAGCACATCAATCACGTTTTTCTTCAAAGGTTGTTGACGATTCATGTGAGAACACAAAGTTGAAAAATGCTAAAGTCGGTGGAAAGGCCCATTATTCTAAAGATGAGACCGGTCTCATGCTAGCAACATGTCGACACGTGTTTATCCTGAAAGGACGGGACATGAAGAGAGGAGAGATATTCCAGTATCCATATATACTTCAGGTATCAGTTTTTATTTCATCTATTTGTAAACAGAACTCTCTCCTAACGCTGCAAATCATAAATTTGACATACCATGATCATAAAAAAAACATTTTTGTTGTGAAATCTAAGCCAGGCGTACTTGAAGGAACTGTCATTTTCCTAACCTTTTGCTTTAAACATTCAATATCATATGGTTCATGGTGCAATTCATTGTCTTTACTTTGTTCTCTAGAAACCGTTTCCAACAGCACAGTTCTTTGCCTATGATGTTGCGTGTAGGTATTACCCTTGGCTCCAGAAGTCTGATGGGGAAACAGCCAAAAAGCAAACTCCAATGTTATCCGTAATGCATGCTAAATCACACAAGTCGTCTTGTCAGGTGATTATTGTTGTTATACGGTATAATATAGCAATAATTTATCAAGTTTTGCCAAAGCCCTTGTTGGCATAATTTTAAGTTTACCCTCAAGTAGGAAATCCTGATTTCTAAATTTAGTAGATAATTTAGAAAAAAATATTCAGACAGTTGTACAGTGCTTCCAAAAACCTGCATGAAAAAAGTTCTTTTTTGCTTAGTCATAAATAAACTACCGATGTAAGATTTTGGCACAGGCAAAGCGGAAAACCACTTTCACTTCAACAAATGTTGCAATGCCACCAGACTCTCTTCCACCCCCCCCCCACAGTGGTTGGCTCCGGCCTTAGCGATGTCAGTTAGTGAATTACATTTTTATAACAATTGTTTTTTCAGATGAAATGGAGTGGTAAGGTGGTAAAGGGAGCTGGTCACTCAACTGGAGAAACCTGTGAACAAGCTAATAGTTACCTTTCACGTTTAGGTCCTGTCACTCGAAACTCTCATTCTGCAGGTGCGTTTTGTAGCATTCCATGACTGACCATTTCATGAATTCCGCATAAGTTATTTAAACAGTTGGCATTGCTAGCACTGACCATTGTCCAACATGAGTTTCACCAACCATTCACTCACTCAACATTCCCAGACAAGCTATATTATCAGGCAAGGGACTTCATATTGTCTAACCCGACCCATAATATAAGTGACAAATTCAGGCAACTCAAATGTCAAACTAACAATTACTGCCCTAAGCACCAGATGTGTTCACCTTTTCTCTGTCACACATTTGAGAAATGCCATTTTGGTTGACTCAAAGTGAGGAGGGTGTTGTTTTGGCATAAGATTATGGTTAATTCTGGATGATGGTTGACCTGAAGCTTACCAATGTGAGAGTAAGCATCATGTCATTTTGATAGCAGATTCTCATGTGTCTATGAATTGTATCTGGTCAGGTGTCTGGGACTTTTGTGATTACCAATTTTGACCTACACTGATGTATAACATTGACTGCAGGTGTGACTTGAATAGGGGGAAGGAGGCCAGCAACTTCTCTCAATAGACCGAGTAATTAGACAATGAACTGCTTGACCTCTCAATACATGCAAACTGAGACCCATTTCTGTTGTTATGATGTTGTGGTGTATGTTTGGATACCTATCTTTTCATTGTCTGCAATAGTGCGTATGGAGAGGATAACACAGAGTGATAAGTTCTGGAATAGCCGCAAGCTTTTAGAACTTCCAGTGTGGATTGCAACACAGTTCAGCAAGATAACAAGGTGTATTTCATTTGAGACTTAGTAATTTGGTAAACAGAATTTGTGGTATGAGCTTTGCTTCCAAGGAAGAGTATCGGTTACTAACACTTCTATTTCATGTCTAGAAAAGGATAAATTGAAGAAGTTCCGTATCTGGCTTTGTTACTGATTGAAATAATTGCTGTGAACCATATCTTCATCCGGGGTAAACAGAACTAATTAACTTGATGCCAGGCATGATGGGCAGAAGCTTGCATCAGGACTCATACCTCAATCAGGCTAACCAATGGGAAGGTTCAACAAATTCTTGTATTTTGTAGATGAAGAGAGAAATTAAGGAAATAGAGGAGCAGTTTGTGGTGATGTGTGGAGACTTGAAGAAGAGTGAGGCTCAGATTGAACAGCTAGGAGAGGAATATTCAAAGATTGGAGAAGGTAATAACTATGTTGGCGTTTGCAATACGATTCAATTGGTTGCATTCGTTCAGGGTTTACAGTACAGAAAACCAACAAATCCAGTGTCCAGTCCCAGTACAGCAAAAAAGTTATTTTGCTTTTTTGTAGTTTTCCCACCGGTGGAAATGTAAATTAGTTTATTTTTAGTATTCTTTTCTAGGCGATATAACACCACAGGAGCGGAAGATGGAGGAGCTTGCCTGTCGCTACAAAAGATTAGCATCAAGTATATTGAGTGACCCAGTTAATAATGTACTTTTTGACAGAAGTTTTAATCCATCGAAATTAGTGGTACACATGCAAACTTATATCCAACATTTTTCATAAGTTACCGTAAAACCTCTAATTGAACGCTGCCTCTATTTGAACGCCACCTCCAATTGACCGTCACCCTGAGAGAAAGATTGAAAAATAGACCGCCACTCTCCAATTGAACGCCACCTCCATTTGACCACCACTTTGACCTTTTTGATCATAACGAGCCAATAATATCAACTGATCAGTAGAAAAGTGTCCACAAAAATGTATTAATAACGAATCATTTATATCAATAACAAATACAGTGAAACTCGGATAACTCAAACTTCAAGGGACCGAGTAAAAGTGTTCGAGTTATCAGAGCGTTCAAGTTATCAGAGCACTGTCACAAGTCCATATATTTACTTATTTATTAGTAGATACATGTACATATACAAACTATAATATAAATCAAAAGCACAAATGGCTTGTTTCAAATTAAATGCTTCTAATGTAAAGCTTAAAACGTTTTCATCCAAAAGTATAGAGATTTTTCTATCACTTGAGATTGGTTTGTTGTTTGAGGTGATGTTATTGCCAGGACGTTTTTTAGATTGACATTGGCAAAACTTGATCGTTGCTGAAATGCTCAAAAGAAAAGACATCTTTTTCTTTTGAGCGTTTTACCCACGATCGATTTTGCTGATTTTTCTTGAAGTTTATGCAAAGATTACCTTACTTTACCTGGGATTCGTTAAGAGCAACACTCCGAGGCAGTTCAATTAAAAGTTTTACGAGGTTGTACGGTACATTGTATATCACTCACGCTTTTTGAATGGATACTTATTGAATGTACACACGTATTCTGTGTTTAGGTCAAACGATGAATAGTTTTTTTAGCTAAGACAACGTATGCGTTTAATTACAACAATTTTTAAGACGTTTTAAACATTCAACATTTCGACGTTGATTCAACACAGAATCAACGTCGTAAAACTATTCATCACGGGCTAGCCGGGTCACACACTCAAGGATTTTCGCCACGCAAATACAAAACAAAAACAACATGCTGTTTTTGTTTTGTATGTGCGGGGCGAAAGTCCTTGCGCCTGTGACCCGGCAAGCCCGTGCTATTCATCGTATAGCAGGATAAATCAAATTTCACCAAACCTATAGAAAAGTCGTTGACAAAAATATTTTGCCGATGGAGGTAATAACGACGCTTATGAATTACGAAAAGTTGAGGTTTACCTCTATGGCTTGGAATAAAGTGATTTTCTACAGCGATAGCAACCGTTTCGGTAGCGGTTGGGCAAAAACTGTTCGTTATAACAGTGTTGAATTCGAGTTATATAGAGCCATTTATCATTGCGTGGGAACGGACCAAGCAAATCCATTCGAATTAACCATGTGTTCGCTATATCCGAGGGTGAGTTATCCATGTTTCACTGTAATTCTCTTGTTATTCAATTTCAAAGCTTTTCGTTATGTTTTTCGTTAAAACTTTGAAAGCGGCACCATAGAAATAATCAATAACGATCTCAGGCTAGAAGTAGTTATCTATTTAATGTGTTCTTTCTATTTCGAAGAAGCCTACATGTAAAAATGGCTTAAATTTACGATAGTAGATGAACTTTCAAAGCAACGCTATAGAAATAATTACTGTCACAAGCTAATAGTGGTTCCTTGTGTGTTGCGGTCGAGCTACTTCGATCTAAGGTTACGTTTACTAAGCAAATTTCACGCGTTGTGTTCGTGCTAAATGCAGCGTGTTAAAAGTATGATAAGAAATTTGTTTGGATGTTAGTATCGGCTAGTTCAGCAGTGCAAAAGAAGAGTTGAGGTCAGAAGATATTGTGGAAGGTATTGGACAACTAAAAGACGTTCGTTCCATCGAAAGCAACAATCAGAACGCAGCTATCCGTGCAAACGATGGAAATATTTTTGTGTTAAAAACGTTAATTTTTGTTTCTGCATGTAATATAAGTATAATTCGTTTATGTCACTTGTTCATAGATATTTGTATCATTTGATAGATTGTTATTGAATAATTTATAAATATGCAGATCTATAGCATGTTATTTAATTAATTGCGTCCATGCAGCTATTTTAACACCGCTTACGATAGATCGATGCTCGTAACTCCACTTCTATTGCACATAAAAAGTTGGTTTTGTATGTTCTCGAAGTACATTTATTAAGCGATCTTGGACAAGTTAGAGGCAAGTTAGCAGATTTATTGCATCCAAAAGGTTTAATATCGCTACACTGAAAAAAGAGAGCAAAATATAGGCGACATTTGTTTCGCCCGTAATAGTGCTAAATTTGCCTTCCGAAAATTTTGACGAGCCATTTGAAAAATACACCGCTAGCCTCTATTTGAACGCCGCCTCTAATTGACCGCCACCTTAAAAAGGTTTTGGGGTTATTAGAGGTTTTGAGTATGTTGAGCTGCCTACCCTTGACTGTGAGGGTAGGTCCCAAGCCATGTTTTGTTCAAAAAGTTAGCCAATAATTCCACTTTCTCAAAAGACTAGACCTCAGTCAAGTGCAGCAATGAATCTACAAAAAAGAATTTTTGTCCTAAACATTTACTTTAAAGCCTGGAACAACGGCAGAAACAAATTCCTTGGCCAAAGAACACCTGACCCAAGCAACTTCTCAATGTTTTACTAAAGATTATTATTATGAGGAGCTGAAATATAACCTTGGCTTCCCCGGTCAAAGCTTCTGCTGGATCTTCAGACAACTCTAATGGCTGCATTGAAAAACTGTTTTTACTCTCAACTTAAGCTATGGATATTGTTATTGTTTCAGATTCGTCCAAGACCAGAAACAAACACCGCGACATGTTGACCAAAGTCAAAGGGCAGTTTGAAAGTGAGGTGGACAAGTATCTGTCAGGTAATCATTGTGGTAAATTTTATATCAAAATGTTTGAGTTTTAAGAAAAATTAGCTAGTTAGTACAACAGACTTATATTTATATATGATGGGCCAGAATGATTATGATCGTAGTTGTTGAAATATCATCATTTTGAACAGGTAGAAAAAAAGGGAAGAAAGTAAGCAAGAAGGAACTTATCCAAGTCAAGGACACCCTATATTTTCCTTGGAGGGTTTCAATACCCGAAATCAGTCCAGGCTTGCTAGCAGCAGTGGATCTTCACCATCGGTGAGTTTGAAAAGTGCATAATTTTGGAAGGAACAGAGGGTGGCCAGCAGTTCACATAGAAAATAAACTTCATACAACTTGAAAGTCATTCCCTTCCCTAAAAAGTTGTACATTTTACAACAGGAGAGATGAGGTGTTCTATTGCAGTTTCCTCCATTGTTTTTTCTCCATATTGCTTTGGCAACCGGCTTATTCTTCTCTATTAGTTTGTATTTATTATTGTAGGATCAATAGATGTTATGAAGAAGTAGAAGTACTACTTACAGAGAGAGACAACCTCATTGAATACATCAATGATAAGTTAGAAACAAGGCAAGATAAGTCTTGGTTGACTAAGGAGCTTGTTTCCAAAATCAGAGATTGCTTGCTAATTCAGATTGGCCAGCCAGATGTAGATGATAATGTAGAGTTTGAGGAGCCAGAATTAGAGAGTGATGTCGATGACGATTGATCACAAATAACGAAGGCATGATAGGATAGAACAAAGTACAATATGTTGCTAGTGCACAATTGCCAACATTGATACAGCAAGCTTTCACATACCATTGTCAGCTTTTGTAATGTACATGTATAGATAGTCGCAGTCACCTCTTGTCTGCTTTGCAATAAACCTTCAAATTTTTAATTTCAACATTTGGTATGATTGTAGTGTAAATCGGCAGACTGTTATCATAAAAATATTGTTATTGTAAAATACATGTATCAATATTGTATAAAAGAAAAGTTGATCTCGAACATTGACCATCTCGAGTTGACCATTGATCTCGATATAGTTGATAGCACGATAAAATACTTTTATCTCACAAATAATTTCAGTGCTCAAAAGTATACGATTTTGTCCAAGGCTATTGTTTTAGTTCTTTTTAACTTGTGAATTCTCTGACTTTGCAGAAGCAGCCCGGTGCCCAACCAAATATGATTTTGTTTAAATACCACCATTAATCAGAGCCAGAAAAAGATCACCAATGTCTTCTGTTGTGCTTCTATCAATCATCTTGACAGAATACCGAAACCAATGATAAAACTATCCTCACATTTGCGGTTGGCTAGTTACATGTCAATTTGTCTGGGATCAAATTAGGCAGTGTGGAGACGATCATTGGGGAGACGATTACGATATTCGACAGTTACTTAAGCTAAACTATTACACGCACACAAACTATGAGAGCATATTTGAAATCAGCATGTCTGATATGTGTATGACTGATAGTTTTGAGTTCACGGCTCTATGATTGGGTTTGTTGAATTCTCTGACTTTGCAGAAGAAGCCTGGTGCCCAACCAAATATGATTTTGTTTAAATACCACCATTAATCAGAGCCAGAAAAAGATCACCAATGTCTTCTGTTGTGCTTCCATCAATCATCTTGACAGAATACCAAAACCAATGATCAAACTATCCTCATAGTTGCGGCTGGCTAGTTACGTGTCAATTTGTCCGGGATCAAATTAAGCAGTGGGGAGACGATCATTGGGGAGACGATGACGATATTCGACAGTTACTCAGGCTAAACTATTACACGCACACAAACTATGAGAGCATATTTGAAATCAGCATGTCTGATATGTGTATGACTGATAGTTTCGAGTTCACGGCTCTATGATTGGGTTTGTTGAATTCTCTGACTTTGCAGAAGCAGCCCGGTGCCCAAACAAATATGATTTTGTTTAAATATCATCAATAATCAGAGGCAATGCAAGTATATATTTATCAGTAAATATATAATGATACAGTTAAATATGCGACAAACGTAGAACTGCATGGGGTTAAACTTCCAGGTGCTATTGTTGGTTTTGCTCATTTCTTCCTTTATATATGCTTTAAGCTCGGCCTCCTTTAACCTCGGCTGGTCATGCGTATGTAACTCAGATTCTGTATATAAGCAATAACTCGTCTGGTTTCAGCGGAGCCGAGTATAGCCTTAATAATCGAGCATACTTTGTCATTAATAGCCAAAACAGTGTCAACTGTGCCAAATTTGATCATGTTAGCCGAGCTGGCTATAGCCGTGCCAATTGTACTCAGTCAGTTGGCTAATTCCGATCGCTCCGTTGATAGCGAACACAACTAGTCTAGTTGTTAAACCTGCAAACATAATGTATGATGTATAATATGTGAATGTCAGGCCAATGTATTACACAGGTAGGTAGATGTAGCATTGTCTTCAAGTTTTTTCGTTCAACTCAGTCTACTTACAGATATAACAAAATCAGCAGACAAATAGTAGCATAGATGATGTAATAGATCAAAACTTCATAACATACTCTGTGAGGTTGTCGTCAGGGAAGTGGCGGACTCTGACTGAGTAGCGTGTAAGTTGTTCTACTACAAAATTGTTATGTGGAGTATGAAACAGAGATGAACATCCTTCCAAGCAACTTTATCCAAACAAGCATAAGATAAAAATAGATAGAATTTTGTTATCCCACCAAAATCTGTTACATTATCCAACATGATCCAAAACGAAATAGTCATCTTAGCTTATTTTAGAGGTACTCATTACAATACAGAGCTGGGGCCACTTGTAATGCAAGTGGATTTCGCACTGCATTTTAACTTCCACTAGTGGAATGCTAAGTGAAATGCATCAATACATACAATGGCATTCAGCAAATCCTTAGAATGATTCATATTTTACATAAAGTACACCTTCCCCATTCCCTACTAGGGCTTCAAAGTTCTAAACTCACTTCCTTGTTCATTGTCAGCAGACATTTTGGTCCTCTTGCTTTCTCTGCTGCTCCATTTCTTTCTCTGCTCCTTTCCACTGCTTTGCTTTGGTTTATCAACTATAACAAGAACTTTAAATTTGAGGTACAGGCCTTCTGTTTTTAAACGATCAGGTGATAAGAGAAAACCAAGCAACAATTTTACCAAGGGGTGGGTAGATAAAATAATATTAACAAAACTTCAAGCTGTCCCTGCCGTATAACATGCTTGTCACTTCTTGGTAAAAAACAATTCCTCATGTTTTGGGACTTTCTCACCCTTCTAAATTTTGACTGTTCCACAATCACCTTGTTTTTCATGGTTTTCTGCGTTTGTTCGCTTACGCTTCTCTCTCGTGCCTTCATCTCCTTGGTCAAGCTTTTGTTCTTCACCTAAGAATATAATTTAAACCACAGTTAACAGTAAAATCACATGACTTTTTTTCCCAGGAGACCTGCTTTGGTAGACAAGTTTTTGCAAACCATTGTTCCTAGGATAGCTTTGGTAAAATTAGGAATTATTCTCACCCCTGTCAAAAGTTTCTCCTGTTGGCTCTTCTGTCATATCTGTGTCTTCTTCTGCCATCTGCCTGTAATCTGCAACTTACAAAATAAAAAGTATAGACAAATTATAACAAATTGATCTAATATATACATAAATGTAATACTGATCATAAGAAAGTTGCGTAGTGACACGCAGATCTTATCAGTTGACTCTTGGGCTGAATGTATTTTGAAAGTATAATCATACTACAAATGGAACTGCTTTGAAAACATTAGGTCTCATCATTTCCTCTAACAGCAACATGGTAGTAAACTAATAATTGGAGGTAAATGGACTAATACATGCCATGAAACATCAAAGTTGACCTACAGACTAAGTTGGTGTCTACGCCTTATGCTGTCGACTTGGGTCTGCGACCGGTTTAGCTCTGCTATTTCGCACTGGCCCCATCATCTCTACTTTTGTTTGATCGTTGATACACAATTGTTTGAAACTTTTCCTTGTTTTCTTGTTCGTATGTATGCAATTGTATGTACTATGTATTTGATGAAATAAATCACACGCACGCACAAACACCTAATACAGTAGACGCTCCTACAACGGTAATAATTCGTTGCCAGAATGTTCACCTTATTGGGATTGTATGCTGTACAAACAGTAAATTAGCTTAATGCATTCCAAGATCTTTCCAAATTCAACCCTTTTGGCCTTTCAAAGGTAAAAAACTAAACCTAACTTTTTAATTTAATGACTGTACTGTAACTGTGTTATTGTTGGTTTGTGGTGACAAGCTTTCCTTTTTCTCATCACTTCCACTCGGTTTACTGTTCATGATTACAGGAATTTTACAATATGTTAAGGGGAGCGCACACCTTCAATGTCAATTTAAATTGATTTTTCTCACTATATATACAGCAAGGTCTACGCTGCGAACCAAAAAAATTGTATATGTCTAAAATTAAGCGCTGTGTACCATCAGGTTCTGATGTCCCTGTTTTACGGTTTTTTGCCTTACGATGTGGAACACGACGTTTTTTTGCATACAGCATGAACAAAAATGTCTCTCGCAATTCAAATTTCGGCGGTCGGTGTGCTGAATACGTCGGAATAACAAAGATGCCGTTATGCTATTCGCCGAAATCCGAAAAGATGTTAATTTGCTATTTGCCAAAATCCCTCCCATAACGCCTGAAAGAGATACGATGCTCGTTCTCTCAGCTAGTTTAGCATTCTTCGTGTTTCGTAAATGCTTGATATTGCGTGATTGAATTGAAAATTAGTGAAACGTAAGCAAAAGGGAAAATATATCATACATTTTAGCTTTGAATATAATATTTACTGTAAACCTTAATTCATTATACATATGTAACCATAGACCTAAATATACAACTTTAATTTGTTAGCCGTGGGCCGTAAGATTGAGAACGACGTTAAAGGAGGAAGTAAGAATCGTCGTAAGCCGTAAGCAGATCATAAACAACAAATATTTCAAACAGATAATAAACAACAAATATAGAAAAACATTTCTATTTGTGAAATGAAATTATTGCCAATAAAGTACTATATATATATATAAATACACTAAATACACCAGAGTTACTGTAGTTAGCTATAATTACATGTACTAAAGCTAATATACTATTTTTTACTAATTTTTAATATGTACTGTACGTATATAAAATTTTCATGTTTTTTTCCGTGGCTGTTTGCATTCTATAATTACTATAGGTTTCTATACCCTCTATACGACATTTTCGCCTTACAATTCCAGTACCAGAATGAATCAATGTCTCATGGAGGGGTCCACAAAAATATATCTTTACTGTAATAGAATCGGTGTCTGTCTGTCCGAAGCCAGGCTGAAAGCTATAATAAACCATCTGCTTCCAACAAGACTCCACTTTGTGGGCGGCTTGGTTGAGAGACACGCCAACACCTTCAACGATTGACTGTCTTTCAGTATTTTTGAATTATTTTGCAGCCTTTACTCCGTGATGATAGCATTTACTCCGTGATGATAGCAAGAGTAATAACTACCAGTAGGTAGTGAATAATAATATGCTAATATATAACAATATGTTAATATGTAATAATATGTTAATATATAATAATATTATGTTAATTAATAATAATAATATGTTAATATATAATAATAATATGTTAATTAATAATAATATGTTAATATATAATAATAATATGGTAATATATAATAATAAAATGTTAATATATAGTAATAATATGTTAATATATAATAATAATATGTTAATATATACTAATAATATGTTAATATATAATAATAATATGTTAATATATACTAATAACATGTTAATATATAATAATGATATGTTAATATATAATAATAATATGTTAATATATAATAATAATATGTTAATTAATAATAATAATATGTTAATATATAATAATAATATGTTAATATATAATAATAATATGTTTATAATAGTATAATATTATAGTAATAATATAATTATGGTCGTGAATAGTTTTTATTATTTTAATTGACGGAATATGGAATGAAAAACTAAAGTTTTCAGCTACTGATCAGAACATTTTGGTTGGAACTGGTGAAAATTACTTATAACACAAATATCTGTACCTGTGGCTATTACCAGTCCTTTTTAGCTGTAGATGTTTGTATTTATTTGGCAGGGGTGGAGATACGATGCTAGGGGTTGGGAGCAAGTATTTTTACCTATGAGCGAAACTTGCCCAGATGTAGCTCCTGGGCAAGTGGCTACTCCATGGAGTGGTAAGTTTAAGAATAAGTAAAAGTTCAATCTAAAAATTTCTATAATGATCACATGCAAATGAGTCAGAATACGCTCTTTTGTTAATTTGTTAGCTCTTTACATTGGGCTGACAACTCCAATATCAAGTCATATATTCCGTCACATTACTATTTAATCACTCTTTTCATATATAGAGACTCCTTAGAAACTGCTTTTTAATGATTGGCAATCGGTTCAAACCTCTTTTCAATAATAATTCAATGAAAACCTTTAAAATAAAAGTAATGAAAATTGGAGCCGACAGCTTAGAAATTCTTGACCTTTTTGTTATTTATATAATGAATTGTTGGAGTGATTTTCAGTAACGCTTTTTATCTATCTATATAAATCTCAATGTTTGTCCGTTGTCTGTCTGTCCGGTTATTTTGATAAAGTTTCAGCAACGAAAATTTACCTTTGTACTGGATTTCAACTCATTCAAATCACAAGTCTACTAACAAGCACTTGTAACCACACGGCTGTACCGTTCTTATGATTTCCATTGCTCTTACCATAAACTGCATATCATTTTTGGGTTGCCACGCTAAATGTGCACTTTTTGCTCATGGGTTATGGTGACCGTTGTAACATGATTTTTTTGGCCTTGCGATGTGGAACACGATGTTTTTCTCTCTCGCCATACGACTTTTTTTTTGCCATGCGATAAAATTTAGGTATAAGTACGTGTTTAGTTAGCTAAACTCAATAAATTTAACTTCAATGTTTATGTTATGCCTCTGTCTCGAAGGTAATAACTCTCTACGGTACATACAGTACATTGTATTATTGCATTTTGTTGCAGATCATAACCGCAAAATACGCTAAATTCATTAAACTTACCGTAGGTAACTATGATTACTAAAACCAACATAATATTTTGTTACTAATCTTTAATATGTACATAGTGCATATAAATTTTTTGATGATTTTACCAGGGGTGTTTGCATTAGATAATTACTACGGGTTTGTACACCACATTGAATGACATTTTTTGCCTTAGGATGCTAACACTGAAACGAATTAAAATCGTATGGTGAGAAACCATGGTATTAAGCAGTGTCGTAACCGCGATGGTGTTTTGTCAATTTTAATTGTGAGACATCCTGGCAGTCAGACCACATCAAAAACAACTGTAAATGATAGAAAGATCTGATACTTTTAAATAAAGTCTACTGAAATTTTGTGTAAGTGCATATTTTATCGTTAAAAAACCGGCTTTTTCCACATCTTTCTTACAATAGTGCCAGTCAGGTTCTCTGCTGTGTGTGTACCAATGTATGTATAGTTATTATATAGACTGGGTTGTTTGTAGGGGAGAAGGCAGCTCAAGGAGTGAAAGTTGTTTCTATGCCTATTGTGGATGCCCTGCATGCTCGCCCTCCATACATGCCTCTATCTTTTCCGGAGGATTTATCTCAAAGGCTAATGTAAGCACTCTAGTTGCTTGTAATGACTTATCAGTTATTTAGGAGTTGTGCTATCTTGTTATAAATGTTTTAGAAATGAATGCATGTTTTGTGCTATAACTATATGCTTAATATGACCTAGCAAAGCGTTGGTACATTGATATCATGCTTTATAGCTTTTACATCTGTTGTCAGTTATGTTTGACCTTTGAACCTTTGAATAGGACGCTCCATGGAGACCCTTCAGTCTGGTTCATCTCGCAGTTTGTCAAATACATGATGAGAATGCAGCCTCATACGGAACAGGACTTCAATGAAGTCAAGTCTAAGATGGGTTTTAAGACACCTATAGTTGGGTAAGGTCTTCAAGCTCTTCCCTCTTTGACACAAAAGGCTGAATTACTTACATTCTAGAATCAGTGATGCTGTCTGAGAGACATTAAGTGACAAGCCAGCTCTACTAGGATGCTAATATGGACTACTTCATTTTATCTTCATGACACACAGTCTACCTTCGTAGAATAAAACAGGCTTGTATAAATTTGACATCAGTTTCATGGAAAAATTTATTAGTTAAAAATTCAAAAATTAATTTGTTTGTCGAAGTTAGCTGGACATAAATGTCTTATCAGATGGCATACAAAAGAATTTATTGTGGACGTGTTGCTAGTGTTTGTCAGCAATTTTACTCTAACTTTTCACATGTCTGTGAAACAACTTATAGTTAGCCTGGGTGTGGCTCTTGGGGGTGGGGGAGACGGGGAGAGAGAGCCTGGGACACATAGCAACACTCGGGGAAGACAACTCTAAAAATCGACTTCTGCAGTTGCTAATATCACAATTGTTATTTCCAAAGGAGTATCATGTGATGGTCTATCTCGAAGAGGCATTCTGGGAAATGGTGGGAAGTGGCAATAGAACAACATGGAACACACACTGCTAGTAAAGAAAAGTTTATCTAATAATCTAAGTTTTGTTTTATTTATGATCTACGCGAGTATTATGTATTATTTTTAATCTGGATTGGCAGCAAAAAAATGCTGATTGTTAAGTATGAAATGTTGGTTGCATAATAAATCATGCCATCTGATAGTAAATACTCTTTCCAAAGCCAGTAGGAAAAACTATAAATTGGTCAAAACCTGCGATAATATGTTGTAGCGCTTGAGACTGCTCTGGTCTCAGTGTGACTATGCCTAGCTTTGATAGATGATTTTTGAATCGCTCCATTTTCTTATCAGAGAAATGAAATAAAACTGCAAATGTATAACCGCAAGAGAATAGGAACCTCTGGTTCTTATTGTTTTGTAATCAAACGGGGTATTACGTAACCACCCAGCCTATTAAAAACAGGACTTTTTTACTAGATCAAGTCACGTGACCGTGACGATAGGCTTTAAAACGCTCCACATCTAATACATTGTGAGATCTGAAGCTAACGACACGTTTTTATTAGTGTCAGTCTGAGCGTCATATGTAGCATATGTCACTCGTTTTGCAGAAGTTATCTTACCTTTTTTCGCTATGTGTCCCAGGCTCTCTCTCCCCCTCCCCCCACCCCCCAGCCCCCAAGAAAGCTATGCCCAGGCTAACTTATAGCATGCATCATCCGATTCAGTATAGCTAATAGCAATAATGTTGTTATTAAATATTTTATCATTTCTCTTTATCATAAATAGACACGCACACTATCCCCACTAGTTACTAAAACTTGATGACCAGTCAGGTGAGTCTTGATATCCAATGAGCTGCCGTAAAGTACATCACAATCGATGAGTGGCTGAATGAATGTTAATCACCCGATGAAATGGTAAGCATCTATAGTCACTTTGATACAGGATACACGTGCGGCGGACAGACAAGGTGGGTACAGAGGCAGCTTACCACGGTATAGACGAGTACATGGAACACGTGGCTGAGTGGTTCCTCATACAGGAAAGAATTCCTGGCCGTATCGACAAGCGGAGAGTTTACATTGCATCAGATGACCCATCTGTCCTTCCCAATGCCAGAGAAAAGTAGGTCACTATGTTTCTTCTTCGCCATGCTAGGACTTTGGTTTTGGAATCTCGCGAACACTTCTTTTTGGGAATGAAAAAAAAAGCGATTTTCATTACTTTTTTAAATGTTTTAATATTTTAATTGACTCTCCCAGTTATTTTACTTACCAGTAATGTGTGGCTGCATCAAAAAAATGTATGTGTGAAAATTCTTAGATCTTCCATTGCTGAGTCTTCCATCTGGCCTCCTTTGCGGAGTCATTTTATCAAACTTCACAAAAAAACGAAATTATTTATATTTATAAACAGTGTATTGGTGGCAGTCGCTACATTAATGTCGAACACGAATAAAACGTAGTGGCACTGATTCCATTATGAATTGATTCAAGTTGAAGCAGCTAAAAGCCGTCTCTGCTGACTTCATTGACTGCAGTAAAATTTTCTTGTATTGTTGCTATTAAAGAATAGAGAAAGCATAATATTTTTATGCTTTATTATTTATCTTGAGGTGTTGACTGATGTTCTAATAAAAGAATCAAGAAGATTGACCAACCAGAAGCTGAGATATAGCCAGCCAAACACAGGTCTACCAAAAAACATAAGTTTTTTTTGTAGTCATCAATATATGACGTATGAAATCGACTCGTGTGCCATTGGTCAATTAAGCCAACTAATGCGCTCTCCTATAACAATCACGGCGTTTTAATTGGTCTAATCCCTGGAAGTATAGAACAATCAAATTGGGCCTAACAATCGTTGCTCTGAGAATTCCGAACCAGTCCCTCTGACGTGTAGATTAGTTTTAGAATAAAATAATTACACGCATCTATTATTTCGCAACATTCTGCTATCAATTTCTACAAATTATATTAGTTACATCATTTATTCTATACGCAGTTATATTATTATTTTGTATAATATGCATTGTGATTATAATATTAATCATAAAAAATAATCATAGATAAGATAATAGATCAATAGAAAAATCAAATCAAAAGTTATCGTTTTCTTTTTTTACAGCAAGAGCAGCACGGTCAAGTTATTCTTTTTAAGATTATGGCTGTAGTGAACTTACAGTCTGTTAATAGTGACGATAATCATGAAAATCAACTAAATGCTGCGGTAGATACACAATAGAAAAATGATGAATGAACAAAAATTCACATTCTCATTTCTTATTCTAAACGACTTGCAATCGCGGATGTCGCATATAGACTATACACGCGCCGTTCGTTGAACAAAGGATCTTCGGAGCATATCCGTGGAGATCGAGTTAAAATTTGAAGCACAATAGTCAAAATATGCTCTTCTGTTTTGACAAATCACGTCGAGGGGTTATGGGCAAATGCCTTTACCACATAATGTTTGCTTGATTTTCCTGAGAAACCAGAGCTAGTCTGTAAATTATTTACTATCGCGAGTAGCTTTTCACATCTCGTAGCCAAAACAATCATTATACGTAACGGCGGTAAGGGTGCACAACTCCGGCACATGAACATTAAGTCGATTTTATACGTCACAGTTTTCGGGATTTTCGAAGGGTTTTCCTTTGATTCTTTATTAGGTAGACCTGTGTTTGGCTGGCTATATCTCGGCTTCTAGTGGGTCAATCTCCTTGAATCTTTTTTTAGAACATCAGTCAACACCTCAAGATAACTAATAAAGCATAATAATATTATGCTTTCTCTATTCTTTAAGCAGTTTTATTGTATCATATTATTTATGGATGTGGCAGTAAAATACACTGGAGTATAATTTTTTAATGCTGAATTATATATTCAGAGGCTGTTAGTTATGTTAACGTGATTTTATCGCTCACTCTGAAAATAGTCGGGCGTTTTTTAATCTTTCACCTTTACAATTGCCACCAAATAATTAAATTGCCAAGTCGTAAAGCTCTAATATATTGAGGCATCCATAAGTCCTCATTTTCTGAGTCATCTATAATATGGTTTGCAGAATCATTCTATCATAAATTTCACAATAAACCGTAATTATTTATAGTTAAACATAATATCTTGGCGGCAGCCAGTACATTAATATCGAACACTAATCAAACATATCGAACCATATTCTATCCATTATGGATTAATTCAAATAAAGGCAGCTTTATGGACTTGATTGACTGTGTTAATGTTTCCTTGTAGTTGTATCAGACAATTTCGTTATCATATTATTTATTGATGCTGCCAATAATATGTTGAAATATAACAGTATAATGAATTGATGCAGTAAACAGACAGGTTGTTAGTTAGGTTTACATGATTTTATCCTGCAGGTACCCTGACTATGAGTTCATTGGAGACGTGTCAATCGCTCAGTCAGCTGGTATGGGCAGTCGCTATAGCGACAACTCTCTGCGGGGCGTCATCATAGACATACATATGCTCTCACTTACCAACTATCTCGTCTGCACCTTCTCTTCTCAGGTTTGCTCTATTTAGCATACAAGAAGAGGAATTTTTCTTAGTTTCATTTTAGTGTTGACCTGGTATTAAAGAGGTAATTACGTAAAATTTGATTAGATTTTGTAGGTAAGTAAGGGCATTTTTCTATCATTTGCGGTGGTTTGTGATGTTTGATGTGATCTGACTGCCAGGATGTTTCAAAATAAAAATCAATACAATATTTTAAGTCCAATTATGTCGTCTGTAGTTGCAAAGAGACTGGCAGCATAGAGATGCGTAACACTGCAACTTGAATGCAATAGCCAATAGCAGCTGATGACATCATTTTAAGACATGTTTCTTTTCATTTCGATGAAGTGTCGTTGATTTTAATCTCAAAACATCCTGGCAGTCAGATCTTCGCAAACATAAAAAAAGTCGCAAATTATAGAAAAATACTGATACTTTCTGAAAAAATCTACTAAAATATTGTTAAGTTTATTTTTTACTAATGACACAAGAGCTTTTATTTCTATTCTTGAATTGTCGTTCTCAAATCCGATGCTTTTAGCTCGAGGAGCGCTGGTCTTAATTGATATATTATCACTCGTAGAGGCTTCTCATATTCTCTGCAGCTCACCTGTCACTAATCAGTGATAGATTATTAACCTAGCATCATGTATAACTCGTGTTTCCCTCACATTTTCGCTCACAAGTACATTTTTGATGACATCATAGGATTTTTTTATCCTTCAAATGCGAAGAGTTGGGTCTGCTACAAAAATCGATGGTCGAGTACAAGTACAAGAGTATGACAAAAGGCATTTTACTATTCTATATGATTGAGTTTATTCAGAGTGTATTTTGATAGCAGATATCTTCAATGTAGCCAATTTTCTTTTGGTGCTTGAGACCTTAATTTATCAAGAAAATGGCTGCCGCTATTACAGCTTGAACCAGTGAATACTGCGCACATTATAGTTTGCAAATTAGATTACCAAAACATAAATGTCGTTTGCTAACTGAAAATTGGATATGCTCTAAGAAATCACGACTTTATTTTACCTTATGCTTATGTGAGCCAAAGAGTTATAGCTATTGATGTTTGCTGACGAAATAGACTTTATTTTTACCTTTTTATTTTTATTTCATAACCTAAAAACTTTTTAGGTTGTGAAATTATAAACCAATAACAGTAATAAATGTAAATATTGAACCGCAAAAAAGGCTTTAGTTTTTCAATATTCTTATACCCTAAAAAAGTAAAAATAAATTATATTTCGCAAAAAAACAATTAATTATTGTGGTACTTCAAATTTGACCAAATACTGATGGGATATACTGAACTTTAGTTGTGATACTGTTACTACTAGTATTATAGTACAGAAACTAAGCACTACAGTAACATCCCAACTAGGCACAGCCACCCTTATACTCCAACTATGTGCAGATACCGTAATACTGCAACTAAGCACGCCTATCATAATATTTCATCTATGCACAGCTACTGTATTATTGCATTCATTGACAGTTACTGTAACACTAAAACTATGTGCAGCTCCTGTATTACAACATTTATAGGAAACTACTTTCATACTCTGACCAGACACAACTACCATAATTCTCTGAGTATACATGGCTACAATAAGGTAGTAGCTATATGCTGCTAGTGCAATAATTTATATATGTACAACTACTGTAATACCCCAGCTAGGCACTGTTAGTATAATACTCCGATTATGCTTTGCTGCTGTATCACTACAGTTATACCGTTATATCAAAGATGAAGCATAGCTACTGCAACACCTCAACTAAACCAAACTAATGTAATAATTCAACTATGCTCTGTTTCTGTGGTACTTCGGTTATGTACAGATACTGTAAAGCTGCATCTATGCACAGCTTATACTGTAACTCAAGTTATAGTACAAATTTAATACCTTAATATTGTTCTGCTGTCAACTTATCACTTCCTGTCATTATGTGTTATTCAGGTATGCAGAGTGGCCTATGAAATCATGCAGACCCTACACCCAGATGCCTCTCAATGGTTTCACTCATTAGACGATATCTACTACTTCGGAGGTCAAGGTGGACATGAAGAAACTGCACTTTACTCCCATGATCCTGAAAATAGGGGTATGATTGGTTTGATTGTTTTACTGAGCACAAATATATGTTAAGTTGTGGGCATGCGAGGCAAAAATCAAGCAGATTGTTCTTAAATTTGGATCAGCTCATAAATTTAAAAACTCATATGTTTAGTTGACTAAAATGTTGTAAAAATCAACTGAAATGCGGCATGAACCAATTAGGGCAGATTGATTGCAGATCTACTGTTTGATACCGAACAATAACCAATAGGAGAGATGATCACATTTTTGGGCGTAATATCAATCAGCAACAAAGATTGGTCGATGGGCTCACCTGGGAAACAAATTGAGTCATAAAATTTGGCAAAAGTTTGCAACAAATTATCTGCTCATGTGCATGTAGACTTTAGGTGTTCCTATTAACCGCCAGTTAATTTTAGGAGTTGCAATCTCTGCTGAGACTCCTAGAACTCAACTCCTTGCTTCGTACTCTCTAGTGTTTTTTCTATTTATGAAATGATACTGGTGTTCTGCAGAAAAACCAAGGTTGATATCGGTGCTCTACAGAGAAATCAGGGTTGGTATTGGTATTCTGCAGAGAAATCAAGGTTGATACTGGTGCTCTGCAGTGAAACCAGGTTTGATACTGGTGCTCTGCAGAAAAACCAGAGTTGGTATTGGTACTCTGCAGAGAAACCAGGGTCGGCATTGGTACTCTGCAGAGAAACCAGGGTCGGTATTGGTACTCTGCAGAAAAACCAGGGTTGATACTGACACTCTGCAGAGAAACCAGGGTTGATACTGACACTCTGCAGAAAACCAGGGTTGATACTGGTACTCTGTAGAGAAACCAGGGTTGATACTGGTGCGTTGCAGAAAAACCAGGTTCGGTATTGGTACTCTGCAGAGAAATCAGGGTGAGCACTGGTGCTCTGCAGAAAAACCAGGGTTGATATTGACACACTGCAGAGAAACCAGGTTTGATACTGACACTCTGCAGGGAAACCAGGGTTGATACTGACACTCTGCAGAGAAACCAGGGTTTATACTGACACTCTGCAGAAAAGCCAGGGTGGATACTGGCACTCTGCAGAGAAACCAGGGTTGATATTGACACTCTGCAGTGAAACCAGGGTTGTGTTTAACTTCACTGTAGTGTTTAGCTTCTTTAGTTACAATTCAGAAATGTGATTTTTTATTTGCAGAGGAAATAGCTTTGGAACCTGGGGACATAATAGGAATAGCTGGAAACCATTGGGATGGTTATAGCAAAGGTCAGAACAGAAGGACGGGTGGGATCGGTCTCTACCCTTCTTATAAAACAGAAGACAAAAAAGTGATAGTCAAATATCCTATATATCCAGAAGTTTCATTGACAGAAACATAATAGTGGATGCTTAATGGTGAGCTACTTGAATGATCTCATTTGGCTGGTTATGTTCTTTCAGCATAGCTCTATCTGATATATAGGTACAGTTGTGATCGCTTTTCTGTGTCTATCATATCCATGACTGCATTTTCAGCTAATTGTTAATCTTTTGAAGAAAGCTTAATGTGATTTAAGAATTCGACTTTTCAAAAAGCTACAACAAGGTTTTTATGACAGCCTATCAAGCTGTTTTTGCGATGAATCGTATTTTTTTTCTTAACTTTTTCACTATAGGACTTTTTTGCTTGTTCTAGCAGAACTAATTTTTACATAAAGATTTTAGCTACTGTACACTCAGTACTTTTTACGAAAAGCAAGAGTTTCCATGATAGAGCTCCTACTAAAAGCTTTTTTGTAATCAGCTGTGCATTTGGTCACCAGATAATGCATGGACTAGGTAGGAAATGCTTTCTCTTTTTTCGTATTCATAACCTTGGTTTTACCTAATCTGTTAGGTGTCTGGGAAGACTTGGTATCGCCCGCCTTCTATTCTAAGAGGATCTCTAGAGCTAGTCTGCTGGTGCCATCAGCTGTTATCTCCATGGTCATTTTCAAGGCATTTATATTAATTTTTGCATGGAACTAACTAGTGTATGACACACCCTCAACTTCTATACTAATAGAATACTTAATAACTTTTTGAACTGTTTTTCAAATCAGCTAGTAAGCAATATTAGTGCTAGTCCAGAAGTTGTTAATGCAGTTATTTATTATGGCTAAATAAAGTTAAATTGTTTGCCCGTTTCATTTTATTGGTATACTTAAGGGCTGTTGGAATGATGCATTAGTTATATTACATCAGCATTTCAAATTGTGGACATTGACCCATGTGCATTTTAATCCACTAATATTGTTTTATTATATTTTGGGAAGTACTCCTTTTTGCTCTTGTTAGTCAGACATTTAAACAAATACAGCTTGCCATGACAAAAATATAATTTTATTAATTTTGAAGCTTTCTATATTTTCATCAAAGAAAAGCATGTACATTTGCAATAGCAGCATTACTAACTCGGGAGTAATCTCTTGTAAATGCGAAGTAGCAAAGTAAAGTAGAGACCACCCAGTAATTCGAATCATGAGACCACCCAGTAATTCAAATCATGAGACCACCCAGTAATTCGAATCATGAGACCAAGTAGTTTGAATCATGAGACCACCCAGTAATTCGAATCATGAGACCACCCAGTAATTCGAATCATGAGACCACCCAGTAGTTTGAATCATGAGACCACCCAGTAATTCATGTCTTTGTTAATCTTGACGCCCTTGCTGAAACCATGGTAATCCCTTTAATTGCCGCATACTGCACATCATTAGATGCAGAAATTTCTACCTCTCGCAAAACAAAGTAAAATAATTTCAGCGTCAATTAATAGCAGAGTTGATGAAATTAGTGTCATGTCTACTGAGTATTATTGGTAATCCAGCCACATAACAGACCCAAATGTCCCTTTTCAGGGCCACCAATTATTATAAAAAGTGTTGAAATTACATTTTAATAGTATTAAAAAACCAATTAGTTGAGAATGCAACAAGCAAATATCTAGGATACTTTTTGATTAAGGTCAAGGCCAGTTATTTACCGATTTTCATTAAAAAACATTATTTGCCATTTGCTGTTCATTGGAGCTCACTCTATATATATATAGTTGAAATTTTTACATATAATGGTATATGGTTTGTTGATATGTATAAATGTTTATAATATTATCAAAATTAATATATAATATAATTTAGAAAATATTTTAAAATTTAATATATAATATAAAGTTTATTGGCATTGGTAATCATCTACAAAATGTTGTATTTTGTTACAGGCCAGAAGAGAGAAGAAATAGATAACAGAATTTGGTAATTTTTGAGTGAGTTGAACAAATGTGTTTTAAAATTTGGTAATCTAATAGTATTGCAGAAGAGTCGGGATAGTAAATTGAAGGTTATATTAATAGAAAGCTCTTAAACTGAAACAGATAGTGAATGCAGTGTGTTGTCATATGTTTTTCATATGTGTGGAAGAATAAATAAAAGTCTGGGCATAGTTTACACGAAATATTGAAACTTGTTATACAAATACAGAAACCAACAGATTTGGAATAAGGCAATATGCTCATAGATTTTGTGATGTGATTGGTAGTAGTGTGGTAAGTTGGATTACGTGATTGGTAGTACGCAAGTCTTAGTATAGGTTTCTGTAAGAGAATTATTCTTTTCTGCTCTCTGTATGGTGAGACAGGGAAATATATTAATCAATGCTATTGTTCAGATGTACTAATTGAAAGTAAAAAACCGAGCTTTCTTTCTGTTGATGAGATATCTGAAGACCACAATGGAAAAACCAGTGATGTCACACTTTTGCAGTTTCGAGAAAATCAATTTTTAAGATTTGAGACTGGATCACGCAATCCAAATACAGCTTATGACCAATATATGTAGGTTTATTGACAGATACATAGTTTGGTGCTGATAAAATAACATTTTTAGCTCAGAATATTGGTTCTTTGTAATTCAGTGGTCAAAAATGAACATGCATGTTGGCAACAGACATCACCTATTTCTTTTTTCATTTAAATGCATTTAAAAGGTTTTGCTCAATTAAACATTATATTTTTTCCATTTCAAACTATATTTAACTATAATATAAGTACTGCAACACAACCAGCAATTAATAGCAGTTTAAAGTTTCACTACAATGTCTAATTTTTATCATTATTTGCTGTCACAACATCACTGGTTGTAAAATTGTCAAAATATGGTTGATTCTCTAGTTTGCAAAATTATTTAAGGACCTGCCAATCTTGGTATTTTGCTTTGCTGACTGGCAATCGGCTGATGGTAATGATAGTTGATTGAGTTCAATGAGGAAGCTTAGACGGTTTTTTAATAGCACTCTCAATGTAACTGCCATTTCACGATTCTCTATAAAACGCCATGAGCTTGCTTTCCGTGTTCGCAGCTTTCGCTTGACGTATATGTAATATCCTAGACATTGGAATCGTCTTCCCTATTGCTGGGTTTTGTAAACAAGTTAATTGTCATAGATATGACAGGATTCAAGCCTCGTTTTGAATTGAAAGTCAGCACATTAGGCTGTCTTGTTATGTAAGCTTTTTTTTGAATTGCCGCTGCTGAGCTTTACAGTCGTGTATTTATAATCTGATTATTGTGTGAATACATCTGAGACTTATATAATTACAACGATGTTATAGTATAAGCCTAGTTTTTATTGGGCAAGTTGTCTGGTACATCTGTTTAAGATATTCTGTGTTATTAAAAAACTTTGAGCTGTTAAGATAAATTGTATTAAAGGGTTCAGGATGTTTGCGAGCATTTTAAAACAACTTTACCCAATTAGACGGTAGATCTACATCTTGTAAGGTAATACCGCACAGGAGTTACGATCTGTATTTACGGCATCACGGGCGGAGGAGATCAAGGACAAAGGAAGGAAAGGGATGTTTCCGGTGGAGGGAGATCGGCTGGAGAAAAGGGAGGACCGGAGGCTTCGACGAGAGGGGGACTATTCTGGGCGCGGTTCACGGAGGAGAAGCAACTGACGTACGCATAATCAAGTAAGATCATATAGCTTCATATGGTGTCAGAATATATCGAACCTACAGGCGTAATCGTGTAAAACGTTGCTGTTTGTGTGACGGTATTTTACAACAGTGAGCTCAAAAAGGCACAGATTCTCTAGAAGCTGTTGCGTTGAGGCAAAGGATCGGATATTTGCTGAGATATCGCAGGAGAAGGCTTACTTTGTGTGGAACAAAATTTTGCTACCCTGACTCTTAAAGACAATATAGTGAATTATACTGTCACTCTCATATATTTTGGTGTTATCTAACTTGTTTCCTGTTAATCACGATCCATAGTATCTTCTTGATTGTGGTGAGCTGCCAATAAAACAGTATAGAGTATGTCTGCTAGTGGTGAAACCAAGCCTGAAAAGTTTGTAAAGCCCTTGGATTTTTCCTCGGGCAACCTGGCTACCGCCTGGAAAGTTTTTAAAGAGCAGTTTAATATATATGTGATTGTGAAGAAACTACGAGAACTTACTGTAAACGAACAGATCGGTCACATGCTTATGGCCATGGGTAGTGCCTCGGTACCAGTTTACAATCAGTTCACCTTCGTGCCATCTGACGAAAACAAAAAGAAAACACTGGCCAACTGCATCAAATTTTTGATGCGTATTTTGAGCCTGTTAAAAATGTTATTTTTGAGCGCTCAGTGTTTAATAAGATGACTCAGCAACCTGGCCAATCTCTTCACCAGTTTATAGTTAAACTCCAAGTTCAGAGTGAGAATTGTGACTACGGCGATTTGCGAGATGACTTGGTAAGGGATAGAATAGTGGTGGGGGTGCGTGACATCGAGCTTCGCAAGTACCTGATTGATGTGCCTGATCTCACACTCAGGTTATGCATTCAAAAGGCGAAGCAATATGTATTAAATCAGGAGCATGTAGCTGCGATGGCGTTTACGTCTGGGGCTCTGGGTCCCAGTAAAGAAAAGTATGCTGGGAATGTAGACTTGGTACAGCGATATAAACCTAAATCGTCTAAACAAATGACTGACACTGAGGAAAACAGGAGCAGTAACGCAAAGGACCAGCCATGCTCAAAATGTGGAAAGTGGAAGCATTTTGGTGGTCGTTGCCCGGCAGAAAGGTCAAGCTGCAACAAATGCAAGAGAAAAGGTCACTGGGCAAAAATGTGCAAAGGAGCCCAGCAAGTATCTGCACTGGAGGAAAATGACGATGGAGTAGATAGCTTGTTTTTAGGAAATTACCAATGACTAAGCCGCATAAACTACATTGACACCATTGACACCATCTCGGAAACAGAAAATGCCTGGTACGTAGAGTTACAGATGAACTCAAAAAATGTGAGATTTAAAGTAGCCTCGGGTGCTGCAGTTTCGGCTATTCCAGTTAGTGTCTGCGATGCTCTTGGGTTGAAACTGACACCTACTACTCGAGAATTGTTCGGCGCGGGAAACATCCCCTTCCTTCCTTTGTCCTTGATCTCCTCCGCCCGTGCTGTCGTAAATACAGATCGTAACTCCTGTGCGGTATTACCTTACACATCTGACTTGCAACTCACTGCAGTCATGTCTCAATCACATTTTATGCAAGAATTTTCACGCATTGAATAGCTTATTGTGATCTTGTTAAAAAAGGCTTTCTCATGCACAAGCTAATGAAAATAGTGAAATTTTTAGTGAGTGTGTAGTTTTTGTTCTGTCTAGCGTATCCATCTCAGAAGGAATCTAACTGAACTACTTTGGGACATATGTAACTTTCAATGAAGCCTTCTTCTCTCTACTTTACACACAGTTACTAGCAAAGATAAATAATCGTTTTGTATTCTTTGTAGTGTAAAATTGATTAAAATCGGTAAACAACTTCTGCCTGTCATCTTCACGCAATTACATGGCATGTTTACCATTTGCATTGGCAATTTTCTCCTGTTGTGTAGCTAGAAACCTTTTGCTTTATAACTTGCTTTTGTGCACTACCATCTTTTTGTTTTCTAGGTTTCTCAGTTTACTTTGAAGACTCGATCTATATCCAGATGCCATCATTATTAATAATAATTTAACGAACAAGCAAGCGTTACGCATCGATCGCTTCCGCTAGCTAAGCAACGCTAAACAATGCAAGACCGCGTTAACGAGCAAAACGCTCTTTGATTGGTTGGCTATTGGACTTAGCCGATTTTTTTCGGAACATCTGTTTATTCATTTGAAAATAGAATTTAAACATTTTTTCATAAGATAACACTGGTTTTTCCAAATTTTTAATTCACCATACAATTCTACAGTGCCAAGACTACAGCAATACCTCCAAAAAACCAAAAGGTGACATAACTGGTTTCTCCATTGTGGTCTTCATCTGCATAGCCTCAAATTTGATGAAAGCTTGCTGCAAACATGATCACTATGTGCAGACCATGTGAGATCACCACGTATAATGAAGCCAAGTAGTTTTGTTGATCTCCTCGGTGACAGAATGTTATTTACCGCACATTAATTGAAAGAGTATCCATATTTAAATGACTAATCAACAAAAAATGTCACTCAGGCGTATTGACCTTCATTCAAATGTTGGGACATCGCTGAAAATTTTTTTTGATACCAGAATCACACTCTTTTTTTAGCAAGGCAATGTTGTTGCTCCTTTGCACTAAAACAGTTTCATCAGCAGTATGGGCATCGTATGCTAGTCATTTATGTATATTAGAAATAATTTAAGAGCAAGAATAGATCCTTGTGTTGTTCTAACTGAGATTGGTCAACTTCAGGGTTTGAATAATTTTAATACTTAAAATTGTTCATAGTCTGATAGAAAAAAAGCAAGTAATTTGACTAGAGTTTCTGTGATTCCAATCACATTTAGCTTTAACATGAAAATTAGTCGCGCCGTCGGCGACTAATTCAGCTCCCCATCTGCGCTCCAGTGGGGAGATAAAGACCCGTACACACTATCGCTCAAATCGACGATTAGCTGTGGGATGGATCGCAACGATGAACTGCTATGACGTCATTTTGTGATGAGCCGCCAACATAGTCAATGTTAGCAACAATGCGATGGACTTTTAACACATTGAACCTTGACACCTATGATCACCACCGTTAGCATTATGATTGGCTGTTTGTTGACAGCATCGGATCCAATTGGACATTTGTCAAGAAAGATGGCAATTCATATTTACAAGCATCGGAAGGAACTACACTGGTGATGAACTATGTAACCAGATAATTAAAAATCAACAAAATGACCTGCGATATCATGAATGCAATTTCATAATTTTTATTGGTTGTTGGTTAGAAGTCTCCTACAGCTAATCGCTCATAATTTGTACACCCTATCGTTGGTGATGATGTGAAAACAGCTAATCATTGCAGTTCATCACACAGCTAAACTTTGATTTGAGCGATAGTGTGCATGGGCTTTTAGGGTGCTACTCTCAACTTTCTCGTTGCAAAGGTTAAGTACCATAATTTTCGAATTATTAGCCGCTACTTTTTTTAGACGTTTTGAGCCATGCGGCTTATTTAGAGGCGTGGTTATTCTATGGTTTTTCTTTCATTGCTAGGGCCGCGCTAACTAAAATCTTTGGTTAGCGTGCCCTTAGCGGTAAAGAAAAAATGAAACAGTGCCTGACCAGTACTGTTCTATTAGGCACTTAGTTAAACAGCGGCGAATAATACGGAACAGTGCCTAACGGCACTGTTCCATTTTAACCAGCAAATATGTTGCCGTGTTAAAAAGCACTGTTATGAGTTCTGGGATCTATCCAAAAGGTGCGGCCTATGTATTGTTTTAGTATCGGTTGTTCAAAAATAGAGCTGATGCGGCTCATATAGGGGTGCGGTAATAGTCCGGAAAATACAATAGTGGTAGCTCATGGATATAACGTGAATCTTCTGATCATTGTAATTTAGTGCCTGGTATTATGAGCATGATCTACAAGGGTAAAGTAAGTATCGTTAAGATGCATAGCACCAGAAACCATCTGAGTTAACAGGAGCGGATATATGAGATCTTTTTTCATCCTTTTGAATTGCTAGACTGGTTAAGGTCAATGTTGAAGCCGTCTACAACTAATATTTCTCTGCATATGGAATAGCAGGTATCGAAATAACGTTTGACCTTATCATTCCAAAAGGAAACAGAGTTTGCAGGTGGTAGTCTATAAACATTAGATAATGGAGCTACTTGCATGACTGCGTTTGATCTTAACAGCAGGATCACCTAGAGGAGGATTGTCTATATGTTCATATTTGATAAATTTGCTGATGTAGCAGACCACACTTCAGCCTTTTATTCTATCCTATCCTTATTTTTACGGTAAAAAGTTAAAAAACTGAGATAGAAAAAATATGATTTTTTCTGAGAAAGTAAAAATCTGCTGATGGATTTAGTCCGTTAAAACATTTCAAAATGATAGAGTATTCTAAATTTGTATCTAAATAGTGAACTTCGCACTTGATCAATCTTACCAGTAAATCCAGAGACATTGAAATGCACGATCTTAAATGAGTTGGTACCATTGGTGTATATATATGTATGTATATATATATATATATATATATATATATATATATATATATATATATATATATATATATACATACATATATATAGATATATATATATATAGATATATATATATATATATATCTATATATCTATATATATATATCTATATATATATACTCCCAAACATGGATAACTCGCCCACGGATAGCTCGAACACATGGTTAACTCGAACGGTTTCTTTGGTCTGTTCCCACATAATGATAAATTGCGATAGATAACTCGAACTCAACACTGTCAACTCGAACTGATTTTTGCCCAGCGGCTATCGAAACGGTTGTTATCGATTTGGAAAATCACTTTATTCCAAGCCATAGAGGTAAACCTCATCTTTTCATAATTCATAAGCGTCGTTATTACCACCATCGGCAAAATATTTTTGTCAACGACTTTTCTAAAGGTTTGGTGAAATTTGATTATTACCAAACATCCGCTTAGTGATCGCCCCTCGGAGCAAGGTAAAGTGAGGTAATCTTTGCATAAACTTCAAGAAAAATCAGCAAAATTGATCGTGGGTAAAACGCACAAAATAAAAAAAGATGTCTTTTCTTTTGAGCATTTCAACAACGATCAAGTTTTGCCAATGTCAATCTAAAAAACGTCCTGGCAATAACATCACCTCAAACAACAAACCAATCTCAAGTGATAGAAAAATCTCAATACTTTTTGATAAAAACGTTTTTAACTTTTAAACTACATTAGAAGTATTTAATTTGAAACAAGCCATTTGTGCTTTTGATTTATATTATAGTTTGTATATGTACATGTATCTACTAATAAATAAGTAAATACATGGACTTGTGACAGTGCTCTGATAACTTGAACGCTCTGATAACTCGAACACTTTCACTCGGTCCCGTGAAGTTCGAGTTATCCATGTTTGACTGTATATATATATATATATATATATATATATTTTGCATGTGTGAGATAGGTAGACTATATTGACTAAGCTCCTTTAGATACTCTCACTATTGCGAGGGACAGTGGAGTTTACTGCATTTTTGATTTTGCCAAAACCAACCTCTAATTCTTGTTCATGCAGCGAATGATGTCTGTTGGTGTGAAAATGTGACACCGCTACATAAGACAGCTTCTGATTCCGATTCCAAAGCTTATCATTTTTTTGGTTAAAACAACAACAAAAAGTTTTGTTTGGAAAGCAACACCATAGAAGTAATCAATAACGGTCTCAAATTACTGGTAGCTCTCTGTCTATAGCGGTCTTTCTACTTCGAAGTAGCCTACATATATAAAAAACGGCTTAAATTTACGATGGTAGACAAACTTTCAGAGCAAAGCTATAGAAATAATTGTTGTGTAATCCCATGACTACACAAGAAGCGAAGCGATTGTTTGGAAGCTTTATGATAAATGCATATGCGCACACAAACCCTGAAAAATTATCCATCAACGGCCGTTACCAAACCCTTGTATCAATATCCAATCAAGAAATTTAACCATTTTTGTACAGAGTCATTAAGTATAATAATGATACAAAACACATATAAACATATTTAAGTATGTTACAGAGTCTTTGAAAGGTTGACCCAATATCCTAAAACTAAACCATCTGATCGGATTATACATAAGTGGACAGATTAATTTGACCTAAAATCGCCGTAAAAACTTGACAAGCCTTGTTAAATCAAAATTAGGATCGGCCAACAAAACGCCGATAAGGCCATGCAACAAAGAGTAGAACCATTAAGTCGTGCGCATTTCATGAGAAAAACGTGCAAATTTCACCAGTCTATCACATTGTCCAATTGCCGAAGGTTTCTGCAATTAACGTAGAAGTACTGAAAAGTAATCGTTTCTTTTTTGCCGATTTTACCGGATTCTTACAATTTAGACACTTATAATGAGTACTTTGGTATTCCAACTGATGCCCAAAGCAGTGAAGGTAAAGGAAATGATGATGGTATTTTTCTAACAATTCTTATAAGATTATTACAATATTTATTTGTAAGAAAAACTATTCGGTTTTATATGATTATTATAAAATTTAGTTATATATATATAAGTATATAGTGACCGACGGTGTTCCCACATGTTACTGTTATTATTTTTCTAAAGATTTTGTTGATGATACTGCGGCTGTACCCAATATCGCGGTACTGTCAAGCCCTTTTTAATATCTGCAAAATTAAGTAGTAGGCATACATTTTTTTATAGATATACATGTACATCTATTTCTATGACAACCAGCTAAAATCTGTTTAGATTTCTAAATTCAGCATAATCTTTTAAATATAAATACAGAAATCTAGATAAATTTCACAACTTCTTAATATTGGTTGCTATGACCAATGATATACAGCCTCCCAGCCTGTGTATATTACACAGCAGCTTGCCATTTTACTTCTAATATTGCATTTCTCCTATTGCAGGGAAGAGATATAAACATATAATCTTTTTCCATTCATTATTGCTGTTTGTTGTACATAATGACACCCAGTACATTACAGCTACCATTGCAGCTACCATTGCAGTTCTCCTATTGCACTGCAGTGCCATTTGACTGCTAATATTGCATTTCTCAACCGGCAGTACCCTTTCTTTTTCCATTATCACTTTGTTCATGGGCTGTATGACAGGGGAATTTCTAGTCATAATGCTCTTGTGGAGGTCAATACTTATGTAGTATTGTTTCCTAATTCTTGGAATCCTATTATATAGACGTATTATTATGTCAGTCAGTTTTTTGGTTAAATAATTGCTTCCTAGGACAATAGTTAAAAGTCACCAAAGTATTCCCGAGTTACATCATTTGCATCAGTGTGCTAAAACACAACATAGTGGCCAGTACATGCTAAATCTAGATGCATAAACATTTATTGCATATACTTAGATATGTTCTCAAACATACAACGACAAAATTCAATTCTCCAAAGGAGTTTGACTTTGACCCAGCAAACTGAACGAAATGGTTTGCTCGTTGGGACCCCTACTATACAGTAGCAAAGCTCAATGAAGATTACGACTAGTCAAAAATAGACAGTTTCTTATACTGCCTAGGAAGTAAGAGTGAAAGCATATTTAATGGCCTAGTTCTGTCAGCGGGTGATGCAAAAAGCTACAAACATAGGTACTGAAGCTTTTCAGAAACACTCCATGCAACAGACGTGGATATTTGATGCGTACAAGAGGAACAAAGTGTTAGCCAAAGTTGTTAGCTGTAAATCTTGTAAAAAGTTCAGTCACTACGCTAACATTTGCAGATCTAAATCAGAACTCAATATCAGCCAAGTAAAAGAAGAACGCATATTCCTCGGTGATATAACCGACATCAGTGTGGGTGTATGGACAAAAACCATCTCTGTCAACAAGCTCGATGCGCCCGTTCAGTTCAAGTTGGATACTGGTACAGGCGTCTCTATACTACCTAGTACACTCTGCACACTTGTAGTCATCGAAGAAACTAAGAAACAGTTCGTAGGCCGGGTAATATTAGGATACCAGTACTAGGATCATTTAGGGCCATACATTTTGTCAATAACATTAATCATAGTGAAACAATGTATGTTGTAAATCGAACTAAAGCAATTCTTAGTCGCAGTGCATGTGTTAAACTAGATTTGATAATTTGCGAATATGATGTAGATTCTGTTTATGATACCACTGAATCTTATGCATTTTGTCGTGAACTTCCTAAACTTTTTCAAGGCTTAGGTAAGATGAAACAGGAAGTAGGCATAGAATTACGCCCTTACTGCAAACCATTTGCTATCAACGACCCACAGTCTGCGCCCTATCCGCTGTTGCCTAATGGCAAGCAAAGGTTGGCTGATATGGTTGCTAAAGGTGTCTTGTCCCCTGTCAGTGAACCTACCGATTGGCGCGCCCTTATGGTTGTTGTTGCCAAAGTCAAGAAAAAAGTCCAAACTTTTGTCTACTACACAGAATTAAACAAAGTTGTCCGTCGAGAGGTTCACCCAATGGCTCACACTGAGACAAGTCTTGCCAAACCCAAAAATGGTAGTTTTTACTGTCCTTGATGCCATTTCAGGTTTCTACCAAATTCCCCTTTCCCCTAAAGCAAAATTGTTACCCACGTCCGTCTCTTCATTTGGTAGTTTTGCCTTTAATCGGCTGCCTTTTGGTCTGTCAACTAGCCCAGAGTCAGGTTCAAAGATTTTGTCTCAAGTTCTTGATGACCTCGAAAGCATAATAGTCTATATGGAAGATGTGTGCATATGGGAAGAATCAACTGCTGAGCATAATGCCAGAGTTTGTGCTGTGTTGAGTAGGATGATTGAGGCTGCTATGACTCTAAATGTTGGTAAGAGCAAGTTCTCTCGCAGCAGCATAAAAAGTTCTCGGTCATGTCATATCTGCTTTCGGTATTTGCGCTAACCCTGAGGCTATTCAAGGCATAGAAAGTTTTGCCACACCAACCTGTGTTAAGGATGTCCCTAGTTTTCTAGGTATGGTATAAAAATTGGTGAAATTGCTTGATGAAATCAGTGCTCCGTCGCGAGAGTTAATTCACAAAAAAATATGTGTGGATTTGTAATAGAGCTCAGGAGCAAGCGTTCAATCATGTCAATGGAGAGTAAAGCATTCATTGAAACTTGCACCATATAGCTCCCAAAGTGTAACAGTTATACACACAGACACCTGTTAAGGTGGCATGGGTGCTGCCTTGTTTCAAGTGCGAGATGATGGGGAGTTGTGATTAGTCAGTGCAGCTTCTCGAGCACTGAGTGAAACTGGGAAACCGTATGCCACTTTTGAACAGAAAACTGTAGGTGTTGTTTGGTCATGCGAAAAGTTTCGAGATTATATTATAGCTCTGAAAGTCATGATAAAAACTGATCACAAGCCCTTGGTCCCACTACTAAACGACACAGAGCTAGACAAAAACCCAGCCCGTATCCAGAGGTTTCGAATGCGTCTCATGAGGTTTCACTATAGTTTTGAACACATCTAAGGAAAGAATAATGTTATTGCTAAAGCATTGTCACATTCTCTTGGTTCTATCAGTAAAGATGATGTTATGTTAATGAAGGAAGTTGAATTGTTTGCTGTGTCAGCAATTTATCGAACTGCCTCATCACCTCGTTTACAGGAGTTGAAAGTTCAACATGAGCATGATGAGGTCGTCTCCTGCGTTCTCAGTTATGTGAGGTCTAGCTGACCTACATACCGCCCTTCTCATGAGATTTTGCTACATCCCTATTTGAGCGCCAATCTAGGCTTTCTATAGTTGATTGTGTCCTGGTTTTTGATGACGGTATAGTAATCCCCCAAGTTGAGCGTCTCTCAGTCCTGTAAAAAATTCACAGTGGCCATTTTGGTATTGTAAAGTGAAGAGCTGCTCACTCAGTGTGGTGGCCTAGTATGTTCCAACAGATAGCTGAAACGGTGTGTAGGTTTGAATTGTGCAAGAAGGAGGCTAATGTTCATCAAGCTCCTCTTCTCCATTTGGAATTCCCGAGCTGCTCTTGGAAAAAAACTAGGCAGTGATTTGCTTTTTTGACAGCAAATGGTATTTGCTGGTAGTGGATTATCATTCTTGACTCATCGAAGTTGAAATGTTAGGAAAGACCATAGAGTTATCTCCCCCTAGAGTGATAACAGCACGAGCTTTTCCGGTGCCAACAAGGAGCGTTTAGGCCACACCCTTTTTTGTGCTAGTCAATCATAGTGATTGACTAGATCACTAACATCAGCTATGAGAATGGCTAAACAATGATCATGAATTTCCACAGTTACGATAGAAATTATTGCTCATATTAAAGAAATGATGATTATAGTTTATTACTCTAATATATACCTATTTTTTAAAGCAATTCAATACCTTCATGACTTGCAAAGGCACTGAATACATAGTGTTAAGTATGTGAGTTAATTAAATCCGTTACTCATAGATAAGATAGATAGTCATACTGGGTTGTATTACATTGGTGTGATGGGAAGCTAATCGACTGCCATCAACTGAAAGTATTGACATTGCATGGTCATAGAGTGATTTATTGACATCACAGTCCACAAATAGCCCTTGCATGTAATATTAAATTTCAATGCGTATCAATCAAATACATAGACTAGCTTGAAGCAAAGATGTCCACTAGTTAGTGGACATCCTTGCTTGATGTAAGCAAGCAAAAAGTTTGAAAGTTAAAGTGGCAAATATTGTTATATGTTAAATAAAAATAAAGTATACTTAATTATACTAAATTATAATTATATAAAAATAAAATAGACTTTTTTATTACTTTATTTATTAAATAATTTTTTATTTTAATCATAGCTAAACAGATATATTTAGCCATTATTTGCTAATTATTTCACTTTTACATTTAACATAACTGCATAATAATGCAGTTCTAGAGACAAGCGGGCTAACCCATTAAGCCACGCCGCTTATTTGCGATATATTGTAATAAGTGTACACATATAAATGTACTTATTACACCCATAAACATGCATAAATGCATTGTGGGACATGTAATGTTACATGAGCTATCTTCATGGCTTTGCTGCCTCACAGCTCTTATTAGATTAAGTTCAGCAATAAAAGCAGGCTTAAATTACTAACTTAAGTTACTCAAATTAACCAGCTTGCTAATTTTGTCATTTGCTAATTAATCAACTTAGCCAGTGATAACTACATTATTAGCAACTGTTTATATGCTGTTTTTCATTACCCGTGCAATGCCGAACAGTCAGTTAGTATTATTATATTACACATTTTAATAGTTTAGTAAAAAGGTATTCAGTAACTTTACAATTTGATATGAAATATTACTTGTTACATTAAAACATGATGAAGTAGACCTACATTTTAATTTAGAATCTATATGGAAGCAGTTTCCTGCGCCACTGATTTCAGCTCATTATCGTCATTTTCAAACTCCTGCTTCAGCAGCAAGCCAGTCAATAAAGGCACATTATGTTTATAAGCTGTTATTATCTACATGGGTTCTAAAGGGGAATTTATAAACACATTATTTTTAGCTAAAGCATACCTTGAATCATCTTTCTTTTGTCTCACTGACTAAACATTCTGTCAAACTTTTAAATGCCCAAATAAGTCTATTTCGGTCATAATTACCTATGAAAATTTGTTGCAAATGCAATGCATTTTACATCTGGGCATCAGTGAGTGCTTATTAACTGTTTGTTCTATAATGTGTACTGCACAGTAGTAAAAGTATGTAATACAATTATTATTATTGCATAATACAAGGATATGGCATGTTTGCTCCTGTGATTGCATTGCTAATGCAACTACAAATATACCTAGACACAAATTTTTGCAATCAAATACAGTTTTATATATGAGCATCAGTGAGTCCCTTTTAATGTGCAGTTATGACCTTTTTCTAAAGGTCACGACCCTGTACTGTTCAATGATCGGTTTTCGTCAATATACTTACTTATGATATGTTCACCTCTTAAGCTGGCTTCTGGCTGTTACTAGTTGTTATGCAAATGACGTTATACATTGTTCTACCCGTCCTTAACATTAAAATAATTGTCTTTCTAAACCATATCCACTGGGCTAAAGCACATAACTAGGGAGGTCATGTACAATGAGGTTGAATTCTTAAAAATACTTTGGATGGTAACATGAAGGTCATATAGTGGTAAACCATTTTTTCCAGTCAAATCAATGTTGGGTTCTGAGTCTTTGGTAACTTTCATATACTTAAATGCGTAGAAAAAGAGTTAGTCCACAATCAATCTCAAAAACTGCCTAATGGCAGACAGCAAAAGGGTCAGTGACAAAAGAGGAAAAACTCCCATTATATTAGTATGGATTCAGCTCCTAAAATAACTTCAATCTTTTTTATGCTTCAGGAGTGAAAAATGCTGTACATACATGTAAGTGTAAAAATATATCTGAGCTTCAAAGATAAATGGTAGCTAATGATCATCAATATCGCGCATCTACGTACATGTATATACTGTAAAACTTCTATTTGAACGCCGAAGTGTTGTTCCTTTTAAAAAAATTTCTATAGGGAAATTTTATTAGAGATGACATTCAGATAAAGGATGGCGCTGTATTTTTCGGCTAGTTAGTCAGAATTTTTTGAAGATAGATTTAACCCTTTTACAGTTTAAGTGATGCTGATGCCACCTATAATTTGAAATTTTCTTTCAATAGAGCAACAGAAATGCTGCTAGCTTCAGCTCTTTTGCTAAACCTGTTTTCATCCAAAGTATCAAACTGACTTAAACAACAAACTATTTTGATTAAAACATATTAGCCAGATACAGTTAGTAACGATTTCGATAGTATTGCTTTCAAAGTGTTAAAGAGGAAACCGTAAGGCTTTGGAGTTAGAAAGCAATGTGAACAACCAAGTATGAAAATATTGAACTGTTCATCAATCCCAACTTTCAAGTAAAATAAATATGATACCAAATGATCATCAACAAAGCTGCTGTCATTTGTCACCATAGATCTGTATGAGTCAAAGTTCTCCAGTTTTTTACTCTTCACTATAATAAGAGTCCTGTCTGTCTGTTTATCTGTCTGTTTATCTGACTATCTAAAGGCCAACTAAAAGCTTTAGGAAAAATATCACCACACATAGAATTTGAACCAGATCCCGGCCGAGTTCTCTACCAACTGCACCACTCCATCAGCATATTCAAGAATAATTATGCACATAGTTATTACAAATGATGATCTTTGACAGCAACAGGACTGTTTGCATACTTTTATAAAGGTACGGCCACACATGCCAAAATTTTCGAAAGTTTAGGCCTAAGTCAAATGAATTATATGAAAAGCTTGAAAACATTCAGCTAAAACTCCCAGAAGTGTCACAGTTGTACAGGCGCACTTATTTTATGAATAAAGGTTTTTATTTGGCTGAAAGAAGTTATTAGCAAGTAGAGATTATACCATACCAATGAACATACTACCACAATTCAACATAGTATATACAGTGCAACTGAGTAGATTGCGCTGAAGACGGTACCCCTTTCTAATCAGTTATATCGTTTTTATTACGTTGAACGGTTTTGGTTTTTTAAATGTTATTAAATGTGTATCGGAATATAACAATAACAACGAGCTACTATAATTGTGCTCCCTGATAATTTGCTTGAGCCAATTGAAAGTGCATCTTCAACAATTTTGCTAAACATCTTTGACAATTTAGAGAGATTCAGCCAAACGACCTTGTACTTTTAATATATTTCTGAGTTCTGATAAAACCAGTCAATATTTTGGTATCTTTAGCTGGTCCTTTAAAGTTTGTGATGTACTAATGGTGTAAAATGATCCAAAAAAAGCCAAACTAAACAGTAACCAATGTCCTTATTGTTGTATTTGTTAGATGCGACCAGCTTTACAAGCTTTAGACTTTCACAAGCTTTCCTACTTAGTAATGGTGTCGCTTGCTTATCTACTACATAAATTTCTTCAGAAATAGTTTCTTTTCCAGCACTCATTTTGCATGACATTACTCCTAAGCACTGTAGGGGTGTATGCCCAGGTTTATACAACTTCTTAGTAGTTTTGTTGAGACTACCAACACAGTGCCTAGGTCTACAAACACTGAGTGAGGCTCCAGTGTCTAATTTAAATCTGATTAACTGACTCCTTTTTGTATCAGAATGGACTTTGATATTAGCTAACCAAGAACCTGTTTGCACATTATCAACCTGAAAAATCTCTTCAAAGTAATTCTCAGCTGTATCATTAGAACTACCCTCTGAATGTGTGTCCTGCAACTTGTGAACAGTTTACTTACTTTTAGAGCGACTCGCACTAGCCCAATGATTCCTAAGGTTACGTTTATTGCATTTTGTTCCAAATGCTGGAAATTTACTTTTTCCATGCACTTTTCCACACTTGGAACATTTGACACTATCTCCAAAGGATGATATATGACTATAACTGTCATAAGTGGGCCTGGCACGGACAGCGTTTATTTCAGATATGTCTGATTTCATTGCGGTAGTTCCAGCTTTGGAGACATCGTTTACTCTTGCAGCCTTGATAACATAATCTAAGGTTAAGGTTCTATCGGATTCTCGCATAAGCCTTTCTCTCACCTTGGTATCCCCCAGACCAAAAAGAAGTTTATCTCTGATAAGTGAATCTCGTTGAATACCAAATTCGCATCCCTCTGAAAGGCGTCAAAGTTTTATCAAGTAAGCATCTATAGTTGTACCATCTTGCTCACATTTATGAAACTCAAATCTGCTGACCACAATACTAGACCTAGGGTTACAGTATTCCTGAAACTTGGCCAGAACATCATTTAATTCCCGACTTGTTTTACCCTCATCTATTTCAGTAGGTTGATATTCCCCATCAATCAAAGCCATGAACTCCATCAGACCATAAAGTTCACGAACATCTTCACCCCCATGCCTAAACAATGCTAATTTACGTCTTTCGGCACCCTCTGCAGCATCAACCAAGTTTATTGCTAGCAGATAGTGAACGCCCTCTTCTAGCGACGCCATTCCGAAGACAAGTCACTAGATCAAAGATTAACTAGTGATGGTGGTAAGATTCCCTCCATAATAACTAAGGCATGAGTAACAACGTTGCCACCATGTTGTATTCGTTAGATGCGACCCTAATCACAAGCTATCATCGGATTGTCATTAGGACTGAATATATTACCGTTTTAGAGAAGCAAGTAGAACCCAGAAGAGTGCTTTATTACCCATAATATTCACGTTATCTCCAGCAAAGAAAGCGACAACACACATAAACAATATTGATGTCTATGCATATTTGATCCGAATTAAGGCCAACTCAAACTAAGTAAATTAAGCAACACTTATGACAATCACGGAGTAAAATGCGGTCGAAAAATCACATCATATTGTTATGTTTGGATATGCACAATAAAATCTGAGTTATAATTTGTATTAGCAGTCTTTCAGTCATATTGTTTTAAAGTACATAAAACGAATTTAAACTTCTGAAAAGACGTGAAGGGAAGACTAAGTGGCAGATGTTGAAAAGCCTTATAGGCTAGGATTATAGGTTAGGTTGACAAGCTCATGAGCAAACTGCATGATGCATACAATGATGAATGTAGCTATCAGTACTATCCGAATGAGAATGCAACTCTCTATGTTTGCAACACAACTGTTAGATCACTCTATCTGAACGGTTGTCTAAAGGTCAAGATTACAGTTGTAGCATTGTAGATTACTATTGTAGCAGCCTCTATAGATACAGAAGGTTGTGAAATTGAGATTAAAGATGCTATGGGAACTGATAATGGTAGTAAAAAGCTCTTTAGTCATACTAATAATGATTGGGAAACTCTTTTGCAATTGCTCAGTGATGAGAAGTCAAAGTTTTATACAGGTAAATATAGGTTGACCTTTTGCAATGGGTTAATAATGTATGACTCGCGTATTTTTATCCTGGAATGCTTGCGGAAGTTGTATCTAGCAAAGTGCCCTGAAGGTCACCAGGGTATCTCGAAATGTAGACACCGTGCGCAGGCATACATTTGGTGGCCTGGTGTCGGTAATGACATTGAGAATTTTGTGACAAGCTGCGATACTTGCACCTGTCACAGTGGTATTAGACACCAACCGATGGTAGAAAGTGAATTGCCTTCCTGCCCTTGGGAGGTAATAGGCTCTGACATATTTTGTCTTTGAAAGCAAATTGTATGTAGTGATCATTGATTACTACTCTAAGTGGATTGAGGCGTTACCTGTACACGCCCAGACATCTGGTGCAGTAATATCTGTTATGAAAAGCGCATTTTCCCGTTTTGGTGTACCTAAAACTGTACGCTCGGACAATGGCAGGTGCTATGATAGGGATGAATTTAGAATCTTTGCCGCTAACTTTGGTTTTCAGTTGGTTACGTGTAGCCCTTGCTATCCTCAATCTAATGGATTAGCCGAAGGTACTGTCAAAATAGTCAAAATGTTGTGGTTGAAAAATGAGGATAAGATCGAAGCCTTGTCAGTCTATAGAACTACTCCGCTGTCAACTGGGTAATTGCTGAGCGAACTCATGTTTGGCAAGGCAGTAAGGTTTATGTTGCGACTGCCCAGGTCTCATCAGGTAGATTACGAGAAATTTGCACAAAAAGACGAAAACAGGAAAACAGAGATAAAGCGTAACTTTGATAAAAAGTATAGAGTTTCAGAATTGCCTAAATTGAATATCAATGATAAAGTTTAGGTCAAATCATCATGTGATGCCGGGGCTGAGGATATTGTAGTCCACAAGGATCTTTTACTAGAAAGTTATTGGGTGAAAATAGGAGACAGAGAGCTCCGTAGAAACAGAAAACAATTGCTTTTGCTACACGAAAACGAGTTTGATAGCTTGTTTGAAAATGATCTGGGTAGCTGTCTAGTAGACACTAAGGGTCCAATAGTATATGGCCTTTTGCTTAACGACAGCGGTGAAGAGGCCCCAGCAACTGTGCTGGAGGCTGCATCTGCGGCTGAGCCAAATGAGACGCTTGTTACCACTACCAGAAGTGGCAGGCTTGTTCGGCCTGACAGATATTCTGATATGGTTTACTCGTTACTGCTTCTGTTATAGATTATAGAAGATACAAACTCTCATGACCGAGCCTAATGGATCAGCGAAAGGTGATGACCCAAATAGAGGGAAGAGCTCCGGTGACAGGAGAAGTGATGACACCAACGCCACTAAAGTTTTCGGTAAAAATGGTAAACTGTACTCTATGATCTGCAGGTGCAACCGCGATCACATATCTAGCGAATGTCCAGGGTTTACTTGTAATAGGTGCCAAGTTTTGGCCATTTTGTCAGAAACTGTAAGGTGCCAAAATTTGGATTTTGTCACAAATCGGGCCATGAGGTCGCTGAATGTGATAAAGGGGGGGGGGGGGCACATGGTCTAGTGGTAAAAGAAAGATTAAAGTTCCCAGTAAAAATGAGCCTGATGTTAAGGTTAAAGGTTATGCAGCAGCAACAGCTGGTACTAGTAGGCCTACACAGCCTAATGCGCCTCTAATGGGTGCAGTTAATGATTTTATGTCAAATGTTATTAGTAGGGGACCACCTGGTGAGAAGGTCCATCAGGGAAAAATGTTAGAGTTTGAGAGACGAAAAGAACAAACTAAGCTTCGGTATAAGAGAAAAAAGCAGGCTATTAATGAGGAAGAGCAGAATTTTGAATATGAATTTCATTTGTCACAAGCTATTCAGAAATCTGTTAACGAGTTGCTTAACGTGAAGGCCCAATTTCGGGGATCACGTACGCCTGCAGATTTATCTGCGGAAAGTTCCAGCGGTCCCTGGGAAGGTGCGCACAGCGCAACCTCTGTTTCTCCTTAGAACAGCTCATTGTCAACTGTTATATCAAAGGTTACTGTACCTGAGGTTTTTCCCAATGCTGTTTCTGGTGCTGAGGCTTCGGCTAAGGCAAGTGATGCCGAGGCTCCGGCTGAAGCAATTGATGCCGATGCTCCGGGTGAGGCAAGTGATGCCGAGGCTTCAGCCAAGGCAAGCGGTGGTGAGGCTTCGGCTGAAGCAAATGATCGCGAGGCTTTGGCTGGGTTAAAGAGAGAAGGTGAGGGAGAGAGTGAGCCACACGAGGCTACTGCCTCCAACAATGATGAAGAGTTACATGATAGGCTCCTTGGGAATGATGTTGAATTGAAGGGCGAGACTGACTGCTAAACTGTTACCAATAGTTAACTGCAACAGTATGAGAGTTCTGAAGTCAGCTACATGTATATATACATAAATGCAACCGCAACATCTTCGTGACTATTGTAGCTGGTTAATAGGTATGTATGCCTATTATGCTATTATCTATGCTATTATTAATATCAGTTTTGATTGCTCCTTGATGCCAAGCTTGTCGTAATTTCATCTAATGCTAGCTTCGCTGATTTCTCTCAAAACACTCTTGACTTGGTAAAATTGTTTTGGTTTCCCACCTTGTTGTGCTCTGTCTAGCTTGTGTGTTAATGCTACACTGGTAATAACTGCTTCTGCAATAATCGCTTTCTGTAACCCACCACTTGCAAACTGTTTCCTATTTCCTCTAAGGGAAGGGGCATGTTGGAAAACTCTCTTTGAATGATTGTCTAAAGGTCAAGATTACAGTTTAAGTTATGTCAAGGTCAAGACCGGTTTTATGCTAACCGTAAATGCTAACGACATTCTACAAGAATCCCAAAGAATAACTAACAGACCATATACAGTTAGACAGTGCCGGCACTTCTTGTTCTGAATCTGACGCGCTAAATCACATTTCAACAACAACATTATCTTATTGTGAAGATTAGAGTTATGGCAATATGTCATCAAATGCATAAATGTTGCTCAACAGTTTTGCAATCAGTTTTTTGTATGAACTCTGTATAAAAGTATATTTAGGGGGTAATGTGCAAAAGCTAAGTGTAGTCAGTGTGTGTAGAAGATACACATATGTGTCATGCATTACTTGTCAATTGTGAACAGAACTGCATTAGGCTGCATACAAATAGCTATTTACTAAAGATGTAAAAAATAATATCGAAGGATATTGTTTTAGACCAGACATGCTCAAAGTCTGGCCCGCGGGCTGCGAAACTTATTTTCCTAAACAGGTTTACACATGGCAGTAAAATTTTGGCTCACGACTGGCTTTAGTAATTGAGTTTCAGCAAACAAAACCTACATCATTACATTAAAAGTCAATAGTTATAGTTAGAGAGGAACACAAAATTCCAAAATTTTCTTCAAAATGGCTTAAATTAATGAGTTTTAAGTAAGCGCCTTTTACTTTTTAACAGCACTTTTTGAAAGATAACATCAGTTTTACTACGTTATTTAGAATCTTGTTTTCCTTTCTAATTATAGCTATTGATTTCTAATGTAATGATGTAGGTTTTGGTTACTAAAACTCGATTACTAAAACCAATCAGGAGTCAAGATTTTACTGCCGTATGTAAACCTGTTAGGGAAAAAATATTTGCCCGCGGGCCAAATGCGGCCCAGGGTAAATTTTCATACGGCCTGCAGCCTCTGTCATAAAATCAATAATGTCTGATCCATCTGTAGAATTAACCCTTTGAACCCTAAGAGCTGATTTTCCAGCATTAAGTATGGCGTGTCTAAATCATTAACGGCTGGAATTATGGGATTCAAACGGCTTTATTGACAAAAGCAGTTTCTAAGTAACAGCATAAACCAATCTGATTGATTCTTGCGCAGGATGTTTGACCAGAAATGTCTCATCCATTTGTGACAGTTTTTAAATATCTTCCCTTCCTTCGATTTAGTAGCAGATTTTATTAGAGGGGTATCATACAAAAATTGAAACCACTCGTTTGTTGGTAGGTCATAAACTATTGTGATACAAATAAAAAATTGTATGATACTAACTATAATTTACCACTATATTTTGAGTCATAAAAGGATGATGAGCATGTGCTCAATGGATATTTTACTAGTGAGAATATTTTTACGAGTTTTTTAAAATCAAACAAACTTTTATAGTTTGGCCTAAATAATAGTGACACCCCTTTTTTCTGTTTGATGATATTTGCTGTGGGTTGCTCGACCTTTTTACTTATGTTTTACCAAATACAATTGTATTATGAGCATGTTTAATTATATTTAATAGAAGTTTAAATGCTTAGGATTGTTGGACAGATTGCTTAGGGTTACTGGCACCAATGACTAAAATAGCAAGGGTTCAAAGGGTTAATAAATTAGGTAGAAGCGCTGTTACCTGCAGGTCAAACATTTAAAAATCCAATCAAAATTCATAGTTACTGTCAAATTTTAAATGAGCCCTGCATTGTTTATATGCCTATTACTTGTTAGGTTTTCTGTAATTGTGTGTAAAAATACTATAAATATTAAACTACCACAGTGAGATATTGTTTCTTGTTTCAAATGAAACTTGTACCCAAGTGTACAATTACTTCTGTTCAACTGTGACAAATAAGTTAGGGTTAAAAAGTGAAGTGAAGTGATTATTAAACTTCAATTATAATGCCAATGTAATTTTGATATGTGTTTCAAATATTGTTTACCAAAACAAAACAATGCTTATGATAGCTGAAATTTAAATAAAAGAGCAAATATGAAAAACAGGTTGGCTTGGTAAAACTTGTTTATATTAACTGCTGCTATATGTAAAAAATGTCTACCAAGGTTGGCTCCCTAAATTTTTAATACGCCAATCTGGTTCTTTCGCAAAAAGTTTGAACACCCCTGTTTTGGACTATTACATTTGTAACATTCTAATTTGAACTCCGTGATACAAAAACAATATTATGTCATCCAGAAGATTTATTGTCAAGATTAACAAAGTTTGTTTTCCAGGTTAACAAATTAAGCTAATTATTGCACCTGTGTACGTTGGTCAATATGCGGGGGATGTCAAAGAGCCAAAGAGGAATCGATCAAGTTTAAGCAGTGTCAATCATCGTCATGATGTTTAAAAATATGTTTTGGAACCTAAAAAACACAAGGGGCCTGCCAGTGCATTCACATGCCAAAGTTTTATGGAACAGTTCATCAAATTGCTATGTGACAGTGTGTCAAGCAAATGACTATTTATGAAGTTTTGTAGAGAAATTGGTTCTTGAATATATACGTAAAACTGAAAAAGAAATTTTTTACCAAGCTTCTACATTCATAATAGTTCAATATGCATTTCATATTATAGCAGTTATATTTTGAAACTGAAGGATAACAAAGTCTGCCTTCTAAGTAAACAAATGTTGCTAATTAAAAGACACAGTAATTTTAATTAATTGATTTACCACACCCAGTGCTCATAGATGAATATGTGAGAAATCTACTGTGTAATTTAATCTGCACTCCATGATGAAGGGCAGATATCATGAAACTGAAATACCATAGTCCGCCATCGTGGTGACCATATGAAGCGAAGAATTGTGTTGATGTGTAGATGTGCGTAAAGGGTGCGAAGGGATATCAAAGAGGAATCGATCAAGTTTAAGCAGCGTCAATCATCATCGTCATGAGGATTCTGCCTAAAATAGAAGTACTTTCGAGTCATCACTGGTTCTCATAACTATCATAGTTATAATAAAATCATAAAAACATCTTGAAAAAAGGAATTTTAAAACTGGTGTAAATATGATCATATCTAACTCACACTCTGCTTCTAATTGGTCGATCTTCGCGGACTTCAGTGTGAACAAAATGATGATCATCTGTGTCTGAGCCTTGTTCTTGGACACCAAATTCATTCACTTGAACAGGTTCAAACGCACCATTATTTACAATATTTATTGCTTGGTTAGGTTGTTCTCCAGCCTTGCCATTCTGTTCCTCTACATCAACATTGCCCTCATGTTCTACTGCAGCAGCAGCACCTTCTTCTTCACCATGTGGTAATGACCATTGGTCATGCCTTGCTCTTTGTAATTGAAATATTGTAAAGCGTTACACTTCAGTAGTTTAGCAGATTTCATGTAGGATTTGCTAGGAGACATAGCAATAACAAATTTGCAAAACTTAAATATTTTTTTATCAAGTTATTTATCACTTTGAGCCTTGATTTTGTATTTATTGGTTACTTTCTCGCTCTAACTATTGAGCAGAAAACTATAGATAAACAACAATGAGCAATGGTCACTACCACTGAATAAAATAATCTATTTTCTTTAAATATCTTGAATTTTAAATGAAAAATTTTGCTTTATAAAGTACTGAAGCATGACAACTGAACCAAGAAGTAGTGAAGAATTGCTGTACCACAAAACAGACATATGTCAATATTATATTTTAATTGACTTGAGTAAATGAGTTGGAACATATTTTTTTGTAACTGCTGGATATCGTTTGTTAATACATTTTTTCTAGTCTTTTTATCACTATAAAATATGTACCTAGTTATTTCTTGTTTTTGTTTTAATAATGTAGTTATATTTTTTTTTAATGCAACTGATATTTAAATTAACATGGCGGTGACAACAAAGTGCCTTTTAAATGACAAAGCAGGACAAGAAATCACTTTTCACATGACCCATTTAGTACACAGGATAGCTGAATCACTTTATAAGAATTATACCAACAATGTCTTTTTACTTGGCAGACCAAATGATAGGTGCGGCTCTAGCTCATTCTTGTATTAACAAAACATATTGACAGATCTCTAAGAGCATTTCAATTTATGACTCATACTAAATACAATAATTGACTAATAATTCCTAAAATACTAAAAAACATATTTTATTCCACATTTCGCATGTTAAAGAATTAACTTTTACTAAGATTTTAAGATGCAAAAGTAGTAGTTTTGTTTGATAAGAAATACAATTTTCTAACTCAAGCACGTAAGTGTAAAAGTGAATTTTTGTTCATTCGATTAGTTTATAGCTAGAAAAAGACTGTTTAACATTATATTAATAGCAATTTTCTTTTATGTAACAAACCTGTTAGGACTACGAAAATTTTCTAGAGCTTCCAGATTGTGATTTGTCTGATTGGTTCGCTCATTAGTTCTGTTGCCTTTAAACCGGCCATCATCTCTACCTCTTCTGGAGCCACCACCATCATCCCCATCTCCATCATCACCACCTCCATCATTGCCGGTAGCTCCAGCACCACTATTAGATGGTGAAGGAGTATCGCCACTTTCTCCGTAGGTATCCTGTTCTTGCTCCGCAGCAGGCTCGTTTGGATTATCCACACTCTGATTGCTATCCGTGTTATCAGAGCCATTTTTGCGGCTAGAAGGTCGCTCTTTTGGAATTTCCTACAACGGTTCAACCGCTGATTAAAAGCAAATTATTTTTACACATGATTACTTTCACATATATTGGTAAAACATATCTGAAGTTCAAAATTGCAATTTTTGTAAAATCTTTTGTTGACTCTTTCAACTCGAGCAAATAACTAGCTAAATCAATGATAAATATTGCTACTTACATGTGTTCTTGGTTTGCCACCACCTAGAAACTCCAACATAGGTTTGATCTCTTGGCCGAACCACGAAACATCAAGGCGTTCATCCAGAAGATTGGTTCTTTGAACTGTCACAGCGAGAGTCTGCAATCAATAGCATCTGCTTATTGCTATATATTATAGAGCATTTATATTAGTATTTTTGTAATTCCACATTTCTGGTATTACAAATTGTTTTACGACTAGTGCAACGATCAGATCGCTAAGTCGTTTATCGTATGCTATTCGTAAGCTTGTTTTGCTGTTTTTCTACTCATACTATTTGATAACCGCTGACTCTAAAAACTCTATGCTGACTGTTTTGTTGTATGTACCCAAACTATCTTGATACCTGTTCTCTGCCTAATGTGCTCTGAAGAAAACCATTATAGCTCAATTCGGTTGCACCAGCTGTAGATGGAAAAAAGATTGCTAACACTATATCATCGTAAGCCGGTGTTAATCTCACAATACCTTAATGATTGTTTATAGTGACGATGTTCTCTATGTCCATCACCTATCCACGCTTACATCTGCTAACTTTCGCGGCGTAGCATTCTCATTATTCAATGCAGTGGCGAAAACGACCTAATACTAGTCGTTTTATCCAGCAACTGTTATGAAGAAAACATGTATCATGCATGACGGCCAATCATCGTCATCTACAGCTGCAAGCCTTCCCAAAGTATTTGTGTCGCCTGTACGGTGAGTTCAGTTTATGGTGCGCATAATCGCCGAATCATTGCTGAGAGGACAATGTCGATATATGGTGACAGTGATACCCAGCTTAAAATGTCAAAATAAACAACTGTGTAGTATAGGATCTCTCTTGACAAACTGTATAAGTTTAATGGTAGGCCACAACCTAAACTCACTAGTGAAGCAAACAATGCACCTGTTTGTGACACTGAACATGTCACTGTGACATAGGTATATGGACATTTTCCTCTATAATATCTCAATGACTATCAATGATGCTCACTGATAAATGATAAATAAGTAATATTTTGTGATAAATCGTTGACAAACAAACCACATCACTCTATAAAAATGAAAAAAAACCTGTAAGCCATTCTCAAAGTCAAATGAAAGTTCAACTAATCATAAGTTACAATTAATATGTAGTGATGTTTGCGAACCTACGCATAATCAATCGCGATGTGGAAGTAGATATTTGTAGCATTTATTAACGCTTACTGAAGCAAAACTATGAAGTATAACAGAAAGTCAAAGAATTTTAAGCAACCACCAGAAATAGCTCAGGTGAAAGCATGGCGGAGCTACATAGCTCAACAGTTTGAAAGGGTACGTTTTTGATATTTTTCTATTCATGCTGTTCATTGCAACTTTTTATCAGTCGTGTAAATAATGGTTCTGTAGCTGTTAATACATAAAAAACCAACGACTCATGTTACTTGGATAAGTAACACTGACATACATGTATAACTAAATGATAAGCATTTTTGGCTATTCTAATCATGGACACAGCAGTGGCGTTAATAATAAATTGACACAGTTCTTTTGTAGATTTTATCAGACAGTATCAGCACTTTGTATCATTTGTAATTTTGTTTTGGTTTGCTGTGATCTGATTGCCAGAAAGCTTCTAAATAAAAATCAACAAAATTTTAGTGTAATTAAGCACTAAAAGCACGCATACTAACATTAAAAACATACCTGCACCTTTTTTATAGTACAAGCCGCTAGGAAGAAACAATTAGACATGGATTAATGTATCAACAATTTTTAAGCTACTTCCTTTCACATAGAAGGTTTGATGCTACAACTGTCTTGTACAACCTGGAAAAATGTTAGTTCAGTACTTACGGATAAATTTAGCAAAAACATGTTTACAAGTTTAAAGTTTACAAATGATTAATATGTTTAGACCAAATCACAGAAAAGTCTGTTTTATTTGGTTAAAATATATCTGAGAACTGGTGAAATTCAGTTTAAAGCGGATTTTTGTCTGTGCTTTAAACTGTGTTTAGCTGCCTTATATTGTCAACATGCCTATTATGTTTACCTGCAGCGTATAATTGTCACCACATTGTGTTTACCTGTAGTATACTGCCAACACTATATTTAGCAGCAGGGTATTGTTAACCAATCGTGTTTTCGCAGATAACATTGTCAACACAAATTGCATTTACCTGCAGTACGTTGTCAACACATTGTGTTTCTCTGCATTATATTTTCCACACATTGCATTTACCGGCAGCATGTTGTCAACACATTGCATTTACCTGCAATATATTGTCAACTCCTTGGGTCTACCTGCGTTATTTTGTCAAGACTTTATATTCAAATGCGGAACATTATCAACACGTTATATTTACCTGCAGCATAATGTCGCTAATCGCATGCTCTTTTCTTACAACGAAATCTGGTAGAGAAGCTGGACATTGTGTTTCAGTAATCTCAGGAAAAATATTACAAACTGGTTTCCAGGAGTTGAAAGTTGATGGCTGCTCAGAATCAAGACAAACAGGCTTAATTTGAGAGACCTACAACAAAATTAGTTGCCTAAAATTGAGAAAATCCTGGTAAAATTAGAGCAAAGGACCATTTACAGGGAATGATGGCTCTAAAAACCAGAGCTTAACTATAAAGTCAGACTCAGGTCAGACTCAGAATAAGGCTAAACTAATGAATATGCTAGTTTAATAATATTTGAGTCAATTCAAAATTATTAGCTTAACATTTAAGACCAATAATAATACTAGAAATTCCACTGTCATACAGCCCACGACCAAAGTGAGAATGGAAAAAAAATGGTACTGTTGGTTGTTGAAAAAGTAGTTCTCAGCAAAAATTGACAGAGTATAGTGTAAATGAGACTTGTTTGAAAAAGAATTGTTCTAGACAGAGATTGAAAAGCTTGGTTTAACACAATAATAAATTACACCTAATCACACAAACAATCACACCTGATCTACTACTACCTCAAACTTGTTTTACAGCGATAAAAAAATATCAATTCAAGCTGTAGGCCTAACCTACTGTAATGTATGTATTTTACTAACAACGATAAGGAAATATGTTTACTATAATTATTATAATTCTGAAATGCAAAAGTAGAAGTCAAATGGCAAGCTACGGTGTACTATACACAGTTTGAAAGTTGGTTGTGTTAAATGCAGAATAGTATTGATAGCGATCTTTAACAGAACGCAAGTATGAGCGTTCACGCGTCTGGAAGATTTCTGCAAACTGCAGCAAAATAAAAGCTGTTATAAAGTTTTATAAAGCTGTAGGCCTAATCTACTGTAATGTATGTAATTCAACAACAATAAGGAAATATGTTTATTATAACTCTGAAATGCAAAATTAGAAGTAAAATGGCAAGCTACTGTGTACTATACGCAGTTTGAAAGTTGGTTGCGTTGAATGTAGAATGGTTTTGATAGCAATCCTTAACAGAAAGCAAGTATGAGCGTTCACGCGTCTGAAATTTTTTTGCAAACTGCAGCAACTAAAATAAAAATTGTTCCTGGCATGAAGGGGCGGTGTAGTTCAGCCCTAGCTTGTACATAAGTTGTAAATATTTTCGGCTAACGTTTTAAATAATGAAACCTTCAGTGATTGGAAAAAACATAGGCTGATAAACTGTGTACCACGATTTTGTACCTGTAATTCGGCCTATGTCTCAAACGTTCTACGTTTATGACAGAAACCTTCGAATAACTTCGATTACAAGTAAACAATGCTCTAGACTGGTAAAATAAGCACGGGTTTCTCGTGAAATGCGCACTGCTAAATAGATCTACTATCTGTCGCACCGCTTTATTGGTGTATCGTAGGCCAGTCTTAACTTTTATGAAACCAAGCTTTTCAAGCGTTTTGTAGCAATTTTCGTCTAAATTAATCTGTCTATTTGTGTATAATCCGATCAGATGGGTAAGTTTTAAGATAATGCCGATGGTTTATGAAGACTTGGTAACATATTTAAATAGGTTTAAATGTTGTTATTATATTTTAACAACTTTACAAAACGATGGTTAAATTTGTTGATGAGATTTCAAAACAAGGGTTTGTCTTATTGTTGATGAATAATTTTCGTAAGTTGTGTGCACATGCATTTATCATAAAAACTCCCACACTTCGCTTCCGCTCGTTTGGTCGTGGGACTAAGGCTATTGGCAAGTTCTAAGGCGCAGTGCATTATCAACATAGGCTATATATGCATACATAATTTATTGTGGCATATGATCTAGTAAACCACATTTTCCCAAATCATTTCTGTCGATTTATTCAACTGGTCAATCAATATTTACCTGTTACGCAAATTATTGCATTTAATCATATTATTTCCTACAGTTGTTATTATTATGATAATATATAGCCATAAATAAAATATAATTAAATTATTTTGTTCACATTAATCTATATACATTTCTCAAAGTCGTTGGCTATTGTAAATGTCTACCTGTAGCTATTAAAATCTCGGAAAGAATAGTCCGTATTTCCGAAGATTTGATCTCGGAACCTCCCGTTTACCAGACTGACACCTGACCAATATAGCCACATGATTGATATGTTTGCTAGGCGATGTATGTTGTTATATGGGAGCAAATACCCTTCGCTTTCAGTCACGACCCAAAGTCATGACGTAACATCGTGACATATCGTCATGAAAAGCCGTAGCTCTTATTAGCAAGCTTACTCAAATTGTCCATTGACAATCTGCTAGGCTAATAACAAGTGGCTGGCAACTATAATTACCTCTCAATGTTTATAAGCTAGTTTAAACACCTAGGCTACGCTCGGTAGTATTTTATAAAACTAAAAACGAACGAGATGCGATTAACATTGCTACTCTTTCCACAGTATTTATTGTTTATCTTACAAAATTTTCAATTGAAGTGTTCAGCTTCAGCAGTTATTTTAGTATGAAATGCACACTATGCAAGATGATAACATTAAAAGGCAGCCATTCACAACTGAGCTAACTAAATACAATTTATAATAAGGTTATTTTAGTACAAGTTACAAACTCAATAGACGTTTTCAAAACCTCACACTCAAATCTGCTGTTCGCAACTTTTACTAGTTTTAGGTCGTAAGCAACAACTTTATCATTAAACTCTATTTTTTATGTAACCACAATTATTTTAAATTAGCTACAACTAAGAGTCATATATATTCACATAACCAGTTTCACATATTCAAATTAGTTTATAATTATATCTTCAAGCAGGAAACGTAACGTTAATGCAGAAAGTTTGTTTCCGTTGTGCTCTTGGAAGTACAAAGCATTTGCAGCATCAATTTTATGTCCTTTTAGTAGCATTACTAGTACTGTTACCAACTTTTACAATGTTTGCTATTATTAACAGCATTATTAATATTGTTGCCAAGGTAATTTAATTACCACCATAACGTCACAGGCTTTACATCTGTTAGTATTATAATTTTAATTAACAACATTATCGTTATCATTGTGGATATTATTATTAAGAATATTATTATTGTTTTCCATATTTTTACCCTTACCATCAGTAATATCATTTTAATGAACTTTGTTAAAAATATTCTTATAGAAGAACTGCTCAAGGAAGTTTAAAATAGCGCAAAATTTCGTAGTAAGTGATAACTTCTTCCACCAATTGACTGGCTTTTAAAAACGAACAGAAAATTAGAGTTGTCTGTTCATTTTATTTAGCATACTTTGCTAAGTTTTTTTTTCAGTACTAAGGAAATTTTGAAGCAATATGATAAGTTTTGTACATAAATCTTAGGCATAAAAAATTATCTATAAAGAAATTGAGCCGATTTCAATACAATTTTTGTTGATAGAGATTTTAGGAATTACATACCTCTAGCGCTACCAATTTTTCTGGGCTATTTATCGAGGCAGCTTGAAGAGTGCACAAAAGTTTTATCTGTAATCCTGTCCAAGCCAAGGCAATGTTTGAACCCGGAAGAGCTGTCTAAAATTATTATAAAAATCAACTCAGATTACAAGGACATGGCTACTTATTAGGTAAAACCTAATAAACTTTTACAGCTTAGATCATCGCTAAAAGAAATCGACATAAAAAACAAAGTTTTTTCAAAAAAGAAACTACACTCATGGTGAGCTGCAAACATGGTTTCTATTAGGATGACACATGGAGCAAAATTTTCTTTCATTCAAGTACACATATGGTAGGCTAATGAATTACCTACTCACTAATCAGAAAGGATTTGTTTGAAACCTTCTAAAGCTACACAACAGGGCTCTTGGTCATATGCCAATGCTGTGGCAAGTCAGACTCTTTGTGCACCAGCAGCAGTAGCGGTAGGCCAGAGTTAGAAATAATTTAATAATTAGTCATTTACCAAAAAATTACACAAGTCCTTAGAAGTTTAGATTTTTTTCTAATGCATTTTGTACTTTCTTTCCTATTGACAGATCCAGTAAGTAAAATTATGTATGGATCTGAGGGTGACATGCATATCGTTTTTGTATAAAAAAAAATTGAAACGGTTTTACTGGTACCCCGTAGCAATAGGCTTTTTGGAGAGTTATGAATAAAATGCATTATCCCTTTTGGCAGACCAAAATTTCGATTCAAGCATTTTATTAGTACAAATGACATATTAGAACATGTTAATTACGACCGTCAAAAGCTGTGAAACAGCAATTAGTTTATATAGTGTTTTATGTAAAATATTGAAATACTGCTAAAATTTTAGGCATGATGATCGCCAGCCAAAAACTCAACTTGCTAGTTGTTAGTTTTGTTAAAGATAAAGTCATTTATCTCAAAATTGCAAGGATAACCATTAAGATGTAAGTTACAATAAAAACATGGAAATTGGTACAAACATGGTAACCAAAACATGAGTTCACAAGAAGGGAGTGAGAAATTATAGTACAATAGATTGCAAGAAAATATTATGTCTAATGTTAGATTAGTGGCAAGTCTATGAGAAGAATTTCATGAAAAAATGTAAATGAGATAAAATGAGATAAAAGATGCAAGGAATACAAAAAGTGTTAGGAATGCAATTTCCTAACTTTAGTTACAAAAATATTGTAATCACACAGTCTTAGTAGCAGATTTTTAGTTCCAGAAATAAATATGCTAAAATTTTGTGATGAGACAAAAAATAAAACTCTTTAATCGTTTTATCTTAAATAAAAGTTTTACATCGTTGCTTAAAAATTATTGGAGGACATATGCAATGTATGTGTGATGCTAGAGCAAAAGTTCTGAGAGTAAAATTCAAGCACACCAAGCAGGTTACACTTGTGGATGAAAGAGTCATGGATTAGTTTAACATGTATTAGTAAGAGATAAAGGTCGATGGCAAAGCATACTTCAATTGAAGTCAAATTTATAAAAAAATAAAACAAAACATTTACACAGTGAAAAGAACAAAAAATTGGTTGGATTTGAGTTGAGAGGATTGAAGTTTTTAAAGGATTATTTGCAACAAAATTTAATTACAGTTATTTTGTATCAAAAACTTCACCATGTCTTACTCTGCTGTGTTGTAGGTGCAAAATGCGTGGAAATGTGATTACAAGCTTTTAAAAGCTCAAAAACGAACAGTTGATCGCAGCCATCACAAAACCACCGTGGATCGGAATCAGTTTATTTCTCTGACGTGGTCATTACATTTGGTTATTGTTTTGTCACGTGGTGTTCTCACGTAAATTGAAAGGCCAATAAAAAGCTCAATATAAAGCTTCTCGTAGCACTAGTTTATGACAAACACTTCGCGTTTTACCGAAGACCCTGCATCAAATATACATGCTCGCTACTTTACAGTTTTGTTTCAGCTTGGTCTAATCACCTAGTTATAATCTGATCATGTGACCCATACATTGGATTAATTTCTGCAGCATTTTTTGATTATCACAAGTGACCAACAGACTTGGCATGTTTATCAGACAATGATATGTACTCTTTCGAGCTAAGGTTGAAAAATTAAACAAATTTCATGGTAGGTTATAAGATATCTGTGCTGAAAGTAACAGCATTACAATGACCACTAGAAATTCCCCTGTCATACAGTCCATGACCAAAGTGATTTTGAAAAAATGAAAGATTACTGATGGTTGAGAAATGCAATATTAGCAGTCAAATGGCACTGCAGTGCAATAGGATAACTGCAATCATTGGTAGCTGTAATGTAGTGGGTGCGGGTGTTATTATGTACAACAAACAGCAATAATGAAAGGAAAATATTATATCTTTAGATCTCTGCTCCTGCAAGAGGAGAAATGCAATATTACAAGTAAAATGCACTGATATTCTTAGAATAACAAATATTATTAATATAGTAATACAGTAATAATAGAAAACCAATGCACAGTTTTGTTTACATTTCAAAACGTCATAGCTAACAACATCAAGAAGTTTAATAATTATACAGATTTTTAGAAAATATATTTAACAAAACTATTTAGAAAAAAAAATAACAGTAACATATTGCTCATCATCGATGTTGTTAGTGTGTCTATAACATTTCAGTAGTCATCCAAACTTATAATTAAATATGGTAATAATCTCATAAGAATCGTTAGAAAAAAATATCATTGTAATTTCCTTTACTTTCACTGCTTTGGACATCAGTTAGAATACCAAAGTACTCAAAAGTGTCCAAAATGTCAGTTACTTTGAAATTGACACAAAAGAAACGATTATATTTCAGTACTTCTACGTTAATTACAAAAACCTTCGGCAATTCGACAATGCTCTGCTTTTTGTGCAATGCGCACGACTTAATGGTTCTGTTCTCTGTCACCCAGTGTTTTGTTTGCCGGTCTTAATTTTGATAAAACTAAGGCTTGGCAAGTTTTAATAACGATTTTCGGCCAAATTAATCTGTTTATTTGTGTATAATCCGATCAGATAGGTGAGTTTTAAGTTATTGTCGACAATTTACAAAGACTTGGTAACATATTTAAATAGATTTTTATGTGTTTAGTATTGCTATTATACTTAAACGACTCTATTGAAAAATGGTTAAATTTGTTGATGAGATTTCGGTACAAGGGTTTGCGATGTTGTTGATGAATAATTTTCGTGAGTTGTGTGCACATGCATTTATCATAAAACTCTCAAACATTCTCTCTGCTCGTGTTGGGTCAAGGGATAAAATAGACGCGTAAGAACTATAGACATGGTTTTATCGAATGCCTGAAGTATATCTGTAAAAATATTTCCACAAATAGGGTTGCATGAAAATGTAAAGGAAAACCATCTTCTACAACTACGTCCTAATTGAGCCGTTTTGGAAAGATATTCTAATCTATGGTGGCGTTGTTAAGGCTGCAATTAACTGTTCTTTTTTGAGCTTTTAAGAGCTTGTAATCACATTTTCGCATATTTCGCACCTACAACACAACAGAGTAACACATGGTGAATCTTTTGGTATCAAATAATTGTTATGCGAATTTTGTTGCAAGTCAATCTGTAACTCTTTAAAAATTGCCTTGAAACCAACTTGAGTATGTCAAAAGCTCAAGGGGGAATTATGATAGTTATTTGGGTTTCAGAGAAAATAAGTAGAGCCAGCTACATTTTTTATTGATGATTCACTGCTGTTGAGTTATTTTCTATGCTAATATGCTTTTAAAAAACGTTCATGGTGTTTAACAGAAAATTAGTTTCAGTGCACGTTTTATAAAGTTAGGTGTAACCATGAGTCAGTGACATGTAATTGTTCTTTGAATGCATATAAATAGATTTATAAAATAGCAGCAAGGTACCTTTCTGTGATGGTTATGTTCAAGCAATAAGCAGTCATGGTTTTAGGAATACAAAAACATAGCAATTAAACATAAACCAAATAAAAGAGTTAAAACCAAAAGCAAAGCAAATAAATGAAAAATAGTTTTGTTCATTTATTGTTGTTTTTTTCCTTACAGTAGGAAAGGATTCTAACAAGGAAATCTTAAACGAAAACATAGTGAAATCAAAATACTATAATTATATTTGAAAAAAATGAAAGGAAATGATTTTCAAGAAAGTTTAATCTCAACATCCAACAATGATTTCATTGTCACAAGTAATGCCACAATTCACTGCAATGCCACAAATATGAAATTTTTTTTGAACACGATATAAGAAAGACGCAAAAAATATTTGCCTAGTTAAATAAAATGAGCTCAATGAAATAGAAACTAGAAAAGTCTGTTGCGAAAACTCGGCATTCATGGTAACCAAATTGATTTGCATACACAATGTGTTTGATTACTTTTTGGAGTTTTTTTAAGTTACAATTGCTGTCGTTTGATCTGTGTTTAGTGTTCAAGCATATTAGCACTATATTTAGAATTTAGGTAAAATCTCACATTATGCAACAGAATGTTTTTTGTTTCGCAAGCACATGAGATGCCTTTGGCTCTAGACCTTGATATTATCAACACACAATTACATAGAACTATGAAACTATTGTCCTTAGAAACTCTTAGACATCTTTATAATTTATTATAACTGATGTCTCATATTCGGTCATAAAACTTTCATGTCAGAAGTAAAAACACTGCAAGGAAAACATTTGATGAGCCCATTTAGAGAGCTTTTGAAAGTTATCAATTCTAAGAGTTTTTTGGAAATATGTAATGGTTTTCTTACAGCATGATCAGCTTAATATGAAATGAACCAACAGGGTTGAATCTGACAGACTACCAACAGTGTTATTTTTTTGAAAACACATAAAAACTTGTCAGTTATGCACAACTGAGCTGATTCAATCCAATTTGAAAAATGAGGAAGCAATTTCAAGACCAATTTTAAATTCAACTGAATAAAAAATTTTGACAAGTGTTTGGTCGTAAGCCATGATTTTATAATTACACTCCACTTTTCATGTAGCGAAAACTAATACAAATAATTTTTCAACCTTTCAGAATTTTAGGCATTTACATACCCCTCTTTTACTCATTTAGTTAGTTTAAAATTTTATTTTCGAGAAAACATTTGAATTACAGTTAGCTTCTGTAGCTTAGTTGCAGTTAGAAAGTGTTTGCAGTACAGACTTTAAGGCCTTTTAGTAGCATTATTATTGTTATTGCTGTTTTGTTTTACATTTTATTTAAGGTTTTTGTTATTACCAATATTATTAATAATTTAACTCTTATAATTAGCAGCAAAATTTTAGATGACTTGTAACCGTTACTATTATCATTACCAATATTCTCGACATTATCATTGATATTATTATAAATATTACTGTGATTTTTTATCTTTACACTTGCTACCACTATCATCATTTCTGCTACTTTTTTGCTCAAAATATTTTAGGGAAGAATTGTTTAAAGAGATTTAGGATAGTATAAAAGTATGCTAGCAAGTGATGACACGCGACCAGCCGATTGATTTGACCATCTGTACCATGCTAAATTATATACATTAAATATAAGCAAAGAAAATTTATTAAAAAAAGATTGAATGTTTTTCATCCTACATTCACGATAAAGGAATTCAGAAATAGCATACCTCAGATGGCGCCATTCTTTCCGGGCTTTCTAGTAGGACAACTTGAGGAGTGCGCCAAAGTTCCATCTGTAGTCCTGTGAAACCTAAGATGATGTTTGAAGCAGGAAAAGCTCTCTGAAATTAACCCCAATTTCAATCAAAATTAGTTGCACTATACCCCACCTATGCACAAACAATGTTAGATGCAAACAAAACTTCAAACAACTCAAATTTTTGTGAGAGTTGTTTCACTTTGATTCTATAGCGTAATCTAGTTAAAACATTATACACAATCAAACTCTATAGGTTTTAAGCAATTACACGAATATTCCTATTTTTATTAAAGAGTTATGAAAAAAATGCATTATTTTTTTCGTTTACCTACATTTTGGTTAGAAAATTGTGAGTAGTAAGCCTGGCGATGCCAAAAGTTCTTTAATTTTTAGATGGTCAGCAGGTGGATTTTTAAAATGCTTATAATCAAGAACCAGATAAAGTCTTGAAACCGGAAAAATAATTTTTTTACTTGCTGCAGGTAATGACTTCAGTAGTAACAAAATAAGTTGAAAAAGATAAATAAAAGTTTAGCACTTTAACAACAAAATTAAAGTTTGGTGAAATTAAAATATTAGCTACTATAACGTTCTAAATGCAACAAATATTGAAACACTAAAGAAAAAGTAAAGAATGTTGTAGGGCTTGAGTCTGCTTCAATTGTAAGTGTAATGGTCATCAGACAAAAACTGGTCCTATTATTGAATGTCCTCTTTGTAAAAAGTAAGGTCAATTATGTCACAATTGCAATACTATGAATAATACTAATAATATTATACATGTATAATAATACTATGAATCATGATGTGAGTTACAATAAAAAAACATAGAAATAAGTAGAAGTAGAAAAAGTGGTAGCTACTGCAGAAGTTATAAACAGGAAGGCGGGGAGAAATGATACAGTTGGGTACAAGATAATATTAAGCGTAAATATAAAAGTCACAGAATTACTAGCAAGAAAATTGTTTTCAGCAGAAAATATAGGTAGATATAATAGGAGATGAAAGGACTATAAAAATTAAATGTCCTTTTTGTCAAAGGTAAGGTCATTTATCTTATAATTGCAAGAGTGTAAGATAATGATATCAGTTACAATAAAGAGCAAGGAATTAAGTAGAAGAAGACCAAGTGGTAGCTACAGCAGAAGTTATAAACAGGAAAGCAGAGAGAAGTGATACAGCTGGCTACAACAGTTGATACAGAAATGATACAGTTGGCTACCACATATCAAAGTCAATTTCTCAACCTCAAAGGTTATCAGCTTTTTGTTACGGCATTGAAAGCAACACTATAGAAATAATTAACAACTGTATCTGACTAATAGTAGCTCCTCATTTAACGTGGTTTTAATACTTTGACACATGTGACAAATGGCTTTCATTTATGATGGAATCTGTACTGATAGTTTTAGGTTAAAAGTTGGGATTTAGTGTGCGAATGAAGATTTTACATTATTTTTTGCAAAAGCGAAACGTAAAAGTTTTGCTCGGCTAAAAACTGTAAGGACACTAATAATGACTAGCTTAACAGTGCAGAAAAATAGCTTAAGTTAAAAACATTGTGAAAGGCATTGAACAGCCAGAAGAAGATGACAGGGTGTTAAAAGATCCGGCATTCAGAATGGAAATCGCCCAGCAGGTGATGTAAATATTTTCTTTCAAAGTGTTAATTTCTGTTTCTGCATCTATTATAAGTATGGTTTGCTTACGTCACTTTTTTTGAATATGAACTGATAGAATTTAATAGATTTTTTTAGAGATTAAATATCTTTTATAAATTAAAATTATGCAGATTCATAGCTTGTAATTTCATAACGTCATTTTGATTATTAATCGGCTTACAATGAATCAAAGCTCACAAGTCCTTTTTTATTGCACATAAAAAGCCAGTAAAACTGCAAACTGTACTGAACATATCAATGAGTGCAATGAGCTTTCATACAACGTTGTTGAATATAGCAATAAAATAAAAATATGCTTTCAAGTTTAGAATAAAGTAAATGGTTGAAAGTTTCAACAAGTTGCAACACATGGCGCAAGCTATTTAATCTTCACAGGTTGAATGCAAACAATAAATAGCATCTGCTAAATATATTTTTCCAGCTTCCCAATGTATATTTATTAATAGATCTCTGGCGAATGAAAGTAAGTTGGCATATTTATTGCATCCAAAAGGGTTAATACTCTTTTGCCCAAAGCTGAGGGCAACGTATAGGCAGAATTTTCTTTAACTGTACAATTGTTAAATTTATTGTTCCTCAAATTCTGACAAACCAACCAAATTCTTTAAAAAATAAAACACCACCATCTAATTGAATGCCGCATCTAATAAAACACCACCCTCTATTTGAATGTCACATCTAATAAAGCATCACTCTGAAAAATGGTTGTAAAAAAGAGTGCCATCACGTTCAAATAGAGGTTTTACACTAGCTAGATGTGATGAGAGATTCAAGGACTATAAAATGCATTTCTTCGCAGATAAATAATAATAAATAAATAAACTATAGTAATAGTCAATATGGTACTTACAATCAAAGTGATAGTTTACGGTTCTAGAAAAACAAACGTTGAAGATTAAACAGCAAATGGTTAAATGTTTTAAAATTGTTTTCAAGCATATTTAATGTACAATTGATAAATATAAACTTTTTCACCGATAAATGCTGCCTAGAGCAAATAAAACCTTGAGAAAAAAAGTCAAGTGAAGTAAATTATGTGCATTTGAAAAAAAGCTCTTTTTGCATAACACTGTTCTGCAATATAAATATAAATAAGCAAAATGGAGATATCTGGTCCTGATGACTGATATCTATGGTTTTGTAACTTTTTTTGAGGAAGTAGCAATGCAGTTGATGGTTAAGCAGATTGAAGATACGATTAGAGTATTTTAAACTGCAAATATCTAAAAATATTGTTTGATGTGAGCTCAAAACTGAAGAGATTAAAAATAAGGACAATGTATGAGCCAAGTATTATTAAAATATGAAAGATAAAAAACATTGGCAAAGCCGTGTTTATTTAAAAATTGAACACACATTTATAGAAACCAAAAATAACATGTATGCAGTGAAGAGATTAAAGTAAAGCTTGTTGAATAGAAGTGACCTAAAGAGGTTCAAATTTATGGCTGTTGCAACCTCATGTTTTAATAAATTTGAGCTTGTCAAGGAATGCAATGAGATTAGGATAGTTGCTTAATGTTATGTTAAAACAGATGAGCCAGCTGAAGCTTCTTCTTCAAGATTCATTGGTGATGAGTTGTTGTCACATTCGGTATGCTGTCATAAAAAGGCTATGCTGAACGGCAAAAACTAAAATTTAGCAATTGAGGAGTTCAATAAAAAAGGAAAATAATAGAGCTAGAGCCACATGAAATTAACCCTACAAAACCTAGTTACTGAAATTATCCTGATTTTACCTTTAGTGTATAAAAACAAATTCAAGACATCGCGCATTGTGGACAAGTTTGGTTCATTTAATGATTCATGTAACGATTTCTAATAAGATCTTTAAGAATGATGATATTGAAGTTTAAATTTCTTGAAGATAAAATGCAAAAGAACATGTCGAGGGAAAATTTACACATAACTTAGCAACACTGCAATCATCTAGTTCAAAACTGCTGAAGAATTTAGGGCTGTGATTCATTTGGCTCCAACAATGAATCAAATGTGTGAACATGCACCAATGTTTAAAGAGGCTGATATACATAGGCTGGGCTTTTATAGAAATTTGGACAACAATCCAGACAATGTGACAACAACCCATCTAAGCATTAGTTAGCAAATGCCTCTTCATGACATGCCTCCTATATCAGTATCTCCAAATAAAACATAAAAGCAGGAAAGCTCCATCGGGGCTGAAAAGCTCTCCCTGGAACCAACCTTTCAGTTTTGAGCCTCACAGCCATAGTAGGAACACCAATGACAGGAGGGGGGAGCACAATATGTTTACCAAAATGGAGGTTTACACAACCAAATCATATTATGACTAGTTAGTTTATCAGAGAAATATTATTATGTCAGATTATCATGATCAACCAGATCATGAGGCAAGGTATTTACCATCTACTGTGAATTTAGCAAAAAACTAAAATATAAAATAAATCGAAGAGATCTACCTTCAATGCTGCCTCTGGCACTTTGCAGAGTTTGGTTGAGAACAATGGCTGCTCAGAGATGCTTTCTTTATATGCAATTAATGCATGCAGCACATAGAAAAGAGCATAACTTTTGTACCACCAGTTGGTTCCTACAATATGACCTACTGAGCATGATAAAAGACAAATGCAAGAAACAATACAAAGAAGCATGGCACCTTCTACCGATAGTGAAAAAAAAACTAGGTGTAAACTAGTTTATTCAAATAGAGTCATAGCTGAAGCTTTAGTATACAATGTGAACTAGGCCACTGTTTATTTTATCACTACAATGTATTAGATTTGTTTGTAACAACGGTCTTTATAAAAACAACTGCTGTCAAAAATGATAACGCTTTCTCAGTCTCATCATTTCATTGCTTGTAGTTGATGACCTTGCTTAACAATTCATCAATAAAACTAAGCAATCTAAAGTTAAACAAAAAGTAAACAAGTTGTTGACAATTCTGTTTAAATTTAAAAAGTAAGCAATACCGATTTACCGATTTGTTGGTTCTTGGCTTTAATGAGACTTTCCTCTTCCAGTGGTAGTGTTGAACCAGTTGTCTTCTCAAAAGATCTTTCAACTAAATCGGGTGAATCCAATTTCTTCAAGTACTCCTTTTTATCATCAGGCAGTTGGAAATGGAGACATGGATCAGACTTGGCACTTGGGTGTGATCTCTTTGAAGTCAAAAGTTCTTGAAAGACACTGACTTCTTCCAGTCTGTCCCCCTCATCATTTCCATCAGAAACCACATCTGTATTCGTAGATTCTTCTTCTTCATCGGCATCAGATGGTTGAAATGTGATACAATCCGGTTTGAGCTGATAAAGTAGAAAAACTGAGTTGTATTATATTATACATAATAGTTCTTGCAAAACCTCACATTGCATTTGAATTGCACCAAAAAATATACCGGCTATTAGTAAGAATACTAACTTTAGAGACAACAGTTCTGTTGCAAAACAATTCTTTAGGTTTTTTGCAAGCTAGTTTCTAGCTTGCAGAAAACCTAAAGATTAGTTTTGGAGCAGAACATACAAAAATAGTAATAATTCAAATCATTTTTGATTAAAATGTGTTTTAACTAATTAGAGAAAGCTGTTATATAATGCTAGTTTCAATATGGCTATTAAATCTTATGGCCATTCTTTTGTGAGGCTTTGTTTGCTCTTTTTTACTACAACGAAAAACTGGGTGGATGCGTTTATATTTGCAGAACCCACCTCACGGATCCGGCAACAGGCTGTACAATTAAAGGCCATGAAAAAGAAAATTTACTACAAGCCCACATTTATTACCATAAACTAAAAATGCCACTTATGATGTAGAAAAAAAGAGCAATTTTCTCAGAAAAAATGACGTAAATTTTCAAAAGTAATTTCTCACAAAAAAAACATTGCACAGAATTTCTTGTGAAAAAAGATAAGAAAAGCAAAAAGTATCAAGATGACACAAAAAAAACTATAAAGAAGCAAAATGCTAATAACATTGAATTCCAAATAAGTATTGCAAAGATCTGTGCTTCAAGAACAGTTCAATGAACTAGGCTGGATAAGTTTGGAACTAGGTATTTACCCAGAAGCAGATCAGCATATAGAGTTTCTTACTAATTTCATTTATAAAAAAGTATTAATTAAATACGTGTCTCATTTTATTGGTTCAAGCTTTACAAAAACTTAGCTCACGGAATGTGAAGCAAATGATCAAAAAACACAAAAGCAACCCAACCAATCATGGACAAGAATTATGAAAGATATTTTAGCATTTTAAGTGTTTGTCGGATTATTTGTCGTACAAGGCCAACTGTATGAGGCATTTGGCCAAAGCAGTTAAGTAATGAATTAAGCTGGTAGGCCTCCAATAATAAAGCTACGCTTTCATGGGGTTTTTACCTACAATTGATCTTACTGTCCATTAAAACAAACAAGTTGCAAAAACTGTTCTGCTGTAGCTCTTGATCAAATATCATTTGATACAGTTTACTGACTCACCATAATCAGGCATCGTGTTTCTACTTGTACATTGTTTATTAATCTGTTGTGACTCTCAATAAAAAACGATTACAATAACAAACAATTTATTCTTTTTTATCTTGACCACAAATGGTCAATTGGTGAATTGAAATACATAACAGAATACTAAACCAAGTCTTGCTAAAGTACCACATGAGCTTACGCGCGAGCCTCCTTTATCATGGGCATAATTTATCAATAAATGAAATTGATTGCTAATAGTTTTACTCGGTAAATGCACAGATGTTCAATATTTTGAATTTATCACAAAATGAAAAAATCGCATTTTACCTTGCATGATTTAAATATATGTCACGGATGTATATTTAAATAACAAAATAAAGCTATAAATAAAAGGCCATAAAGTAATATAAGAATATTATATATTTTAGACAGGGAGTAAAATGAATTTTTTTTATATGTCATAGATTGAGGAAAAGTCCAAAAGAACATCATTAAATGCAGACATCAAATAATATGGTATTAGAAGTATGTAGCCAATGGTTGTATCTTAGCGCCACATCCAATTGACCGCCACCCTGAGAGAAGGGTCGAAAACTAGACCGCCACTCTTCAATTGAACGCCACCTCCATTAATACTGACTACCAATGTTACATTATTTGATCTTTATGAGCCCATAATATCAACTGATCTCTGGAAAAGCGTCCACAAAATTGCACTAATAATGAATCGTTTATATCAATAACAATTAATTCTCTCGTTATCCAGTTCCAAAGTTTTTTGTTAAAACTCTAAAAGTGACACCATAGAAATAATCAATAACAGTCTCAGGCTAGTAGTATAGTTCTCTGTTTAACGCAGTAATTCTACTTCACGGAAGTCTAGACCCCCATATAAAAAACTGCGAAAATTACTATGGAACTTTCAAAGCAAGGCTATGGAAATAATTAATGTCTCAAGCTAATAGTGGTTCCTTGTTTAACGCGGTCGCGCTACTTCGAAGTACAAATACAAAAAAACCGTCCAAATTTACGGCAGAAGATGAAACTTTGAAAGCAATGCCATAGAAATAACTACTAACTGACTCAAGCTAATGTCAGATTCTGGTTTAATGCAGTCCTAATACTTCGAAGGACATGCGTATAAAAACCGGTTTGGAAGTTTTGGAGCAAAGGTTACGTTTACTAAGCAAACTTTTACGCATTGCATTCGTGCTAAATGCAGCGCGTGAAAGCTATGCTAAAAACTGCTTGAAGACTAATGCTGACTAGTTCAGCACAGCAGTGCAAAAGAAGAGTTGAGGTCAGAAGATATTTTGGAAGGTATTAGACAACTGAAAGATGTTTGTTTCATTGAAAGCAACAGTCAGAATGTAGCTATCCGAGCAAATGATGGAAATATTTTTCTGTTAAAAACGTTAATTTTTGTTTGTGCATGTAATATAAATATGATTCGTTCATGTCATTTGTTCGTAAATATAAAGGTTTGTATCATTTGATAAATTATTATTGTATAATTTATAAATATGCAAATTTATAGCATGTAATTTAATTAATAGTGTCTTTGCAACTATCTTAACACAGCTTACCATGGATCGATGCTAATAACTCCATTTATATTGCACATAAAATGCTAGTTTTGGCTGCAAATTGTAGCAACATATCAAAAAGTGCCATGAGCCTTTATTCAACAATGTCAAATGCAGACATAAAATAAACATATGTCTTCAAATTTAGAAGGAAATAAAAATTGAAAACTCAAGCAAACTGCAAAGAAGAACACACGCTATAATATCATCGCAGGTCAATTGCAAGCAATAGATATCAACTAATAGAGATATTCTCGGTTTCTCGATGCGCATTCATTAAGAGATCTTTGACAAGTTGAAGGTAAGTTAGCAGATTTATTGAATCCACAACGTTTACTATCACTCCACTAAAAAAAGAAAGCCAAATATAAGTGAAATTCGTTTCGCCCGTAATAGTGCTAAATTTGCCTTCCGAAAATTCTGATGAGCCATTTGAAAAATACAATGCCAGTCTCTAATTGTCATTCCAGCTATATGCATATATATAACTGGAATGACATATATAGCTGTATGTATATATATATATATATATATATATATATATATATATATATATATATATATATATATATATATATATATATATATATATACTAGCTGCATTACCCGCCTACAGTAACAGATTCACGTGCAGCATAAGGTTTATTGAGAGTTGGCTTTCATACTGTAAAACAACTCCAAATATGCAGTCTACTGAAATTGTTGCCCTGAATATGCATACACATATTATGATGTCAATAATGATTGGGGAAAACAATAAAAATCTACAATGTGTTTTACAGCTAGATGCTTGTAAAATCTAGCAAATATTCTAGATTCATGTGTCTAGATTCATGCATCCGTTCATACCGGTCTATGGCCTGGCCCGTCATACCCGTCCATGGCCCGTCTACCCGCCTTGGCTGACCAGTCTATACCCGCCTCGCAGTTGACTATCGCGTTTTTGCACTCGCCTCGCCATCAACCGCCTCGCAATCATCCGGCCCGCATCCCCCTCGCAATCAATAGCCTCGCACTCAATCGCTTTGCAGTCAATCGCTTCGCACTCAATCGCTTCGCAATTAATCGCCTCGCACTCGCAACCAATCGCCTCGCAATAATCGCCTCGCACTCGCAATCAATCGCCTCACACTCGCAATCAATTGCCTCGCACTCGCAATCAATCGCCTTGCAATCAATCACCTCGCAATCAATCGCCTAGCACTCAATCGCTTCGCAATCAATCGCCTCGCACTCGCCAACTCATCCGGAAAGCCGCACCTGGATACACTCGCTGCACTCGGGGCGAAAAAGGTCTCCCACGCGTTCCCGAGTGACGCCACGGCTCCAAACCGCTAGCTGCATAACCCGTCCACAGGAACAGATTCATGCACAGCAAGAGGTTTATTGAGAGTTGTCTTTTATACTGTAAAACAACTCCAAATATGCAGTTTACTGAATTTTTTTGCCCTGATCACACTATGCATACACATATGCAGTCATATAGGTCAATAATGTAGGGGAGAACAATGTAAATCTGCCATACATTTTACAGCTAGTCTACAATGCATCAGTCTCAAACCACTCAAATCGGAGTTGCCCTATTTGTGTACAGAGAACTGATAATGAAATTGACATTGCTAGGCAAACTGAAGTTCTTCAAACTGGCAGTATTGAAAAGTTTTGCATCTTTTAAAAAATTATGCAAAATATTTTGCTATCGCCAGCATTTATTGAATGGAGATTTCTACATTCTTAAAACACTAATCATAGCTCACCAGTTTTTCGTCTATAGCCTGTGTTTTGACATGGTATATACAAACAGTAATGAGGTTGTGTCAATAAAATTTATAAGTATAACAGCACAGACACTATGATGTCAAGGCAGATACAGCATTAGCATTTTATTACAATAGTAGAACAAAGCGCCGACATGATAGCCTTTGTATGAGATACAATAAGGAAAAGAAATGCATGAAAAGATATATATACTGAAAAATATGTTAGAAAATGCTGCATGTGGTATAGCAGAAAATGAAAGACATAAAACAATAACACAATGTTAGTTCAATGCAACACTTGCGGATAGACAACATTTTTGGTTTTTCTGTCAGGCGTATGAAGAAACAGTTTTCGGCGTGTGCCTACTTTTGAGCAGGCGACGTATAGCTGGTCGTGGCTGATGCAGGGTGACAGTAAGTCGATAGCAGCTGCTCTCTTTCTTTTCACAATAGCGTATCGCAACCCTCGGAGTACTCGTGAAAGTTCTGTAATAGTAAGTTACAGTAGGCCTACTCGTAGCTGGAAAAAAATTAGTAACTCGGCTGCTGAAGGAAATGAACATGACCCACTATCACGAACAGCGGCAAATCTAACGTTATTAAGTAGTGGAGATGTGGCAATTCATAGACAATACAACATTGTATAAGAAACACTTACCTTTTTGATGTGGAAAGTTAGTAGGTGAGAAATGCATTTTTCCAGTGGCTCCAAGAAACAATCGTTTACGTGACCTTCTCGGTACATGTTGGCAGTAAATATTAATTGCATGTAAATAACTACTTGTTAATTTATTTTATTTAATTAATAGTACATTTGTATAGCTGTATAGACACTTTTGTATAGGTCGCAGAACTCAGGAAGGTGCTTTTTAACACGGCAGAAAATTTGCTGTTTAAAAAGCGTGCTAACCGGGGATTTCGGTTAATGCGCCCGAGCAGTGAAAGAAAATCAAAAGAATCGCCACACCTTTATATAAGCCGCTTGGCTCAAATCGTCAGAGAAATGTAGCGGCTATTAGTCCATATTACGAAATTACGATATTTAGTATTCATATTAGTTCGGTTGGCTTTGTTCGACAGAATGGAAAAAGAAAGACCGCTCTATAATTTATTTACTGTTACTACACATATTAATTCAGTTTGCTTCGTACGACCGAAATTCATACGACGATGAAAGGAAAGACTGCTCTATACCGCGGACACTCAATCACACACACACACGCACACACACACAACGATTGCCGTTTATATAGTTGATATATGTATATATATATATATATATATATATATATATATAGCTGGAATGACAAACCAGTATACATGTCGGTATATGAGTTTGGCAACGACTTTCCGTTACTGACCGTAACGTTACGCCATCACCCTTTCTGTTACAGGGAGGTGGCGTAACATCACGAGAAATTGGCAGCTCTTATTAGTAAACTTACTCAAATTATATATTGACAATTTGCCAGGCTAATAGCTAGTGGCAGGCAACTCCCATTACCTCTTTTTGTTTATGCTGATTTTTAAATTTTTAATACCCATGCAACACCGGGTAGCACAGCTAGTATACATATATACATAGATAGGAACCCACATTTGCAAGAAAAATTAAGTTAGTTAAGTCATACCTTAATTAAGTTATTCTTAAGTCATACCTCACTCAAAGATGGTTTGTTTCTTTTTTCAGACAGCCATGCACTCTGCAGAAGGTACCCAGACAGACTAGAAAGCAGTGTCAGTGCTGACCTGAACCACCAATATTGACCCTGAGTGAATACAAACATATTTTTTTTATTAAATGCTGAATACAGAATCAGTCTCACAACTAACAAATGCCTAACAAATTGTTTTCATACTGAATCGAATAATATAAAGTTTTCTGGTTGACAATACATATACATGTTCACTAAAGTTTACAGATTTCGTTCAGCTCAAGTTGAAATGTCATATACTGTTGAAAAACAATCAGGTGTGGTTTTGCATCTTTTACTGAGAAGATGCAAAACACTTTGTGAAATACTTAGTCTTTTGTTGAAAGTTTTAGGAATGGAGTGTGCCAGCAGTGATTTAAACCTCTTATTGGCCTTTGTTTCAGTATAAATGGGTGTACTCTTTACTTTATGTTTACTTCCACCAAAGACCACCATAATGCAGTGCACCCTAATGATACAATTACTCTGATATACCCTTTTTCAGTTGGCGCAGTGAAACGTGACTTTTTCACTTCACCATACAAATGCCATGTCACCATAGAAGGTCAACAAAATTTTCCCCTGAGTTCACATTTGGTCGTTGATGTGCTTATTATGTATGTCAAAATGGCAAAGACGCTGAAATGCTGTTTTGTTACAAACTATCCTTTGTAACATTAAATACATGTAGAAGATAAATTCAATAATATCTGTCAATTGTAATAACATGTAATGTAATAAAATAGCATTGTTATGATATTTAACTCTCAGGTAGCAATAATGGGCTATGCATACCTGAGATCCTTGCATGCTTCCCATTATGACTTCGGTTACAAACAACTTGGAATAGAACTCTTAAAGTCTTCTTGGAGATCTAAGAATAGATTGCGTGATGTTACTAATATTGAAGAATATTTTATTTGCAAATTGATGCATTCATTCCAGTTTAATTCTTTTCTTTTACAGATCTTTTTGTATCCACAACTAAAATATTTATCAAGCGAAATAGCGTTTTCAGGAATTAGTTGCTGTTTTTCAACAATGCTGAAAAGCTTTATTCAATACTTTCTTTTACATTTAGTGGAAAATGTGCTAAGTGATTATACAACACTGTGCACTTGGCAAAAGTGTTTCTGCATGCTAGTTCACTTGTCCAACTTATGCTACTGTAATTTGGGTCCATCAATAACTATTTGTGCTGTTTATTCGATGCTGTAAAACGAGTTCTGACAATTTTTGGACTCTTCCCCCTACTACCACGAGAAACAAGTCAATTATATTCTGAGTTATCTATGGTGCCTTACAGTGCCTTCCGTCCCGTGTTCTCAAGCTGAGTTTTTGAACTCGGGTTACACAACTCGAGTTGTGTAACTCGAGCTGTGTAACTCGAGGTACACTTATTTACAAACTCGATTTGGTAAAAATAGGTGCAATATACTGGTATTACGGTAGCATAACCATAGATCTGGTTATATTAACAATGGTACCTCAATAGGCACCCATTAGCTAATACAAATTAAACTATGTATGTATGTACTGTAAAACTAAACCTCATTGCTTTACCCCGAACTCGAGTTTACAACGCATAAGTTATAAACCAATTTTGAAGAGCTCGACTTCTGCAAACCGGGAGAATCTGCTCGAATATGGCAGATTACTGTAAGGCTCCATACCTGAGGCACTGCAAGGCTCTATAAAAAAGGATATCCGAGGGGAAGTCATTGGCTGCACTGAATAAGTATATATGCTTGTGAACTTTGTATTTTTGTTATAGAATAATAGGTAAACAAATATACAAGAATACCGTAAAATAATAGGTAAATATACATATGCATGTATATTTATTTACCTATTATTCTATAACAAAAATTCTGAATCCACAAGCGTATACATTTATTCAGCGCGACCTACGACCTCCCCTTGGATATCCCTTATTACGGAGCCTTGCAGTGCCTTGGGTATGGAGCCTTTCACAGAGTATTAGATGACTGGTATTTGCAAAACAGAAGTTGCCATGAAAACATAGTTTTTTTGCTGAAAAACAAGCTTAAAAGTTGACTTGCAACAAAATCACATTACAGTTATTTGGTATCAAAAGATTCACCTCGTCTTACTCTGTTGTGTTGTAGGTGCCAAATATGAGGAAATGTGATTACAAGCTCTTAAAAGCTCAAAAACAAAAAGCCGCCGTAGATTGGAATCTCTTTATTTCTCTGACGTATTCATTACAGTTTGGTTATTGTCTTGTCACATGATGTTCTCACGTGAATTGAAAGGCCAATAAAATGCTCAATATAAAACTTATTGTAGCATTAGTTTATGACAAACACTTCGGGTTTTACCGAAGACCCCGTATCAAATATAGATGCTCGCTACTTTACAGTCTTGCTCCGGCTTGGTCTAATCGGCAAGTCGTAATCTGATCATGTGACCTAATACTCCGCAAATAATTTCAGCAGCACTTTTTGATTATCACAGGTGACCAACAGGCTCGTCATAATTATTAGACAATTACAGGTACTCCTTCAAGCTAAGGTTAAAAAATTAAACAAATTTTTACGGTAAGTTATAAGAGATCAGTGCTAAAAATGACAGCATTACAACGACGATAAAACAGGCGCGTAAGAACAGTAGACATAGTTTTATTGAATGCGTGAAGTATAGTTGCGAAAATGTTTCGACGAATAAGGTTGCCTGAAAGTGTTAGAAGAAACCATCTACCACAGCTGCGTCACAATTGAGCCGTCTTGGAAAGAGAATCCATAATATGGCTGTCTCGTGTGTCTGCCTCGTGTGGCTGCGGTTAACTGTTTGTTTGTTAGCTTTTAAGAGCTTGTATTCACTTTTCCACATATTTTGCACCTACAACACAACAGAGTAAGACACGTTAATCTTTTGATAACTAATAACTGCAATGGTAGTTTTGTTGCAAGTCAACTTTTAACTATTTGTGGTTTAGCGGTTTTTACAGATCCAAACCATATAAATGATTTTTTATTCAAGTGCATCTCCTTTATTTAATTGCAGACACGGATAGGCTAATTAATTAACTGTTCACTAGACCAACTAGACCATTACGAAAGCTGCACCATTACCCTGTTGGCAATGCCCAAACGCTGTGCTGAACAACATTATGCAGCTTGTACACACAAGTAATCTGGTTTGTAGCACAAAATGAATAAAAATACTACAAAAAAACAAACTATGAGCTTCGCCTAAAACCATTAAAATTGCTTTTTTTTTGCTTTTTAAACATTCCTAAGCAAAACTGTGCAAAACCATGTGGATTCAAAAACACATATATGTTTATTGTAACCAATCTGCTTCAAATTGACAGCATTTTTAACAGCAGCATTAACATGCTGAATGCTTGATTTTGTCTTGTTAACATTTTTTTCTCTTTAATGTTCCACCAATACTGTTTTAATTCAAGTTCTTCCTTAAGCCAATAGCTTTTTAATTGGCTGCATTTTGCGTAGACAGTTAGGTAGGCAGTAACTAAACATGTTTTAGACAAAACGTTATATTGCATAGATTAAGTTGATAAAGCTTCAATATAAAGGAAAGTTTATACGCGCATAAATGCCTTTCCTCAAATTGATACAAAAGGCAAACTGTGAGACTCATTATCCACAACATTATGGCTATTCAAAATAGTGAAAAGTATTTTGTATCAATTTGCATAAACACAATCATGAAAGGCTGTAATACGACTGGCATATCTAGCTGCTAATCAGTCAAACAAATCAAGATGGCACTGATGGCATCCGTAGGTTGCAAAATACGCAATAGCCTTTAGTTGAACAAGTAGTAGAGCTTCTGTTATAGCATTCATTTAAGCAATGAGTCAAAAAGGAAGCACATTCCATAGCTTAATAGTTGGCTAAAAGCCCGTACTTGCTGAACTAAATTCTTTATTTAACGTTTCCCCGTCAGCGCGGCAAAACACGAGGATAAAAAAGAACTGGCATTGGTTGCTATTAATAATAGTTACAGTTCAGAGATTGACATAAACTCATTGATGCGACAATCTAGCGAAACTAGCATTATGCGTATTGAATAGATTTATGGCTTTGCACACAATCGCAAAAAATTTTTGGTAAGGTCAAGGCTATGCAAATACAAGGAACTATAAAGGTTAACGTACAGTCTGATAAGTAGCGCCACTACATATACTACAGTAAGCATATATAAGTCAATCAGCCAGCGGAAAGATAGAGATTTTGTCAGTTGCCAAGGGAAAGCAGATAAACGCAAGACTTGTAGGCTGTCTAAACTATTTTATGTTATTGTATACTAAAAGTATAAACAGCCTAAAGTTCCAGTTAGTTGATTTATTTTCAACACTATTTGCTGCTGGATTTAAGTTCTTTTGGCTTGCCTGTCACGATAGAAGATAGTTAGAAAAAAATTTCTATTCATAGCTTTGCCACAAAAATCTGACCAACAACCTCAAGCATTTTCACATGCGGGTTGTTTCTCTTTAATTATTAGCTGAATCATGTGGAAGTGAATAAGCAGTCAGTATATCACCATAGTAAAATCCTCACAGTAACAGATTGTTTTTATTAGATATGAATTCACGAAATATTTTTATGATATGAACAACTTTGTAAAAATTGCTAAAAAACAAAAGAGAGTTGCTTTTTAAAAGATAGTGGTTTGAGTAATCTGTGTGTGTTTTTGAAGCTTTTGTAATTATCTGAAACTGTTGGGTCTTTTGTTTACTGATGGCCTATTACAGTGATAGAAGAGTGTGGGCAGCTTTTGCTATTAAAGGTTTTGCCACAAAAATATGCAAAGACAACCTCAGACACTTGTAATGATTGATATTCAAGAGCAGGTTTACCACTGCAAAAAAGCAGATAATTTATACAAAAATTGACATAAAAGTCTAAATACAATTTACTCTTTATGAAGATAAGTAGACAAATGTTTCGAACAATATCTTTTGCAACAAACCTCAAGTCGTATATGACTTGATGCGTTTAGCGACGCATACATCTGTAGATGACCATGTCATGTTATATGTCATTAGAAGCTGTATGCTGAAGGCTTTTTTAAATTAGAAACATGTCGATTTTACTACTATGCAATAAGGAAAGTTTAAAGGTTGATGTTCAACAAAATTCACATTACAGTTATTTGATATCAAAAGACTCACTATGTCTTACTCTGTTGTGTTGTAGGTACAAAATATGTGGAAATGTGATTACAAGCTCTTAAAAGCTAAAAAATGAACAATTAATCGCCGCCATCACAAAAAAGCCGTCGGTTGGAATCGCTCTCCAAAACGGCTCAATGGGACGCAGTTGAAGACGATGTGCTTCTGTTTACACTTTTAAGCAACTTCATTCATCAAAATATTTTCACAAATATACTTCATGCATTCAATAAAAGCATGTCTATTGTTCTTACGCACCTATTTCATCAGCATTGTAATGCTGTCATTTTGAGAGCTGATATCTCAAAACCTAGCCTAAAAATTAGTTGAATTTTTTAACCTTAGTTCGAAGGAGTGCATGGCATTCTCAAATAAACATGAGGAGTCTGTTGGTCACCAGTGATAGTCGAAAAATGATGAGGAAATTGTTCAAGCCATTTGGCAGGAAGTTTGGGTTACATAATCAGATTACGACTAGATGATTAGACCAAGCTGAAACAAAACTGTGAAGTAGCGAGCATCTATATTTGATAAAGTATTCTCAGTAGATCGTCGCTTTAAGGTCCGGCCACACGTAACGAATTATTCGTTCAATCTGACCGAATTCGCGAATTTCACAGAATTCACAGATTTATTTGACCGAATATCACATAATCGTTGAAGTTGTGCATGCACACCGAATTCGTCAACGAAACGCTTTTAATTGGCTTACCAATTTTTTTAGTGAGCACGATTCTAGTAGCTTTGACAAGTGGTATAGTCCAAGACATGTACGACGACACACAATAAAAGCATCGCCGCGATATGACTTGATACATACGATGCAATTGCCTATATGCGCTATTGTTGATTTTCTCTCGGTGGTTAATCATGGTAGAAACTTCTCATCGTGAATCCAGTATTTTCTTTTAGATGTTTTAAAAGTTATAAATTGTTTCTTTTTCAATAATAATAATTTCTTTTTATGCAGCAAAAGCTCCGTCACAAAAACAGTCGCTATCTCTAGCGTATATAGGCAGTTGCATCGTATGTATAAAGTCATATCGCGGCGATACTTTTATTGTGTGTCGTCGTACCTGTCTTGGACTATACCACTTGTCAAAGCTACAAGAATCGTGCTTGCTAAAAAAATTGGTAAGCCAATTAAAAGCGTTTCGTTGATGAATTTGTTGTGCATGCACAGCTCCGACGATTCTGTGATATTCGGCTGAATAAATCTGTGAATTCTGTGAAATTCGTGACTTCGGTCAGATTGAACGAATAATTTGTTACAAGTGGCCAGACCTTTAACTTGTAAAATCTGCAGAGTATTTGCAAAACAAATGTAGCAAATGTGCGAATATTTGGTGTCTCTTTAAAGATGATAATGTTAACGGGCTGCTGGTAGCCAGGCTCTTGCAAGCCTGAGGTAGTATCTAACTTTCACAGCCTATAGGTTAATGGTACTCATTCTGCTATAGAAATTTAACTTCTTAAAGGATTTTGGTGTTCAGAAAATGGCTGTAGTGTTGGAATGTAACAATTCATATATTTCTTATGCTGTGAGCATGTTTCTATTTCATGGGAACACTCTCAGAATGTAAAAAGTGTATTAGCAGATTTTAACTACTTACCGTTCAGTTATAATATCGTTCAGTATATCGGCAGCAGTAGAAGTTTCCAGAACACCGGAACATCATTTAACCATTATCTTTGGTCAGGCTTCTTAGCAGTGAGTGGTCCATCATCTTTATGGGGTTCAGGTCATTTTCATGGGGTTCAGGTTGCTTCTCATCATTCCTCTTGTAGATTGTTTCCTATGAAGTTTATACTGAATGTTTTGGCAAATTTAATAATTATTTCGCACAGTTCAATACTCATAATAAATATTTATAGGAAGTACAACCTTTTGCTAACATCTGTGTGAATTATTATAGCAACGACGTCCTTACTAATCACTAACAGGCTAACAGGGACTCTAGAAGAGCTTGGTGTAGCAGTATTCCTAAATTACAGTCTCTATCTGGTGTCGAGTAAAATGAATTTTTGCAAACTACTTCAGGATGAATAAATGTAGTTTTGAAGTGCGACTTCATAGGTTTCTTTTTCTATTATTTTAAGTAATACAGTGATTCCATAAGTGGTCTTTCACAGCTGCCATCTGCTGTGAAAAATTAATTCACATTGCTCAAAAATGGTCTAGAATCATCTACTGGTCGGGCAAAGCCCACTAAAATTTATGGACAAAATTGATCTCAGACTCAGTTGCTCTTTTCACGATTCTCGGGCCAGCGACTTGAAATATTTTGCCAGTCGGCATGAAGTTGGCTGGTGTGAATGCAGCTTGAAGTTGAATATAGGTCAAGCAAGAATTTCAAGCATTAATTACCAAGAAACATCATATAACTGTAGCTTCAGAACTGAGCTCAAACTGCCCATTGCAACCGCTCAGTTAGCTGCTTGTAAAACTGTGTTAGTGCCAGCTTGCTTTCAACCATTCACTATGTTTCTATGACTTGCATGATACACATTTTGAGTGAACGTGCTCGCCTACTACAAGCAAATTAAGCGAAGCTGTATCGGCTGTGGCATCAAACAAATGTCGCCTCAAAGCATACTGGATGCGATAAAATTCGCGTCCATCAGAGCGAATTTATCATAATGTACAACTGTGTTCTGAATTTGCAATACAAGTGTTATAAATACATGTATTTATATTATTATTATTATAAAAACAAATACAGTACACAGTTTTGATTAATAAAGTGATGTTATTAGTGATGTAGTGGTTGTGATATAGCGATGTTACTCGTATCAATTTAAATTTGAATTAAAATATTATAATTATTATGATTTATTTACTTACCAGTTAGCTTTAACTTTTTTAACTCTAGCTTTAACTAACTCTTTTGCAATTTCTCGCCAGTTATTCCTCTTGATACCTTCTATTTTATAACTTTGGTGTCTTTGATTATAGAGGCATGGCCTCTTTTATACTAGGGCAATGAGTTGCTCTTTCATATCTGGTCACATTACTATTATTAATTAATTAATCAATTTATCATTATTAAAAACAGTGTTTGGTATGAACACGCTTGCAGTTTTTGCGGTCTATGACCTTGGTACAGTCAATAGCGTGCAATAGGTCACACCCAAAGTCAAACTTGTTTGAATGCACTGAAAACGCCACAATTTTGCCGCTGCGGCTTTGTTGCATTGACCCCATAGGTCAAGTACTAACCTAGTTAATGACGCTATAAAGAGCTACCCAGTCTTTTCACGCTAAGCTTAGCTGCAATCGTTTGAAACATTGGCGCGTTGAGACTGCTGAAATCAAAGTAAAAACAACTGAAGCGTGAAGATGTTTAGAATGAAATAGCCAGTGATGCCAGCCAGATGCTGTTTCCATCATTTACAAGCATGATGGATCTGATAGTTTTGCAAAACTCGCTAAGCTTGCGGATTTATGCCGTTTTCATAATGGGATTAACTAGCTGGTTGGCTCAAATTTGGGCATCACACGCACCATAGAAACATAGTGATTGTAATAAAGTTATGTAACATAAACCAAGATTGTAGAAAATGAACCAAATTTTCTAGCTAGTATTACATACAGCTATAGAGTGTACTACAGCTATAGGAATACTCACAGCTATAGAGTGTACTACAGCTATAAGAATACTCACAGCTATAGAGTGTACTACAGCTATAAGAATACTCACAGCTATAGAGTGTACTACAGCTATAGGAATACTCACAGCTATAGAGTGTACTACAGCTATACGAATACGCACAGCTATAGAGTGTACTACAGCTATAGGAATACTCACAGCTATAGAGTGTACTACAGCTATATGAACACTCACAGCTAAAGGGTATTTTTACTCTACGAGCTTTCACTTTTGTTTCTTAAATTTACAATATCTAAAAACTAAGATTTTTCCAATTTTGACTATTAAGAATCTTAAAAGCAAAACCATGCTTTTGCTATGAGGCTAATTTTAGTAGGTAAGGTTTCGATATAAACATACTTTACCTCTTTTCCTCTGAAGTGCTGAGTATACAGTTAAACATTGATCAGCCAGCTTCGCAAAACAAAATGCAAATTTAGTTGATGAAGTTTTTTGCAGGTTTATGCAAATTTAGTGACTGGTGAGTAATTTTAAACAAGTCTCAACACACCAGTTTGGTTAGTGTGAAACTAACAAGACAAACAAACATGACAGAATTTAAAAATGATTAATTACCTTTATCAATTATACTTCTGTAACTAAAACTACAAGGTGTCTACCTGAATTCTTAATAAGCATCAAAGCTTACCAAAGCAGACATGTTGGCCTGAGCTTTTTCTTGTACTTCTGTTTTATAGTAACACTAGTTAAAGCAGTAGGCCTATGTCTTGCACACAGGAGGCATCTCTTTTCATGAGCAGTCGAGTTACCTGATAACAAAGTAGGATAAAGATTCTTTGGGTGGCATGCCGCTCAATCTTGTTTTTTTCAAAACAAGATTGTTTTGAGAAAAACTCTTTCTATGACAGAAACATGATAGTCTCTTTTGAAATTGAATACGAAAAATCTGGCCGTATTTAAGCATCGGTTTTGCTACTCAAAGTATTGCGAGGGTGTAGAACTTGAACCTTAACCTAGCTTCATGTGCTTGAGCACTTTATGTACCAATATGATGTCTCTTATTATCATGATATGGACAGCTACACAATTAGGCAGAGTTCTTTTGTATTTCGTTTTAACTAATCATAACTACTTCATGTGGCACAACTTTTTACACCGTCTGGTCGTATACCTTTAGCTACAATTTTAACAATTCATAATTATTAATGATATATTTTAATTTTAACAAATAAGAAAACGATCTTGTTCTTATTAAAGTACTCATGAAATAAAAATTTGAATATTTTAAGTTATGTTGCTTGGTAAAGGTTTTTAAACTTTTGCTCCTTACTAAAAAATTCGTAGAGCTTCTTTTTTTTGTTTTGGGATTTTTCAACCCAAAAATCAAATATGCAGAAAAGAGGGCTATTTTGTCAATATGCTGTAAGCTAAAATGTTCTTCTGGATAAAACATGCTTGATTCATGCAGACATTTAACAATTCAAAGAAAAGTTTCACAGAATAAATTTTTCAAGTGTACAAACAGGCGATGTGAGGAAGTACACCTAGTATAGTAGTGATCTTGAATATGAACTTACATAAGATTTTGGTAGATTTCCTTGAAAAGCGTCAGTATTTCCCTATTGTTTGTGATTGTTTTTAATGTTTGAGGTAATCTAACAGCCAAGATGGTTCACAATAAAAATCGACAAAATTTGAACACGATTAAAACACTCAGAAGGAAAATAGGTACAAAATTATGTCACTCGTTGCTATTGTTGCCATAGTTGATATCAGCTATTGTGGTCAAGTTGCAGCTTCCTGCTTCTTTATTCTTTCAGGTTTTTGCAACTATAGACGCCATAATCACACTTTCACTTGATCTGAGCTTTTTATTCGAGTGAATTGAAGGTTGTAGTAACAAAAAGTTCATGAACCTAAACATTAGATGGTGAATGTAGTATGTTGTTGTCACAAAATAGAAAAACTATGTTGGTCATATGTGCGAAGTTTAATATAAATACTGGAGAAATTATAGAACAATTTTGGAATGACCACACTTGTCAGCATGAGCCAATAGTTGGCTAGACAATAAAAAACTTACAGCGTCAAAGGGATGAGCTCAATGGCTGTCATACACAGCCCTTACACCTCTTACTTTAAAGCATTTTTTTCTTTCACTGATTGAGCTTTTGTGAAGTCTTTGTGTAGATTTCTAATAAGTTTGAATAGACCACAAGTTAATAAGCAGACAACAAAGCATGATTTGGCAAAGACTAGAGCGATATTGACTAAAAGTATGGCCGCAGGTAACAAGTTCTTTGTTCAATCTGACCGAAGTCACAAATTAAACGAAACACAAAATAATTTGCCAAACAACAGAATTATCCGAGCTGTGCATGCACAGCAAATTTGTCAATGAAATGCTTTTAATTGGCTAACTAAGTAGTTAGCGAGCACGATTCTAACAGATTTTGCAATTAGTTTCCGCTATTGTTGGTATTTATCCTTTGGATTCTATGGCTGCAAATCGTTTCTTTTAATAATAACAATTTTCTATTTAGCAGCAAAGGTTTTGTGATAGAAAAAGTTGCCATCTTTGGCGCAGTCAAGTCAGTTACATCGTATTTACTATGGTGAATTGCCGTAATATCTTTCTTGCTTTGTTTTGCGTTATGGGCTTAGGACTACATAAATTTCTAAAGTTGCTAGAGTCATGCTTGTAGTGCTTATGTGTTAATGTCATTGCAAAATGTTTAGACATCAACCACATTATGACATTATTCACCTATTAAATGCCTATTATATTGCTGTCATATTATGCTGTCATGAGAATACAAATCAGTTCACGCAAAATCACCAAGCTATGTGTTAGGGCATGCAGTAATTTACAGTGTTCGGTAACCATCAATATATCAACCTAAGCAGCTACATCGTGTGTAATATGTTGAATTGCACTCAAACTTTAATTGTGTGTCTTAATACGTGTCTTGGAAGATATTACGGCAATTCACCATAGTAAATACGATGTAACTGACTTGACTGCGCCAAAGATGGCAACTTTTTCTACCACAAAACTTTTGCTGCTAAAAAGAAAATTGTTATTATTAAAAGAAACGATTTGCAGCCATAGAATCCAAAGGATAAATACCAACTGATTGCAAAAAAAGCTGCTAGAATTGTGCTAGCTAATTACTTATTTACCACGTAAAAGCAGTTTGGCGGTTTTAAGCGTTTTCATCGACGAAATCAGTGTGCATGCACAGCTCAGATAATTCTGTGATATTTGGCCGAATAATTCTGTGTTTTTCATTCAAATCGTAACTTCAGTCAGATTAAAGGAAAAAAATTGTTACGTGGGGCCGTACCTTAAAGCTACAAGTCTGAACACTGGCTAAGTATTGCAAGTTGCCACTTCATTGCCAATTCTCATCTAGTCAGCAGTTAATACTTGTAGTCAAGTTGCCATTTGCTTAAAATGTCCATACTGTGCTCTTGGCTCCGAAAACACAATAAAGCAACAGAGTAAAGCTGCACCATTTTAAGAGGGTGGCACACATAGATTGGCACTTTAATAAACAATAAGATTTGTAAAAAAACTAAATGCCTCAGGCATGACTCAAAAAATCATATGTCTACCACATCAGTAATTCTTGGTACAATATAAATACAAGAGTAGCAATTAACCTTGAAAAGTTCTCACTGAACAAACATTCTAGTTTAGAGCTAGACATCCATTGTGGAGCACCTGTGAAAGTGGTCACATTACTCAATAGGAATGCTAAAGTGGATATTGATTAGTTGGTTGGTGAATCACATTTAGTCACATAATAAACCTGTGGTAAGACGTTTAATGAACAATTAAAAAGTTTAGATCCTAAAATAGAGTCCTTCAAAGATGAAGCTCTTTGCTGCTTTGCTCAACATTTTGAATAAAGAATGAAAAGAAACAAAAAAAGGACTTTAGTTTTTCTGCCTTTTGCTTTCTAGCCTTTTGCTGTTATCAAAGGTGTAGCCAGCCGGCTTTGAAATGTCTTTACTTAAGTCTGATCATAGTAACAACAGTTTTAGTTGTAAATCTCTTGTTCAATATCTCTAAATGTATAATAACTCTTATTACATAACACTCTGTTATATGTTATAAAATAGTATTATAGTAATATTTATATAGTATTATAATAGGTTTTATTCAATTAGGAGAAAATATCACAATAGTTTGCTAAGAGAAAATGACTACCAAACCTATGCTGGAAATGCTACCATCAATGACTGTGATATCATGTGACCAGCCATGCCGATGTTATCATGTGACCAGTTATGACCATGATACCATGTGACCAGTTATGACCATGATACCAAGTGGCCAGTTATGACTGTGATACCATGGGACCAGCTATGACTGTGATACCATATGACCCGCATTGACAGTGATAGCATGTGACCAGCTATGACTGTGATACCATCTGACCGGCATTGTCAGTGATAGCACGTGAGCAGCTAAGACTGTGATATCATCTGACCAGCTATGACCATGTTATCATGTGACCAGTTATGACTTTTCTACCATGGGACCAGTTATGACTTTGCTACCATAGGACCAGCTATGACTGTGATACCATATGACCCGTGTTGACAGTGATAGCATGTGACCAGTTATGACTGTGATAGCATGTGACCAGTTATGACTGTGATATCCTGGGACCAGCTATGACTGTGATATCATATGACCCGCATTGACAGTGTTAGCATGTGACCATCCATGACTGTGATATCTTGTGACCAGCTATGACCATGTTATCATGTGACCAGCTATGACGACGATACCATGTGCCCAGTTATGACCATGATACCATGTGACTAGTTATGACTGTGATACCATGTGAGCAGCTGTGGGGGTGATAGCACGTGCCCAGCTGTGATTATGATACCTTGCTAGCAGCTATAACAGCAATGTGATCAACTGCCATCATATCAAAGAGTCTCACTCAAAGTGATCTCTTAGGGTCACCTCTGAGTTCTAATACATCTTTAGTTTGCGAATTTTTTTGGGATCTGAGGCAGCAGACTGTGTTTATAGACACTGCGGTATGAACAACTCTAATTTGTTTAGACTAATACAGACCGGGCCGTGTTCAAATATTAAAAGTAGAGTACTGCACAGTAAAATTACAGTCAATAGTGGCACAAACTCTTCCAGAATTACTCGTAAACTCTGGCAAAACCTGTAGAAAACTGGATGGAAACTCACTAGCAGGTATCATTCTGGTCGTCTGTCCTGACAACCATCTATCGGTCAGAGTCATTATTCCTCGGACAGGTCCTCCATATCGAATCATTGACCAGACAGCTGAACAGCGGAACATTGTAAGTGAAGGTCTACAAAGTGGATCTGTTTGTAATTTTACAAACAAAGTCGAATTTCAAAGATGTAACCTTATCCAATGCAATCAGTATCTACTCAAGTATAATGAGTGACATACAGTACATACCTCCCAAACAGCTATAAAGTACATCATAATAGTTATGGGAACATGGAGAAATCTGTGATATCAAACACTACCTTCACCTCTTCTGATCTACAATGTAAATACAAATAAAATGCTAGTATTTATACCCAGGTGCTTATAATGATACAAAGGCTTGAAATACATGTAGGTACAACTAACTAGACATCTAAACAATAGTATTAATAAAGCTAAACATACAAGAGATGATGCGAGTCTATGTCAGCATAGAGCCCCCTTATTCCCATAAACTATTATAAAAGTATTTTCATAATAAGATTAGTGAAAATAACTTGAGTAAGATGTACACACATTTTATAACATCGAGGCATGACTTCGCGTCATCTTTGTTAGCACGCTGTATAAGGACTGCTGACTTTTCATAGTAGAGTTTAGGTGAATCTTGATATGGCTAGCTTAACCTGCTTTCACCATGACTATGGTATTTAAAGTGTGTTATGTATTACTACTATGTATTACTAACTGTTACAGCTATGTGTCACTTCATATACATGTTGTAAGCACATATTAGCAGAAGTGTTTAAACCATGTACTACATACATAAATCTAACATGGGACATTTAAAGGCTTTAAAATATATCAGATCAATTCATTACCGAACTGTAACAGAGACTTCACTTAATTTAGTAAAGATAGTAATAGATTGTTTGTTGGAATATAAAGAGGAATTTAGAGGCATATGAAATTGCTTCATTAGCACACAATAAATACTTTAAAAACAATAGAGAGTTTTACACAAGTGTAATATAGATACAAATACATAGACATGTTGAATGTAGATAGAAACAGATCATAAACAGGAAACGTATACTATAGATAAACAAGTCAAGCATTCTCATTGTAAAAAAAGACTAGAAAGACTTACATTTTATGGTAGAGCTTATAATAAAGCACATACCCTGCATTACTAATAGCCTATTCTAAGTTATGAGAAGCTAGGAACACCTATATTTGCAGCAACCCAACTGAATTAATGCATTTTACATGTGCTTATAAGCCAATGAAATCAAACGCTTGTTTATGACAAGCAAGTCATATTCGCTTCATCAATTTCAATACCAAAGAATGATCTATTGTTTAGAGCGAGTTGTCATAGAGTTGCCCACATGCGGCTCTTGCGACTACCTCTATACTAATCATAAGCTGTGTATCAACCTCAATTGGTTCACCTTACACCTATCATGGACAATGCATTGATTATCTTTATTATTGATATCTGCTGATCAAAAGCTGTGATAATCCTGTAAAAAACCTATATCCATCAAAAGCTGTAGAAAACCTCACTGGTCACTAAGTCTTTCATACCTTCCTGTTATTATTACCCCTGCAGGTATTACATGTGATTTTATATCTGTTCCTTTTTCAACTAGCTTTTACTTCCAACCATCTTTCTTTTGTCTTGCTGACTAAGAACCATATCAAAGTTTTTAAACTAATAAAGAGGTTTACTTATCATAATTGTTTAGCAAAAAGGGTTCTCAAGCACTATTAGCTGTCTTCTGTATATGAAGATGACTTCCAGTAAATCACACTTTTTGGTTGACTTCAATTTCTGCTAAGAGAGTGCCAGATTACGATGAATATCTTTTATGCAACATGAATTTTTGAACCTCAGTTGAAGCCTGATAAATAATATGAACCCCTTTTTAGCTTGTGAATAAATGGTCTGTTTGGGTAGTCTGGTGTCCTCCATTCTGAAACCATAGATTCTTTCAGATCAGAGTTTGATACATTTGAGGTAGGTTAACTTGACTAGAATATTCTCATTTGTGATGAAATCTTACCACTTCACATTTAGAATTTGACAAAAATGTTTCAGTGTATAGGTGTTGAATTTGTGAGCAGCTAACTTTGTATACTCACTCAAAAACAACTATGAAAATTTATTGCAATTGTAATGCATTTTGCATCTAGACATCAATGAGTAGGCCTACTTAATGTGTTATATAATGTGAGCTGCAATGCAGGAATGCAATGCAATTATACTGAATAGCTGTTACTTGCCTACTATTGCTACCACACTGCTAATAAAACTAGCCATCCAGGCAACAGCTGGCTGCAACCACAGTTAGTTTTACATCCAGGCATCAGTGAGTTTTCATCACTGCGCAGATAGAATTTTTCCCTAAAAGGTCATGACCCTGTGCTATACACTGATCAGTTTTAGCCTGTTCACTTATGCTATGTTCAATGTTAAAGTAGTTCTCTAGCTGCTGCCAACTGCTATGCAAATGAAATTGGCAACACTCAACTTGACCTTTGTGTCCTCACAATAGACTTTTTAAAATAGTAATCGGTTGTTTGGAGTGTGCTCCCCTAAAGAAATGTAGGATGAGGCTAAGTTGTTGGAAAAAGCTACCGGTGGTGACAAAAAAGACATATGATGTTAAATGAATCTTTAGTCTGTTCACTTATGATATGTCCACTGTTATATATGACTGTGACATATGATGTTTAATGTCTCTTTTTAGTCAAATCAATAATAGGTTCTCAGTTTTTAATAACTATAATTTATCCGAAAGTGTCGCAAAAAGATTTAATTGCAAACAATGTCAACAATTGCCCAATTTAAAGGCTCAGCAATAAGAGGCAAAAATGTACACAACCATAGAAAAGTTTGTAGAGTTTGGCAAAACATGGACACTCCTGACTGTAGAGACATCACAACTATATAACTTTTTATGCGCATTTCTGTCAAGTGCACCGCCTATAGTACCTAGTAGCGCAGATTTAAGCTGCAATAAAATGCATTTTTTATTTAGTAACAAACTATTTACCAGTTCTGTTGTTGCCTATTTTACACTCATGTTACACTCCCACACTATGGATGACATTTGTTGTTTGGAAAGGTTTTATCGACTATCATTGGAGTTGTCCCACCGATAGCAATAGCTATCAAATTATCAAGGAGCAGACAGAGTTCACCGATAGTTATCGCCAGGCATGGCAGCTGGTAAAACTATCGTATTATCGAGAAGGTAGCTCCAAATTCCCAAGACTGTTAACGCCATATTTTTGTACAGATGGCTACACGTGCCTGAAAAGATCGAAAATTGTGGGAAGGGATGGAAAAAGGAAAAGATACAGAAGAAAAGCTGCAAAAAAAACAACAAACACTGTCTGTAAAACTATTGGGTTAAGTTATTTTTTATTAATCGATAACGATATAACTCGGAGTTTCAATGTTCTGATAGTCAGTAGTTGTCTTCTCGATTTATATCGAGAAGACAACTGCCAATTATCGCAATTGACTATCGAGCTATCATGCAACCCTATCCCGCACCCTGAAACTTACTGTGTAAATCGTTAGCTCATTGATTGCTTTGAGAAGACGCTGAAGCATTCATGCATTACATTTCTTGAGGCTTATTTACACAGCATAATTTTTAGTACTAGTTGCATAGACAAGCATCAAACGGCTTTGAAGCGCATGTGAACACAACTTCTAAAAAACTATTTATTTTTAGCTTACTTTTACTCGTTTGAAACAGTTCTTGGAGCTATCTGACCTGTTAAATAAAGTCTGCTGATCTTTTGCTAATTATTAAATAGCATTATGATAACTGTCTTGTGTTAATTGTCTGCTCATGTTTTTGATCAGTTTGCTTACCCTACAGGATGAATTTATTCGCGGAGTTATATTTCGCGAAAATTGTCTTTTCATGCATATTCGCGGATGAATTTATTCGCGGCTGAAAACTGCCGCTCTCTAGGAAAAGTTAACTCTATTGCGGCTAGAAATTGTTATTACTACGCATGCGCATACCGCGTGTTCCGGTTTATATTTAGCTTACGACTGCGAGGCGATCATGCTATCTACGGAAAACAATTTTTGCTGCGTCCAGAGGTTTTCACGAATATTCATCGCTTTGGAGGCCTTTGATAAGCCAACAACTTGCGGTAAGTAATGAGTTTTTACATTTACTAAATTAGTTGAATTTTACTTTGGTTCTTCGGTAAAACGCAATACTACCGTATTTTTTCCATCCCTACTGCTTCATTATTTGTTTTAGTGTGAGAGAGAGATTTTTTATTATACACCGAAGAACAATGATTGCAAGGGTGGTAGATGTCATTCTTAGAAGAGCACCAATCATTCAGGGAGGTCTGGAAATTGAGGTTGAAGTGACCGCAGCTACTTACGAGAAGAATATATGTTTTTAAAAAGGAATAAAAACGCTTTTACGAGCACAAATCTTTGGCCAACCGGCAGAACTTTGCAATAGTAAGCCACGAGGAGAGTTCTGATGATAACTTCTTTACCAGCCATGTAGTAGCGAGAGAATCGCATTCAACACCTACCCAAGACAGTGACAGATCTGCTATTAGTAAAATAACTAGTCAGAAAGCACCATTACACACTATTATTCACATATCAAGAGTACCAGTTTAATTTTATTGCTAGACAAGCGCCATATGGACTAAACTGTTTATATTTACTCCATTCATCGTTTGTAAACTTTTATTTGTATTTGAAATATTTTATTTGTACACTCAAGTTTGTAATAAATTATAATATATCTATACATGAAATAAAATATATAATTTAATCATGTTTGCTACAGCGATATCAAGGAGTTGTTGTCGATGAAGAGGTCTAGGTTGACTGGTTGCCTCTCTGCCAATATTCCTGTCTTGATGAATATTACTACTTGTCTCTAGTTTTCGTAATCGGAGTAGGTTGTTTCATTCTCAATCTGCAGTAAACACAAAAAAGAAAAAATATTAGCGAGTGTTGAGGAAGTACAAAAACAATAGCCTAAGTATTTGATGAAAGCGATCAGTTTTTAAACAAAATTATTAACTAATGCAGTTGATTATGGAAAAACGTATCTGCACTGCAAATCAAATACATACCATAATGTCCAGATCAGAATCATGATCGTCCTTGACTTCGGTATTAGAGATTGATGAAGTTGATTCTAATGTAGAAAGACTAGGAAGGCTTTTTTGCTATGCTGAAGCCATGCCGAATAACTTGTAAAAACTTTGAATAATTTTGTAAAGTTTGACGCAATGACAATAAAGCTCGAAGCCTGGCGATGATTTTAAAGAAGTTTTGGAACTCGGCTACGTTTAGTACTTCTGCCTCGCGGCTATTTTTGCGATGACGCCATTTTGCATATCTTGTGACAACCTCGAATAATTTTGTAAATAAATGTGATACATTGCCAATGGTGTTAGCTCAAAGCTCAGACAATGATTTTAAAAAGGTTTTGGAACTCAATTACGTTTAGTATTTACATTAAAGACTAGGCTAGCGACTAGTTTTCAATTTGACGCAGTAGTTATTCTCTCTTGTGATTAAAAATGGAACTAATTATTCACTGAATTTAATAATTCGCGGGATTGACTGTTCGCGAAATCGCGAATTTTTATGACCAACGAATATTTTCATCCTGTAGGGTATATGATTGATAGTTAGGCAATGGTTAACATAGTCTAAATTTTTTTATTCATCCTGTTTAGTTAATGCAGAAACAATTTACAGCTTGTGGATAGTTTCTGCAACTAAGTGCATAACCAGTTGTCTATCTGCTTGATTGAGTTGCACGAGGACCATTTGAACTCTAACTCTCAAACTTTAACCACTTGCTCTTTCAGTGAGTTTTCTCAAAATCTCCATTGTAAAAATTTCAAATCGTTTCTTTCAAATTGCCCAATGCGATTGTACGCAATAAAAAGTAGCGCTTATTGGCAGTATGCAGGGCATGCAAGTCATTGACCTTGATCAGGATCTTTTGTATTAGCTATAAGCTAGCTAATGGTTGAAGTGCTGTTGACAGGTGATCTTTGTGGTCAACAAATAAAAAAAAATGAAGCAGCATTTTACACTGCTGTGCTCTCTTATACATACAGAAATACCTTGCGATAGCATCTTAATTCTATCCGGCACCAAGCTCATATGTCATTCAACTCACATCCCAAATCAATTTTCCCTATATAAAAGTTAGTCATTTTATTCAGTGTTTTTAATTCATTTTAGATCTGAAAAAAACCAGAGTGTTGCTGTTTTGGTAAGCAGCTTTTCACCTAACAGCCACATTAGGAATCGTATCAGAGGCCCATGTTTGAAACCTCTCACCTATCTCGAGGCAACATGCTGCTCGGAAAGTTGTTTGTATCTTAACTTATTTGTACGTTGAGACACTCGCATCTCAACATATTACTGTCTTACAAAACATTTGTAGAAATAACGGTTGCTCATGCTGCACATATAAATTCAATTCATAAATTGAGACATGAACATTTAGTGCTCGTGATTTGCAGTTGCGCTCTCTTGCTAGGTAATTTGTTTCTATTCATGATAGTTCCATTGAGCTTGGTGCAAGTTTAGTGAATAAAAGACTAAAATGCTATTAAAATTGGTTCTACTCTATTTTGATGAGAAAACCAAACAACATCCACAAGCAAATTTATAACTTAATGGCTTGACTGAAATTTGAAACAAAAGAGTAGTTTTTTCTATTTTTAGCTGTGCAATCGGAACTGCTTAAACAAAAATGAAAACGACTTAAGCATGGACAGTATTTCAAATGGAACAGGTTTTGTTGCACTTTCTTGCAAATCATTCGCAAATGCCATTTCCAAATTTTGCAAACATAAAACATTCAGAAAAAATCTGACTTGTCTTGTGGATTTTTGCTGTATGTAAAAAAAGATAATGGCATTAAAACAATAGAAGGAAAGAAACTAAAAATCAAATAAAGTGAAAAATGCAGCTAAAGACAATAATCCTTAATGTGACCTTTTTATGGCCATTTTTTTGGTTTTCTTAGAAGTTGTAAAAGAGAGAGAGAGAGGAAGGGAGAAAGAGTGAAAGAAAGAGCACCTTTTTAATTTGGTGAAGAACTGCTAACATCTTTATTCTCTGTCCTCACTCGGTACAATTGTTGATTTATTACTGCAATTCTATCTAGACATGTACAGCCTAGTCTTGCACTGATACTAAACTAATACTATAACTACAGCTCAACTCATGCACAAAGACAAAGCATGAAGGAGACTAACACAGATTAAAATGTTTCACTTGAGTGAAGTTGTATTAGAAAAAATAAAAATGTGGGTGATGTTTTTTGTAGCTACAGTTGTAGAGGAAGAGGTTATGACAAGTTCAGTGCATAGTTTTAAGCATGGCAACATTTGAACTGTAACCAAGTTTTACCAATTTTAATCTTAAAACAGTCTGGCAGTCAGATCACCTTAAACATCGACAAAATTTGCAAATGATAGAAAAATACTGATTTTTTTCTGATAAACTCTATAAAATATTTTTCAGTTTTTCTTTAATTACGTAAACAGCAGTGCACTGCAGACAAGACTGCTCAAAGACTGAGCAAAGATCTGAATGCACTATGGTTGTAATGTGTTAATGTGCACTCCAAGATATAGAAATAATACTACAAAACTATGAAACAACAAAGTTCATCAACCAAGTTAACGAATGGAGCTAATGATTGTGCTTGTGTGCGTAGATGAAAGTAGGATTGACGGCAAGGAGCCAAAGTAAAGTTGATTAGACTTGTGCATCATTCTCTGTAGCATCGCCACCATCACGAGGGTTTTGCCTAAAAAATAATTGTTGGTGAGTTTTCACTGGTTCTAAAAGCAAGCATATTTTTAATAAAATTATGATAGCATTTCGAAAGCAGAAAAGGTTTAAAACTGGTATAAACATGATCATCACTCACTGTCTGTTTCTAATTTATAACTCGTCATCTTCCTCCTCCTCGTCATCGGCCTCGTAGCCGTCGTCACTGTTGTCATCTTCCTCCTCCTCATCAGTCTCATCGTCTTTAGATATTTAGCTAAAATATAAGTACTGGTGAGTTGTCTGTAGTTCTAAACACCAACTTGGTTTCAATAAAATCATGAGAACGTACTGATAGAAGAGAATGTTGAAACTGGTGCAAGTATGATTATATCTACTTACTCTCCGTTTCTATTTGGTCGATTTTCACGAACTTCATTGTCAATGTAATGGTGATCATCTATGTCTAGGCCTTCTTCTTGTATACCAAAACCAATGTTTTCTGCTTGGTTAGGTTGTGCTCCAGCATTGGCATTATACTCTTCTGCCCCAATACTGCCAACGCTCCTGTTAAATTAAAATATTGCAAACCTTTATCTTCCAGCAGTTTAACACAGTTTATCTTCTAAGCCCAGCTCTAGGATACAAACAAACAAACATGTTTTCATATTCTGGGCTAAGCACTCTACCAACTGCCCCGCTCCATTAGCTCATTCAGGAAAAATATACATATGACTATTGCATAGGATGAGTTCTTACAGCGTATGGAACCATCACCATACTTTTACAAAAATGTGGCCACAAGTACTGAAATTTTTAGAAGTTTTGGCCGAAAACCTCAAAACATATGAAAAACACGATAATATTTAGCCGAAGTTCAAAAAATTTCAAAAGCAAAGAAGCTGCAAAGAAAAACATTTTAATTGGCTAAAACAAATTATTATCGAGCTCAAGTTTAATAAGATTTGAGATTGGTTTAGTCCGATACACATTTACCGACACACAAACAATACCAACCCAATTCAACATAGTAAATACAATGCAACTGACTAGATTGCACTGAAGAAGGTACTCCTTTCCAATCAATTGCGTTATATTTACCATGTTGAAATGCAAGGGTTTTTTTCTTGTAAGTTTTTATATGCGTAACGGGCTATACAATTACACAAATAGGCTGAATCGCACTTACTAACCATTTGTTTCTGCTAATTACAAACGCTTCCTGGACGAATTTGGTGTTCACTCCGTGATATAAGAATAACATAATGAAACTATGGAATAACAAAGCTCATCATTCTAGTGAGTATATGAATCTAACTATTGTGCTTACGTGCATGAAAGAATAAAGAAGGATTTTTTTTTCAACCATCATATTTGTAGTATATGTTAATGTGCACTTCAAGATATAGAAAATATACTACAAAACTATGAAACAACAAAGTTCATCAACCAAGTTAACGAATGGAGCTAATGATTGCATTTGTGTGCGTAGAGGAAAGTACGATTGATGGCAGAGAGCCAAATAAAAGTCAGCTAGACTTGTGCAGCATCCTCAATAACATCGCCACCATGAGGGTTTTGCCTAAAAATATTGTTGGTGAGTTGTCACTGGTTCGAATAGCTAGCATATTGTTAATAAAATCATGATAGCATTCCGAAAGCAAAAAAGGTTTAAAACTGGTATAGACATGATCATCACTCACTTTCCGTTTCTAATTTCTAACTCGTCATCTTCCTCCTCTTCATCATCGGCCTCATAGCCGTCGTCACTGTTGTCATCTTCCTTTTCATGGTCGGCATTGTAGCCATTGTCACTGTCATCATCTTCCTCCTCATTGTCGGCCTAATAGCCATCGTCCTCCTCATCATAATAAACAATCTGCCTAAAACAGAAGAACTTGTGAGTCGTCTCTCGTTCTAATAACTAGCATGGCTTTATTAAAATCATAATAACATATTGATAAAAAGGAATGTTATAACTGGTGTAATAATGATTACATCTAATTCACACTCTGATTCTAATTGGTCGATTTCCATGAACACCAAAACCATTTACTAGAATAGCTTCACGCGCACCATCATTCACAATGTTAACTGCTTGGTTAGTTTGTGCTCCAGCAATGGCGTTAAACGCTTCTGCACCAACATTTTCAACTATCTTGCATAATTAAAATATTGCAAACATTTTTCCTTCAGCAGTTTAACACATTTTATTTTCTAAGCTCAGCTTCAAGACTCGCTAGAAGACATAGCAATAGAAAGCTTGCAAATAGAAAGCAATAGAAATGTTAAATTAATTTTCACAGAGTAATTTACCACTTTTAACCGTGAACTTTTTAATGTTTACCTTTTCATATTAATCATCAAGCAAACATCCATAGCTGAACAAAAAAGATTAAGTCATTTAGGTTTTAGCTAATTGCTAAAACAAACAGACTATACCACAACTGGTGTTTTGCATCAAAAAGACACTTTGATTCCTATACCAAAAGTTTTTTAGTAGTTTGTTAAGAATTATTTATTTAATGATTAGATTATTGATTTTGTTGTTAGTATTGATGTGTTGTTAATTTTTTCAAACCACTAGTGTTCAATGAAAAATTCAAATGACAAGCGGCTGTTGAAGCCTGTAAAAAATATTCATGGCTATAGGAAGTGAGGGAAAACCATGATTGCTTATGTCCTCATAGGACAATGTACTTAGAGAGAGTGTAAAATTCCTAATGTAAGGTTTCTCTTTTCTACTCTAATATATTAATATAACAAACTAGTTCTACCTCCTTTATTGGATCATATACAAGTTTCCAGATAAGATTTGGACGGATAAAATAATCTGATCAGACAAAAATAATTACAAAGATCCGTGTTGTCACTAACAAAAATAATTAAGCCAACTCGCTGCTACAATCACTCACTTTGAGACCTCTGTTACTCACCACCTTTTTACAAACTTTATAAATTTCAATTTTCAAAAGAAGTGGTCAGTACAATGGTTAATAAGCATTATTGGTTTGTAAAGTATTGCATCAATTTTGCTTGTTAATTGGGTCCCCAGAAAAAAAGAAAAGCCTTAAAATAAAGATTAATAAATTGATTGCTCATAACTTCCTTTTCATTACTTGTAACCATTTGCTTTTTTTCTGATGTCCATTAGACGATTTTGAGGAACCAGGGTTTTTTAGAAACATTCTTGTCAAAACATTGAGAAATCTCTTTCCACCAAAGTGTGTGTGTTTTAATTCATCAATTATAGAAATATAACATTTGGTAAAAAATAAAGATATGGTTATAATATTGATTTGGTTAAAACAAAATAACGAAGCTTAGTTCCTACTTGTTAAGGTATGATGAGGGCCACATGCGCAGTAGCACTGCAGCTAGTCGAGGCGCCGAGCCCACAGGAATTGGCACACTTAAACAGCAGGTTTTGTCTCTATAGGAATCTAAGTTTAACAGATGGCTTTTTATTTAAATCTAAAACTAATAAGTGCAGAAGTTTTGCATAAGTCTATTGGTACTCGGTATTCGATTGTTTTTTACCCTGAAACAGTATAAAATAATGGTAAAGGGAGATTGTTTTCTAAAAGTCTGGTGTTATAGTGTGAATCATTTTTGGTTTCCTCATTTGAATAAAAATGTGAATGAGCTAGCAAAAATATTTTATACTGAAGAAATTGATTAGCAGGCAACACAGACAGCTGAACAAACAGGGAACAAGATGAAAGTATTGGTGTTTTATTTAATACTATGCGCATTAGACGCTTTTGTGAGATTAGCATTTATTTAAATTACAAAATGGAGCATTTCCCCAGCACTCAAGACAGTAACTAATTATTGAGTTAATAAACTCATAAACTCTCTCATAATAAAAGTATGAGCGATTTATGAATTTTACATATTTTATTCATTTTGTTTAATTATTAATACATATTTTGTACTTCACAAAGTACTGAAGCATTAAAACCGAACCAAGAAATAGTGAGGACTTACTGTAGCACAAAATAGACACATGCCATCATTATATATTAAATGATCAAGTGAAATACTGATGAGTTGTCACAAATGAGTTGTTCTAATAACCAGCATGGTTCCAATAAAATCATGATAGCATTCCGAAAGCAGAAAAGGTTTAAAACGGGTATAAACATGATCATAACTCACTGTCCGTCTCTAATTTTTAACTCGTCATCTTTCTCCTCCTCATCAGTCTCATAGCCATTGTCACTGTCGTCATCTTCCTCGTCACTGTCATCATCTTCCTCCTCATCGTCGGCATCATAGCCGTTGTAATAATAATTATTCTGCCTAAAATAGAAGTACTTGTGAATTGTCTCTAGTTCTAATAACTAGCATGGCTTCATTAAAATTATGATAACATATTGAGAAAAAGGAATGTTATAACTGGTGTAAATATGATTATATCTAATTCACACTCTGATTCTAATTGGTCGATTTCCATGAACACCCAAATCGTTTACTAGAATAGCTTCACACACACTATCATTCACAATGTTAACTGCTTGGTTAGTTTGTGCTCCAGCAGTGGAGTTAAACGCTTCTGCACCAACATTGTCAACTATCTTGCATAATTAAAATATTGCAAACATTTTTCCTTCAGCAGTTTAACACATTTTATTTTCTAAGCTCAGCTTCAAGACTCGCTAGAAAACATAGCAATGGAAAGCTTGAAAATATTAAGCAATAGAAATGTTAAATTAACTTTTACAGAATAATTTACCACTGTTTACCGTGACTTTTTTATTGTTTACCTTTTCATATTAATTATCGAGCAAACATCCATAACTGAACAACAAAGAGTAAGTCATTTAGATTTTAACTAATTGCCAAAACAAACCATGACAGATTTTACCACAACTGGTTTTTTGCATCAAAAAGAAAAGTTGATTCCTATACCAAAAGTTTTTTAGTAGTTGGTTAAAAATTATTTATTTAATGATTGGATTATTGATTTTGTTGTTATTATTGATGTGTTGTTAATTTTTTCAAATCACTAGTATTCAATGAAAATTCAAATGACAAGCCGCTGTTGAAGCCTGTCAAAAATATTCATGGCTATAGGAGGCGAGGGAAACCATGATTGCTTATGTCCTCATACGACATTGTACTTAGAGTGTAAACTTCCTAATGTAAGGTTTCTCTCTTCTACTCTAATACATTAATATAACAAACTAGTCGTACCTCCTTTATTGGATCATATACCGGATTCCAGATAAAATTTGGACGAATAGAATGATCTGATCAGACAAAAAGAATTACAAAGATCCGTGATGTCACTAACAAAAATAATTAAGCTAACTCGCTGCTACAATCAATCACTTTGAGACCTCTGTTACTCACCACCCTTTTAAAAACTTTATAAACTTCAATTTTTAAAAGAACTGGTCGGTACAATGGTTAATAAGCAATACTGGTTTGTAAAGTATTGCATCAATTTTGCTTGTTAATTGGGTCCCCAGAAAAAAAGAAAAGCCTTAAAATAAAGATTAATAAATTGATTGCTCATAACTTCTTTTTCATTAATTGTAACCATTTGCTTTTTTTCTGATGTCCATTAGACGATTTTGAGGAACCAGGGCTTTTTAGAAACATTCTTGTCAAAACAACACTACCGCAACAACACTCGCTGAGAAATCTCTTTCCACCAAAGTGTGTGTGTTTTAATTCATCAATTAGCAGAAATATAACATTTGGTAAAAAATAAAGATATGGTTATAATATTGATTTGGTTAAACAAAATAACGAAGCTTAGTTCCTACTTGTTAAGGTATGATGAGGGCCACATGCGCAGTAGCACTGCAGCTAGTCAAAGCGCCGAGCCCACAGGAATTGGCAAACTTAAACAGCAGGTCTTGTCTTTAGGATTCTAGGTTTAACAAATGGCTTTTTATCTTAAATCTAAAACTAGTAAATGCAGAAGTTTTGCATAAGTCTATTGGTACTCTGTATTTGATTGTTTTTTAACCTGAAACAGTATAAAATAATGGTAAAGGGAGATTGTTTTCTAAAAGTCTGGTGTTATAGTGTGAATCATTTTTGGTTTCCTCATTTGAATAAAAAAATGAATGAGCTAACAAGAGAATTTTATACTGATGAAATTGATTAGCAGGCAACACAGACAGCTGAACAAACAGGGAACAAGATGAAGTTAGTGGTGTTTTATTTAATACTATGCGCATTGACGCTTTTGTGATATTAGCATTTTATTAAATTACAAAGTGGAACATTTCCCCGGACTCAAGACAGTAACTAATTGTTGAGTTAATAAACTCATAAACTCTCTCATAACAAAAGTATGAGCGATTTATGAATTTTACATATTTTATTTATTTTGTTTAATTATTAATACATATTTTGTACTTCACAAAGTACTGAAGCATTAAAACCAAACCAAGAAATAGTGAGGACTTACTGTAGCACAAAATAGACACATGCCATATTATATATTAAATGAACAAGTGAAATACTGATGAGTTGTCACGAATGAATTGTTCTAATAACCAGCATGGTTCCAATAAAATCATGATAGCATTCCGAAAGCAGAAAAGGTTTAAAACTAGTATAAACATGATCATAACTCACTGTCCGTCTCTAATTTTTAACTCGTCATCTTCCTCTTCCTCATCGGTCTCATAGACGTCGTCACTGTCGTCATCTTCCTCGTCACTGTCATCATCTTCCTCCTCATCGTCGGCATCATAGCCGTTGTAATAATAATTAATCTGCCTAAAATAGAAGTACTTGTGAATTGTCTCTAGTTCTATTAACTAGCATGGCTTTATTAAAATCATGATAACATATTGAAAGAAAGGAATGTTATAACTGGTGTAAATATGATTATATCTAATTCACACTCTGATTCTAATTGGTCGATTTCCATGAACACCCAAACCATTTACTAGAATAGCTTCACACGCACTATCATTCACAATGTTAACCGCTTGGTTAGTTTGTGCTCCAGCAGTGGAGTTAAACGCTTCTGCACCAACATTGTCAACTATCTTGAATAATTAAAATGTTGCAAACATTTTTCCTTCAGCAGTTTAACACATTTTATTTTCTAAGCTCAGCTTCAAGACTCGCTAGAAAACATAGCAATGGAAAGCTTGGAAATAGTAAGCAATAGAAATGTTAAATTAACTTTCACATAATAATTTACCACTGTTAACCGTGAATTTTTTATTGTTTACCTTTTCATATTAATTATCGAACAAACATCCATAGCTGAAAGAAAAAAGCAAGTCATTTAGTTTTTAGCTAATTGCCAAAACAAACCGTTACAGATTTTACCACAACTGGTTTTTTGCATCAAAAAGAAAAGTTGATTCCTATACCAAAAGTTTTTTAGTAGTTCGTTAAAAATTATTTCTTTAATGATTGGATTATTGATTTTGTTGTTATTATTGATGTGTTGTTAATTTTTTCAAATCACTAGTATTCAATGAAAATTCAAATGACAAGCCGCTGTTGAAGCCTGTCAAAAATATTCATGGCAATAAGAAGTGAGGGAAACCATGATTGCTTATGTCCTCATAGGACATTGTACTTAGAGAGAGTGTAAACTTCCTAATGTAAGGTTTCTCTCTTCTACTCTAATACATTAATATAACAAACTAGTCGTACCTCCTTTATTGGATCATATACAAGTTTCCAGATAAAATTTGGACGGATAGAATGATCTGATCAGACAAAAAGAATTACAAAGATCCGTGATGTCACTAACAAGAATAATTAAGCTAACTCGCTGCTACAATCGCTCACTTTGAGACCTCTGTTACTCACCACCTTTTTAAAAACTTTATAAATTTCAATTTTCAAAAGTAGTGGTCAGTACAATGGTTAATAAGCAATATTGGTTTGTAAAGTATTGCATCAAGTTCGCTTGTTAATTGGGTCCCCAGAAAAGAAGAAAAGCCTTAAAATAAAGATTAATAAATTGATTGCTCATAACTTCCTTTTCATTACCTGTAACCATTTGCTTTTTTTCTGATGTCCATTAGACGATTTTGAGGAACCAGGGCTTTTTAGAAACATTCTTGTCTAAACAACACTACCGCAACAACACTCGCTGAGAAATCTCTTTCCACCAAAGTGTGTGTGTTTTAATTCATCAATTAGTAGAAATATAACATTTGGTAAAAAATAAAGATATGGTTATAATATTGATTTGGTTAAACAAAATATTGAAGCTTAGTGCCTACTTGTTAAGGTATGATGAGGGCCACATGCGCAGTAGCACTGCAGCTAGTCGAGGCGCCGAGCCCACAGGAATTAGCAAACTTAAACAGCAGGTCTTGTCTCTATAGGAATCTAGGTTTAACAAATGGCTTTTTATATTAAATCTAAAACTAGTAAATGCAGAAGTTTTGCATAAGACTATTGGTACTCTGTATTCGATTGTTTTTTAACCTGAAACAGTATAAAATAATGGTAAAGGGAGATTGGTTTTTAAAAGTCTGGTGTTATAGTGTGAATCATTTTTGGTTTCCTCATTTGAATAAAAAATTGAATGAGCTAACAAGAGAATTTTATACTGATGAAAATGATTAGCAGGCAACACAGACAGCTGAACAAACAGGGAACAAGATGAAGTTAGTGGTGTTTTATTTAATACTATGCGCATTAGACGCTTTTGTGATATTAGCATTTTATTAAATTACAAAGTGGAACATTTCCCCCGGACTCAAGACAGTAACTAATTGTTGAGTTAATAAACTCATAAACTCTCTCATAACAAAAGTATGAGCGATTTATGAATTTTACATATTTTATTTATTTTGTTTAATTATTAATACATATTTTGTACTTCACAAAGTACTGAAGCATTAAAACCAAACCAAGAAATAGTGAGGACTTACTGTAGCACAAAATAGACACATGCCATCGTTATATATTAAATGATCAAGTGAAATACTGATGAGTTGTCACGAATGAGTTGTTCTAATAACCAGCATGGTTCCAATAAAATCATGATAGCATTCCGAAAGCAGAAAAGGTATAAAACGGGTATAAACATGATCATAACTCACTGTCCGTCTCTAATTTTTAACTCGTCATCTTCCTCCTCCTCATCGGTCTCATAGCCATCGTCACTGTCGTCATCTTCCTCGTCACTGTCATCATCTTCCTCCTCATCGTCGGCATCATAGCCGTTGTAATAATAATTAATCTGCCTAAAATAGAAGTACTTGTGAATTGTCTCTAGTTCTATTAACTAGCATGGCTTTATTAAAATCATGATAACATATTGAGAAAAAGGAATGTTATAACTGGTGTAAATATGATTATATCTAATTCACACTCTGATTCTAATTGATCGATTTCCATGAACACCCAAACCGTTTACTAGAATAGCTTCACACGCACTATCATTCACAACGTTATTTGCTTGGTTAGTTTGTGCTTCAGCAGTGGAGTTAAACGCTTCTGCACCAACATTGTCAACTATCTTGCATAAATAAAATATTCCAAACATTTTTCCTTCAGCAGTTTAACACATTTTATTTTCTAAGCTCAGCTTCAAGACTCGCTAGAAAACATAGCAATGGAAAGCTTGAAAATAGTAAGCAATAGAAATGTTAAATTAACTTTCACAGAGTAATTTACCACTTTTAACCGTGAATTTTTTATTGTTTACTTTTTCATATTAATTATCGAGCAAACATCCATAGCTGAAAAAAAAGAGCAAGTCATTTAGTTTTTAGCTAATTGCCAAAACAAACCGTGACGGATTTTACCACAACTGGTTTTTTGCATCAAAAAGAAAAGTTGATTCCTATACCAAAAGTTTTTTAGTAGTTCGTTAAAAATTATTTATTAAATAATTGGATTATTGATTTTGTTGTTATTATTGATGTGTTGTTAATTTTTTCAAATCACTAGTATTCAATGAAAATTCAAATGACAAGCCGCTGTTGAAGCCTGTCAAAAATATTCATGGCTATAGAAAGTGAGGGAAACCATGATTGCTTATGTCCTCATACGACATTGTACTTAGAGAGAGTGTAAACTTCCTAATGTAAGGTTTCTCTCTTCCATTCTAATACATTAATATAACAAACTAGTCGTACCTCCTTTATTGGATCATATACCGGATTCCAGATAAAATTTGGACGGATAGATTGATCTGATCAGACAAAAAGAATTACAAAGATCCGTGATGTCACTAACAAGAATAATTAAGCTAATTCGCTGCTACAATCACTCACTTTGAGACCTCAGTTACTCACCACCTTTTTAAAAACTTTATAAACTTCAATTTTCAAAAGAACTGGTCGGTACAATGGTTAATAAGCAATATTGGTTTGTAAAGTATTGCATCAATTTTGCTTGTTATCTGGGTCCCCAGAATGAAAGAAAAGCCTTAAAATAAAGATTAATAAATTGATTGCTCATAACTTCCTTTTCATTAATTGTAACCATTTGCTTTTTTTCTGATGTCCATTAGACGATTTTGAGGAACCAGGGCTTTTTAGAAACATTCTTGTCAAAACAACACTACCGCAACAACACTCGCTGAGAAATCTCTTTCCACCAAAGTGTGTGTGTTTTAATTCATCAATTAGTAGAAATATAACATTTGGTAAAAAATAAAGATATGGTTATAATATTGATTTGGTTAAACAAAATATTGAAAGTTAGTTCTTACTTGTTAAGGTATGATGAGGGCCACATGCGTAGTAGCACTGCAGCTAGTCGAGGCGCCTGGCCCACAGGAATTGGCACACTTAAACAGCGGGTCTTGTCTCTAGGATTCTAGGTTTAACAAATAGCTTTTTATATTAAATCTAAAACTAATAAGTGCAGAAGTTTTGCATAAGTCTATTGGTACTCTGTATTCAATTGTTTTTGACCTGAAACAGTATAAAATAATGGTAAAGGGAGATTGGTTTATAAAAGTCTGGTGTTATAGTGTGAATCATTTTTGGTTTCCTCATTTGAATAAAAAATTGAATGAGCTAACAAGAGAATTTTATACTGATGAAATTGATTAGCAGGCAACACAGACAGTTGAACAAACAGGGAACACGATGAAGTTAGTGGTGTTTTATTTAATACTATGCGCATTAGACGCTTTTGTGATATTAGCATTTTATTAAATTACAAAGTGGAACATTTCCCCAGCACTCAAGACAGTAACTAATTGTTGAGTTAATAAACTCATAAACTCTCTCATAACAAAAGTATGAGCGATTTATGAATTTTACATATTTTATTTATTTTGTTTAATTATTAATACATATTTTGTACTTCACAAAGTACTGAAGCATTAAAACCGAACCAAGAATTAGTGAGGACTTACTGTAGCACAAAATAGACACATGCCATCGTTATATAATAAATGATCAAGTGAAATACTGATGAGTTGTCACGAATGAGTTGTTCTAATAACCAGCATGGTTCCAATAAAATCATGATAGCATTCCGAAAGCAGAAAAGGTTTAAAACTGGTATAAACATGATCATAACTCACTGTCCGTCTCTAATTTTTAACTCGTCATCTTCCTCCTCCTCATCGGTCTCATAGCCATTGTCACTATCGTCATCTTCCTCGTCACTGTCATCATCTTCCTCCTCACCGTCGGCATCATAGCCGTTGTAATAATAATTATTCTGCCTAAAATAGAAGTACTTGTGAATTGTCTCTAGTTCTATTAACTAGCATGGCTTTATTAAAATCATGATAACATATTGAGAAAAAAGAATGTTATAACTGGTGTAAATATGATTATATCTAATTCACACTCTGATTCTAATTGGTCGATTTCCATGAACACCCAAACCATTTACTAGAATAGCTTCACACGCACTATCATTCACAATGTTAACTGCTTGGTTAGTTTGTGCTCCAGCAGTGGAGTTAAACGCTTCTGCACCAACATTGTCAACTATCTTGCATAATTAAAATATTGCAAACCTTTTTCCTTCAGCAGTTTAACACATTTTATTTTCTAAGCTCAGCTTCAAGACTCGCTAGAAAACATAGCAATGGAAAGCTTGAAAATAGTAAGCAATAGAAATGTTAAATTAACTTTCACAGAATAATTTACCACTGTTAACCGTGAATTTTTTATTGTTTACCTTTTCATATTAATTATCGAGCAAACATCCATAGCTGAAAAAAAGAGCAAGTCATTTAGTTTTTAGCTAATTGCCAAAACAAACCGTGACGGATTTTACCACAACTGGTTTTTTGCATCAAAAAGAAAAATTGATTCCTATACCAAAAGTTTTTTAGTAGTTCGTTAAAAATTATTTATTAAATAATTGGACTATTGATTTTGTTGTTATTATTGATGTGTTGTTAATTTTTTCAAATCACTAGTATTCAATGAAAATTCAAATGACAAGCCGCTGTTGAAGCCTGTCAAAAATATTCATGGCTATAGAAAGTGAGGGAAACCATGATTGCTTATGTCCTCATACGACATTGTACTTAGAGAGAGTGTAAACTTCCTAATGTAAGGTTTCTCTCTTCCATTCTAATACATTAATATAACAAACTAGTCGTACCTCCTTTATTGGATCATATACCGGATTCCAGATAAAATTTGGACGGATAGATTGATCTGATCAGACAAAAAGAATTACAAAGATCCGTGATGTCACTAACAAGAATAATGAAGCTAATTCGCTGCTACAATCACTCATTTTGAGACCTCTGTTACTCACCACCCTTTTAAAATTTTTATAAACTTCAATGTTCAAAAGAAGTGGTCAGTACAATAGTTAATAAGCAATATTGGTTTGTAAAGTATTGCATCAATTTTGCTTGTTAATTGGGTCCCCAGAAAAAAAGAAAAGCCTTAAAATAAAGATTATTAAATTGATTGCTCATAACTACCTTTTCATTAATTGTAACCATTTGCTTTTTTTCTGATGTCCATTAAATGATTTTGAGGAACCAGGGCTTTTTAGAAACATTCTTGTCAAAACAACACTACCGCAACAACACTCGCTGAGAAATCTCTTTCCACCAAAGTGTGTGTGTTTTAATTCATCAATTAGTAGAAATACAACATTTGGTAAAAAATAAAGATATGGTTATAATATTGATTTGGTTAAAACAAAATAACGAAGCTTAGTTCCTACTTGTTAAGGTATGATGAGGGCCACATGCGCAGTAGCACTGCAGCTAGTCGAGGCGCTGAGCCCACAGGAATTGGCACACTTAAACAGCAGGTCTTGTCTTTATAGGAATCTAGGTTTAACAAATGGCTTTTTATATTAAATCTAAAACTAATAAGTGCAGAAGTTTTGCATAAGTCTATTGGTACTCGGTATTCGATTGTTTTTTAACCTGAAACAGTATAAAATAATGGTAAAGGGAGATTGTTTTCTAAAAGTCTGGTGTTATAGTGTGAATCATTTTTGGTTTCCTCATTTGAATGAAAATGTGAATGAGCTAGCAAAAATAATTCATACTGAAGAAATTGATTAGCAGGCAACACAGACAGCTGAACAAACAGGGAACAAGATGAAAGTATTGGTGTTTTATTTAATATTATGCGCATTAGACGCTTTTGTGAGATTAGCATTTATTTAAATTACAAAATGGAGCATTTCCCCAGCACTCAAGACAGTAACTAATTATTGAGTTAATAAACTCATAAACTCTCTCATAATAAAAGTATGAGCGATTTATGAATTTTGCATATTTTATTCATTTTGTTTAATTATTAATACATATTTTGTACTTCACAAAGTACTGAAGCATTAAAACCGAACCAAGAAATAGTGAGGACTTACTGTAGCACAAAATAGACACATGCCATCATTATATATTAAATGATCAAGTGAAATACTGATGAGTTGTCACGAATGAGTTGTTCTAATAACCAGCATGGTTCCAATAAAATCATGATAGCATTCCGAAAGCAGAAAAGGTTTAAAACTGGTATAGACATGATCATAACTCACTGTCCGTCTCTAATTTTTAACTCGTCATCTTCCTCTTCCTCATCAGTCTCATAGCCATTGTCACTGTCGTCATCTTCCTCGTCACTGTCATCATCTTCCTCCTCATCGTCGGCATCATAGCCGTTGTAATAATAATTATTCTGCCTAAAATAGAAGTACTTGTGAATTGTCTCTAGTTCTAATAACTAGCATGGCTTCATTAAAATCATGATAACATATTGGGAAAAAGGAATGTTATAACTGGTGTAAATATGATTATATCTAATTCACACTCTGATTCCAATTGATCGATTTCCATGAACACCCAAACCGTTTACTAGAATAGCTTCACACGCACTATCATTCACAATGTTAACTGCTTGGTTAGTTTGTGCTCCAGCAGTGGAGTTAAACGCTTTGCACCAACATTGTCAACTATCTTGCATAATTAAAATATTGCAAACATTTTTCCTTCAGCAGTTTAACACATTTTATTTTCTAAGCTCAGCTTCAAGACTCGCTAGAAAACATAGCAATGGAAAGCTTGAAAATATTAAGCAATAGAAGTGTTAAATTAACTTTTACAGAATAATTTACCACTGTTTACCGTGACTTTTTTATTGTTTACCTTTTCATATTAATTATCGAGCAAACATCCATAACTGAACAACAAAGAGTAAGTCATTTAGTTTTTAACTAATTGCCAAAACAAACCATGACAGATTTTACCGCAACTGGTTTTTTGCATCAAAAAGAAAAGTTGATTCCTATACCAAAAGTTTTTTAGTAGTTGGTTAAAAATTATTTATTTAATGATTAGATAATTGATTTTGTTGTTATTATTGATGTGTTGTTAATTTTTTCAAACCACTAGTATTCAATGAAAATTTCAAATGACAAGCCGCTGTTTAAGCCTGTCAAAAATACTCATGGCTATAGGAAGCGAGGGAAACCATGATTGCTTATGTCCTCATAGGACATTGTACTTAGAGAGAGTGTAAACTTCCCAATGTAAGGTTTCTCTCTTCTACTCTAATACATTAATGTAAAAAAACTAGTTCTACCTCATTTATTTGATCATATACCGGATTCCAGATAAAATTTGGACGGATAGAATAATCTGATAAGACAAAAAGAATTACAAAGATCCGTGATGTCACTAACAAGAATAATTAAGCTAATTCGCTGCTACAATCATTCACTTTGAGACCTCTGTTACTCACCACCTTTTTAAAAACTTTATAAACTTCAATTTTCAAAAGAACTGGTCGGTACAATGGTTAATAAGCAATATTGGTTTGTAAAGTATTGCATCAATTTTGCTTGTTATCTGGGTCCCCAGAATGAAAGAAAAGCCTTAAAATAAAGATTAATAAATTGATTGCTCATAACTTCCTTTTCATTAATTGTAACCATTTGCTTTTTTTCTGATGTCCATTAAACGATTTTGAGGAACCAGGGCTTTTTAGAAACATTCTTGTCAAAACAACACTACCGCAACAACACTCGCTGAGAAATCTCTTTCCACCAAAGTGTGTGTGTTTTAATTCATCAATTAGTAGAAATATAACATTTGGTAAAAAATAAAGATATGGTTATAATATTGATTTGGTTAAACAAAATAACGAAGCTTAGTTCCTACTTATTAAGGTATGATGAAGGCCACATGCGCAGTAGCACTGCAGCTAGTCGAGGCGCCGAGCCCACAGGAATTGGCACACTTAAACAGCAGGTCTTGTCTCTATAGGAATCTAGGTTTAACAAATGGCTTTTTATCTTAAATCTAAAACTAATAAGTGCAGAAGTTTTGCATGAGTCTATTGGTACTCGGTATTCGATTGTTTTTTAAACTGAAACGGTATAAAATAATGGTAAAGGGAGATTGTTTTCTAAAAGTCTGGTGTTATAGTGTGAATCATTTTTGGTTTCCTCATTTGAATAAAAATGTGAATGAGCTAGAAAAAATATTTTATACTGAAGAAATTGATTAGCAGGCAACACAGACAGCTGAACAAACAGGGAACAAGATGAAAGTATTGGTGTTTTATTTAATATTATGCGCATTAGACGCTTTTGTGATATTAGCATTTATTTAAATTACAAAATGGAGCATTTCCCCAGCACTCAAGACAGTAACTAATTATTGAGTTAATAAACTCATAAACTCTCTCATAATAAAAGTATGAGCGATTTATGAATTTTGCCTATTTTATTCATTTTGTTTAATTATTAATACATATTTTGTACTTCACAAAGTACTGAAGCATTAAAACCGAACCAAGAAATAGTGAGGACTTACTGTAGCACAAAATAGACACATGCCATCATTATATATTAAATGATCAAGTGAAATACTGATGAGTTGTCACGAATGAGTTGTTCTAATAACCAGCATGGTTCCAATAAAATCATGATAGCATTCCGAAAGCAGAAAAGGTTTAAAACTGGTATAAACATGATCATAACTCACTGTCCGTCTCTAATTTTTAACTCGCCATCTTCCTCCTCCTCATCAGTCTCATAGCCATTGTCACTGTCGTCATCTTCCTCGTCACTGTCATCATCTTCCTCCTCATCGTCGGCATCATAGTCGTTGTAATAATAATTGTTCTGCCTAAAATAGAAGTAATTGTGAATTGTCTCTAGTTCTAATAACTAGCATGGCTTCATTAAAATCATGATAACATATTGAGAAAAAAGGAATGTTATAACTGGTGTAAATATGATTATATCTAATTCAAACTCTGATTCTAATTGATCGATTTCCATGAACAACTAAACCATTTACTAGAATAGCTTCACACGCACTATCATTCACAATGTTAACTGCTTGGTTAGTTTGTGCTCCAGCAGTGGAGTTAAACGCTTCTGCACCAACATTGTCAACTATCTTGCATAATTAAAATATTCCAAACATTTTTCCTTCAGCAGTTTAACACATTTTATTTTCTAAGCTCAGCTTAAAGACTCGCTAGAAAACATAGCAATGGAAAGCTTGAAAATATTAAGCAATAGAAATGTTAAATTAATTTTTACAGAATAATTTACTACTGTTAACCGTGACTTTTTTATTGTTTACCTTTTCATATTAATTATCGAGCAAACATCCATAACTGAACAACAAAGAGTAAGTCATTTAGTTTTTAACTAATTGCCAAAACAAACCATGACAGATTTTACCGCAACTGGTTTTTTGCATCAAAAAGAAAAGTTGATTCCTATACCAAAAGTTTTTTAGTAGTTGGTTAAAAATTATTTATTTAATGATTAGATTATTGATTTTGTTGTTATTATTGATGTGTTGTTAATTTTTTCAAACCACTAGTAAGTATTCAATGAAAATTTCAAATGACAAGCCGCTGTTTAAGCCTGTCAAAAATACTCATGGCTATAGGAAGCGAGGGAAACCATGATTGCTTATGTCCTCATAGGACATTGTACTTAGAGAGAGTGTAAACTTCCCAATGTAAGGTTTCTCTCTTCTACTCTAATACATTAATGTAAAAAAACTAGTTCTACCTCATTTATTTGATCATATACCGGATTCCAGGAAAAATTTGGACGGATAGAATAATCTGATAAGACAAAAAGAATTACAAAGATCCGTGATGTCACTAACAAGAATAATTAAGCTAATTCGCTGCTACAATCATTCACTTTGAGACCTCTGTTACTCACCACCTTTTTAAAAACTTTATAAACTTCAATTTTCAAAAGAACTGGTCGGTACAATGGTTAATAAGCAATATTGGTTTGTAAAGTATTGCATCAATTTTGCTTGTTATCTGGGTCCCCAGAATGAAAGAAAAGCCTTAAAATAAAGATTAATAAATTGATTGCTCATAACTTCCTTTTCATTAATTGTAACCATTTGCTTTTTTTCTGATGTCCATTAGACGATTTTGAGGAACCAGGGCTTTTTAGAAACATTCTTGTCAAAACAACACTACCGCAACAACACTCGCTGAGAAATTTCTTTCCACCAAAGTGTGTGTGTTTTAATTCATCAATTAGTAGAAATATAACATTTGGTAAAAAATAAAGATATGGTTATAATATTGATTTGGTTAAACAAAATAACGAAGCTTAGTTCCTACTTATTAAGGTATGATGAGGGCCACATGCGCAGTAGCACTGCAGCTAGTCGAGGCGCCGAGCCCACAGGAATTGGCAAACTTAAACAGCAGGTATTGTCTCTATAGGAATCTAGGTTTAACAAATGGCATATTATCTTAAATCTAAAACTAAAAAGTGCAGAAGTTTTGCATAAGTCTATTGGTACTCGGTATTCGATTGCTTTTTAAACTGAAACAGTATAAAATAATGGTAAAGGGAGATTGTTTTCTAAAAGTCTGGTGTTATAGTGTGAATCATTTTTGGTTTCCTCATTTGAATAAAAATTTGAATGAGCTAGCAAAAATATTTTACACTGAAGAAATTGATTAGCAGGCAACACAGACAGCTGAATAAACAGGGAACAAGATGAAAGTATTGGTGTTTTATTTAATATTATGCGCATTAGACGCTTTTGTGAGATTAGCATTTATTTAAATTACAAAATGGAGCATTTCCCCAGCACTCAAGAGAGTAACTAATTGTTGAGTTAATAAACTCATAAACTCTCTCATAATAAAAGTATGAGCGATTTATGAATTTTGCCTATTTTATTCATTTTGTTTAATTATTAATACATATTTTGTACTTCACAAAGTACTGAAGCATTAAAACCGAACCAAGAAATAGTGAGGACTTACTGTAGCACAAAATAGACACATGCCATCGTTATATATTAAATGATCAAGTGAAATACTGATGAGTTGTCACGAATGAGTTGTTCTAATAACCAGCATGGTTCCAATAAAATCATGATAGCATTCCGAAAGCAGAAAAGGTTTAAAACTGGTATAAACATGATCATAACTCACTGTCCGTCTCTAATTTTTAACTCGTCATCTTCTTCCTCCTCATCAGTCTCATAGCCATTGTCACTGTCGTCATCTTCCTCGTCACTGTCATCATCTTCCTCCTCATCATCGGCATCATAGCCGTTGTAATAATAATTATTCTGCCTAAAATAGAAGTACTTGTGAATTGTCTCTAGTTCTAATAACTAGCATGGCTTCATTAAAATCATGATAACATATTGAGAAAAAGGAATGTTATAACTGGTGTAAATATGATTATATCTAATTCACACTCTGATTCTAATTGATCGATTTCCATGAACAACTAACCCATTTACTAGAATAGCTTCACACGCACTATCATTCACAATGTTAACTGCTTGGTTAGTTTGTGCTCCAGCAGTGGAGTTAAACGCTTCTGCACCAACATTGTCAACTATCTTGCATAATTAAAATATTGCAAACATTTTTCCTTCAGCAGTTTAACACATTTTATTTTCTAAGCTCAGCTTCAAGACTCGCTAGAAAACATAGCAATGGAAAGCTTGAAAATATTAAGCAATAGAAATGTTAAATTAACTTTTACAGAATAATTTACTACTGTTCACCGTGACTTTTTTATTGTTTACCTTTTCATATTAATTATCGAGCAAACATCCATAACTGAACAACATAGAGTAAGTCATTTAGTTTTTAACTAATTGCCAAAACAAACCATGACAGATTTTACCACAACTGGTTTTTTGCATCAAAAAGAAAAGTTGATTCCTATACCAAAAGTTTTTTAGTAGTTGGTTAAAAATTATTTATTTAATGATTAGATTATTGATTTTGTTGTTATTATTGATGTGTTGTTAATTTTTTCAAACCACTAGTATTCAATGAAAATTTCAAATGACAAGCCGCTGTTTAAGCCTGTGAAAAATACTCATGGCTATAGGAGGCGAGGGAAACCATGATAGCTTATGTCCTCATAGGACATTGTACTTAGAGAGAGTGTAAACTTCCCAATGTAAGGTTTCTTCTCTCTTCTACTCTAATACATTAATATAAAAAACTAGTTCTACCTCATTTATTTGATCATATACCGGATTCCAGATAAAATTTGGATGGATAGAATAATCTGATAAGACAAAAAGAATTACAAAGATCTGTGATGTCACTAACAAGAATAATTAAGCTAATTCGCTGCTACAATCACTCACTTTGAGACCTCTGTTACTCACCACCTTTTTAAAAACTTTATAAACTTCAATTTTCAAAAGAACTGGTCGGTACAATGGTTAATAAGCAATACTGGTTTGTAAAGTATTGCATCAATTTTGCTTGTTAATTGGGTCCCCAGAATAAAAGAAAAGCCTTAAAATAAAGATTAATAAATTGATTGCTCATAACTTCCTTTTCATTAATTGTAACCATTTGCTTTTTTTCTGATGTCCATTAAACGATTTTGAGGAACCAGGGCTTTTTAGAAACATTCTTGTCAAAACAACACTACCGCAACAACACTCGCTGAGAAATCTCTTTCCACCAAAGTGTGTGTGTTTTAATTCATCAATTAGTAGAAATATAACATTTGGTAAAAATTAAAGATATGGTTATAATATTGATTTGGTTAAACAAAATAACGAAGCTTAGTTCCTACTTGTTAAGGTATGATGAAGGCCACATGCGCAGTAGCACTGCAGCTAGTCGAGGCGCCGAGCCCACAGGAATTGGCACACTTAAACAGCAGGTCTTGTCTCTATAGGAATCTAGGTTTAACAAATGGCTTTTTATCTTAAATCTAAAACTAATAAGTGCAGAAGTTTTGCATAAGTCTATTGGTACTCGGTATTCGATTGCTTTTTAAACTGAAACAGTATAAAATAATGGTAAAGGGAGATTGTTTTCTAAAAGTCTGGTGTTATAGTGTGAATCATTTTTGGTTTCCTCATTTGAATAAAAATGTGAACGAGCTAGCAAAAAATATTTTATACTGATGAAATTGATTAGCAAGCAACACAGACAGCCGAACAAACGGGGAACAAGATGAAAGTATTGGTGTTTTATTTAATATTATGCGCATTAGACACTTTTGTGAGATTAGCATTTATTTAAATTACAAAATGGAGCATTTCCCCAGCACTCAAGACAGTAACTAATTATTGAGTTAATAAACTCATAAACTCTCTCATAATAAAAGTATGAGCGATTTATGAATTTTGCCTATTTTATTCATTTTGTTTAATTATTAATACATATTTTGTACTTCACAAAGTACTGAAGCATTAAAACCGAACCAAGAAATAGTGAGGACTTACTGTAGCACAAAATAGACACATGCCATCATTATATATTAAATGATCAAGTGAAATACTGATGAGTTGTCACGAATGAGTTGTTCTAATAACCAGCATGGTTCCAATAAAATCATGATAGCATTCCGAAAGCAGAAAAGGTTTAAAACTGGTATAAACATGATCATAACTCACTGTCCGTCTCTAATTTTTAACTCGCCATCTTCCTCCTCCTCATCAGTCTCATAGCCATTGTCACTGTCGTCATCTTCCTCGTCACTGTCATCATCTTCCTCCTCATCGTCGGCATCATAGTCGTTGTAATAATAATTATTCTGCCTAAAATAGAAGTACTTGTGAATTGTCTCTAGTTCTAATAACTAGCATGGCTTCATTAAAATCATGATAACATATTGAGAAAAAAGGAATGTTATAACTGGTGTAAATATGATTATATCTAATTCAAACTCTGATTCTAATTGATCGATTTCCATGAACAACTAAACCATTTACTAGAATAGCTTCACACGCACTATCATTCACAATGTTAACTGCTTGGTTAGTTTGTGCTCCAGCAGTGGAGTTAAACGCTTCTGCACCAAAATTGTCAACTATCTTGCATAATTAAAATATTGCAAACATTTTTCCTTCAGCAGTTTAACACATTTTATTTTCTAAGCTCAGCTTAAAGACTCGCTAGAAAACATAGCAATGGAAAGCTTGAAAATATTAAGCAATAGAAATGTTAAATTAATTTTTACAGAATAATTTACTACTGTTAACCGTGACTTTTTTATTGTTTACCTTTTCATATTAATTATCGAGCAAACATCCATAACTGAACAACATAGAGTAAGTCATTTAGTTTTTAACTAATTGCCAAAACAAACCATGACAGATTTTACCACAACTGGTTTTTTGCATCAAAAAGAAAAGTTCATTCCTATACCAAAAGTTTTTAGTAGTTCGTTAAAAATTATTTATTTAATGATTAGATTATTGATTTTGTTGTTATTATTGATGTGTTGTTAATTTATTCAAACCACTAGTATTCAATGAAAGTTTCAAATGACAAACCGCTGTATAAGCCTGTGAAAAATACTCATGGCTATAGGAGGCGAGGGAAACCATGATAGCTTATGTCCTCATAGGACATTGTACTTAGAGAGAGTGTAAACTTCCCAATGTAAGGTTTCTTCTCTCTTCTACTCTAATACATTAATATAAAAAACTAGTTCTACCTCCTTTATTTGATCATATACCGGATTCCAGATAAAATTTGGATGGATAGAATAATCTGATAAGACAAAAAGAATTACAAAGATCTGTGATGTCACTAACAAAAATAATTAAGCTAATTCGCTGCTACAATCATTCACTTTGAGACCTCTGTTACTCACCACCTTTTTAAAAACTTTATAAACTCCAATTTTCAAAATAAGTGGTCAGTACAATGGTTAATAAGCAATACTGGTTTGTAAAGTATTGCATCAATTTTGCTTGTTAATTGGGTCCCCAGAATAAAAGAAAAGCCTTAAAATAAAGATTAATAAATTGATTGCTCATAACTTCCTTTTCATTAATTGTAACCATTTGCTTTTTTTCTGATGTCCATTAGACGATTTTGAGGAACCAGGGCTTTTTAGAAACATTCTTGTCAAAACAACACTACCGCAACAACACTCGCTGAGAAATTTCTTTCCACCAAAGTGTGTGTGTTTTAATTCATCAATTAGTAGAAATATAACATTTGGTAAAAAATAAAGATATGGTTATAATATTGATTTGGTTAAACAAAATAACGAAGCTTAGTTCCTACTTGTTAAGGTATGATGAGGGCCACATGCGCAGTAGCACTGCAGCTAGTCGAGGCGCCGAGCCCACAGGAATTGGCACACTTAAACAGCAGGTCTTGTCTCTATAGGAATCTAGGTTTAACAAATGGCTTTTTATCTTAAATCTAAAACTAATAAGTGCAGAAGTTTTGCATAAGTCTATTGGTACTCGGTATTCGATTGTTTTTTAACCTGAAACAGTATAAAATAATGGTAAAGGGAGATTGTTTTCTAAAAGTCTGGTGTTATAGTGTGAATCATTTTTGGTTTCCTCATTTGAATAAAAATTTGAATGAGCTAGCAAAAATATTTTACACTGAAGAAATTGATTAGCAGGCAACACAGACAGCTGAATAAACAGGGAACAAGATGAAAGTATTGGTGTTTTATTTAATATTATGCGCATTAGACGCTTTTGTGAGATTAGCATTTATTTAAATTACAAAATGGAGCATTTCTCCAGCACTCAAGAGAGTAACTAATTGTTGAGTTAATAAACTCATAAACTCTCTCATGATAAAAGTATGAGCGATTTATGAATTTTGCCTATTTTATTCATTTTGTTTAATTATTAATACATATTTTGTACTTCACAAAGTACTGAAGCATTAAAACCGAACCAAGAAATAGTGAGGACTTACTGTAGCACAAAATAGACACATGCCATCGTTATATATTAAATGATCAAGTGAAATACTGATGAGTTGTCACGAATGAGTTGTTCTAATAACCAGCATGGTTCCAATAAAATCATGATAGCATTCCGAAAGCAGAAAAGGTTTAAAACTGGTATAAACATGATCATAACTCACTGTCCGTCTCTAATTTTTAACTCGTCATCTTCTTCCTCCTCATCAGTCTCATAGCCATTGTCACTGTCGTCATCTTCCTCGTCACTGTCATCATCTTCCTCCTCATCATCGGCATCATAGCCGTTGTAATAATAATTATTCTGCCTAAAATAGAAGTACTTGTGAATTGTCTCTAGTTCTAATAACTAGCATGGCTTCATTAAAATCATGATAACATATTGAGAAAAAGGAATGTTATAACTGGTGTAAATATGATTATATCTAATTCACACTCTGATTCTAATTGATCGATTTGCATGAACAACTAAACCATTTACTAGAATAGCTTCACACGCACTATCATTCACAATGTTAACTGCTTGGTTAGTTTGTGCTCCAGCAGTGGAGTTAAACGCTTCTGCACCAACATTGTCAACTATCTTGCATAATTAAAATATTGCAAACATTTTTCCTTCAGCAGTTTAACACATTTTATTTTCTAAGCTCAGCTTCAAGACTCGCTAGAAAACATAGCAATGGAAAGCTTGAAAATATTAAGCAATAGAAATGTTAAATTAACTTTTACAGAATAATTTACTACTGTTCACCGTGACTTTTTTATTGTTTACCTTTTCATATTAATTATCGAGCAAACATCCATAACTGTACAACATAGAGTAAGTCATTTAGTTTTTAACTAATTGCCAAAACAAACCATGACAGATTTTACCACAACTGGTTTTTTGCATCAAAAAGAAAAGTTGATTCCTATACCAAAAGTTATTTAGTAGTTGGTTAAAAATTATTTATTTAATGATTAGATTATTGATTTTGTTGTTATTATTGATGTGTTGTTAATTTTTTCAAACCACTAGTATTCAATGAAAATTTCAAATGACAAGCCGCTGTTTAAGCCTGTGAAAAATACTCATGGCTATAGGAGGCGAGGGAAACCATGATAGCTTATGTCCTCATAGGACATTGTACTTAGAGAGAGTGTAAACTTCCCAATGTAAGGTTTCTTCTCTCTTCTACTCTAATACATTAATATAAAAAACTAGTTCTACCTCATTTATTTGATCATATACCGGATTCCAGATAAAATTTGGATGGATAGAATAATCTGATAAGACAAAAAGAATTACAAAGATCTGTGATGTCACTAACAAGAATAATTAAGCTAATTCGCTGCTACAATCACTCACTTTGAGACCTCTGTTACTCACCACCTTTTTAAAAACTTTATAAACTTCAATTTTCAAAAGAACTGGTCGGTACAATGGTTAATAAGCAATACTGGTTTGTAAAGTATTGCATCAATTTTGCTTGTTAATTGGGTCCACAGAAAAAAAAAGCCTTAAAATAAAGATTAATAAATTGATTGCTCATAACTTCCTTTTCATTAATTGTAACCATTTGCTTTTTTTTCTGATGTCCATTAAACGATTTTGAGGAACCAGGGCTTTTTAGAAACATTCTTGTCAAAACAACACTACCGCAACAACACTCGCTGAGAAATCTCTTTCCACCAAAGTGTGTGTGTTTTAATTCATGAATTAGTAGAAATATAACATTTGGTAAAAAATAAAGATATGGTTATAATATTGATTTGGTTAAACAAAATAACGAAGCTTAGTTCCTACTTGTTAAGGTATGATGAGGGCCACATGCGCAGTAGCACTGCAGCTAGTCGAGGCGCCGAGCCCACAGGAATTGGCACACTTAAACAACAGGTCTTGTCTCTATAGGAATCTAGGTTTAACAAATGGCTTTTTATCTTGAATCTAAAATTAATAAGTGCAGAAGTTTTGCATAAGTCTATTGGTACTCGGTATTCGATTGTTTTTTAAACTGAAACAGTATAAAATAATGGTAAAGGGAGATTGGTTTTTAAAAGTCTGGTGTTATAGTGTGAATCATTTTTGGTTTCCTCAGTTGAATAAAAAATTGAATGAGCTAACAAGAGAATTTTATACTGATGAAATTGATTAGCAGGCAACACAGACAGCTGAACAAACAGGGAACAAGATGAAGTTAGTGGTGTTTTATTTAATATTATGCGCATTAGACGCTTTTGTGATATTAGCATTTTATTAAATTACAAAGTGGAACATTTCCCCCGGACTCAAGACAGTAACTAATTGTTGAGTTAATAAACTCATAAACTCTCTCATAACAAAAGTATGAGCGATTTATGAATTTTACATATTTTATTTATTTCGTTTAATTATTAATACATATTTTGTACTTCACAAAGTACTGAAGCATTAAAACCGAACCAAGAAATAGTGAGGATTTACTGTAGCACAAAATAGACACATGCCATCGTTATATATTAAATGATCAAGTGAATTACTGATGAGTTGTCACGAATGAGTTGTTCTAATAACCAGCATGGTTCCAATAAAATCATGATAGCACTCCGAAAGCGGAAAAGGTTTAAAACTGGTATAAACATGATCATAACTTACTGTCCGTCTCTAAATTCTAACTCGTCATCTTCTTCCTCCTCATCGGTCTCATAGCCGTCGTCACTGTCGTCATCTTCCTTGTCACTGTCGTCATCTTCCTCCTCATTGTTGGCATCATAGCCGTCGTAATAATAATTAATCTGCCTAAAATAGAAGTACTTGTGAATTGTCTCTAGTTCTAAGAACTAACATGGCTTCATTAAAATCATGATAACATATCGATAAAAAGGAATGTTATAACTGGTGTAAATATGATTATATCTAATTCACACTCTGATTCTAATTGGTCGATTTCCATGAACACCAAAACCATTTACTAGAATAGCTTCACACGCACTATCATTCACAATGTTAACTGCTTGGTTAGTTTGTGCTCCAGCAGTGGAGTTAAACGCTTCTGCACCAACATTGTCAACTATCTTGCATAATTAAAATATTGCAAACATTTATCCTTCAGCAGTTTAACACATTTTATTTTCTAAGCTCAGCTTCAAGACTCGCTAGAAAACATAGCAATGGAAAGCTTGAAAATATTAAGCAATAGAAATGTTAAATTAACTTTTACAGAATAATTTACCACTGTTTACCGTGACTTTTTTATTGTTTACCTTTTCATATTAATCATCGAGCAAACATCCATAACTGAACAACAAAGAGTAAGTCATTTAGTTTTTAATTAATTGCCAAAACAAACCATGACAGATTTTACCACAACTGGTTTTTTGCATCAAAAAGAAAAGTTGATTCCTATACCAAAAGTTTTTTAGTAGTTCGTTAAAAATTATTTATTTAATGGTTAGATTATTGATTTTGTTGTTATTATTGATGTGTTGTTAATTTTTACAAACCACTAGTATTCAATGAAAATTCAAATGACAAGGCGCTGTTGAAGCCTGTCAAAAATACTCATGGCTATAGGAAGCGAGGGAAAACCATGATAGCTTATGTCCTCATAGGACATTGTACTTAGAGAGAGTGTAAACTTCCCAATGTAAGGTTTCTCTCTTCTACTCTAAAACATTAATATAAAAACTAGTTATACCTCCTTTATTTGATCATATACCGGATTCCAGATAAAATTTGGATGGATAGAATAATCTGATCAGTCAAAAAGAATTACAAAGATCCGTGATGTCACTAACAAGAATAATTAAGCTAATTCGCTGCTACAATCATTCACTTTAAGACCTCTGTTACTCACCACCTTTTTAAAAATTTTATAAACTTCAATTTTCAAAAGAAGTGGTCAGTACAATGGTTAATAAGCAATATTAGTTTGTAAAGTATTGCATCAATTTTGCTTGTTAATTGGGTCCCCAGAATAAAAGAAAAGCCTTAAAATAAAGATTAATAAATTGATTGCTCATAACTTCCTTTTCATTAATTGTAACCATTTGCTTTTTTTTCTGATGTCCATTAGACGATTTTGAGGAACCAGGGCTTTTTAGAAACATTCTTGTCAAAACAACACTACCGCAACAACACTCGCTGAGAAATCTCTTTCCACCAAAGTGTGTGTTTTAATTCATCAATTAGTAGAAATATAACATTTGGTAAAAAATAAAGATATGGTTATAATATTGATTTGGATAAACAAAATAACGAAGCTTAATTCCTACTTGTTAAGGTATGATGAGGGCCACATGCGCAGTAGCACTGCAGCTAGTTGAGGCGCCGAGCCCACAGGAATTGGCACACTTAAACAGCAGGTCTTGTCTCTAGGAATCTAGGTTTAACAAATGGCTTTTTATATTAAATCTAAAACTAGTAAATGCAGAAGTTTTGCATAAGTCTATTGGTACTCTGTATTCGATTGTTTTTTAATCTGAAACAGTATAAAATAATGGTAAAGGGAGATTGGTTTTTAAAAGTCTGGTGTTATAGTGTGAATCATTTTTGGTTTCCTCAGTTGAATAAAAAATTGAATGAGCTAACAAGAGAATTTTATACTGATGAAATTGATTAGCAGGCAACACAGACAGCTGAACAAACAGGGAACAAGATGAAGTTAGTGGTGTTTTATTTAATATTATGCGCATTAGACGCTTTTGTGATATTAGCATTTTATTAAATTACAAAGTGGAACATTTCCCCCGGACTCAAGACAGTAACTAATTGTTGAGTTAATAAACTCATAAACTCTCTCATAACAAAAGTATGAGCGATTTATGAATTTTACATATTTTATTTATTTCGTTTAATTATTAATACATATTTTGTACTTCACAAAGTACTGAAGCATTAAAACCGAACCAAGAAATAGTGAGGATTTACTGTAGCACAAAATAGACACATGCCATCGTTATATATTAAATGATCAAGTGAATTACTGATGAGTTGTCACGAATGAGTTGTTCTAATAACCAGCATGGTTCCAATAAAATCATGATAGCACTCCGAAAGCGGAAAAGGTTTAAAACTGGTATAAACATGATCATAACTTACTGTCCGTCTCTAAATTCTAACTCGTCATCTTCTTCCTCCTCATCGGTCTCATAGCCGTCGTCACTGTCGTCATCTTCCTTGTCACTGTCGTCATCTTCCTCCTCATTGTTGGCATCATAGCCGTCGTAATAATAATTAATCTGCCTAAAATGGAAGTACTTGTGAATTGTCTCTAGTTCTAAGAACTAACATGGCTTCATTAAAATCATGATAACATATCGATAAAAAGGAATGTTATAACTGGTGTAAATATGATTATATCTAGATCACACTCTGATTCTAATTGGTCGATTTCCATGAACACCAAAACCATTTACTAGAATAGCTTCACACGCACTATCATTCACAATGTTAACTGCTTGGTTAGTTTGTGCTCCAGCAGTGGAGTTAAACGCTTCTGCACCAACATTGTCAACTATCTTGCATAATTAAAATATTGCAAACATTTATCCTTCAGCAGTTTAACACATTTTATTTTCTAAGCTCAGCTTCAAGACTCGCTAGAAAACATAGCAATGGAAAGCTTGAAAATATTAAGCAATAGAAATGTTAAATTAACTTTTACAGAATAATTTACCACTGTTTACCGTGACTTTTTTATTGTTTACCTTTTCATATTAATCATCGAGCAAACATCCATAACTGAACAACAAAGAGTAAGTCATTTAGTTTTTAATTAATTGCCAAAACAAACCATGACAGATTTTACCACAACTGGTTTTTTGCATCAAAAAGAAAAGTTGATTCCTATACCAAAAGTTTTTTAGTAGTTCGTTAAAAATTATTTATTTAATGGTTAGATTATTGATTTTGTTGTTATTATTGATGTGTTGTTAATTTTTACAAACCACTAGTATTCAATGAAAATTCAAATGACAAGCCGCTGTTGAAGCCTGTCAAAAATACTCATGGCTATAGGAAGCGAGGGAAAACCATGATAGCTTATGTCCTCATAGGACATTGTACTTAGAGAGAGTGTAAACTTCCCAATGTAAGGTTTCTCTCTTCTACTCTAAAACATTAATATAACAAACTAGTTCTACCTCCTTTATTTGATCATATACCGGATTCCAGATAAAATTTAGACGGATAGAATAATCTGATCAGTCAAAAAGAATTACAAAGATCCGTGATGTCACTAACAAGAATAATTAAGCAAATTCGCTGCTACAATCATTCACTTTAAGACCTCTGTTACTCACCACCTTTTTAAAAATTTTATAAACTTCAATTTTCAAAAGAAGTGGTCAGTACAATGGTTAATAAGCAATATTAGTTTGTAAAGTATTGCATCAATTTTGCTTGTTAATTGGGTCCACAGAAAAAAAGAAAAGCCTTAAAATAAAGATTAATAAATTGATTGCTCATAACTTCCTTTTCATTAATTGTAACCATTTGCTTTTTTTTCTGATGTCCATTAAACGATTTTGAGGAACCAGGGCTTTTTAGAAACATTCTTGTCAAAACAACACTACCGCAACAACACTCGCTGAGAAATCTCTTTCCACCAAAGTGTGTGTGTTTTAATTCATGAATTAGTAGAAATATAACATTTGGTAAAAAATAAAGATATGGTTATAATATTGATTTGGTTAAACAAAATAACGAAGCTTAGTTCCTACTTGTTAAGGTATGATGAGGGCCACATGCGCAGTAGCACTGCAGCTAGTCGAGGCGCCGAGCCCACAGGAATTGGCACACTTAAACAACAGGTCTTGTCTCTATAGGAATCTAGGTTTAACAAATGGCTTTTTATCTTGAATCTAAAATTAATAAGTGCAGAAGTTTTGCATAAGTCTATTGGTACTCGGTATTCGATTGTTTTTTAAACTGAAACAGTATAAAATAATGGTAAAGGGAGATTGTTTCCTAAAAGTCTGGTGTTATAGTGTGAATCATTTTTGGTTTCCTCATTTGAATAAAAACGTAAATGAGCTAACAAGAGAATTTTATACTGATGAAATTGATTAGCAGGCAACACAGACAGCTGAACAAACAGGGAACAAGATGAAGTTAGTGGTGTTTTATTTAATATTATGCGCATTAGACGCTTTTGTGATATTAGCATTTTATTAAATTACAAAGTGGAACATTTCCCCCGGACTCAAGACAGTAACTAATTGTTGAGTTAATAAACTCATAAACTCTCTCATAACAAAAGTATGAGCGATTTATGAATTTTACATATTTTATTTATTTCGTTTAATTATTAATACATATTTTGTACTTCACAAAGTACTGAAGCATTAAAACCGAACCAAGAAATAGTGAGGATTTACTGTAGCACAAAATAGACACATGCCATCGTTATATATTAAATGATCAAGTGAATTACTGATGAGTTGTCACGAATGAGTTGTTCTAATAACCAGCATGGTTCCAATAAAATCATGATAGCACTCCGAAAGCGGAAAAGGTTTAAAACTGGTATAAACATGATCATAACTTACTGTCCGTCTCTAAATTCTAACTCGTCATCTTCTTCCTCCTCATCGGTCTCATAGCCGTCGTCACTGTCGTCATCTTCCTTGTCACTGTCGTCATCTTCCTCCTCATTGTTGGCATCATAGCCGTCGTAATAATAATTAATCTGCCTAAAATGGAAGTACTTGTGAATTGTCTCTAGTTCTAAGAACTAACATGGCTTCATTAAAATCATGATAACATATCGATAAAAAGGAATGTTATAACTGGTGTAAATATGATTATATCTAATTCACACTCTGATTCTAATTGGTCGATTTCCATGAACACCAAAACCATTTACTAGAATAGCTTCGCACGCACTATCATTCACAATGTTAACTGCTTGGTTAGTTTGTGCTCCAGCAGTGGAGTTAAACGCTTCTGCACCAACATTGTCAACTATCTTGCATAATTAAAATATTGCAAACATTTATCCTTCAGCAGTTTAACACATTTTATTTTCTAAGCTCAGCTTCAAGACTCGCTAGAAAACATAGCAATGGAAAGCTTGAAAATATTAAGCAATAGAAATGTTAAATTAACTTTTACAGAATAATTTACCACTGTTTACCGTGACTTTTTTATTGTTTACCTTTTCATATTAATCATCGAGCAAACATCCATAACTGAACAACAAAGAGTAAGTCATTTAGTTTTTAATTAATTGCCAAAACAAACCATGACAGATTTTACCACAACTGGTTTTTTGCATCAAAAAGAAAAGTTGATTCCTATACCAAAAGTTTTTTAGTAGTTCGTTAAAAATTATTTATTTAATGGTTAGATTATTGATTTTGTTGTTATTATTGATGTGTTGTTAATTTTTACAAACCACTAGTATTCAATGAAAATTCAAATGACAAGCCGCTGTTGAAGCCTGTCAAAAATACTCATGGCTATAGGAAGCGAGGGAAAACCATGATAGCTTATGTCCTCATAGGACATTGTACTTAGAGAGAGTGTAAACTTCCCAATGTAAGGTTTCTCTCTTCTACTCTAAAACATTAATATAACAAACTAGTTATACCTCCTTTATTTGATCATATACCGGATTCCAGATAAAATTTAGACGGATAGAATAATCTGATCAGTCAAAAAGAATTACAAAGATCCGTGATGTCACTAACAAGAATAATTAAGCTAATTCGCTGCTACAATCATTCACTTTAAGACCTCTGTTACTCACCACCTTTTTAAAAATTTTATAAACTTCAATTTTCAAAAGAAGTGGTCAGTACAATGGTTAATAAGCAATATTAGTTTGTAAAGTATTGCATCAATTTTGCTTGTTAATTGGGTCCACAGAAAAAAAGAAAAGCCTTAAAATAAAGATTAATAAATTGATTGCTCATAACTTCCTTTTCATTAATTGTAACCATTTGCTTTTTTTTCTGATGTCCATTAAACGATTTTGAGGAACCAGGGCTTTTTAGAAACATTCTTGTCAAAACAACACTACCGCAACAACACTCGCTGAGAAATCTCTTTCCACCAAAGTGTGTGTGTTTTAATTCATGAATTAGTAGAAATATAACATTTGGTAAAAAATAAAGATATGGTTATAATATTGATTTGGTTAAACAAAATAACGAAGCTTAGTTCCTACTTGTTAAGGTATGATGAGGGCCACATGCGCAGTAGCACTGCAGCTAGTCGAGGCGCCGAGCCCACAGGAATTGGCACACTTAAACAACAGGTCTTGTCTCTATAGGAATCTAGGTTTAACAAATGGCTTTTTATCTTGAATCTAAAATTAATAAGTGCAGAAGTTTTGCATAAGTCTATTGGTACTCGGTATTCGATTGTTTTTTAAACTGAAACAGTATAAAATAATGGTAAAGGGAGATTGTTTCCTAAAAGTCTGGTGTTATAGTGTGAATCATTTTTGGTTTCCTCATTTGAATAAAAACGTAAATGAGCTAGCAAAAATATTTTTTACTGAAGAAATTGATTAGCAGGCAACACAGACAGCTGAACAAACAGGGAACAAGATGAAAGTATTGGTGTTTTATTTAATATTATGCGCATTAGACGCTTTTGTGAGATTAGCATTTATTTAAATTACAAAATGGAGCATTTCCCCAGCACTCAAGACAGTAACTAATTATTACGTTAATAAACTCATAAACTCTCTCATAATAAAAGTATGAGCGATTTATGAATTTTGCATATTTTATTCATTTTGTTTAATTATTAATACATATTTTGTACTTCACAAAGTACTGAAGCATTAAAACCGAACCAAGAAATAGTGAGGACTTACTGTAGCACAAAATAGACACATGCCATCATTATATATTAAATGATCAAGTGAAATACTGATGAGTTGTCACGAATGAGTTGTTCTAATAACCAGCATGGTTCCAATAAAATCATGATAGCATTCCGAAAGCGGAAAAGGTTTAAAACTGGTATAAACATGATCATAACTCACCGTCCGTCTCTAATTTTTAACTCGTCATCTTCCTCCTTCTCATCAGTCTCATAGCCATTGTCACTGTCGTCATCTTCCTCATCACTGTCATCATCTTCCTCCTCATCGTCGGCATCATAGCCATTGTAATAATAATTAATCTGCCTAAAATAGAAGTACTTGTGAATTGTCTGTAGTTCTATTAACTAGCATGGCTTTATTAAAATCATGATAACATATTGAGAAAAAGGAATGTTATAACTGGTGTAAATATGATTATATCTAATTCACACTCTGATTCTAATTGGTCGATTTCCATGAACACCCAAACCATTTACTAGAATAGCTTCACACGCACTATCATTCGCAATGTTAACTGCTTGGTTAGTTTGTGCTCCAGCAGTGGAGTTAACTGCTTCTGCACCAACATTGTCAACTATCTTGCGTAATTAAAATATTGCGAACATTTTTCCTTCAGCAGTTTAACACATTTTATTTTCTAAGCTCAGCTTCAAGACTCGCTAGAAAACATAGCAATGGAAAGCTTGAAAATAGTAAGCAATAGAAATGTTAAATTAACTTTCACAGAATAATTTACCACTGTTAACCGTGACTTTTCTATTGTTTACCTTTTCATATTAATCATCGAGCAAACATCCATAACTGAACAACAAAGAGTAAGTCATTTAGTTTTTAACTAATTGCCAAAACAAACCATGACAGATTTTACCACAACTGGTTTTTTGCATCAAAAAGAAAAGTTGATTCCTATACCAAAAGTTTTTTAGTAGTTCGTTAAAAATTATTTATTTAATGGTTAGATTATTGATTTTGTTGTTATTATTGATGTGTTGTTAATTTTTACAAACCACTAGTATTCAATGAAAATTCAAATGACAAGCCGCTGTTGAAGCCTGTCAAAAATACTCATGGCTATAGGAAGCGAGGGAAAACCATGATAGCTTATGTCCTCATAGGACATTGTACTTAGAGAGAGTGTAAACTTCCCAATGTAAGGTTTCTCTCTTCTACTCTAAAACATTAATATAACAAACTAGTTATACCTCCTTTATTTGATCATATACCGGATTCCAGATAAAATTTAGACGGATAGAATAATCTGATCAGTCAAAAAGAATTACAAAGATCCGTGATGTCACTAACAAGAATAATTAAGCTAATTCGCTGCTACAATCATTCACTTTAAGACCTCTGTTACTCACCACCTTTTTAAAAATTTTATAAACTTCAATTTTCAAAAGAAGTGGTCAGTACAATGGTTAATAAGCAATATTAGTTTGTAAAGTATTGCATCAATTTTGCTTGTTAATTGGGTCCACAGAAAAAAAGAAAAGCCTTAAAATAAAGATTAATAAATTGATTGCTCATAACTTCCTTTTCATTAATTGTAACCATTTGCTTTTTTTTCTGATGTCCATTAAACGATTTTGAGGAACCAGGGCTTTTTAGAAACATTCTTGTCAAAACAACACTACCGCAACAACACTCGCTGAGAAATCTCTTTCCACCAAAGTGTGTGTGTTTTAATTCATGAATTAGTAGAAATATAACATTTGGTAAAAAATAAAGATATGGTTATAATATTGATTTGGTTAAACAAAATAACGAAGCTTAGTTCCTACTTGTTAAGGTATGATGAGGGCCACATGCGCAGTAGCACTGCAGCTAGTCGAGGCGCCGAGCCCACAGGAATTGGCACACTTAAACAACAGGTCTTGTCTCTATAGGAATCTAGGTTTAACAAATGGCTTTTTATCTTGAATCTAAAATTAATAAGTGCAGAAGTTTTGCATAAGTCTATTGGTACTCGGTATTCGATTGTTTTTTAATCTGAAACAGTATAAAATAATGGTAAAGGGAGATTGGTTTTTAAAAGTCTGGTGTTATAGTGTGAATCATTTTTGGTTTCCTCAAATGAATAAAAAATTGAATGAGCTAACAAGAGAATTTTATACTGATGAAATTGATTAGCAGGCAACACAGACAGCTGAACAAACAGGGAACAAGATGAAGTTAGTGGTGTTTTATTTAATATTATGCGCATTAGACGCTTTTGTGAGATTAGCATTTATTTAAATTACAAAATGGAGCATTTCCCCAGCACTCAAGACAGTAACTAATTATTACGTTAACAAACTCATAAACTCTCTCATAATAAAAGTATGAGCGATTTATGAATTTTGCATATTTTATTCATTTTGTTTAATTATTAATACATATTTTGTACTTCACAAAGTACTGAAGCATTAAAACCGAACCAAGAAATAGTGAGGACTTACTGTAGCACAAAATAGACACATGCCATCATTATATATTAAATGATCAAGTGAAATACTGATGAGTTGTCACGAATGAGTTGTTCTAATAACCAGCATGGTTCCAATAAAATCATGATAGCATTCCGAAAGCGGAAAAGGTTTAAAACTGGTATAAACATGATCATAACTTACTGTCCGTCTCTAAATTCTAACTCGTCATCTTCTTCCTCCTCATCGGTCTCATAGCCGTCGTCACTGTCGTCATCTTCCTTGTCACTGTCGTCATCTTCCTCCTCATTGTTGGCATCATAGCCGTCGTAATAATAATTAATCTGCCTAAAATAGAAGTACTTGTGAATTGTCTCTAGTTCTAAGAACTAACATGGCTTCATTAAAATCTTGATAACATATCGATAAAAAGGAATGTTATAACTGGTGTAAATATGATTATATCTAATTCACACTCTGATTCTAATTGGTCGATTTCCGTGAACACCAAAACCATTTACTAGAATAGCTTCACACGCACTATCATTCACAATGTTAACTGCTTGGTTAGTTTGTGCTCCAGCAGTGGAGTTAAACGCTTCTGCACCAACATTGTCAACTATCTTGCATAATTAAAATATTGCAAACATTTATCCTTCAGCAGTTTAACACATTTTATTTTCTAAGCTCAGCTTCAAGACTCGCTAGAAAACATAGCAATGGAAAGCTTGAAAATATTAAGCAATAGAAATGTTAAATTAACTTTTACAGAATAATTTACCACTGTTTACCGTGACTTTTTTATTGTTTACCTTTTCATATTAATCATCGAGCAAACATCCATAACTGAACAACAAAGAGTAAGTCATTTAGTTTTTAATTAATTGCCAAAACAAACCATGACAGATTTTACCACAACTGGTTTTTTGCATCAAAAAGAAAAGTTGATTCCTATACCAAAAGTTTTTTAGTAGTTCGTTAAAATTTATTTATTTAATGATTAGATTATTGATTTTGTTGTTATTATTGATGTGTTGTTACTTTTTTCAAACCACTAGTATTCAATGAAAATTTCAAATGACAAGCCGCTGTTTAAGCCTGTCAAAAATACTCATGGCTATAGGAAGCGAGGGAAAACCATGATAGCTTATGTCCTCATAGAACATTGTACTTAGAGAGAGTGTAAACTTCCCAATGTAAGGTTTCTCTCTTCTACTCTAAAACATTAATATAACAAACTAGTTATACCTCCTTTATTTGATCATATACCGGATTCCAGATAAAATTTAGACGGATAGAATAATCTGATCAGTCAAAAAGAATTACAAAGATCCGTGATGTCACTAACAAGAATAATTAAGCTAATTCGCTGCTAAAATCATTCACTTTAAGACCTCTGTTACTCACCACCTTTTTAAAAACTTTATAAACTTCAATTTTCAAAAGAAGTGGTCAGTACAATGGTTAATAAGCAATATTAGTTTGTAAAGTATTGCATCAATTTTGCTTGTTAATTGGGTCCACAGAAAAAAAAAGCCTTAAAATAAAGATTAATAAATTGATTGCTCATAACTTCCTTTTCATTAATTGTAACCATTTGCTTTTTTTTCTGATGTCCATTAGACGATTTTGAGGAACCAGGGCTTTTTAGAAACATTCTTGTCAAAACAACACTACCGCAACAACACTCGCTGAGAAACCTCTTTCCACCAAAGTGTGTGTTTTAATTCATCAATTAGTAGAAATATAACATTTGGTAAAAAATAAAGATATGGTTATAATATTGATTTGGTTAAACAAAATAACGAAGCTTAGTTCCTACTTGTTAAGGTATGATGAGGGCCACATGCGCAGTAGCACTGCAGCTAGTCGAGGCGCCGAGCCCACAGGAATTGGCACACTTAAACAACAGGTCTTGTCTCTATAGGAATCAAGGTTTAACAAATGGCTTTTTATCTTGAATCTAAAATTAATAAGTGCAGAAGTTTTGCATAAGTCTATTGGTACTCGGTATTCGATTGTTTTTTAAACTGAAACAGTATAAAATAATGGTAAAGGGAGATTGTTTCCTAAAAGTCTGATGTTATAGTGTGAATCATTTTTGGTTTCCTCATTTGAATAAAAACGTAAATGAGCTAGCAAAAATATTTTTTACTGAAGAAATTGATTAGCAGGCAACACAGACAGCTGAACAAACAGGGAACAAGATGAAAGTATTGGTGTTTTATTTAATATTATGCGCATTAGACGCTTTTGTGAGATTAGCATTTATTTAAATTACAAAATGGAGCATTTCCCCAGAACTCAAGACAGTAACTAATTATTACGTTAATAAACTCATAAACTCTCTCATAATAAAAGTATGAGCGATTTATGAATTTTGCATATTTTATTCATTTTGTTTAATTATTAATACATATTTTGTACTTCACAAAGTACTGAAGCATTAAAACCGAACCAAGAAATAGTGAGGACTTACTGTAGCACAAAATAGACACATGCCATCATTATATATTAAATGATCAAGTGAAATACTGATGAGTTGTCACGAATGAGTTGTTCTAATAACCAGCATGGTTCCAATAAAATCATGATAGCATTCCGAAAGCGGAAAAGGTTTAAAACTGGTATAAACATGATCATAACTCACCGTCCGTCTCTAAATTTTAACTCGTCATCTTCCTCCTTCTCATCAGTCTCATAGCCATTGTCACTGTCGTCATCTTCCTCATCACTGTCATCATCTTCCTCCTCATCGTCGGCATCATAGCCGTTGTAATAATAATTAATCTGCCTAAAATAGAAGTACTTGTGAATTGTCTGTAGTTCTATTAACTAGCATGGCTTTATTAAAATCATGATAACATATTGAGAAAAAGGAATGTTATAACTGGTGTAAATATGATTATATCTAATTCACACTCTGATTCTAATTGGTCGATTTCCATGAACACCCAAACCATTTACTAGAATAGCTTCACACGCACTATCATTCGCAATGTTAACTGCTTGGTTAGTTTGTGCTCCAGCAGTGGAGTTAACTGCTTCTGCACCAACATTGTCAACTATCTTGCGTAATTAAAATATTGCGAACATTTTTCCTTCAGCAGTTTAACACATTTTATTTTCTAAGCTCAGCTTCAAGACTCGCTAGAAAACATAGCAATGGAAAGCTTGAAAATAGTAAGCAATAGAAATGTTAAATTAACTTTCACAGAATAATTTACCACTGTTAACCGTGACTTTTCTATTGTTTACCTTTTCATATTAATCATCGAGCAAACATCCATAACTGAACAACAAAGAGTAAGTCATTTAGTTTTTAACTAATTGCCAAAACAAACCATGACAGATTTTACCACAACTGGTTTTTTGCATCAAAAAGAAAAGTTGATTCCTATACCAAAAGTTTATTAGTAGTTCGTTAAAAATTATTTATTTAATGGTTAGATTATTGATTTTGTTGTTATTATTGATGTGTTGTTAATTTTTACAAACCACTAGTATTCAATGAAAATTCAAATGACAAGCCGCTGTTGAAGCCTGTCAAAAATACTCATGGCTATAGGAAGCGAGGGAAAACCATGATAGCTTATGTCCTCATAGGACATTGTACTTAGAGAGAGTGTAAACTTCCCAATGTAAGGTTTCTCTCTTCTACTCTAAAACATTAATATAACAAACTAGTTATACCTCCTTTATTTGATCATATACCGGATTCCAGATAAAATTTAGACGGATAGAATAATCTGATCAGTCAAGAAGAATTACAAAGATCTGTGATGTCACTAACAAGAATAATTAAGCTAATTCGCTGCTACAATCATTCACTTTAAGACCTCTGTTACTCACCACCTTTTTAAAAATTTTATAAAATTCAATTTTCAAAAGAAGTGGTCAGTACAATGGTTAATAAGCAATATTGGTTTGTAAAGTATTGCATCAATTTTGCTTGTTAATTGGGTCCACAGAAAAAAAAAGCCTTAAAATAAAGATTAATAAATTGATTGCTCATAACTTCCTTTTCATTAATTGTAACCATTTGCTTTTTTTTCTGATGTCCATTAGACGATTTTGAGGAACCAGGGCTTTTTAGAAACATTCTTGTCAAAACAACACTACCGCAACAACACTCGCTGAGAAACCTCTTTCCACCAAAGTGTGTGTTTTAATTCATCAATTAGTAGAAATATAACATTTGGTAAAAAATAAAGATATGGTTATAATATTGATTTGGATAAACAAAATAACGAAGCTTAATTCCTACTTGTTAAGGTATGATGAGGGCCACATGCGCAGTAGCACTGCAGCTAGTTGAGGCGCCGAGCCCACAGGAATTGGCACACTTAAACAGCAGGTCTTGTCTCTAGGAATCTAGGTTTAACAAATGGCTTTTTATATTAAATCTAAAACTAGTAAATGCGTAAGTTTTGCATAAGTCTATTGGTACTCTGTATTCGATTGTTTTTTAATCTGAAACAGTATAAAATAATGGTAAAGGGAGATTGGTTTTTAAAAGTCTGGTGTTATAGTGTGAATCATTTTTGGTTTCCTCAGTTGAATAAAAAATTGAATGAGCTAACAAGAGAATTTTATACTGATGAAATTGATTAGCAGGCAACACAGACAGCTGAACAAACAGGGAACAAGATGAAGTTAGTGGTGTTTTATTTAATATTATGCGCATTAGACGCTTTTGTGATATTAGCATTTTATTAAATTACAAAGTGGAACATTTCCCCCGGACTCAAGACAGTAACTAATTGTTGAGTTAATAAACTCATAAACTCTCTCATAACAAAAGTATGAGCGATTTATGAATTTTACATATTTTATTTATTTCGTTTAATTATTAATACATATTTTGTACTTCACAAAGTACTGAAGCATTAAAACCGAACCAAGAAATAGTGAGGATTTACTGTAGCACAAAATAGACACATGCCATCGCTATATATTAAATGATCAAGTGAATTACTGATGAGTTGTCACGAATGAGTTGTTCTAATAACCAGCATGGTTCCAATAAAATCATGATAGCACTCCGAAAGCGGAAAAGGTTTAAAACTGGTATAAACATGATCATAACTTACTGTCCGTCTCTAAATTCTAACTCATCATCTTCTTCCTCCTCATCGGTCTCATAGCCGTCGTCACTGTCGTCATCTTCCTTGTCACTGTCGTCATCTTCCTCCTCATTGTTGGCATCATAGCCGTCGTAATAATAATTAATCTGCCTAAAATAGAAGTACTTGTGAATTGTCTCTAGTTCTAAGAACTAACATGGCTTCATTAAAATCATGATAACATATCGATAAAAAGGAATGTTATAACTGGTGTAAATATGATTATATCTAATTCACACTCTGATTCTAATTGGTCGATTTCCATGAACACCAAAACCATTTACTAGAATAGCTTCACACGCACTATCATTCACAATGTTAACTGCTTGGTTAGTTTGTGCTCCAGCAGTGGAGTTAAACGCTTCTGCACCAACATTGTCAACTATCTTGCATAATTAAAATATTGCAAACATTTATCCTTCAGCAGTTTAACACATTTTATTTTCTAAGCTCAGCTTCAAGACTCGCTAGAAAACATAGCAATGGAAAGCTTGAAAATATTAAGCAATAGAAATGTTAAATTAACTTTTACAGAATAATTTACCACTGTTTACCGTGACTTTTTTATTGTTTACCTTTTCATATTACTCATCGAGCAAACATCCATAACTGAACAACAAAGAGTAAGTCATTTAGTTTTTAATTAATTGCCAAAACAAACCATGACAGATTTTACCACAACTGGTTTTTTGCATCAAAAAGAAAAGTTGATTCCTATACCAAAAGTTTTTTAGTAGTTCGTTAAAATTTATTTATTTAATGATTAGATTATTGATTTTGTTGTTATTATTGATGTGTTGTTACTTTTTTCAAACCACTAGTATTCAATGAAAATTTCAAATGACAAGCCGCTGTTTAAGCCTGTCAAAAATACTCATGGCTATAGGAAGCGAGGGAAACCATGATTGCTTATGTCCTCATAGGACATTGTACTTAGAGAGAGTGTAAACTTCCCAATGTAAGGTTTCTCTCTTCTACTCTAATACATTAATATAAAAAACTAGTTCTACCTCCTTTATTTGATCATATACCGGATTCCAGATAAAATTTGGACGGATAAAATAATCTGATAAGACAAATAGAATTACAAAGATCCGTGATGTCACTAACAAGAATAATTAAGCTAATTCGCTGCTACAATCACTCACTTTGAGACCTCTGTTACTCACCACCTTTTTAAAAACTTTATAAACTCCAATTTTCAAAAGAACTGGTCGGTACAATGGTTAATAAGCAATATTGGTTTGTAAAGTATTGCATCAATTTTGCTTGTTATCTGGGTCCCCAGAATAAAAGAAAAGCCTTAAAATAAAGATTAATAAATTGATTGCTCATAACTTCCTTTTCATTAATTGTAACCATTTGTTTTTTTTCTGATGTCCATTAAACGATTTTGAGGAACCAGGGCTTTTTAGAAACATTCTTGTCAAAACAACACTACCGCAACAACACTCGCTGAGAAATCTCTTTCCACCAAAGTGTGTGTGTTTTAATTCATCAATTAGGAGAAATATAACATTTGGTAAAAAATAAAGATATGGTTATAATATTGATTTGGTTAAACAAAATAACGAAGCTTAGTTCCTACTTGTTAAGGTATGATGAAGGCCACATGCGCAGTAGCACTGCAGCTAGTCGAGGCGCCGAGCCCACAGGAATTGGCACACTCAAACAACAGGTTTTGTCTCTATAGGAATCTAGGTTTAACAAATGGCTTTTTATCTTAAATCTAAAACTAATAAGTGCAGAAGTTTTGCATAAGTCTATTGGTACTCGGTATTCGATTGTTTTTTAACCTGAAACAGTATAAAATAATGGTAAAGGGAGATTGTTTTCTAAAAGTCTGGTGTTATAGTGTGAATCATTTTTGGTTTCCTCATTTGAATGAAAATTTGAATGAGCTAGCAAAAATGTTTTATACTGAAGAAATTGATTAGCAGGCAACACAGACAGCTGTACAAACAGGGAACAAGATGAAAGTATTGGTGTTTTATTTAATATTATGCGCATTAGACGCTTTTGTGAGATTAACATTTATTTAAATTACAAAATGGAGCATTTCCCCAGCACTCAAGACAGTAACTAATTATTGAGTTAATAAACTCATAAACTCTCTCATAATAAAAGTATGAGCGATTTATGAGTTTTGCATATTTTATTCATTTTGTTTAATTATTAATACATATTTTGTACTTCACAAAGTACTGAAGCATTAAAACCAAACCAAGAAATAGTGAGGACTTACTGTAGCACAAAATAGACACATGCCATCATTATATAATAAATGATCAAGTGAAATACTGATGAGTTGTCACGAATGAGTTGTTCTAATAACCAGCATGGTTCCAATAAAATCATGATAGCATTCCGAAAGCGGAAAAGGTTTAAAACTGGTATAAACATGATCATAACTTACTGTCCGTCTCTAAATTCTAACTCGTCATCTTCCTCCTCCTCATCGGTCTCATAGCCATCGTCACTGTCGTCATCTTCCTCGTCACTGTCATCATCTTCCTCCTCATCGTCGGCATCATAGCCGTTGTAATAATAATTATTCTGCCTAAAATAGAAGTACTTGTGAATTGTCTCTAGTTCTAATAACTAGCATGGCTTCATTAAAATCATGATAACATATTGAGAAAAAGGAATGTTATAACTGGTGTAAATATGATTATATCTAATTCACACTCTGATTCTAATTGATCGATTTCCATGAACACCCAAACCGTTTACTAGAATAGCTTCACACGCACTATCATTCACAATGTTAACTGCTTGGTTAGTTTGTGCTCCAGCAGTGGAGTTAAACGCTTCTGCACCAACATTGTCAACTATCTTGCATAATTAAAATATTGCAAACATTTTTCCTTCAGCAGTTTAACACATTTTATTTTCTAAGCTCAGCTTCAAGACTCGCTAGAAAACATAGCAATGGAAAGCTTGAAAATATTAAGCAATAGAAATGTTAAATTAACTTTTACAGAATAATTTACCACTGTTTACCGTGACTTTTTTATTGTTTACCTTTTCATTTTAATTATCGAGCAAACATCCATAACTGAACAACAAAGAGTAAGTCATTTAGTTTTTAACTAATTGCCAAAACAAACCATGACAGATTTTACCACAACTGGTTTTTTGCATCAAAAAGAAAAGTTGATTCCTATACCAAAAGTTTTTTAGTAGTTCGTTAAAAATTGTTTATTTAATGATTAGATTATTGATTTTGTTGTTATTATTGATGTGTTGTTAATTTTTTCAGACCACTAGTATTCAATGAAAATTTCAAATGACAAGCCGCTGTTTAAGCCTGTCAAAAATACTCATGGCTATAGGAAGCGAGGGAAACCATGATTGCTTATGTCCTCATAGGACATTGTACTTAGAGAGAGTGTAAACTTCCCAATGTAAGGTTTCTTCTCTCTTCTACTCTAATACATTAATATAAAAAACTAGTTCTACCTCCTTTATTTGATCATATACCGGATTCAAGATAAAATTTGGATGGATAGAATAATCTGATAAGACAAAAAGAATTACAAAGATCCGTGATGTCACTAACAAGAATAATTAAGCTAATTCGCTGCTACAATCACTCACTTTGAGACCTCTGTTACTCACCACCTTTTTAAAAACTTTATAAACTCCAATTTTCAAATAAACTGGTCGGTACAATGGTTAATAAGCAATACTGGTTTGTAAAGTATTGCATCAATTTTGCTTGTTAATTGGGTCCCCAGAATAAAAGAAAAGCCTTAAAATAAAGATTAATAAATTGATTGCTCATAACTTCCTTTTCATTAATTGTAACCATTTGCTTTTTTTTGATGTCCATTAGACGATTTTGAGGAACCAGGGCTTTTTAGAGACATTCTTGTCAAAACAACACTACCGCAACAACACTCGCTGAGAAATCTCTTTCCACCAAAGTGTGTGTGTTTTAATTCATCAATTAGTAGAAATATAACATTTGGTAAAAAATAAAGATATGGTTATAATATTGATTTGGATAAACAAAATAGCGAAGCTTAATTCCTACTTGTTAAGGTATGATGAGGGCCACATGCGCAGTAGCACTGCAGCTAGTTGAGGCGCCGAGCCCACAGGAATTGGCACACTTAAACAGCAGGTCTTGTCTCTAGGAATCTAGGTTTAACAAATGGCTTTTTATATTAAATCTAAAACTAGTAAATGCAGAAAATTTGCATAAGTCTATTGGTACTCTGTATTCGATTGTTTTTTAATCTGAAACAGTATAAAATAATGGTAAAGGGAGATTGGTTTTTAAAAGTCTGGTGTTATAGTGTGAATCATTTTTGGTTTCCTCAAATGAATAAAAAATTGAATGAGCTAACAAGAGAATTTTATACTGATGAAATTGATTAGCAGGCAACACAGACAGCTGAACAAACAGAGAACAAGATGAAGTTAGTGGTGTTTTATTTAATATTATGCGCATTAGACGCTTTTGTGATATTAGCATTTTATTAAATTACAAAGTGGAACATTTCCCCCGGACTCAAGACAGTAACTAATTATTGAGTTAATAAACTCATAAACTCTCTCATAATAAAAGTATGAGCGATTTATGAGTTTTGCATATTTTATTCATTTTGTTTAATTATTAATACATATTTTGTACTTCACAAAGTACTGAAGCATTAAAACCAAACCAAGAAATAGTGAGGACTTACTGTAGCACAAAATAGACACATGCCATCATTATATATTAAATGATCAAGTGAAATACTGATGAGTTGTCACGAATGAGTTGTTCTAATAACCAGCATGGTTCCAATAAAATCATGATAGCATTCCGAAAGCGGAAAAGGTTTAAAACTGGTATAAACAAGATCATAACTCACTGTCCGTCTCTAATTTTTAACTCGTCATCTTCCTCCTCCTCATCAGTCTCATAGCCATTGTCACTGTCGTCATCTTCCTCGTCACTGTCATCATTTTCCTCCTCATCGTCGGCATCATAGCCGTTGTAATAATAATTATTCTGCCTAAAATAGAAGTACTTGTGAATTGTCTCTAGTTCTAATAACTAGCATGGCTTCATTAAAATCATGATAACATATTGAGAAAAAGGAATGTTATAACTGGTGTAAATATGATTATATCTAATTCACACTCTGATTCTAATTGATCGATTTCCATGAACACCCAAACCGTTTACTAGAATAGCTTCACACGCACTATCATTCACAATGTTAACTGCTTGGTTAGTTTGTGCTCCAGCAGTGGAGTTAAACGCTTCTGCACCAACATTGTCAACTATCTTGCATAATTAAAATATTGCAAACATTTTTCCTTCAGCAGTTTAACACATTTTATTTTCTAAGCTCAGCTTCAAGACTCGCTAGAAAACATAGCAATGGAAAGCTTGAAAATATTAAGCAATAGAAATGTTAAATTAACTTTTACAGAATAATTTACCACTGTTTACCGTGACTTTTTTATTGTTTACCTTTTCATATTAATTATCGAGCAAACATCCATAACTGAACAACAAAGAGTAAGTCATTTAGTTTTTTAACTAATTGCCAAAACAAACCATGACAGATTTTACCACAACTGGTTTTTTGCATCAAAAAGAAAAGTTGATTCCTATACCAAAAGTTTTTTAGTAGTTCGTTAAAAATTGTTTATTTAATGATTAGATTATTGATTTTGTTGTTATTATTGATGTGTTGTTAATTTTTTCAGACCACTAGTATTCAATGAAAATTTCAAATGACAAGCCGCTGTTTAAGCCTGTCAAAAATACTCATGGCTATAGGAAGCGAGGGAAACCATGATTGCTTATGTCCTCATAGGACATTGTACTTAGAGAGAGTGTAAACTTCCCAATGTAAGGTTTCTTCTCTCTTCTACTCTAATACATTAATATAAAAAACTAGTTCTACCTCCTTTATTTGATCATATACCGGATTCCAGATAAAATTTGGATGGATAAAATAATCTGATAAGACAAAAAGAATTACAAAGATCCGTGATGTCACTAACAAGAATAATTAAGCTAATTCGCTGCTACAATCACTCACTTTGAGACCTCTGTTACTCACCACCTTTTTAAAAACTTTATAAACTCCAATTTTCAAATAAACTGGTCGGTACAATGGTTAATAAGCAATACTGGTTTGTAAAGTATTGCATCAATTTTGCTTGTTAATTGGGTCCCCAGAATAAAAGAAAAGCCTTAAAATAAAGATTAATAAATTGATTGCTCATAACTTCCTTTTCATTAATTGTAACCATTTGCTTTTTTTTGATGTCCATTAGACGATTTTGAGGAACCAGGGCTTTTTAGAGACATTCTTGTCAAAACAACACTACCGCAACAACACTCGCTGAGAAATCTCTTTCCACCAAAGTGTGTGTGTTTTAATTCATCAATTAGTAGAAATATAACATTTGGTAAAAAATAAAGATATGGTTATAATATTGATTTGGATAAACAAAATAGCGAAGCTTAATTCCTACTTGTTAAGGTATGATGAGGGCCACATGCGCAGTAGCACTGCAGCTAGTTGAGGCGCCGAGCCCACAGGAATTGGCACACTTAAACAGCAGGTCTTGTCTCTAGGAATCTAGGTTTAACAAATGGCTTTTTATATTAAATCTAAAACTAGTAAATGCAGAAAATTTGCATAAGTCTATTGGTACTCTGTATTCGATTGTTTTTTAATCTGAAACAGTATAAAATAATGGTAAAGGGAGATTGGTTTTTAAAAGTCTGGTGTTATAGTGTGAATCATTTTTGGTTTCCTCAAATGAATAAAAAATTGAATGAGCTAACAAGAGAATTTTATACTGATGAAATTGATTAGCAGGCAACACAGACAGCTGAACAAACAGAGAACAAGATGAAGTTAGTGGTGTTTTATTTAATATTATGCGCATTAGACGCTTTTGTGATATTAGCATTTTATTAAATTACAAAGTGGAACATTTCCCCCAGACTCAAGACAGTAACTAATTATTGAGTTAATAAACTCATAAACTCTCTCATAATAAAAGTATGAGCGATTTATGAGTTTTGCATATTTTATTCATTTTGTTTAATTATTAATACATATTTTGTACTTCACAAAGTACTGAAGCATTAAAACCAAACCAAGAAATAGTGAGGACTTACTGTAGCACAAAATAGACACATGCCATCATTATATATTAAATGATCAAGTGAAATACTGATGAGTTGTCACGAATGAGTTGTTCTAATAACCAGCATGGTTCCAATAAAATCATGATAGCATTCCGAAAGCAGAAAAGGTTTAAAACTGGTATAAACATGATCATAACTCACTGTCCGTCTCTAATTTTTAACTCGTCATCTTCCTCCTTCTCATCAGTCTCATAGCCATTGTCACTGTCGTCATCTTCCTCGTCACTGTCATCATCTTCCTCCTCATCGTCGGCATCATAGCCGTTGTAATAATAATTATTCTGCCTAAAATAGAAGTACTTGTGAATTGTCTCTAGTTCTAATAACTAGCATGGCTTCATTAAAATCATGATAACATATTGAGAAAAAGGAATGTTATAACTGGTGTAAATATGATTATATCTAATTCACACTCTGATTCTAATTGATCGATTTCCATGAACAACTAAACCATTTACTAGAATAGCTTCACACGCACTATCATTCACAATGTTAACTGCTTGGTTAGTTTGTGCTCCAGCAGTGGAGTTAAACGCTTCTGCACCAACATTGTCAACTATCTTGCATAATTAAAATATTGCAAACATTTTTCCTTCAGCAGTTTAACACATTTTATTTTCTAAGCTCAGCTTCAAGACTCGCTAGAAAACATAGCAATGGAAAGCTTGAAAATATTAAGCAATAGAAATGTTAAATTAACTTTTACAGAATAATTTACTACTGTTTACCGTGACTTTTTTATTGTTTACCTTTTCATATTAATTATCGAGCAAACATCCATAACTGAACAACATAGAGTAAGTCATTTAGTTTTTAACTAATTGCCAAAACAAACCATGACAGGTTTTACCACAACTGGTTTTTTGCATCAAAAAGAAAAGTTGATTCCTATACCAAAAGTTTTTTAGTAGTTCGTTAAAAATTATTTATTTGATGATTAGATTATTGATTTTGTTGTTATTATTGATGTGTTGTTAATTTTTTCAAACCACTAGTATTCAATGAAAATTTCAAATGACAAGCCGCTGTTTAAGCCTGTGAAAAATACTCATGGCTATAGGAGGCGAGGGAAACCATGATAGCTTATGTCCTCATAGGACATTGTACTTAGAGAGAGTGTAAACTTCCCAATGTAAGGTTTCTTCTCTCTTCTACTCTAATACATTAATATAAAAAACTAGTTCTACCTCCTTGATTTGATCATATACCGGATTCCAGATAAAATTTGGATGGATAGAATAATCTGATAAGACAAAAAGAATTACAAAGATCTGTGATGTCACTAACAAGAATAATTAAGCTAATTCGCTGCTACAATCACTCACTTTGAGACCTCTGTTACTCACCACCTTTTTAAAAACTTTATAAAATCCAATTTTCAAAAGAACTGGTCGGTACAATGGTTAATAAGCAATACTGGTTTGTAAAGTATTGCATCAATTTTGCTTGTTAATTGGGTCCCCAGAATAAAAGAAAAGCCTTAAAATAAAGATTAATAAATTGATTGCTCATAACTTCCTTTTCATTAATTGTAACCATTTGCTTTTTTCTGATGTCCATTAAACGATTTTGAGGAACCAGGGCTTTTAGAAACATTCTTGTCAAAACAACACTACCGCAACAACACTCGCTGAGAAATCTCTTTCCACCAAAGTGTGTGTGTTTTAATTCATGAATTAGTAGAAATATAACATTTGGTAAAAAATAAAGATATGGTTATAATATTGATTTGGTTAAACGAAATAACGAAGCTTAGTTCCTACTTGTTAAGGTATGATGAGGGCCACATGCGCAGTAGCACTGCAGCTAGTCGAGGCGCCGAGCCCAGAGGAATTGGCACACTTAAACAACAGGTCTTGTCTCTATAGGAATCTAGGTTTAACAAATGGCTTTTTATCTTAAATCTAAAACTAATAAGTGCAGAAGTTTTGCATAAGTCTATTGGTACTCGGTATTCAATTGTTTTTTAACCTGAAACAGTATAAAATAATGGTAAAGGGAGATTGTTTTCTAAAAGTCTGGTGTTATAGTGTGAATCATTTTTGGTTTCCTCATTTGAATAAAAATTTGAATGAGCTAGCAAAAATGATTTATACTGAAGAAGTTGATTAGCAGGCAACACAGACAGCTGAACAAACAGGGAACAAGATGAAAGTATTGGTGTTTTATTTAATATTATGCGCATTAGACGCTTTTGTGAGATTAGCATTTATTTAAATTACAAAATGGAGCATTTCCCCAGCACTCAAGAGAGTAACTAATTGTTGAGTTAATAAACTCATAAACTCTCTCATAATAAAAGTATGAGCGATTTATGAATTTTGCATATTTTATTCATTTTGTTTAATTATTAATACATATTTTGTACTTCACAAAGTACTGAAGCATTAAAACCGAACCAAGAAATAGTAAGGACTTACTGTAGCACAAAATAGACACATGCCATCGTTATATATTAAATGATCAAGTGAAATACTGATGAGTTGTCACGAATGAGTTGTTCTAATAACCAGCATGGTTCCAATAAAATCATGATAGCATTCCGAAAGCAGAAAAAGGTTTAAAACTGGTATAAACATGATCATAACTCACTGTCCGTCTCTAATTTTTAACTCGTCATCTTCCTCCTTCTCATCAGTCTCATAGCCATTGTCACTGTCGTCATCTTCCTCGTCACTGTCATCATCTTCCTCCTCATCGTCGGCATCATAGCCGTTGTAATAATAATTATTCTGCCTAAAATAGAAGTACTTGTGAATTGTCTCTAGTTCTAATAACTAGCATGGCTTCATTAAAATCATGATAACATATTGAGAAAAAAGAATGTTATAACTGGTGTAAATATGATTATATCTAATTCACACTCTGATTCTAATTGATCGATTTCCATGAACAACTAAACCATTTACTAGAAAAGCTTCACACACACTATCATTCACAATGTTAACTGCTTGGTTAGTTTGTGCTCCAGCAGTGGAGTTAAACGCTTCTGCACCAACATTGTCAACTATCTTGCATAATTAAAATATTGCAAACATTTTTCCTTCAGCAGTTTAACACATTTTATTTTCTAAGCTCAGCTTCAAGACTCGCTAGAAAACATAGCAATGGAAAGCTTGAAAATATTAAGCAATAGAAATGTTAAATTAACTTTTACAGAATAATTTACTACTGTTTACCGTGACTTTTTTATTGTTTACCTTTTCATATTAATTATCGAGCAAACATCCATAACTGAACAACATAGAGTAAGTCATTTAGTTTTTAACTAATTGCCAAAACAAACCATGACAGATTTTACCACAACTGGTTTTTTGCATCAAAAAGAAAAGTTGATTCCTATACCAAAAGTTTTTTAGTAGTTCGTTAAAAATTATTTATTTAATGATTAGATTATTGATTTTGTTGTTATTATTGATGTGTTGTTAATTTTTTCAAACCACTAGTATTCAATGAAAATTTCAAATGACAAGCCGCTGTTTAAGCCTGTGAAAAATACTCATGGCTATAGGAGGCGAGGGAAACCATAATAGCTTATGTCCTCATAGGACATTGTACTTAGAGAGAGTGTAAACTTCCCAATGTAAGGTTTCTCTCTTCTACTCTAATACATTAATATAAAAAACTAGTTCTACCTCCTTTATTTGATCATATACTGGATTCCAGATAAAATTTGGATGGATAGAATAATCTGATAAGACAAAAAGAATTACAAAGATCTGTGATGTCACTAACAAGAATAATTAAGCTAATTCGCTGCTACAATCACTCACTTTGAGACCTCTGTTACTCACCACCTTTTTAAAAACTTTATAAACTCCAATTTTCAAAAGAAGTGGTCGGTACAATGGTTAATAAGCAATACTGGTTTGTAAAGTATTGCATCAATTTTGCTTGTTAATTGGGTCCCCAGAAAAAAAAGCCTTAAAATAAAGATTAATAAATTGATTGCTCATAACTTCCTTTTCATTAATTGTAACCATTTGCTTTTTTCTGATGTCCATTAAACGATTTTGAGGAACCAGGGCTTTTTAGAAACATTCTTGTCAAAACAACACTACCACAACAACACTCGCTGAGAAATCTCTTTCCACCAAAGTGTGTGTGTTTTAATTCATGAATTAGTAGAAATATAACATTTGGTAAAAAATAAAGATATGGTTATAATATTGATTTGGTTAAACGAAATAACGAAGCTTAGTTCCTACTTGTTAAGGTATGATGAGGGCCACATGCGCAGTAGCACTGCAGCTAGTCGAGGCGCCGAGCCCAGAGGAATTGGCACACTTAAACAACAGGTCTTGTCTCTATAGGAATCTAGGTTTAACAAATGGCTTTTTATCTTAAATCTAAAACTAATAAGTGCAGAAGTTTTGCATAAGTCTATTGGTACTCGGTATTCAATTGTTTTTTAACCTGAAACAGTATAAAATAATGGTAAAGGGAGATTGTTTTCTAAAAGTCTGGTGTTATAGTGTGAATCATTTTTGGTTTCCTCATTTGAATAAAAATTTGAATGAGCTAGCAAAAATGATTTATACTGAAGAAGTTGATTAGCAGGCAACACAGACAGCTGAACAAACAGGGAACAAGATGAAAGTATTGGTGTTTTATTTAATATTATGCGCATTAGACGCTTTTGTGAGATTAGCATTTATTTAAATTACAAAATGGAGCATTTCCCCAGCACTCAAGAGAGTAACTAATTGTTGAGTTAATAAACTCATAAACTCTCTCATAATAAAAGTATGAGCGATTTATGAATTTTGCATATTTTATTCATTTTGTTTAATTATTAATACATATTTTGTACTTCACAAAGTACTGAAGCATTAAAACCGAACCAAGAAATAGTAAGGACTTACTGTAGCACAAAATAGACACATGCCATCGTTATATATTAAATGATCAAGTGAAATACTGATGAGTTGTCACGAATGAGTTGTTCTAATAACCAGCATGGTTCCAATAAAATCATGATAGCATTCCGAAAGCAGAAAAGGTTTAAAACTGGTATAAACATGATCATAACTCACTGTCCGTCTCTAATTTTTAACTCGTCATCTTCCTCCTTCTCATCAGTCTCATAGCCATTGTCACTGTCGTCATCTTCCTCGTCACTGTCATCATCTTCCTCCTCATCGTCGGCATCATAGCCGTTGTAATAATAATTATTCTGCCTAAAATAGAAGTACTTGTGAATTGTCTCTAGTTCTAATAACTAGCATGGCTTCATTAAAATCATGATAACATATTGAGAAAAAAGAATGTTATAACTGGTGTAAATATGATTATATCTAATTCACACTCTGATTCTAATTGATCGATTTCCATGAACAACTAAACCATTTACTAGAAAAGCTTCACACACACTATCATTCACAATGTTAACTGCTTGGTTAGTTTGTGCTCCAGCAGTGGAGTTAAACGCTTCTGCACCAACATTGTCAACTATCTTGCATAATTAAAATATTGCAAACATTTTTCCTTCAGCAGTTTAACACATTTTATTTTCTAAGCTCAGCTTCAAGACTCGCTAGAAAACATAGCAATGGAAAGCTTGAAAATATTAAGCAATAGAAATGTTAAATTAACTTTTACAGAATAATTTACTACTGTTTACCGTGACTTTTTTATTGTTTACCTTTTCATATTAATTATCGAGCAAACATCCATAACTGAACAACATAGAGTAAGTCATTTAGTTTTTAACTAATTGCCAAAACAAACCATGACAGATTTTACCACAACTGGTTTTTTGCATCAAAAAGAAAAGTTGATTCCTATACCAAAAGTTTTTTAGTAGTTCGTTAAAAATTATTTATTTAATGATTAGATTATTGATTTTGTTGTTATTATTGATGTGTTGTTAATTTTTTCAAACCACTAGTATTCAATGAAAATTTCAAATGACAAGCCGCTGTTTAAGCCAGTCAAAAATACTCATGGCTATAGGAAGCGAGGGAAACCATGATTGCTTATGTCCTCATAGGACATTGTACTTAGAGAGAGTGTAAACTTCCCAATGTAAGGTTTCTTCTCTCTTCTACTCTAATACATTAATATAAAAACTAGTTCTACCTCCTTTATTTGATCATATACCGGATTCCAGATAAAATTTGGACGGATAGAATAATCTGATCAGAAAAAAAGAATTACAAAGATCCGTGATGTCACTAACAAGAATAATTAAGCTAATTCGCTGCTACAATCACTCACATTAAGACCTCTGTTACTCACCACCTTTTTAAAAACTTTATAAACTTCAATTTTCAAAAGAACTGGTCGGTACAATGGTTAATAAGCAATATTGGTTTGTAAAGTATTGCATCAATTTTGCTTGTTAATTGGGTCCCCACAAAAACAAAGTCTTAAAATAAAGATTAATAAATTGGTTGCTCATAACTTCCTTTTCATTGTAACCATTTGCTTTTTTTCTGATGTCCATTAGACGATTTTGAGGAACCAGGGCTTTTTAGAAACATTCTTGTCAAAACAACACTACCGCAACAACACTCGCTGAGAAATCTCTTTCCACCAAAGTGTGTGTTTTAATTCATCAATTAGTAGAAATATAACATTTGGTAAAAATAAAGATATGGTTATAATATTGATTTGGTTAAACAAAATAACGAAGCTTAGTTCCTACTTGTTAAGGTATGATGAGGGCCACATGCGCAGTAGCACTTCAACTAGTCGAGGCGCTGAGCCAACAGGAAATGGCAAACTTAAACAGCAGGTCTTGTCTCTAGGAATCTAGGCTTAACAAATGGCTTTTTATATTAAATCTAAAACTTGTAAATGCAGAGGTTTTGCATAAGTCTATTGATACTCTGTATTCGATTGTTTTTTAACCCGAAACAGTATAAAATAATGGTAAAGGGAGATTGGTTTCTAAAAGTCTGGTGTTATAGTGTGAATCATTTTTGGTTTCCTCATTTGAATAAAAAATTGAATGAGCTAACGAAAGATTTTTATACTGATGGAATTGATTAGCAGGCAACACAGACAGCTGAACAAACAGGGAACAAGATGAAGTTAGTGGTGTTTTATTTAATATTATGCGCATTAGACGCTTTTGCGATATTAGAATTTTATTAAATTACAAAGTGGAACATTTCTCGCGGACTCAAGACAGTAACTAATTGTTGAGTCAATAAACTCATAAACTCTCTCATAACAAAAGTATGAGCGATTTATGAATTTTACATATTTTATTTATTTTGTTTAATTATTAATACATATTTTGTACTTCACAAAGTACTGAAGCATTAAAACCGAACCAAGAAATAGTGAGGACTTTCCGTAGCAAGAAATAAACACGTGCCATCGTTATATATTAACTGATCAAGTGAAATACTGATGAGTTGTCACGAATGAGTTGTTCTAATAACCAGCATGGTTCCAATAAAGTCATGATAGCATTCCGAAAGCAGAAAAGGTTTAAAACTGGTATAAACATGATCATAACTCACTGTCCGTCTCTAATTTTTAACTCGTCATCTTCCTCCTCCTCATCGGTCTCATAGCCATCGTCACTGTCGTCATCTTCCTCGTCACTGTCATCATCTTCCTCCTCATCATCGGCATCATAGCCATCGTAATAATAATTAATCTGCCTAAAATAGAAGTACTTGTGAATTGTCTCTAGTTCTAATAACTAGCATGGCTTTATTAAAATCATAATAACATATTGATAAAAAGGATTGTTATAACTGGTGTAAATATGATTATATCTATTTCACACTCTGATTCTAATTCGTCGATTTTCATGAACACCCAAACCATTTACTAGAATAGCTTCACACGCACTATCATTCACAATTTTAACTGCTTGGTTAGTTTGTGCTCCAGCAATGGCGTTAAACGCTTCTGCACCAACATTGTCAACTATCTAACATAATTAAAATTGTGCAAACATTTTTCTTCAGCAGTTTAACACATTTTATTTTCTAAGCTCAGCTTCAAGACTCGCTAGAAGACAGCAATAGAAAGCTTGCAAATAGAAAGCAATAGAAATGTTCAAATAACTTTCACAGAGTAATTTACCACTTTTAACAGTGAATTTGTTATTGTTTACCTTTTCATATTAATCATCGAGCAAACATCCATAGCTGAACAAAAAAGAGCAAGTCATTTAGTTTTTAGCTAATTGCCAAAACAAACCGTGACGGATTTTACCACAACTGGTTTTTTGCATCAAAAAGAAAAGTTGATTCCTATACCAAAAGTTTTTTAGTAGTTCATTAAAAATTATTTATTTAATGATTGGATTATTGATTTTGTTGTTATTATTGATGTGTTGTTAATTTTTTCAAACCACGAGTATTCAATGAAAATTCAAATGACAAGCCGCTGTTGAAGCCTGTCAAAAATATTCATGGCTATAGGAATTGAGGGAAACCATGATTGCTTATGTCCTCATAGGACATTGTACTTAGAGAGAGTGTAAACTTCCTAATGTAAGGTTTCTCTCTTCTACTCTAATACATTAATATAACCAACTAGTCGTACCTCCTTTATTGGATCATATACAAGTTTCCAGATAAAATTTGGACGGATAGAATAATCTGATCAGACAAAAAGAATTACAAAGATCCGTGTTGTCACTAACAAGAATAATTAAGCTAACTCGCTGCTACAATCACTCACTTTGAGACCTCTGTTACTCACCACCTTTTTACAAACTTTATAAATTTCAATTTTCAAATGAAGTGGTCAGTACAATGGTTAATAAGCAATATTGGTTTGTAAAGTATTGCATCAATTTTGCTTGTTAATTGGGTCCCCAGAAAAAAAGAAAAGCCTTAAAATAAAGATTAATAAATTGATTGCTCATAACTTCCTTTTCATTGATTGTAACCATTTACTTTTGTTCTGATGTTCATTAGACGATTTTGAGGAACCGGGGCTTTTTAGAAACATTCTTGTCAAAACAACACTACCGCAACAACACTCGCTGAGAAATCTCTTTCCCCCAAAGTGTGTGTGTTTTAATTCATCAATTAGTAGAAATATAACACTTGGTAAAAAATAAAGATATGATAGATATAGACATTAATTTGGTTAAACAAAATAACGAAATTTAGTTCCTACTTGTTAAGGTATGATGAGGGCCACATGCGCAGTAGCACTTCAACTAGTCGAGGTGCTGGGCCCACAGGAATTGACAAACCTAAACAGCAGGTTTTTTCTCTAGGAATCTAGGTTTAACAAATGGCTTTTTATATTAAATCTAAAACTAGTAAATGCAGAAGTTTTGCATAAGTCTATTGGTACTCTGTATTCGATTGTTTTTTGACCTGAAACAGTATAAAATAATGGTAAAGAGGGATTGGTTTCTAAAAGTCTGGTGTTCTAGTGTGAATCATTTTGGGTTTCGCCATTTAAATAAAATTTTGAATGAACTATCGAAAGAATTTTATACTTAGAAAGTTTGTCAACATGCCACACATACAGCTGAAAAAAACAGGGAACAAGATGAAGTTAGTGGTGTTTTATTTAATATTATGCGCATTAGACACTTTGTGATATTAGCATTTTGTTAAATTAAAAAATGGAGCATTTCCCCAGTACTCAAGACAGTGACTAATTATTGAGTTAATAAACTCATAAACTCTCTCATAATAAAAGTATGAGCGATTTATGAATTTTACATATTTTATTCATTTTGTTTCATAATTAATACATATTTTGTACCTCACAAAGTACTGAAGCATTAAAACTGAACCAAGAAATAGTGAGGACTTACTGTAGTACAAAATAGACACATGCCATCGTTATATATTAAGTGATTAAGTGAAATACTGATGAGTTGTCACGAATGAGATGTTCTAATAACCGGCATGGTTCCAATAAAATCATGATAGCATTCCGAAAGCAGAAAAGGTTTACAACTGGTATAAACATGATTATATCTAACTCACGGTCTGAATTCAAAATAGACGTGACCTTCCAGGTCTAAACGTTGTTCTTGAACTGCAATGGCTATTTCTACAATCGGTTGTTGCTGTTGTTCGTCATCATCATCGTCATCATAAGGTATCTGTCTAAAATAGCAATACTGATGAGTTGTCACTGGTTCTCATAACAAACATGATTTCAATAAAATTATGATACCATATTAAAAGAAAGGAGTGCTGAACTGGCGTAAATATCATTATGTTTAACTCACATTCTGCTTCTAATAGGTCCATTTTCACGGGACTCATTGTCGATGTAATGGTGATCATCCATGTCTAAACCTTGTTCCTGGACTCTAAAGCCATTCACTAGAATAGATTCAAACACACCGCCATTCATAATGTTTATTTCTTGATTAGGTGGTTCTCCAGCATCATCATTCTGGTCTTCTACATCAGCATTGCCCACATAATCTTCTGCAGCAGCATTGTCCACATAATCTTTTGCAGCATCACCATCATGTTCTCCTGCATCAACATCTTCTTCTTGACCATGTGATAATGACCTTGAGTAATGAGCAATGAGGAATGAGTTGCTAAGAGATATAGCAATAAAGTTTATAAAATGTAAATTATTTTTTACCAAATTATTTATCACTGTTAGCCATGATTTATCATTTATTGTTTATCTTTTCATGGATATCATTGAGCAGAAACCTATAGATAAACAACAATGACATTGGTCACCACCACTGTATAAATTCTTCTAATTTTTTTCAATTTCTTTAATTTTTAATGAACAGTTTTTGCTTCATAAAGTACTGAAGTATGACATTTGAACCAGGAAGTAGTGAGGAGTTACTGTACCACAGAATAGACATGCCAATATTATAATATTAGATTGTAAGTGACTTGAGTAAACGAATTGAAATTATTTTTATTGTAACTGCTTGATATTGTTTGGTAACACACATTTACTAGCCCTTTTGGCACAATAAAATGGTATACACCTAATTATTTCCTATTTGTGTTTTAAATAATGCAATTATATTTCATTTTATTGCAACCGATAGTTAAATTAACATTGCACTGACAACAAACTACCTCTTAAACAACAAAGCAGCATGACACATCACTTTTTACCTGACCTATTCAGCACACAGGATAGCTGGAACAATATATAAGAGTCACAGCAACAATGTCTTCTTACTTGGCACACCACGTCATAGGTGCGGTTCCAGCTCCTTTTTGTAATAACAAAACTAGAATGACATATCTCTGAGTGCATTTCAATTTATGAGTTCAATTAAGTATACTAATTGAATAAATATTTCTAAAATAATAAAAAAGCTATTTTATTCCACTTTTCACATGTTAAAAATAAAATTTTATAAATGTTTCAAAATGCAAAAGTGATAGCTGATAGTAGTGTAAAGTGAATTTTTATTCATTCGCTAAGTTTATACATGTAGCTAGAAAAAGAAGGCTGTTTATCATTATATTAATTGCAGTTTTCTTTTATATAACAAACCTGTTAAGACTCCGAAAATCTTCTAGAGCTTCCAGATTGTGATTGGTCTGATTGGTTCGTTCATTAGTTCTGTTCATTTCAAACCGGCCATCATCTCTACCTTTTCTGGATCCATCACCATCATCACCATCCCCATCATCACCGCCTCCATCATCTCCAGTAGCTCCGGCAGCACCATTAGATGGTGAGCCCGGAGGAGTATCTCCACTTTCTCCATAGGTATCCGGTTCTTGATCATCAGCAGGCTCATTTGGATTATCCTCAGTCTGATTGCTATCCGTGTTATCAGAGCTATTTCTGATGCCAGAAGGTCGCTCTTTTGGAATTTCCTACAACAGTTCAACCGCTGATTAAAAGCAAATTATTTTTACACTTGATTACTTTCAAATATATTGGCAAAACATATCTGAAGTTCAAAATTGCAATTTGTGTTGAGTTTTGGTCGACTCTTTCAACTCGAGCAAATAACTAGCTAAATCAATGACAAATATTGTTACTTACATGTATTCTTGATTTGCCACCACTTAGAAATTCCGACATAGGTTTGATCTCTTGGCCGAACGACGAAACATCGAGGTGTTCATCTAGAAGAATGGTTCTTGGAACTGTTACAACGTGAGTCTGCAAAAAAATGGCATCTGCTTATTGCTATATATTATCAAATATTTATATTAGTATTTTGTAATTCCACATTTTTTTTTATTACAAATTGTTTTTTGACTAGTGCAACGATCAGACCACAAGGTTGTTAAGCGTATGCTATTTGTAAGCTTGTTTTGCCGTTTTTCTACTCAAACTATTTGATAGCCGCTGACTCTAAAAACTCTATGCTAATCTTAAGTTTTTTTTTAGATTTTTCTACTGATAATGTTCATTGCTACTTTTTATCAGTAAAATCTAAAAACTCTACGCTGACTGTTGTGTTGTATGTGCCCAAACTCTCTTAAAACCTATTCTCTGCGTAATGTGCTGTAAAGAAAACAAATATAGCTCAATTTGGTTGCACCAGCTGTAGCTGGATAAATGCTTGATAAAACTATATCATCGTAAGCCGGTGTTAATCTCGCAATACCTTAATGATTGTTTGTAATAACAATGTTCTCTATGTCCATCACCTATCCACTCTTAAATCTGCTAAATTTTGGGGCATAGCATTCTAATTATACAATGCAGCGGCCAAAATGATCTAATACTAGTCGTTTTATGCATTAACTGTTATGAAGAAAAGATGTATCATGCATGATGGCCAATCACCGTCATCGACAGCTGCAAGCCTTTCCATAGTATTCGTATCGCCTGTACGATGCGTTCAGTTTATAGTGTGCATAATCGCCGAATCATTGCTGAGAGGACAACGTCGATATATGGTGACAGTGATACCCAGCTTAAAACATCAAAATAAAAACCTATGTGGTATAGGATCTCTCGTTGACAAACTGTATAAGTTTAATGGTAGACCACAACCTAAATTCATTAGTGAAGCAAACACTGCACCTGTTTGTGACACTGCACATGTCACTGTGACTTAGGTATATGACATTTTCCTCTAGAATATCTCAATGACTATCAATGATGCCCACAGATAAATGATGAATAAGTAATATTTCCTGATAAATCTACGACAAACAAACAACATCACTCTATGAAAGATGCATAAAAATGACTGGTAAGCCGTTCCCAAAGTCAAAGGAAGGCCAAAATAATCATAAGTTACAATTAATACATAGTGATGTTTGCAAACCTACGCATAATCAATCGCGATATGGAGGTAGATATTTTGTAGCACTTATTAATGCTTACTGAAGCAAAAGTATGAAGTAAAACAGAAAGCCAAAGAATTTTAAGTGACAACAAAACATAACTCAGGTGAAAACATAGCAGAACTAAGTAGTGCAAAGGTATAAAAGCGTACGTTTGTGCTATTTTGCTATTCATACTGTTTATTGCAACTTTTTATCAGTTGTGTAAACAGCAGTTCTATCGCTGTTAATACATAAAAAATAACATACTGACATATAACTAAATGATAAGTCATTTTGACTGTTCTAATCATAGACACAGCAGTAGCGTTAATAATAAATTGGCACAAATGTTTTGTTATATTTTATCAGAAAGTATCAGCACTTTTTATCATTTCAGTTTTATTGTAGTTTCTTGTGATCTGATTGCCAAAATGTTTCTAGATAAAAGTCCACAAAACTTGAGTGCAATTAAACACTAAAAGCATCCATACTAACATTAAAAACTTACCTGCACCTTTTTTATAGAGCTGCTTGGAAGAAACAATTAGACATGGATTAATGTATCAACATTTTTTTAAGCACCTTCCTTTTACATAGAGGGTTTTATGCTAAAAGTGTCTAGTAGAACCTGGAAAAATCTTAATGTAGTACCAACGGGTAAATTCAGAAAAACATGTTTAAAAGTTTAAACTTTACCAAAGATTACTCCGTTTAGACCACATTACAGAAAAGCCTGTTTTAATTGGTTAAAATCTACCTGAGAACTGCTAAAATTCAGTATAAAGCGCATTTTGGTATGGGCTTTACACTGTTTTTAGCTGCCTCATATTGTCAACATACCTATTGTATTTACCTGCAGTGTTTTTCCAATACTATATGTACCTGCAGGATATTGTTAACCCATTGTGTTTCCCTGAATTATACATGTATTGCCCACACAGTGTATTTACCTCCAGTATGATGTCAACACATGGTGTTTACCTACAGTACATGGCCAACACACTGTGTTAACCTGCAGTATATTGTCAAAACTTTATATTTACTTGCAGAACATTGTCAAAACATATTTACCCGCATCTCACTGTCGCTAATCACAAGCTCTTTCGTTACAACAGAATTTGGTGAAAAGGCTGGACAATGTGTGTTAGTAATCTCTGGAAAAAGATTGCACACTGGTTCCATACTATCAAAAGTTGATGCCCGCTCAGACTCGAGACAAACAGGAGGCATCTGAAAGACCTGCAACAGAAATAGTTGCTAAAAATGTAGAAAATCGTTGTAAATTTAGATAAAAGTGTAATTTACAGAAAAGGACAGCTCTAAAAACTAAAGCTAAACTTAAGTCAGAATCAGGTCAGACCAAGGTCAGACTCAGGCCAGACTCGGAATAAGGCTAAACTAGTGAATACTTTAGTTTAATAGTTGGAGTTTATTAAAAATAATTAACATAACATTTTAGACAAATAACAATACTTAGGTTTTTGGTAAGTTCTGGAGAAAATGTAATATGAAAAAAAAAATATATATATACATATATATATATGCGAGGTTCCTTTAACAATAGCCTATCTCATCAATTAATAACAATGAACTTTGCTAGTTTTACTTTGTCACCCTTTTTAATGTCAAGAATTTGGAGTTTTCCGCACAATTAAAAAAGCATCTTTTAGCATGCGTTGTTTGAATATACACTGCAGATGCTAACCTAAATAAAAACAAATGAAAGAAAAAAAATGATAGGATTATTGTATATTTTAGGTAAGAAAAAAAGATTTGTTTATATATCAAATATTGAATGTACATGTATGTAAAAGCCAAATTAGTCAAGTTGATGTCAATTAAAATGGTATTGAAACTATTTAACCTATGGTTGTATCTTAAATGAAATACATGCAAACAGGTGGCAACAGAAAACATCAAAGAGACGAGTGAAAGTCAGCAATGAAGCCTAAACCATAAGACAGTCATTACTGAAACGCTTAGCTGTGAGAGAAAGAGAGAGAGAAAGAGAGAGAAAAACAGAAAGAGAAAGAGAGAAAGAGAGGGAGAAAGAGAAAAAGAGCGAGACAGAGAGAGAAAGAGAGAGAAAGAGAGAGAAAGAGAGAGAAAGAAAGAGAGAGAAAGAGAGAGAGAGAGAAAGAGAGAGAAAGAGAGAGAAAGAGAGAGAAAGAGAGAGAAAGAGAGAGAAAGAGAGAGAGAAAGATAAGAGAAACAGAAAGATAAAAAGAGAGAGAAAGAGAGAGAGAAAGATAAAGAGAAAGATAAAGAGAGAGAGAGAGAGAGAAAGAGAGAGAAAGAGAGAATAGAGAAAGAAGAAAGAGAGAAAGTTTTTGCGGTTTTCCTAAGGCAAAATTGATACATAGTCATGTTTGTGAACCTAAGTAAAATGAATCACTAATTGAAAGTAACTAACATGTTGGACGGCTAACATACAATTACATGTATACAGTGTCTTTTTTGTCATTTCAATCATGAATACAGTAGCGCTAAAGACAACCTTGCAGAGATTTTAGTAGGTTCTGTTTTAAAAAGTATTGCTATTTTTTATTATTCGCAATTGTTTTTGATGTCTGAGGTGATCTGGCTGTCAGGATATTTTAAGATTAAAATACCCTGACCTTCATATACCTGATTAAAATATGCTAATACCTCCTAATAAGATCTACCATATATTTGTGAATTTAATTTTTAATGATTCTGTATAAAACACACAGAAAGTAATATAATTTAAGGTAGTTGATTAACAGAAGGACAATGCTGACGTATACTGCCATATTGCCAACCAGCTTTTAGATGTCAAAATAGAAATATGTGAGGTACAGACGCTTGTTTGTCTAGATCACTGTCTAAAATCATTGATGATGCAATCACTGCACCTGTTTTTAACACAGATCATGCCACTGTGACATGGTTATATGACAGTTTTTTTAGAATACAGCAATAAACAGCAAAGCTGCTCAATAAGACATGATAAATAAGTAGAAGATTTTGATAAACCTGTAAAAAACAAGAAACTATAATTTTGTGGAAGCTATAGAAAATGAAGTGACTAGTAAACCATTTCAAAAGTTAAATTAAATGACTAACATCTTCCTCTTCATTTGTACCAACAACCCCACCATCTCCCTTTGAGGCGGCATAACCAGCAAACCTCTCAGCTTCAACCTTGTCATCATGTCCTCCAACGGAACTGTTATCACTCTGACGGTTTTCCTAAAGCAAAATTGATTTATAGTCATGTTTGTGAACCTAAGGAAAACGAATTGCTAATTGAAAGTAACGAACATTTTAGATGACTAACATACAATTACATGTATACAGTGTCTTTATGGTCATTTTAATCATGAATACAGTAGCGCTAAAGACAACCTTGCATAAGTCTTAGTAGATTCTATTAAAAAGAATCAATATATTTTATTATTCTCAATTGTTTTTGACGTTGGGAGTGATTTAACTGTCAGGATATTTTAAGAGTAAAATATCCTGACATTCATATACCTGATTAAAACATATGATACTTTTTTATAATCCTCCAAATTTTTGTGCACTTCCATTTTTAATGATTCTGTAAAAACAAACACACGAAATAATAGAGTTTAAGATGGTTGATTAACAAGCAGATCATTATATTAGTTAGTGCAATTTTTTAACTCATCACAGAAAATCTGGTATCAGAGGTATCTGTGTCTAGTAGCAGTATTAGTGTATTAGAACTAAAAACTAGCTCATGACAACACAGGCACACATCAACATAATAAAATTTGACATTAAAGCATGAAAGGTGCTCACAACTGCGTCATAGAATCATATGCCATTTCTGTTACTCGCTAGACTTAATGTTAGCAAATATTATATTGAAAGCATGTAAAGAGTTTTTTTACTTGACATGGAGTTTTTATTTTTTCATATTGATAAAAGGCATGATAGACTGATGTAGAAAATAGCATATGTTTATTGCCTCATGCAAGTTCACATTAGTTATACCATAGAATGAGTAGTAGACCTCTTGCATACTAGCTGCCAACTGGCTCTTTCAAAAACTGTTATAAGCTACGCAGCAATTATTATGACACTTTTTTATGACAAATTTAAGTTAAGTTTACAACTGGTCAAAAACCTCTTTCAATGGGACTTTACAAATTGATAAAGACACCACAAATGTGCAGTTGTAAATCAATAATATTGAATCTAGCTTCAGTTAGAGAACACAAATCTATGATGCAGGCGTATTTACACTACAACATAATGTATATGATTTGGCACTGTTAAGCTGTCATCAGCAATAAAACTCTGCTGATATATGTAATTATCATCCAAGAGAGTAGTGTTATGAAAGGTCAAAAGGTTAAAATTAAAACTCAAAATCAACTCAATCAGAAGATAAGTTGAGAATAAACAGTGTTTAGCCTAGTACCGAACCAGCTTTTTAGATATTGGCCTCTAAGAAGCTAGATGCCTCTACATACTAAAGCGGGTGATCAAGGTCAATTCAAAGTGAACACAACAGTGATGGTAAAAAGAAAGAATTAGAGAAAATAAATGTTACAACTCGGTTGTTAATCTTTACCTGCATATGATGAATTCACATGTTATGATGGGAGCTACTATAGAAAGCAATTAAACATAAAATTTGTATGTATATGCAAAAAGAATTGATCAACAATGAGATTGAACTATTTTCATCATTTTTTTGTTGATAGAAGAATGTGGAGATTGGATACCTAGAGTTTCATTTAATTAGACAGAAGGAGAGTGTTCAATAGACTGGTTTTCAGAACACCAATTATAATGTGAAATCAAAAATATGGTTTTTGCATGCATCAGATAATGAATTACTAAATAAGAAAGCAAAATAAAAAAAACAAGTTTAGCATGCTATGAAAAAAATTAAACATTTGTGAATTTGCATCTAAGTCAAATAGAATTTTGAGAGCAAAAAATAATAAAACAACTTAAAAATTGTTAAGTTGAGACTAATAGGAGATATATATATATATATATATATATATATATATATATATATATAGGAGAAAATCAATATAGGAGAAAATCAAAAATTATACAGCAAAAATGTATTGGCTAAAATGTAAATTTTTTTCAAATGGTGACATTTTTCAAAAGTAAAGTCATTTATCTCGTAATTGCAAAACTATGAATCATGGTGTGAGTTACAATAATAAACATTAAAATAAGTAGAAGTAGACAGAATGGTAGCCATAACAGAAGTTATTAACAGGAAAGCAGGGAGAAATGATACAGTTAACTACAAGACCATATTATGCGTAAATATTAGAGTCACACCATTACTTGCAAGAAAATCGCTATGAGCGGCAAATATAAGTAGATGTAATGAGGGATGTAACAACTATAAAACTATAAAAGAAATTGTTAAGTTGAGAAAATATAGCTATGGTGAATATATTACCCAAAGTCAGTGAAGAACTTTTTAATAAATATGTTGACAGGTAATGACACAAAAAATCTGTTCAATGTTTAAAATTTATTAAGGAGCAAGTATAACATACGTTTAACGCTGATACAAAATATTTGACGATAACTCAAAAACAGCAGAACATCGTAGATAGTCAGTCAGAGGTAGTTAAAGATAATTCACAAAAGAACGCTGAATCGAGCTGAAGTTTATAAAAATAAAGGTTTTCAAGCTAAGTTTCTATTGAGGAAGTCTTTAACAAGATAGTAAAGTACAAACTGCTAAAATAAAACATGAAAAAATTGGGTTAGAAAGGAATTAACAAAAGAAAAATATTTTTAACACTGAACAATAAATTCAACCTTGTAATACAACAGGTATAAAGCTTGATTTCAAAAGCTTTTGAAGGAAGAAGCTTTCAAGGAAAAAATTAAAATTTATACAGCAAAAATGTATTGGCTAAAATGTACTATTTTTTCAAATGCTCACTTTTTTCAATATGGTAGAATATCTGACGGTAACTGTATGCAACCAAAACATGTTTAAGTTAAAAAAGTAAGGTATTTACTAAGATTTTAATAGACGTATGAAACATATAGAAAAGCTGTACCTTAAATTCTTCAACTGCCGGGTCCAAGCTCTCGTTAAAAGTCAATGGCTTCTCGGAGATGCTTTCATCATCTGCAATCAATGCTAACAATATAATGAAAAGAGCAAAATTCCTGTACCACCAGTTGTTTTCTACAAAAGGGCCTGCTAAGCATGATCAAGCACAACTGCAAAAGACCGTACAAACATGCATAGTATTTTTTATCATAAAAGAGTAACTAGGTGCAAATAAGTTCATTCAAATTGAGTCAAAATTAGAGCCTTTTTTATAAAGTTTAAGTTTTGCTATTTTATATTTTGTTAATATAAATGTATTAGATCTGTTTGTAAGGACTGTATTTATAGGAAAACTGCTGCCACGATATAGTAATATTTGGTATATTTTTTACATTTCGTTTGCTGGTAGCCTGTGATCTTGTTTTACAATTAATTAACACAACTGAGTGATCTCAAAACTTTTACAGCTAATTTAATTTGTTGAAAGTTTGTCTAACAATGAGAATAGTAAACCACACTGATTTACCAGTGTATTGGTTTTTAGTTTTAAAAATGCTTTTTCTACCCTGTTGTAGCGTTGAGCCTATTTTAATTTTAAAAGCTCTATCAACTGAATCGAGTGATCCAGGTTTTTTAATACTCTTCTTAATTAGCAGGAAATGGGATATGGGAAAGAGACTTACTGTCAGCATTGGTGTGGGTTCTTTTCACAGCCAAAAACTCTTGAGCGGTGCTAACTTTTTCTGAACTGTCTTCTGCTGCTGCAGGAACTGCATCTACATGTATGCTCATTGACTTTTCTTCCTTGTGGGCATCAGATTGTTCCGATAAGATACAATCTGGTTTTGACTGGTAAAATAAAATATTGTTGAGTACTCTTTAAATACTACTTTTTGAGACTCATTACAACGCATTTATTGTGCGTCAAAAATAAATCGGCTATAGTAGTATGAGCATATTTACACTCACTTTTTCAAAAATAACTAGCATGCAGAAAACCCAAAGATTAGTTTTAGAACAGACTATACAAATATAATAGCATTTTAAATCAGATCTGATTACACTATGTTTTGACCAAGAAAGAAAGAGAGGGAGAGGGAAAGGGAAAGAGAAAGCGAGAGAAGAAGAGAGAGAGAGGGAGAGAGTGAGGGAGAGAGAAAATGACAGAGTAAGGGAGAGAAAGAGAGAGATATAGGGAGAGAGAGAGAAAGGGAGAGTGAAGAAGAGGAAGAGAGAAAGGAAGAGAGGGGGAGAGAGAGGAAAGGAGATTGAGCAGGATGGAAAGAATGGAGAAGGGAGAAGAGAGGGGAAATAAGAAAGAGAAGGGGATAGAGAGGGAAATGGTAGAGAGAAAAGGAAAGAGGGGGTAAGATTGGGAGAAAAAAAGAAGAAGGGGGGAGAAGGGTGACAAAAAGGGAAAAAGTGAGAAAAAAGAGGGGTAGAAAGAGAAAGGGAGAAGGAGAGGGAGAGAGACAGGAAGAGAGGGAGTACTTCAGATTGCTGAACTAGGAAGCAAAGGATGATATGCCTGAGAAACTGACAAAAATCTTTGATGGAGTTTAGTCGCCAGTAAGCATATTTTGATGCCAATGAAATTCTTGCTGTCAACCAGCAAAATGTTTTTAGCCAAGGCTAACAAGCCGAGTCAATCACTGGTATAAACATGCTAGCCCTCAGAGAGAACGAATAAGCGCGATGTGATGGCGGGATGAAAAACATGGCTGCCTCCAAATATACTACATCTCTTGGAGGCGCCTGAGTTTACTGATAGTCATTACTTCTTGGATCCTCTAAACAAATTACAAAAAATACTAGACAATTACTGCAAGATTGACAGACCAAAGCTCAAATTGGAGGCTAAAGCACAGAAGCTGATGAGAGGGTTATTCTCATATTCAAAATCAGTAATATGGTATGTTTGAAATTGTTCTATAAAATAGAAAGGGAAAGCGGATAAGCTTCAACTGAAATACACCGTGTTCATTAACTTTATTTATTTTTCTGAAACTAAAATGCCGATGCCGACACAAAGGACTACATCATTACCAGAAACGGTGACTACGGTTTACATATTTCCCCAATTGTATACAGATTACCTGACTTGGATGACCTTCTCCCTGATTTCCCGACAAGTAAATAACGGACTTCAATCTGTCCAACAATCTAATCACAACGGTAGTAACTCTGACAATAAGCCTGACCAAGTGGCTTAGACTCAGTAAAAAAATTTGAACAGACCCAGCAACATCAAGATCAATAAGAACACCATAAGCTAAGAGGTGATTATGTGACTCATACTATTTGCCACATGCATCAATTCTAAATACTGTATGTGGAGGAGGGAGTTACAAAATAGAATACAACTATTGTGAATAGTTGTCTCTTAAAAAAACCAAAGGATGATGCTTGAAATTGTAAAAGACGCTATTTGTACCGGAAGGCCTGAGAAAAGCAATCAACATGTTGGTGGTGCGTAACGGAAAAGAGACTGCAGACATTCAATGACTATTTGTCATATTTCATTTTAGGTGTATTTTTGTTATGTTTAAGGTATTTGAAGTTTTTAATATTTTTAACTGTTATGAATCTTTGTAGCTGTTTTTTAAAACTTTATTAAAAAACTTGGTTTTATTCCACATTCTTACAATGTGCAACAATAAGATCGCAAGAAATTGAACTAGCTGAAGACAAAGGCTTTTGTAACTGCCTTGACAAATGCTACTTCTGAATGTTGATGGACAAGACAAACTATTGATTTTTTAACTATGCGTTGGTTAAACGACGTTAAAAAGCTGTTAACGTCTCTGACCATAACGTGTTTTTTTCAAAATTGACAATTAAGTAGTAAAGCAGCTACATTTATACAAAACTAGCTATTATATTTTTAGTAAGATAAAATACTAATATCTTATTTAGCTTTAATTAGTCAAAGAGATCTATCAATAATCTTGTTAGAAGATATGCAGTAGTAAACTCATACCTGATTCAGGAAGTGGTGGTTGTTTGTTTCCCCGCCATCATTCAAAGCCTTGTCAAAGCCATCTTGACCAACCATCTTTGATCTGAATGGTTAGAGACACATTATTGTTAAATGCTAGAGATAAAATCAGTGTTAAAGCTAGCAAACAACTGGCAGATTGTTTTAAGAAAAGGTTGACCAGAATTAAGTTTTTTACTAATATACATGCTCATTAAAAGGCATAGAACTTGTTCCTCTTGTTTTGAAATTGCTTTAAATTGTTAGAAAACAATGTAATTTTTTTGTCTGCTTCGCAAGATATATTAGGACTTCGCATAATCCTTTTTTTAAATGTAGAGTGTGCCAGAAGTTTCATAATTTTTTAAGCAGGATTTAATTCAACATAAATAGATGCACTCTCCACTCTCTCATGAGACAATTCTTTTTCCTAATGCTCTTAGTTCTACTTTAGACAGACGAACAGACACACCTCTCATTATATTTTATATTTGTATAGAACCGCAAGCTTTGACCAAATAACAAGTTGTCACAAAATAATTATTTCTACCGTTTTTATGGGACAACCCAAAAACGCACTCTTTTGTACATTTTAGCACTGTTGCTAGAGCCATGGTAAATCATTTATTGTAAATAAAACATATTGAGCCATGGTAAATCATTTATTGTAAATAAAACATATTGCTGGTCATTAAACACGTGAATCTTTACTTCTAGCAAAATAAAGCAAAAGCCTGTCAGTGTCAATTCATATTAGACTTGATAGAATTTGAGTCTTCGTGTCTACCAAGTATTAATGGTGATCTGGCTTCATTACACATATCAATGTCTATGTTTAGGAACACCAATTATTTTAAGTTATTCAAACTATGTTACAGTAGTATGCCAACATTCAATGTTAAAGAATGCAATAAGTAAATAACTGGGGGATCTTTTGTTTTCGGTCAAAGTCAGTTATGTATAGGTTTTTGTAGAAATAAATTATTTGTCAATTGCTTCTTATTAGAAACATATTCCATACTAATTAAAAAAAATTCTTCATTCAACTTAACAGTATATGGTTTGTTATTTTTTGTGCAAAATTAATTAAGGCAGTAAATCAGCGCTGCCAGTGAATGTCTCATAAAATATGAAATGATCTCATAACTTCTTATGGAGGTCCTACCACACAAAGTTGTCGTCAGAATAGTCACTTTTAAAATTACTGTCGTCACTTTTAAATTTAAGCTCCAAGCTCCATGCTTCCAAAACAACCTCTTTCTTCACATTTTTTGTTTTAATACGTACAAATATCCATTCTGGTGGTACTGGGTTTGCGTTAAAATCCTGAAACTTGCCCAGCTTGAAATTCTGCTATTTGAAAGCATTGCTCAACCAGCGACCTTCACAAACTTATTCGTGATGTTTGGGAGCATTGCTGATTACTCCGCGAAAAGTGACAGCTGTCTTAGGTTTTTAGGGCTAAATTTATTGTACTGAAAATAGACCGAGATTGCCTTTGACAATCACTGTCAGTCACAGACTTGGAAACGAATTTTCTGTCAGGGTAGTGGCATTTCATTGCCGTTTACTTTAATTGCCTAGCAGTCTATAAATGCTGGGCCAGATGCTTCAAACTAAAACTAGTGAAGCAATTTGTCCATAAATGAACACAAACTATTTGATTGTGTTCATTTATGGACAAATAATAAGTTAGTAAAGGTACGGCAACACGTAACAAAGTTTTTGTTGGTTCTGACCGAAATCACAAAATGAACGAAACACATAGAATTATTGCTGCTAGAATCGTGCTAGCAAGCATGATTCTAGCAGCTTTTGCAATTAGTATAGTCCAAGACACATATAATGACACACAATAAACGTATGAGTGCAATTCAATATAGTACACACGATACAACTGCTCAGATTGCGCTATTGTATGTATTTATTGTTTGGACACTATGGCTACAAAGTTTTTTTTTTTTTTTGTAAATAAAAATTACTTTTTTAGCAACAAATGTTCTGTGGTAAAAATGTTGCCATCTTTACCGCAATCAAGTTGGTTGCATCGTATTTATCATGGTGAATTGCCGTAATATTTTTTTGCGTGTCGCAATATGTTCTCGGACTAAATAAAATTTGCTAAATTCGTGCTCGCTAACCGACAATGGCGCAACTTAAACAGTTACATCGTGTGTACTATGTTGAATTGCTTCGGTACTTTTATTGCGTGTTTCAATATGTGTCTTTGACTATACTAATTGTTAAAGCTGCTAAAATCGTTCTCGCTATTAATTTGTTTAGTCTGTTAAAAGCGTTTTCTCGACAAATTCGGTGGGCATGCACAGCTCAAATACATGTATACAACGACATGTATCTGTGAATTTCGACTGAATAAGTCTGTTTTTTTCTAGATTTTGGCCAGAACTCAGAATCAATGAAAAATTTGCTCTGTGTAGCCATAGTAATCCTACTTACACAATCATCGTCACCTACATTGATAAATGGTCGTCTCGCCTGTCACTTTTAAGTATTCCTGTCGTCGGGTCGTCAGAATTGTCACACAACATGGGAGGGCCCCTCTTTTGGTAACTTAGTAGGGGCAGTAACTAAAAGTTTACTACAGTTCAAATAGTGAATGTAAGTAATTTAAAAGCAGAAATAAGTAAATACAAGTTGTTATTGTTACCAGCTTAAATACACAAAAATAAAATGTTTCCTTTGGTAATCATCTGTAACCAATTATCACAATTTGTTGAAATTTATTTTCTGTTGCAAAAAATCTAACTGTCAATTGCAAAGAAAGGTTATCTGCATATGGTTAAATTTTATAACAGTAAATAGAAGATTAACCCATTAACCTGTGTAAATACAGTAATACAATAATAAAATTAAGAATAGGGTGTATTAGTGGTATAAGATATTAGTCAGTAAACTGTTTATTTTTAAATCTGACGTCATTCCATGATTCTCATTGTGCCTTTGGCTACCAAAACTTCAAATGATATCCTGAGATCTTTTTTAAGATTTCAGAATAGATTGGTTCCGCAAATATTTGTAAAAAAATATTTATAGAGCTAAGCATTCCTTCTGGTTTTATTTTTTACAAATACAGAAGTAATTGAATAAAATAAAGCTATCATTTTAGGGATATGAAAAACCTATTAAAAACTAATTATTACACTTTAGCATAATTTGTTACAAAGCAATGAGATGCTCTCTTGAAGCATTCCTGGAAGCTGTAGAATATCAGAAATGAAATATTAGTGTTTTCAGCGCTGAAATGGCTTCTTTTCATGACCAATGAAAAGAAACATCAATACTGTTATATATGAGTGTGTCTGTTGTGTGCTAAACTGTATTGCAGAAATTAAAAAAATAATTAACTTGCACAAAATTTAGTTGATTCAATCAAAAAGTTTCAAGAATTTTTTATCATTTGATATTATTTTTAGTATTTCAGTTGGTCTGACTGCTCGGATGTTTTAAGATTAAAATCGCAAAACGGTTAAAACGCCATTAGCGCTTTATCCATTAGCGCTATAATTAAAAAATTGAAGACAAGTTCATTTCATACAAAGGTGATAGATTCTTTTTAGAAAGCTTGTTTGCACTACACGATCACTTTCAAAAGAAAAAATAATCTTTTATTTACCCTTTTTTCAAGTTGTTTGCGTTAGACCAGCTGTGGCCTAAATGGTCTATAGTCTCTTAATCCGCAAACAATAGGTTAGATTACCAAAAATGCTACCAGTTAACTGGAAATGTACTGACTGGTGAAAACATTGCTCTTAAAACACTTGTAGCCTCTGCTTGCGGTGTGCTAAGATGTCGGCCAATCTTTGCGACTAATTCCGCCTTCTAGATTGTTCTTTCACCCAAAAACTACTCCGCTCAACAATACTTCTTGCAAAAAACTATGTAATATTGTGTTTGCCACACTCAATAAAATTATTATCAAACAATGCCAAATTTTTTTGAGGTTATGCCGATAACTTATTAATACATGTAGATAAGAAAATAACGTAAATATTTTTGGGTCTTTCGGAAGTGGTAAGAGAACTCGCCGCAAACATCAGACTAATCGATTATCCAAACTACTTCATGCGATGATATAACAAAGGTATAAAGAATCCAGGGTCTCAGTTGCTTGATGTTCGACATATTGATCATACCCTAGTTGTTTTTTGTTTACTTACAGCTTGCTTGTGGTAGTAGAAAAGAGTGGGGCAGGGTTTGTTGTTGGAGGTTTTATACAATGGCAACCTCAAGTGCTTACAGACCCGTTGATTTAACTTCAAAAACAGAATTATAAAGTTTATGTATGCAAATATGCAAATAATTATATATAGAATAGAGGTAAGCGTTGTTCACATAAACCTTTGAATACAATTTAAGCTTTTCATCACTAGCAAAATGTTTTAAAAATTGCTTCAGGACAATTTTAATTCACATTTGATTTGGTACTTTTAGCTTATGTCTCGAGTTCTAGATAAAATGGTTTTAATCAACAATGTAGTTGATAATAATCAGAACTATGATCAGACACTTGAGTGTCTTTGGTTTACTTATTGGTCAAAAGCATAGAAAACGATTTTAATTTTTTAATGTTTTACCACAAATATGTACACAATCAACCTCCACAACACTCACACGTCGTTTGTTTCTATTCAAAAGCTGGATCCTATAACCTATGCAAGTGAATAAGCTGTTACATCATGTCAGTGAGCATCTTGGTAAAACTTTTACAAACTCCTATTGTTTGTATGAGCTGTGAAGTCATGAAAATTGACATCAACAACTTCAGTAAAAAGAGTTTAAAGTCAGAATATGATAGTTTGTTGCACTGTGGCTTGAGTAATCTAAGTTTGGTTCTCCAAATTTCTGTAATTATCAGATGCTTGTTGTTTACTTAAGGATTCTTGTAGGAGTAGAAGATTATTGACATGGACTACTATTAAAATCTTTATAAGATATGCAGCAGCAGCCTCAGACACCCAAGCAAGCACTGACTTTAATTAAAGAGCAGAATTATGCAGTTTATGTTTGCAAAAAACATGTAATTTATACAGAATGAACGTAAACATTTAAATTTCCTTGAAGTTTTCCATAAGTAGAAAATATGTTCTGAACAATCTCGCTTCCAGAAAACTTGAACACAACTTTAATTTAGAGCCCTTATCTAGTATACATACGTAAATAATTATTATCATATCATGTGGTATGTCATTAAAAACTATGATAAGCTGAGATTATTTGCAATGTCAGCAAGAGGTCAATTTTATTTCTATTCCAATAAGGAGAGTTGAATCAAAGCTTCAGAGCTTTCTCTAAAGATGAACTTACTCAATTTCTTAGCAGATTTTGTCAAAAAGTATCAGTATTATTTATCCTTTATGGTTGTTTTAGATGCTTGAGGCGACCTGACAGCAAAGTCTGACATATAATTGAGATAGGTGCCATTTTCTGACTCAATATTTTATTTTTCAGGTATTTTTTACTTTTTTACGCAACATGAGCGAGATCATCACAAATTCATTACCGCTCTATGCAATTAGCAATACCTAAACTAGAGCAAACGAAAACAATTCATTGCCTGTGGGCGCTATCTAATCTTTTTTAGAAAGCTTGTTCAAATTACATAATTAGTGCCTAAACTGATCTTAATATTTGATTTGCTTTTCCTTAATTCATTGTTTGCGGGAGAGTGGCCTCGCGGCCTATACCACTTGATATGCAAATGACAGGTTCGACTCCCAAAAAAGCTAGCATAGGTAACAGTAATGGCATTAACTGGTGGTGAAGTTGCTCTTCAAAATATGCACAGACTTGGCTTGCAGTATGCAAAGCTGAACCAAGTGTTTGAGATTGTTTGATAATAGGGCCTACTTGTATTCCGATGTAACCAACAGAAAATGGCGCATTAATAATATAGCCTAATATTTAATACGCTCAATCGATTCAACTTTTACACACAATCACAAAAGACTAAGGCTAAGCAAAGAATGATGTGTTACTAGCAATGAGCAAAGTAAACACTTTTTCATCAGTTAATAAAGCGCCGGAGTTTTTCGCATGTAGTAGGGAAAGACAATAGACAAACTATAAAACTAATAAATTATCTAAACTTTTTAAGTGATTGTATAGTAAAAATATAAATGATCTAAAAGTTCAGCTGTTTTGTGTCCAGCATATCAATCAGGCGCTGGTGCGTATTTTTTAAGGTTTGATTTTAGCGATAGAACAGTATTTGCAGAGATTATTATTAAGAGTTTTGTCACAAAAAGTTGTACCGGCAACCCCAGGCACTTAACCGCTGATAGACTTTATTCAAGAGCTGAAGTATGAAGTTTATGTATGCAACAGGTATACGAAACAGATGTGTAGCAGTTTAACCAGAATAAACATGCGAGTTATCATATCATGCTCCATATCACATGTGTCAAAATCACGACCTGCGGGCCACATGTGGTTCACCTTGTAATCATATCTGACCCGCAAGATCATTTTACACTATCGTTATTCGAATATCTCTATTTTGATGACGTACTCAAACATTGTGGTTTTTGTCTTGACACGTGATGCCATCACGTGAAATTAAAGCTCTATATCATTATAAGCTACAAACTGAAAGGTTTTTGAAAGTCCACCACATATCAGTTTTATTTTTCAAAGCTTTATCATCTATTTTGAACTTAAACCTTATAAATCTAGTTACAGTAAACCGAATCTATGCTCTTTAAAATATGAATTCACATAAAATTGATGTAGATTTTATCATAAATAATTTGTAGTTTTCCGTTTAATTTTGGCTTGTTTTTGATGTATGAATGAGATAATCTGATTTTCAAAGTAATTCAAGATTATAATCGATAAAATTTGATTGTGCTTAGAGTTCTGAGGTCAAAAATGTGATGATTGCGTTTATAGTTGCTAAGAGACCAACAGAATAGATACGCTTAACACTGTGACTTCAATGTCGTGACTTTAATGCAATAGTCAATAATACCTATAACAACAATTGCAAGTAAGGACAACATTGATGGTGAATGACCAACCATTTTTAATAGGATATTGTTATAATTTCATTTCAAGCCCATGCATGAAATGCTTTAATGTTTTAGAAATATGCCACATAAACATTTTAAAAAGAGCAACTGTTGGTAAATTAAATAAAAGAAATGGTAGGAAATAAACTGTTTAACATACCTTTTCTGTGACATTATGGTAATCTGATACTATTTAGAACGTTGTTAAAAAAATGTGATAATAATTACATGAACAATTTTATTATTAATAGTAACAGATTTGACCGCATATCCCAACAGAGTAGAAAAATCTGCTCTGTTGGAATATGCAAGGATGTTATGGAAAGTATCAGATATCTGAGAGATAAAAAGCATTGTAGGATACCAGTATACTGCCAGATAAAAAAACTGAAAATAATCAATTGTAACAATAATAAAAATAATAATAACATATCAAGTTAATGATTGGATGGCTTTACTTGAAGTAAATGTAAAAGAATACCCATTAGTACAACAGACAGCCCTTTTAGAATTGGCTAACATTGCAACTACTGAAAACATTTTTAAAATTATTGTCAAAGTAATCCTCTAGTCTATGTCAGTAGGCCATCATTTTAAAACCACAACGGTAATATATCGTTTCATAAGAGAAGAGGTCATGTGAAGCTGTTTTATGATATCGAAAGAACTTTGTGAAGAGAGTTAAAAATCAGAAGATGGTGGCTAGTCAATTTGCGATCTGAGTAATCTTTATTCAGTCCTTAGATTTTCTGTAATCCTATCTGTTACACTTTTGTATTCGCAACACCTATTATAGAGTTACTGCCTAAGAGCTCTGGTTAGAACTCATTTTAAGCAGGCAAATCTTAAGAAAATAATTGACTGATTCTATAAGGTACTGTATAATGGTTTCGTATAGTTTACCAAGTTTTCATACTATCAGGAAAATGAGTTTGCTATACAAGCAGTAAAATTATGAAATAGACAACATTTCTGGAATGCTTGGAGATCTGACTGATAACTTTCATCATATTCTGGAAAAAAATATGTTGCTAGCGATTGCAAATTAAGAACTTTCATAAAAAGAAAAAATCATATAAAGAAAAATCTTTCAAATTTTTCTTTACAATTTAAATGCAAAGTTACAACTTAAAAAAAGTCTCATATCATGTTTAATATTAACGACATTAAGGACTGTTTAAGCAAATTTATTTTAGTAAATTTCTCACCTTTAACATTATGTTGCTTGCCACTATGGAGGAGCCAATGCTGAGGTGGCCTATAAATTTCCAGCTTGCGAAGTAAGTTAAAGGGCTGTCATGTCCAATTATTCATACCTGCAAATAAAATTTAGCTTTTTAATTGGTATTAATTCTAAAAAAAACTGTCCTACTAGTCAAAACTAGATACAAAAAAATTAAAATCAGCAAGCAAAACAGTGATGTGTTTATAACTCACAAGCTACAAAAAACATTATTTTATGATAGGTGTTTAGCTCTCATAGCAAATGTTAAAGTATTGTTAGACTATATCAATACTGGTGTAAAACTATAGAATTTCACATCATGTGTTCAGTGTTTGCTGAGTATTTGTAGCCAATGAGCAGAGCTTTGAAAGATGATTCCGCTGAATTGTTGATGATAGACAGGGTGACGCAACTCTGACAGTTTTGATAGCCCTTTCAGCCAGGTCAATTCCAAACAAGTCAATGAATAATTCTGCTACATTGACTTCACTCATCAAAAGACTTTAGTATTCATAATATGTCAGTTGTGTTAAAATGTATGGAGTTGTATTCCATAATTTGTTAGTTTTACTTCATGGGAGAACTTTCCGGTTATAGACAGAAGTAGTAGCAGGCTTTAACTACTACCTGTCTAGTAAATTTGCAGCAGTAGAAGCTTCCAGAACAATGGAACATTATTTACCTTTATCTTTGGTCAGTATTTTCAACAGTGAACTGTCCATATTTTTATGTGGTTTAATTTGCTTTTCATCATTTCTCTTGTTTGGTTGGAATGCTTCTATAGTCACAACATGGATACTAAGGTTTATATGTTGGTCAATATATCAAAAATGCTGAAAATTGAGATTTGCCATAAAATCATTCAAGCTTTCCTTGATGTAATAGGAAATACTTATAGTCATAGTTGATCAACTGTAAAGTAGGTAATAATTATAATGGAGCATTCTTGACTTTTTGATAAAAATATTTTCTGCTACATATAAGGTACAATTATATCAGATAAGTGTATGAACAGTACAAAGAAAATTCAATAAGTATACAAGAACCATAAACAAGGCTGCAGGTAGTCGATAAAATCAAAGCGTTTATTTCATTTGATTGACTAACTGTGGCCCTTTTTACAGTTCTTGCGCGACATAATTTAAAAAATATTTCAGTTTGAAACTAAATTGTTAAACTGGCTGAAAATGTTGTTTTAAAAATATATTTTATGAAAAATATACAATGATGCTTTGTTCATAGCTTTCACAACAACAAAAATTCAAGGAACAGCAAGGATCGCATCTAGTTACTGTAAATTATTATGGCAATGGTGTCATTAGTAATCAGAAAAAAGAACAGGCCTAAAGTGATAGGAAGGGTTTGGATATCTACTCTCTTTGCTAACAGGTACTATGAAGGAACTTGGGATAACACTTTTCCTGATTTACAGTCTCCATATTGTGGCAGAGTAAGAAGAACTTTTACAAACTAGTGTACTTTAGAATAAGTGAATGGTATTTCAAAGCGTCACTTTATGAGATTTTTCCTCTTATTATTCAATATGAGACAACTCCACCTAAAAGAGATTCACAGTAGGAAGGTATTTAATTTGCTACTCAAAATAAAAAATCAGTCTAGAATTTTCCACTGATTGCGGAAGCCTGATACAACTTATCTTTGGAAAAATCGGCTGCCGAACTCATTCACTATTTTAACCCAAAGTAATCCTTGGCCAGTGAACCAAATTGTCTAGACAATTAGCGTGAAGTTGGCTGGTAAAAACGCAGCTTGAGAGTGTAGACTGACTTAATTATTAATTTGAGCAATATCATGTAGCTGCTGGTCTAGAACTGATACCAAGCTGCTCACATCAGCTGCACTGTTTGGTGGTCATAAAACTGTGTTACCATTGAATTGGTTTCAAACTGGATAATAAAGCCACCAAGAAAAATTTTGAAATTGTAGGAAAAATGTTGGTTATAAAACCGCGGACGCTAATAGCTATAAAATGCTTTCATTTCACAAGTTGTAACTGTGTTTTTAAAGCTTTTTAAATTACCAATTTTCAAAATTGCAAAAGTTTAAAAATTTTATGTGATATGATTTCTAAATTAGGAAACAAGTTTGTACTAAGATATATCACTTCCTTTATTAAGCAAAGTTTTGGGTATAAACATATTTTACCACTCTTCCTCTTTTGAATTCAGTATTCAGTTAATTATTGATGAGCTAACTTAGCTCAGCTTAATGCTAATTTAGTGGCTGTCAAGTATTTTTCAACAATCCTCAGCTCACTAGTTGTGTTAGCGTAAAACTAACAGCACCTGTGACTATCACAAAGACCCCAGAATGATTAACAACCTTGGCGTATTGCATTTCTGTGTAAGTAGAAAAGCAAAATGTTTACATGAATTTTTAATGAGGCCACCAATGTGGACCTTGGATGATAGAGCTTTTGGGTACCTCTGTTTGATAGGAAGAATAGTTGAAGTAGTATGTCTCTTGCAAGTGGGAAGCTTTTCTTTTCATGGGCTGTTGAGTTACCTGATAACAAAATAAGAGAATGAAAATGACGCTTGTTTATTGTTCACTTAGTATTTACATACATTGTTAGAGCCATTCATTCACCTAAAGCTATTGATTGAAATGCTATTACAATCTACAAGCAGAGCAGTGAATTGTTTATGACTTAAACTAGCAAACTACAAATACTATTTCTTTTGAAATAATGTTTTAGCTCTCATAAAAATGTTGCAGCATTGCTAGACCATACCAATATTGGCTTGAAGTTATAAAATGTCCCATGGTCTGTTTGCTGTGTGCTGGGTATTTGTAAAAAATGTTTAAAGCTTCAAGTTTTTCACGACGATTATGCTAAAATTTTGCATATGGACAGGTTGATGCAACTCTGAAATCTTTGATAGCCCTTACAACTAGTCCGAACAAGTCAATAACTCACTTTGCTACAGTGATTTCACTCACAAAAAAACTTTGGTATGCATAAGATGTCAGTTGTGTTGAAATGTATAAAGCTATATTTCTTATAATGTTAGTTAGTTTCACTTTATGTGAAAACTCGGAAGTTACAGAAAAGAATAGTAGCCTGCTTTAGCTACTTACTGTTCAGTAAATTGGCAGCAATAGAAGCTTCCAGAACATCAATTAACCATTTTCTTTGGTCAGGCCTCTCAGCAGTAAACTCTCCATCAATTTATGGGGTCCAGTTCGCTTTTCATCATTTCTCTTGTTTGGTCGGAACACTTCTACAAATTGATTCACAGGTTTATATGTTTAGCGATATATAAAAAAGCTTTGAAAATAGAGATTTGTTGTATAAAGCATCCTACGATTTCTTTGATGCAATAGGAAAAATCTCTTGTCATAATTAAACAACTGTAAAGTAGCTAAGAATTATATCGCTGCATTTTTGCATTTTAATAGAAGTCTTCTCTGCTACATATAGAGTACAACTCTGTCAGATCAGTGTAGGAGCATTATAAACAAATTTTAATAAGTATGCAAAAGCCATAAAAATGACAACAGGTAGTCAAGAAAATCAAACCATTTATTTGATTGACAAACTGACCTTTTTTACAGTTCTTGAGTCACCTAATTTGGCGAATATCTTGTTGAAAAAAGAATTCTCTATATATTATTGTCATAGTATGTCGTACGTCTGTTGTCTATCTGCTTAGATGTAATAATCTTGCAATAAAGAGTTCGAACAGAAAAAGATTTATACCGAACCCTCCTGTTTGCAAGTCCGACATCATACCTATTAGGCCACAAAGATTGCTTTGTTAGCGAGATGATATATGTTCCTATATGGGAACAATTTCCCAATGGCTTTGCTTACTATGCAGGGTCATAGCATAACACCACGAGAAGCTGGTAGAACTCATAATTAGGCTCACTTAAATTTTCAATTGGCATTGTGCTAGGGTAATGGCAAGTGACAGGCAACTCTGATTACTTATCATTGTTCATAAACTGGTTTTCAATATCTAAGCAATGCCGGAAAGCACAACTAGTTACTGATAAATCATTTAAAAATTATTTTAGCACTGCGTCATCGGTAATCAGAAGCAGAAAAAGACAGGCTTAAATTACCAAGAAGAGTTTGTCAATCTACTATTTTTTCTAACATGTACTCTAGAAGAGATTAGGGCAGTATTGTTAGGAGTAAGAGAAACTTTCACAATCAATGTTATGATCAATAAATGGTGTTTCTAAGCATTACTTCAAATGGTTTCTCTTCTTATTATTCAATGTGAGACAACCCCCAACAGCAGAGATTCACTTTGAAGAAGGGTTTGCTGTGTTAGTTAAAATTAAAGTCGGTCTAGGAATGTCTGCAGATTAGTCATAACCTGATAAAATCTATCTTTAGACAAAAATGGTTGCTGGAATCGTTTGCTCTTTGAACCCAAGGTATTCCTTGGTCATCGACTAAACTGTGCAGGAAATTGGCTTGAAATTGGCTGGTGGGAATGCAGGCTTAGATAATATTTCAAGCAGCATAGTTTAATCGTAGCTTTAGAACTGAGCTCAAGCTGCTCACATCAGCAGCATTGTTGGGTGCTTATAAAACTATGTTATCATCAACTTGGTTTCAAGCTGGACAATAAAACAACACAAGATTTTCAAAATTTTTCCAAAAACATTAGATTTGCAAATCATGTATACTAACAGGTATGATGTGTTTTTACTATAAAATATTCAACTGTGTTTTTATAGCTCTCTTAATTCACAGTATCCAAAATGCAAAAAACTTTAAAAGTTTAATAATAAGATTTCTAAAGATGGAAACAAGTTTGTGCTGCAATGCTTTACTCCCCTTAATAAGCAAGGCTTAAGGTAAACTTCATTTCCTCGTAAGCACTCAGCATCCAGTTAATTATTGATAAGTCAGTCTAGCTTACCTCAATGCTAGTTTAGTGGTCGAAGAGTATTTTTAAACAATTCCCAGCATACTAGTTGGGTTGACTTAAAACCAACAGTGCCTGTCACTATGACAAAAACCTCAGAGTGATTAATAACCTTGGTCAATTAAAATTCTTTGTAATTGGAACAACCCGGCGTCTAGCTGAATTTTTAATAAGCTCACTTATGCGAATATTAGATGCTAAAGCTTTTTAGTACATCTGCTTTATAGTAGCACTTGTTAAAGTAGTATGTCTTGCGAGTAGTCGACCTTTTTGCATGGTCTGTTGGGATACCTGATAACAAAGTAAGACAACATATAAAATTAGTAGGTGGATGATTTGAATTACAGAAGGACTATTGATGGCTTTAGGCTTCCAGTCACAATTGTTCTTGTGCCAAATCTAATGAGCAGATGCTGATGATATATTTAGCACCAAGCAGTGCAATTTGCAGTGGTCACCCCTAAATGAGAAAGCAAAAAGAAGTTTCATAAAATAGTTCAATAGTTTTTCATTAAAGATCCTTTCTCTCCAGAGCTATTGAAAATTTAACTAAAGAATAATTCTTTGTGCAAAAATAAATATGACAACAGATGTAATAGCTAGATTTCTATTTCTAATCGTTAATATTAGATTTCTATCTAACAATTTCTATTAATCTCTTGCCTTTGGAAAATACACTCGTACGCTTCTGTTTTGCAATTTAATTATGCCAGACCATTTTTTCGCATGAGTTATTTGACTACCATCATAATTGCACTTTTTCATAATTAAAATCTGTAACTGCCCAACTAGGAAAAGCTTTTTTTGTATTTACTTTTATTCTGAGTTAATTCAACAGTCAGATATACCAAAAAATATACTGTACATTTGCTATACACTAAAATCATCCACTAATTAAGATGTCCCAAATTCAGGCAAAATCCTAGCAATTCAAAACTAGGTTGATGCCAGTTAAACCAGTTTTTCAGATTCTATGCCTTGTATTCAAGTATTTTAGGAGAGGTGAAGTTTCATCTTTCTTAAAATACTTGAAATAGGCCGTAAACTCAGCTTGAGAATTCCGATCGTTTTAACTAATATTTCAGGCAGCATTATGTAACTGTAGCTCCAGAACTGAGCTCAAGCTGCGCACATCAGCAGCATTGTTTGGTGTCCATCAAACTGTGTTACCATCAACTTGGTTTTAACCTGGATAAAAACAAAAAAATATTTTCCAAAATTGTAAGAAAACCGTAAATTTTCAAACTAGGTATACTAAAAGCTATGGTGTGTTTTTACTGTAGAGTAATCAACTGTTTTTTTGGAGCTTTGTAAACTCACAGTGTCAAAAATGCAAAATTAAAAAAACTTTTGATAATAAGATTTCTAAAGATGGAAACAAGTTTGCGCTATGATACTGTACTTCCCTTAGTAGCCAAGGTTTGAGGTAAACTTCTTTTCCTCTTGAGCACTTAGTATACAGGTAAATATTGATAAGCCAGTCTAGTTTAGCTTATGCAAATTTTATTGGCACTAATAGTCCTTTACAAAGTAATGCTTTTTGTTGCTTTCCAAAACAAAATAATTCATAATTATTAAATGATTTGAACAGACGTGTTTTTTAAAGGTGGCAAACTAATAGTATGACAGAGGAGTCGGGATGGTGAATTGTAATACCAGAAAGTTGACAAATTGAATAATATGATTGTATTGTATATGTTATGTTGTATGTCAGTGTTACAAAATAGAAAAAGATGTCGGTCATATGTGCGGAAGGTAAAGATTAACACTTGAAAAGACATGGGGCAATACTGAAATGAATGCATGTCAGCCCATGTAACTAGTTATAGAGACAAAAAACCATACAGTGTCAAAGCAGTGTTTCAACAGCTTTGATGACTAACCCACATTTGCCTACCACTTGAGAGATTTTCTCTTCTTTCACTGACAAAGACAAAATTAGTGGAGGCTATTCATGGTCCATTCTATTAAGTTCGAATCAACTACGAGGTGATAAGCAAACACTAAAGAATGCTTAGGTTGGAATGAGTCGCTATACAGACAAAAGAATGAAGCGGGAAATTTGATCAGTGGCTAGGTAATGGTGACTGTTTTTCTATTTCTACATGCACTAGGTGAATGCCCATTTGTATCCGCTACACACCCTTTTGTGATTTATAACAGCTGACAAACAGTAGCAAGTACTGTAGTTACCATGATTAAGTTTCTTTACCCAATGAATATGAGTAACATAGGCTAGTCTAAATCTTTACTTTCAAAAGAACAGTGTTCCTTTTATGTACAATTCAATATTAGGCTTGTCCCTAATTAGAATAATTGCCACCCGTTATAATGATTGAGTATCATGATCTCTCATTTAATGTTGATCTTCAAGCATGTTAGATTATTACTATTATCTACTATGCCATGTGACATAGTATATAGTATAACTTTAGGTTTTTATTCTTAGATTTTGCTCATTATAATTAGACACACAAACGACAGACAAAAAACAATCACTAAAATTCATTTATACAAATTTCTAGTCAATTCCGTTTTAGTGAAAAACTGATACTTGTAAAACAGTTATCATTTGCTTACACAATGCAGGAAGAGTTTGTGACAGTAACAAAGTGAAGAGTTTAATCTCCTTAGCTTTTGACTCACCATCAGGAATGAATAATGACAAACATACAAAAGAAGATTTTAGCTTTTCTGTTTTTGCTTCACCAAAAGTGTGACCAGCCTGTCTTTTATCAGCTCACCTAGTATTAAAAATAAATTTAAGCAAATATTTTATGGAACTTTATCAGAAAATCTTCTTCTTTTCTATAGTGTGAGATTTTTTTTATGCAATCCAACAGCAAATATGTTGAAAGGTTAGCTCAAATTAAAATGCTCAGAAGAAAAGTAAATTCAACATGATGTAACTAGTTGCGTGGTTGTTTCTCTCTTAATTCATATTGATTATTGAGTTTAATTTGCAATAGTTTGGTATCTTTCTTTTGTCAGCCTCTTTGCTATTATAAGCAACACAATCACATTTTTTCATTAGTATGGTTTTTTTAAAATCTTGGCAGTCAGATCACATTAAACATTACATACATTCGCAAAGGATTACGAATAACAATACTTTTTGATAAAATCTAGTAACATTTTGCTTAAGTCGACATTGTCTCTTTCTACATGTAAGTATGTATACAGTTACTTTCCGTTTTATTTGTAAGACATTTGTCTTGAATTTTTTATACTGTGAACTAGTTGGAAAATATTTCATTCAACTAGAAAGGAACATGCCAGTGGTTTGCTTAGAAAATTGAAAGTAACAAAAACACATTTCAATTTGATGATCTCTAAAGTTACTAAATGTTAACTGACAGCACAAATTTTATAGCATTAACAGCAACAGATGACTTTATAGGTTGAAGTTTGAATAATATTTTTGCGTAATTATGATCAACTACCAACCTTTATCAACCATTTCAAGATGTACAATTGCCCGAAAGAGTTGCGATCATTGCAAAATATTGCCTGAAAGCAGCTGCCATGCCATATAATTGCATATATAGAGTCACTAATTTTTGTTTACCTAAGTTATTTAAAACTGTCTAGTTAGAATCTTTATTCATAACAGCATAACAAGCTTTGATAGCCTTTTACAGTTTTTCAATACATTCTTACAACCAAACTTTCAACATTTTTATTTGAGCGGAAAGGAAGTTTTTTTGTATCGCACACCACAACATGTTTGCAAAAATTGATTGATGTGACTACAGTCTGTAATCACAACTCACAATTGTATACATTATAATGACGAGTGACCATAACAATATATAGAAGAAACCAAATGAAGAAAATGAATAAAAATTGAGATCAACAGAAGTTATTCTGTCTCCTTTTAACACAATGGTTAGTTGTCGATGTTGACATAATTCGTAAATGTGTATTTGGTTGAAAAAAGGTCTTATATCACAGCTTGTTGTTTGCGCAATAAATTTTCTTTTTACACTGGATTTTAACCTTTTAATCTCAATATCATTATTATTGCTGAAAACAAATTATCATTACAATGCTGCTTTGAAAAAATGTGATCTTAAAACTGTGTCAGCGCAGCTTTCAAACCTCTTATAGATGTTTTCAAAACTAAAAAGTCAATTATGTAAACCAAACTGAGGTAAACATATGATTGTGTTTTTTATTCAGTCATATATTTGCTAAATGGAATGATTTATGATAGAACCAATGAAATAATTTTAAGCACTCTTATTAAAATAGGTTTTAACAATGTAGTGAGAGCCGTTAGTACTGAGATGCCAAAATCTACTTTTGTTTTTAATTTGGTCAGCAACTTTATTGCTCTCTGAAAATTTCATTCAAGTTTGTACAAGAAATCATACGATATTAATCACTAAGTATGCACTAATCAGTTCATTTCAATCATAATCTTAATCATTCATCGTAATCTTCATAGGAACCTTTTAACCTTTTTTAAAAAAAGTTTTTGGTGATGGTATTACCGTCTATATATATAAATCCCATTTCATTTGTGTGTCTATTTATAGCAATAGATTTTTAGGAATGACAGATTTGCTTTACAGTGTATCTAAACTTGGCACCGCCAGTTCTTTAGAAAAACGAGCTAGCTGATTAAGCCACACAGCTTACTTGTGATACAATAGAATAATTGTATGCATACTTATTACATAAGTTAAATATGCATAAAGACATTGTGTTACGTGTAATATTACATAAGCTGGCTTTATGGCTCTGCTGCTTCACAGCTCTTATTAGATTGAGTTTAGCAATGTAAGTAGGCTTAAACTACTAATGTAAGTTACTCAAATTAACCAGCTTGCTAATTTTGTCATTTGCTAAATGGTCAACTTAACCAGTGATAACTACATTTATCATAAAACATATACATATATATATGTTTTCAAAAAAAATAAAAATCCGAAAGCCCTATATCGTGGATATATTTTCCAAAGTGGCCTCCTATTCAATCTAATTTGACTATATATATATATAGCTCATATATATATATATATATATATATATATATATATATATATATATATATGTATATATATATATATATATGTATATATATATATATATATATGTATATATATATATACATGTATATATATATACATGTATATATATACATATATAAATATATATATATATATAAAAACATCAACATCTATAAAAACAGCAACTGTTTATATGCTGTTTTTCATTACCTGTGCAATGCCGAACAGTCAGTTAGTATTATTATATCACACATTTTAATAGTTTTTTAAGGAGATAGTCAGTAACTTCTTAATTTGATATGAAATTTTACTTGCTACATTGAAAACATGATGAAAGAGACTTACATTTTAATGTAGAATTAATATGGACATCCAAGCACGTTCCTTGCATAACGACGTAACGGTCACTCTAAGCTCTGATTAGCAAGAAACCTTTGTGTCTGCAGCAAGCCAGTTAAAAAGAGCGAACTTTATTTATAAGCCAATGAAATCTAGCGTGTTCATGAAAAACCAATCATCTTCCCTTTATTTATTTAAACACCAAAATTGATTGATTGCATAGAGCGCTTCATAATAGAGTTAGTAAAGTGTATAGTGTGATGCTTATGTGCAGCTGATGATGCTGTGACTATCCCAATCTGAAGTTAAACCGGGTGTAGCAAACCGGAGTTTCTTGGTATAAATATTGACAGCTTCATTTTGCCCAATCTTTATAAACTGAAACCTTTAACTTTTACACCAAACCACTAAATAACTAACAAAGCTTACTACAGCCTAGACTATTAGCTCCTTACAATGCCAATTCACTAATATCCTCTCTAATTGTACTGTTACAAATCTTTATATTCGTTCGTTTTAAAGGTTGACTTGTAACAAAATTCACACCACAGTTATTTAGTATCTACAGATTCACCATGTTTTACTCTGCTGTGTTGTAGGTGCAAAATATGTGGAAATGTGATGACAAGCTCTTAAAAGCTCAAAAACAAACAGTTTATCCCAGCCATCATGAAAACGCCGTAGAATGGAATCCATCTAATACAGTACTTATGTACTTAGTACTTAGTACAGCTTTTACCTATTCAATTACTTTTGGTAATTTCACCCCGTAAGTAGCTCCCTGGCTGTTACTACATGTAGGTATTATGGAAATGAAATTATGGGTTGTACTATCTGCTTTTAAAGTTTACATAATAGCCTTTTCTAACCTAGTAATCAGTGGTTTAGAGTGCATAACTACAGAAATGTATGATGAAGTTGAATTCTCGGAAAGATTATTGGTGGTAACATGAAAGACATATTATGGCAAATCACTTCTTTCAGTCAAATCAATGTTAGGTTTTCAGTCTTTGGCAACTATAGTATACCTGAATGCGTATCAAAAGGTTAGTCGGCAAAAAATCTCAACCTTTGCCCAATGGCAGACAGCAAAAGGCCTAATGGCAAGGGTAGATAACTTCGATCACCTTGGTCTGAATCCAGGATTTGAACTCAAATCAGATTTTCAGGCTCCCAGCCAGGCACTCTACCAACTGCATAACTCTATCAGCTCATTCAGGAATAGTTATGCACATAGTTATTACACATGATAATCTCTTACATCACATGTGGCTACAAGCATACTTGTATAAAGGTAAGGCCACACATTCTGAAGTTTTTGAAAGCTTTGGCTGAAATCTGGGACATATACGAAAAAGTTGAAAATCTTCAGCTGAAACTCACAGAATCGTGAAAGATGTGTATGCACATTGAATGCATAAATGAAACGCTTTTAATTCTTGAATATATATGTAAAACTAAAAAGGAAATCTTTTATCAAGCTGCTACATTTATAGTATTCTAATATGCATTCCATATTATAAACAATGTTATTCCTGTATATTTGAAAGTTAAACAGCAACTGACTTACTACATAAGTAAGACAAGAGAGTAAAAGGATTATTACATAAGAATTACATAACAGATGAGTATGCCGATATGAACAAAGAGTCTGACAACATATATACAAATACAAGATAATGACTGGTCAATGTCAACAACTAGTACATATTCAACAAACAAAATATTATGAAACTATATGATTACAAAGTCGGCCATTTAAGTAAACAAACGTTGCTAATTAAAAGACACAGTAATTCTAATTAATTGATTTACCACACATAGTGCTCATAAAGGAATATGTCACTATGTTTCCATGACCCCCATCATTCGCTTCATGCAAATTCGAAGTTGTGCACAAATTGCGCATTAAGTGTTTCCAAGAACGTCTGATGGAATGGCATTTAACCCACTGCTTGATCCCATAGGTCAAGTATAAGCCTAGTTATTGATGGTTTATAGTGATTAAACATAGTGTAATTATTTATAGAATCATTAGTTAGGCAAAGCCTAATTAATGATTTTATAAATAGCTACGCAGTCTTCTCACGCTAAGCTTAGCAGCAGTCTTGCAGAACGCCAGCCCATTGAGACTGCTAAAACCGAAGTTAGAACGACTGAAGCATGAAAATGTTTATAATGGAATAGGCGCGATAATCTAATCCACATAATTCACCAGTGCCATTTCCATGATTCGCAAGCCTGATGGATTCGATAAAGTTTTGCGGATAGCAATACTCACTTAGCTTGCTGATTTATGCCGTTTACATGACGTGGAGAGCTTGGGGATTGGCTCAAATTTGCGAATTATGCGCATCATAGAAAAAAAAGTGCATGAGGAATCTACTCTGTAATTTAATCTGCACTCTATGATGAAGGAATGAAATCATGTAACTGTGAAATACCATAGTCCGTCATCGTGGTGAGCATATGAAACGAATTATTGTGTCGTTGTGCATAAATGTGCCTGGATGTGTGTAGATGTGTGTAGATGGTGCGTAGGGTTGTCAAGTAGCCAAAGAGGTATTGATTAAGCTGAAGCAGTGTCAATCATCGTCATGAGGCATCCCCCTAAAATAGAAATACTGATGAGTTGTCACTAATGAGTTGTTCTAATAACCAGCATGGTTCCAATAAAATCATGCTAACATTCTGGAAGAAGAGGTTTAAAACTGGTGTAAACATGGTTATATCTAACTCACGCTCTGAATTCAAAATCACCGCGATCATCCATGTCTAAACCTTGTTCTTGAACACCAGTGCCTACATCTACAACACGTTGTCGTTGTTGTTCGTCATCATCATCGTCATCATTAGGCATCTGTCTAAAATAGCAATACTGATGAGTTGTCACTGGTTCTCATAACAAACATGATTTCAATAAAACTATGATAACATATTAAAAGAAAGGAGTGTTGAACTGGCAGAAATATCATTATGTTTAACTCACATTCTGCTTCTAATTGTTCCATTCTCACTGAATTCATTGTCGATGTAATGGTGATCATCTAGGTCTAACCCTTGTTCTTGAACACCAATGCCTATTTCTACAATATGTTGTTGTTCATCATCATCATCATCATGAGGCATCTGTCTAAAATAGCAATAATGATGAGTTGTCACTGGTTCTCATAACAAACATGGTTTCAATAAAATTATGATAACATCTTAAAAGAAGAGAAGGTTTAAAACTGTTGTGAATATGATCATATCTAACTCACATTTCGTTTCCATTTCTGGCAACAAAATTGCGATCATCCATCTCTAAGCCTTCCTCTTGCACAGGAATAGGTTGTTCTCTGCCATCATTACTCTGTTCTTCCGCAGTGGCGTCGTCATGATCTGCAGTAACATCCTCTACTTCACCATGAGGTAAGGACCTTTGGCCATGCTCTCCTCTACTTAATTGAATTATTGTAAAATGTTATACTTCTTTAGTTTAACACGTTTCATCTTTAATGCTGAAATGCAAGAGTTGCTAGGAGACATGAGTAAAATACTTTGAAAAGTAAAATTACTTTTGCAAAATTGTTTATCACCGTTAGCCGTGATTTATTATTTCTTGTATACCTTTTCATACTAGTTAATAACTGATTAGACCTCCATAACTGAACAACAAGGAGTAAGTCATTTAGTTTCTAGCTAATTGCCGAAACAAACCACGGCAGGTTTTACCACAAGTTGTCCTTTTGTGTTATACCTATACCAAAAATTTTTAATACTATGTTAAAATAATAATTTATTTGTTGATTAATTAATTGCTTTTATTGTTATTATTGATGTGATGTTAATCTTTCTCAAACCAGTAATAAATTCAAATGGTAAACCACTGTTGAGCCTACGAAGAATACTAATCATTATAGGAAGTGGGGAAAACCATGATTGCCTATGTGCTCATAAGATATTGTACTTAAATAGTGTGAAATGTCTAACGCCAGTTTTCTGACTTTTATTCCGGGGGATTAGTCTACCAAACTAGTTGTGGCCTGTATTTTCTATTGGATCATATACCAGATTCCAGATAAAATCCGGTCAGATGGAATAATCTGGTCCGATAAAAAGAATTACAAATATTCATTTTATCACTAACAAAGATAACTCAAACTAATTCGTTGCTACATTCGCTCACCTAAAGACCTCTGTTACTCATCACTTTTTTAAAAACTTTACAAATTGCAATTTTCAAAAAAAGAGGTCAGAACAATGATCAATCATTTGTATTTGCTTGCATTAATTTTTGTTGTTAAATGGGTCTCTGCAAAAACTGAAAACCCTTGAAACAGACACTAATAAACTGATAGATAATAGTTTCACGTTTTGTTAATGGTAAACATTTTTTTTAATGTTTATTAGACAAATTTGAGGGACAAGGGCTATTAACAAGCATTACTATCAAGAAAAGACCATCACTGCGACCTTTGCCTAGCAAGCTCTTCGCACCTGGGTATGAGAGATATTTACATGTATGTATTATATGTTTTTTATTCATTTTGTTTAATTTTAAATAAAAGTTTTTACTTCGCAAAATACTGAAGAGGGAAAACTAAACCAGGAAATAGTGAGGAATTATTAGCATTTACCACAAATTAGGCAAATGCTAATATTATATTGTACGTTAATTGAGTAAATGAGTTGGAAATATTGTATTGTGACTGCCTGATATACTTTTTTTTGCTATACATTTGACTGTCTTTTTATCACAATGATATGGTAAAGGCCTATTTATACTTTTTGGTTGTGACTATGCAATTATATTTATTTTTATTTTTATTTAAAACAAGACTGCACAAAGCATCACTTTTTTGATGACTTATTTAGTACACAGGACAGTTAGATCACGCTATGAGAAATTTAGCAAAATCTTCTTCTTACTTGGCACGCCGAGTAATAATGTAGGTGCTGCTGTCGCTCATTCTTGTAACACCAGCATTTGATCGACTGATTTCTAAGTGTGTTTTATTTTATGTGCTCTGTAAATCTAGTAATCGAGTAAATATTCAAAAAAGGAAATATTTTATATTCTACTCTTTTCCATGGTAAAGATATTAACTTTTATAAAGTTTAAAAGATGCAAAAGTAGTAGCCTTTTTTGATGAGAAATAAAATTTTCTAATGCAAACATATGAATGTAAATGTAAATTTCGCTAATTCTGTAAGTTTATAACAGGGAAAAGCTGTTTACCACCATATTCATTGCAGTTTTTTATGTAACAAACCTGTTAAGACTCGAAGAATTTCTAAGAGCTTCCAGATTGTGATTTGTTTGATTGTTTTGCTCATTAGTTCTGTTGTTGGCAAACTGGCCATTATCTCTACCTCTGCTGGGGTCATTACCATCATTCCCATCATCACCACCCCCATCACCGCCTGGAGCTCCAGCACCACCAGTAAGTTGTGAACATGGAGGGTTGTCACCACTTTCTCTGGACGTATCTTGTTCCTGTTCAGCAGGCTCATTTGAATCACTTTGATTCCGATCTCTATCAGCATTATCAGAGTCATTGCCAGAGGGTTGCTCCGTTGGATTTTTCTGAAACCGTTTATCAATTGATTGCAAGTATCATGTTTTTATACCTCAATACTCATAAATGTGCTTTTATATTAGTCAACCCGGTTTGAAATATACAGACTTCACTTATGGTTAGTATTGGCCAAATATTTTAACCAAGGCAAAATACTAGTTAAGTCAACAACAAAAACAGTTACTGTTATTTTTCTTTAAGTTGCTATCACTTGAAAACTCCAGCATACAATTAATCAGTTAGTCGAACCAGAAATTATTGAAGAGCTCATCCAAAGGACTAGTTTCTTTAATTGTCACGTTGTAGGTCAGTGTAAACACACTCATTGCTATATATTAAGATCTATTTACCTGTATATTTCTTTTTTATAGTCTTTTTATTTTTTTATTAGTTTTTTTGTAATTTTAGCTTGTTGGGATTATACAATGATTTATGAATGCCAAAGCGAAAAATCTTTTAGGTGCTTTAATGGCATTTGTAAACTTGTTTGTGCTATCTTTTTTGTTCGTGCTGTTCATTGCTATTTTTGTTCCCTGATCCTACTAACGCTATGCTGAGTGATGTGTTGTACACCCCCAAAGTTTTTTGCAACCTATTCTCTCTCTAAGGTGCTGTGAAAAACGTAATTCGTGTAAAACTTTGTTGCACCAGTAGCTGCATAAATGCAGGTTCAGACTATATTACCGTATGCCGGTGTTAATCAAACAATACTTCTATGATCATTTGTAATAACAGTGTTCCCTTTATCCTAAACCCATCCGCATTCACATCAATAAATACTCTCCTATGTAGTGTTCTAATTACTTAATGCCAGTTGCGAAAACAATGAAAGACTAGTCGTTCAGCAACTATCATTTAAGAAAATATAGACCAAGCAATCTACACTAGTACAGATTGTACATGTTTTCATGAATGCTTGGTGGTTCATCGGGAAAAGTTGACAGCTGCAATCTTTCTTGTAGTATACGTGTTGCCTTGATAAGGTCTTTGGTCTATATCGTTCAGATATGACATAGTGTGAACCACAACTACAACGTCGACATAGTGTGAACCAGGTATTAGATATAAAAATAGAAAACTACATGTTATAATTTCTCTTGTTGACAACCTGTACAAACTTAATTGTCAAAAAATACCTGAAACCACTGAAGAGACAAAAACAGCGGCAACCATTCACATGAATAATGCGCTAAAAATTAATAGTCTAATCAATTGGAACTTTTGAGGTATGCAAAAATAATTTAACCTGTAAATGATCAAAGTTTCATAATTCTGAGTAAACCAGAATTACAAAAGTGAAAACAAAACTAGGGTTCCATCAGTGAGCAATTTTTATTTATTGTTTAGATGATTGTGTCATCGGCATTTTTATAAATAATAAACTAGTCGTTTAATCAACTTGAAACTTAAAAAGTACCCTAAAATCTTATTATATAAATAACAGTAAAAATGTTGTAAGTTCTTTGTAAACAGAACCTACATAAAAACCAATTGAAACTAAAACTCTGAGTTTACTCAGGCATAGCAGAATAAACAGTTTTTCTCAAGTTATTTTGGGCCTAGGTTTCAAAGTGTTAGACAGCTAGAAAAAAAAGAACAAATGGAATCACAAAAAAACCACAAAACTGCCAAACTTTTGATTGTAGACAGATGATGACATTGGTAGCTTTCACCTACACCGCAAGTTGATACCAGACTAAGGTAATAAAAAAGATGGACTAAAGGCAAAAGAGGTCAAACAAAGGTCAGAGTAACGAGAAACAAAGGTTAAGCAAAGGTCAGACTTAAATAATCCAAGCACTATTTTAGTTTATAATAATTATATGAACTTTTAACAAGATCTTGAGCACAGTGTAATATCAACGCATGTAATTTATTGTGGCATATGATCTACTACACCATGGTACTTCAAAGCATTTATATCGACTAACTTAACCGCACCATTACTATTAACTTGTTTTGCAAGGTATTGCATGAAAACTTATTATGTCATTGTAGTTTAGATTACTTTAAAAATATACATAATTTTATATATAATATACTAGCTGCAGACCCGATGTAGCTCGGGACTTTTTAATATTTTGTATGCAAGTTGCTGCACTACTTTCACAACAACAATCCATGATTAAGTTATTTGTTGACACGATTCTTGTCAACACATATTGTCAAGTATATTGCCAACACATTGCGTTTACCTGCAGTATAATGTCATCATAGGACATTTACCTGCAGTGCATTATCATTGATTACATGCTCTTTCAGCACAATAGAACATGAACAATGAACATTGCTTTTTGTTAATTTCACAGAAAATATTACAGATTGGTTCATCATTGTCAACAGTCAATGGCTGCTCAGAATCAAGACAAACAGGCATAACACGTAATTTCTGCAACAGTATTAGTTGCCTGAGAATGCACAAAACATGCTCAAATTAGTGAAAGCACAGCGTTGTGTGCAAAAAATATCAGCTCTTAAAACCAAAGTTAGACAAATGTTTGACTAAGGTCAAACAAATGTCATACTAAAAACCATAAATGGTCAAACAAAAATGGGACTGAAGTCAAACAACAGTTAGGCAAAGGTCAAACTAAGATGACCTACAAACTATTGTAATTTAAAACGGTTAGACTTTTGACAAAATCTGAGAAACTGTGTAATATAAACATATGTAATTTATCGTGGCATATGATCTACTAAACCACAGTGCTTCAAATAATTTATACCGAAATATTTTTGGACCACCAATATTAATTTGTTTTGCAAATTATTGCAATAAAACTCATTATGTCATTCTCGTTTATCTACATATAAATATCAAAGTTGGTCTGTCTGTGTGTACTTGTGTAGTTCGGTATGTCTAGCTACAGCTATAAAATCCTTGGAAGTAGAATCTCACCCTGCTGTATTTGAACTCAGAAGATTGCAACAGCAAGTTAATAATCCGAGTGTTTAACTAAAGGTCTACAAAGGCTCTTGCAGCATACAGCTCGTACTATATACTTCATACACCTTTTTTTACTGTATGAAACATGATGCTTTTTTGTCCTCGCTGTAATAGGGCTAACTTGTTTCCCACAAAACGGTATCAACAATAGTTTCACCCGAAATTACAATTTCGCAATTGTATCTCAGTTCAGCGTCATCCATTAAGGTAAAACAGGTTTGGAAACAGATAAGTGATACAATTTTGGTTTAAAATTTACTAAATGCATACTTAAACGTCCTTCAAGCATGCTTTTATTAAGATAAAATCATATGAGCTAGATTCAGCGTTTATGTTACACACCTGTCTTGAAGGTGAGAACTATCCATGTAGTACATTTTAACGTTATATCATCTTGCAGATCATAACCAGAAATGCACTGAAGTTCTTGTAGGTAACCATAGTTACTGAGGCTAACATAATGTTTTGTTACTATTTAACTAGGATGATTTTGATGACTTGTACCAGGGAGTGATTGTATTGGATAATTACCATACTTTTTCTACTACTCTATACGTCTATACAATAATGTTGCCTTATTATGCCAGCACTGAAATGAACTAAAATCTTTTAATCGTATACCAAATAATTGTTCATTGTAATCGTTACAAAACAGACTATATATTTAGCCATTACTTGCTAATGGTTACACATTTACATCTAAACACCTTTATAATTTGATTTTTCTTCTTAATTTATTTCAACAAAACACTTATTTCATGATATGAAATTTAAAAATTACAATTGTTTGAAAAGGCTCAAAAACCTTTACAGCTGTATTCTTTTTTTGCAATTCATTTGAACTGCCAAAAAACTCTTTTCCCATGATATGAAGTTTAGAAGTTGGAATGGCAAATGTTGTATATGTTCAGTAAAAAACTTTTTGGTCCACTTTTTTATTACCCGGGCAACGCCGGGTATTTGCCTAGTTTGCGTATAAAACTTAAAGTTTGTCATCTATTAGTTATAGCAATGAAGTTTTAAGAATGAAAACGTACTTGGTACTGGATTTAAACTCACAAAGATTTTAAGAGCAAGTTTTCAATTATACGCACACAGCCACAAGGCTAAACCGTTCTCACCAGTTTTAGCCATTTTAGTTTTGGCTTTTTTATTGCTAAATGGGGCTGCACTTTTTATTATTAATTAATATTACCTTTTGCTTTAAAAAAAGATATTAAATGGCTTTTCAAAGTTCATAATTACCTACTTTTGTATTTTTTAATTTCCGAATGTGACGTTTTAATTTTAAATGTTTAGTTACCATCTTCTATTTTCACATCCTCCTTATGGTGATTGCTAAGAACAGTTAAGTTAAAAACTTTTACATACAGACTGTTTAGTTATTTTGAGTAGGATTTGCAACTACATTTTTTTTGGTGTGGTCAGAAGAAGCATTCAAAAAATCAGTTCAATATCTCATTTTATGTTTGTACCAGTATTGAGAAGTAGGCCTACCAGTATCATCAGGCTCGAACGTTGAATGGATAGCTTTGGATACAACAATAACTTTTTGATATATATACTTCTACGGAAGGATTGTTTTCAGTTATCCGACATATTCATAATTTTTGTTGCTTTTCCAATTCGTAATAATTGTATCAGTGTCAATTCACTTTTCAATGTAATCATTAGTAAAAAAAAAATACTTAGTCATTTCTTGTTGACTATTTCACGTTTAAACAGCTTTTCAATTTTTATGTGTAACTCAAATGAACTGCTCATAAAATTTCTCATGTCGACGGATTATGTTTACCTGTGATATATTGTCCTTGAATACATGGTCTTTTATCCCAACAGACTCTGACGGAAAGGCTGAACACTGCTTGTTGGTAGTTTCAAAGCAAATATTACCAACGGGTTCATTGGTGTTGACAGTAGATGGCTGTTCAAAAAGGAGACCAACATTCAGAATCTGAAAGACCAGCAACAGACTGTGTAGAAACCTAGTCAAAGTAGTGAAAGCAGAAATTTGTTTGCATAAAAAATCAGACCTAAAAACCAAAGTTAGACAAAGGGAATAAAAAGGAAGACTAAAGTCAATGAAGGTCAAACAAAGGTGATGCTAATGTCAAACCAATGTTAAGAAAAAGTTAGACTAAGATAATCTAAGAACTATTTTAATTTATAGTAATTAGATAAAGTTTTGATAAAATCTGAGGCCGAGGGTAATACCAACATATTTAATTTATTGTGCATAAGATCTACTACACCATATCGCTTCAAATCATTTATACCGTCTTATTTATTTGGACCGATTCATTAAATTGGATCATCTATATTAACTTGTTTTGCAAGCTATTGCATCATAATTTATTAAAATTATTAGGTCCCTGTAGTTTATATTAACATAAATATACATAAGTTGATATATAATAATTATACTGGCAGAAATCTCGGCGTAGCTCGGGATTTTTCAATATTTTCCATGGAAGTTGCTACACTGCTTTCACACCGACCGTTCATAATTATATTCATTGTTGACAGACATATTTAATGCTTGCTAAATCACAATCTTGAGTTTCCAATCAGATAGATTTTGGCATACTTATAGAGAAAATAAAAGCTCAAAGAGTTCTTATTGAGCATGACATTGTTTGATGCGAGCCTCATATTTTACTCATTTCTAAAATCTGACTTTTTGAAAGTATTTGGATTAATGCTGTTGGTAGAACATGAATCTACAACATTAAATGACACACGAAAACAACAGGTATTAATAAGTTTTTATGAAGTTCTTCAATTGATGTGTATATTTGTTTCTAAGTGCAACTATTTCACAATTATAAAATCGTAAATTTGGAATATGTTGAAAAATGATACGTAGTTTATTATCGCATTACCTATAATTTAAATTAAAATAATATTATACAAAATGACATGTGTACCACATAATAGTAATTATGTTTATTATGTCAATCGTGAAACTATATCTGGTGAAACTAGAAACAAACAACATGCAAGTAAGAATAACACTTTGTACCACCACAATTATAGTTTAATTAATAGAAGGTTTAGCTAAAGCATTAGCTGTCAACACTTATGCAAATATGAACAACAGGTGTTAGCAATAAACTACAAACATTAAAAACAAAACTAACTCTATAAAATAACATAGGATCCTTTGGACTTTGTGAATGGTCTACTAAAGATTAGCATAAACTGTTAATTGAGTGTGTTAAAAAGTGGTGACTAAACAAGGAATACAAAACTGTGTGAGCTTAGCAGGCTGTTGTAGTGATTGATTAGCAAGCTGAATCAAAAGATAATAGATGGAGTCACTCAGAATATTAGCACTCACACAAATTTAACCAGGGGCAGTGACAACATCGGAAAAACATCGGAAAACTTACCCTGACTTCCTTTGCTAAATCTAAACAAGAAAACCTTTTTTGAAAAGAGTTGATATTTAGTTCTACTCCACATCATATGTACCTGCGGTAATTTGTCAATGCATTGTATTTACCTAAAGTTTATTGACAACATATTGCGTTTTTCTGCAGTACATTACCTACACACTGTATTTGCCTGCAATATTTTGTCAACGCTTTATGTTACCTGATATATAATATTGTAATCACGTTTTTCATCTGCAGTAAATTGTAAACATTGAATATTCAAGCAATATATTGCTAACACATTTCGTTCACCTGCAATATAATGTCAGCATATGACATTTACCTGTAGTGTATTATCGTCGATTACAGGCTCTTTCATCGCAACAGACTTTGGTGAGGAGAGTGAACATTGCTTTTTGTTAACCTTTCGGAAAAGATTACAACTTGGTTGGTTGTCGTTGACAGTCAATAGCTGCTCGGAATGAAGACAACCAGGCAGAATCTGAAAATCCTGCAACAGTATTAGTTGCCTGAGAAGGAGTGAAACCCGTTCAAAGTAATTAACGCACATTGTCATTTTCAGAAAAGATCAGCTCTCAAAACCAAGGTTAGATAAAGGTCAGACTAAGGCCATAAAAATGTAACACTCAAGTCAATGAATGTTAAACAAAGGTCAGACTAAAGCCAACAAAGGTCAAACAAAAGTCAGACTTAAGGTTAGGCAAAGGTCAGACTAAGGTCAAACAATGGTCAGACTGAATTCAAACTAAAAATACAGCTTCAGACTAAGGTAACTAAAAGGTAAGACTTAAGTCAATAAAGGTAAAACGAAAGTCAGGCAAAGGTCAAAAAAAGATAAAACTAAAGTCAAACAAAGTTTAAGCAAATCTCTGAATAAAATAGTCTAAGAACTATTTTCGTTTATAATTTGATAGACTTTTGATAAGAACTGAGGTGCATTGTAATATCAACCTATGTAATTTGTGGCATAAGATCTACTACATCACAGTGCTTCAAAGCACTTATATAGACTTATTTATCTGGACCGCCAACATTAATTTGTTTTGCAAGTTATCGTATTAACATTTATTATGTCAATCTCGTTTATCTACATATAAATCTCAACTTGTCATTTGTCTAGATATAGCAAGAAGTTTTAGGAACGAAAAAACATACTTCGTAGCGAATTTAAAATTTTGAAGATTGCAGTAGCACGTTTGCAGTCATACGCACTCAACCACTAGCTAAGCTGTTCTTATCATTTTTAGGTACTATATTCACAGCGTATTTATTGCTAAATGGGGATGCACTTTTTATTATTATCACCTTTTGCATTTGTTTTGCTTTTAAAAAAGTATTAAACATTTTTTTCAAAGTTCCTCACCTTTTTTTTAAATTTTTAAATGTGATGTTTCAAATTTAAATGCTCTATTACCAGCTTTTATTTCTGATTTTTTCTCCTTTTTTGCTAAAATCTATTAAATTTAAAGCTTTTACATGCAGACTGTTGAATTATATTGAGTAGGATCTGCATTTTCATTCTTTCTCTGTTTGGTCAGAAAAACATTTGACAAAAACAGTCCAATTTATCATTTTTGTGTTTGTACCAGTATCGAATGGTACCAGTGTCATCATACTCAAAGGTTGGATAGATAGCTTCGGTTACAACAGTAAACTTTTCATACGGACAGTTTTATGTTACAGCTGTCATCACTAATCCAACATATTCATGATTTTATTTTCCCAATTCGAAATGATTGTATCAGTGTAAAATCAGTTTTCATTATTATATAAAAGTTTTCATATAAAAGTTCTAGAAAAAACAGACTATCTAGCCATTAATTGCTAGCTATTTCACCTTTAAACAGCTTTACAGTGTTTTAATTTTTTTCCTAATGGAATTAGACTGCACGAAAGACTTTTCTCATGTCTACTCATAATGTTCATTGCTACCTTTTATCAGCTGAATCTAAAAACGCTATGCTGACTGTTGTGTTGTGCTCCAACTCACTTGAAACCTATTCTCTGCGTAATGTGCTGTGAAGAATACAAATATAGCCTAATACAGTTGCACCAGCTGTAGCTGGATAAAAGCTTGATAAAACTATATCATCGTAAGCTGGTGTTAATCTCGCAATACCTTAATGATTGTTTGTAACTACAATGTTCTCCATTTCCATAATTTATTCCGCATTTACATCTGCTAAATTTTGCATCATAGCATTCTCATTATACAAGGCAGAGGCAAACATGACCCAATACTAGTCGTTTTATGCAGTAACTGTTATGAATAAAAGATGTATCATGCATGACGGCCAATCACCGTCATCAACAGCTGCAAGCCTTTCCATAGTATTCGTGTCACCTGTACGATGAGTTCAGTTTATGGTGCGCATAATTGCCGAATCATTGCTGAGAGGACAATGTCGATATATGGTGACAGTGATACCCAGCTTAAAACATCAAAATAAAAACCTGTGTGGTATAAGATCTCTCGTTGACAAACTGTATAAGTTTAATGGTAGACCACAACCTAAATTCACTAGTGAAGCAAACACTGCACCTGTTTGTGACACTGCACATGTCACTGTGACATAGGAATATGACATTTTCCTCTAGAATATCTCAATGATTATCAGTGATGCTCACTGATAAATGATAAATAAGTAATATTTCCTGATAAATCTATGACAAACAAATGACATCACTCTATGAAAAATGCATAAAAATGACTGGTAAGCCAATCCCAAAGTCAAATGAAGGCCAAAATAATCATAAGTTACAATTAATACATAGTGATGCTTGCAAACCTACGCATAATCAATCACAATATGAAAGTAGACATTTGTAGCACTGATTAATGCTTACTGAAGCCAAAGTATGAAATATAACATAAAGTCAAAGAGTTTTAAGTGACAACAAAAAATAACTCAGGTGAAAGCATGGCAGAGCTAAGTAGCGCAAAGGTATGAAAGGGTACGTTTTAGCTATTTTGCTATTCACACTGTTCATTGCAACTTTTTATCAGTCGTGCAAATAGTGGTTCTGTCGTTGTTAATACAATAAAATAGCATACTGACATACTAACATACATGTATAACTAAATGATAAGTCAGTTTGGCTGTTCTAATCATAGACACAGCAGTAGGGTTAATAATAAATTGACACAATTGTTTTGGTATATCTTATCAGAAAGTATCAGCACTTTGTATCATTTGTAATTTTGTTGTGGTTTGTTGTGATCTGATTGCCAGAACGTTTCTAGATAAAAATCCACAAAACTTGAGTGCAATTAAACAATAAAAGCATCCATACCAACATTAAAAACGTACCTGCACCTTTTTTATAAAGCTGCTTGGAAGAAACAATTAGAAATTGATTAATGTATCATCTATTTTTAAGCAACTTCCTTTCACATAGAGGGTTTGATGCTAAAAGTTTCTAGTAGAACCTGGAAAATCTTAATGTAGTACTAACGGGTAAATTCAGAAAAACATGTTTAAAAGTTTAAACTTTACAAATGATTACTTCGTTTAGACCACATTACAGAAAAGCCTGTTTTAATTGGTTAAAATCTACCTGAGAACTGCTAAAATTCAGTATAAAGCACATTTTGGCAAGGGCTTTACACTGTTTTTAGCTGCTTCATATTGTCAACATACCTATTGTATTTACCTGCAGTATTTTTCCAATACTATATATGTACCTGCAGGATATTGTTAACCTATCGTGTTTCCCTGCATTATATTGTCCACACATTGCATTTACCTTCAGTATGATGTCAACACAATGTGTTTACCTACAGTACATGGCCAACACATTGTTTTAACCTGCAGTATATTGTCAATACTTTATATTTACTTGCAGAACATTGTAAAAACTTTATATTTACCTGCAGCACACTGTCACTAATCACAAGCTCTTTCGTTACAACAGAATCTGGTAGAGAAACTGGACATTGTGTGGTAGTAATCTCAGGAACAAAATTGCAAACTGGTTCCATGCTGTTGAAAGTTGATGGCCGCTCAGACTCGAGACAAACAGGAGGCATCTGAAAGACCTGCAACAGAAATAGTTGCTAAAAATGTAGAAAATCGTCGTAAATTTAGTTCAAAGTGTCATTTACAAAAAAGAACAGCTCTAAAAACTAAACCTAAACTTAAGTCAGAATCAGGTCAGATCAAGGTCAGACTCAGGTCAGACTCAGAATAAGGTTAAACTAATGAATAGTTTAGTTTAATAGTTTGAGTTTATTAAAAATAATTAACATGACATTTTAGACAAATAATAATACTTAGGTTTTTGGTAAGTTCTGGAGAAAATGTATTATCAAAATACATGTATATATACATATATATACATACATATATATATATATATATATATATATATATATATATATATATATATATATATATATATATACATATATATATACATATACAGTCAAACATGGATAACTCGAACTTCAAGGGTCCGAGCAAAAGTGTTCGAATTATCAGAGCGTTCAAGTTATCAGAGCACTGTCACAAGTCCATATATTTACTTATTTATTAGTAGATACATGTACATATACAAACTATAATATAAATCAAAAGCATAAATGGCTTGTTTCAAATCAAACGCTTCTAATGTAAAGTTTAAAACGTTTTCATGAAAAAGTATAGAGATTTTTCTATCACTTGAGATTGGTTTGTTGTTTGAGGTGATTTTATTGTCAGGACGTTTTTCAGATTGACACTGGCAAAACTTGATCGTTGTTGAAATGCTCAAAAGAAAAGACATTTTTTTCTTCTGGGGTTTTACCCACGATCAATTTTGCCGTTTTTTCTTGAAGTTTATGCAGATTACCTTACTTTACCTGGGATTCGTTAAGAGCAACACTCCGAGGCAGTTCAATTAGAAGTTTTACGAGGTTTTACGGTACATTCTAGATTACTCACGCTTTTTTAATATATATTTATTGAATGTACACACATATTCTGTGTTTAGGTCAAACGGTGAATAGTTTTTTTGTAGCTCAGACAACGTATACGTTTAATAACCACAATTTTTAAGACGATTTAAACATTCGACATTCCGACGTTGATTCAACATGGAATCAACGTCAGAAAACTATTCATCACGGGCTAGCCGGGTCACGCACTCAAGGATTTTCGCCACGCAAATACAAAACAAAAACAACATGCGATTTTTGTTTTGTATGTGCGTGGCGAAAATCCTTGCACGCGTGACCCGGCTAGCCCGTGCTATTCATTGTATTGCAGTATAAATCAAATTTCACCAAACTTTTAGAAAAGTCATTGAAAAAAATATTTTGCCGATGGTGGTAATAACGACGCTTATGAATTATGAAAAGATGAAGTTTACCTCTATGGCTTTGAACAAAGTGATTTTCTAAAGCGATAACAACCGTTTCGGTAGCCGTTGGGCAAAAAAAACAGTTTGTTATAACAGTGTTGAGTTCGAGTTATATATAGCAATTTATCATTACGTGGGAACGGACCAAAGGAAATGTTCGAATTAACCATGTGTTCGAGCTATCCGTGGACGAGTTATCCATGTTTGACTGTATATATATAAATATATATATATATATGTATATATATATATATATATATATATTACGCTAACAAAGAAAGGGACATTGATTCGCTAATACACCTCACTCAGGTATACAGCAAGGACATCGGAATGACCTTCAGTATTGAGAAATGTGGAAGGCTAATTCTTAAGAAAGGCCATTCTATGCTCACAGATGGCCTAAGAATGTCAAATGGTACCATCAAAGATATAGAAGAAGGGTACAAGTACTTGGGGATTATGCAAAGCAACATCAACCACAAAGCCGAGGTACGCCACAAAGCCATTACCGAATACAAAAGACGCCTTCGGCAGGTCCTACGGAGCCAGCTCAATGCCAAGAACCAAATCATGGCAATAAATACCTACGCACTGCCAGTAATAAGATATCCAGCAGGCATAATAAAGTGGACTGAGGAAGCCACCAAAGAAACGTATATAGCAACTCATAAACTGCTGACCATGCATGGAGCACTCCACCCAAAATCTGATACTACTAGATTGTATCTTGATAGGAAAGATGGCGGTAGGGGACTCAAAAGTGTACAGCAGACAGTGAAAGAGGAGGAGCAAAGCATCAAAGCATATGCAGCCTCCATGGCCATCACAGATAAGTTGCTAGCTGAATTTCAATCGGCTGCTCTTACAACAGACCTACGCCCTGATGATGAGGAAATTGACTGGCACACGAAACCTCTTCATGGTGCTTACCACCAACAAATATCTAAGGTTGGCGATCTTCACCAGACATAGATGTGGCTGAACAAAGGAAACCTAACGGCCAATACAGAGTCGCTAATCATGGCAGCCCAGGAGCAAGTGCTCCCAACAAGGCAACTCCAAACGAAAATCTATCACACCAGAGACGATCCTAGATGCAGACTGTGCAAAGATGCAGCTGAGACCATCCAACACATCATCGGTGGATGCAGGCAGCTAGCAGGGAACGCATACACTGAGCGGCATAATCATGTCGCAGGTATTGTGTATAGAAGTCTATGTGATGAGTATGGCCTTAATAAACCACAACACTGGTGGGAAGCTCCTGGTAAGGTGAATGAAAATGACCGCGCTAAGATCCTCTGGGACTTCCACATCCAAACTGACAAGTATGTTCTAGCAAACCAACCAGATATAGTGGTGGTAGACAAGGAGAACAAGAGGGCTACTATAATAGATATAGCAGTACCCAATGACTACAATATAGCCAGCAAAGAAAACGAAAAGGTAGAGAAATATCTCCCTCTTGGAGAAGAAATTGAAAAATGCTGGAATGTAAGAACAACTGTAATCCCAGTAGTCATTGGGGCACTGGGCGCAATAACACCGGCGCATAAAATGTGGCTTGCCCAAATACCAACAACAATCAACTCAGGTGAGTTGCAGAAAAGTGCGCTATTGGGAACAGCTAAGATCTTGAGGCGAGTGCTCAAACTCCCAGGTCTCTGGTAGGAGACCCGAGTTAGAGCAGAATTTACCACCCATACGGGGTATCCGGGGTGAGGAAACAATTATATATATATATATATATATATGTAAAACTATGTGTACTAAAAAAACTACAAGTTTAATTAAAACATTTTATTACTTAAAGTTTCGTGCGGTAGGCTTGCACTCTTCAGATAAAATGTCAAAAAAAAAAAAAAATATTCTACTAGCAGTAAAGCTGTATAAGCGCTAAAAGCTAGAGTCTTAAGTGACACTGTTTCTTAGCAGGAATTTATTGGCATGACGGCAACTGGATAAAATTTCGTTGCGCTTATTCAAGGTGGCTAATTGAGGCTTGCATATTATATAATACTTCTCCCATATACAGAGCTCGCATCTCTTAGTGATAGGGCTATAAGGTCTAGCAGTTTTTAAGATTGACCATTTGATGTTGTAGTCTAATCCGCTATCCTTTAGTTGCCAAATATATTTGCTTAGCTCAGTGGCATTCCTTTTTGATGTATGGTTGAATGAAGCCTTATGGTTGGTGTATCTAGTTTTGAAAGTATTTTGAGTCAAGCCGACATATGTCTCCTCTGTTCCGTTGCTGGTGGTGACTGATGCTTGGTAAACGACTTTCTCTGTTAGGCACTTGCCATCCATAGGGCAGCTGGCTCTATTTCTACAGTTACATGTCCTGGAGTTATCATCACCACGAGTAGGTAATAACAAAGCTTTATTGTGAGCGTTGATATGGCTTTTAATATTAGACATGCACCTGTAGCTAAGTTTGATAGTGTTGGCATTAAATACTTTATGCAGTTTATGGCCAGGTGGAAATTCTGTTCTTAAGATGCTCAGAAACTGCTTTCCTATGTTGGAGGCAACATTCATACTATATGGCGGGTTATACCATATTATGTTCCGTCTTCGCTTTTGCTTGATGGTCTGGTCGGATTTGGGCAAATATGATAGTTTGTAGTCGTACCCGCTTTGTTGGAGTGCTTGTTGATATGTGGGAGCTATTCTTTGGAAACAGAGGAGACATATGTCGGCTTGACTCAAAATACTTTCAAAACTAGATACACCAACCATAAGGCTTCATTCAACCATACATCAAAAAGGAATGCCACTGAGCTAAGCAAATATATATGGCAACTAAAGGATAGCGGATTAGACTACAACATCAAATGGTCAATCTTAAAAACTGCTAGACCTTATAGCCCTATCACTAAGAGATGCGAGCTCTGTATATGGGAGAAGTATTATATAATATGCAAGCCTCAATTAGCCACCTTGAATAAGCGCAACGAAATTTTATCCAGTTGCCGTCATGCCAATAAATTCCTGCTAAGAAACAGTGTCACTTAAGACTCTAGCTTTTAGCGCTTATACAGCTTTACTGCTAGTAGAATATTTTTTTTTTTTTTGACATTTTATCTGAAGAGTGCAAGCCTACCGCACGAAACTTTAAGTAATAAAATGTTTTAACTAAACTTGTAGTTTTTTTAGTACACATAGTTTTATATCAGCCCTGTTTTTACTCTAAACATTGAGCACTCTTTTTACTAATGTGTATCAATATAATTTTTATATATATATGTATATATATATAAAGGTTAACAAAATTTATTGGGGCATATGATCTAGTAAACCACATTTTTTCAAAGCATTTCTGTCGATTTATTCAACTGGTCCGTCGATATTTACCTGTTATGCAACTTATTACATTAGATTCAATTAAATTCCTATAGTCTTTATTAATATAATAATATATAGTTATACATAATATAAAATAAAACTGTGCTGTTTCGTTTAATATTCTATAAAATTAAAAACAATCAAGATGCAATCCACATCACTACTTTTTCAGCTACTACTTAGAGCATTTATAATTCACCTGAAAAAACTTTCAGTTAGAGCACCGACAGTTATGTTAGTATAAAATGCAAGCTAAATAAGATAGTAACAGTGAAATATCACTAATTACAACAAAGCTGATTTAATACAAGTTATAAAAAGAGTGGGCGCTTTCAAAATCTCACACTTAATTCAGTTGTTCAAAAAACTTTTACAACTTTTTGGTAGTTGGCAACAAATTTTTTACTAAACTTTATTTTTATGTAATCCCAATTATGATAATCTAGGAAAGCTTAGATTTGTATATAATCTCATACCAGATTTTCACATATTTAAATCAATGTATAATTATAACTTCAAGCAGGACACTTAACGTGCAAGCAAAAAATTGATTTCTGTTGGGAGTCTGCGATAACAAAATATTTTCAGCGCAAAGCTCATGTTCTTTTAATAGCAATATTACTATTGTTACTGTTTTTTTACATTTTTTGCTATTACAACCAATACATTTAATAACATGGTAAAGCTAATTTAATTACCATCGTAATTTCAAATGCTTTATATCTGCTATTAATATTATTGTAATCACCGGCATTATCATTATTATTGCTGATTTTGTTACGAAAAGTTTAGCATTACTTTTTATAGTTTCACCCATACTATCAATTATATCATTATCATGATTTTTATTGTTAAAAAACTTTTTGAAAAAAGCTGTTTGAAGAATTCTACAATAGCAAACAATATGCTAGCATGTGATAAATTCCTCATAAGGGACCACGATCTGACTGGTTTTTATAAGCTATCAGAAAATTAGAGTTGTCTGTTTTCTTTAAGTTGCCTACTTTGCTGATTTTTGTTGCTTCAGTTGGTTCTTATAAAAAATTAAGACAATATAATAAGTTTTATACATAAAATAGAAACAAAGAGAAATTATTAATAAAGAAATTGAACCACTTTCATTACAATTTTTGTTGATGGAGGATTCGGGGATTGCGTACCTCAGACACTGCCATTTGTTCTGGGTTATTCCATGAGGCAACTTGTGGAGTGCACAATGGTTCTATCCAGAATCCCGTGAAAGCAAAGGCGATGTTTGAAGCAAGAAGGAGAACCTAAAATTATTATAAAAATTTAACTCAGATTACAAGGACATGACTACCCGCTTGGTAAAGCTTAATAAACTCTACAGCTGTAATGTGTTTGATACATCTGGTCATTCATTGCTAAAATAAATTGCAATAAAAAATGAAGTTTTTGAAAAACAAATTTACACTCAAGGTGGGCTGCAAACATATTTTCTATTGGATCACACAAGCAGATAATCTTTTCTTGCAGTTAAATACATATATATAGTAGGCAATTTGATTAATTACTCACTAATCAAAACCACTTTGCTTGAAACTTACTGAAGCCAAACAATGCAATTTTTGGCCACGTGTGAAAGCTGTGCTGAGCCGGACCTTTTGTGTACCATGAGCACTAGCGGTACGAAAAGTTGAAACTTGTTACATGGAAATAGTTAGTCATTTACAAAAAGTTATAAAAGTCCTTACAAATTTAGAATTTTTTTTGTAATGAGTTCTTTCTATTTATCTTATTACCAGATCTATTAAGTGAATTTATGTATTGCTCTGAGGGTGAAATGAAGACTTTAGTTTTATAACGACAATTCAGAACTTTTTGACTGACTACCAGTAGCGATAGGCATTTTGGAGAGTTATCAGTGAAATGCATTATATCTTTTAGCAGGCCAACCTTTGACTGAAACATTTTATTAGCGCTAATAACATATTGAAACATATTACTGATGACCTTAAAGAGCTGTAAATAGCAGTTATGTTGTATAGTGTTTTAGGGGCAAAAACACTGAAACAATGCTAAAATTTTAGATGTGATGCACATGAGACAAGAACTAATCTCTCACTAGTGGTTAGTTTTGTTAATGCCAGAGACATTTATCTCAAAATTGCAAGAATAAAAATTATACTGTGAGTTGCAATCAAGAATATAGAAAGAGGTAGACAAAATGGTAGCGACAGCATGAGTTAACAAGAAAGCACTGAGAAATAGCGCAATAGACCACAAGACAACACTATGTGTAACGTGGGATTAGTGGCAGTTCTATGAGAACATTTTTATGAAGGGAATATATATTTAGATGAGATAAAAAATGCAAAGACTATAAGAAGTTATAAGAAAGCATTTGCTAGGTTCGGAAACTGTTGCAATGTTAAATATTGCACTCACAATCAAAGTAGTAGATTTTCTAGTTCCAAAATCAAATATGTTCAAGTTTGGTGATGAGAGCAAAAATAGTTTTGTTTTAATATTATTGAAAGACATATGTATTGTACATGCGATGCTAGAGCTGAAATTTGGAGAATAACTCCACTAAACTATTGCAGATAACTTCTTGAAAAAATAAAAAACAGAAGAGTAAAAGGTATGACAAGAAACAAAAAAGTCTATGAAGAAGTAAAAAGTACTAAAAACAAGGTTGTTTATAAAGAAATAATAATAACATCAAAATTAATATGACTAATTCACAGGATCTGTGTTTTGAGAGCATTTTTACAAACGAGGCTAGCCAGAATGGAATGAAATTCCTAACAAAAAAACTGATGAAATTCGACAGTTCGTTTAAAGGTTTTTTGATAAAAGACCAACTAAAGTTGTGCCTTACATTATTGTTTTAAATATTATAAAAAATAGCTTTTTGAATTCAAATAAATTGATCAAAGAACACAAGAAGTCAAACAATCATGGGCGAAAGGTGGGAAAAAGATTTTATTGTTAAGTGTTTCAGTGTTTGCCTAGTTGTAGGTCACATGAAGCCAACTAAGTCAGGTATTTGGTCAAAGCAGTTGCAAGATTAAATACCCTGGCAATTGTACCCCTCTAATAATGCCGCCACACTTTCCAGCAGTTCTTATTTTTGAGTCAGCTAAAATGCCTACAGACACAAACAATTTGCAAAAGATATTCTGCTTTAGTTCTTTCTGAATTGCAGTTTGATACTGTTTTAAGACTCACCATAATCAACCACCATATTTATATGCGTAAATTATACACACATCAAACAAAAATTATATATAATCATAGTGTTATGTGTATATTATATTTCTAATGTTATTATAATAAATGTTACTATATGCATATATTATTATACTGACTATCTACTTATGTATATACACACACATAATATGTGTGTATATATGTATATGTATATATATTATATATACATACATACATACATACTTATACACGCATATAATTATATGAATATTGTTAACATACATATATAGATACAATATTATATATATATAATATTGCATACATGTTATATATAAATATTCTCGTCAATATATATACATATATATAACTACTACATGTATATAAACGGCAATCGTTGTCTGTCTGTCTATCTGTATATCTATCTGTCTATCTGTCTGTCCGCTTTATAGAGTACCGTAATTTTTGGACTATTAGCCGCTACTAGGTATCTAGGGCGCATTAACGAGAATCTCCGGTTAGTGTGCCTTTATACATAACCTATTCATCGTTTGCCGTTTTCACACAAAAATGACGTAGTCATTACAACTCTATGGCTTTCTTTTAGCTTCATGACACGCGATGCTTTTTGTCCTCGACGTATTAGGGCTAATTTGTTTTTGGCAAAACGATATCGACAATAGACTCTCTCGATATTAGAATTTGGTGATTAAATTTTATTAACTTTATGAAACACGATGCCGTTTTTGTGAACCTCTATTTCTAGCTTTTCTTAAGGTTCAATTGTTAAATCGCTGTTAAGGTCACTACTTTTCATGTGAACAATTGTATTATCTCGAGTAGGAATAGCATCTAGGTTCTCTCACCTTCGATCAGACAAAGACACTACAATAGTTAATTTTTACATTACATATTGTCGTACCAGTATCGTCGTATTTAGAGTTTTGATGAATAGCTTTTGGTGGATCAATAAATTTTTTATACACACACTTCTAGGCAAGAATTGTTATTATTAATTCAACATATTCACGAATTTTATTTTGTTTTCTCATTTTGTATTAATTGTATCATTACCGTATCATCTTTTATTGTAATTGTTGCAAAACCGACTTAATTTAGCTATTACTTGCTAATTATTTAAAATTTACATCTAATCCCTTTTACAATTGCTTTATTTCTTTTAATTTATTAGACTGGCAGGAAACCTTTTCCTCATGATATGAAGTTTGAAAGTTACAGTTGTTTGACAAGGTTTGATAAACTTCACAGTTGTTTTTATTTTCTCTCAAATTATTTCAACTACACAAAACACTTTTCTCATGATAGGTTACCTATCATGTTTTTTCATGTTACCCATGTAGTTTGAAAGTTGTAGTTGTTTGAAAAAGTTTGAAAACCTTTACAGTTGTTTTATTTTCTCTCTTAATTTATTTCAACTACACAAAACACGTCTTTCATGATATGTAGTTTGAAAGTTAGAATGGCAAATGTTGTTATATGTTAAATACAAATCAATTTTCTGTGCAAAGACTTTTTTTACTACTCGGGCAACGCTGGGTAGCACAGTTAGGCTTGGGGCTGTGGCGTCACTCGGAGATGCACGGGATACTCTTTTTGCCCCGAGTACAGCGCGATCTCTAGGCGCGGCTTTCCAGATGAATGAGTTGGCGAGTGCGAGGCGATTGAGTGCTCGACGATTGATTGCGAGACGATTGATTGCGAGGCGATTGAGTGCGAGGCTATTGACTGCGAGGCGGGTGCAGGGCGATTGAATGCAAGGCGATTGATTGCAAGTGCGAAGCGATTGATTGCGAGTGCGAAGCGATTGATTGTGAGGCGAGTGCAAGAACGCGATTGTCAACTGCTCGGCGGGTAAATACTGGTCAGCCGAAGGATCCGCTCAGCGGCAGAAGTGCGTAATCGTCAACCGCAAATATAGATGGGTATGAACGGAGGCATGAATCTAGACACATGAATCTAGAATATTTGCTAGATTTTACACGCATCTAGCTGTAAGATACATTGCAGATTTCCATTGTTCTCCACAACATTGACATGAATATGTGCATGCATACTCTGATCAGGACAACAATTTCAGTAGACTGCATATTTGGAGTTGTTTTACAGTATGAAAGACAACTCTCAATAAACCTTATGCTGCACGTAAATCTGTTCCTGTAGGGGGATAATGCAGCTAGTATATATATATACATATATATATATATATATATATATATATATACATATATATATATAAATATATATATATATATATATATATATATATATACATATATATACTAGCTGCATTACCCGCCCATATACTCGTCTATGTATATATATACTCGTCTATATAAAGATGATATATATATATAAATATATATATATACATATATATGTATATATATACTCGTCTATATATAGACGATATATAGACAATATATATACATATATATATATATATACATATATATATATATAAATATGCGAGTCTCCTTTAACATTAGCCCATCTCATCAATTAATAACAATGAATTTTGCTAGGTATACTTTGCCATCCTTTGAATGTCAAGTATTTGGAGATTTCCGCATAATTAAAATCTCATCTTTTAGCATGCGTGGTTTGAATATACACTGCAGATGCTAACCTAAATAAAAACAAATGAAAGAAAATAAATGATAGGATTATTATATATTTTAGGTAAGGGAAAAAGATTTGTTTATATATCAAATATTGATTGTACATGTATGTAAAAACCAAATTAGTCAAGTTGATGTCCATTAAATTGCTATTTAAAGTATGTAACCTATAGTTGTATCTTAAAGAAAATAGATACAAACAGGTGACAACAGAAAACATCAAAGAGACATGAATGAAAGTCAGCAAGGAAGCCTAAACCATAAGACAGTCATTATCGAAATGTTTAGCTGTAAGAGAGACAAAAAGAGGGAGAGAAAGTGAGAGATATCAAAAGAACGAGAGAGAGAGAAAGCGAGAGAGAGAGAGAGAGAGAGAGAGAAAGAGAGAGAGAGCAAGAGAACTAAAGAGAACAAGAGAGCAAATGAGGAGGCGAGAAAGAGAGTTAACGAGAGGCAGAGAGAAAGCAAGCGAGAGAGTTAAAGAGAAACTGTGAGAGAGTGAGAGAGCGGAAAAAAGCAAGGGACAGAGAGCAAGGAATAGAGAGTGAGCAAGAGAATGAGAGAGCAAAAGGGCAAGAGAGAAAAAGAGAGAACAAAAGAGTGAGAGTCTGAGAAAGCGAGAGAGAGAGAAAGAGAGAGAACAGAGCCAGAGAAAAAGCAAGCGAGAGAGTGAAAGAGAGATTGTGAGGGAGTCAGAGTGTTTGAAGAAAGCAAGATACTGTGAGAGATTGAGAGAGCGGAAGAGAGGGAGATAGTAAAAAAGAGAGAGAGATGGAGAGAGGCAAGTGGGGAAAAGGAGGATAGCGGGAAAGGGGGAGAGGGGGAGAGGGGAAGAGGAGGAAAGGGATAGAGAGGGAGAGAGGGAGAGAGAGGAAATGGTTTAATTTTTCAGAAGGCTATCAACGAGTGTGCATTTTGTCATATTACCATTTGAATTAACCTAAATTTATTAGTAAATATAGCTGTCATACCTCAATAAAAGAGGGTTTGGTTTCTTCCCAATCGTCAACGCGCTTGGCAAAACGCGTTATGCCATCCTCCACAACCATGTCAGTGCAACCATGAATCAACATCATTAGCCCTGTATGGTTACAAACATGCCATCTTCAAATGCTGGAGACAGATATGATTTTCACTATCATATGCTTAACAAAATGTTTTTAGGAATTTATTGACTAAAGTAGTTTTTTACGCGTATGCATGTTTTCCAAGAAGATCAAGTTTATAAATTATGACTACCTGCCAATTTCTCTTAAATGTGAGGTGGTCTCATATTTTCTGACAGCACTGTAAGTGATTTTAAAGCAAAAAAGGTTAATAAAAGCCGTTATTGTTACCGTTATTAAATGCTCCAAGAAACAATGTTTATTTCCAAAATACATTGGTAACCAAAACTCACAAGTTGTGAAATTTATTTTCCGCAGCCAAAAAGTTAACAAAAGCTAACTGCATTTGGTTAACTTTTTGGTAACAGTAAATATAAGATAAATTCAGTAACTTAGGTAAATATAGCAAGATAATAATGATACGTATGATAATAATAAATATCAGTGATGTTTAGATGTTAGGCAGTAAAATTTTTTTATTTACATCTGAGGTCCTTCCATTTTTCCTATTGTGACTGTGTCTACCAATAACTTTAAATGGCACCCTGATGTCTTTTCGGCATTCTCAAAATAAAATAATTTAGTAAAAATTTATAGATGATTTGATTTTTAAAGCCATGCATTTTACCTAGTTTCATTTTGTACTATAATCGCATAAAACAAAACCAAAATATTAGGCATGCAAAAGGAGTGTTCACAGATTATTTGATATTTTTTCATCCTTGCTGCTGGATATATTGCTTTGACACGATGATATGCTCTTCTAAAATTATTTCTAAACACTTTTTGAACCTGTGGTATGTCAGTGATAAATGTTTTTTTATAGCTCACAAATGGCTTCTTTCCATGCTAAACTGAAATGTGGGTCATGCAGTTGTACATGTATATGTGTGGTATGCTGTCTGCTCATTTGTATTCCACTAAGAATTGAATTCGCAGTAAGTCTTAGTTGACTTTATCAGAAAGCTTCAGTATTTTTTCATCATTTGTGATTATTTTTAGTATTTGAGGTGATATGACTGCAAGACGTTTTAAGATTAAACCGACAAAACTGGATTGCAATTAAAACAATAAGATTAAGCTATAGCGCGATTATGATATTAATATTTATATAAGTATTGCTAAAGAACTATTATTAGCTATCTATAACAAAATAATTTGCGGAGTCATGCATTCATCTGCTAATCGTATATTTTTAATATTACAAAATGAAACCAAAATCTGTCTTCTAAAAAGCTTTTTCTTTAGTAAAACAAGTTACCATCTGGTCTTTAATGTAACTGATATAAACTTATATAAACACAAACATGAAAGGCTGTGATATGGCTGGTATGTTCAGCCAGCCATCACATTCACTACTAGGGTAAGTAGTAAGTTATTAAAGCCAATAAAATCCATTGTTGCACACATAATAAAGCTTTTGTAATCAGCTTTAAGATATATCAGATCTCTATTGTTTGACAAATAGAGAAGGTAATGCATTATGTGGCATAGCATTTAGCTAGCCGCCATTGCCTGACTAATTTTTTTATTTTGCTTGTAAGTTTTTACTTTACGAAAGTAGTGTGCGTGTGATCATCAAAATCTGAATAGCGCTCTTTGAGATTAGCGATGCCTATAATTGAAAGTTGAAAACGATTTATTTTCTGAGGTCATCTCGCATCTTAGTTTAGAGGACTGACGCTTTATGTATTCATTGTTTACCAATCATATATGTATCCACTATAATTATATGCTTATATAGAATAGTAGAATAGCGTGTCCGAACTTGCCTGCACGCACCTACATGTATGTAATCATTGTATATTCCTTTTATCGAACTTGCTTGCATGCGCTTATGTAATCTTTTTATATTCCTTTTATGGGCATAGATAGGGTAGGGGTGAAGTTAACGCCACTAAATAAGTCAGTGCACCAGTTGCACTGGCGAGCTTGTTATAATTTTTTGTTGTTATACGCTTATACTCAAGATAATAGTAATAAACAGAATAACTACTCAAAAGGTCTGATCGTGTTGATGCCTGCCTGAGTGGCTTCCAATATTGGACGAAACTGCCAGGGTAGATCTAGAGGGCGAGGGATTGGTCTACGCTTTAACTAGACCTGATCGTGTATGCAATGGCATAAAAGATCAGGCCCTAGAGCAAGCCGCTAGTGGACCTAGACTAGTCAACTATACAGACACAGAGGGCAGGCTAAAGTGGTTTCAGATTAAGCCTTACTACTAGGTACTTGTCGTGGACTGGCCTGACCCTTTGGGTATGTCAGGCAGGCATCAGATAAGGTGCACCAGGAGTTTAGGTTGCGACTACATGTTAGTATGGTAAACCTGACTCCGCTACCAGAGTCAGGCCTTTACACTGGTGGCTGCAGTGGGATTGATCTGAACCCACAACACAACAACTAACAGGGGCTGGCAAGATGCAAGTATGGTCAGATGTGTTCATAGTGCAGAACGACCTGGAGTTCCCCAAATGAAAAGATCTACTGGTCTAGAATGACTGACGAACGTGCTGAAAAGAATATTTGTAAACCAGGAGACACAGAGAAACCGTAAACCACCTGTACCCAGGGAGACATTCAAGGCTCTAGAATACGACTGGAGCAGTGATGTAGAGGCTTTTATCAGGTAATTTAACAATGTAGCCGTTGCGAGTGACTGGGAAGCCAGATCAGCACTGCTACAGATTCGAGAAAGGCTGAGAGAGCAGGCTAAGTAGTGTGGGCATGGACAGACCTTACAGGCTGTATTTAACAACCTCCAGGCTAGGTTTGTCATGACGCCCATAAAAGCTAGAAACAAACTACAGAGCCTGAAGAAAGAGCAGCACAGTATTCTGGAGCAGCAGATTGTGACCCCTCAAAGAAGCAGAGACAGACAAGCAAGTATAGGAGCTACTAGAAAAGGGCCTGATCGAGCCTGCCAATGGGGCGTGAAGTTCTCCAGTCGTTATGGTGAGGAAGAAGGATGGTGGATGGAGATTCTGCATTGACTACAGACAGTTGAATGCTGTAACCCAGCAAAATGCCTATCCGATTCCTAAAATCAACAAGAGCCTAAACGCATCGGCGGAAAGTGGATTCTTCAGCACGCTGGATCTGACCAGTGGGTACTGGCAAATACCATTAGATCACGAGGCACAGGGAAAATCTGCTTTTGCCACGAGAAGCGGACTATGAAAGTGGAAAGTGCTGCCTTTTGGCTTGACTTCTGCTCCCGCCACCTTTCAGAGACTGATGGAGGCAGTATTACAAGGACTTCATTGAAAGACCCTCCTACTGTACTTGGGCAGCATCATAGTGATTGCTCCTGACTTTGAGACTCACCTGGCCCGCTTGGAGAAAATGTTCCAGAGATTAACGACCGCCAGAATGAAACTGAAACCCTCCAAGTGTGAGCTCCTCCAGGAAACGATCAGATACCCTGGTCATGTAGTAAGCCCAGAGGTGGTGTCCACGGACCCCGGCAAAGAGAAGGCGGTGGCCGAATGGCAAATTCCTAGGAATGTCAAAGAGCTGCAAGCCCTCCTGGGGACCACAGGGTAATACAGACAATACCTGAAAAACTACGCCACCGACGCTAAGCCGCTCACTTTGCTGACCGCAAAGGGGGAACCATGGAAGTGGGGCGAAGTGGATCAAAAAGCATTTGAAACCCTCGGGCAAGGCCTGATCTCTGCACCCGTGCTAGGATACCCCGATCCTAAAAGTAAATATATCCTGGATACCGATGCCAGCAACGTAAGAGTAGGAGCTGTCCTGTCTAAGAACCAGAAAGGTGGGGAGATGGTGGTGGCCTACTATAGCAAAACACTTAGCCCAGCCGAGCAGAATTATTGCATAACCCGCAGGAAACCTCTGGCTGTAGTAAAGGCAGTTAAACATTTCCGCTCCTATTTGTACGGACAGCAGTTCTTGCTCTGCACCGACCATGCGTCTCTGAGATGGTTGTGTAAGAGAAAGGAGCCATCAGCTCAGTTTGCCAGATGGCTAGAAATCTTGTCAGAATTTGCATACCTGCTGGAGCACCGACTAAGAACTAAACATGGAAACGCTGATGGGTTGAGTAGACAGGCCTGTTCCGATGGCTGTCGACAGTGCACCGGTATAGAAGAGAGAGATGAATGTCCCGGCAAACAAACGTTGTTGGAAGGGGAATCCGACATGGTGGCAGCCATTAAACTGCCAGGGGATCGGAACTTTTGACAGTTGGTGCGGAGCCAGGTAGAAGGTACGCAGGCGGTGGCTCGAATATATTGGGCAGTGCAAAATGACCAAGAGTTGTTGGCGGAAGAACTGACCCTGGGGAGCAACAAACTCTGAATCTTGCACAGGAGATGAGAGGTCATGACGTTATCTGTGAACCGCGTGCTGGAAATCAAGCTGTCAGCAAATAGACACGCTAGATGGTGTACCACATGCCCCAAAGCTGACAGGAACAGAGTAGCCTGGGAAACACATAGACTTGCCTATGCAAGAGTACACAAGACGGTGAAGAGACTTTTGCTAAACTGGTTTTAGCCCGGGTTGAATGCAGATGTGAAAAGGCTCATCAGAACATGTGAAATCTCCAGGTTGCAAAAGCGGGTAGAAATCATGCGACGAAAAGCAGGCACCGACTATACGCCAGACGGCCTTGGCAAAAACTGGCGATTGACCTGGTGGGACCAATGCCGGAGACGGAGAGAAAAAACAAGTGGATATTGGTGATCAGTGACCATTTTTCTAGATGGCAAGACGCTTTGGCGATTTTAGATGCAACTGCCCACCATTGGTGGCAACGGCTCTGGACGAAAAGGTCTTTTGCTACTTTGACCTGCCAGAGGAACTATACTCCGATCAGGGCGCGCAATTTGAGTCCAAACTCATGAGTGGGCTATGTAGCCTGTAAAACATAGACAAGACTCAGATAACCCCACATCACCCCCAAGAAAATGGCATAGTAGAAAGGAATATTAGAAGTCTTGGAGATTCCTTGAGAGCGCTGCTCTTGCGCAGAAGACCCACATAGTAGGACTTGCTATTACCCCACATAATGAGGGCCTTTCGGGGCACCCCCACTCAGCCAACGGCGAGACGGCCAACTAGATATTGATGAGTAGAGAGCTCAGTCTGCCAGATCAACTCTCAGAACCAGTAACGACAGATAGTCAGGCTGTGCAACCCTATGTGATTGGACTAGCTGGAAGGTTGGAGTAGACCTATGAAATCCTCCGGGAGTGACAAATGAAAGTCAGGGTTGAGGACGAAAATGAACCTCTGCTGTTTGAGGTAGGAAACTTAGTGTTGTTGATGAATAAAAGGCGTAGGCGTGGAGAAAACCCAAAACTACAACCTAAGTATGTAAGACAATTTACAGTCACCAAGTGCAATGCCAACAACACCTACCAATTGGAAAGACAGGGCCAGGTGTCAGTAAAAAAGAGGAACATCTAAAACCCTACTTTGCATGCACAGAAGCTAATGGGAGGGCTCCGGCAACCAAAAAACCCAACAGGAGACCCAACATGAAAGGTATCACTGGCAAGATAGGAAGGGGCCAGGAGGAGCTGGTAGAATTGTTGCTCACCTTGGAGTTTACCATGAGAGAGTTTCCTCTATTACCATCCATACAACAAGAAGGGGCAAGTTTCCCCCTCCAGGAGCAGACACTGGCATGTTAAAGAGACGACTCTTGGATGCACTGTCCAAAGTAGAAAGACCAGCGCTAGTAAACAATGGCTTTACGGGAGATACTGAAAGTGTTGCGGGCCACTTGAACGTCACCAATACTAGGCCTGATGGACCTGATTGGGAGTTGGACCCTGGGCTTCCAGCTGAAGCCCCTAAGCCAGACTTGATGGGGAGGAAATGTCTGTTACACCAACAAGTGAAGTACGGACACCGGGAGCCGCCGAACCAGTAGTTCTGTCACAACCTGATAACTCTAGACTGACTCAAGCTGGGGGAGAGGTACAGGTAGGACCAGAACCAACGAAGACAGAAAGACCCATTGTTATGAGTCGAGACGCAAGACCCAGCAGGAGAGCAGGACCACCCATAAGGTACGAACAGGTGGTATGCCATCAGGTCGAACTCGAGACAGAACCCCCAACCAGACCACAAAGATCCGAGGCAGTAGGGGTTGATCCAAAACTGACAGAGAGGTTCCAGTCGACAAAAATCCTGGCCCAAGAGTTAGCAAAAATGTTTGGGAAGGAAAATCTGAGCACCAACTAAAAATTAATGGAATAATACTGAGCGATAAGAGAATCGATTGTGGACTTCAAAGAAAAGCTAGGCACCGATAACCAGAAAATGGAAAACAACTAGGACTAACAGCAAAAGATCAACATACTTCAGAAGAAAAAAACAAGGTTGGAAAGGTCGTTAAAATTTAGGAAATAAACAAAAATTTAGATAACGAGCATTTTCGGCAGATAATCCCTGGCAACAAAGTCACAGGATGCCGAGGACGATATGCAATCGGAAACAGGCTGCCATTTAAATTTGGCGCTATTCCTGGCAAGTCCGTAAGGGATACCTTAACAAAAATCAACTCACATTACCTCTGAATACCTGCATCGACCAGATCAATATGAACAAGGAATGAACAGGTGAGGGAGCTATCGAAAATTGCGAATTACAACAATTACTAACAGAACTGGACTCTATATTGGAAAACACGGAAATTTCAACAATATTAACTGAGCCTGATCAAGAGAAAATATATAGAGGAATAGAAATCAGAAAAGGTGCTGTGCCTATATCGTATATAAGAATAAGGCCCTGCTGAACCTACTGTCACACGCATTAGGGTTGTGAACCTGGGCGATAACATACCCAGAGAAGCCAAAGGAAGCCTGATTGCCGAAAGTACGTGTGACCAGACGACCATGGGAAACATGCACTTTGAAGGAGGGTCACCACAGGACCAGACTTTAAGGGACACATATAGAATGGGGAAGAGAAAAGGGTCACTGGACAAAGTGATAAAAGAGAATAGTTTCCAAGGGTGAGGTCAACCTAAACAAAGGCAGGCCTGATCCTACGGATCAGAATTCTCAGGCCAGGAGCAAAGGTGCATTACCTGTAGGTAGACCTTTGCTAAAGACCGAAAGTGTGTGTCACCTGGGGGGGCTCGCTGAAAGCTAAACAAACAGCTACACCAAAATTGTCGGCTACAGATAACCTATATGGCCAGATGCAGATGAGGAATTGCTCTGTGGTACTACAACCAATTCCTATCAAAAGAAAGCGGGAAAAAAAAGACCAAAGATGGGATAGCCAAAGGTGTATGGTATACCGCCACATCCTACGGAAAGATGGAGGCAGCCGAAGACACAGTGAAAAAGGAAAATGCCAACTCTGTGTTTCCAAAATAGAGAAAGCCTGGTAGTGAGACGGCATATCCTACAGCACTACTGGCGAGTCATTCTTTTCGATCTATAAACACCAGAAAAAGGCAAAGAACCCAGATCTTCACCCCGGTATAGTATATCAGGTGAACCAGGAATTGTTTGCGGACTTTTGTGAGTACATGGAATGGAAGGAATGTCCTCCCTTTGGATCCTGCCTGCCCGTGAAAGATGGGGCTGGGTGGGTAAAGGGCAGAAAGACGGGACAAAAGAGAGCTAGGCCCAGCCAGCCAGAGAGGATAGTATGCTCTGACCAAGAAAACACCAAGGAGAAGAAGACAGGCTTCTCTGGCCCAAGGGTTCAAATCAACAACTGTCACGTGACAGACAAGTGGGAGATCTCAGATAGATCACCCTTGCGAGGGTACACGATTCCGAAACTGGACCGGAAGGTACTCCCAGAGGTGAAGCGCACTGTATCCATCAACCAGGGAGTGGGTTCACCACCCGGCATGGACTCTGCAAAGACCCTAGAGGACACTGGTATCCAGTTGAAAGTAACAGTATCTGACTCGGTATTGGATGTCTACGTCAGTGCGGAGGATACAGCGGAGATCTATCCGGAACTCGACTTGAAAGTCTGCACTCCTGCCTGTGATGGTACTGAATCCTGAGAGATGACTTATGGAAGAGACAACGCTGACAGGCAACGCAAGTGAGAGGAGTACATTCGCAGGGCTAAGCGGGAAGAGAGCCACCACTAAAGATACAGTTGACTGGCTCGGGAATGCTGACAAAAAGCCCAACGCCTGAGAGCCCGCGCTAGGCACTATGAATAACACGGAGTAGTTGTACTTAGACTTAATTGTTTCGCCCCTGGGCTAAACAATTGGGGAGAGAACGTGGAGGACTGACACATTATGTATCCATTGTTTACCAATCTTATATGTATCCACTATAATTATATGCTTATATATAATAGTAGAATAGCTTGCCTGAATTTTCCTGCATGCACTTATGTAATCTTTGTATATTCCTTTTATTGAACTTGCTTGCATGCGCTTATGTAATCCTTGTATATTCCTTTTATGGGCATAGATAGGGTAGGGGCGGAGTCAATGCCACTATATAAGCAAGTGCACGAGTTGCACCGGCGCGCTAAGTATAATTCTATGTTGTTTTACGCTTATACTCAATATTATAGTAATAGACAGAATAACTCTACTCAAAAGGACTGATCGTGTTGACGTCTGCCTGGGTGGCTTAAAGGTTGTAGAAAGCAGGCTTTGATCCATTATCGGATTGAACTGCCAGGGTGGATCTAGCTAGAGGGCTAGTGGTTGGTCTACGCTTTAACTAGACCTTATCGGGTATGCAATGGCATAAGAGATCAGGCCCTAGAGCGAGCCGCGAGTGGACCTAGACTAGTTAACTATAGACACACAGAGAACGGGCTAAATTAGTTCCGGAGTAAGCCTGACTGGTGGGTACTTGTCGTGGACTGGCCTGACCCTTTGGGCATGTCAGGCAGGCCTCAGATAAGATGCACCAGGAGTTTAGGTTACATCCACCTGTTAGTGTGGCAAAGCTGACTCAGCTACTGGAGTTAGGCCTTTACATTAGAATCACTAAATGGGTGGTTTAGATGGCACCAATAATGCCACTTGTTAGCAGGTTTTATTACTACCACTCATGATGTGGTTTTATTAGCATCACTCATACAGAGATATTTATCTTGATGACTTATTATAAAATATCTACAACGCAGCAACATAATTATAGCAATGTTTAAAACGGCTCAAGCAGTGGTATTAGTTTAGTACTACATGTGGTGTGGTGGCAATTAAAACTCAAACCAAACGCCCATACTGGCTTGGCAGTTACGGTGGATATTCTATGGTTATAGCAATTTAATAGGCTTGTCATTTCATAGTAGCACATCATATTTTACACGAAATGAGCGGGAGTGTCAGAAAGTTTATATAACAGAAAGACCAATAATATTATAATGATATATTATAAGATTATATATTATAATTATATAGTATTTGTCCAAAAAGCAAATAGTTGTTTCGTACTACTCATACTGTGGTATTAGCTAATATTACAGCTCGCCGCCGTTGCATGACTAAATTTTTAATTTTGCTGATAGGTTTTTACTTTACTAAAGTAGTAGGAGTGTGATCATAACAATTCAATTGCACTCTTATCAATTAACAATGCCTAACAATTAACAATTAACAATCATGAAATACGAACAAAGCTTTTGATCTTTTTAAAAATCTTTTTACGCTATTTCCTTCAGTTCAAATTAAAGCATCTTTGTTTGTATGTTCTTATCAGGCCTTGCTTTGTATATTAGCGTTCACATCTTTCTTTCTAAACCAATTAATAATCCGTTATTAATTTCACATTTTACAACAAACATTTTTAAGATTACTGTAATATTATCTATAAAATTTATCACGTGAGATCACAAGTAAATGTATCAGTTATCCATCACTCTCTTACATTTACATACACTTACAAACTTTGAGAAATGTATATATATATAGATCAACATTCTTTTATTTTTAACCCTTCATTCATTTAACCTGGTTTCATTTTGTACCATCCCAGGCGTAAACGCATAAAACAAAACCAAAAAATTAAGCATGCAAAAATCGTGTTCAGAGATTAATTGATATTTTTTTATTCTTGCTGCCAGATATGTTGCTTTAACACAATGATATGCTCTTCTAAAATATTTCTAAACATTTTTTGAACCTGTGGTATGTCAGTAATGAATGTTTTTTTAAAGCTCAATAATGGCTTCCTTCCATGTTAAACTGAAATGTGGGTCAATGCAATTTTATATGTGTAGTTCTGTTGTCTGATCATTTGCATTCCACTAAGCATTGAATTTGCACCGAGTCTTAGTTGACTTTATCGGAAAGTTTCAGTATTTTTCCATCATTTGTGAATGTTTTTAGTGTTTGAGGTGGTCTGACCGCCAGATATTTTAAGATTAAAATCGACAAAACTTGATTGCAGTTAAAACAATACGATCAAACGATAGCGCGATTATGACATAAAACATTTATAGAAATATTGCTAATAAATTATTATTAGCTATCTATAAGAAAATATCTTGCAGAGTCATGCATTCATCTGCCAATCATATATCTTTAATATTACAAAATGAAACCACAATCTGTCTTCTAAAAAGCTGATTCCTTCGTAAAACAAATTACTATCTGGTCTTTATTGTAACTGATCTTATATAGACACAAACATGAAAGACTGTGATATTGCTGGTATGTTCAGCCAGCAATCACATGCGCTACTAGTAGGCAAGTAGTAAGTTACAAAAGCCAACGAAATCCATTGTTGCGCACATAAAAAGCTTTTGTAATCAGATTTAGGATATATCAGCTCTCCATCAATTGACAAATAGAGAAGGTAATGAATTATGCAACGTATCATTTAGCTCGCCGCCGTTGCATGACTAAGTTTTTTATTTTACTGGTAAGTTTTTACTTTACTAAAGTGGTATGAGTGTGATCATAACAATTCAATTGCACTCTTTGCAATTAACAATGCCTATAATTAAAAGTTGAAAACAATTCATTTTCTGTAGGCGTTATCAATTCCTCCTTAGAAAACGAGTTTGTGCTCCACGATTCGTTTCAAACCTGATTTTAATCCTTTAATTTCTTTCTCCTCAAGTAGTTGTTTTGCTGAGAGCAGCCGTGACCTAAGCATCTATAGCGCTCGTTATACAAATACCAGTTTGTGGTTGAATTCTTAAAAGAATGAAACCATCAATGAACGACCCAGAAAACCGAAAGAAAAAGCTCAAATAACCTTCAAATGGCTTTGACTTGACCTATATATATAAATATAAAATATAAAATAAATATAAAATAAATATAAAATAAATATAAAATAAATATAAAATAAAAAATAAATATAAAATAAAATATAAATATTAACAGTTTTGACTTTTAGTGCAGCAACAAGTCAACAATCAACAGCCTAATTCTAAAGAGTACCGCACATCCTTTAGGCTGATTATATGTGTTGCATTAGCCACAAATGATTCAATACCTGCAATACCCGCAATGCCGTGCTGAGGCTATATAGTTCGACACTCCGATACTCCGATACTAATACAAAAAACTTAATATTATACATCACATTCTTGCTTTTAATAGTGTCATTGTTACACAATCACAAAGCATTTATTTGATGGAGCTAAGACCAAGGTCAAGTTGTTGTTAAAAACTAGTAACATAACAATTTTTGCAGTAAATAAAGAGTGAGAGTATTTCATTAGTAATAAGGAAAGACAATAGACAAACCATAAAGCTAACAGATTATCTTAACTTTTTTAGATGATTGTATTTTAAAAGCGTTAACGATTCAAAGATTCAGCTGTTGTGTATTCAACATATCCATCAAATGCTAGTGCGCCTTTCGATCACTTAAGGTTTGCTTGTAGTGATAGATGAGTGTTTGTAGAATTAGTTATCAAAAGTTTTGTCCTACAAATATGCGCCTGGAACCTCAGGCACTTAACTGCATATTGAATTATGAAGTTTATTTATGCGCAGGAACAGGTAACTTATACAAAATGGACGTACAAGTTTGAATACCATTTAAAATTTCATCAAGTAAAAATATTTTTTTGAACAATTTCACTACCATAAAACTTTAAGCCGTATTTGATTTGATGCTTTTAGCTAGTATAGATATGTGAATTACCCTAGGACACTTATATTTCGCTAGTATTTAGTTTCGTGAGTAGCATACAGAGTAAAATTTCGCTGGAACTTAATTTCGCAGCTCTTATGAGTGCGAAAATCTAGTGATGTGAAAATAAATGCAGTGGAACAAACATTAGATTCTTCAGGTCTAGTTCACTGGTACGAAATATTTTTCAATTTGGGACTACCGTACTGTTTGGACTATAAACCGCACCTCTATATAAGCTGCATGTGCTTTATTTTCTAAAAAAATCGATAATAAAACAATACATAAGCCGCACCTTACTATAGGCCGCAGAACTAAGGACTGTGCTTTTTAGCGTGGTAGCAACTTTGCCATTAAAAACGGAACAGTGCAGAACGGCACAGTTTCGTATTATCCGACGCTTTTTAACTTAGTGCCTAACGGGACAGTACCGTGAGGCGTTGTTTCGTATTTTCTTTCACAGCTAGAAGTGCACTAATTGGAGATTCCCGTTAGTGCGCCCTAGCGGTGAAAGAAAAAGCCACAGAATAAGCCACAGTGATTAGCCGGCACCCTTGTAGGCCTACCAATAAGCCACATGGCTCAAATCATCAGAAAAAAGTAGCGGCTAATCGTCCGAAAAAGTACGGTAGTTTGTATTTGTGAGCCTCTGGTAGAAATGTGTAGGCGACATCAATAATGCAATTTGATCGCTTGCTGCAGTTTGTCTCCTGGACTATCAATGACGTCAAGTTCTCTGCCGCAGTGACTGATGTTGTACCAATATTAGAATTCAAGTATTTATAGCATGCGGTGCCACGGTGGCCATGGCCCCGCGTTGTTATTGCTTTTGGTTGGTAATAAATTTCATCACCACAATAATTATTATTCAATTTTATGACTTTCCCTACCAGACTGTCATTCTCATCAGTTACAAATTCAATGACTAAACTAATATCATCATCTTCTTCATTTGTCTAGGCTTTTCCAAAAAAACTTATTATCCTAATTTGTTTTGCCAAGCTGCTCAGTCGGTGTATTAGCTATAATGAGTTTAGCAAAACTTGCCCAATGAGCCAACCACACCCGAAAATTGCCTGCATTTCTAATATGACGATTTTATTGTGAATATCAATGAAGAAAGCCATTTAATTTTGCGTTTTCGCTCGTTCGTTATGATAGTTTAGTTTCGCTCATGAAATTTTCGTGAGATGCTGTTGCCGCGAAAACGCGAAAGTTAGATGCCGAGAATACATAAGTGTCCTAGGGTATCATAATTATCTTGTTCTATATTATTAGATGCTGAAATCTGAGGATTCTGAATGTCCACAACATGTCAATTTTAATTTTATTGTGTTAATGACAGTTGAAACTAAGATTTAAAAGTTTATTCAAAGATTATTATACTCAAAAATTTTCTAGAGGTTATCAGAAAGTATTGGGACTTTTTATAATTTTGGCTGTTTTTGATGTGTGAAGTCATCTAATTTCCAGCAAGTTTTAAGCTGAAAATAAATAAGATTTTATCACAGTTAAAACTTTTGGATCGATGGAAAGTGGGATCATGACGCCAATATTTGCAAAGAGACCGAAGGAGGAAAGATCCACAAAGCTATAACTAGAACGGAATAGCGGATATTAACTATGGCAACGATACCAACTGGTGACAACATTTCATTCTTATTTTTCTTCTGAGGTTTTCAATTGTGATCCAGTTTTATCGTTTTTAATCTTAAAACATTCTAGCAGTAAGATTGTCTCAAACACAAAAACAAATTAAAAACGACGCCAAAAAACCGATATTTTCTGATAACATCTACAACAAATCTGTGTAAGTTGAAATTTAAACAGGCATAGATACTGCCCCCTGCAACTGCATGTATAAGGCTTCAGTTCAAATTGGAAAACCAACTAATTTTGGAGGAAATCTCTCAAAGTGTTGCTTTAGTCACTAGCAATGATCAAGTGGTTTCAAGCCAAATCATCCTAATTTGAATATTATTCATCAGAGTATGGCTATGATGATGAAGGTGAACTTACACAACATTTTAGTAGATTTTATCAGAAAGTATCAATATTTTTCTATCATTTGCAATTATTTGTAATTTGCAACTGCCTTTGGTGTTTGAGGTGATCTGATTGCTAACATTTTCATGGATTAAAATCGACAACATGTGATATCTATTAAATCGTGTAGCTTTTTTAGAATAATTCTTTCTTTCGTCTTTCTAAAGTAGGGACCAAAATTATGCAATGTATTTATTGTTAGTTTTTGTGAATACAAATAACAGATGATTTTACCAACACAGCTAAACAGGCTGATGACAATAATTTGTTACAATTACTTATATCTAATATACATAATCTTCCAAGTCATGCATTCATCAGCGTGTTGTCTATAATTTTACACACTGAAACCAAACTATGCCTCCTAAAAAGCTGTTTCCTTTGTAGAATGAATTAACAGCTAGTTTTTATTTTCATTAAATTTATCGATATACCTACATGCATATTTATATATTTTCAGTGTTGGTATGTGTCGCTCAAACTATATCAACTATATCTATAGCTAATACAAATCTTTGTATTAAATTTCCGCATTTCGATGAATTTGAACTCACGACAAATGCATCCGCAAGATTCTTATCCAGGCGCTAGACCACAGAGCTACAATGGTATATTGATCCATAACGCGATCATCTATATATATTTTTTTTTAAAGTATGTATTTCGTCAGATGTCTGTCGTTATTCCGAATATACACTAGATATAGCTATAGCGCACACCGATTATTTTACCAATGCAGCCACTTATTACAACACCGCTGTTAAGAATAAATTTTTGTAAGGTTCAATTACGTAAAGGCCAATTAATCTCGCTCGGAAAATTACAATGGATCATTTCGGGACCTAAGTATATGCAATGCGATGATTCCTCGTTTTTTTTCGTTGGAGCTAATAACTTATCTTGAACTTAAAATATGGCAATTTTTATACTGATTATATACGCTATCAAAATATATATGTGGCATCAACATTTCGTAGTTTAAATACTTGCTATTCATTTTACATCTACATTTAGTTCGCTACCACTTTATTCCAGATGCTCAAAATACTTTATCGCAGCTAGATTATGTTTTTTGGATTCTGATTTAGTACCTTGCGCTGCACAATCATTAAATACGAACGAAGGTTTTGTTCTTTTTAAAAATCTTTTTATGTCATTTCTTTTAGTTCAAATTAAAACATCTTTGTTTGTATGTTCTTATCAGGCCTCGCTTTGTATATTAGCTTTCATTTCTTTTCTTCTAAACCAATCAATAACCCGTTATTAATTTCACATTTTCCAACAAACATTTGTAAGATTACTGTAATATTATCTATAAAATTTATCACATAATATTACAAGTACATGTATCAGTTATCCATCACTCTCTTACATTTACATACACTTACAAACTTTGAGAAATGTATCTGTATATATAGATCAACATTCTTTTATTTTTTTATAAACTTTGTATAACTTTTGAAGTTTATAATATAAGTTTTTCAACTTTCAGTAATTTCAGTATTTTCAAAATTCAGCAGTTTCAAAATTTCAGTATTTCAACTTGCATTCTTTAAACATAATTTGAGTATCGTTTTTAAAGTTTAAACATTATTCATTTTTCTTTTCACTCTTGTTATTATTTAGTTTTCAATCTTTATTATTAATACTAATCTTTCATTCAACCATTTTTGGCAAACATTATTTTAATAAAAATTCAAGTAGAAAATACTACTATATTCTGTCATATTTTTTAATTAGTTTGTCAAATACTGTAGTTCTATTCTCAGAATCTACACATTGTTTAATGCCTCCAAAAAAATAACCTGTCCTGCACAAAATCATTTCCTCATGATATGAAGTTTGAAAGTTGCAGTTGTTTGACAAAGTTTGGAAACCTTTGCAGTTGTTCTTTTTTTCTCTCATAATTTATTTCAACTAAACGAAACACTTATGTGCATCATCATATGTATTTTGAAAGCTGGAACGGCAAATGTTGTTATATATGCTAAATACAAATCAATTTTTCGCCCAAAGACATTTTGATTACCCGGGCACTGTTGGGTAGGGCAGCTAGTTTGCCATATACAATAGGACACGTTAATTATTTTAGAAATGCGCCCACTTGTTATGATGTCTCTGTCAAGAAATATTTTTGTAAGGTTCAATTACTATATCTGGGGTAAAGGCCAATTCTTTTTGCATGGACATATTATGGATCATATTATCTCCGTGGGAAGAACCTTGAAATTCTCTCTCCATTTGGTCAGACAAAGACAGTACGTTACCTCATTTTTACATTTCCGATATCGAGAGGTAGGATACCAGTATCGCCGTATTCAACTTTTTGAAAAATAGCTTCTGATAGAACAATAACCTTTTCTATACACACACTTTTATGAAAGAAGAATTATTACTGATTCAACATATTCAGGGTTTTAATTTTTTTATTTTTTTATTATTCAGTATGCTGACACTGATATTTGAGAATAATTGCTTATACCTGTCTCTTAATTCTGTTGAAATAAGAAACAACATACTAATTGCTTAATATGCCCCACTATTATTAGATTCAATTTTCACAAACAATCACAAAGGAATAAGGCTAAGCCAAGGCCAACATCTTGCTAGAGGCGAGAGAAGTAAATCTTTTTTATCAGTCACAGAAGAACAGGAGTTTTTCGTTAGTAGTAAAGAAAGACCATAGACACACCGTAAAACAGACCGACTATCTAAACTTTTTTAAGCAATTGTATACTAAAAATATAAACGATTCAGAAGTTCAGCTGCTTTATACATACCCATCAAATGCTAGTGCATATTTGTTAAGAGTTGTTTGTAGTGATAGAAGAGTGTCTGAAAAGTTGGTTAATATAAGTTCTGCCAAAAAAATGTTTGCCTGCAACTTCAGGCACTTAACTGAGTTTAGATTTATGTTCATGAGCAGAATTATAAAGTTTATGTACGCATAGCAAGAGGTAACTTACAAAGATCAATGCAAAAGTTTGAAAATAATTCAAGTTTTTCATAAGTAGAGAAATGTTTAAAGCATTCTCGCTTACAAAAAATCTTAGGCCAAACATGATTCGGTACTTTTAGCTAGTATAGATGCATTGTATGTAAGTTATCATGTTTTATTATGTTAGAAACTGAAAGCTGCAGATTTTTGGAAAGGCAACTAAATATCAATTTTATTTTTACTGCATTAAGGAGAGTTGAATCAAAGCTTAAAAGAATTGTGGTTCAATTTTAACCAAAGCCTTATACATTTACTTACAGAAAAAAGGATTTATGCTCTTTAAAGCATCAACTTACATAAAATATATACAGATAATACAATAAATGCAGAACTTGTTGTAGATTTTATTAAAAAGTATTTGCAGTTGTTAATTTAAATTTTCATTCTATTTGATGTATGAGGTAATCTGATTGCCTAGATATTTCAAGATTATAATCGACAAAATTTGATTGTTGCTAAAATGCATAGGTCAATCGAAAGTGTGATTACGGCGTTTATAGTGACAAAGAGACCAACAGAATAGATAAACCTAACACAGTGACTTGCATCAGTAGCAATATTAATTTTAGCAACAATAACAGGTATCGAGAATATTACCAGCAAATGACCAATTTTTTCAATAAGTTATTGCAATAATTTCATTTCAAGCATCCACTTGAAATGAATTAGTGCTTTGAAATATGCCAAATAAAAATTTTAAAAGGGCAACTGGTTGTGAATTAAATAAAAGAAATGGTATGAAATAAATTGTTTAAAATAGCTTTCTTTGTTAGGTGACTTGATATTAGTTAGAACATTGCTAAAGGACATGATGACAAGAATAATAATATAAATTATGTTAATAATAACAATTATTAGTAATAGATAAGACAGCGAAACTCAGCAGAGTGGAAAAATTAGGTTCGGAATGCGGATCTCAGTGGAAATCTGCAAGGGTGTTATAGAAAGCACCAGGCATCTGAGCGAAGGAGGACTTTACATGATACCAGTTTACTACCAGACAATCAACTGAGAAAAATCAACAATAATGATAATAATAATGATAATAAAAATAACATATCGAGTTAATGATTAGATAGCTCTACTTAAAGTTGATGTGAAAGAATACCCCTAAGTACAATAGACAGCCCTTTGAGGATTGGCTAACATCATAACAACCGATTTTATTTTTTAAAATCATGGTCAAAACATTCCTCCAGTCTATGGCAGTAGGCCATCGTTGTATAACCCCAAAGCTATCATATTTTTATGAGATGTTAAGTCTTGTGAAACTTTTGGTGACATCAACAAAACTTTTTAAAAATAGTTAAAAATAAGAAGATGGTGGCTTGTCAATCTGTGATTTGAGTAATCTTTGAGCAGTCTTTGGATATTCTCTAGTCCTATCTGACAAATATTTTGTATTCACAACTTTTAGTACCGAGTTACTGCCTTTGAGCTCTGGTTATAACTCATTTTAAACACCTTAAACTTAACACCAAAATACATGCACAAGATGCCAGTTAGGTTGGAATGTATGAAGTTGTTTTTCTTACTTCATTAGTTAGTTTCCCTTCATATGAAAACTCTCAGGTCACAAAAAGGAGTAGTCTCAGGTTTTAGCTACTTACTTTTCAGTACATTGAGAGCAGTAGAAGTTTCCAGAATGCCGAAACATTATTTAACCATTATCTATGGTCAGGCTTCTTAGCAGTAAGCTGTCCATCTTTTTATCTAGTCCAGTTGGCTTCTCATCATTTTCTTTGTTTGGCTAGAATGCTTCTATAATCACACAATGATCCTCAGGTTGGTATGCTGGTCAATATAGAAAAACTTTTAGAAAACAAAGATTTGGCAGATAAGGTGTCCAGAGCTTTTTTAGATGAAATTGGAAAGATTTCAGGTCATATTTGAACAAATGTAAAATAACTAATAATTATCATGCAGCATTCTTGAATTTTGATAAAAATCTTTTCTGCTACATTTAGGGTACAATTCATTCAGATCAGTGTATAAGCATTTTAAAGAAATCTCAATAAGTATGCAAGAACCATAAGAAGGGCAGCAGGTAGTCGATGAAATCAAACCGTTTATTTCATTTGATTCACTAACTGCGGACCTTTTTACGGTTCTTCAGCAACATAATTTGGCACATATCTTTGTTTGAGAGAAAATTATTGTTAATATTTGTGTCCCCTTACATTTAGCCAAGCCAAGCCGATGTACAGCTGAATCAAGCATAGCCAAGCCAGAGCCGTACCGACTGAAGACCGAGCCGAGCTGGACCGAGCCGAGCCAGGCCGAGCCGTGCCGGGTCTAACCAAGCAGAACAGGGGCGGAGTTTAGCAGCTATATAAGCCCGAACATTTCTCTAGTAGAGCAGAGCTGTTCTGGGCCAGTTCATTGCTTGTCACTTGATTCATTTCTTGTACACCTTGATGAACTAAGCCGAAATATATGTATTGTACTCATGCACGAGTCTTGTACTAGTGAAGGAAAGTGACGGTCGCACAAAACCTTTACACTGGTGGCAGCAGTGGGATTGGTAATGATCCCAAGAACTCCACCACAGAACTTGCAATGGATCACTGGACTCTGGATAAACTGGGCTGCCAAAAAGCACCACTCCTACTGGAGGAACTTCTTACTGGAAGAAACCCAGAGAGAGTTGTGGAAAGCCCTACAGGATTAGTAGATGCACTGCTCCGGGGGCAGAAACCTACTAAGAGGACCTATCTGAGGAGGCGGCAGGCTCCTACTGGAAGAACTTCCTACTGAAAGAAACCCAGGAAGAGCTGTGGAAAGCTTGCCAATCGGATCGGTAGATGCACTTCTCCAGAAGCAGAAACCTACTAAGGGATCCGACAGGACTTGCTTAAGGAAGCGGTGTGCTTCTACTGGAAGAACTTTCCACGGGAAGAAACCCAGAAAGGAGCCAGCAGCCGCGGACACAGTATAGGCACTGCTCTGGGAGAAAAGTAGAAACCTACTAGGAGCCAGAAATGGCTAACAGGAGAGTCAGGAGCGCTGACCCGGGACCCGACCGACTAGTCGAAGCGCTAGAGCGGGTGTTGCTGATGCCGAGAGCTCAGGAACCGGCGCCACACTTCAGGACCCCCCAGTATACTGGAAAAGGAGATGTGGAATATTCTATTCCTCGCTTCACAGAAGTAGCCGACGCCAACCAGTGGACGAAAAGAGCAACTCTATTGCATCTCCGGGAAGCGTTGGGCGAGCAGGCTGAGGACTGTGGTCGAGCCAAGGACCAGGAGGCCATTTTCAATGCCCTCCGGGCAAGGTTCGGACTATCCGCTAGGCAGGCGCTGAGCCAACTCAACGCCATTAAAAGAGAGGAGGGAACGATGCTGCAGGAGCATGCTATGGAGGTGGAGAGGTTGGTACGCATTGCGTACGAGGACCTGCCGAATCGCCACCAATATAGCATGGCTATGGAGACTTTCTGCAGCTTGCTGAGAGACCCGGCCCTGCAGAGACATCTGTTGGCCATACCTACGCCTACGTTGGCGGACGCTGTACGAGCCAGAAATGACTATCTCCGAATCCCGGGAGGCGAGCGTAGGCCCACCGGATCCTCAGTGCGAGTTCTGGAGGGAGAAACCTCTGACCAGGTGAACTCGGCCGAGACCGATGTCATAGGACAACTAGCCCGGCTGATCCAAACTTTCACGGACAAGGTGGAACGGCTCCAGGAGTAGGTGCGCACCCCAGCTGAGAAAAGGAGCCAGCCAGCTACACTTTGCTGGGGATGTAGCCAACCGGGGCATGTACAAAAGAACTGCCTTCGCCACACCAGATCAGCTTCAGGAATCGGAAGACGGCCTCAGCAGTAGCTCCGACTACTGGCTGTGCCAAGGCCAAGCAAACACGGAAATATACTAGGATTTCGCGGGACTCGACGACGGCTGATGGTTGGTCTCAACCGGCAAGGACTAGGCCAAGGAGAATTCGTGTACAAGAAGGACCTGTGGTGACACAGAATTATTACCAGTCCTTGGGTGAGATTAGTTTGGACAGCCCGCTTGTCCTGGATATTGCCTACACCCCTCCGTGCGAACGGCAGGAACGTAGCCCGAAGCGTAGGAGGGTGAGCCCCAAATCCCCTCCACCCCAGACACTGAGAACTATCCCCACTGGACTGGACAGTTGGAAGCCTGCCTTAAAAGTGGCAGGGATGACCCCTTCTCTGCTTTGGTAGTGGCAATCACGGGAGCAGCAGAACTGCTCCTGGCGTGGTATGGCCCAAAGTGCTGACCTTGTCCTACCACGGAAAGGAAGCCTTCTAGGCCTCACGGAGGATGTCCTGGAGGACACCCCTAGGGTGCAAACCCTCAGCCAACCGCACTCCACCAGCTATTTTCTCCGAGATTATTTTCTTAGAGTTATTAATAACCTTGGTTGATTGCATTTTTTTTATAACAAAACAGTGTCTGTCTGAATTTCTAATAAGCTTACATATGCAGGCAGACTGTGTATGATTGAGCCTTTTGGTGCTTCTGTTTTATATTAACACAAGTTGATGTAGTATATATTACGAGTAGTAGGCCTCTCTTTTTATGGGCTTTTGAGTTACCTGATAATCAAATAAGAAAATAAAAAATCAAGCTGTTAGAAGGAATTACAGAAGAACCCTTGACAGATTTAGAAAGGGCATTCAACCAAAGTTGCTCCTGCGCCAAATCTAATGAGCAGATGGTTGCGATATATTTAGCACCAGGCAGTACAATTTGCAGCGGCGACTTCTAAGTGAGAAAGCCAAAAGAAGAAGTTATTTTTATAAAGTAGTTCAATAGTCACTCAGTAAAGCCATTTTTTCTTTAAAACTATTATAAATTTAACTAAAGAACAGCTCTTTGTGTGAACAAAAATATGGCAGATCTTTAATAGCTAGAATTAAAAACAAATATTGTTAATATCTTGCTTTTGAACGATACATTCGTAAGCATCTGTTTTGCAATTCAAGTATGCTTGACATTTATTTTGCATGAACACTTTGATTACCAACGCATTAGCCCTTTTTCATAATTGAAATCAGTAGCTGCCCAATTAGGAAAAGCTTTTTTGTATTTTATTTCCTTCTGATTTAATTTAACAGCCAGATTTGCAGAAAAGAAGATAGTGTACATTTGCTATTAACTAAAATCATAAACCAAATAAGATGTTCACAATTTGGGCAAAATTCTAGCAATTCAAACCACAGGTAATGCCAGTTAAAACAACAATGTCTCAGACTCATTATTTTTTATGCAATTTTTTAGGGGCAGTAAAGTTTTGTCTATTTTACCCTTGAAACAGCCTGATAGTCAGATTACCTTATAACAATGGCAAATGAAGAAAATACAGCAGCTTTTTGAAAGAACCTACCAACATTTTGTGTGAGTTTATGTTGAAAAGTGATCTTAAACCATGAAGGCAGCAAGGTGATAATTATATTGAATCACGGAAAAAATCTCTTGAAAAATCTTACATAACTTACATTTAAAAATTGTATTTTTGTACAGAGAACGGCTAGAATATACAGCTTGTTTTGTGTAGTTCAACGTACTTTTAGGTCTGTTGTATTAAAATACTTCTATTAATGAGATTTTATTGGCCTTGAAAATTCTTCAAAAAATAATGCCTTTTGTTACCTTTTAACATAAATAATTCATAACTATTCAATGATTTGAAAAGACGTATTTCTTAAAGGTGGTAAACTAATAGTATGGCAGAGCAGTCTGAATGGTGACTTGAAGATTGTAATACCGGAAAGTTGATAAACTGAAAAATACAATTGTGGATGTTGTGTGTCGGTGTTACAAAATAGAAAAATATGTTTGTCATATGGGTGGAAGATAACTGTAAATACTTGAAGAGACATGGGGCAATGCTGAAATGAATGCGTGCCAGCCCATGTAACTAGTTAGTGAGACAAAAACAAACCTTACAGTGTCAAAAGCATGGCTTCAACAGCTTTGATGACTAACCATCTTATCTACTACTTGAGACGCTTTCTTTTCTTTCACTGATAAAGAATGAATCGGCGGAGTGTTTGTGTAGAAGACAAATAAGTTTGAATCAACCGCGAGTTGTTAAGCAAACAATAAAAAATGAGTAAGTTGAGAGGAGTGGCTATGCAAATATTAAACTGAAGTTTCTTTACCCAACCAATGAGAGTAACTTAGGCTAGTCTAAATCTTTTCTGTAATAAGAACCTTGTTCTTTTTTCAGTACAATTCCAAATTAGGCTTGCTTCAACGTGAAATAACTGTTACACATTATAATCATTAGACGTAATGATCTCTCACACAATCATGATCTTCAAGCATGCTAGATTATTAACAAGCTTAAACAAGCATCCTAAATCTATAATATTTCAAGCATGCCATGTGGGATAGTAGATAGCACAACTTCTGGCAAAACTGAAGTTTCCGAGTTCAGTGTGAAGTGGGGTTCATTTTTCACTTTACTCGCTCTAACTGGACACACGAATGACAAACAAACACTGAAATCGATGTAAAAATTGATAAGCTATTCCCTTCCAGTGAACAACCGATATCCGTAAAACAGTTATGTTTTGCTTACATTGTGCAGAAAGTACTCTTGACGCAAAAAAAGAAGAGTCCTCCAAAGTTTTTTGCTCATCATGAATGAAGAACAATGAGCGTACAAAAGAAGATTTTAGCCTTTCTGCTTGTGCTTCACTGTTATCAAAGGTGTGACCAGCCTGCCTTTCATCAGATGACGTAGTATTAGAAATGAACTTATACCAAAAGTTTTAGTAAAATTAATCAGAAAATACCTCTCATTATTTATCGTATGCAATTGTTTTTGATGTATGATGTGATCCGACAGCTAAGATGTTTAAAGGTAAAACTCGATAAAACTTGATTGCAGCTAAAATGGTCAGAAGAAAAGTACAGACAATATGATGTCACTATGTCACAATATGAAGGCTGCCCGTCTCTCACTTAGTTGATATCAATTATTGAGTTCAAGTTGCAGCTTTGCGCATCTCTTTTATGTCAATCTCTTTCCAATTATAGACATCATAGTCACACTTTTTGTGTGAGTATGGTCGCTTTAACCGTGATCAAGAGACATCCTGATCATCAGATTACAAACATTTGGAAATTATTAACGATACTTTATGATAAAATTTACTAAACTATTGCATAAGTTGATCTCATCTCTACACAAGTATAAATATAGTTACTTACAATTTTATTTGTAAATCACTCGTCCTAAAATTTTTATAGTGTGAATTAGTCGGGTAATATATTATTCAATTAGAAAAAAACATTACAATGGTCTTTCAGAGAATTCAAGGTAACTAAAACAATTATATATTTGATAGTCTATAAATATATTAAAGGTTAACTGACGACAATATTTTTTAGCACAGCATTAACAACAGCGAATAACATTATAGTTTGATGTTTCAATGAAATTTTGTGTAATTTTGATTAACTACCTGCCTTTATCAACTTTTTCAAGCTTTAGAAATTGAAAATAAGAGCAGTGAATTTTGAAAAATGTTGCTTGGTAGCAGTTGCCATAATGTACAACTATATAAATAACTCGTTTCTGTTTAATTATATTTTCTAAAATCATCTATTTGGAATTCTCATCCATAATAGCACCGCATGCGTTGATAACTTATAACAATTTTTTAATATATTTTTATGGAAAACCTTTTAAACTTTCTATTTGTGTAAAATTGAAATTTCTTGTTAGCACACTCTACACCAAGTTTGCACAAATTGATTAGTGTGATTCTGTAATCTTCTCACCTTCTCACCAAACTCCAGTTAGGTGGTTGCCTGTCAGCCAGGAAAGATTGTCAGTCTAGACCATTCAGCTCTGGTGTGATTCTCTAACCACATCTCAAAAGTTAAGGTTAAATTAAAAGTTAAATAAGCTGCTAATCTTACCATTGGCTAGTTAGTCAACTTAGCTGATAGTAACTACATTACCTCTCACTGTTTATAAGCTGTTTCTTATTACCTGCGCAATTCCAAAAATTCAGTTAGTAGTATTACATTGCCCACCTTGATAATGCAGTTAGAAAGTATTCAGTAACTTTATGATTTATTATGAAATTTTACTTGCTACATTAAAAACATGATGAAAGAGACTTACATTTCAATGTAGAATTTATATTGAAGCACTTTCCCTGCATCACTGCTTAACGCTCATTCTAACTATAAGTGGCTAGAAGCCCATGCTTTTGCAGCAAGCTGATAAAAGGGAGCACTTTTTTATAAGCCAATGAAATCATACGTATGCTTATGACAAACGATTCTTATTTTCTTCGTTTATTTAAATACCAAAAATGATTGATTGCATAGAGTGGTTGACCAGAGAGATAGTGAAGTGTCAAGGGTGTTGTTTACAGTAGATGCAGTGGTTGATGCTGTGACTATTCCAATCAGAAATTAAGCTGTGTTGCAAACTGGAGCTTAGAGCGTGAATCTTTAGTGCTTTATTTTGCTCAATCGTTATAAGCTCAAAGCTTTAACTTTTAGACTAAACATTTAAATAATTAGTGGAGATTCATGTCTGCTTACTTCAGACTAGACTATCAGCTCCTCACAAAGCCAATTGGCCAATATCCTTCCTCGTTGTAATGTTATATGTAAACCTCTATAATCCTCCTTCCTAAATCTTTACTTAGCCAGCAATGAAAGTGTGTAAGCTGCAGTGAGCGGTCAAATGAAAGAACGTTGTGTTAAACGCAGGGCTATCCTGGCAATTAGCCAGCACACCCATATTGTTGCATTTTACTATTCTTCACATCAACTTCAAATGGTTTACTTTACACCCCACTTAGTAAAATAGTTTATTATTTTTACATTTAGACCTACCAACTACAACCTGTGCCAAACTAGCCATCTAATCCTTAGTTTTAACCACTGCTATTATTAACTGCGTGGGTTCTAAGTGTGATTTTATAAACATATTCTCTTTTACATAGATCATACTTCCAATGATTTTTCTTTTGTCTTACAAACTAAGGATTCTGTCAAACTTTTTAACTGCGCATTGAAGTCCATTTCTGTCATTGGTAACTTCAAAAATTTGTTGCGATTGCAATGCATTTTTCATCTGGGCATCAATGTGTACTTATTAACCGCCTGTTATAAAACTATGAAATGCAATTATTATTATTGCATAATGCAAGGCTAATAGATGTTTCCTTTTGTAAATGCACTGCTAATGCAACTACACAGATATTCAGGGACAATTTTTTGCAATCCCAATACAGTTCATATCTGAGCATCAGTAAATACCTTTTACCGTGCAGTTATGACTTGTTCCTAAAGGTCACAACCCTGTGCTGTACACTGATTAGTTTTTGTATATTTAATTAATTATGATATGTTAACCTTTAAAGTAGCTTTCTAACTTACTAGCTGTTATGCAAATTAAATTATAAATTGTTCTACCTGTTCTTAATGTTCACATAATAACCTTCTCTAAACCATCTTCAGCGGTCTAGAGCACATAACCAAGAACTGTACATGGAGGTTGAATTCTAGGAAAGGTTATTGGTGGTACGTAACAGGAAATCCATATGGTGATAAACCATTTTTTCCAGCCAAATCGATATTGGGTTCTCAGTCTTTGGTAACTATGATATTATTGAATGCGTATCGAAAAAGTTATTCCAAAATCAATCTCAACCATTGCCGAATGGCAGACAGCAAAATACTCAGCAACAAGGGTGTATAGGTCCAATTATCTTAGTCTGAAACCAGCTCATGAAAATAACTTTAATCAGTTTTTATGAATTAAAAGTGAAAAATGTAGCAAAGAAGTGTAAAAATATGTCTGAGGTTCAAAGAGACATGGCAGCTAATGATCATCGCGATCACACATATATATACTGTGAAACCTCTATTTGACCGCCATGGTGCTGCACGTTTTAAACCTTTTTTCTATTGTGGTGTTTTATTAGAAATGACATTTAATTAGAGGATAGAGCTGTATTTTTCGACTAGCTGGTAAAAATTTTAGGAATGTAAATTAAACGCTTTTACAGCTTAAGCGCTGCTAATGTCACCTATATTTGCAATTTCCTTTGAGTAAAATTAATTCTGTCAACTTCAGCTCTTTTGCTAAACCCTTTTTCATTCAAAGTAACAGACCGAGTTAAACAAGAAACTATTTTGATTAAAAAATATTAGCCAGATACGGTTAGTAATTATTTTCATTGTGTTGCTTTCAAAGTTTCAAAAAACACCCTAAAGCTTTGGAGCTAGAAAACAAACTTCGATACACAAAAAAGTGGCTGCTATTGTGCGGTACAAGGTTTCTCATGGTTATTCTCATAACTTAGCAAAGGGCTATGGTATCTTAAGATGAGATTTCAAACAGCATTATGAATGTAGCTGAAAGCAATTGATTGGATTTACACCTTAGTAACTTCAAATCAGAGTGCCCGAGTACAACGATCGATCTTCTATGATACACAGTCACTGAAACCATAGCAACCATTACACAACAACAAGCAAATTAATTGTAATTGATGTAATCATGTCATTATTAGTACTCTTTTGTGAGCACTTTTCTACTGACCACTTTCTATTATGGGCTCTCAATGATCAAAAAATGTCAAAAAGATGGTCAAATGAAAGTTTGGTTCAATTAAAGAGAGGCACTGTTTTTTTAACATTTTTCCTCTAGTAATGCTTTCTATTAAATATGGCATTCAAGTAAAAATGCTGTTAAAATGGTGATTTTAAACTACCATTGTTTACATGCCATATTGTCAAGTATATGATGTATTGCATACGGTAAACTTCGGTACATATTTAAACTGCGCCTTTGTTGTCCAACCAGATAATGTTTCTTATTAAATTTAGTAGTAAAAAACTGAAATTCTATCAGATTTTACATGAAACTACCCAAGCTGACATGTTCACCACATTCTTTATTCTTACAATACAAATTGCAGAATTATTACTTTCTGCATTGTTTGTTTAGTAGCAAACTATCTCCTAGTTTTGTTATAGTATTTCTTACGTCCTGCATCCTAAAATTGACAGCATAAACCGCAAACTCCTTGACTGTTTTGAGAAGATTATTGAGCATTCATGCATTACACGCTACTGCTATTAACAATCACAACAAATTTGTCTTGCATTAGTCGCGTAGACAAGTATCGAATAGTTTTCAAACACATGTGAACACAACTCTTAACAAGCTATATACTGTTGAGCGTGCTTCTATCTGCTTCACATAGACTTCACATAAACATCACTTAACACACACCTGTGTTAGGTAAAAGTATACTTAACACAAATCCTGCCTTATAAACCTAACCTAGTCTATAATGCAGGGAATTTCAACCTTTTTTAATTGGAAGAAGTTAAAAAACCCTGCGTTATATGCTTGGTTGGCAGGCTCATAAGCCAACTGCATTATGTGCATCATCTTTATTGAGAGTTGCATTCTCCACAAAGAAAATGCAACTCTCAATAATTGTAACGCAACATGTTAGGTAATGTAATCAAGTAAAGTACTAGACAAATGTAAAAATTTTAAACAAAAACTTTGCTGAAAGTTTTTTGTTTGTATGACCTCTGCATATGAAATATATTCAGATGGTTATATGCTAAAGTTATTTGTAGTGAAAAGGCATATGGATAATGTATGTGTGTGCTTAGGTGCGCATAGAGAGTAAAAATTTGTTGGCATGCATTAATTGTTAATAAGGAATACATTTTCAATTGTGCTGCAATCAATTTTTATTTATTAAATGAATAAGAAGGAAAAGAAAAGTAAGAAAAAAAGGTATATGAGAAAATATATATGAAATTTTCTCTAACTATCCTATTTATAACATTGTAATACACGCTCCATAATATAGGAACATCTCTACAAAACTATGAAACAACAAAGTTCATTGTCCTTTGAGCTAAGTCCTATGTCCTATGCTCATAAATAAACGTACGATTGGCATCAAAGAACCTAAGAACAATTGACTAAACTTGTGCAGTGTCATCAATGCCATCCTCGTCGCTGTAACTGTCGTCGTTGCCGCTATCGTTGTTGTTGCCGTCGTTGTTGCCGTTGTTCAATGTCATCATTGTCATCATTGTCCTTATTGTCATTGTTGTCGTCATTGTCATCATCGTCATTGTCGCCATAATCGCCATTGTTGTCATCGTCGTCATCGTCGTCATCGTCGTCATTGCCGTCATCGTCATCATCGTCATCGTCATCATCATCATCATTGCCGTCATCGTCGTCATCATCATCATCGTCGTCAATGTCGTCATCGTCGTCATCGTCGTCATCATCATCATCGTCATCATCGTCATCATCATCGTCATCATCATCATTGACGTCATCGTCGTCATCGTCGTCATCGTCGTCATCATCATCACTGCCGTCATCGTCGTCTTCGTCGTCATCGTCGTCATCGTCGTCATCGTCATCATCGTTATCATCATCGTCGTCATCATCGTCGTCATCGTCGTCATCATCATCATTGTCGTCATCGTCGTCATCGCCGTCATCATCATGCGGCATCTGCCTAAAATAGAAATACTTGTGAATTGTCACCGGCTTTAATAACCAGCATGATTCCAATAAAATAATGATAACATCTTGATATGAGGGAGTGTTGAAGCTAGTGTAAATATGATTATATCTAACTCACACTCTGCTTCTAATTGGTTGATTTTCACGAACTTCATCGTCGATGTAATGGTGATCATCCGTGTCTGTGCCTTGTTTTGGACCGGAGAACCAATTTCTGGAATAGGTTGTATTTGTGGTTGACGTTGTCATTGTAGTTCATCATCATTTTCATCATCATCATTGCCACTAGTATCATCATTATCATCACCATTATCATCATCGGCATCATCATTGTCACGATCATCATCATCGTCATAATTACCATCGTCATCATCATCATGAGGTATTTGCTTATAATAGAACTACAGGTGAATCTTCACTGGTTCTAATAACCAGCATGATTCTAATGAAATCATGATAGCATCTTAAAGAAAGGGAAGGTTTAAACTCATGTAAACTTGATTATATCTAACTCACACTCTGCTTCTAATTGGTTGATTTTCACGAACTTCATCGTCAACGTAATGGTGATCATCCGTGTCTACGCCTTGTTCTTGGACAGGAGAGCCAATTTCTGGAATAGGTTATAATTGTAGTAGTTCATCTTCTTCATCATCATCATCATTATCTTTATTATCATCATTATCATCGTCCTCATGATCATTGTCATGATCATGATCATCATCATCACCAGGATCATTCCTATCGTCATCCTCATCATCATCATGAGGTATCCACCAAAAATAGAAATACAGGTGAGTTGTCACGGGTTCTAATACCCAGCATAATTCCAATAAAATTGTGATAACATCATAAAGAAAGGAAATGTTTAAGCTAATGTAAACATGACCATATCTAACGCACACTCTGCTTCTATCATCATCATTGTCATGATCATCATCATCGTCATGATTATCATTGTCATCATTATCATCATCATCATCATCATCATCGTCATCATCATAAGACATCTGCCTAAAATAGAAAGACTGGTGAGTTGTCACTGGTTCCAATAATCAGCATGGTTGCAATAAAATTACGATAACAACTTAAACGAAGGGAAGGTTTAAGCTAATGTAAACATGATTATATCTAACTCACACTTCGTTTTTACTTGGTCGGTTTTTACGGACTTCCTTATCGACATAACGGTGATCATCGTCATCATTACCATCATCATTGTCCTCGTCATTATCATTGTCAACATTGTCATCATCATCATCATCGTAATCATCATCATCAGCGTCATAATTATCATAATCATCATCATCATCATAATTATCTCCATCATCATCGCTATTATCATTATCATCCTCATCATCATCATCATCATCATAGTCATCATCATTGTCATCATCATCATCATCATCGGCGTCATAATTATCATCATTATCGTCATCATAATGATCACCGTCATCATCGTCCTCATTATCATCTTCGCCATCGTAATGAAGCATCTGACTAAAATAGAAATACCGGTGAGTTGTTTCTGGTTCTAATAACCAGCATGATTTCAATAAAAATACAATAACATCTTGGAAGAAGGTAATGTTGAAACTGATGTAAACATGATTATCTCTAACAATATTTAATTTTATGCGAATTGAGTAAATGAGTTGGAACTATTTTATAGTGATGGCTTGATATTGTTCAATATAACACATTTGCTTGTCTTTTTATCACAATAATATGGTAAAGGCGTAGTTCCTTTTTTGTGTCAACTAATGCAATTATACTTTTTTTATTTGGCTAGTGTTTTTACTAACATGGTGCTGCCAACAATGCTGTCTTATTAATTGTAAACAACACAATGCATCAATCTTTACCTGGTCTATATAATACACAGAAAAGGTGAATCACTTTATTGCAATTTTAGCAGTCTTCTTTTTACTTAGCACGCCGAGCGATTAGCGCTGCTCCAGCTCATTCTTGTAAGACCAGCACATTATTGACAGATTTATAAATGCATTTTATTTTATGTGCTCAGTTAAACATACTAATTGACTAAAGATTCCCAAAAATCTAGAAAATATTTTTCCACTCTCTTACATGTTAAAAAACTAACTTTGATAAAATTTCGAAGATGCAAAAGTAATAGCTCTTTTTGATAAAAAAACAATTTGCTACGGCAAACATGTAAATGCAACAGTGAATTTTGGTTAATTCTATAAAATCATAGCGATAAAAAACTGTTTACCTTTATACACATTGCAGTTTAAGTTAATGTAACAAACCTGTTAAGACCCCAAAAATTTCCAAAAACTTCCAGGTTTGGATTTGTCTGATTGTTTTGTTCATTGGTTTTGTTGCTTTCAAGCTGGCAATTATTGCTACGTCTTATATGGTCATCACCATCAATAGCATCCTCATAACCATCAGTAACTCCAGCAGCACCAGTAAATTGTGGACATGGAGAAATGTCACCACTCTCTCTAGACATATCCTGTTTGTGTTCACCAGGCTCACTTGAATCACTTTGACTCTTATCTCTGTCAGTGCTATCGGAGTGATTTTTGCTGCCAGAAGTGCGCTGTTTTAGATGTTTCTGAAAAAGTTTAACATTTGATCACAAGTAGCATATTTCTATAGTTCTTAACTCACAAAGATGCTGTTGTATTTGCCAAGCTAATTTAAAGTACACAACATTCACCAATGTTTAGTTTTGGTCAAATATTTTAACCAAAGCAAAAGACTCGTTAAATCATTACCAAAAATAGTTACTCATATTTTTCTTTGATTTTCTATCACTTAAAAACTCCAACATAGTTTTAATCAGTTGTTCAGATCACAAAATATCAAGGAGTTCGTCCAGATTTGTTTTTTGAACTGTTACATGGCAATTCTGTAAAACAACGGCACCTGCTTAATGCTGTATTTTAGAATGTATTTATTTGTATATTAGTTTTTATGTAATTTGACATTGTTGGTATTACACAGTGATTCATGACTGCTGAAATGATCAGACTATGAGTGTGTTTTTCTCTTGTGTTAATTGTATGTTTGGTTTCTGCTGTTTTTTATTCATGCTGCTCATTGCTTCTTTTATCAGCTGATCCTAAATAAGCTCTACTGACTAATGTGTTGTATGTACCCAAACTCTCTTGCCGCCTATTCTCTGCCTAACAATTTTTAAAAAGCAAATACGGGGAGACTTGATTGCTGTGGCTGGCTCACATTTCAAAGCTGGTTCATTGCTATATATCAATGTTAACCACACAATAAGTTGTAGATTGTCATTGATATCAATGTTCATTCTATCACAAACCCATCCGAGTTTAAATTAGCAAAACGCCATGAAATAGCGGTCTTATACAATGAGGTCATGGAAATAATTAAATATTAGTCCTGCATCTGCTATCGCCAAATAAAATATGGATTGAGCAATCTGCAATGGCCTATAGTCCTTGCAAATCTCTACACAATGCACAAGTTGTTAATTTCTTTAAGGTAAAATTAATACACCGTGGTGGTTGTTAGCCTAGAAGAAATGAGTCGCTAGGTGTAAGTAACCAACATGCTGGGTGGCTAACATGTAGTTTCATGCAAAAGTGCTATGTAGAGTGCAATGAAGTCTCATCTGATTTTTCATGAGCCGCAAGAGAATGTTTGAAGAAAGAAAAGCTTTCTAAAAGTAACACAAATTTCAACTCAAATTATCTGTGCTATAACCTGTTTTTGCAGCGCATGAAAAATGCTAGTTACAAACAAAATTCTAGTATTTTGCAATACTTCAGAGAAACACAAGCTTTTGTAAAAATTATTTTAATTTTGTTATTATAACATAAACTAATCAAGCAAATGTTAAATGATTGCAGAAACATTTCTTTTCTTAGTAAACAGTTATGAGTGAATTACATTATTTTCTTTGGCTTACCTATGCTTTGACAGAAAAGTTTTTATTATTAAGCCTCGCGATGCAAGCATTTTTTTGATTTTCATTTAATTTGTCAGCAATGAGTGTTCAATAGGCTGGTTCTCAAAACCAGATAATGAATTAAAACCAAAAATATATTTTTTTGGCTTGCGGCAGGTAATTAATTGATAAATAAAAAGGTAAACTAAGAAAAATAAAAGTTTAGCATTCTAAGAACAAATTTAAGGGTTTGTAAATTTACATGTAGGTCAAATAGATTTTTAAGAGCAAAAAATCATAAAATAGTAATAAAAAGGTAAATACTGGTGTAAGGCTAGAGTTTGCTACACTTTTGAGCATAATGGTCATCAGACAAAAACCTTTCCTATGGTTGAATGTCCTTTTTGTCAAAAGTAAGGTTATTTATCTCATAATTGCAAAGGTATGAATAATGATGTGAGTGACAATAAAGAACTTGGAAATAGTAGATGTAGACAATGTGGTAGCCAAAGCAAAAGTTGTAAAAGGAAAGCAAGGAGAAATGATATTATTTGCTACAAGACCATATTTTGAGTAAATATAAAAGTTACAGCATTATTAGCAAGAACGTCGCCAGATGGAGGAGATTTGCACCAATGATGGAGCAGCTTGATGCGATTCATGTTCACAGCACCACTCTCCTAGCATGACTTTCGATACTATTCTATCTTATATGAAATTGCATTCTGGATGCATGAGAGACCTTACCAGGTTTCTTGGCCCCATGACAATATTGTACAGTCAATCAATGCTAAGCAGTCTATCAATTAAGAGAAACAACTGTCTCTACTTCAAGGTTCACTTCTGTATCCTGGATGCTACCTGGAATTCAACATCCGTTGTCCCTAAAACTTGTACCTAACACAAGTTTAGCTTGTAAAGCTCGGTACCCACACTCGACAACACTTGGTCATATCACAGACGCAACCTCCATGTCTCCCAAGTACAACGCGCAAGGTCTGAAAGCAACATGGAGAGCCTCAATCCTCTACGACTCTTTCATGGCTGTACAGCTGTAAAATGACCTCTTCATCAAACTAATTTGAATCTGACGAAAAGACATTATACAGAACCAGGAAAAAAAATTCTGTAACTACTCTACACAGTACTCCACTGGAAATTAAATGATGTGGTTCCGTCAGGCTGCCATCAGCAATTAAAAACCTTGTTTGCAAAATCATGTTGAAAAGATAGATGGAATTAAGTTGTCAACAACTTGATGCTCTCAACCTATGACCTATTATCTCGGCCATTTAGCAATGGATGTACTGAACACCTGTTTCATGCTCATTTGTGGGAGCCATGGTTTCACCTGAAGTTAAATATACACTAATTAATTTGGACTGTTGGACTTAAAGGAAAAAAGGAAGATGTGTGCGGGAAACTGACAAAAATCCTATAATAGAGTATACCTATCAAAAATCATATTTTGGTGCCAATAAAATTCTAGTAGCCAAACAGTGAAAATGGCTTTAGCCAAGATAGAAAAGCAAAGTTAAGCAACTGGTATGAACATGCCAGCATGTCAGAACTCATTGGGAACAGAAAAGCACTATATGATGATGAGAAGGAAAGCATGACAGCCGAAAAGATATATTACATCCTGTAAAGGTGCCGCATCTGAATTTATTGAAAGTCAATAAAATCTTGGAACTACAGAACAAATTAAAAAAAGGGCAATTACTGCATGATTGACAGACCAGAGCTCAGGTTGATGAGAATGTTACTCTCATCTTCAAAACCAGTAATGTGGCATGGTTGAAACTGTTCTATAAAAGGAAAAGGCAAGATGGCTATGGTTTTGATCAAAATACATGGTGTACATTTAATTTATTTTAACTCCTGAAGATGAAATGGTGCCACAGACCACAACACAGACACCAAAGACTACATTGCCACCGGGAGCAATGACTATGGTCGACATATTTCTTCACTCGTATACAAATGACCTGACTCTATAACTCATCACTGACATCCCTAATAACTCGAATCAACATCTCTACTGACCTCTCCACAAGTAGAGAAAGGACACGAGTCTGTCCAACAATCTTATCAAAATGTTAGCGACTCTGATAAAAAAGATTGAGCCAGTGGCCCAGACTTAGTAGGTAAATTCAAGCAGAGCCAGAAACACCACGAATGATTATGTGACTCAAACTACCAGATATTTGCATTAATTCTGAGGACTCGGCTTATGTTGAAAAGGAATAATGAAATAGAACACAACTCTTGTGAATGGCTGTCTCTCAAAAAGACTGAAGGATGATGCCAGATATCGTGAATACACGCTAGTTATACCGGAAAACGTAGGAAAGGCGATAGACATATTGATAGTGCACAACAGAGAAGAAACAGCAGACGTTCAGAGACCATTTATTATATTTTATTTTAGATTTAAATGAGTTAAGTTTAAAGTATCTAAAGTTTGTACAAGTTTGTAGCTGTTATAAATCTTAGTAGCGATTTTGCAAAGCTTTATCAAAAAACATGGTTCTTTTCGACATGTTTACAATGTACACCAATAAGATCGCTAGAAAATGAACTAGCCGAAGACAAAGGCGTATGTTACTGTCTTGATGCATACCACTGCTGAATGTTTATGAACATTCCAAACTATTAATTTTCTGACTAAATATTGGATAACACGTTGAAAGAACTGTTAACACCCTTGACCATAGCGCGTTCTTTTCAAGCTTGGTAGCAAAGCAGCAAAGTAGCTATATGAAGCTAGCTATTATATTTTTATTACGATAAATTTTTAACTCCTTGTTTAGCTTTAATTAGTCAAAAATATCTATCAATAACTATGCGTTTTCTCATATGTCCATGGGAGCTGAATGTTTTTAGACAATATGCAATTGTTAACTCATACCTTACTCAGGAAGTGGTGGCTGTTTGTTTTCCAGACATCATGCCAATAAACATAATGAGTCTTTGCAAAGTCCAAAGCCTGTTTGCAAAGTCCAAAGTTTGTTTTCGAAACATCCTTCCAATTAATAGAAAGATTCAAAACCTCGTCAGAGCCAACTTGATCAACCATCTTTGACCTGAGTGGTTAGAGACATATCGTTGTCATATGCTAAAGACAAAATCGATGTTAAAGCTAACAGATGCCTAGCAGACTGTATTGAGAAAGTATTGTCTAAAATAAAGTTTTTAATTGACATAAATACTTAATAAAATGCACAGAGTTTGATCCTCTTGTCTGGAAATTGTTTTATATTGTAATAAACAATGTAATTTTTTACCCGCTTTTACAAGATAAATTAGGACTTCATGTGATTTATTTTAGTATATTAAGTGTGCCAGAAGTTTTATAATTCTCTGAATAACCTTTCCCTCAACATGAATGAATGCACTCTCAACTTCATGAAACTATTTAGATTCAGAAATATGCTCTCACTAGCAAATATTATTTTTACTCTAACCTAAAATTGCTCTGATAATCTTGACTATCACAGATAAAACACCAGTAGAATGGAAAATAAAACCGTAAAAACTCCCTGTTATTCTGTTCAGACAAAAATTATAAATAAGATTTATCAAATCATTTTACACATTTAAACTGTTTATTCAGAAAGAAATGCATGTTTTTAATGGGTACAGTGGAGAGAACTGGCCTTGAGATAGTTGTCATTGACGCAATGTTAGCAACATTCAGCCATATTGAATATATCCTAGAGAGGATTAACTGCAGATTTAGTTCATATTAGTAATCGAGCAGTGATCAGTGTGCTTTGAGAAATTGTGCGTGCCGAATAACTATATGCAGAATTACCCTGCAATGCAGTGATGCGGCGGTTACCGCATCTGTACACAAAGCAGAACATCTAAGTTCGATTCGTGTGCAATGCGTTGCTTTTCCTAACCTCTAAGGGCGGCTTTAGACAGATAGATGGACACTGCTCTTATTATAGTAGTCATTGACTTTAAGTGACCATGTGATACGATAGTTTGCGTCCCTACCCACTAAGTGAAATTTAAGAGTCGAATTCTTATGTGAGGCACTTCTTTCTTCATTGTTCTCAGAACAGAAATACTACTTATTATAGTTTATATTCCTATAGAATAGCAAACTTTGGCCAAAAAAACAAATTATTCTAAATTAATTATTTCTACTGTTTTCTTAGAGATTATGAGATCACCCGACAACTCGTTCCTTTGTACATTTTGGCACCATTGCTTGAACCGTGTTAATCCGTTTACAATAATTACTACATTGTGCAGATTGCTAAACAAAGAAATTTCTACTTCTATCAAAGTAAAACAAAAGCCTTTCAGTACTCACTGAAAAGTTGATCAGATGTGATAGAATTAATGTCATCATGTCAACCAAATTTTAATAGTGACCCAGCAACTCTACACACTAAAATGGCTGTTTTCAAGAGCACCAATTATTTCAAGAGTTGTTCAAATGTTGCGAATGTATCACAAAATTAGTTAGTTGAGAATATAACAAGCAAATAACTAAGATATCCTTTGATTTTGGTCAAAGTCAGTTGCATATAAATTTTCGTTGAAATAAATTAATCCTCAATTGCTGCTTATTTAAACTTATTCCATATTAATTGTTAGAAAATCCTGCATTTAATGGTATAGGGTTTGTGGTGGCTATCAGCAAAATTAATGCAGTAAATCAGTGCTACCATTGACTGTCTCTTAAATATGAAGCAATCTCATAAAGGCTTGTGTACACTATTGCTCAAATCAACAATTAGCTGTGTGATGAACCAAAACGATGGGCTGCTATGACATCAGTTTGCAATTACGGCCAACGTAATCATCGCTAGCAACAATGCGATACGAATCTTCAACGTGTTGAACTTTGCCACCGATGATTGTAACTGTTAGCATCTTAGCTAGTTGTTTGTTGACCACATCAGATCCAATAGTGAAGATTGGTGTTAATTCATATTTGCAAACATGAAAAGCATTAAAAGATAACAAAAGGACCCGCGAAACCACTGATAACAAAAAGACTGAAAAGGATATCACCAATATAATTTCGCAATTTCTAATTTAGAAATTAGAATTTTGTTGTTAGTTAGCGATCACGTATATTAAATCACGTATAGTAGGTACACTTTATCGTTGGTGGTGACGGCAACACAGCTAATAGTTGTAGACCATCGCACCACAACACGTTAATTTGAGCGATAGGGCGCATGAGCCTTTACTTCTGACAGTCATCCAGTAAGTGCAGTAACGGAAGGTTTTGTACTGTTCAGACAGTGATTGCAAGCAATTTCAAAGCAAAAACAGAAAATGTAAGTTGTTATTGTTACCAGCTTAAACACTTAAAGACAAAATTTCAACCCTTGCTATTCATCTGTAACCAACTTTCAAAATTTGTAAAACTTATTTCCTGTAGTCAAAAAGCTTAACCGCCAGTTGCAAAAAGCAATATTTGCATATGATTAACTTTCGTAATCGTAAATAGAATATGAATTCTTTAACCTGTGTCAAAATAGTAATATAATAATACAGTGTATTAGTGATGTATAGATGTTAGGCAGTAAACTGGTTTTTATACATCTGAGGTCCTTCCATTCTTTCCATTGTGACTTTGGCTAAACATAACTTCATGACAAAACTTGATGGCGGTCCAAACGCCATTAACACTATATGTATTAACACTACAATTAAAAAATGGAAAACAATCTAATCTTATACAAATTCAATATATTCTTTGTTAGAAATGTTGTTTGCGCTACATGACCAGTGCCAAAATTGATTTTGATCTTTTATTTGCTCTCTTTTCAGCTTCTTAGCGTGAGAGCAGCCGTGGTCTAATTGGTCTATAATCTCTTAATCTGCAAACAAAAGGTTAAATTAAATTCTTAAAAAATGCCACCTGTTAAAAGGAAAAGTATCGACTAGTGACAACAACGTTCTCATACTCTCAATGTTCTGCTCGCATTATGCTTACATTTCGTACCATTCTTTGTGACTACATATACTTTGTAGATTATTCCCTTGTAACTGGAAACTGTGTCATTCAATAATACCTATCGCCAAAAAACTATGTCATATAGCGTTGGCCACACTCAATACAATTATTACTAAACAATGCCATATTTTTCTGAGGCTATGCCAAAGCCTTATTAATAGCGAGTAAAGTAAATAGTTTTCAATAAAGGGCCTGGGTCTTTTAGAAGTAGTAAAAGAACTTGCCGCAAACATAAGACTAATAGCTTATCTAAACTACTTTATGTGATGGTATAGTAAAGTATAAGCAACCCGGTGTTTCAGTTGCTTTATGTTTGACGTATCAATCAGATGCTAGCATGCCTTTTGTTGACTTACGGCTTGCTTGTAGTTGCAGAAAACAGTGGGACAGGGTTTGTTGTTGGAAGTTTTGCCACTAACATGTGCAACGGCAACTTCAAGCACTTTTAGACCCGTTGATTTATATTCAACTACAGAATTATGAAGTTATGTATGCAAAGATGCAAGTAATTTATACAGAATAGACGTAAACGCTTAAATATAATTTAAGCTATTCACAACTAGTAAAAACGTTTTGAAGTTCCAAAAAAGTTTAACCACAATTTGATTTTGTGCTTTTTAGCTTGCATATCAGGTTCTATATCACAGAAAAATATAAATTATAAAAAGCCAGCTTTAATCAGCTATTCATGTTATTAATACTCAATACTACGGTCAAATACTCGAGTGTTTTTGGCTTACTTGAGGCTTACTTACAGTGGTGGAAAAGTACAGACAAATAATTTTTTTTAAAGTTTCACCACAATTATGTACTCAACCAACATCGAAAACTTTCACATGCATTAATGGTTCGCCATTCACTATTAATGTTGCCACTAATTGCTTTGTTGCTATAATAGCAACAATAACAACTAATGACAACATTAATGGTGAATGGCAAACCATTTTTAATAGGTTATTGCAATAATTTCATTTCAAGGAGATACTTGAGATGATTTACTGCTTTTAAAACTACTTATTTGTCATATGAAAATCTTAACAAGAAAAACATTTGGTGAGATAAATAAAATAAATGGTATGAAATAAAACGTTTCAAATACCTTTCTTTGTTAAAAGGCTAGATATTAGTTGGATCATTTTTAAAAGATATTGTGATAATAATAATGTAAATAATGCTATTAATAGTAATCAATAGTGATAGATGAAACAGCACATCTCAACAGGGTAGAAAACCTTACTCTATTGAAATATGCAAGAGTGTTATAGAAAGTACCAGATATCTGAGAGAAGAGGAACCTTACAGGAAACCAGTTTACTACCAGACAATAAACTGAGAATAATTCCATGACCAAACACGAGTGAAGCAATTGTTTGGAAGCTTTATGATAAATGCATATGCGCACACATCTCCTAAAAATTTATCCGTCAACGGCCATTACCAAACCCTTGTACCAACAATATCCATCAAAAAATTTAACTATTTTTGTGTAGAGCCGTTTAAGTATAATAATGATACAAAACACATATAAAGATATTAAAATATATTACCAAGTCTTTGAAAAGTTGACGCAATATCCTAAAACCAGCCCATCTGATCGGATTATACATAAATAGACAGACTAGTTTGGCCTAAAATTGACTAAAAACTTGACAAGCCTTTTTTAATCAAAATTAAGACCGGCCAACGAAACACCGATGAGGACGTGCGAGAGATAGTAGAACTATTAAGCCGTGCGCATTTCACAAGAAAGCGTGCGCATTTCACCAGTCTATGGCATTGTCCAATTGCTGAAGGTTTTTGTAATAAACGTAGAAGTACTGAAAGATAATCGTTTATTTTTTTGCCATTTCTACCGGACTCTGACATTTTGGACACTCACAATGAGCACTTTGGTATTCCAACTGATGTCCAAAGCAGTGAAAGTAAAGAAAATGGCGATAATATTTTTTTAAGGATTCTTATAAGATTATTACAATATATTATTGTAAGAATAATTATTTGATTTTATTAGATTATTATAAGATTTATTTGTAAGAATAATCATTTGAATTTAAAAGATCAAAGTATAAAGTGATCGATGGTGTCAAATATTTCAGCAGAACAACTATATGGGGGATGATGTTTTGCTAACCGCACCTGCTCAAATTATTATAGCAATAGCGTCATTGGTAATCAGAAGGATAAAGAGAACAGGCCTAAATTACCTAGAAGAGTTTGGGTATCTACTCTCTTTGTTAACAGGTACTCGATTTTGGGGTAATATTATTTCTGATTTACAGTCTCATCTTGCGTCAGAGTAAAATGAACTTTTACTAAAAACTTTAGAATAAGTGTAGTGCTTTGGAGCATTACTTCATGTTGTTTCTTTTAGTATTATTTGATGTGAGACAACTTCTACAGCAGAGATTTACTGTGAAAAATGATTTGATTTGTTATTAAAAAAGCTAGTTTTAAAATAATCCACTGATCAGGCATAGGCTGATAAATATATCTTTAGAAAAAATAGCGGCCAGAATCATTTGCTCCTTCAACCCAAGGCAATCCTTGGCCATTAGGCCAAATTGTCCAAACAATCAGCTTGAAATCGGCTGTGTGGGAAACGCAGTTTGCGAATGCAATTCGTCTTAGCTAATATTTCAAGCAGCATTGTGGAACTGTAGCTGCAGAACTGAGCTCAAGCTGCTCTCATCAGGACTGTTTTACCATTGGCTTGGCATCAACCTGGATAATAAAACTAGTCAAGAACTTCCAAAGTTGTAGGAAAACTCCAGATTGTAAAACCAGGGATACTTATAGCTCTGAAGTGCTTTATCTTAACAATATTTAACTGTGTTTTTATATCTTGTAAAATTTACAGTATCAAAAATGTCATATTTTCAAAATTTAGTATAATATGACTTCTCACGATGAAAACAAATTTGTGCTACAACCCTTTACTCCTTTTAGTAGACAAGGCTTGGGGTATATAAACATATCTTACCTCTTTTCCCCACAAGTACTGAGTATACAGTTAAACATTGACAAGACAGTGTAGCTTAACTTAATGTAAGTTTAATGGTTGGTGAGTATTTAAAAAAATTTCTCAGCATACTGCTTTGGTTATTGTAAAAACAGCAGTACCTGTCTCTATGACAAAAACCTCAGAGTGATTAATAACCTTGGTCATCTAATTTTTTTGTAATTGGAACAACATGATGACTGAATTCCTAATAAGCTCCAAATACACAGACCTGATGACTGGAGGTATTTTTGATACTTCTGTTTTATAGTAACACTACTTAAAGTAGTCTTGCAAGTAGATAGTTTTTATGAACTGTAGAGTTGCCTGATAACAAAGTAAGACAATGAAAATGTCGCTTGGCTGTTGTTTACCTAATAATTAAATACAAGGATAATGCTTACTTTTGCCTAAAGCTTTTGATTGACACAGTTGTAAGCAAACATCTGCGTGATGCCTAAAATACGAATGCTACAATAGCATCAGTTTCAATTTTCACTAGCTATTGGTTGTACCAAATAATTTGAGTGCTTGTAGTTCATAAGGTATGGAGTAGCTCTTGTTTAGCAAATAGTGCTCTGACATGCGATCAGAAGGTCAATTTTTTGAAATGCAGCAGGTCCATGAGTGGCTTTAAAAAGGACATTCAACCACAATTCTTCCTGTGCTAAATCCAATAAACAAATGGCAGCAATAAACTTTGCATTAGGCTGCAAAACTTGCAATGACAACCCCTAAAGAGAAAAATTCAAAATGAGAGGTTTTTCTTGCAATAGTTCATTAGTTGCCGAGCAATGTTTTTTTTCTCTCGAGCTTTAAGAAATGTATTGACTGTTATAGGAATATCGTTCGTGTGAACAAAAGTATGACCATATCAATCATCACTAGTTTTGAACACAACTTTATTTAATCTCTTGCTTTTGTAAAATAAACACTTAATCAACGGCTTTGTAAATAAGATATGCCAAAGTTCTTTATTCATGAGCAATTTGAGTATCAGCAGTATGCCCTTTAATAACCATTGACATATGTAGCCACTAAATTAGGCAGAATAGTTGGTAATTCTTTTTAAATAGACACAATCACCTTTTATGACATAACCCATTAACTTTTTTTTGTATATGTTTATTCAAACTTGGGGATTTCTTAATTTGTATATAAAGGATTTTTTTTCAGCAAATAAGAAAATGCTCTTACCGTTTTATGCTGATCATAAAAAGCCAAATTAAAATATTTTGTGGCAGGTTACACAGCCAGGATTTTCAAACACAGGTAACTACTAAACTACAGAAAATATCTCTTGAAAGATCTTAAATAACTGCTGTTTAAGAATTGTATTATTGTGCATCTGATTGCACTACAGCTGATGAATTTTTCAAAGGATCGCTAGAATATACAGTTTGTTTTGTGTGGAACACTAGAACTAGACCCACAAATGACAGAGAAAAAGCAAACGCTAAAATTCACTGTACATACATAGATTGATTGTCAATTTATTGCTAGTAAAGCACTGGTGCTTGCAAAGAAGTTTTCATTTGCTTACACAGTGCAGAAAGTGTCCTTGACACTAACAAGATGAGGAGTCCTCTGAAGCTGGCCCTCCTTGGCCTTTTGCTCATCATCATGAATGAACAACGAGCATACAAAGAAAGAATTTAGCCTTTTTGCTTTTGCTTCACTGTTATAAAAGGTGTGACCAGCCTGCCTTTCATCAGCCGATTTAGTATTAAATATTGATATAAACAAATATTTGAGTAAAATTCGCCAAAAAGTATCTTTTATTTTCGAGCAAATGTGAATGTTTTGTTATGTTTGATAAGATCTGACTGCCAGGAAATTTAAAAATTAAATTCGATAACACTTGACTGCAGTTAAAGGGTATTGAAGATCTTAGTATTAAATATGAGCTTGAACAAAAATTTTAGTAAGACTCAACGGAAAGAGTCTCTCTTTTTCTAATTCATGCAAGTATTTCTGATGTTTGGCGTGATCTGACAGGTAGAATGTTTAAAGATATAAAGAGATATAACTTGATTGCGGGGAAAAGCTCAGAAAAAAGTGCATTTCACTGCCTGCATGACTGCCTGTCTCTCTCCTAATTCATATCAATTATTGAGTTCAAGTTGCAGCTTTTTGTATCTCTCTTCTACCGGTCTGACATTTTTTCTGGTTTTTCTTTTGTCTTACTTTCTAAGCATTCTGTCAACCATTTAAAATGAACAAACAGATCTAATTTAATCATTGGCAACTATAAAAATTTATTGCGATTACGATGCATTTTCCATCCTGGCATCAATGGGTACTTATTAACTGTTTCTATAAAATTATGTAATGCAATTATTATTATTGGATAGTGTATGGCTGAAATATATTTACTACTGCTAGTGCATTGCTAATGAAACTACCCAGACATTCAGACACCATTTTTTGCAATCAAATACAGTTCTAGTGTGAGCATTAGTGAGTACCTTTTAATGTGCAGTTATGATTTTTCTAAAGGTCACGACCCTGTGATGTATACTGATCCGTTTGTGTCTTTTCAATTAATTATGACATGTTCACCTCTTACGTAGATTAAGAGGTAAAAAAACCTTGTGTTATAGGCTTAACCAAGCTTATAACACAGGGTTTGTTAACCTCTTCTACATTGAAGAGGTTAAAAAGCTCTACATCATATGTAGGCTAGGTTGTCAAACTCATAAGCAAACTACACGATGTACACAGAAATGTATGTAGTTATCAGCACTCTCCAAAAGAGAATGCAACTCTCAATTATCAATTATGGGATGTACATGTAAATATGAAGTAACACATTTTGAAAGTGTTGAAGTTTTAACCAAAATATTTTCTGCCGGCTGTTTTCTTTGCATAAGCTCTGCATATGAAATATACTTAGAGAGTTATACGCAAAAGTTATGTGCAGTGAAAAGGTATATGAATAAATACCTATATGGTTTATATGCATTTACATAAGTATACATAGAGAGAAAACATTTGTTGTTATGGATTAATCGTTAATAGAGAATAAATTTTTAGCGTGATGGTGCTGCAAACAATTATTATTTGTTAAAGAAATAAGAAAAAAATTAAAATAGCAAAGATATACGCAAGAATATATAAATAATTTTTTTACCTATCTCATTTATAACATTTTAACACGCATTCCATAATAAACAAATACTACTGCCAAACTATGCAACACCAAAGCCTCTAGATTAATTGAACATAATGAGCTAATTTTTTGTAATTGTCTGCACAGATAAAAAATGGATTCAATTTGTGCAGTGTCATCATCCTCCTCTTCGTTGTAGCTGACGTTGTTGTAGTCTTTGTCTTCTTTGTCGTCGTCGTTGTCGCCATCGATGTCGCCGTTGTCGCCGTCGTTGTCGCCATCGTCGTCGTTGTCGACGTCGTTTTTCAGCATCTTTATCCTCATTGTCGTAATTTTCTTCATTGTCATCATCGTCGTCATCGTCGTCATCGTCGTCATGGTCATCATCATTGTCATCGTTGTCATCGCCGTTATTGTCATCATTATTGTTATTGCTGTCATTGCTGTCATTGTCGTCACTGTCTTCATCGTCATGAGGCGTCTGTCTAAAATAGAAATACTGGTGAGTTGTCACTGGTTCTCATAACAAGCCGGTTCCAATAAAATCATGATAACATATTGATAGGAGGGAGTGTTAAAATTGCTGTAAAAATGATAAAATTTTACTCACATTTTGTCTCTAATTGGTCCAACTTCACGGAATTCATTGTCAACGTAAAAGTGATCATCCGTGTCTAAACCTTTTTCTTGGTCACCAAAGCCTATTAATGGAATTGGCTCGCACACTAAGTTATTCAAAGGGTTTACTGCTTGGTTAGGTTGTTCTCTATCTTTGTCATTATGTCCTTCTGCACCGACATTGTCAATTAACCTGTGAAATTCAAATATTGTAAAACACTGTACTTCAATAGTTTAACAAATTTCTTCTTCAAATCTCAACTGCAAGACTCACAAGGAAACATGGCAAAAAAAGTTTGTAAAAATTAAATTGATTTTTACAAAGTAATTCATTACTGTTAGCCATGATTTATTATTCATTGTTTACTTTGTTATTCTAATCATTGAGCAGGGAGCCACAGCAAAACAAAAATAAGTAATTAATTTAGCTCTTAGCTAATTACCAAAAAATCACGACAGGTTTTATCACAAGTGGTTTTCCTACATAAAAGTTTTTTCATAGTTTGTTGATAAATTATTTTTTGATCGATCAACTTATTTTGTTTACTGTTATCATTGATGTGTCGATAGTTCTTTTAAACTCATAGTAAAGTTTAAATGACAAGCAACTGTTAAAACCTGCCACAAATATTTATGGTTTTAGGAAGCAGAGGAGAACAATAATCACCTATATCCTCACCAGCCATTGCACTTAGAGAGGGTGTGAAATTCTTTATTTCAGTTTTCTGTCTTTTACTGTAGATAATTAGTAATGTATAACAAGCTAATAGTACTTCCTCTATCGGATCTCATACCAAATTCCAGAGGAAGCCGGTCAAGATAGGATTATGGTCAGATGAGCGAATTACAGGAAGTAATTTTATCACTAACAATAATAACTCTCCTTATTCACTGCAACTCACTTAAAGCACTTTGTTACTCAACATGTTTTTAAACACTTTATAAATTACAATTTTAGGAAAAGGTCAGGACTGTGGCTAATGAGTAATATTTGCTTACAAAGTATTGCATCAATTGTTGTGTGAAATAGGTTTTAGAAAAGTTGAAAATCCTTGAAATAGAGATTAATAAACTGATGGTTAATAACTTGTCTTTTTATCAGTTGTAATACGTTCTCTTTTTCTTGTGTTCATTAGACAGTTTTCAAGGTAAAGAACTTTTAAGAAACACAACTATCAAGTACTATTACGGAAACACTTGCTGAGAAATTTCTTTGCACCAGAGTATGCAAGATATTTATCTATTTTATGTATTTGATTCATTTTGTTTAATTATTAATAAAAAGTGTTTTAAGATTACTGTACCCCAAAATAGGCACATACTAATATTGTATAGTAAATGAATTGAGTAAATGAGTTGGAACTATTGTGTTGCGACTGCTTGATATTGTTTCTTAATACACATTTAAAAGTCATTTTAACGCAATAATATGGTATAGGCCCATTTATGATGTTTTGTTTTGACCAATGCAATATATTTATTTTTATTTACAACAAAGTAACACAATGCATCACTTTTTACCTGACCTATTTAGTACACAAGGCAGTTGGATTGCTATGAGAGTTTTAGCAAAACATTTTTCTTACTTGGCATGCCGAGTCATACTATAAGTGCCGCTCTGACTAATTCTTGTAACAACAACACTTGATTGACAGAGTTAGGTAAATTTTAATTTATGTGCTCAGTTCAGTATACTTATGGACTCAATATTCTAAAAATATAAGGAGGACTTTCTATTCCTCTTTTTTGCATGCTAAAAATTAATTTTCATAAAGTTTTAAAAAGGCAAAAGTTATAGCCCTGTCTGATAAGATATGCAAACTTCCAATGTAAAGATGTGTGCATAAAAGTGAGTTTTGGTTGACTTGATAAGATTATAACTAGAAAACGACTGTTTAGAATTATTTTCATTGCATTTTTCTTTTATGTAACAAACCTGTTGAGACTCTGACAAACTCCATGGTATTCCAGATTGTGATTGGTCTGATTATTTTCTTCCTTAGTTCGCTCGATTTTAACATCACAATCATATCTACCTCTTTTGTGGCCATCATCATTACCATCCCTACCACCACCAATCCCATCATTGCAAGTAGCTCCAGCAGCAACCCTAGATGGTGGACATGTAAGAGTACTGCAACTTTTCCTGAATGTATGTTGTTTGGTTTTCTACAAAATTATTTATATCACTTTGGCCCTGATGTTTATCAATGTTATCAAAGTCATTTTTGCTGCCAGAAGGTTGCTGTCCTGAAAGCTTATGAAAAATGTTTAACAACTGAGTAAAAGTAGAGTATTTCTATACTTTGCAACTTACAAATATGCTCTTATATTAGCCAAACCAGTTTAAAGTATACAAATGATAATTAGGTTTAGTTCTGGTTAAATATGTTAACCAGAGCAAAAAACTAGTTCAATCTATGACAAAAATGGTTTATGATATTTTTCCTCGACTTGCTAACACTTACAAATTCACAATTCCCAAAAATCTGCTATCAGCGATATTTGTGTCTAGTAGCAGTGTTAGTTTACTAGCGTTAAAATAATGCCTGATGCCACTGACATAACTCAACCAACCTCATTTTAGACAAAAGCATTAAGCGGGCCATATATGTTACTTGTTAGATTTAGAGCTAGCAAAAACTAGATTGAAAGCATGTAGAAAGTTTTTTACTTGATATTAATTTTATTTTCTATTTTTCCATGTTGTGTAAAAACATGACATATTCATATAGAAAATAGTATATGTTTATTGCATCATGCAATTTCACAGTTTTACCAGATAAATGAGTAATAACGCCTTCGCATACTACATGTAGCTACCAACTGGCAAAAGACGCTTCTAGAAACTTTTATAAGCCCACTAAAAATTGTATTGCACTTATTCTTACAAAAATAAAAATTTTCAAATTGGTTACATCTAAATCTCCAAAACTAACATAAAAATTAAATTTCTTAAGCAGTAGGAAGTACTTTTAAACTCATTCAAGTTTACAACTGGTAAAACGCAACTTTCAATGACACTTTATAAACTGATAAAGACGTCTCAAATGTGCAGTCATAAACCAATTATCTTGAATTTAGTTTTGGTTATGTGACACAGTTGTATGATGCAGACCTATTTGCACTACAAAATAATGTAAATGATATTGCACAGTCAAACTATAATCAACAATAATACTCTTCTGACCAAACTATTATTCAAAAAAGAAGTGCTATTAATTGTCAAAGAAGTTTCAAACTAAAAATCAACTCAATCAGTAAAAAAACTTGAGAATGAAAGAGTGTTGGCATATTACCCAGCAAGCCTCCTCTAATTTTTGTGACTTTAATAGCCATTACACGCTAAAGCAAGTGAGCAAAGTGAATTCAAAGCAAACCATCAGCGCTAGTGAAGCAGCGAAAACTAAGCTTTTCAGCTTTACCAGCTTCTTTTTATTACAACTACTACGAAGAAACAATTCAACATGAAATACAAACCATCTTTAAACTTCTTTTTTCATTTAAAGCGTATGTTGCTAAAAAAGTCTAGTCAAACCAGAAAATATCTTTTTATACCATATAATTAGCAAAACACATTTTCACAAGTTTGAAGTTTGTGATTACCCGTTTAGATCATGATTAGTTTATGCTCAGGTTTATTAGTTTATGATTACCAGCTATTCCTAGATCGCTCAGATCTGTTATGTTTAATCATTGCTTTTGAGTCACGGCTATTATCGCTTAGTTAATTTTCAATATCCTTCTAGTGTTAAGTAGATACTAAAGTAAGTCTTTAATTTATTACTGTTAAGTAAATAATTAGATTATTTAATTTATTATTAAACTACTATAATTATTTTATTATTTATTTAATGTAGATTTCCACAGTTTAAACTGCTTTGTTAATATTATTGATTTGCATTACCACATCATACTGATTATTAAACTTGGTTAAAGTTATATTTTTAATTAATCACACTATAGAACAAACATCATTACTATTGTACAAGTTCTGCGACTACCCGTACGGCTCCGGGATATTAAGACTAAAGAGGTTTTTTGTAGTGAGCCACATCAGCGAGGATGCCATTTTGAGAATACCATTTTTGATGGCCCACCAGTGCACCATAAAATTCTAACAGCCCGTGTTCTTTGTAAATGGCCACCCTCTGACCTGTACAGACGGACACAGTCAGCCGCCATTCAGCAAAGTTCATGTGGTGCCTGGTCTGGCAGTACTGGCCAGGAATGAAATGGTCGTTTGATGTCATGTAACCACAATGAACTGCTGCCTGTTAAGAGTGATCAAAGGTTGCCTAGGTGAGCTGCTGTTGGCTACTAGCTTGAGCTTGCTGGTGCCAAAAGGAAATGTAGTTACAATGTGCCTCAACTTCATTGAACATTCTCTAAACCTCAAAACCTGCTCCATGGTTGGCGCTTATATGAGAGTGACGGACCACCAGGTAAATGACGAGCCACCTGTCTCCAACTCGGGTGTCGCACCTCTGAGTGAGAATACGCCAAATGCAGAGGTGTCAGCCTGAGGAACATGTTCACAATTGCAAAGGAAAACTTCACAAAACTGGGACAGGCCGAAAAATTGGCACAGCTGCTGACGCTTTATCAAAACATCTTCAGCACTCGCGACTGAGATGTAGGACATATTATTAAGCTGAAGCATTCTATTTCAATGAAGGAGGGGACCAGATCCATTCAACAGGCTCCCCATCAGCTTGAACCCAAAAAGGGGACATAGGCGGAGCCTCAATTTCAAGAACTACTGAGCAAAGAACTAATTGATCCGGTTGAATGCGCCTAGAGGTCTCTGGTGGTGTTGGTCCAGAAGGATGGCAGAAGACAATTCTGTGTCAACTAATGACAGTTGAATGCCATTACTGAACAGTGTGCTTACCATTATTTTGGTGAACAACCAAACAACAGCACCTCTATTTCTTTGGAGTTCAACAGACTTCATACATCGTCCAGCAGCAGGTATTTTAGTACTCTGAACCTGGTCAATGGTCTGGACCTGCCTGGCAAAGTCCCTTGAGCACTAATTCACAGGAGAAAGCGTGTTCTCACCCGTAGTGTAAAAGTGTTTGATATTTGGTTTTACCTCTGTGCTAGCGACCTTCTAGCTGTTGATGAAGCATGTACTACATGGCTTGCATTAGAAAACGCTTTTGCTCTACCCGAATGACATCATCGTCATTGCTTCCAATTCAGATATGCGGCCTCCTTTCGAACTTTGGTGTCGCACATCTGAGTGAAAATATGCTGAATGCAGAAGTGTCAGCCTAACTGATGGACATGTTGACAATTGCAAAGGAAAAATGCATAAAACCGGGGCAGGCTGAAAGACTGGCATAGCTGCTGACACATTATCAAAACATCTTCAGCACTCTCGATTGAGATGTGGAACAAACTTTTCAGCTGGAGCATTTTATTTTAAGGAACAAAGGGACCAGACCCATCCAACAGGTTTCCCAGCAGTTTGAACCCAACAATGAGATGGAGTCTGAGCGTCAATTTGAAGAACTAATGCGCAAAGAACGCATCAAGCCGGCTACATTCGCCAATAAGTCTTCGGTGGTGTTGGTCCACAAGGATGGCAGAAGGCAGTTCTGTGTCAACTAATTAGAGTTTTAATGCCGTCACTGAACAGTATGCTTACCACTTTTTTGGTGAACAAAAGAACAACAACAACTCCCCTTTTTTAGATTTCAACAGTCTTCATGCATTATCTAACAGCAAGTACTTCACTACACTGAACCTAGACAGCGACTACTGGAAAAGTGCCCATGAACAAAAATTCACAAGAGAAGGCGGCATTTGCTAGTCGTTCTTGCCTTTAAAAGTAGAGGGTTTGCTATTTGGTTTTACCTCTGTGCTAGCAAACTTTTAGATGTTGATGAAGCATGTACTACATGGCTTGCATTAGAAAACATTACTGCTTTACCTGGATGACATTATCTTCATAGCTTCCGATTCAGACACCTGTCTACTGCAGTCGCAAAATGTTTTTCAACATCTAAAGGAAGTTGGGCTAAAACTGAAACCCTTCAAATGCAAGCTGCTCTAGTCACAGGCTCATTACTTAAGCTTTGTGGTTAGCAAAAAGAGGGTGGTTACTGAGTGAGAGAGGAAATGGGCAGTCTTGTAGTGGTTGACCCACACATGACTCAGAAAGTTACAAGGTTTTTAGGGTACTGTAGGTAACCACCAGCAGTACATTCCCAGCTTTGCTACTACAGCAGAGCTTTTACACCGGCTGACTGGAAAAATAAGAGTGGACATGAGGCAAAAAAGAATAGAAAACCTTTGAACAGTTAAAGGAACACCTAATGTCAGTCCATGTACTTGGCTACCCTGATTTGAGCCAGCCATATATCCTGTATACAAATGCCACCGGCTGCAGAGTAGGAATCATGCTTTTACAAGTACAGAAAAGAACTGAGAGGGTGATCGCGCTCTTTAGCAAAACTATGGTATTTGCTGAAAGGATTTACTGTGGGACCCGGAAAAAGTTGCTTGCTGTGGTAAAGGCCCCAAAGCATTTTCGGTGTTTATTGTATGGTCAACTGTTCCTCCTACACACAGATTGCACTTCACTCCAATTCCTCATTGAAGCAGTGTTAAGTTGTTTGTAGTATATATCATATATAAGGCAAGTGAGAGTTCAGGATGTGTATGTGGGTTTGTTTGATTGACTAAACCACAACTGAACACAACATACTAACAGCTGTGCTGGCTAATGAGTAGACCATAGCTATCCAGAATAATAACCTAGCTATTTTAGCTAATAAACCAGCAATGGAGGATAAAATATTTCTAACATATAGCTGTTTCTGAAAACAAGACAAATAAACGAGTAACAGCAAAAATAAATTAGCAACTTTACCGATTACAATAAGCAGGAATGCATATTACACATTATCTAAACTGGTGTAAATATAAACTGACTGCTGCGCTAAAAACTTTCCATAGACACAATGTTTATGGTAAACATCTAGTCATAAATATTTTCCACTATTGGTCTATTGGTTTTGAAACTCTTCCACTTCTGGTGACAGTACTGGAGCCACACGGAGCACTACTTTTCCTCCAAACCACCAACCGCAACCTCATGTGATATGTTCGAAACCGGCACTGTCTCAGCCAACCGTTCAGTGCTAGGCGTTCTAAATGAGGTTGTTCTATGTATGTGGAGATAACTGGGTTGTGTGCAACTTGACTTCGCAGCTGTGGAAGCAATTATTTTTGTTCTAAGAAATAACCGGTTTCTCCTGAAAACTCTGCCATCATCTAATTGTACTATAAATCTGCATGGAGTGTCAGCAAGTTTTGTAACTTCTCCTTCAACCCAATTCCTGTGTCCCAGTTTTACCTACACTTGTGCCCTCAATAAAATTATGAGGCATGCTATTTGTGATGTTACCAAACTCAGACTGCGCTTGTCGTTTTCTTAACACTTCAACTACTTTATCTGTGTTGATATACCGTGATTTCAGTTGTTTAGGTATGATGTGCAGTGTTGATCTTATGTTTCTATCTTGTAGTGAGACTAAAGGAGCTGAGAGGCCATCACCTAGTAGTGTAGCTCTAAGTACACTTAGGACATTATAAAGTGTTTGACTAGACTGATGTGCTTCAATTAGACTGGTCTTTACCCTCTGTATCATGCGCTAAGCCAATCCATTTGATCTAGAAAAATGTAGACTAACAGTTATATGGCTGACAGCATAAGCTTCAATAAAAGATTTGAACTCAAATGAGGTAAAGTGTGATGCATTGTTCAAAAGCTGTTGTTTTAGCAATTCAATTATCTGCTTGCACGTGGAACTTTTAAGTTCATGGCAAGCGGGCCATCTTGAATATCTATCTACAGTAACCAAGTATTCAATGCTTGCTAGCTGGAAATTGTTGATGCTGGGGTAGCCAGGAATGTTGTATGGTTCAAGTGTGGCCTTATTGTTTGCTTTAGCATTCTCTTTGCATGTCTCACAAGCATTAACTAAATCCGCAATATTGCCAATATAGCCTGGCCAGTATACTGAGTTTTTAGCTCTTTCAAAGCACTTATAAGTTACGAGGTGTCCTTTATGTATATCGTTAATAATGGTTCCCCTGAGAGATATTGGTACCACTAACTGACTGCCTTTTAGCGCAATATCATTATGTACAGTCAACTCCTGTCTCACGTTCCAAAATGCTTTTACAGGTTTTAAACATGAGCGCCTGTTTTCTGGCCAGCCATTTACTATGTATGATGTGAGCGTGTCTAAAGTAGGATCGTCTATGGTGGCTTTGATAAAGCGTTCACGGTGTGTTTGGTTTGACAAAATTTCAGTTGTTATAGCATGTATTTGTTGATAATACCTAATGACTAAGCTTACACTGTCTGGGCAGTAGTCATTGAGGTAAGCCCTAAACAAAGCATCAGCAATAAACATCATGCTGTCAGGTTTGTGAATCAGCTCACAATCATACAACTGAGTTCGAAGTTGCATTCTTTGTAACCTAGGTGTGAGGTCATTCAACTCTTACTTATTGATACCAAGCAATGACAAATGATCAGACTACATAACTTTTTTCTGACCCTAAATATATTGATGAAACCTAGTTAACCTAAATTGTATGGCTAGAAATTCCTTTTTTATTTGTGCGTAAGCTTTCTGGGCCCTAGTTAAACTGCAATTTGCAAACTCAACTGGCTGACCTTTTTGCAGAATGGTTGCTCCTATTTTATTTTGTGAGCTATCAACACCTAGTCTGATCGGCTGATCAGGATCAAACATTTTAAGTAGCTGACCGCTACTAAGTAATGACTTTATCTGTTAAAGTGACTTTTTTTGTTCAGCTTTCCAAAACTACTGAACATATTTTTTGTCAGATTTATAAAAGGAGCTGTAACCTCAGCCAAATTAGGGCAAAACTTGTTTAAGTATGTGGCTATGCCTAGCAACCTATGCAAATCTTATTGGCAGTTTGGAGTAGCCATATCAATAATAGCTTTGGTGTTTTGCGGGGTCAGGGCGTATAACTCCTTGTCCTGTTATGTGCCATAGGTGTTTGAGTTCTAGCTGTTCAATTCTACATTTTGTTAGATTAAGTTGGAGATTGACTTATCTGCACTTTTTCAACACTTTTTGAAGTATAGCATCATGATATGTTTTTGTAGGCAAATGAACTAACAAATCATTCACAAATGTTTCTACCCGGCATTATCAGAAAATATTTCGCTGACAGTTCTATGGAAAACTTCCAGAGCTGAACTTATTTCAAATGATATCCTAATAAATCTGTACCTTCCAAAAAGAGTTGCAAATGTTGTAAAAAAACTGATCCTACTGTCGAATTCAAAGTGCAAAAACCTCTGAGTTGCATTTAATGAAGAAACAACCCTCGTCTGCAATTATTTGGAAAACAATTCAAAATCTTCCTTGACTTTGAGGGCAAAGTAACTAGTAACTAGCACCTTTGATGGGTTTTATTTTTGTTGTTGCTTGCAGACTAGTCAAATGTCCTAAACAGCTTGTGACATTTGATCTAAAAATGTGAGTAGAGTAGTCACCTGGACATTTTCATCTTTAGCATTCTTTTCTGTTGCTGTCAAATAAAAGACAAACTGTTTTAACCACGTTGTCCCATTTCTGTTAGTGTGTCTCGGATTTTGAGGAGAGTACCTTGCCAGGAAATTTGGAGGTGGCTTAAGAAAACCGCTATTTGCCATTTCTGTAAACTTGCATTGTCACTGTATGGTGGGCGTAGTCTTAAAGTACTGAAATCATGTTAAGTTGTTTGTAGTATGTATCGTATATAAGGCAAGTGAGAGTTCAGGATGGGTGTGTGTGTATATTTGATTGACTAGACCACAACTGAACGCAAAATGTTAGCAGCTGTGCAGGCTAATGAGTCGACCATAGCTATCCAGAATAATAGCCTTGCTATTCAGGAGAATTAAATAGCAATACTAGATTATGGCTTTATAACAAGTAGATAGCCAAAGTGGTTAAAAATTTTAGTTGAGTTTTATTGAACCCTGTAAGTTCAAACCAGACTTCGCATAGGAAGGCTGATGGATTCAGTCAACAGACCTGTTGAAAATGCTGACAGTGTCGGCTCGTTAAGCTGAAAGATGAAAAACTGACTTGCAAGGAACTTGCCATGGAGAATCAGAAATATTTAAAAAGACTCAAAGAAAACCTATCAGCTGTGCCAGAGGTCGTCAGGACTGAACAAAAAAGGTTGATTGCATGGGCTCATTTGCTGCTGAAGCGGCTGTAGAGCCAACCCAGGATCAACCAAGGCCACCCTGAGACTTTGTTGCATGGCTCAGTGAAAATTCGAAAGGACACAGACAGAAAGATGGTCCGGATGCAAGCTGCTTGCCAAAAACTGGTGGCCAATATTTACAATGCCATTGCTAGAGCAGAGGAACTTATGTAGACTTAGTTAGAGCTGATAGAACCACAACTCTGGTAGCTACACCAAAATTGGCTGTTTCACAGACTTTGACTAAATCATGTATTGGAAGTTCAGATATCCCCTTATAGCCAGCTTTGGTGGTGAGCAGCATATCCACCACCTATTAGCTAGACAATATTATGGTAGACTCACACCCTTGCTCACTCTGGGGTAGGTAAGACAATCAGCCAACTTCTAATAGACCGGTATAAGCCAGGGATGACAGCCATGGTAAAGATACTAATCAAGAGCTGCGACGTTTGTCAAGCGGGGAAGCACAGTATCACAAAAAACAGCACTCCGTTGGCATGGACTCTATGCCAGTAGGCATGAACTCTATGAACTTTCTGCTCCTAGCAGGAGGTGGTCGAGAACCTAGTAAAACCAATGCCAGAGACATAGTGAAAGAAGTAAATTCTAGTGCTCACATATTGCTTCAAAAGATGGCAAGATGCCCTGGCTCCGGCCACGGTCAGGAGTTAGGGCATCTTTCTGGAGATGGAGGCCACGGCCTCTGGGTGGCCTCCAGGGCTATATAAAAAATTGTTTCCAACCCCAGTTAACCCGTATGGTTGATAATTACTGCTCTGACTCGGGTCTCCTACCAGAGACTTGGGAGTTTTAGCATTCGCCTCAATATCTTAGCTGTTCCCAATAGTGCACTTTTCTGCAACTCACGTGAGTTGATTGCTGTCGGTATCAGGGCAAGCCATAATTTATGCGCCAGTGTTATTGCGCACAGCGCCCAAATGACTACTGGTTTTACAGTTGTCCTAACATCCTAGCATTTTTCAATCTCTTCTACAAGAAAGAGATATTTTTCTACCTTTTCTTTTTCTTTGCTCGCCATATTGTAGTCATTGAGTACTGCTATATCTATTATAGAAACCCTCTTTTTCTCCTTGTCCACTAGCACTATTTCTTGTTGGTTTGCTGGGACGTGCTTGTCAGTCCGCATGTAAAAGTCCCAGACGATTTTAGCGCAGTCATTTTCGTTGACCTTACCAGGAGCTTCCCACCAGTTTTGTGGTGTATTAAGGCCACACTCATCACATAGACTTCTATACACAACACCTGCGACATGATTATGTCGCTCAGTGTATGCATTTCCTGCTAGCTGCTTGCATCCACTGATGATGTGTTGTATGGTCTCAGGTGCTTCTTTGCACAGTCTGTTTCTAGGACCGTCTCTAGCGTTATAGAGTTTTGTTTGGAGTTGCCTTGTTGGGAGCACTTGCTCCCGGGCTGCCATTAGTAGCGACTCTGTATTCACCGTTAGGCTTCCTTTTTTAGTCACATATATGTCTGAAGAAGATCGCCAACCTTATACAGATATATATATATATATATGTATATAAATGTGTATATATATATGTATATATATATATTTATTATATATATATATATATATACAAGTATATATATAATTATATATTTATATATAAATATATTTATATAAATAAATATATTTTTATACACTTGTGTATAATATAAGTAATATGAAATATAAGTAATATAGGTTACTCAAATATATATTTGCATTGGTGATACACAGAGAATCTTTTTTTGAGATTAAAGGGAGCTGGCAGTTTCATTTACAGTTTTGTAATTACTAGATCTATAAAATTTATTTCATTTATTTTTTTTGTTAAATATCTGTTTCATTTATTTAGTTTAAATTGTTTGATTATTATTAGTTTATTGTTATTGTTTTTGTAAAAATAAGTTGAATATGCTACTGTGTTTTAGGCTTACAAAGGTAAATTTGTGAATCACTGTTACCCGTTGATTAGTGTCCAAATTGTTATTGCAATAATTGTAGAAAACCATATTTCATTTAACACGTTAATTACTTTAAGTTTAAGCGTCTCTATTGTCTTATTGTTTCTATAATCTTTTGGAACTGCACAAGACACCTTTGTCATTACATGCATTTTTGAAGGATTTATGTTTTAATTTTCACACAATAAACTTTGTTTAAAATAACCAAGTTTTCAGATATTACCAATTGTATAAAATATTGGTGAATGATATGCCTTCTGAAAAATAATTAGAACAAGCAATGCACTATTATTCTACCTTTTGAGTGCAATGGAAATGACCCATGAAGCCTTATCAGCAACCTTAACATCTTAAAAACCCAACTTGGAATTTTCTTGGCTTTTTCAATGGTCAACTAAAGGCTAACATAAACTTTTGATCGAGTGTGGTGAAGAATAACGCCTAAACAGAGAAAACACAGCCGCGGAAGCTTTACGGGTTGACTAGTAATTGATTAAACTGCTAGGAAAAAACAGATAGAATAACTCAACACGTTTAATCTGTTAAACTTTCAAATATAGACAGATGATGACATTAAAGGCTTTCAAGCACTTATAGATTGCTATCCCTGCTAAAAAGTGGACGCATCATCACAAGAAAAACAATAAAACATTTTTAAAAGGGTTCTATTTAGCTTGTACTCCACATTCTATTTACCTGTGTTTCCCTGAAGTAAATTATCAACACTTCATATTTACTTGCAGGATAATGCCCACACATGGTATATGCTTGCAGCATATCGTTGTTGACGGAATGCTCTTCCTCCTCAACAGACCCTGATGGGACGACTGGACATTGCTTGTTGGTAATCTCTAGAAAAAGATTACAAACTGGTTCATTCCTGTTAACGGTTAATGACTGCTCCGAGTTGAGAAAAACGGGTAGAATCTGAAAAACATGCAACAGTGTTAGTTGCCTGAAAATTGTTCAGAAACTTTGTAAAAATAAAGCTGAGTGTTGATATAAATTGTTAGCTCTACAAACTAATGTTAAACTAAAGTTAGAATCAAGGTCAGACCAAGGTCAGGCTGAGGTTAGTTAGTAAAAGGTAAATATAGTAAAAAAGGGTGTTGCTTACAGAAAGTCAGTTCTACAAACTTGAGTTGCAAGTGTAGATTAAAGTTAATTTAACGCCAAACAAGATGAAATTTAGCTTAAACCAAAGGATTTTTTAGTTTATAATAATATTTTGATTTTTTATGAAATATGAAGTGCGGTGTAATATCAACATACATTTATACACTGTACATGCACATGTCATTTATTGTTGCATATGATTTACTAAAACACATTTCCTCGAAGCCGTTCTACCAATTTACTTACCTGGTCAGTCATTATTCACATGCTATGGAAGTAATTGTGTTATAATTTTCTACACCGCGTAATTTGTTTTAATGTGATTATTTACATACAAGATATAATAAATAATCTGATTCTGATCACTTGAGTATTTTGTAAAACTTCAAACAAACAAAAATGATATGAGTAGCATTAATATTTGTTTCACAATATTTATAATTCACTTGATAACATTTTTAGTTAGAGCTTCCGGCGTCAACAGTTACGTTAGTATGAAATGCAAGCTATGCAAGATGGTAACATTACAGTGCAATTATTCACAACTAAGCTAATTGAATACATATTGCAAAATGGAGAAGCAATTTCAAAGACTCACACTAAATTCAGCTGTTTGATGAACTTTGACAAGTTTTTGGTAGTAAGCATTATCTTCATCATTACGCTCTATTTTCTATGTAGTGAAAGTTATCATATATTCAAAACATTTTAAATCCATATATATTCACATACAAAAATTTTAACTATTTCTATTAATTTGTAAACGTATCTTCAAGCAAAAATATAGAGTTAATTTCGGTTGTGTACTTTTAATTAGAAATTGTTTGCATACAGAGTTTATTACCTTTTGGTAGCATTATGACATGTAGTATTGCTAATGTTTTATTTCCTGATTTTTGCTATTCTTACAATTTTAATAATTTTATTATCAATGTAGTTTAATTAGCATCGTAACTTTGTGCGCTTTCTATTTGCTATTATTGTCATTCTCCTTACCGATATTATCGTTATTATTGTGGATGTTATTATGAAAAATATTTTATTTTGTATAATTTTACCTTTACCATCAAAAACATCATTGTAATAGTTTTTATTGTTGAAAATATTTTTAAGGAAAACTGCTCAGAGATTTCTAAAATTGCAAAAATATGCTAGGAAGTGATAGCCTTTTCATGACATACAACCATTTGACTAATTTTTGTGAGCTAACAGGAAATTAGATTTGTCTGTTCTGTTTATTTGGCATTTTGTAATGTTCTTTTTCTGCAGTAGACCATAATAAAAATTTGAGGCAATATGGTAGGTTTTATACATAAAATATAGGCGAAGAAAGATTATCAATAAACATATTGAACCATTTTCATTACAGTTTTTGTTGATGGAGAAGTTGGGGATTGCATACCTCAGACACTGCCATTCTTTTGGGGTTATTCATTGAGGCAACTTGTGCGGTGTACAAAATTTCCATCTGCAGTCCCGTGAAAGCAAAGAGGATGTTTGAAGCAGAAAGAAATGTCTAAAATTATTACAAAATTTAACTCATATTAAAAAGACAAGACTGTATATTTAGTAAACCCTAATGAATTCTATAACTGTAGTGCATCTGACACAACTGGTCATTGCTAAAACATAATGCAATAAAAATGAAGTTTAAAAAAAACCCAAAGCTACACTCATAGTGGAATGCAAACATATTTTGTATTTGATAAACACATGCATAAAATTTTGCTTTTTATTCAAATATTTTATCGTATTTTAGAAGCCAAAAACATTGAACTATTTCTAAAAACTTTAAGCATGATGCTCGCGAGACCAAAAATTACACTATTGCTAATTGTTAGTTTTGCTAAAGTAAAAGTAATTCATCTCAAAACTGCAAGCATAAAATTATGGTGCGAGTTACAAGAAAGAACATATAAAGTGGTAAACGACATGGTGGTCGCAACATGAGTTAACAGGAAGGCGGTGAGGAGCAGCACAATACACTACAAAAAATACTATCTGTGAAGTTGGATTTGTGGCAATTTTATGGGAAAATTGCTGTGGGAAAAAATAGCCATAAGTGGGATTAAATATGCGAAAGCTATGAAAAGTTATAGGAAAGCATTTTCTAGGTTTACAAACTGAAGCAATGATAAATTTTGTACTCACAGTCATAGTAGCACAATTTTTAGTTCTAAGAATGAAGATGTTGACAATTGATGACCAGACCATAAAGATTGTTCATTGTTGAAAAATTATTAAAGAGTATAGGTACTGTACATGTGATACTAGAGCAGAATTTTTGAGAGTAACTCAAACACAGTAAGCAGGTTAGACTTGCAGATGAAAGAGTCATGGATGAGTTAAACATTTATTAGTAAGAGACAAAGATTTATGGCGAATCCGAGTTCAATTAAACTCAAGTTTATAAAAATCTAGAAGAAACATGAAAAGAAAAAAGAGAACTTGTTGAATGAGTGATTTGCGACAATTGAACCTGAGACATTTGAAACCTTTTAAGAATCGCAGTAAAACAAATTTTAGTATTTCATTTGTTTCAAATTTTAAAACTTCCTCATTTATTATTATTTTGATCCTTTTTGGGGAGGGGTATCTAACAATGCATTTTTAACAAAAAAAGGAAATTAAAATGCTAGAATTAGACATAACAAAGAATATGGAAGGGAAAGATTTAAAGAAAAAAATTATTTTAACAACCAATGATAAATTCAATCCTGAAATTCCACAGGTATAAAACTTTGTTTTAAACACAACTTTATACTATTTTCAATCTTTCGGCTAAAATTTTATTAGCTAGAATAATCTTTTTTGATTTTGAGTAACAAATCTGATAAATATTAGAATAAAGAATAAAATAATATTTTTAATAAATAGTATGAACTTCAAAACAAACCAATTTATTAGCAAAAATGTATTCCTTTTTTATGCTCGGTTATGTAAATATATAGAAGTTATTTACCTTAAAGCCTCCCATCTGCATGTTACAGAGTATGGTAAAAAAAAATGGCTGCTCGGACATCTCTTTGTCACACACGATCAATGGAAACAGCTTAATGAAAAGAACACAACCTCTGCACCACCAGTTTATTCCTGCAAGATAAATGACTAAGCATGATAAAACACAAATGCAAAAGACAATACGAACATTCATAATATCTTTTACCAATAGTGAAAGAGTGAACAAGTGTAAAAAAGTTTAATAAATTAGAGTGATGGCTGAATCCTTTGTATAGAGTGTAAGTTTTGGCATTATTTATTGTATTCTTATAATGTATTATATGTGTTTGTAACAGCTGTTTTTATAGAAAAACTGCTGTCACATCAGCTTTGTCTCTTCCTTTTATTGCATGTAGACTAAGATTTTGTTTTACAGTTCATACATAAATATATGGTGATCTGAAATTTATTTGGGGTAGATCAACTGTTGTAGAATTTTTTTCCAAAAGTGCAAGTAGCAGACAAACCTTTTTTACCAGTTCTATGGTTTTTGATTTTAAGAATGCTTTTCTCCCTTGGTTCTAGCGTTGAGCCGGCTCTTTTCACAGAAAACCTATCAACTGAATCGGGTGAATCAGGCCTTTCCGAGTGTTTCTTTTCATCAGCAGGCTGTTTGAAATAGAAAAAAAGATCATTCTTTGCATTAGGGTGTGATTCCTTTGCAGTCAAAGAATTTTCAGAGACGCGGTCTTTTTCCGATATGTCAACTTCTTCATCTTCAACCGGAATTACACCTGTATTGGTAAATTCTTCCTCTTCGTAGGCATCAGATGGTTGCGATGGAATGAAATCAGGCCTGCTCTGTGAAAATAAAAAAATTGTTGAGTATTATTATAATAGTAGTTCTTGAAAGTCATCATAATGCATTTAAAATTCACAAAAATAAATTGACAATAGCAGTATGAAAATTTTTACACTTGCTTCAAATACAATTAGTTTGCAGAAAACCTAAAGATTTGTCTTGAATCAGACCTTACAAAAATGATAGTAGTTTGAATAAGTTCTGATTTCAGAACCTTTCGAGCAGTTAGTTAAAACAGTTTTTATAACACTAATTTTAAAAATGCCCAATTAAGCGCTCCATAATGAGGCTGTATTTTCCCAATTTGCTGCAACAAATTGGGGCTGGCGTAATTTATATTTGCAGAATCCACTTTAATGGGTCTAGCAGCAAACTCAACAAGCAAATAATATAAATTGGGAATATACTATGTACATATCTTAGCTAGCATTTATTGATAGAATTAAAAAAAACCTTAATTTTTCATTTAAAAAAGATATAATGCTTTCTAAAGTCATTTTTTACCAAATAAAATAAATTAAAACACATAAATCTTTTGAAAAAAAAAAATCGAGAGGTATCATAATAACACAAGAATTTGTATAAAGAAGCAAATGTGCTTATAAAGTTGAATTCACAATTACTACTGCACAAGATTTTTGCTTTGAGGGCACTTTTATGTACTAAACTGGATAAGTTTAGAAGTAGGTATTTACCAAAGAGCAAATTAGCAGCTAAAGTGTATTACAGATTTTATTTATAAAATATTAATTAAATTGTTGTTGTACTTTATCATTTTGAATATTACAAAAATTGTAGTCCACTGTATTAAACAAAAATTATCCAAGACCACAGAAGCAATCATACTAAACTATGGATAAGTTATGACAGAGCATATAGGGTTTTAATGTTTGCCTAACTATCGGTCACACAAGAACGACTGAGTCAGGTGGTCAGCCAGAAAAAGTGCAAAGCAAATTACGCTGGCATTATAAGCCTCCAATGATATTGCCATACTTTTCAGCAGTTTCTCTTATCTTCGAGCAAGCTAAACTGCCTACATGTATCAAAACACAAACACGTTGCAAAAGATGTTCTGCTTCATTTCTTGATCAAGGGCAGTTGGCTATAATTTAGCGATTCGTCATAATCAACCAACATATTTATATGTGTATCTTCTTTGTCAAACCTTTTTTAGTTTTGATGACAAATGTTAATGAGAATTCAAATTTCTTCTTTTCATTTAATATTAAGCCAATTTATGACCTTGCTAGTAGAACACACACGAGTTTCTTTGAACACAAGCTTATATTATCAATAAGTAAAATTGGCTTTTACTGATAATGCAGAAAAGAGAGCTGCATTATTGTGGATTAATCAGTAAGTAGTAAGCAATTAAGCCTAAACCATGATAGTGTCATTGTCAACACAACAGAATGTGAGAGAGAAAAGGAAAAAAAGAGAGAGAAATAGAGAGAGAGTGAGAGAGAGAGAGATAGAGTGAGAGAGAGACGGATAGAGAAAGAGAGGGAGAAACAGAGACAAGGAGAGGTGGGAGGACAGAGGGATAGATTGAGATGGATTGAAATAGATTGGAATGGATTAAGACGGACTCAGATAAATTGGCATAAATAGAAAGATGGAAATTATGGTTGCTTCCAAAAAAATGTAAATATATGGAAAATTGAATTACTCTGTAACAATGGTAATAATAAAAAAGTAGAGCAACTATCGCAAAATCTTTAATCGAACGCCACCTCTATTTGAACACCACCTCCAATTGACTGCCACCCTGAGAGAAGGGTTGAAAGTAGACTGCCACTCTCCAATTAAACGCCCCCTCCATTTGACGGCCACTTTGATATCATTTTATCTTCATGAGCCCAAACATCAACTGATCAGTAGAAAAGGTTCACAAAGTTGTATTAATAATAAAGTTTTTATATCAATAACAATTAATTCTCTCATTGTCCATATCCCAAATTTTTTTTTGTTAAAACTTTGAAAACAACACCATAAAAATAATCAATAACGGTCTCAGGCTAGCTGTAGTAGTTCTCTGTTTAACTCGATATTTCTACTTCAAAGTAACTACTTTGAAGTAGAAATATCGCGTTCATCTACAATTATAAATTTAGACAATTTTTTATATATGTAGGCTAGCCTACATATATAAAAAATTGTCTAAATTTATAATAGCAGATGAACTTTCAAATCAACGCAATAGAGATAACTACTATCTCAGACTAATAGTTTCTTGTTTAACATGGTCCAAATGCTTTGAAGAACATGCATATAAGAACCAGTTTGCAGGTTTTGAATCAAATGTTACGTTTTGCGAGCAAACTTTCATACGATGCAACAGTGCAAAATGCAGCGCATGAAAGTTTTGCTTTGCCAAAAATTTGTTTGAACGCTAATACCGGCTAGTTCAACAATGCAAAAAAAAGTTAAGACTAAAAATAATTGTATATTGTATTGGACAACTAGAAGATGTTCGTTCCATCAAAAGCAACAGCCAGAACGCAGCTAGTCGAGCAAACAATGGAAATATTTTTGTTATAAAAATGTTGACTTTTGTTTTTGCGTGTAGTATAAGTATTGTTTGTTTATGCTACTTGTTCATGAATATAGTTGTATCATTTGATAGATTATCATTATATAAGTCAAATAAATACGCAGATTTATAGCATGTCATTTAATAGCATTCTTGCGACTATCTTAACACGGTCTACAATGGATCGATGCTGATGACTTTCGATTGCACATAAATCGATGAATTTCGATTGCACATAAAACGCTAGTTTTGGCTGCAATTTGGAGCAAACAAATCAGTGAGTGCAATGATTTTTAATGCAACACTGTTAAATATAGATATAAAATAAAAAATATGTCTTCAATTTAAGAATGAAAAAAAATTGAAAATGACAACAAATTGCTAAGAATTACACCGGCTGTAATATCATTGCAGGTCAATTGCCAGCAATAGATATCAACTGGTAGAGATATTTTTCAATTTTTTGATGTACATTTGTTAAAAGATCTTTAAAAAGTTGAAGGTAAGTTAGCAGATTTAATGCACCCAAAAGGTTTAATATCGCTCCACCAAAAAAGAGAGCAAATTATAGGTGACATTCACGCCGCCCTTAATAAGGCTAAATTTATCTTCTGAAAATTATGACGAGCCATTTGAAAAATACACCGCCAGATTTTAATTAAACGCTGCCTCCAATTGACTATCACAATAGAAAAATGGTTAAAAAATAGTGTACCTTGGTGGTCAAATAAAGGTTTTACGGCATATGGATTGAGTTTAAAAAAAATTAGGTATCATCTCTCTCTGTGTTTACTTTTAAAGAGAGCTAACAATAAATGCATTTTTTGCATATTCGCAGTGGAACTAACATTTTTTAAAAGCCATACAATAGTAAATTCATACCTCTTCCAGAGAGCGTTTGTTTCTTTTTCCAGACATCCACGAATCTGGCAGAAGATATCCTAGCAGACTCAAAAGCCATGTCAGTGGGAATGTGAAACACCAACAAGTGAAACACCACCAGTGACCCTGAGTGGTTAAAAACATATGATTATTAAATGCCGGATGTGAGACTGACCTTAAGACTACAAAGTGCCTAACAAATTGTTTTGAGAAGAAATTGACTAAAATAAAGTTTCTCGGTCATTATACATGCTCATAAAAGTGATCAGACTTAGCGACTCTCAATCTGAGATTGCTGTATAACTTTCAGAAGCTTTAAACTGTATCTTTCCTTTATTCATAGACTTTTGCTAGTTTTACTTTGCCAACTTAGAGATGTCAAGTTTTATGAGTTTTTTGCAAAATTAAGAAAACACGTTGTAACAAGTGGAGTTTTAATACACATCTCAGATGCATGCCTAAATAAAACATATGACAAAGTAAATAAATGATAAAGACATCATATATTTTGATTAATGAAGAAAATTAAATTTTGGTGTATATCAAATTTTAGTTGTAAGGATAAAAGCAAATTAGTAGAAGTAGACGTCAAATAAGTTAATATTTAAAGTAAGAAGCCTATGGTTGTATCTTAGAGAACCCTACCCAAATGTATGGCATAAGAAGGCAGCAAATGGATTTGAGTGAAAGCCAATGACGATGCCTAAACCATTAAACAGTCATTTTTGAAATGAGTGGCTGCAAGAGAGAGAATGAGAGAGAAATGTGGAGTAAAAAAGAGCAAAATAGCAAAAATAGAGTGCGAGAGTGAGTGAGAGAGGCAGTAAGCGGGAGAAAGTGGAACAGGGAAAGAAGGAAAGAAAGAGAGAAAGAGGGAAAGAGAGAGAGGGAAAGAGAAGAAAAAAGGGGAGAAAAAGAAAGAGAGAGAGAGGGAGAGAGAGAGAGAGAAAAAAGAGAGGGAGAGAAAGAGAGAGAGAGAGAGTGAGAGGGAAAGAGGGAGAGAGAGAGATTGTGAAAGATTAAGAGAAAGGATGAGAGAGTGTGAAATATTAAGAGACAGGGAGAGAGGGAAAGAGAGAGTGGGAAGGGGAGAGGGAAAGAGAGAGGGAGAATGAGATGGAGAGAAGCGAACGTGAGTGAGAGATTGAGAGCGAGAGAGAGTGAGACAGAGAGAGTGAGAGGAAAAGAGGAAGAGAGAGAGATTGTGAAAGATTAAGAGAAAGGATGAGAGAGTGTGAAATATTAAGAGACAGGGAGAGAGGGAAAGAGAGAGTAGGAAGGGGAGAGGGAAAAAGAGAGGGAGAAGGAGATGGAGAGAAGCGAACGTGAGTGAGAGATTGAGAGCGAGAGAGAGTGAGACAGAGAGAGTGAGAGGGAAAGAAGGAGAGAGAGAGATTGTGAAAGATTAAGAGAAATGATGAGAGAGTGTGAAATATTAAGAGACAGGGAGAGAGGGAAAGAGAGAGTGGGAAGGGGAGAGGGAAAAAGAGAGGGAGAAGGAGATGGAGAGAAGCGAACGTGAGTGAGAGATTGAGAGCGAAAGAGAGTGAGACAGAGAGAGTGAGAGGGAAAGAGGAAAAGAGAGAGATTGTGGAAGATTAAGAGAAAGGATGAGAGAGTGTGAAATATTAAGAGACAGGGAGAGAGGGAAAGAGAGAGTGGCAAGGGGAGAGGGAAAAATAGAGGGAGAAGGAGATGGAGAGAAGCGAATGTGAGTGAGAGATTGAGAGCAAGAGAGAGAGAGTGAGACGGAGAGAGTGAGAGGGAAAGAGGGAGAGAGAGAGAGATTGTGAAAGATTAAGATAAAGGGTGAGAGAGTGTGACATATTAAAAGACAGGGAGAGAGGGAAAGAGAGAGTGGGATGAGGAGAGGGAAAGAAAGAGGGAGAGGGAGAAGGAGGTGGAGAGAAGCGAACGTAAGTGAGCGAGAGAGCAATAAAGAGAGAGAAAGAGCGAGAAAGCGAGAGAGCCCGAAAGAACGAGAAAGATCATCAGATAGCAAGAGAGCTAGCGAGATAGAGCGAGAGAGTGATAGAGAGCAAGCGAGAGAGAGAAAGAGACAGAGAGAAAAAGAGGGCAAGCGATAGTGAACGAAAGTGGATGAGAGAGGGAGAGAACAAGAGAGAGCGAGCAAGAGAGAGCGAGCAAGAGAGAGCGAGAAAGCAAGCGGGAGAGAAAGATTGAGGATAAGGAGAAATGTCATCAGTGGAAGAGTTGAGTTACTCTGTAACAAAGTTAATGATAAAGTAGCAGAGCAACTATACGAATCGAATTATCATAAATAAGATATCATATATTAAATTTTAGTGCAAGAAAACCTGTTGTAGAGGTGAGATCCTATTTCTGTTTTTGATTTTTTTAAAAGGCTACAAATAAATGTGCATTTTCCCATATTAACATTTGAATTTAAACTTATTAGTCAGTATAGCTTTCATACCTCATTCAGGATGTGCTTGCTCTTTTCCCAAACGTCAATGCGTTTGGAAGTAGAGATTTTTGCAGACTCAAAATCCATACCAGTCAGTGCAAACTTATATCCCACCATTGACCCTAGGTGGTTAAAATGTACCATCATCAAATGCTGAAGACGGATATGGTTTTTTAATAACATTTGCTATACACATTGTTTTGAGCAAAAATGGCCTAAAGCAGTTTTTTACTAACACACATGTTATCTAGGAAAATTAAGGCTGTAAACCATCGCTCCAAGCAAATATCTGTTAAAATATGATATGGTCTCATAACTTCTGAAAACACTGCAAGTAACTTTAAAGATAAATTAAGTTAATACAAGTGGTTAATGTTGCTAATTTAAATGCTCAACAAAGAAAGGTTTACATTCAGGAATAAGTTGTACCCTAATATCACAAATTGTGAAATATATTTTTCGCAACCAAAAAGTTAACGAAACATTGTCTGCATATGATTAAATTTTGTAATGGTAAATAAAAGACGAACTCATTAGCCTGTGTAGGGGTAGTAATATAATAATGAAGTGTATTAGTGATGTTTAGACTTTAGTCTATAAACTTGGCTTTTATACCTAAGGTCCTATCATTCTTCTTATTATGACTTTGGCTACTAGTAATTTCAAATAGCACCCCAATATCTTTTCAAAAGTCTCAGAATAGAGTCACTCAGTAAAAATTTATAAAATTTTAATTCTGATAGCATTAATTTATTCTGAATTTATTTTGTAACATAACAGACGTAATTGCATAAAACAAAGCCAAAATGTTACACATGTGAATAGATTGTTTGGAGATTAATTGCTATTTTTCAGCATTGCTGCTAGATATTTTGCTTTAAAGCATTTATATACTTTTCTATAATTTCTATAATGATTTTCTACTATCTGCTTTTCTTACACTTCCATGACAAACTAAAATGTTGGTCAATGCAGGAGTCTGCTGTGTGCTCATTTGCATTTCAAAAATTTGAGTAATGGTGAGCTCACATTAGGTCCTAATTAATTGTATCAAAAAGTTTCAGCACATTTTCATCATTTTTCAATGCTTTTAGTGTTTGAGATTGTCTGACTGCCAGAGTGTTTTAAGATTACAATTGACAAAACTATATGCGGTTAAAACAATAAGATCAAGCGATAGCGTAATTATTTCATAAATGTTTATTGAAATATTACTAAAGAATTATTGTCAGTTAATCAAAAAATATAATTTTGCAGCATCTTGCAATAATATGCAAATTATCTATCATTTATTTACCTATATCTATATTTCTCAAAGTAAGTGTGTGGATCTGTCTGTAATTTGGGCTACAGCTAGTAAAATCTTGATATTAAAATTCCACGTTTTGATGGGTTTGAACTCAGGGCAAATACATCGGCAAGTTTCTTATCCAGATGATCTACTACTGAGCTAGAACAGCATATTGGTCAGAGTTGTTGTTTTATACCGCGTACCCCATGTACATGCTAATTAATTTATCATTGCGCCCACGCGATATGATGTCTCTGTTCAGAAATACTTTGGGTCCTAAATATATGCAATGGGATGTTTCTTCATTTTTTTTGTTAGAGCAAATTTGTTCGGCCCGCGATATCAACAAAAGTTAATCCCGAACTGGAAATTTGGCTATTGGTGTACCAATTCTAAACATGATTAAAAGATACACGTTGCTGAACTTATCATGGCAAGTTATCCGTATTTGTTATCCAGTATATCTGACCTCTACTATAATAAACATGATTTGCTAAAGTAAATGATAAAACTTCTGTTAAAATTTTGAAGTTTAATAAAATACCTACTAAAACTTCCTTCAAGTGCGCGTTTATTAAACTATTCATTTGAGTTACATTCAGCGTTTAGATTGCACGTCTGTCTCAAACGTAACAACTCTGTACGTATTACATTGCAATGTTCTATCTTGCAAATCATAACCATAAAATTCACTAAAGTCCTTATAGGTACCTATAGTTACCAAGGTTAACATAGTATTTTGCTACTATTGTCAATGATGATGATTTTTACTAGGAGGTGATTACATTGGATAATGATGATGGGTTTCTATACCACTCTAGATGTATGTCTATAGCGTATAATATTTTTGCATGCCAATTTTCAGATGCCAACACTGAAATGAACTGAAATCATATAATTGTATACCAAACAATTTTTGGAATGTAATCATAGCGAAATAAACTATATTTAGCCCTTACTCTCTTATGAGTTCACATGCACACCTTTAAATTTTTATTTCTTTTCTAATTTATTTAAATGAAACACTTCTCTCAAGTTATGAAATTGTAAACTTACAGTTATTCAAAAACTTTTACAGTTGTTTTATTTATTTATAACTTAATTGTCCTACAAAAAAAACTTTTCCTCATGATATAAAATTTTAAAGTTACAGTTGTTCAAAAAAGTTTAAAACTTTTACAGTTGTTTTTATTTTCTTTTTAACTTTATTTCAATTACACGACACACTTATCTCTTGATATGTAGTTTAAGAGTTAGAATGGCAAATGTTGTTATATGTTAAATACAAATCAGTTTTCTGGCCAAAGACTTTCTTATTACCTGGGCAACGCCGGGTAGCACAGCTAGTAATATTACCAAATGCAACCAGAATCTGCCTCCTAAAAGCAGTTTCCTTTGCAGAATGAATTAACACCTGGTCTTTATTGTAACTGAACCTATAAAAGTGCAAACATTTCTCGTGCAAGTTTCTCTTCCGTGCTCATTTACTCTTTTAAAGCAAAGCAATCATTGGCCAGTAGGCCAAAATCTCCAAATAATTGGTATGAAATTAGTTGATATGCACACAGCTTGAGAATGAAGATTGTCCTAACTATTAAATAAAGCAACATCATGTAGCAGCAGCGTCAGAGCTGAGCCCAAGTTGGTTACATCAGCTGCACTGTTTTCTGCTCGTAAAACTGTGTTACCATCAATTTGACTTCAAACTAGATAATAAAGCTACTGAAGGAATTTTTTAAGTTGTAGGAAAAATGCAGATTATAAAACCAGGGATACTTACAGTTATAAAGTGTTTTTTATAATATTCTTCACAATATATAACTGTGTTTTTAAAGCTTTTTAAAATAACAATTATTAAAAATGCGAAATTTAAAAAATTTTTAATGACAGGATTTCTAAAAAGTGAATGAAGGTTGTGCTAAAATATTTTACTTTCTTTAGTAGGCAAGGTTTTGGGTATAAAGATATTGTGCCACTCTTCCTCTTTTGCATTCAGTATACAGTTAAATGTTAATGAGCCAATTTAGCTCAGCTTAATGCTAATTTATTGGCTGCCGAGCATTTTTCAATGATTCTCATCTTACTAGCTGGGTTAGTGTAAAACCAACAGTGACTGTCACTATCACAAAAACCTAAGAGTAATTAATAGCTTTGTCCAATTGGATTTCTTTGTAAGTGGAAAAAAGTGTTTATCTGAATTTCTAATAAGCTCACTAATGTGGACCTTGGATGATAGAGCTTTTTGGTAGTTCTGTTTAATAGGAACACTAGTTGAAGTAGTATTTATTGCGAGTAGTAGGCTTCGCTTTTTATGCTGTTGAATTTCTTGATAATGAAGTGAGACAATGAAAATGACGCTTAGTAATTGTTAACCTAGTATTTAAATACATTGTTAGACCCATTCATTCACTTAAAGCTATTGATTGAAATACTATTGCAATCAATAAGCATAAAAGTAAATTGTTTATGAAATAAACTAGTGAACTGTGAATACTATTTCTTTTGAAATAATGTTTAAGCTCTCATAAAAATGTTGCAGCATTGCTAGACCATACCAATATTGGCTTGAAGTTATAAAATTTTCCATGGTCTGTTCGCTGTTTGCTGGGTATTTGTAACGAATGCGCAAAGCTTCAAGTTTTTGACGACGATTATGCTAAAATTTTGCTTATGGAAAGGTTGATGCAACTCTGAAATCTTTGATAGCCCTCACAACTAGTCCGAACAAGTCAATAACTTACTTTGATACAGGGAATTCGCTCACAAAAAGACTTTGGTATGCATAAGATGTCAGTTGTGTTGAAATGTATAAAGCTATACTTCTTATAATGTTAGTTAGTTTCACTTTATGTAAAAACTCGGAAGTTACAGGAAAGAATAGCAGCAGGATTTAGCTACTTACTGTTCAGTAAATTGGCAGCAGTAGAAGTTTCCAGAACATCAATTAACCATTTTCTTTGGTCAGACTTCTCAGCAGTAAACTCTCCATCATTTTTATGTGGTCCAGTTTGCTTTTCATCATTTCTCTTGTATAGTTGGAACGCTTCTACAAATTGATTCACAGGTTTATATGTTTAGCAATATATTACAAAGCTTTGAAAATAGAAATTTGTTATATAGAGCATCCTACGATTTCTTTGATGCAATAAGAAATAATTCTTGTCATAATTAAACAACTGTAAGGTAGCTAATAATTATAACGCAGCATTTTTGCATTTTGATAGAAGTCTTCTCTGCTACATATAGAGTACAACTCTGTCAGATCAGTGTAGGAGAGTTATAAACAAAATTTAATAAGTATGCAAAAGCCATAATAATGGCAACAGGTAGTCAAGAAAATCAAACCATTTATTTGATTGACAAACTGTGACCTTTTTTACGGTTCTTGAGTGACATAATTTGGCAAATATCTGGTTGGAAATAGAATTATCTATATATATATTTGTCATAGTATGTCGTACGTCTGTTGTCTGTTTGCTTAGATGTAATAAACTTGCAATAAAGAGTTCGCACAGCAAAAGATTTTTACCGAACCCTCTTGTTTGCAAGTCCGGCATCATACCTATTAGGCCACAAAGATTGCTTTGTTAGCGAGATGATATATGTTCCTATATGGGAACAATTTCCCAGTGGCTTTGCTTACTATGCTGGGTCATAGCATAACACCCCGAGAAGCTGACTTAAATTTTCAATTGGCATTGTGCTAGGGTAATAGCAAGTGACAGGCAACTCTGATTACTTATCATTGTTTATAAGCTGGTTTTCAATATCCAAGCAATGCCGGAAAGCACAGCTAGTTACTGATAAATCATTTAAAAATTATTTTAGCAATAACGTCATCAGTAATCAGAAGCAAAAGAAGACAGGCTTAAATTACCAAAAAGAGCTTGTTAATCCACTTTTTTTGCTAACAGGTACTCTAGAGGAGATTCGGGCAGTATTGTTAGGAGTAAGAGAAACTTTCACAATCAATGTTAGGATAAATAAATGATGTTTTGAAGCATTACTTCAAATGGTTCAATGGTTCTCTTCTTATTATTCAATGTGAGACAACTCCCCACAGCAGAGATTCACTTTGAAGAAGGATTTGCTGTGTTAGTTAAAATTAAAGTCGGTCTAGGAATGTCTGCAGATTAGTCATAACCTGATAAAATCTATCTTTAGACAAAAATGGTTGCTGGAATCATTTGCTCTTTGAACCCAAGACATTCTTTGGTCATCGACTAAACTGTACAGGAAATTGGCTTGAAATTAGCTTGAAATTCGCTGGTGGGAATGCAGCTTGAGAATGCACATCGGCTTAAATAATATTTCAAGCAGCATAGTTTAATCGTAGCTTTAGAACTGAGCTCAAGTGCTGCTCACATCAGCAGCATTGTTGGGTGCTAATAAAACTATGTTATCATCAACTTGGTTTCAAGCTGGACAATAAAACAATACAACATTTCAATAAAACTATAAAAAATGTTAGATTTACAAACCATGTATACTAACAGGTATGATGAGTTTTTGCTATAAAATATTCAACTGTGTTTTTATAGCGCTATTAATTCACACTATCAAAAATGCAAAAGAGTTTAAAAATTTATCAATAAGATTTCTAAAGATGGAAACAAGTTTGTCCTGCAATGCTTTACTCCCCTTAATAGGCAAGGTTTAAGGTAAACTTCGTTTCCTCGTAATCACTCAGCATACAGTTAATTATTGATAAGCCAGTCTAGCTTACCTCAATGCTTGTTTAGTGGTCGAAGAGTATTTTTAAACAATTCCTAGCATACTAGTTGGGTTGGCTTAAAACCAACAGTGCCTGTCACTAAGACAAAAACCTCAGAGTGATTAATAACCTTGGCCGAATAGCATTTCTTTGTAAGTGGAACAACCCGGCGTCTAGCAGAATTTCTAATAAGCTCACCTATGCAAATATTAGATGCTAAAGTTTTTTAGTACTTCTACTTTATAGTAGCACTTTTTAAAGTTGTATTCTTGCGAGTAGTCGACCTCTTTGCATGGTCTGTTGAGATACCTGATAACGATGTAAGACAACATATAAAATCAGTAGGTACGTAGGTGGTTCGAATTACAGAAGGACTACTGGTGGCTTTAGGCTTCCAATCACAATTGCTCTCGTGCCAAATCAAAGGATTGGATGCTGGTGATATATTTAGCACCAAGCAGTGCAATTTGCAGTGAGTACTCCTAAATGAGAAAGCAGAAAGAAGATGTTTCATAAAATAGTTCAATAGTTTTTCATTGAAGCTCCTTTCTCCCAGAGCTATTGAAAGTTTAACTAAAGAATAGATCTTTGTGTGAAAATAAATATGGCAAAATATGTAATAGCTAGATTTTAAAACAATTTTTATTAATCACTTCTTGTTGGAAAATACACTCGTAAGCATCTGTTTTGCAATTTAAGTATGCCAGACAATTTTTTCGCATGAGTTATTCGACTACCAACATAATGACACTTTTTCATGTTTGAAATCTGTAACTGCTCAACTAGAAAAAGCTTTTTTTGTATTTCCTTTCATTCTGGGTTAATTCAACAATCAGATATACCAAAAATTATACTGTACATTTGCTATACACTAAAATCATCCACTAAATAAGATGTCCCAAATCAGGCAAAATTCTAGCAATTCAAAAATAGGTTGATGCCAGTTAAACCAGTTTTTTCAGATTCTAGCCTTTTATTCAAGTATTGTAGGAGTGGTGAAGTTTCATCTCTCTTAAAATACTTGAAATAGGCCGTAAACTCAGCTTGAGAATTCAGATCTTTTTAACTAATATTTCAAGCAGCATTATGTAACTGTTGCTCCAGAAATGAGCTCAAGTTGCTCACATCAGCAGCATTGTTTGGCGCTTCTCAAACTGTGTTACCATCAACTTGGTTTCAAACTGGACAATAAAACAATCAAAAATATTTTCCAACATTGTAAGAAAACCGTAAATTTTCAAACTAGGTATACTAAAAGCTATGGTGTGTTTTTACTGTAGAGTATTCAATGGTTTTTTTAGAGCTTTGTAAGCTCACAGTGTCAAAAATGCAAAATTAAAAAACGTTTGATAATAAGATTTCTAAAGATAGAAACAAGTTTGCGCTATAATACTGTACTTCCCTTATTAGGCAAGGTTTGAGGTAAACTTCTGTTCCTCTTGAGCACTTAGTATACAGTTAAATATTGATAAGTCAGTCTGGCTTAACTAAATGCAAATTTAGTGGTTGGTGAGTATTTTTAAACAATTCTCAGCACACTAGTTTGGTTAGCGTAAAACTAACAGTACCTGTAACTATTACAAAAACCTCAGAGTGATTAATAACCCAGGCCAATAGCATTTCTTTGTATGTGGAACAATACGGCGTCTAGCAGAATTTCTAATAAACTCACCTATGCGAATATTAGATGCTAAAGCTTTTTAGTACTTCTACTTCATAGTAACACTAGTTAAAGTAGTATGTCTTGCGATTCGTCGACTTCTCTTTTCATGGGCTGTTGAGGTACCTGATAACAAAGTAAGACAACAACATAAAATCAGTAAGTAGGTGGTTCAAATTACAGAAGGATCATTGGTGGCTTTAGGCTTCCAGTCACAATTGCTCTCGTGCCAAATCTAATGAGCAGATGCTGATGATATATTTAGCACCAAGCAGTACAATTTGCAGTGGTGACCCCTAAATGAGAAATAAAAACAAGTCTTTTCATAAAATAGTTCAATAGTTGTTGAATAAAGTCCCATTTTTTCCCAAAGCTATTGCAACTCTAACTAGAGCAAGTTTTTGTGTGAACAAAAATATGGCAAGAACTCTATAATAGCTAATTTGCCTACTACTTGAGAGGCTCTCTTTTCTTTCACTGATAAGGAACAAAATGATGGAGTCTATTCATGGTCTATTCTATTAAATTTGAATGGACTACGAGGTGATAAGCAAACACTAAATAATGCTTAGGTTGAGATGAGTCGCTATACAGACAAAAGAATGAACCAAAAAACTTGATCAGTGGCTAGGTAATGTTGACTGTTTTTCTATTTTTACATGCACTGGGTGAATGCCCATTTGTATCCGCTACACACCCTTTTGTGATTTATAACAGCTGACAAACAGTAGCAAGTATGGTAGTTACCATGATTAAGTTTCTTTGCCCAATGAATATGAGTAACATAGGCTAGTCTAAATCTTTACTTTAAAAAGAACAGTGTTCCTTTTCTGTACAATTCAATATTAGGCTTGCCCCTAATTAGAATAATTGTCACCCGTTATAATGATTGAGTAGCATGATCTCTCATTTAATGTTGATCTTCAAGCATGTTAGATTATTACTATTATCTACTATGCCATGTGACATAGTATATAGTATAACTTTAGGTTTTTATTCTTAGATTTTGCTCATTATAATTAGACACACAAACGACAGACAAAAAACAATCACTAAAATTCATTTATACAAATTTCTAGTCAATTCCGCTTTAGTGAAAAACTGATACTTGTAAAACAGTTATCATTTGCTTACACAATGCAGGAAGAGTTTGTGACAGTAAAAAAGTGAAGAGTTTAATCTCCTTAGCTTTTGACTCACCATCAGGAATGAATAATGACAAACATACAAAAGAAGATTTTAGCTTTTCTGTTTTTGCTTCACCAAAAGTGTGACCAGCCTGTCTTTTATCAGCTCACCTAGTATTAAAAATAAATTTAAGCAAATATTTTATGGAACTTTATCAGAAAATCTTCTTCTTTTCTATAGTGTGAGATTGTTTTTATGCAATCCAACAGCAAATATGGTTAAAGGTTAGCTCAAATTAAAATGCTCAGAAGAAAAGTAAATTCAACATGATGTAACTAGTTGCGTGGTTGTCTCTTTCTTAATTCATATTGATTATTGAGTTTAAGTTGCAATAGTTTGGTATCTTTCTTTTGTCCGCCTCTTTGCTATTATAAGCAACACAATCACATTTTTTCATTAGTATGGTTTTTTAAAAATCTTGGCATTCAGATCACATCAAACATTACATACATTTGCAAATGATTATAAATAACAATACTTTTTGATAAAATCTAGTAACATTTTGCTTAAGTCGACATTGTCTCTTTCTACATGTAAGTATGTATACAGTTACTTCCCGTTTTATTTGTAAGACATTTGTCTTTAATTTTTTATACCGTGAACTAGTTGGAAAATATTTCATTCAATTAGAAAGGAACATGCCAGTGGTTTGCTTAGAAAATTGAAAGTAACAAAAACACATTTCAATTTGATGATCTCTAAAGTTACTAAATGTTAACTGACAGCACAAATTTTATAGCATTAACAGCAACAGATGACTTTATAGGTTGAAGTTTGAATAATATTTTTGCGTAATTATGATCAACTACCAACCTTTATCAACCATTTCAAGATGTACAATTGACAGAAAGAGTTGCGACCATTGCAAAATATTGCCTGAAAGCAGCTGCCATGCCATATAATTGCATATATAGAGTCACTAATTTTTGTTTACCTAAGTTATTTAAAACTTTCTAGTCAGAATCTTTATTCATAACAGCATAACAAACTTTGATAGCCTTTTACAGTTTTTCAATACATTCTTACAACCAAACTTTCAACATTTTTATTTAAGTGGAAAGGAAGTTTTTTTGTATCGCACACCACAACATGTTTGCACAAATTGATTGATGTGACTACAGTCTGTAATCACAGCTCACAATTGTATACAGTATAATGACGAGTGACCATAACAATATATAGAAGAAACCAAATGAAGAAAAGGAATAAAAATTGAGATCAACAGAAGTTATTTTGTCTCCTTTTAACACAATGGTTAGTTGTTGATTTTGACATAATTCGTAAATATGTATTTGGTTGAAAAATGTCTTATGTCACAGCTTGTTGCTTGCGCGATAAATTTTTTTTCACACTTGATTTTGACCTTTTAATGTCAATATCATTAATATTGCTGAATACAAATTATCATTACAATCCTGCTTTAAAAAGATATGATCTTAAAATTGTGTCAGCACAGCTTTCAAACCTACAGTATTATAGATGCTTTCAAAACTAAAAATTCCATTTTGTGAACCGAACTAAGGTAAACATATGATTGTGTTTTTTGTTCAGTCCTATATTTGCTAAATTGAATGATTTATGATAGAAACAAGGAAAAGATTTTAAGCACTCTTATTAAAATAAGTTTTAACAATGTAGTGAGAGCCGTTAGTATTGAGATGCCAAAATCTACTTTTGTTTTTAGTTTGGTCAGCAACTTTATTGCTCTCTGAAAATTTCATTCAAGTTTGTACAAGAAATCATACGATATTAATCACTAAGTATGCACTAATCTGTTCATTTCAATCATAAACTTACTCATTCATCATAATCTTTATAGGAACCTTTTAACCTTTTTTAAAAAATGTTTTCGGTGATAGTATTACCGTCTATATATATATAAATCTCATTTCATTTATGTGTCCATTTATAGCAATAGATTTTTAGGAATGACAGATTTGCTTTACAGTGTATTTAAACTTGGCACCGCCAGTTCTTTAGAAAAATGAGCTAGCTGATTAAGCCACACAGCTTACTTATGATACAATAGAATAATTGTATGCATACTTATTACATAAGTAAAATATGCATAAAGACACTGTGTTACGTGTAATATTACATGAGCTGGCTTCATGGCTCTGCTGCCTCACAGCTCTTATTAGATTAAATTCAGCAATATAAGTAGGCTTAAAATACTAACTTACGTTCTTCAAATTAACCAGCTTGCTAATTTTGTCATTTGCTAACTGGTTAACTTAACCAGTGAGAACTACATTTATCAAAAAACATATACATATATATATATATATATATATATATATATATATATATATATATATATATATATATATATATATATATATATATATATATATATATATATATATATATGTCCTAGCAAACCAACCAGATATAGTGGTGGTAGACAAGGAGAACAAGAGGGCTACTATAATAAATATAGCAGTACCCAATGACTACAATTTAGCCAGCAAAGAAAACGAAAAGGTAGAGAAATATCTCCCTCTTGGAAAAGAAATTGAAAAATGCTGGAATGTAAGAACAACTGTAATCCCAGTAGTCATTGGGGCACTGGGCGCAATAACACCGGCGCATAAAATGTGGCTTGCCCAAACAACAATCAACTCAGGTGAGTTGCAGAAAAGTGCGCTATTGGGAACAGCTAAGATCTTGAGGCGAGTGCTCAAACTCCCAGGTCTCTGGTAGGAGACCCGAGTTAGAGCAGAATTTACCACCCATACGGGGTATCCGGGGTGAGGAAACATTTATATATATATATATACATATATATATACATAAAAATATGTACATAAACATGTATATCATATACACCTATAAAAACGGCAACTGTTTATATGCTGTTTTTCATTACCTGTGCAATGCCGAACAGTCAGTTAGTATTATTATATAACACATTTTAATAGTTTTTTAAGGAGATAGTCAGTAACTTTTTAATTTGATATGAAATATTACTTGCTACTTTGAAAACATGATGAAAGAGACTTACATTTTAATGTAGAATTAATATGGACATCCAAGCACGTTCCTTGCATAACGACGTAACGCTCACTCTAAGCTCTGATTAGCAAGAAACCTTTGCGTCTGCAGCAAACCAGTTAGAAAGAGCGAACTTTATTTATAAGCCAATGAAATCTAGCGTGTTCATGAAAAACCAATCATCTTCCCTTTATTTATTAAAATACCAGATATGATTGATTGCATAGAGCGCTTCATCATAGAGTTAGTAAAGTGTATAGTGTGATGCTTACGTGCAGCTGATGATGCTGTGACTATTCCAATCTGAAGTTAAACCGGGTGTAGCAAACCGGAGTTTCTTGGTATAAATATTGACAGCTTCATTTTGCCCAATTTTTATAAACTGAAACCTTTAACTTTTACACCAAACCACTAAATAACTAACAAAGCTTACTACAGCCTAGACTATTAGCTCCTCACAAAGCCAATTCGCTAATATCCTCTCTAATTGTACTGTTACAAGTTTTTATATTCATTCGTTTTAAAGGTTGACTTGTAACAAAATTCCCACAACAGTTATTTGGTATCAACAGATTCACCATGTTTTACTCTGCTGTGTTGTAGGTGCAAAATATGTGAAAATGTGATGACAAGCTCTTAAAAGCTCAAAAACAAACAGTTCATCCCAGCCATCATAAAACCGCTGTAGAATGGAATCCATCTAGTACAGTACTTATGTACTTAGTACTTAGTACAGCTTTAATCTATTCAATTACTTTTGGTATTTTTACCCCGTAAGTAGCTCCCTGGCTGTTACTACATGTAGGTATTATGAAATTGAAATTATGGATTGTACTATCTGCTTTTAATGTTTACATAATAGCCTTTTCTAACCTAGTAATCAGTGGTCTAGAGTGCATAACTACAGAACCGTATGATGAAGTTGAATTCTCGGAAAGACTATTGGTGGTAACATGAAAGACATATTATGGCAAATCACTTTTTTCAGTCAAATCAATGTTAGGTTTTCAGTCTTTGGTAACTATTATATACCTGAATGAGTATCAAAAGGTTAGTCAGCAAAAAATCTCAACCTTTGCCCAATAACAGACAGAAAAGGCCTAATGACAAGGGTAAATAACTCCGATCATCTTTGTCTTAATCCAGGATTTGAACTCGAATCAGATTTTCAGGCTCCCAGCCAAGCGCTCTACCAACTGCACCACTCCATCAGCTCATTCAGGAATATTTATGCACATAGTTACTACACATAATGATCTCTCACAGGGCATGGGACCACCAGCATACTTTTATAAAGATATGGCCACACATTCTGAGTTTTTTGAAAGTTTCAGCTGAAATCTGGGACATATATGAAAAATTTGAAATATTCAGCTGAAACTCACAGAATTGTGAAAGATGTGTATGCACATTGAACGCATAAATGAAACGCTTTTACTTGGCTAAAACAAATCATAGTCTAAAAATACAACTTTCATTGCTTACATGATCTACATAATCATGTACAATATATGTAGTTATCAGCACTATCCTAAAGAGAACGTAACTCTCAATGCATTCAACATTATATATTACTGTAAAGATTAGTGATGTGGCAATATGTCGACCAATGTATAAATTTTGTGCAAGCATTTTTACTGACAGTTTTTTGTTTGTATGAACCCTGTATACGAAATACACTAAAGGGGGTTATGTGAAAAGTGGTTATGTTTAAGCTAACTGTCGTCAGTAGTCATATGAATAATGTATATGTGTATGCAAAAGTGTGCGTAGAGGGTACACCTTTCCTATATATTTTTATGTTTCTATTGTTTCGCATATCTTTAATAAATAGCTCTGTCTTCATTACCGTCTCAAATAATTTCATTTACAATTAACAAGTAATGCATGCCAGAAATAATACATAAGGATTTTTTAGACTAAAACATTTTCAACATTTTAATATTATTCTAATATTTGAATAATAAATATTTTAGTGTTATCAGAATTGATTCCAACTTAGGTTATTGCTAACTATTTAGTTTTCATATGCGATTTTTATTATCACATTGTTAGAAAAAGCACATAAAACACTACAGACATTTATTTAAATTAAAATAATATATTAATTATATTGCTCAAAAATGAACAATCTGAGAGGTGTAGAAACTAAAGATTTGAAATCAACTCAAAATTCTGATCTAGATGGCACTTTTATCACATAGCCCACCTTCAAAAGGAATAAATAACGTTTTTTGACAGTTTTTTGATACCCTCCTGCTCTATTATAATTATTGTGTCTTTCTGGGTAGATCAATGTGCGAGGTTTGTCAAGTAGCCAAAGAGGAATTGATTAAGCTGAAGCAGTGTCAATCATCGTCATGAGGCATCCCCCTAAAATAGAAATACTGATGAGTTGTCACTAATGAGCTGTTCTAATAACCAGCATGGTTCCAATAAAATCATGCTAACATTCTGGAAGAAGAGGTTTAAAACTGGTGTAAACATGGTTATATCTAACTCACGCTCTGAATTCAAAATCGCCGCGATCATCCATGTCTAAACCTTGTTCTTGAACACCAATGCCTACATCTACAACACGTTGTCGTTGTTGTTCGTCATCATCATCGTCATCATTAGGCATCTGTCTAAAATAGCAATACTGATGAGTTGTCACTGGTTCTCATAACGAACATGATTTCAATAAAATTATGATAACATATTAAAAGAAAGGAGTGTTGAACTGGTGGAAATATCATTATGTTTAACTCACATTCTGCTTCTAATTGGTTCATTCTCACGGAATTCATTGTCGATGTAATGGTGATCATTTAGGTCTAACCCTTGTTCTTGAACACCCATGCCTATTTCTACCATAAGTTGTTGTTCATCATCGTCATCATTAGGCATCTGTCTAAAATAGCAATACTGATGAGTTGTCACTGGTTCTCATAACAAACATGGTTTCAATAAAATTACATGTATGATAACATCTTAAAAAAAGAGAAGGCTTAAAACTGTTGTGAATATGATCATATCTAACTCATATTTCGTTTCCATTTCTGGCAACAAAAATGCGATCATCCATCTCTAAGCCTTCCTCTTGCACAGGAATAGGTTGTTCTTCGTTGTCATTACTCTGTTCTTCTGCAGCGGCGTCGTCATGATCTGCACTAACATCCTCTACTTCATAATGAGGTAGGGACCTTTGGCCATGCTCTCCTCTACTTAATTGAATTATTGTAAAACGTTATACTTCATTAGTTTAACACATTTCATTTTTAAAGTTGAGGTGTAAGAGATGGTAGGAGACAGATCAGTAAAATACTTTGAAAAGTAAAATTATTTTTGCAAAATTGTTTATCACCGTTAGCCGTGATTTATTATTTCTTGTATACCTTTTCATACTAGTTAATAACTGATTAGACATCCATAACTGAACAACAAGGAGTAAGTCATTTAGTTTCTAGCTAATTGCCGAAACAAACCACGGCAGGTTTTGCCACAAGTTGTCTTTTTGTGTTATACCTATACAGAAATTTTTTAATACTATGTTAAAATAATTATTTATTTGTTGATTAATTTATTGCTTTTATCGTCATTATTGATGTGTTGTTAATTTTTCTCAAACCAGTAATAAATTAAAATGACAAACGACTGTTGAGCCTACGATGAATACTAATCGTTATAGGAAGTGGGGAAAACCATGATTGCCTATGTGCTCATAAGATATTGTACTTAAATAGTGTGAAATGTCTAACGTCAGTTTTCTGACTTTTACTCCGGGGGATTAGTCTGACAAACTGGTTGTGGCCTATCTCTTCTATTGGATCATATACCAGATTCCAGATAAAGTCCGGTCAGATGGAATAATCTGGTCCGATAAAAAGAATTACAAATATTCATTTTATCACTAACAAAGATAACTCAAACTAATTCGTTGCTACATTCGCTCACCTAAAGACCTCTGTTACTCATCACTTTTTTAAAAACTTTACAAATTGCAATTTTCAAAAAAAGAGGTCAGAACAATGATCAATCATTTGTATTTGCTTGCATTAATTTTTGTTGTTAAATGGGTCTCTGCAAAAACTGAAAACCCTTGAAACAGACACTAATAAACTGATAGATAATAGTTTCACGTTTTGTTAATGGTAAACATTTTTTTTAATGTTTATTAGACAAATTTGAAGGACAAGGGCTATTAACAAGCATTACTATCAAGAAAAGACCATCACTTCGAACTTTGCCTAGCAAGCTCTTCGCACCTGGGTATGAGAGATATTTACATGTATGTATTATATGTTTTTCATTCATTTTGTTTAATTTTAAAGAAAAGTTTTTACTTCGCAAAATACTGAAAAGGGAAAACTAAACCAGGAAATAGTGAGGAATTATTAGCATTTGCCACAAATTAGGCAAATGCTAATAATATATTGTACGTTAATTGAGTAAATGAGTTGGAACTATTGTATTGCGACTGCCTGATATACTTTTTTTGCTATACATTTGACTGTCTTTTTATCACAATGATATGGTAAAGGCCTATTTATACTTTTTGGTTGTGGCTATGCAATTATATTTATTTTTATTTTTATTTAAAACAAGACTGCACAAAGCATCACTTTTTAGATGACTTATTTAGTACACAGGACAGTTAGATCACTTTATGAGAAATTTAGCAAAATCTTCTTCTTACTTGGCACGCTGAGTCATAATGTAGGTGCTGCTATTGCTCATTCTTGTAACAGCAACACTTGATTGACTGATTTCTAAGTGCATTTTATTTTGTGCTCTGTAAATCTACTAATCGAATGAATATTCAAAAAAGGAAATATTTTATATTCTACTCTTTTCCATGGTAAAGATATTAACTTTTATAAAGTTTAAAAGATGCAAAAGTAGTAGCCTTTTTTGATGAGAAATAAAATTTTCTAATGCAAACATATGAATGTAAATGTGAATTTCGCTAATTCTATAAGTTTATAATAAGGAAAAGGTGTTTACCACCATATTCATTGCAGTTTTTTATGTAACAAACCTGTTAAGATTCGAAGAATTTCTAAGAGCTTCCAGATTGGGATTTGTTTGATTGTTTCGCTCGTTAGTTCTGTTGCTGGCAAACTGGCCATTATCTTTACCTCTGCTGGGGTCATTACCATCATTCCCATTATCACCACCCCCATCACCGCCTGGAGCTCCAGCACCACCCGTAAGTTGTGAATATGGAGGGTTGTCACCACTTTCTCTGGACGTATCTTGTTCGTGTTCAGCAGGCTCATTTGAATCACTTCGATTCCGATCTCTATCAGCATTATCAGAGTCATTGCCAGAGGGTTGCTCCGTTGGGTGTTTCTGAAACCGTTTAACAATTGATTGCAAGTATCATGTTTTTATACCTCAATACTCTTAAATGTGCTTTTATATTAGTCAACCCGGTTTGAAATATACAGACTTCACTTATGGTTAGTATTGGCCAAATATTTTAACCAAGGCAAAATACTAGTTAAGTCAACAACAAAAATAGTTACCGTTATTTTTCTTTAATTTGCTATCACTTAAAAACTCCAGCATACAATTAATCAGTTAGTCGAACCAGAAACTATTGAAGCGCTCATCCAAAGGATTAGTTTCTTTAATTGTCACCTTGTAGGTCAATGTAAACACACTCATTGTTATATATTAAGATCTATTTACCTGTATATTTCTTTTTTACAGTTTTTTATTTCTTCATTAGTTTTTTTGTTATTTTACCTTGTTGGGATTATACAATGATTTATGAGTAAAAAAACGAAAACATTTTCAAGCGTTTTAATGGCGTTTGTAAGCTTGTTTTTGCAATTTTTTTGTTCATGCTGTTCATTGCTATTTTTTGTCCGCTGATCCTACTAACGCTATGCTGAGTGATGTGTTGTACACCCCCAAAGTTTTTTGCAACCTATTCTCTCTCTAAGGTGCTGTGAAAAAAGTAATTCGTGTAAAACTTTGTTGCACCAGTAGCTGCATAATTGCAGGTTCAGACTATATTACCATATGCCGGTGTTAATCAAACAATACTTCTATGATCATCTGTAATAACAGTGTTCCCTTTATCCTAAACCGATCCGCATTCACATCAATAAATACTCTCCTATGTAGTGTTCTAATTACGTAATGCCAGTTGCGAAAACAATGAAAGACTAGTCGTGCAGCAACTATCATTTAAGAAAATATAGACCAAGCGATCTACACTAGTACAGATTGTACATGCTTTCATGGATGCTTGGTGGTTTATCGGGAAAGGTTGACAGCTGCAATCTTTCTTGTAGTATACGTGTTGCTTTAATAAGGTCTTTGGTCTATATCGTTCAGATACGACATAGTGTGAACCACAACTACAACGTCGACATAGTGTGAACCAGGCTTTAGATATAAAAACAGAAAACTACATGTTATAATTTTTCTTGTTGACAAACTGTACAAACTTAATTGTCAAAAAATACCTGAAACCACTGAAGAGACAAAAACAGCGGCAACCATTCACATGAATAATGCGCTAAAAATTAATAGTCTAATCAATTGGAACTTTTGAGGTATGCAGAAAGAATTTAACCTGTAAATGATCAAAGTTTCATAATTCTGAGTAAACCAGAATTACAGAAGTGAAAACAAAACTAGGGTTCCATCAGTAAGCAATTTTTATTTATTGTTTAAATGATTGTGTCATCGGCATTTTTATAAATAATAAACTAGTCGTTTAATCAACTTGAAACTTAAAAAGTACCCTAAAATCTTATTATATAAATAGCAGTAAAAATGTTGTAAGTTTTTGTAAACAGAATCTACATAAAAACCGATTGAAACTAAGACTCTGAGTTTACTCGGGCATAGCAGAATAAACAGTTTTTCTCAAGTTATTTTGGGCCTAGGTTTCAAAGTGTTAGACAGCTAGAAAAAAAAGAACAAATGGAATCACAAAAAAACCACAAAACTGCCAAACTTTTGATTGTAGACAGATGATGACATTGGTAGCTTTCACCTACACCGCAAGTTGATACCAGACTAAGGTAATAAAAAAGATGGACTAAAGGCAAAAGAGGTCAAACAAAGGTCAGAGTAACGAGAAACAAAGGTTAAGCAAAGGTCAGACTTAAATAATCCAAGCACTATTTTAGTTTATAATAATTATATGAACTTTTAATAAGATCTTGAGCACAGTGTAATATCAACGCATGTAATTTATTGTGGCATATGATCTACTACACCATGGTACTTCAAAGCATTTATATCGACTAACTTAACCGCACCATTACTATTAACTTGTTTTGCAAGGTATTGCATGAAAACTTATTATGTCATTGTAGTTTAGATTACTTTAAAAATATACATAATTTTATATATAATATACTAGATGCAGACCCGATGTAGCTCGGGACTTTTTAATATTTTGTATGCAAGTTGCTGCACTACTTTCACAACAACAATCCATGATTAAGTTATTTGTTGACACGATTCTTGTCAACACATATTGTCAAGCATACCTGCAGTATAATGTCATCATAGGACATTTACCTGCAGTGCATTATCGTTGATTACATGCTCTTTCAGCACAATAGAACATGAACAATGAACATTGCTTTTTGTTAATTTCACAGAAAATATTACAGATTGGTTCATCATTGTCAACAGTCAATGGCTGCTCAGAATCAAGACAAACAGGCATAACATGTAAGTTCTGCAACAGTATTAGTTGCTTGAGAATGCACAAAACATGCTCAAATTAGTGAAAGCACAGTGTCGTGTGCAAAAAATATCAGCTCTTAAAACCAAAGTTAGACAAATGTTTGACTAAGGTCAAACAAATGTCATACTAAAAACCATAAATGGTCAAACAAAAATGGGACTGAAGTCAAACAACAGTTAGGCAAAGGTCAAACTAAGATGACCTACAAACTATTGTAATTTAAAGCGATTAGACTTTTGACAAAATCTGAGAAACTGTGTAATATAAACATATGTAATTTATTGTGGCATATGATCTACTAAACCACAGTGCTTCAAATAATTTATACCGAAATATTTTTTGGACCACCAATATTAATTTGTTTTGCAAATTATTGCAATAAAACTCATTATGTCATTCTCGTTTATCTACATATGAATATCAAAGTTGGTCTGTCTGTGTGTACTTGTGTAGTTCGGTATGTCTAGCTACAGCTATAAAATCCTTGGAAGTAGAATCTCACCCTGCTGCATTTGAACTCAGAAGATTGCAACAGCAAGTTAATAATCCGAGTGTTTAACTAAAGGTCTACAAAGGCTCTTGCAGCATACAGCTCGTACTATATACTTCATACACCTTTTTTTACTGAATGAAACATGATGCGTTTTTGTCCTCGCTGTGAAAGGGCTAACTTGTTTCCCACAAAACGGCATCAACAATAGTTTCACCCGAAATTACAATTTCACAATTGTATCTCAGTTCAGCGTCATCCATTAAGGTAAAACAGGTTTGGAAACAAATAAGTGATACAATTTTGGTTTAAAATTTACTAAATGCATACTTAAACGTCCTTCAAGCATGCTTTTATTAAGATAAAATCATATAAGCTAGATTCAGCGTTTATGTTACACACCTGTCTTGAAGGTGAGAACTATCCATGTAGTACATTTTAACGTTATATCATCTTGCAGATCATAACCAGAAATGCACTAAAGTTCTTGTAGGTAACCATAGTTACTGAGGTTAACATAATGTTTTGTTACTATTTAACTAGGATGATTTTGATGACTTGTACCAGGGAGCGATTGTATTGGATAATTACCATACTTTTTTTACCACTCTATACGTCTATACAATAATGTTGCCTTATTATGCCAGCACTGAAATGAACTAAAATCTTTTAATCGTATACCAAATAATTGTTCATTGTAATCGTTACAAAACAGACTATATATTTAGCCATTACTTGCTAATGGTTACACATTTACATTTAAACACCTTTATAATTTTATTTTTCTTCTTAATTTATTTCAACAAAACACTTATTTCATAATGTGAAATTTAAAAATTCCAGTTGTTTGAAAAGGCTCACAAACCTTTACAGCTGTATTCTTTTTTGCAATTCATTTGAACTGTCAAAAAGACTTTTTTCCCATGATATGAAGTTTAAAAGTTGGAATGGCGAATGTTGTATATGTTCAGTAAAAAACTTTTTGGTTCCCTTTTTTATTACCCGGGCAACGCTGGGCATTTGCCTAGTTTGCGTATAAAACTTAAAGTTTGTCATCTATTAGTTATAGCAATGAAGTTTTAAGAATGAAAACGTACTTGGTAGTAGATTTAAACTCACACAAATTTTAAGACCAAGTTTGCAATTATACGCACACAGCCACAAGGCTAAGCTGTTCTCACCAGTTTTAGCCATTTCAGTTTTGGCTTTTTTATTGCTAGATGGGGCTGCACTTTTTATTATTAATTAATATTACCTTTTGCTTTAAAAAAAGATATTAAAAGGCTTTTCAAAGTTCATAATTACCTACTTTTGTATTTTTTAATTTCCGAATGTGACGTTTTAATTTTAAATGTTTAGTTACCATCTTCTATTTTCACATCCTCCTTATGGTGATTGCTAAGAACAGTTAAGTTAAAAACTTTTACATACAGACTGTTTAGTTATTTTGAGTAGGATTTGCAACTACATTTTTTTTGGTGTGGTCAGAAGAAGCATTCAAAAAATCAGTTCAATATCTCATTTTATGTTTGTACCAGTATCGAGAAGTACCAGTATCATCAGGCTCGAACGTTGAATGGATAGCTTTGGATACAACAATAACTTTTTGATATATATACTTCTACGGAAGGATTGTTTTCAGTTATCCGACATATTCATAATTTTTGTTGCTTTTCCAATTCGTAATAATTGTATCAGTGTCAATTCACTTTTCAATGTAATCATTAGTAAAAAAGAATACTTAGTCATTTCTTGTTGACTATTTCACGTTTAAACAGCTTTTCAATTTTTATGTGTAACTCAAATGAACTGCTCATAAAATTTCTCATGTCGACGGATTATGTTTACCTGTGATATATTGTCCTTGAATACATGGTCTTTTATCCCAACAGACTCTGACGGAAAGGCTGAACACTGCTTGTTGGTAGTTTCAAAGCAAAGATTACCAACGGGTTCATTGGTGTTGACAGTAGATGGCTGTTCAAAAAGGAGACCAACATTCAGAATCTGAAAGACCAGCAACAGACTGTGTAGAAACCTAGTCAAAGTAGTGAAAGCAGAAATTTGTTTGCATAAAAAGTCAGATCTAAAAACCAAAGTTAGACAAAGGGAATAAAAAGGAAGACTAAAGTCAATGAAGGTCAAACAAAGGTGATGCTAATGTCAAACCAATGTTAAGAAAAAGTTAGACTAAGATAATCTATGAACTATTTTAATTTATAGTAATTAGATAAAGTTTTGATAAAATCTGAGGCCGAGGGTAATACCAACATATTTAATTTATTGTGCATAAGATCTACTACACCATATCGCTTCAAATCATTTATACCGTCTTATTTATTTGGACCGATTCATTAAATTGGATCATCTATATTAACTTGTTTTGCAAGCTATTGCATCATAATTTATTAAAATTATTAGGTCCCTGTAGTTTATATTAACATAAATATACATAAGTTGATATATAATAATTACACTGGCAGAAATCTCGGCGTAGCTCGGGATTTTTCAATATTTTCCATGGAAGTTGCTACACTGCTTTCACACCGACCGTTCATAATTATATTCATTGTTGACAGACATATTTAATGCTTGCTAAATCACAATCTTGAGTTTCTAATCAGATAGATTTTGGCATACTTATAGAGAAAATAAAAGCTCAAAGAGTTCTTATTGAGCATGACATTGTTTGATGCGAGCCTCATATTTTACTCATTTCTAAAATCTGACTTTTTGAAAGTATTTGGATTAATGCTGTTGGTAGAACATGAATCTACAACATTGAATGACACACGACAACAACAGGTATTAATAAGTTTTTATGAAGTTCTTCAATTGATGTGTATATTTGTTTCTAAGTGCAACTATTTCACAATTATAAAATCGTAAATTTGGAATATGTTGAAAAATGATACGTAGTTTATTATCGCATTACCTATAATTTAAATTAAAATAATATTATACAAAATGACATGTGTACCACATAATAGTAATTATGTTTATTATGTCAATCGTGAAACTATATCTGGTGAAACTAGAAACAAACAACATGCAAGTAAGAATAACACTTTGTACCACCACAATTATAGTTTAATTAATAGAAGGTTTAGCTAAAGCATTAGCTGTCAACACTTATGCAAATATGAACAACAGGTGTTAGCAATAAACTACAAACATTAACAACAAAACTAACTCTATAAAATAACATAGGATCCTTTGGACTTTGTGAATGGTCTACTAAAGATTAGCATAAACTGTTAATTGAGTGTGTTAAAAAGTGGTGACTAAACAAGGAATACAAAACTGTGTGAGCTTAGCAGGCTGTTGTAGTGATTGATTAGCAAGCTGAATCAAAAGATAATAGATGGAGTCACTCAGAATATTAGCACTCACACAAATTTAACCAGGGGCAGTGACAACATCGGAAAAACATCGGAAAACTTACCCTGACTTCCTTTGCTAAATCTAAACAAGAAAACCTTTTTTGAAAAGAGTTGATATTTAGTTCTACTCCACATCATATGTACCTGCGGTAATTTGTCAATGCATTGTATTTACCTAAAGTTTATTGACAACATATTGCGTTTTTCTGCAGTACATTACCTACACACTGTATTTGCCTGCAATATTTTGTCAACGCTTTATGTTACCTGATATATAATATTGTAATCACGTTTTTCATCTGCAGTAAATTGTAAACATTGAATATTCAAGCAATATATTGCTAACACATTTCGTTCACCTGCAATATAATGTCAGCATATGACATTTACCTGTAGTGTATTATCGTCGATTACAGGCTCTTTCATCGCAACAGACTTTGGTGAGGAGAGTGAACATTGCTTTTTGTTAACCTTTCGGAAAAGATTACAACTTGGTTGGTTGTCGTTGACAGTCAATAGCTGCTCGGAATGAAGACAACCAGGCAGAATCTGAAAATCCTGCAACAGTATTAGTTGCCTGAGAAGGAGTGAAACCCGTTCAAAGTAATTAACGCACATTGTCATTTTCAGAAAAGATCAGCTCTCAAAACCAAGGTTAGATAAAGGTCAGACTAAGGCCATAAAAATGTAACACTCAAGTCAATGAATGTTAAACAAAGGTCAGACTAAAGCCAACAAAGGTCAAACAAAAGTCAGACTTAAGGTTAGGCAAAGGTCAGACTAAGGTCAAACAATGGTCAGACTGAATTCAAACTAAAAATACAGCTTCAGACTAAGGTAACTAAAAGGTAAGACTTAAGTCAATAAAGGTAAAACGAAAGTCAGGCAAAGGTCAAAAAAAGATAAAACTAAAGTCAAACAAAGTTTAAGCAAATCTCTGAATAAAATAGTCTAAGAACTATTTTCGTTTATAATTTGATAGACTTTTGATAAGAACTGAGGTGCATTGTAATATCAACCTATGTAATTTGTGGCATAAGATCTACTACATCACAGTGCTTCAAAGCACTTATATAGACTTATTTATCTGGACCGCCAACATTAATTTGTTTTGCAAGTTATCGTATTAACATTTATTATGTCAATCTCGTTTATCTACATATAAATCTCAACTTGTCATTTGTCTAGATATAGCAAGAAGTTTTAGGAACGAAAAAACATACTTCGTAGCGAATTTAAAATTTTGAAGATTGCAGTAGCACGTTTGCAGTCATACGCACTCAACCACTAGCTAAGCTGTTCTTATCATTTTTAGGTACTATATTCACAGCGTATTTATTGCTAAATGGGGATGCACTTTTTATTATTATCACCTTTTGCATTTGTTTTGCTTTTAAAAAAGTATTAAACATTTTTTTCAAAGTTCCTCACCTTTTTTTTAAATTTTTAAATGTGATGTTTCAAATTTAAATGCTCTATTACCAGCTTTTATTTCTGATTTTTCCTCCTTTTTTGCTAAAATCTATTAAATTTAAAGCTTTTACATGCAGACTGTTGAATTATATTGAGTAGGATCTGCATTTTCATTCTTTCTCTGTTTGGTCAGAAAAAAACATTTGACAAAAACAGTCCAATTTATCATTTTTGTGTTTGTACCAGTATCGAATGGTACCAGTGTCATCATACTCAAAGGTTGGATAGATAGCTTCGGTTACAACAGTAAACTTTTCATACGGACAGTTTTATGTTACAGCTGTCATCACTAATCCAACATATTCATGATTTTATTTTCCCAATTCGAAATGATTGTATCAGTGTAAAATCAGTTTTCATTATTATATAAAAGTTTTCATATAAAAGTTCTAGAAAAAACAGACTATCTAGCCATTAATTGCTAGCTATTTCACCTTTAAACAGCTTTACAGTGTTTTAATTTTTTTCCTAATGGAATTAGACTGCACGAAAGACTTTTCTCATGTCTACTCATAATGTTCATTGCTACCTTTTATCAGCTGAATCTAAAAACGCTATGCTGACTGTTGTGTTGTGCTCCAACTCACTTGAAACCTATTCTCTGCGTAATGTGCTGTGAAGAATACAAATATAGCCTAATACAGTTGCACCAGCTGTGGCTGGATAAAAGCTTGATAAAACTATATCATCGTAAGCTGGTGTTAATCTCGCAATACCTTAATGATTGTTTGTAACTACAATGTTCTCCATTTCCATAATTTATTCCGCATTTACATCTGCTAAATTTCGCATCATAGCATTCTCATTATACAAGGCAGAGGCAAACATGACCCAATACTAGTCGTTTTATGCAGTAACTGTTATGAATAAAAGATGTATCATGCATGACGGCCAATCACCGTCATCAACAGCTGCAAGCCTTTCCATAGTATTCGTGTCACCTGTACGATGAGTTCAGTTTATGGTGCGCATAATTGCCGAATCATTGCTGAGAGGACAATGTCGATATATGGTGACAGTGATACCCAGCTTAAAACATCAAAATAAAAACCTGTGTGGTATAGGATCTCTCGTTGACAAACTGTATAAGTTTAATGGTAGACCACAACCTAAATTCACTAGTGAAGCAAACACTGCACCTGTTTGTGACACTGCACATGTCACTGTGACATAGGAATATGACATTTTCCTCTAGAATATCTCAATGATTATCAGTGATGCTCACTGATAAATGATAAATAAGTAATATTTCCTGATAAATCTATGACAAAAAAATGACATCACTCTATGAAAAATGCATAAAAATGACTGGTAAGCCAATCCCAAAGTCAAATGAAGGCCAAAATAATCATAAGTTACAATTAATACATAGTGATGCTTGCAAACCTACGCATAATCAATCACAATATGAAAGTAGACATTTGTAGCACTGATTAATGCTTACTGAAGCCAAAGTATGAAATATAACATAAAGTCAAAGAGTTTTAAGTGACAACAAAAAATAACTCAGGTGAAAGCATGGCAGAGCTAAGTAGCGCAAAGGTATGAAAGGGTACGTTTTAGCTATTTTGCTATTCACACTGTTCATTGCAACTTTTTATCAGTCGTGCAAATAGTGGTTCTGTCGTTGTTAATACAATAAAATAGCATACTGACATACTAACATACATGTATAACTAAATGATAAGTCAGTTTGGCTGTTCTAATCATAGACACAGCAGTAGGGTTAATAATAAATTGACACAATTGTTTTGGTATATCTTATCAAAAAGTATCAGCACTTTGTATCATTTGTAATTTTGTTGTGGTTTGTTGTGATCTTATTGCCAGAACGTTTCTAGATAAAAATCCACAAAACTTGAGTGCAATTAAACAATAAAAGCATCCATACCAACATTAAAAACGTACCTGCACCTTTTTTATGAAGCTGCTTGGAAGAAACAATTAGAAATTGATTAATGTATCATCTATTTTTAAGCAACTTCCTTTCACATAGAGGGTTTGATGCTAAAAGTTTCTAGTAGAACCTGGAAAATCTTAATGTAGTACTAACGGGTAAATTCAGAAAAAACATGTTTAAAAATTTAAACTTTACAAATGATTACTTCGTTTAGACCACATTACAGAAAAAGCCTGTTTTAATTGGTTAAAATCTACCTGAGAACTGCTAAAATTCAGTATAAAGCACATTTTGGTAAGGGCTTTACACTGTTTTTAGCTGCTTCATATTGTCAACATACCTATTGTATTTACCTGCAGTATTTTTCCAATACTATATATGTACCTGCAGGATATTGTTAACCTATCGTGTTTCCCTGCATTATATTGTCCACACATTGCATTTACCTTCAGTATGATGTCAACACAATGTGTTTACCTACAGTACATGGCCAACACATTGTTTTAACCTGCAGTATATTGTCAATACTTTATATTTACTTGCAGAACATTGTAAAAACTTTATATTTACCTGCAGCACACTGTCACTAATCACAAGCTCTTTCGTTACAACAGAATCTGGTAGAGAAACTGGACATTGTGTGGTAGTAATCTCAGGAACAAAATTGCAAACTGGTTCCATGCTGTTGAAAGTTGATGGCCGCTCAGACTCGAGACAAACAGGAGGCATCTGAAAGACCTGCAACAGAAATAGTTGCTAAAAATGTAGAAAATCGTCGTAAATTTAGTTCAAAGTGTCATTTACAAAAAAAGAACAGCTCTAAAAACTAAACCTAAACTTAAGTCAGAATCAGGTCAGATCAAGGTCAGACTCAGGTCAGACTCAGAATAAGGTTAAACTAATGAATAGTTTAGTTTAATAGTTTGAGTTTATTAAAAATAATTAACATGACATTTTAGACAAATAATAATACTTAGGTTTTTGGTAAGTTCTGGAGAAAATGTATTATCAAAATACATGTATATATACATATATATACATACATATATATATATATATATATATATATATATATATATATATATATATATACATATATATATACATATACAGTCAAACATGGATAACTCGAACTTCAAGGGTCCGAGCAAAAGTGTTCGAATTATCAGAGCGTTCAAGTTATCAGAGCACTGTCACAAGTCCATATATTTACTTATTTATTAGTAGATACATGTACATATACAAACTATAATATAAATCAAAAGCATAAATGGTTTGTTTTAAATCAAACGCTTCTAATGTAAAGTTTAAAACGTTTTCATGAAAAAGTATAGAGATTTTTCTATCACTTGAGATTGGTTTGTTGTTTGAGGTGATGTTATTGTCAGGACGTTTTTCAGATTGACATTGGCAAAACTTGATCGTTGTTGAAATGCTCAAAAGAAAAGACATTTTTTTCTTCTGGGGTTTTACCCACGATCAATTTTGCCGTTTTTTCTTGAAGTTTATGCAGATTACCTTACTTTACCTGGGATTCGTTAAGAGCAACACTCCGAGGCAGTTCAATTAGAAGTTTTACGAGGTTTTACGGTACATTCTATATCACTCACGCTTTTTTAATAGATACTTATTGAATGTACACACGTATTCTGTGTTTAGGTCAAATGATGAATAGTTTTTTGTAGCTCAGACAACGTATACGTTTAATAACCACAATTTTTAAGACGATTTAAACATTCGACATTCCGACGTTGATTCAACATGGAATCAACGTCAGAAAACTATTCATCACGGGCTAGCCGGGTCACGCACTCAAGGATTTTTGCCACGCACATACAAAACAAAAACAACATGCGATTTTTGTTTTGTATGTGCGTGGCGAAAATCCTTGCACGCGTGACCCGGCTAGCCCGTGCTATTCATTGTATTGCAGTATAAATCAAATTTCACCAAACTTTTAGAAAAGTCATTGAAAAAAATATTTTGCCGATGGTGGTAATAACGACGCTTATGAATTATGAAAAGATGAAGTTTACCTCTATGGCTTTGAACAAAGTGATTTTCTAAAGCGATAACAACCGTTTCGGTAGCCGTTGGGCAAAAAAAACAGTTTGTTATAACAGTGTTGAGTTCGAGTTATATATAGCAATTTATCATTACGTGGGAACGGACCAAAGGAAATGTTCGAATTAACCATGTGTTCGAGCTATCCGTGGACGAGTTATCCATGTTTGACTGTATATATATATATATATATATATATATGTATATATATATATATATATATATATATTACGCTAACAAAGAAAGGGACATTGATTCGCTAATACACCTCACTCAGGTATATAGCAAGGACATCGGAATGACCTTCAGTATTGAGAAATGTGGAAGGCTAATTCTTAAGAAAGGCCATTCTATGCTCACAGATGGCCTAAGAATGCCAAATGGTACCATCAAAGATATAGAAGAAGGGTACAAGTACTTGGGGATTATGCAAAGCAACATCAACCACAAAGCCGAGGTACGCCACAAAGCCATTACCGAATACAAAAGACGCCTTCGGCAGGTCCTACGGAGCCAGCTCAATGCCAAGAACCAAATCATGGCAATAAATACCTATGCACTGCCAGTAATAAGATATCCAGCAGGCATAATAAAGTGGACTGAGGAAGCCACCAAAGAAACGTATATAGCAACTCATAAACTGCTGACCATGCATGGAGCACTCCACCCAAAATCTGATACTACTAGATTGTATCTTGATAGGAAAGATGGCGGTAGGGGACTCAAAAGTGTACAGCAGACAGCGAAAGAGGAGGAGCAAAGCATCAAAGCATATGCAGCCTCCATGGCCATCACAGATAAGTTGCTAGCTGAATTTCAATCGGCTGCTCTTACAACAGACCTACGCCCTGATGATGAGGAAATTGACTGGCACACGAAACCTCTTCATGGTGCTTACCACCAACAAATATCTAAGGTTGGCGATCTTCACCAGACATAGATGTGGCTGAACAAAGGAAACCTAACGGCCAATACAGAGTCGCTAATCATGGCAGCCCAGGAGCAAGTGCTCCCAACAAGGCAACTCCAAACGAAAATCTATCACACTAGAGACGATCCTAGATGCAGACTGTGCAAAGATGCAGCTGAGACCATCCAACACATCATCGGTGGATGCAGGCAGCTAGCAGGGAACGCATACACTGAGCGGCATAATCATGTCGCAGGTATTGTGTATAGAAGTCTATGTGATGAGTATGGCCTTAATAAACCACAACACTGGTGGGAAGCTCCTGGTAAGGTGAATGAAAATGACCGCGCTAAGATCCTCTGGGACTTCCACATCCAAACTGACAAGTATGTTCTAGCAAACCAACCAGATATAGTGGTGGTAGACAAGGAGAACAAGAGGGCTACTATAATAGATATAGCAGTACCCAATGACTACAATATAGCCAGCAAAGAAAACGAAAAGGTAGAGAAATATCTCCCTCTTGGAGAAGAAATTGAAAAATGCTGGAATGTAAGAACAACTGTAATCCCAGTAGTCATTGGGGCACTGGGCGCAATAACACCGGCGCATAAAATGTGGCTTGCCCAAATACCAACAACAATCAACTCAGGTGAGTTGCAGAAAAGTGCGCTATTGGGAACAGCTAAGATCTTGAGGCGAGTGCTCAAACTCCCAGGTCTCTGGTAGGAGACCCGAGTTAGAGCAGAATTTACCACCCATACGGGGTATCCGGGGTGAGGAAACAATTATATATATATATATGTAAAACTATGTGTACTAAAAAAACTACAAGTTTAATTAAAACATTTTATTACTTAAAGTTTTGTGCGGTAGGCTTGCACTCTTCAGATAAAATGTCAAAAAAAAAAAAAAATATTCTACTAGCAGTAAAGCTGTATAAGCGCTAAAAGCTAGAGTCTTAAGTGACACTGTTTCTTAGCAGGAATTTATTGGCATGACGGCAACTGGATAAAATTTTGTTGCGCTTATTCAAGGTGGCTAATTGAGGCTTGCATATTATATAATACTTCTCCCATATACAGAGCTCGCATCTCTTAGTGATAGGGCTATAAGGTCTAGCAGTTTTTAAGATTGACCATTTGATGTTGTAGTCTAATCCGCTATCCTTTAGTTGCCATATATATTTGCTTAGCTCAGTGGCATTCCTTTTTGATGTATGGTTGAATGAAGCCTTATGGTTGGTGTATCTAGTTTTGAAAGTATTTTGAGTCAAGCCGACATATGTCTCCTCTGTTCCGTTGTTGGTGGTGACTGATGCTTGGTAAACGACATTCTCTGTTAGGCACTTGCCATCCATAGGGCAGCTGGCTCTATTTCTACAGTTACATGTCCTGGAGTTATCATCACCACGAGTAGGTAATAACAAAGCTTTATTGTGAGCGTTGATATGGCTTTTAATATTAGACATGCACCTGTAGCTAAGTTTGATAGTGTTGGCATTAAATACTTTATGCAGTTTATGGCCAGGTGGAAATTCTGTTCTTAAGATGCTCAGAAACTGCTTTCCTATGTTGGAGGCAACATTCATACTATATGGCGGGTTATACCATATTATGTTCCGTCTTCGCTTTTGCTTGATGGTCTGGTCGGATTTGGGCAAATATGATAGTTTGTAGTCGTACCCGCTTTGTTGGAGTGCTTGTTGATATGTGGGAGCTATTCTTTGGAAACAGAGGAGACACATGTCGGCTTGACTCAAAATACTTTCAAAACTAGATACACCAACCATAAGGCTTCATTCAACCATACATCAAAAAGGAATGCCACTGAGCTAAGCAAATATATATGGCAACTAAAGGATAGCGGATTAGACTACAACATCAAATGGTCAATCTTAAAAACTGCTAGACCTTATAGCCCTATCACTAAGAGATGCGAGCTCTGTATATGGGAGAAGTATTATATAATATGCAAGCCTCAATTAGCCACCTTGAATAAGCGCAACGAAATTTTATCCAGTTGCCGTCATGCCAATAAATTCCTGCTAAGAAACAGTGTCACTTAAGACTCTAGCTTTTAGCGCTTATACAGCTTTACTGCTAGTAGAATATTTATTTTTTTTTGACATTTTATCTGAAGAGTGCAAGCCTACCGCACGAAACTTTAAGTAATAAAATGTTTTAACTAAACTTGTAGTTTTTTTAGTACACATAGTTTTATATCAGCTGTTTTTACTCTAAACATTGAGCACTCTTTTTACTAATGTGTATCAATATAATTTTTATATATATATGTATATATATATAAAGGTTAACAAAATTTATTGGGGCATATGATCTAGTAAACCACATTTTTTCAAAGCATTTCTGTCGATTTATTCAACTGGTCCGTCGATATTTACCTGTTATGCAACTTATTACATTAGATTCAATTAAATTCCTATAGTCTTTATTAATATAATAATATATAGTTATACATAATATAAAATAAAACTGTGCTGTTTCGTTTAATATTCTATAAAATTAAAAACAATCAAGATGCAATCCACATCACTACTTTTTCAGCTACTACTTAGAGCATTTATAATTCACCTGAAAAAACTTTCAGTTAGAGCACCGACAGTTATGTTAGTATAAAATGCAAGCTAAATAAGATAGTAGCAGTGAAATATCACTAATTACAACAAAGCTGATTTAATACAAGTTATAAAAAGAGTGGGCGCTTTCAAAATCTCACACTTAATTCAGTTGTTCAAAAAACTTTTACAACTTTTTGGTAGTTGGCAACAAATTTTTTACTAAACTTTATTTTTATGTAATCCCAATTATGATAATCTAGGAAAGCTTAGATTTGTATATAATCTCATACCAGATTTTCACATATTTAAATCAATGTATAATTATAACTTCAAGCTGGACACTTAACGTACAAGCAAAAAATTGATTTCTGTTGGGAGTCTGCGATAACAAAATATTTTCAGCGCAAAGCTCATGTTCTTTTAATAGCAATATTACTATTGTTACTGTTTTTTTACATTTTTTGCTATTACAACCAATACATTTAATAACATGGTAAAGCTAATTTAATTACCATCGTAATTTCAAATGCTTTATATCTGCTATTAATATTATTGTAATCACCGGCATTATAATTATTATTGCTGATTTTGTTACGAAAAGTTTAGCATTACTTTTTATAGTTTCACCCATACTATCAATTATATCATTATCATGATTTTTATTGTTTAAAAACTTTTTGAAAAAAGCTGTTTGAAGAATTCTACAATAGCAAACAATATGCTAGCATGTGATAAATTCCTCATAAGGGACCACGATCTGACTGGTTTTTATAAGCTATCAGAAAATTAGAGTTGTCTGTTTTCTTTAAGTTGCCTACTTTGCTGATTTTTGTTGCTTCAGTTGGTTCTTATAAAAAATGAAGACAATATAATAAGTTTTATACATAAAATAGAAACAAAGAGAAATTATTAATAAAGAAATTGAACCACTTTCATTACAATTTTTGTTGATGGAGGATTCGGGGATTGCGTACCTCAGACACTGCCATTTGTTCTGGGTTATTCCATGAGGCAACTTGTGGAGTGCACAATGGTTCTATCCAGAATCCCGTGAAAGCAAAGGCGATGTTTGAAGCAAGAAGGAGAACCTAAAATTATTATAAAAATTTAACTCAGATTACAAGGACATGACTACCCGCTTGGTAAAGCTTAATAAACTCTACAGCTGTAATGTGTTTGATACATCTGGTCATTCATTGCTAAAATAAATTGCAATAAAAAATGAAGTTTTTGAAAAACAAATTTACACTCAAGGTGGGCTGCAAACATATTTTCTATTGGATCACACAAGCAGATAATCTTTTCTTGCAGTTAAATACATATATATAGTAGGCAATTTGATTAATTACTCACTAATCAAAACCACTTTGCTTGAAACTTACTGAAGCCAAACAATGCAATTTTTGGCCACGTGTGAAAGCTGTGCTGAGCCGGACCTTTTGTGTACCATGAGCACTAGCGGTACGAAAAGTTGAAACTTGTTACATGGAAATAGTTAGTCATTTACAAAAAGTTATAAAAGTCCTTACAAATTTAGAATTTTTTTTGTAATGAGTTCTTTCTATTTATCTTTTTACCAGATCTATTAAGTGAATTTATGTATTGCTCTGAGGGTGAAATGAAGACTTTAGTTTTATAACGACAATTCAGAACTTTTTGACTGACTACCAGTAGCGATAGGCATTTTGGAGAGTTATCAGTGAAATGCATTATATCTTTTAGCAGGCCAACCTTTGACTGAAACATTTTATTAGCGCTAATAACATATTGAAACATATTACTGATGACCTTAAAGAGCTGTAAATAGCAGTTATGTTGTATAGTGTTTTAGGGGCAAAAACACTGAAACAATGCTAAAATTTTAGATGTGATGCACATGAGACAAGAACTAATCTCTCACTAGTGGTTAGTTTTGTTAATGCCAGAGACATTTATCTCAAAATTGCAAGAATAAAAATTATACTGTGAGTTGCAATCAAGAATATAGAAAGAGGTAGACAAAATGGTAGCGACAGCATGAGTTAACAAGAAAGCACTGAGAAATAGCGCAATAGACCACAAGACAACACTATGTGTAACGTGGGATTAGTGGCAGTTCTATGAGAACATTTTTATGAAGGGAATATATATTTAGATGAGATAAAAAATGCAAAGACTATAAGAAGTTATAAGAAAGCATTTGCTAGGTTCGGAAACTGTTGCAATGTTAAATATTGCACTCACAATCAAAGTAGTAGATTTTCTAGTTCCAAAATCAAATATGTTCAAGTTTGGTGATGAGAGCAAAAATAGTTTTGTTTTAATATTATTGAAAGACATATGTATTGTACATGCGATGCTAGAGCTGAAATTTGGAGAATAACTCCACTAAACTATTGCAGATAACTTCTTGAAAAAAGGAAAAACAGAAGAGCAAAAGGTATGACAAGAAACAAAAAAGTCTATGAAGAAGTAAAAAGTACTAAAAACAAGGTTGTTTATAAAGAAATAATAATAACATCAAAATTAATATGACTAATTCACAGGATCTATGTTTTGAGAGAATTTTTACAAACGAGGCTAGCCAGAATGGAATGAAATTCCTAACAAAAAAACTGATGAAATTCGACAGTTCGTTTAAAGGTTTTTTGATAAAAGACCAACTAAAGTTGTGCCTTACATTATTGTTTTAAATATTATAAAAAATAGCTTTTTGAATTCAAATAAATTGATCAAAGAACACAAGAAGTCAAACAATCATGGGCGAAAGGTGGGAAAAAGATTTTATTGTTAAGTGTTTCAGTGTTTGCCTAGTTGTAGGTCACATGAAGCCAACTAAGTCAGGTATTTGGTCAAAGCAGTTGCAAGATTAAATACCCTGGCAATTGTACCCCTCTAATAATGCCGCCACACTTTCCAGCAGTTCTTATTTTTGAGTCAGCTAAAATGCCTACAGACACAAACAATTTGCAAAAGATATTCTGCTTTAGTTCTTTCTGAATTGCAGTTTGATACTGTTTTAAGACTCACCATAATCAACCACCATATTTATATGCGTAAATTATACACACATCAAACAAAAATTATATATAATCATAGTGTTATGTGTATATTATATTTCTAATGTTATTATAATAAATGTTACTATATGCATATATTATTATACTGACTATCTACTTATGTATATACACACACATAATATGTGTGTATATATGTATATGTATATATATTATATATACATACATACATACATACTTATACACGCATATAATTATATGAATATTGTTAACATACATATATAGATACAATATTATATATATATAATATTGCATACATGTTATATATAAATATTCTCGTCTATATATATACATATATATAACTACTACATGTATATAAACGGCAATCGTTGTCTGTCTGTCTATCTGTATATCTATCTGTCTATCTGTCTGTCCGCTTTATAGAGTACCGTAATTTTTGGACTATTAGCCGCTACTAGGTATCTAGGGCGCATTAACGAGAATCTCCGGTTAGTGTGCCTTTATACATAACCTATTCATCGTTTGCCGTTTTCACACAAAAATGACGTAGTCATTACAACTCTATGGCTTTCTTTTAGCTTCATGACACGCGATGCTTTTCGTCCTCGACGTATTAGGGCTAATTTGTTTTTGGCAAAACGATATCGACAATAGACTCTTTCGATATTAGAATTTGGTGATTAAATTTTATTAACTTTATGAAACACGATGCCGTTTTTGTGAACCTCTATTTCTAGCTTTTCTTAAGGTTCAATTGTTAAATCGCTGTTAAGGTCACTACTTTTCATGTGAACAATTGTATTATCTCGAGTAGGAATAGCATCTAGGTTCTCTCACCTTCGATCAGACAAAGACACTACAATAGTTAATTTTTACATTACATATTGTCGTACCAGTATCGTCGTATTTAGAGTTTTGATGAATAGCTTTTGGTGGATCAATAAATTTTTTATACACACACTTCTAGGCAAGAATTGTTATTATTAATTCAACATATTCACGAATTTTATTTTGTTTTCTCATTTTGTATTAATTGTATCATTACCGTATCATCTTTTATTGTAATTGTTGCAAAACCGACTTAATTTAGCTATTACTTGCTAATGATTTAAAATTTACATCTAATCCCTTTTACAATTGCTTTATTTCTTTTAATTTATTAGACTGGCAGGAAACCTTTTCCTCATGATATGAAGTTTGAAAGTTACAGTTGTTTGACAAGGTTTGATAAACTTCACAGTTGTTTTTATTTTCTCTCAAATTATTTCAACTACACAAAACACTTTTCTCATGATAGGTTACCTATCATGTTTTTTCATGTTACCCATGTAGTTTGAAAGTTGTAGTTGTTTGAAAAAGTTTGAAAACCTTTACAGTTGTTTTATTTTCTCTCTTAATTTATTTCAACTACACAAAACACGTCTTTCATGATATGTAGTTTGAAAGTTAGAATGGCAAATGTTGTTATATGTTAAATACAAATCAATTTTCTGTGCAAAGACTTTTTTTACTACTCGGGCAACGCTGGGTAGCACAGTTAGGCTTGGGGCTGTGGCGTCACTCGGAGATGCACGGGATACTCTTTTTGCCCCGAGTACAGCGCAATCTCTAGGCGCGGCTTTCCAGATGAATGAGTTGGCGAGTGCGAGGCGATTGAGTGCTCGACGATTGATTGCGAGACGATTGATTGCGAGGCGATTGAGTGCGAGGCTATTGACTGCGAGGCGGGTGCAGGGCGATTGAATGCAAGGCGATTGATTGCAAGTGCGAAGCGATTGATTGCGAGTGCGAAGCGATTGATTGTGAGGCGAGTGCAAGAACGCGATTGTCAACTGCTCGGCGGGTAAATACTGGTCAGCCGAAGGATCCGCTCAGCGGCAGAAGTGCGTAATCGTCAACCGCAAATATAGATGGGTATGAACGGAGGCATGAATCTAGACACATGAATCTAGAATATTTGCTAGATTTTACACGCATCTAGCTGTAAGATACATTGCAGATTTCCATTGTTCTCCACAACATTGACATGAATATGTGCATGCATACTCTGATCAGGACAACAATTTCAGTAGACTGCATATTTGGAGTTGTTTTACAGTATGAAAGACAACTCTCAATAAACCTTATGCTGCACGTAAATCTGTTCCTGTAGGGGGATAATGCAGCTAGTATATATATATACATATATATATATATATATATATACATATATATATAAATAAATATATATATATATATATATATATATATATATATACATATATATACTAGCTGCATTACCCGCCCATATACTCGTCTATGTATATATATACTCGTCTATAATATAAAGATGATATATATATATATATATATATGTATATATATACTCGTCTATATATAGACGATATATAGACAATATATATACATATATATATATATATATATATATATATATATATATATATAAATATGCGAGTCTCCTTTAACATTAGCCCATCTCATCAATTAATAACAATGAATTTTGCTAGGTATACTTTGCCATCCTTTGAATGTCAAGTATTTGGAGATTTCCGCATAATTAAAATCTCATCTTTTAGCATGCGTGGTTTGAATATACACTGCAGATGCTAACCTAAATAAAAACAAATGAAAGAAAATAAATGATAGGATTATTATATATTTTAGGTAAGGGAAAAAGATTTGTTTATATATCAAATATTGATTGTACATGTATGTAAAAACCAAATTAGTCAAGTTGATGTCCATTAAATTGCTATTTAAAGTATGTAACCTATAGTTGTATCTTAAAGAAAATAGATACAAACAGGTGACAACAGAAAACATCAAAGAGACATGAATGAAAGTCAGCAAGGAAGCCTAAACCATAAGACAGTCATTATCGAAATATTTAGCTGTAAGAGAGACAAAAAGAGGGAGAGAAAGTGAGAGATATCAAAAGAACGAGAGAGAGAGAAAGCGAGAGAGAGAGAGAGAGAGAAAGAGAGAGAGAGCAAGAGAACTAAAGAGAACAAGAGAGCAAATGAGGAGGCGGGAAAGAGAGTTAACGAGAGGCAGAGAGAAAGCAAGCGAGAGAGTTAAAGAGAAACTGTGAGAGAGTGAGAGAGCGGAAAAAAGCAAGGGACAGAGAGCAAGGAATAGAGAGTGAGCAAGAGAATGAGAGAGCAAAAGGGCAAGAGAGAAAGAGAGAGAACAAAAGAGTGAGAGTCTGAGAAAGCGAGAGAGAGAGAAAGAGAGAGAACAGAGCCAGAGAAAAAGCAAGCGAGAGAGTGAAAGAGAGATTGTGAGGGAGTCAGAGTGTTTGAAGAAAGCAAGATACTGTGAGAGATTGAGAGAGCGGAAGAGAGGGAGATAGTAAAAAAGAGAGAGAGATGGAGAGAGGCAAGTGGGGAAGAGGAGGATAGCGGGAAAGGGGGAGAGGGGGAGAGGGAAAGAGGAGGAAAGGGATAGAGAGGGAGAGAGGGAGAGAGAGGAAATTGTTTAATTTTTCAGAAGGCTATCAACGAGTGTGCATTTTGTCATATTACCATTTGAATTAACCTAAATTTATTAGTAAATATAGCTGTCATACCTCAATAAAAGAGGGTTTGGTTTCTTCCCAATCGTCAACGCGCTTGGCAAAACGCGTTATGCCATCCTCCACAACCATGTCAGTGCAACCATGAATCAACATCATTAGCCCTGTATGGTTACAAACATGCCATCTTCAAATGCTGGAGACAGATATGATTTTCACTATCATATGCTTAACAAAATGTTTTTAGGAATTTATTGACTAAAGTAGTTTTTTACGCGTATGCATGTTTTCCAAGAAGATCAAGTTTATAAATTATGACTACCTGCCAATTTCTCTTAAATGTGAGGTGGTCTCATATTTTCTGACAGCACTGTAAGTGATTTTAAAGCAAAAAAGGTTAATAAAAGTCGTTATTGTTACCGTTATTAAATGCTCCAAGAAACAATGTTTATTTCCAAAATACATTGGTAACCAAAACTCACAAGTTGTGAAATTTATTTTCCGCAGCCAAAAAGTTAACAAAAGCTAACTGCATTTGGTTAACTTTTTGGTAACAGTAAATATAAGATAAATTCAGTAACTTAGGTAAATATAGCAAGATAATAATGATACGTATGATAATAATAAATATCAGTGATGTTTAGATGTTAGGCAGTAAAATTTTTTTATTTACATCTGAGGTCCTTCCATTTTTCCTATTGTGACTGTGTCTACCAATAACTTTAAATGGCACCCTGATGTCTTTTCGGCATTCTCAAAATAAAATAATTTAGTAAAAATTTATAGATGATTTGATTTTTAAAGCCATGCATTTTACCTAGTTTCATTTTGTACTATAATCGCATAAAACAAAACCAAAATATTAGGCATGCAAAAGGAGTGTTCACAGATTATTTGATATTTTTTCATCCTTGCTGCTGGATATATTGCTTTGACACGATGATATGCTCTTCTAAAATTATTTCTAAACACTTTTTGAACCTGTGGTATGTCAGTGATAAATGTTTTTTTATGCTCACAAATGGCTTCTTTCCATGCTAAACTGAAATGTGGGTCATGCAGTTGTACATGTATATGTGTGGTATGCTGTCTGCTCATTTGTATTCCACTAAGAATTGAATTCGCAGTAAGTCTTAGTTGACTTTATCAGAAAGCTTCAGTATTTTTTCATCATTTGTGATTATTTTTAGTATTTGAGGTGATATGACTGCAAGACGTTTTAAGATTAAACCGACAAAACTGGATTGCAATTAAAACAATAAGATTAAGCTATAGCGCGATTATGATATTAATATTTATATAAGTATTGCTAAAGAACTATTATTAGCTATCTATAACAAAATAATTTGCGGAGTCATGCATTCATCTGCTAATCGTATATTTTTAATATTACAAAATGAAACCAAAATCTGTCTTCTAAAAAGCTTTTTCTTTAGTAAAACAAGTTACCATCTGGTCTTTAATGTAACTGATATAAACTTATATAAACACAAACATGAAAGGCTGTGATATGGCTGGTATGTTCAGCCAGCCATCACATTCACTACTAGGGTAAGTAGTAAGTTATTAAAGCCAATAAAATCCATTGTTGCACACATAATAAAGCTTTTGTAATCAGCTTTAAGATATATCAGATCTCTATTGTTTGACAAATAGAGAAGGTAATGCATTATGTGGCATAGCATTTAGCTAGCCGCCATTGCCTGACTAATTTTTTATTTTGCTGGTAAGTTTTTACTTTACGAAAGTAGTGTGCGTGTGATCATCAAAATCTGAATAGCGCTCTTTGAGATTAGCGATGCCTATAATTGAAAGTTGAAAACGATTTATTTTCTGAGGTCATCTCGCATCTTAGTTTAGAGGACTGACGCTTTATGTATTCATTGTTTACCAATCATATATGTATCCACTATAATTATATGCTTATATAGAATAGTAGAATAGCGTGTCCGAACTTGCCTGCACGCACCTACATGTATGTAATCATTGTATATTCCTTTTATCGAACTTGCTTGCATGCGCTTATGTAATCTTTTTATATTCCTTTTATGGGCATAGATAGGGTAGGGGTGAAGTTAACGCCACTAAATAAGTCAGTGCACCAGTTGCACTGGCGAGCTTGTTATAATTCTTTGTTGTTATACGCTTATACTCAAGATAATAGTAATAAACAGAATAACTACTCAAAAGGACTGATCGTGTTGATGCCCGCCTGAGTGGCTTCCAATATTGGACGAAACTGCCAGGGTAGATCTAGAGGGCGAGGGATTGGTCTACGCTTTAACTAGACCTGATCGTGTATGCAATGGCATAAAAGATCAGGCCCTAGAGCAAGCCGCTAGTGGACCTAGACTAGTCAACTATAGAGACACAGAGGGCAGGCTAAAGTGGTTTCAGATTAAGCCTTACTACTAGGTACTTGTCGTGGACTGGCCTGACCCTTTGGGTATGTCAGGCAGGCATCAGATAAGGTGCACCAGGAGTTTAGGTTGCGACTACCTGTTAGTATGGTAAACCTGACTCCGCTACCAGAGTCAGGCCTTTACACTGGTGGCTGCAGTGGGATTGATCTGAACCCACAACACAACAACTAACAGGGGCTGGCAAGATGCAAGTATGGTCAGATGTGTTCATAGTGCAGAACGACCTGGAGTTCCCCAAATGAAAAGATCTACTGGTCTAGAATGACTGACGAACGTGCTGAAAAGAATATTTGTAAACCAGGAGACACAGAGAAACCGTAAACCACCTGTACCCAGGGAGACATTCAAGGCTCTAGAATACGACTGGAGCAGTGATGTAGAGGCTTTTATCAGGTAATTTAACAATGTAGCCGTTGCGAGTGACTGGGAAGCCGGATCAGCACTGCTACAGATTCGAGAAAGGCTGAGAGAGCAGGCTAAGTAGTGTGGGCATGGACAGACCTTACAGGCTGTATTTAACAACCTCCAGGCTAGGTTTGTCATGACGCCCATAAAAGCTAGAAACAAACTACAGAGCCTGAGGAAAGAGCAGCACAGTATTCTGGAGCAGCAGATTGTGACCCCTCAAAGAAGCAGAGACAGACAAGCAAGTATAGGAGCTACTAGAAAAGGGCCTGATCGAGCCTGCCAATGGGGCGTGAAGTTCTCCAGTCGTTATGGTGAGGAAGAAGGATGGTGGATGGAGATTCTGCATTGACTACAGACAGTTGAATGCTGTAACCCAGCAAAATGCCTATCCGATTCCTAAAATCAACAAGAGCCTAAACGCATCGGCGGAAAGTGGATTCTTCAGCACGCTGGATCTGACCAGTGGGTACTGGCAAATACCATTAGATCACGAGGCACAGGGAAAATCTGCTTTTGCCACGAGAAGCGGACTATGAAAGTGGAAAGTGCTGCCTTTTGGCTTGACTTCTGCTCCCGCCACCTTTCAGAGACTGATGGAGGCAGTATTACAAGGACTTCATTGAAAGACCCTCCTACTGTACTTGGGCAGCATCATAGTGATTGCTCCTGACTTTGAGACTCACCTGGCCCGCTTGGAGAAAATGTTCCAGAGATTAACGACCGCCAGAATGAAACTGAAACCCTCCAAGTGTGAGCTCCTCCAGGAAACGATCAGATACCCTGGTCATGTAGTAAGCCCAGAGGTGGTGTCCACGGACCCCGGCAAAGAGAAGGCGGTGGCCGAATGGCAAATTCCTAGGAATGTCAAAGAGCTGCAAGCCCTCCTGGGGACCACAGGGTAATACAGACAATACCTGAAAAACTACGCCACCGACGCTAAGCCGCTCACTTTGCTGACCGCAAAGGGGGAACCATGGAAGTGGGGCGAAGTGGATCAAAAAGCATTTGAAACCCTCGGGCAAGGCCTGATCTCTGCACCCGTGCTAGGATACCCCGATCCTAAAAGTAAATATATCCTGGATACCAATGCCAGCAACGTAAGAGTAGGAGCTGTCCTGTCTAAGAACCAGAAAGGTGGGGAGATGGTGGTGGCCTACTATAGCAAAACACTTAGCCCAGCCGAGCAGAATTATTGCATAACCCGCAGGAAACCTCTGGCTGTAGTAAAGGCAGTTAAACATTTCCGCTCCTATTTGTACGGACAGCAGTTCTTGCTCTGCACCGACCATGCGTCTCTGAGATGGTTGTGTAAGAGAAGGGAGCCATCAGCTCAGTTTGCCAGATGGCTAGAAATCTTGTCAGAATTTGCATACCTGCTGGAGCACCGACTAAGAACTAAACATGGAAACGCTGATGGGTTGAGTAGACAGGCCTGTTCCGATGGCTGTCGACAGTGCACCGGTATAGAAGAGAGAGATGAATGTCCCGGCAAACAAACGTTGTTGGAAGGGGAATCCGACATGGTGGCAGCCATTAAACTGCCAGGGGATCGGAACTTTTGACAGTTGGTGCGGAGCCAGGTAGAAGGTACGCAGGCGGTGGCTCGAATATATTGGGCAGTGCAAAATGACCAAGAGTTGTTGGCGGAAGAACTGACCCTGGGGAGCAACAAACTCTGAATCTTGCACAGGAGATGAGAGGTCATGACGTTATCTGTGAACCGCGTGCTGGAAATCAAGCTGTCAGCAAATAGACACGCTAGATGGTGTACCACATGCCCCAAAGCTGACAGGAACAGAGTAGCCTGGGAAACACATAGACTTGCCTATGCAAGAGTACACAAGACGGTGAAGAGACTTTTGCTAAACTGGTTTTAGCCCGGGTTGAATGCAGATGTGAAAAGGCTCATCAGAACATGTGAAATCTCCAGGTTGCAAAAGCGGGTAGAAATCATGCGACGAAAAGCAGGCACCGACTATACGCCAGACGGCCTTGGCAAAAACTGGCGATTGACCTGGTGGGACCAATGCCGGAGACGGAGAGAAAAAACAAGTGGATATTGGTGATCAGTGACCATTTTTCTAGATGGCAAGACGCTTTGGCGATTTCAGATGCAACTGCCCACCATTGGTGGCAACGGCTCTGGACGAAAAGGTCTTTTGCTACTTTGACCTGCCAGAGGAACTATACTCCGATCAGGGCGCGCAATTTGAGTCCAAACTCATGAGTGGGCTATGTAGCCTGTAAAACATAGACAAGACTCAGATAACCCCACATCACCCCCAAGAAAATGGCATAGTAGAAAGGAATATTAGAAGTCTTGGAGATTCCTTGAGAGCGCTGCTCTTGCGCAGAAGACCCACATAGTGGGACTTGCTATTACCCCACATAATGAGGGCCTTTCGGGGCACCCCCACTCAGCCAACGGCGAGACGGCCAACTAGATATTGATGAGTAGAGAGCTCAGTCTGCCAGATCAACTCTCAGAACCAGTAACGACAGATAGTCAGGCTGTGCAACCCTATGTGATTGGACTAGCTGGAAGGTTGGAGTAGACCTATGAAATCCTCCGGGAGTGACAAATGAAAGTCAGGGTTGAGGACGAAAATGAACCTCTGCTGTTTGAGGTAGGAAACTTAGTGTTGTTGATGAATAAAAGGCGTAGGCGTGGAGAAAACCCAAAACTACAACCTAAGTATGTAAGACAATTTACAGTCACCAAGTGCAATGCCAACAACACCTACCAATTGGAAAGACAGGGCCAGGTGTCAGTAAAAAAGAGGAACATCTAAAACCCTACTTTGCATGCACAGAAGCTAATGGGAGGGCTCCGGCAACCAAAAAACCCAACAGGAGACCCAACATGAAAGGTATCACTGGCAAGATAGGAAGGGGCCAGGAGGAGCTGGTAGAATTGTTGCTCACCTTGGAGTTTACCATGAGAGAGTTTCCTCTATTACCATCCATACAACAAGAAGGGGCAAGTTTCCCCCTCCAGGAGCAGACACTGGCATGTTAAAGAGACGACTCTTGGATGCACTGTCCAAAGTAGAAAGACCAGCGCTAGTAAACAATGGCTTTACGGGAGATACTGAAAGTGTTGCAGGCCACTTGAACGTCACCAATACTAGGCCTGATGGACCTGATTGGGAGTTGGACCCTGGGCTTCCAGCTGAAGCCCCTAAGCCAGACTTGATGGGGAGGAAATGTCTGTTACACCAACAAGTGAAGTACGGACACCGGGAGCCGCCGAACCAGTAGTTCTGTCACAACCTGATAACTCTAGACTGACTCAAGCTGGGGGAGAGGTACAGGTAGGACCAGAACCAACGAAGACAGAAAGACCCATTGTTATGAGTCGAGACGCAAGACCCAGCAGGAGAGCAGGACCACCCATAAGGTACGAACAGGTGGTATGCCATCAGGTCGAACTCGAGACAGAACCCCCAACCAGACCACAAAGATCCGAGGCAGTAGGGGTTGATCCAAAACTGACAGAGAGGTTCCAGTCGACAAAAATCCTGGCCCAAGAGTTAGCAAAAATGTTTGGGAAGGAAAATCTGAGCACCAACTAAAAATTAATGGAATAATACTGAGCGATAAGAGAATCGATTGTGGACTTCAAAGAAAAGCTAGGCACCGATAACCAGAAAATGGAAAACAACTAGGACTAACAGCAAAAGATCAACATACTTCAGAAGAAAAAAACAAGGTTGGAAAGGTCGTTAAAATTTAGGAAATAAACAAAAATTTAGATAACGAGCATTTTCGGCAGATAATCCCTGGCAACAAAGTCACAGGATGCCGAGGACGATATGCAATCGGAAACAGGCTGCCATTTAAATTTGGCGCTATTCCTGGCAAGTCCGTAAGGGATACCTTAACAAAAATCAACTCACATTACCTCTGAATACCTGCATCGACCAGATCAATATGAACAAGGAATGAACAGGTGAGGGAGCTATCGAAAATTGCGAATTACAACAATTACTAACAGAACTGGACTCTATATTGGAAAACACGGAAATTTCAACAATATTAACTGAGCCTGATCAAGAGAAAATATATAGAGGAATAGAAATCAGAAAAGGTGCTGTGCCTATATCGTATATAAGAATAAGGCCCTGCTGAACCTACTGTCACACGCATTAGGGTTGTGAACCTGGGCGATAACATACCCAGAGAAGCCAAAGGAAGCCTGATTGCCGAAAGTACGTGTGACCAGACGACCATGGGAAACATGCACTTTGAAGGAGGGTCACCACAGGACCAGACTTTAAGGGACACATATAGAATGGGGAAGAGAAAAGGGTCACTGGACAAAGTGATAAAAGAGAATAGTTTCCAAGGGTGAGGTCAACCTAAACAAAGGCAGGCCTGATCCTACGGATCAGAATTCTCAGACCAGGAGCAAAGGTGCATTACCTGTAGGTAGACCTTTGCTAAAGACCGAAAGTGTGTGTCACCTGGGGGGCTCGCTGAAAGCTAAACAAACAGCTACACCAAAATTGTCGGCTACAGATAACCTATATGGCCAGATGCAGATGAGGAATTGCTCTGTGGTACTACAACCAATTCCTATCAAAAGAAAGCGGGAAAAAAAAGACCAAAGATGGGATAGCCAAAGGTGTATGGTATACCGCCACATCCTACGGAAAGATGGAGGCAGCCGAAGACACAGTGAAAAAGGAAAATGCCAACTCTGTGTTTCCAAAATAGAGAAAGCCTGGTAGTGAGACGGCATATCCTACAGCACTACTGGCGAGTCATTCTTTTCGATCTATAAACACCAGAAAAAGGCAAAGAACCCAGATCTTCACCCCGGTATAGTATATCAGGTGAACCAGGAATTGTTTGCGGACTTTTGTGAGTACATGGAATGGAAGGAATGTCCTCCCTTTGGATCCTGCCTGCCCGTGAAAGATGGGGCTGGGTGGGTAAAGGGCAGAAAGACGGGACAAAAGAGAGCTAGGCCCAGCCAGCCAGAGAGGATAGTATGCTCTGACCAAGAAAACACCAAGGAGAAGAAGACAGGCTTCTCTGGCCCAAGGGTTCAAATCAACAACTGTCACGTGACAGACAAGTGGGAGATCTCAGATAGATCACCCTTGCGAGGGTACACGATTCCGAAACTGGACCGGAAGGTACTCCCAGAGGTGAAGCGCACTGTATCCATCAACCAGGGAGTGGGTTCACCACCCGGCATGGACTCTGCAAAGACCCTAGAGGACACTGGTATCCAGTTGAAAGTAACAGTATCTGACTCGGTATTGGATGTCTACATCAGTGCGGAGGATACAGCGGAGATCTATCCGGAACTCGACTTGAAAGTCTGCACTCCTGCCTGTGATGGTACTGAATCCTGAGAGATGACTTATGGAAGAGACAACGCTGACAGGCAACGCAAGTGAGAGGAGTACATTCGCAGGGCTAAGCGGGAAGAGAGCCACCACTAAAGATACAGTTGACTGGCTCGGGAATGCTGACAAAAAGCCCAACGCCTGAGAGCCCGCGCTAGGCACTATGAATAACACGGAGTAGTTGTACTTAGACTTATTTGTTTCGCCCCTGGGCTAAACAATTGGGGAGAGAACGTGGAGGACTGACACATTATGTATCCATTGTTTACCAATCATATATGTATCCACTATAATGATATGCTTATATATAATAGTAGAATAGCTTGCCTGAATTTTCCTGCATGCACTTATGTAATCTTTGTATATTCCTTTTATTGAACTTGCTTGCATGCGCTTATGTAATCCTTGTATATTCCTTTTATGGGCATAGATAGGGTAGGGGCGGAGTCAATGCCACTATATAAGCAAGTGCACGAGTTGCACCGGCGCGCTAAGTATAATTCTATGTTGTTATATGCTTATACTCAATATTATAGTAATAGACAGAATAACTCTACTCAAAAGGACTGATCGTGTTGACGTCTGCCTGGGTGGCTTAAAGGTTGTAGAAAGCAGGCTTTGATCCATTATCGGATTGAACTGCCAGGGTGGATCTAGCTAGAGGGCTAGTGGTTGGTCTACGCTTTAACTAGACCTGATCGGGTATGCAATGGCATAAGAGATCAGGCCCTAGAGCGAGCCGCTAGTGGACCTAGACTAGTTAACTATAGACACACAGAGAACGGGCTAAATTAGTTCCGGAGTAAGCCTGACTGGTGGGTACTTGTCGTGGACTGGCCTGACCCTTTGGGCATGTCAGGCAGGCCTCAGATAAGATGCACCAGGAGTTTAGGTTACATCCACCTGTTAGTGTGGCAAAGCTGACTCAGCTACTGGAGTTAGGCCTTTACATTAGAATCACTAAATGGATGGTTTAGATGGCACCAATAATGCCACTTGTTAGCAGGTTTTATTACTACCACTCATGATGTGGTTTTATTAGCATCACTCATACAGAGATATTTATCTTGATGACTTATTATAAAATATCTACAACGCAGCAACATAATTATAGCAATGTTTAAAACGGCTCAAGCAGTGGTATTAGTTTAGTACTACATGTGGTGTGGTGGCAATTAAAACTCAAACCAAACGCCCATACTGGCTTGGCAGTTACGGTGGATATTCTATGGTTATAGCAATTTAATAGGCTTGTCATTTCATAGTAGCACATCATATTTTACACGAAATGAGCGGGAGTGTCAGAAAGTTTATATAACAGAAAGACCAATAATATTATAATGATATATTATAAGATTATATATTATAATTATATAGTATTTGTCCAAAAAGCAAATAGTTGTTTCGTACTACTCATACTGTGGTATTAGCTAATATTACAGCTCGCCGCCGTTGCATGACTAAATTTTTAATTTTGCTGATAGGTTTTTACTTTACTAAAGTAGTAGGAGTGTGATCATAACAATTCAATTGCACTCTTATCAATTAACAATGCCTAACAATTAACAATTAACAATCATGAAATACGAACAAAGCTTTTGATCTTTTTAAAAATCTTTTTACGCTATTTCCTTCAGTTCAAATTAAAGCATCTTTGTTTGTATGTTCTTATCAGGCCTTGCTTTGTATATTAGCGTTCACATCTTTCTTTCTAAACCAATTAATAATCCGTTATTAATTTCACATTTTACAACAAACATTTTTAAGATTACTGTAATATTATCTATAAAATTTATCACGTGAGATCACAAGTAAATGTATCAGTTATCCATCACTCTCTTACATTTACATACACTTACAAACTTTGAGAAATGTATATATATATAGATCAACATTCTTTTATTTTTAACCCTTCATTCATTTAACCTGGTTTCATTTTGTACCATCCCAGGCGTAAACGCATAAAACAAAACCAAAAAATTAAGCATGCAAAAATCGTGTTCAGAGATTAATTGATATTTTTTTATTCTTGCTGCCAGATATGTTGCTTTAACACAATGATATGCTCTTCTAAAATATTTCTAAACATTTTTTGAACCTGTGGTATGTCAGTAATGAATGTTTTTTTAAAGCTCAATAATGGCTTCCTTCCATGTTAAACTGAAATGTGGGTCAATGCAATTTTATATGTGTGGTTCTGTTGTCTGATCATTTGCATTCCACTAAGCATTGAATTTGCACCGAGTCTTAGTTGACTTTATCGGAAAGTTTCAGTATTTTTCCATCATTTGTGAATGTTTTTAGTGTTTGAGGTGGTCTGACCGCCAGATATTTTAAGATTAAAATCGACAAAACTTGATTGCAGTTAAAACAATACGATCAAACGATAGCGCGATTATGACATAAAACATTTATAGAAATATTGCTAATAAATTATTATTAGCTATCTATAAGAAAATATCTTGCAGAGTCATGCATTCATCTGCCAATCATATATCTTTAATATTACAAAATGAAACCACAATCTGTCTTCTAAAAAGCTGATTCCTTCGTAAAACAAATTACTATCTGGTCTTTATTGTAACTGATCTTATATAGACACAAACATGAAAGACTGTGATATTGCTGGTATGTTCAGCCAGCAATCACATGCGCTACTAGTAGGCAAGTAGTAAGTTACAAAAGCCAACGAAATCCATTGTTGCGCACATAAAAAGCTTTTGTAATCAGATTTAGGATATATCAGCTCTCCATCAATTGACAAATAGAGAAGGTAATGAATTATGCAACGTATCATTTAGCTCGCCGCCGTTGCATGACTAAGTTTTTTATTTTACTGGTAGGTTTTTACTTTACTAAAGTGGTATGAGTGTGATCATAACAATTCAATTGCACTCTTTGCAATTAACAATGCCTATAATTAAAAGTTGAAAACAATTCATTTTCTGTAGGCGTTATCAATTCCTCCTTAGAAAACGAGTTTGTGCTCCACGATTCGTTTCAAACCTGATTTTAATCCTTTAATTTCTTTCTCCTCAAGTAGTTGTTTTGCTGAGAGCAGCCGTGACCTAAGCATCTATAGCGCTCGTTATACAAATACCAGTTTGTGGTTGAATTCTTAAAAGAATGAAACCATCAATGAACGACCCAGAAAACCGAAAGAAAAAGCTCAAATAACCTTCAAATGGCTTTGACTTGACCTATATATATAAATATAAAATATAAAATAAATATAAAATAAATATAAAATAAATATAAAATAAATATAAAATAAAAAATAAATATAAAATAAAATATAAATATTAACAGTTTTGACTTTTAGTGCAGCAACAAGTCAACAATCAACAGCCTAATTCTAAAGAGTACCGCACATCCTTTAGGCTGATTATATGTGTTGCATTAGCCACAAATGATTCAATACCTGCAATACCCGCAATGCCGTGCTGAGGCTATATAGTTCGACACTCCGATACTCCGATACTAATACAAAAAACTTAATATTATACATCACATTCTTGCTTTTAATAGTGTCATTGTTACACAATCACAAAGCATTTATTTGATGGAGCTAAGACCAAGGTCAAGTTGTTGTTAAAAACTAGTAACATAACAATTTTTGCAGTAAATAAAGAGTGAGAGTATTTCATTAGTAATAAGGAAAGACAATAGACAAACCATAAAGCTAACAGATTATCTTAACTTTTTTAGATGATTGTATTTTAAAAGCGTTAATGATTCAAAGATTCAGCTGTTGTGTATTCAACATATCCATCAAATGCTAGTGCGCCTTTCGATCACTTAAGGTTTGCTTGTAGTGATAGATGAGTGTTTGTAGAATTAGTTATCAAAAGTTTTGTCCTACAAATATGCGCCTGAAACCTCAGGCACTTAACTGCATATTGAATTATGAAGTTTATTTATGCGCAGGAACAGGTAACTTATACAAAATGGACGTACAAGTTTGAATACCATTTAAAATTTCATCAGGTAAAAATATTTTTTTGAACAATTTCACTACCATAAAACTTTAAGCCGTATTTGATTTGATGCTTTTAGCTAGTATAGATATGTGAATTACCCTAGGACACTTATATTTCGCTAGTATTTAGTTTCGTGAGTAGCTCACAGAGTAAAATTTCGAAGCAACTTAATTTCGCAGCTCTTATGAGTGCGAAAATCTAGTGATGTGAAAATAAATGCAGTGGAACAAACATTAGATTCTTCAGGTCTAGTTCACTGGTACGAAATATTTTTCAATTTGGGACTACCGTACTGTTTGGACTATAAACCGCACCTCTATATAAGCTGCATGCGCTTTATTTTCTAAAAAAATCGATAATAAAACAATACATAAGCCGCACCTTACTATAGGCCGCAGAACTAAGGACTGTGCTTTTTAGCGTGGTAGCAACTTTGCCATTAAAAACGGAACAGTGCAGAACGGCACAGTTTCGTATTATCCGACGCTTTTTAACTTAGTGCCTAACGGGACAGTACCGTGAGGCGTTGTTTCGTATTTTCTTTCACAGCTAGAAGTGCACTAATTGGAGATCCCCGTTAGTGCGCCCTAGCGGTGAAAGAAAAAGCCACAGAATAAGCCACAGTGATTAGCCGGCACCCTTGTAGGCCTACCAATAAGCCACATGGCTCAAATCATCAGAAAAAAGTAGCGGCTAATCGTCCGAAAAAGTACGGTAGTTTGTATTTGTGAGCCGCTGGTAGAAATGTGTAGGCGACATCAATAATGCAATTTGATCGCTTGCTGCAGTTTGTCTCCTGGACTATCAATGACGTCAAGTTCTCTGCCGCAGTGACTGATGTTGTACCAATATTAGAATTCAAGTATTTATAGCATGCGGTGCCACGGTGGCCATGGCCCCGCGTTGTTATTGCTTTTGGTTGGTAATAAATTTCATCACCACAATAATTATTATTCAATTTTATGACTTTCCCTACCAGACTGTCATTCTCATCAGTTACAAATTCAATGACTAAACTAATATCATCTTCTTCATTTGTCTAGGCTTTTCCAAAAAAACTTATTATCCTAATTTGTTTTGCCAAGCTGCTCAGTCGGTGTATTAGCTATAATGAGTTTAGCAAAACTTGCCCAATGAGCCAACCACACCCGAAAATTGCCTGCATTTCTAATATGACGATTTTATTGTGAATATCAATGAAGAAAGCCATTTAATTTTGCGTTTTCGCTCGTTCGTTATGATAGTTTAGTTTCGCTCATGAAATTTTCGTGAGATGCTGTTGCCGCGAAAACGCGAAAGTTAGATGCCAAGAATACATAAGTGTCCTAGGGTATCATAATTATCTTGTTCTATATTATTAGATGCTGAAATCTGAGGATTCTGAATGTCCACAACATGTCAATTTTAATTTTATTGTGTTAATGACAGTTGAAACTAAGATTTAAAAGGTTATTCAAAGATTATTATACTCAAAAATTTTCTAGAGGTTATCAGAAAGTATTGATACTTTTTATAATTTTGGCTGTTTTTGATGTGTGAAGTCATCTAATTTCCAGCAAGTTTTAAGCTGAAAATAAATAAGATTTTATCACAGTTAAAACTTTTGGATCGATGGAAAGTGGGATCATGACGCCAATATTTGCAAAGAGACCGAAGGAGGAAAGACCCACAAAGCTATAACTAGAACGGAATAGCGGATATTAACTATGGCAACGATACCAACTGGTGACAACATTTCATTCTTATTTTTCTTCTGAGGTTTTAAATTGTGATCCAGTTTTATCGTTTTTAATCTTAAAACATTCTAGCAGTCAGATTGTCTCAAACACAAAAACAAATTAAAAACGACGCCAAAAAACCGATATTTTCTGATAACATCTACAACAAATCTGTGTAAGTTGAAATTTAAACAGGCATAGATACTGCCCCCTGCAACTGCATGTATAAGGCTTCAGTTCAAATTGGACAACCAACTAATTTTGGAGGAAATCTCTCAAAGTGTTGCTTTAGTCACTAGCAATGATCAAGTGGTTTCAAGCCAAATCATCCTAATTTGAATATTATTCATCAGAGTATGGCTATGATGATGAAGGTGAACTTACACAACATTTTAGTAGATTTTATCAGAAAGTATCAATATTTTTCTATCACTTGCAACTGCCTTTGGTGTTTGAGGTGATCTGATTGCTAACATTTTCATGGATTAAAATCGACAAAATGTGATATCTATTAAATCGTGTAGCTTTTTTAGAATAATTCTTTCTTTCGTCTTTCTAAAGTAGGGACCAAAATTATGCAATGTATTTATTGCTAATTTTGGTAAACACAAATAACAGATGATTTTACCAACACAGCTAAACAGGCTGATGACAATAATTTGTTACAATTACTTATATCTAATATACATAATCTTCCAAGTCATGCATTCATCAGCGTGTTGTCTATAATTTTACGCACTGAAACCAAACTATGCCTCCTAAAAAGCTGTTTCCTTTGTAGAATGAATTAACAACTAGTTTTTATTTTCATTAAATTTATCGATATACCTACATGCATATTTATATATTTCTCAGTGTTGGTATGTGTCACTCCAACTATATCAACTATATCTATAGCTAATACAAATCTTTGTATTAAAATTCCGCATTTCGATGAATTTGAACTCACGACAAATGCATCCGCAAGATTCTTATCCAGGCGCTAGACCACAGAGCTACAATGGTATATTGATCCATAACGCGATCATCTATATATATATTTTTAAAGTATGTATTTCGTCAGATGTCTGTCGTTATTCTGGCTATAGATATAGCTATAGCGCACACCGATTATTTTACCAATGCAGCCACTTATTACAACGCCGCTGTTAAGAATAAATCTTTGTAAGGTTCAATTACGTAAAGGCCAATTAATCTTGCTTGGAAAATTACAATGGATCATTTCGGGACCTAAGTATATGCAATGCGATGATTCCTCCTCTTTTTTCGTTGGAGCTAATAACTTATCTTGAACTTAAAATTTGGCAATTTTTATACTGATTATATACACTATCAAAATATATATGTGGCATCAACATTTCGTAGTTTAAATACTTGCTATTCATTTTACATCTACATTTAGTTTGCTACCACTTTATTCCAGATGCTCAAAATACTTTATCGCAGCTAGATTATGTTTTTTGGATTCTGATTTGGTACCTTGCGCTCCACAATCATTAAATACAAACAAATGTTTTGTTTTTTTAAAAATCTTTCTATGTCATTTCTTTTAGTTCAAATTAAAACATCTTTGTTTGTATGTTTTTATCAGGCCTCCCTTTGTATATTAGCTTTCATTTCTTTTCTTCTAAACCAATTAATAATCCGTTATTAATTTCACATTTTCCAACAAACATTTTTAAGATTACTGTAATATTATTTATAAAATTTATCACATAATATTACAAGTAAATGTATCAGTTATCCATCACTCTCTTACATTTACATACACTTACAAACTTTGAGAAATGTATATATATATATAGATCAACATTCTTTTATTTTTTTATATACTTTGTATAACTTTTGAAGTTTATAATATAAGTTTTTCAACTTTCAGTAATTTCAGTGTTTTCAAAATTCAGCAGTTTCAAAATTTCAGTATTTCAACTTGCATTCTTTAAACATAATTTGAGTATAGTGTTTAAAGTTTAAACATTATTCATTTTTCTTTTCACTCTTGTTATTATTTAGTTTTCAATCTTTATTATTAATACTAATCTTTCATTCAACCATTTTTGGCAAACATTACTTTAATAAAAATTCAAGTAGAAAATACTACCATATTCTGTCATATTTTTTAATTAGTTTGTCAAATACTGTAGTTCTGTTCTCAGAATCTACACATTGTTTAATGTCTCCAAAAAAATAACCTGTCCTGCACAAAATCATTTCCTCATGATATGAAGTTTGAAAGTTGCAGTTGTTTGACAAAGTTTGGAAACCTTTGCAGTTGTTCATTTTTTCTCTCATAATTTATTTCAACTAAACGAAACACTTATGTGCATCATCATATGTATTTTGAAAGCTGGAATGGCAAATGTTGTTATATATGCTAAATACAAATCAATTTTTCGTCCAAAGACACTTTGATTACCCGGGCACTGTTGGGTAGGGCAGCTAGTATGCTATATACAATAGGACACGTTAATTATTTTAGAAATGCGCCCACTTGTTATGATGTCTGTCAAGAAATATTTTTGTAAGGTTCAATTACTATATCTGGGGTAAAGGCCAATTCTCTTTGCATGGACATATTATGGATCATATTATCTCCGTGGAAAGAGTCTTGAAATTCTCTCTCCATTTGGTCAGACAAAGACAGTACGTTACCTCATTTTTACATTTCCGATATCGAGAGGTAGGATACCAGTATCGCCGTATTCAACTTTTTGATGAATAGCTTCTGATAGAACAATAACCTTTTCTATGCACACACACTTTTATGAAAGAAGAATTATTACTAATTCAACATATTCAGGGTTTTAATTTTTTTATTTTTTTATTATTCAGTATGCTGACACTGATATTTGAGAATAATTGCTTATACCTGTCTCTTAATTCTGTTGAAATAAGAAACGACATACTAATTGCTTAATATTCCCCACTATTATTAGATTCAATTTTCACAAACAATCACGAAGGAATAAGGCTAAGCCAAGGCCAACATGTTGCTAGAGGCGAGAGAAGTAAATCTTTTTTATCAGTCACAGAAGAACAGGAGTTTTTCGTTAGTAGTAAAGAAAGACCATAGACACACCATAAAACAGACTGACTATCTAAACTTTTTTAAGCAATTGTATACTAAAAATATAAACGATTCAGAAGTTCAGCTGCTTTATACATACCCATCAAATGCTAGTGCATATTTGTTAAGAGTTGTTTGTAGTGATAGAAGAGTGTCTGAAAAGTTGGTTAATATAAGTTCTGCCAAAAAAATGTTTGCCTGCAACTTCAGGCACTTAACTGAGTTTAGATTTATGTTCATGAGCAGAATTATAAAGTTTATGTACGCATAGCAAGAGGTAACTTACAAAGATCAATGCAAAAGTTTGAAAATAGTTCAAGTTTTTCATAAGTAGAGAAATGTTTAAAGCATTCTCGCTTACAAAAAATCTTAGGCCAAACATGATTCGGTACTTTTAGCTAGTATAGATGCATTGTATGTAAGTTATCATGTTTTATTATGTTAGAAACTGAAAGCTGCAGATTTTTGGAAAGGCAACTAAATATCAATTTTATTTTTACTGCATTAAGGAGAGTTGAATCAAAGCTTAAAAGAATTGTGGTTCAATTTTAACCAAAGCCTTATACATTTACTTACAGAAAAAAGGATTTATGCTCTTTAAAGCATCAACTTACATAAAATATATACAGATAATACAATAAATGCAGAACTTGTTGTAGATTTTATTAAAGAGTATTTGCAGTTGTTAATTTAAATTTTCATTCTATTTGATGTATGAGGTAATCTGATTGCCTAGATATTTCAAGATTATTATCGACAAAATTTGATTGTTGCTAAAATGCATAGGTCAATCGAAAGTGTGATTACGGCGTTTATAGTGACAAAGAGACCAACAGAATAGATAAACCTAACACAGTGACTTGCATCAGTAGCAATATTAATTTTAGCAACAATAACAGGTATCGAGAATATTACCAGCAAATGACCAATTTTTTCAATAAGTTATTGCAATAATTTCATTTCAAGCATCCGCTTGAAATGAATTAGTGCTTTGAAATATGCCAAATAAAAATTTTAAAAGGGCAACTGGTTGTGAATTAAATAAAAGAAATGGTATGAAATAAATTGTTTAAAATAGCTTTCTTTGTTAGGTGACTTGATATTAGTTAGAACATTGCTAAAGGACATGATGACAAGAAGAATAATATAAATTATGTTAATAATAACAATTATTAGTAATAGATAAGACAGCGAAACTCAGCAGAGTGGAAAAATTAGGTTCGGAATGCGGATCTCAGTGGAAATCTGCAAGGGTGTTATAGAAAGCACCAGGCATCTGAGCGAAGGAGGACTTTACATGATACCAGTTTACTACCAGACAATCAACTGAGAAAAATCAACAATAATGATAATAATTATGATAATAAAAATAACATATCGAGTTAATGATTAGATAGCTCTACTTAAAGTTGATGTGAAAGAATACCCCTAAGTACAATAGACAGCCCTTTGAGGATTGGCTAACATCATAACAACCGATTTTATTTTTTAAAATCATGGTCAAAACATTCCTCCAGTCTATGGCAGTAGGCCATCGTTGTATAACCCCAAAGCTATCATATTTTTATGAGATGTTAAGTCTTGTGAAACTGTTGGTGACATCAACAAAACTTTTTAAAAATAGTTAAAAATAAGAAGATGGTGGCTTGTCAATCTGTGATTTGAGTAATCTTTGAGCAGTCTTTGGATATTCTCTAGTCCTATCTGACAAATATTTTGTATTCACAACTTTTAGTACCGAGTTACTGCCTTTGAGCTCTGGTAATAACTCATTTTAACGACCTTAAACTTAACACCAAAATACATGCACAAGATGCCAGTTAGGTTGGAATGTATGAAGTTGTTTTTCTTACTTCATTAGTTAGTTTCCCTTCATATGAAAACTCTCAGGTCACAAAAAGGAGTAGTCTCAGGTTTTAGCTACTTACTTTTCAGTACATTGAGAGCAGTAGAAGTTTCCAGAATGCCGAAATATTATTTAACCATTATCTATGGTCAGGCTTCTTAGCAGTAAGCTGTCCATCTTTTTATCTAGTCCAGTTGGCTTCTCATCATTTTCTTTGTTTGGCTAGAATGCTTCTATAATCACAAAATGATCCTCAGGTTGGTATGCTGGTCAATATAGTAAAACTTTTAGAAAACAAAGATTTGGCAGATAAAGTGTCCAGAGCTTTTTTAGATGAAATTGGAAAGATTTCAGGTCATATTTGAACAAATGTAAAATAACTAATAATTATCATGCAGCATTCTTGAATTTTGATAAAAATCTTTTCTGCTACATTTAGGGTACAATTCAGTCAGATCAGTGTATAAGCATTTTAAAGAAATCTCAATAAGTATGCAAGAACCATAAGAAGGGCAGCAGGTAGTCGATGAAATCAAACCGTTTATTTCATTTGATTCACTAACTGCGGACCTTTTTACGGTTCTTCAGCGACATAATTTGGCACATATCTTTGTTTGAGAGAAAATTATTGTTAATATTTGTGTCCCCTTACATTTAGCCAAGCCGATGTACAGCTGAATCAAGCATAGCCAAGCCAGAGCCGTACCGACTGAAGACCGAGCCGAGCTGGACCGAGCCGAGCCAGGCCGAGCCGTGCCGGGTCTAACCAAGCAGAACAGGGGGGGGGGAGTTTAGCAGCTATATAAGCCCGAACATTTCTCTAGTAGAGCAGAGCTGTTCTGGGCCAGTTCATTGCTTGTCACTTGATTCATTTCTTGTACACCTCGATGAACTAAGCCGAAATATATGTATTGTACTCATGCGCGAGTCTTGTACTAGTGGAGGAAAGTGACGGTCGCACAAAACCTTTACACTGGTGGCAGCAGTGGGATTGGTAATGATCCCAAGAACTCCACCACAGAACTTGCAATGGATCACTGGACTCTGGATAAACTGGGCTGCCAAAAAGCACCACTCCTACTGGAGGAACTTCTTACTGGAAGAAACCCAGAGAGAGTTGTGGAAAGCCCTACAGGATTAGTAGATGCACTGCTCCGGGGGCAGAAACCTACTAAGAGGACCTATCTGAGGAGGCGGCAGGCTCCTACTGGAAGAAATTCCTACTGAAAGAAACCCAGGAAGAGCTGCGGAAAGCTTGCCAATCGGATCGGTAGATGCACTTCTCCAGAAGCAGAAACCTACTAAGGGATCCGACAGGACTTGCTTAAGGAAGCGGTGTGCTTCTACTGGAAGAACTTTCCACGGGAAGAAACCCAGAAAGGAGCCAGCAGCCGCGGACACAGTAGAGGCACTGCTCTGGGAGAAAAGTAGAAACCTACTAGGAGCCAGAAATGGCTAACAGGAGAGTCAGGAGCGCTGACCCGGGACCCGACCGACTAGTCGAGGCGCTAGAGCGGGTGTTGCTGATGCCGAGAGCTCAGGAACCGGCGCCACACTTCAGGACTCCCCAGTATACTGGAAAAGGAGATGTGGAATATTCTATTCCTCGCTTCACAGAAGTAGCCGACGCCAACCAGTGGACGGAAAGAGCAACTCTATTGCATCTCCGGGAAGCGTTGGGCGAGCAGGCTGAGGACTGTGGTCGAGCCAAGGACCAGGAGGCCATTTTCAATGCCCTCCGGGCAAGGTTCGGACTATCCGCTAGGCAGGCGCTGAGCCAACTCAACGCCATTAAAAGAAAGGAGGGAACGATGCTGCAGGAGCATGCTATGGAGGTGGAGAGGTTGGTACGCATTGCGTACGAGGACCTGCCGAATCGCCACCAATATAGCATGGCTATGGAGACTTTCTGCAGCTTGCTGAGAGACCCGGCCCTGCAGAGACATCTGTTGGCCATACCTACGCATACGTTGGCGGACGCTGTACGAGCCAGAAATGACTATCTCCGAATCCCGGGAGGCGAGCGTAGGCCCACCGGATCCTCAGTGCGAGTTTTGGAGGGAGAAACCTCTGACCAGGTGAACTCGGCCGAGACCGATGTCATAGGACAACTAGCCCGGCTGTTCCAAACTTTCACGGACAAGGTGGAACGGCTCCAGGAGTAGGTGCGCACCCCAGCTGAGAAAAGGAGCCAGCCAGCTACACTTTGCTGGGGATGTGGCCAACCGGGGCATGTACAAAAGAACTGCCTTCGCCACACCAGATCAGCTTCAGGAATCGGAAGACGGCCTCAGCAGTAGCTCTGACTACTGGCTGTGCCAAGGCCAAGCAAACACGGAAATATACTAGGATTTCGCGGGACTCGACGACGGCTGATGGCTGGTCTCAACCGGCAAGGACTAGGCCAAGGAGAATTCGTGTACAAGAAGGACCTGTGGTGACACAGAATTATTACCAGTCCTTGGGTGAGATTAGCTTGGAAAGCCCGCTTGTCCTGGATATGGCCTACACCCCTCCGTGCGAACGGCAGGAACATAGCCCGAAGCGTAGGAGGGTGAGCCCCAAATCCCCTCCACCCCAGACACTGAGAACTATCCCCACTGGACTGGACAGTTGGAAGCCTGCCTTAAAAGTGGCAGGGCTGACCCCTTCTCTGCTTTGGTAGTGGCAATCACGGGAGCAGCAGAACTGCTCCTGGCGTGGTATGGCCCAAAGTGCTGACCTTGTCCTACCACGGAAAGGAAGCCTTCTAGGCCTCACGGAGGATGTCCTGGAGGACACCCCTAGGGTGCAAGCCCTCAGCCAACCGCACTCCACCAGCTATTTTCTCCGAGATTATTTTCTTAGAGTTATTAATAACCTTGGTTGATTGCATTTTTTATAACAAAACAGTGTCTGTCTGAATTTCTAATAAGCTTACATATGCAGGCAGACTGTGTATGATTGAGCCTTTTGGTGCTTCTGTTTTATATTAACACAAGTTGATGTAGTATATATTACGAGTAGTAGGCCTCTCTTTTTATGGGCTTTTGAGTTACCTGATAATCAAATAAGAAAATAAAAAATCAAGCTGTTAGAAGGAATTACAGAAGAACCCTTGACAGATTTAGAAAGGGCATTCAACCAAAGTTGCTCCTGCGCCAAATCTAATGAGCAGATGGTTGCGATATATTTAGCACCAGGCAGTACAATTTGCAGCGGCGACTTCTAAGTGAGAAAGCCAAAAGAAGAAGTTATTTTTATAAAGTAGTTCAATAGTCACTCAGTAAAGCCATTTTTTCTTTAAAACTATTATAAATTTAACTAAAGAACAGCTCTTTGTGTGAACAAAAATATGGCAGATCTTTAATAGCTAGAATTAAAAACAAATATTGTTAATATCTTGCTTTTGAACGATACATTCGTAAGCATCTGTTTTGCAATTCAAGTATGCTTGACATTTATTTTGCATGAACACTTTGATTACCAACGCATTAGCCCTTTTTCATAATTGAAATCAGTAGCTGCCCAATTAGGAAAAGCTTTTTTGTATTTTATTTCCTTCTGATTTAATTTAACAGCCAGATTTGCAGAAAAGAAGATAGTGTACATTTGCTATTAACTAAAATCATAAACCAAATAAGATGTTCACCATTTGGGCAAAATTCTAGCAATTCAAACCACAGTTAATGCCAGTTAAAACAACAATGTCTCAGACTCATTATTTTTTATGCAATTTTTTAGGGGCAGTAAAGTTTTGTCTATTTTACCCATAGATATAGTAAACCCTAGATATGCGAATAATCAAAACAAGTGAGGCCTATAATTAGCATGACGCAACGTCATGGTGATGTGCAAAGCGAATCAGCTGATCTATTAACTCCTATTGACTTAGCACTAAAACTGCTCAATTTTTCCATAGTTTGTGCGTCTGAGACTGCATATTTTATTGAAAATATGTAAAACTTATATGCAGTAATACTTCAACTTACAAGTGCCCTAACATACGAGAAACTTGAGGTACGAGCCAGCTTTTAAGCAAGTTTTAGCACTAAAATACGAGCCATGTTTGAGATACGAGCACATGAGACAGTTGCCAAGTATGTCGGAGGTGTTTTATGAGAACAGCATCACTCTGTATTTTTTAACTGCTCAGATTATACTTTTGTACCATGTTTTTTGTGCGCGATTTTCAGTGCAGAATTATGTGAATTAAAAGTACCGTGCGTAGACCGAAAGTTTGCCAGTAAAAGGATAGATAGTGCAAAGAAAAAGCGAATGATAACAATTGATATTAAATGGGAAATTATTGAAAAATATGCAAAAGATGTATGCGTGATTGAGCTTGCTCAACAATATGACAGAAATACATCCACAATTATCAAACACAAGGATTATATTCAAGGCATTTAGTCTGCAAAAGGACTAACCATAGTTTCTAAACGATGCAGCAATCTTCACGACCACTGATGGAGAGACTGCTCAGGTTTTAGATAAAATACAAACAATTGGCCGGTGACTGCGTAACTGAAACGATGCTACGTAAAATGGCCGGTGCTATCTATCAAGACTATAAAAAATAGACATTCGGACAAGTTGGCTAGCGGTCGTGCATTAACCCTTGGTGACAACACCTGTGTTCGTCCTGATCGCAACATGTTGAAAGGGCTACAAAGGCAAACGTCCTTAGATAGGTTTCTCTTAAAACGGCCGGCTGGTCATGAAAGCGAAACAAATGAAAAATTAGCTAACCAGCGAGAAACTTAAAACAATGAACGCCGAAGAAACTTTAATTGCGTTAAGTTAAAGATTAAAGTTTGCTTTTAGGTTTGCTTTTAAGTTTGTCTTTTAAGACTTGGATAAAATTTAAATTTATCAAAGTCAAATGTTGTAACGAAGGATAACTTATCTCTCCCTCTCTGGCAAATGCTAGCGTTAGCTGCTATTGTATGTGTTTAATTTTAAATTTTAATTAATCACATTTCCTTGCATTAATTTTATTTGTTGCTTTTTGAAAGCATGTGGTAAGTTAGGACAATAACCAACATGTTCTTTCTGTTACAATATATTGTTTTGAGTGTTTTATTTGCATTTTCAAAGTATGAAAACCTATCAATATATATTTAATTGTTTTATATATAAATAAATTGCACCAATATGCGAGTAAATTGACATACGAGCTCAGTCTCTGAACGCATTAAGCTCGTAAGTCGAAGTATGACTGTAATGACTTTGGATGAGAAAGGCAAGAATCTTACACACATGGTAATGAATAATACCAATGATTTAGAAGCTTCTATATCATTGATAATACAAAGAGTGACCAAATAGAAATTAAACTAATAACAAACTAATGAATCAAATGAGGTTTAGAAGCAGTTACGCTGGACCCCTGTATTAAACACCCATTAGACATGACTTAAAATAACTAGACGAGATAGTTTTTGTCTAAGGTTGGTTGAGCTAGATTCCTGCTTTGAAGCGGCATAGTGTTTTCTGATTTTAGTATAGCAATTTACTATAGTTTTGAGTAGATTGCTGGCATGCACTGTACATGTAAAACCTTGATGGAGGTTATGTAATAAAACATATGTTACTGTCTGTGATGTTACTTGTTTAAAAGCTCTCTGTGTGATACCACAGCTCTCCATGTGTGAACGTAGGCACTTTTCTGCAGCAATTCATATTCGGCCTATCAATCTGGTCACCAATCCTCCTCTGTTTTTAACTGAGATTAGGGTTATGTCACCACTATTTCTACTTCCCACTACTTCGACATCGGTCAATAACTTGATACGCTCATCACATTTGAGTTAGAAAAAATCCTCATCACCGAACTCCTCATCTTCACCTTCCTCAGCTTTTGTCTCTTCTTTCTTTTTCTTTCTAGCCAGAGAATGTAGCAGGAGTTGGCCAGTTTTTTCAGCCCTGCTCACATCCAGATCAATACAGTTAACATTGGGATTTGGTGTGATATCTGCTTTTATGAACAGTGCTCGAAGTGCAGATCTAAAGCACTGCACATCCGGGTTATTGTTATAGCCACCCTTAGATCGTATTGTGGAAAACAGAATCTCAATGTGATCCTGGTTGATCTTAAAGGTTAGGAAGTAGTTGATGTAAGGGTAGTTGCTGAAAAGATATTGAGCAATGTCATGTACAGATTTGGCTGCTGACTCAAAACCAATGACGAAATGATGATGATTTTCCTATTATTTTTCACTAGCAGCTTTCAGCTTGGTGTCTTTAATCGGCATAGATAGCTTATGATATTGTTGAGAACTTCTCGTTTTGAGTTGAAGTTCTGTTTTGTTATGGGCAATTCTGGATATACCTGGGGTGTTGTGGTCTCTTCTGATGACATTTCACTAAGAATTTGGTCTTATTGTTATGTTTATGACTTAAAAACTAGCATGCCAAGCGTGCTTCCACTACTAAACTTATTGCTCAATTGAAGGCTTTGATGCTGTGATGCACATCACTACGACGTAACGTCGTGAAAACAACAGCCAATTATAGGCCTCACTTTTACTCCATTGTAATGATAGCTATTCGCCAATCTAGGGTTTACTATATCTATGATTTTACCCTTGAAACAACCTGATAGTCAGATTACCTTATAACAATGGCAAATGAAGAAAATACAGCAGCTTTTTGAAAGAACCTACCAACATTTTGTGTGAGTTTATGTTGAAAAGTGATCTTAAACCATGAAGGCAGCAAGGTGATAATTATATTGAATCACGGAAAAAATCTCTTGAAAAATCTTACATAACTTACATTTAAAAATTGTATTTTTGTACAGAGAACGGCTAGAATATACAGCTTGTTTTGTGTAGTTCAACGTACTTTTAGGTCTGTTGTATTAAAATACTTCTATTAATGAGATTTTATTGGCCTTGAAAATTCTTCAAAAAATAATGCCTTTTGTTACCTTTTAACATAAATAATTCATAACTATTCAATGATTTGAAAAGACGTATTTCTTAAAGGTGGTAAACTAATAGTATGGCAGAGCAGTCTGAATGGTGACTTAAAGGTTGTAATACCGGAAAGTTGATAAACTGAAAAATACAATTGTGGATGTTGTGTGTCGGTGTTACAAAATAGAAAAATATGTTTGTCATATGGGTGGAAGATAACTGTAAATACTTGAAGAGACATGGGGCAATGCTGAAATGAATGCGTGCCAGCCCATGTAACTAGTTAGTGAGACAAAAACAAACCTTACAGTGTCAAAAGCATGGCTTCAACAGCTTTGATGACTAACCATCTTATCTACTACTTGAGACGCTTTCTTTTCTTTCACTGATAAAGAATGAATCGGCGGAGTGTTTGTGTAGAAGACAAATAAGTTTGAATCAACCGCGAATTGTTAAGCAAACAATAAAAAATGAGTAAGTTGAGAGGAGTGGCTATGCAAATATTAAACTGAAGTTTCTTTACCCAACCAATGAGAGTAACTTAGGCTAGTCTAAATCTTTTCTGTAATAAGAACCTTGTTCTTTTTTCAGTACAATTCCAAATTAGGCTTGCTTCAACGTGAAATAACTGTTACACATTATAATCATTAGACGTAATGATCTCTCACACAATGATGATCTTCAAGCATGCTAGATTATTAACAAGCTTAGACAAGCATCCTAAATCTATAATATTTCAAGCATGCCATGTGGGATAGTAGATAGCACAACTTCTGGCAAAACTGAAGTTTCCGAGTTCAGTGTGAAGTGGGGTTTCATTTTTTCACTTTACTCGCTATAACTGGACACACGAATGACAAACAAACACTGAGATTGATATGTAAAAATTGATAAGCTATTTCCTTCCAGTGAACAACCGATATCCGTAAAACAGTTATCTTTTGCTTACATTGTGCAGAAAGTACTCTTGACGCAAAAAAGAAGAGTCCTCCAAAGTTTTTTGCCCATCATGAATGAAGAACAATGAGCGTACAAAATAAGATTTTAGCCTTTCTGCTTGTGCTTCACTGTTATCAAAGGTGTGACCAGCCTGCCTTTCATCAGCTGACCTAGTATTAGAAATGAACTTATACCAAAGGTTTTAGTAAAATTCATCCGAAAATACCTCTCATTATTTATCGTATGCAATTGTTTTTGATGTATGATGTGATCCGACAGCTAAGATGTTTAAAGGTAAAAATCGACAAAACTTGATTGCAGCTAAAATGGTCAGAAGAAAAGTACAGACAATATGATGTCACTATCTGCATGGCTGCCCGTCTCTCACTTAGTTGATATCAATTATTGAGTTCAAGTTGCAGCTTTGTGCATCTCTCTTATGTCAATCTCTTTCCAATTATAGACATCATAATCATACTTTTTGTGTGAGTATGGTTGCCTTAACCGTGATCAAGAGACATCCTGATCATCAGATTACAAACATTACAAACATTTGGAAATTATTAACGATACTTTATGATAAAATTTACTAAACTTTTGCATAAGTTGATCTCATCTCTACAAAAGTATAAATATAATTACTTAAAATTTTATTTGTAAATCACTCGTCCTTAAACTTTTATAGTGTAAATTAGTCGGGTAATATATTATTCAATTAGAAAAAAAACATTACAATGGTCTTTCAGAGAATTCAAGGTAACTAAAACAAATATATATTTGATGGTCTATAAATAGAAATATATTAAAGGTTAACTGACGGCATTATTTTTAGCATAGCATTAACAACAGCGGATAACGTTATAGATTGGAGTTTCAATGAAATGTTGTGTAATTTTGATTAACTACCTGCCTTTATCAACCGTTTTAAGCTTTAGAAATTAAGAATAAGAGTAGTGAATTTTGCAAAATGTTGCCTGGTAGCAGTTGCCATAATGTATCATTATATAAATTACTCGTTTTTGTTTAACTATATTTTCTAAAAACATTTTATTTAGAATTTTCATCCATAATAGCATCACATGCATTGATAACTTATAACAAATTATTAATAAATTTTTATGGAAAACCTTTTAAACTTTCTATTTGCGTAAAATTGAAATTTCCTGTTAGCACACTCTACGCCAAGTTTGCACAAATTGATTTGCGTGATTTCGTAACCTTTTCACCTTCTCACCAAACTCCACTTAGGTGGTTGGTTGTCAGCCAGAAAAGGTTGTCAGTCTGAACCATTCGGCTCTGATGGGATTCTGCAAACACCGCTTAAAAGTTAAGGTTAAATTAAAAGTTAATTAAGCTGCTAATCTTGCCATTGGCTAGTTAGTCAACTTAGTCAGTAGTAACTTAGCTAAATGGTAACTACATCACCTCTCACTGTTTATAAGCAATTTCTTATTACCTCTGCTATTCTGAACATTCAGTTGGTATTATTACATTTCTCAATTTGATAATGCAGTTAGGAGGTATTCAGTAAGTTAGAATTTAATATGAAATATTACTTGCTACATTGAAAACATGATGAAAGAGACTTACATTTTATTGTAGAATTTATATTAAAGCTCTTGCCCTGCATCACTGCTGAAAGCTCATTCTAAACTATAAGCGGCTAGAAGCCCATGCTTTTGCAACAAGCCGATAAAAGGGAGCACTTTATTTATAAGCCAATGAAATCATACGTATGTTTACGACAAACGACTCTTCATTTTTTCGTTTATTTAATTACCAAAACTGATTGATTGCATAGAGTGGTTGACCAGAGAGATAGTGAAGTGTCAAGGGTGTTGTTTACAGTAGATGCAGCGGTTAATGCCATGACTATTCCAATGATAAATTAAGCTGTGTTGCAAACTGGAGCTTAGAGCGTGAATCTTTAGTGCTTTATTTTGCTCAATCGTTATAAGCTCAAAGCTTTAACTTTTTGACTAAACATTTAAATAATTAGTGGAGATTCATGTCTGCTCACTTCAGACTAGACTATCAGCTCCTCACAAAGCCAATTGGCTAATATCCTTCCTCGTTGTAATGTTATATGTAAACCTCTACAATCCTTCTTCCTAAATCTTTACTTAGCCAGCAATGAAAGTGTGTAAGCTACAGTGAGCGGTCAGATGAAAAACGTTGTGTTAAAGACGGGGCCATCCTGGCAATTAGCCAGCACACCCATATCGTTGCATTTTACTACTCTGTGTATCAACCTCAAATGGTTAACTTTACACCCCACTTAGTAAAATAGTTTCTTATTTTTACATTTAGACCTACCAACTACAACCTGTGCCAAACTAGCCATCTAATCCTTAGTATTAACCACTGCTATTATTAACTGTGTGGGTTCTAAGTGTGATTTTATAAACATATTCTCTTTTACATAGATCATACTTCCAATGATTTTTTTTGTCTTACAGACCAAGGATTCTGTCAAACTTTTTAACTGCACATTGAAGTCCATTTCTGTCATTGGTAACTTCAAAAATTTGTTGCGATTGCAATGCATTTTTCATTTGGGCATCAATGTGTACTTATTAACCACCTGCTATAAAACTACGAAATGCAATTATTATTATTGCATTATGCATGGCTAATAGATGTTTCCTTTTGTAACTGCCCTGCTAATGCAACTACAAAGATATTCAGGGACAATTTTTGCAATCCCAATACAGTTCATATCTGAGCATCAGTGAGTACCTTTTACCATGCAGTTATGACTTGGTCCTAAAGGTCACAACCCTGTGCAGTACACTGATTAGTTTTTGTTTATTTAATTAATTATGATGTGTTAACCTCTTAAGTAGCTTTCTAACTTACTAGCTGTTACGCAAATTAAATTATAAATTGTTCTACATGCTCTTGATGTTCACATAATAACCTTCTCTAAACCATACTCAGCGGTCTAAAGCACATAACCAAGAACTGTACATGGAGGTTGAATTCTAGGAAAGATTATTGGTGGTACGTAACAGGAAAGCCATATGGTAGTAAACCAGTTTTTCTAGCCAAATCGATATTGGGTTCTCATTCTTTGGTAACTATGATATTACTGAATGCGTATCAAAAAGGTTATTCCAAAATCAATCTCAACCATTGCCGAATGGCAGACAGCAAAATACTCAGCAACAAGGGTGTATAGTTCCAATTATCTTAGTCTAAAACCAGCTCATGAAAAGAACTTCAATCATTTTTTATGAATTAAGGGTGAAAAATGTAGCAAAGAAGTATAAAAATATGTTTGAGGTTCAAAGAGACATGGCAGCTAATGATCATCGCTATCACACACATATATATAATGTAAAACCTCTATTTGACCGCCATGGTGCTGCATGTTTTAAACCTTTTTTCTATTGTGGTGTTTTATTAGCGATTACATTTAAGTAGAGGATGGAGCTGTATTTTTCAACTAGCTGGTAAAAATTTTAGAAAGGTAGATTTAACGCATTTACAGTTTAAGCGTTGCTAATGTCACCTATATTTGCAATTTCCTTTGAGTAAACTTAATTCTGTCAACTTCAGCTCTTTTGCTAAACCATTTTTCATTCAAAATAACAGACCGAGTTAAACAAGAAACTATTTTGATTAAAAAATATTAGCCGGATACGGTTAGTAATTATTTTTATAGTGTTGTTTTCAAAGTTTCAAAAAAACACCGTAAAGCTTTGGAGCTAGAAAACAAACTTCGATACACAATAAAAGTGGCTGCTATTATGCGGTACAATGTTTCTCATGGTTATTCTCATGACTTATCAAAAGGCTATGGTATCTTAAGATGAGATTTCAAACAACATTATGAATGTAGCTGAAAGCAATTGATTGGATTTACACCTTAGTAACTTCAAATCAGAGTGCCCGAGTGCAACGATCGATCTTCTATGATACACAGTCACTAAAACCATAGCAACCACTACAAAAACGAGCAGATTAATTGTAATTGATGTAATCTTGTCATTTTCAGTACCCTTTTGTGAGCACTTTTTTACTGACCACTTTCTATTATGGGCTCTCAATGATCAAAAAATGTCAAAATGATGGTCCAATGAAAGTTTGGTTCAATTAAAGAGAGGCACTGTTTTTTTTAACCCTTTTCCTCTAGTAATGCTTTCTATTAACGATGGCATTCAATTAAAAATGCCGTTAAAATGGTGATTTTAAACTACCATTGTTTACATGCCATATTGTCAAGTATATGATGTATTGCATAGTGTAAACTTCTGTACATATTTAAACTGCACCTTTGTTGTCCAACCAGATAATGTTTCTTAATAAATTTAGTAGTAAAAAACCGAAATTCTATCAGATTTTACATGAAACTACCCAAGCTGACATGTTCATCAGATTCTTTATTCTTACAATACAAATTGCAGAATTATTACTTTCTGCATTGTTTGTTTAGTAGCAAACTATCTCCTAGTTTTGTTATAGTATTTCTTACGTCCTGCATCCTAAAATTGACAGCATAAACCGCAAACTCCTTGACTGTTTTGAGAAGATTTTTGAGCATTCATGCATTACACACTACTGCTATTAACAATCACAACAGATTCGTTTTGCATTAGTTGCATAGACAAGTATCGAATAGTTTTCAAACACATGTGAACACAACTCCTAACAAGCTATATACTGTTGAGCGTGCTTCTACCTGCTTCACATAGAATTCACATAAACATCACTTAACACACACCTGTGTTAGGTAAAAGTATACTTAACACAATTCCTGCCTTATAAACCTAACCTAGTCTATAATGCAGGGAATTTCAACCTTTTTCAATTGGAAGAAGTTAAAAAACCCTGCGTTATATGCTTGGTTGGCAGGCTCATAAGCCAACTGCATTATGTGCATCACCTTTATTGAGAGTTGCATTCTCCACAAAGATAATGCAACTCTCAATAGATGTAATGCAACATGTTAGGTAATGTAATCAAGTAACATACTAGGCAAATGTAAAAATTTTAAACAAAACCTTTGCTGAAAGTTTTTTGTTTGTATGACCTCTGCATATGAAATATATTCAGATGGTTATATGCAAAAGTTATTTGTAGTGAAAAGGCACATGGATAATGTATGTGTGTGCTTAGGTACGCATAGAGAGTAAAAATTTGTTGGCATGCATTAATTGTTAAAAAGGAATACATTTTCAATTGTGCTGCAATCAATTTTTATTTATTAAATGAATAAGAAGGAAAAGAAAAGTAAGAAAAAAATGTATATGAGAAAATATATATGAAATTTTCTCTAACTATCCTATTTATAACATTGTAATACACGCTCCATGATATAGGAACATCTCTACAAAACTATGAAACAACAAAGTTCATTGTCCTTTGAGCTAAGTCCTATGTCCTATGCTCATAAATAGACGTATGATTGGCGTCAAAGAACCTAAAAACAATTGACTAAACTTGTGCAGTGTCATCAATGCCATCCTCGTCTCTGTAACTGTCGTCGTCGTCGCGGTGGACCTTGTCGTCTTCGTTGTCGTTGCCGCCATCGTTGTTGTTGCCGTCGTTGTTGCCGGCGTTCAATGTCGTCATTGTCATCATTGTCCTCATTGTCATTGTTGTCATCTTTGTCATCATCATCATTGTCGCCATAGTCGCCATTGTTGTCATCGTCGTCATCGTCGTCATCGCCGTCATTGTCGTCATCATCGTCGTCGTCGTCATCATCATCATTGCCGTCATCGTTGTCATCGTCGTCATCATCATCATTGTCGTCATCGTCGTCATCGCCGTTATCATCATGCGGCATCTGCCTAAAATAGAAATACTTGTGAGTTGTCACCGGTTTTAATAACCAGCATGATTCCAATAAAATAATGATAACATCTTGATATGAGGGAGTGTTGAAGCTAGTGTAAATATGATTATATCTAACTCACACTCTGCTTCTAATTGGTTGATTTTCACGAATTTCATCGTCGACATAATGGTGATCATCCGTGTCTGTGCCTTGTTATTGGACCGGAGAACCAATTTCTGGAATAGGTTGTATTTGTGGTTGTCGTTGTCGTTGTAGTTCATCATCATTTTCATCATCATCATTGCCACTAGTATCATCATTATCATCACCATTATCTTCATTGGCATCATCATTGTCACGATCATCATCATCGTCATAATTACCATCGTCATCATCATCATGAGGTATTTGCCTATAATAGAACTACAGGTAAATCTTCACTGGTTCTAATAACCAGCATGATTCTAATAAAATCATGATAACATCTTAAAGAAAGGGAAGGTTTAAACTCATGTAAAATTGATTATATCTAAGTCACACTCTGCTTCTAATTGGTTGATTTTCACGAACTTCATCGTCGATGTAATGGTGATCATCCGTGTCTACGCTTTGTTCTTGGACAGGAGAGCCAATTTCTGGAATAGGTTGTAATTGTAGTAGTTCATCTTCTTCATCATCATCATCATCATTATCATTATTATCATCATTATCATCGTCCTCATGATCATTGTCATGATCATGATCATGATCATCATCATCACCAGGATCATTCCTATCGTCATCCTCGTCATCATCATGAGGTATCCACCAATAATAGAAATACAGGTGAGTTGTCACTGGTTCTAATACCCAGCATAGTTCCAATAAAATTGTGATAACATCATAAAGAAAGGAAATGTTTAAGCTAATGTAAACATGACCATATCTAACGCACACTCTGCTTCTATTATCATCATCATCATCATCATCATCATCATCATCGTCATCATCATAAGACATCTGCCTAAAATAGAAATACTGGTGAGTTGTCACTGGTTCTAATAATCAGCATGGTTACAATAAAATTACGATAACAATTTAAACGAAGGGAAGGTTTAAGCTAATGTACACATGATTATATCTAATTCACACTTTGTTTTTACTTGGTCGGTTTTCACGGACTTCCTTATCGACATAACGGCGATCATCGTCATCATTACCATCATCATCGTCCTCATCATTATCATTGTCAACAATGTCATCATCATCGTAATCATCATCATCAGCGTTATAATTATCATAATCATCATCATCATCATAATTATCTCCATCATCATTGCTATTATCACTATCATCCTCATCATCATCATCATCATCATAATCATCATCATTGTCATCATCATTATCATCATCATCGGCGTCATAATTATCATCATTATCGTCATCATAATGATCACCGTCATCACCGTCCTCATTATCATCTTTGTCATCGTAATGAAGCATCTGACTAAAATAGAAATACCGGTGAGTGGTTTCTGGTTCTAATAACTAGCATGATTTCAATAAAAATACAATAACATCTTGGAAAAAGGTAATGTTGAAACTGATGTAAACATGATTATCTCTAACAATATTTAATTTTATGTGAATTGAGTAAATGAGTTGGAACTATTTTATAGTGATGGCTTGATATTGTTCATTAATAGACATTTGCTTGTTTTTTTATCATAATAATATGGTAAAGGCGTAGTTCCTTTTTTGTGTCAACTAATGCAATTATACTTTTTTTATTTGGCTAGTGTTTTTACTAACATGGTGCTGCCAACAATGCTGTCTTATTAATTGTAAACAACACAATGCATCAATCTTTACCTGGTCTATATAATACACAGAAAAGGTGAATCACTTTATTGCAATTTTAGCAGTCTTCTTTTTACTTGGCACACCGAGCGATAAGCGCTGCTCCAGCTCATTCTTGTAACAGCACATTATTGACAGATCAAGAAACATGAAATGATCAAGAAACATCCTGATCATCAGATTACAAACATTACAAACATTTGCAAATTATTAACGATACTTTATGATAAAATTTACTAAACTTTTGCATAAGTTGATCTCATCTCTACAAAAGTATAAATATAATTACTTACAATTTTAGTTGTAAATCACTCTTCCTTAAATTTTTATAGTGTGAATTAGTCGGGTAATATATTATTCAATTAGAAAAAAACATTACAATGGTATTTCAGAGAAATCAAGGTAACTAAAACAAATATATATTTGATGGTCTATAAATATAAATATATTAAAGGTTAACTGACGGCATTATTTTTTAGCATAGCATTAACAACAGCGGATAACATTATAGATTGGAGTTTCAATGAAATGTGGTGTAATTTTGATTAACTACCTGCCTTTATCAACCGTTTCAAGCTTTAGAAATTAAAAATAAGAGTAGTGAATTTTGCAAAATGTTGCCTGGTAGCAGTCGCCATAATGTACCATTATATAAATTACTCGTTTTTGTTTAACTATATTTTCTAAAAAATTTTTATTTAGAATTTTCATCCATAATAGCATCACATGCATTGATAACTTATAACAAATTTTTAATAAATTTTTATGGAAAACCTTTTAAACTTTCTATTTGCGTAAAATTGAAATTTCTTGTTAGCACACTCTACGCCAAGTTTGCACAAATTGATTAGTGTGATTTTGTAACCTTTTCACCTTCCCACCAAACTCCAGTTAGGTAGTTGCCTGTCAGCCAGGAGAGATTGTCAGTCTGGATCATTCAGCTCTGATGTGATTCTGTAACCACAGCTCAAAACTTAAGGTTAAATTAAAAGTTAATTAAGCTGCTTGGCTTAATCTTATCTTGGCTAGTTATTCAACTTAGCCGATAGTAAATACATCACCTCTCACTGTTTATAAGCTGTTTCTTATTACCTGCGCAATTCCAAAAATTCAGTTAGTAGTATTACATTGCCCACCTTGATAATGCAGTTAGAAAGTATTCAGTAACATTATGATTTAATATGAAATATTACTTGCTACATTGAAAACATGATGAAAGAGACTTACATTTTATTGTAGAATTTATATTAAAGCTCTTGCCCTGCATCACTGCTGAAAGCTCATTCTAAACTATAAGCGGCTAGAAGCCCATGCTTTTGCAACAAGCCGATAAAAGGAGCACTTTATTTATAAGCCAATGAAATCATACGTATGTTTACGACAAACGACTCTTCATTTTTTCGTTTATTTAATTACCAAAACTGATTGATTGCATAGAGTGGTTGACCAGAGAGATAGTGAAGTGTCAAGGGTGTTGTTTACAATAGATGCAGCGGTTAATGCCGTGACTATTCCAATGATAAATTAAGCTGTGTTGCAAACTGGAGCTTAGAGCGTGAATCTTTAGTGCTTTATTTTGCTCAATCGTTATAAGCTCAAAGCTTTAACTTTTTGACTAAACATTTAAATAATTAGAGGAGATTCATGTCTGCTCACTTCAGACGAGACTATTAGCTCCTCACAAAGCCAATTGGCTAATATCCTTCCTCGTTGTAATGTTATATGTAAACCTCTACAATCCTTCTTCCTAAATCTTTACTTAGCCAGCAATGAAAGTGTGTAAACTGCAGTGAGCGGTCAAATGAAAAAACGTTGTGTTAAACGCAGGGCTATCCTGGCAATTAGCCAGCACACCCATATTGTTGCATTTTACTACTCTTCACATCAACCTCAAATGGTTTACTTTACACCCCACTTAGTAAAATAGTTTATTATTTTTAAATTTAGACCTACCAACCACAACCTGTGCCAAACTAGCCATCTAATCCTTAGTATTAACCACTGCTATTATTAACTGCGTGGGTTCTAAGTGTGATTTTATAAACATATTCTCTTTTACATAGATCATACTTCCAATGATTTTTCTTTTGTCTTACAGACTAAGGATTCTGTCAAACTTTTTAACTGCACATTGAAGCCCATTTCTGTCATTGGTAACTTCAAAAATTTGTTGCGATTGCAATGCATTTTTCATTTGGGCATCAATGTGTACTTATTAACCACCTGTTATAAAACTACAAAATGCAATTATTATTATTGCATTATGCATGGCTAATAAATGTTTCCTTTTGTAACTGCACTGCTAATGCAACTACAAAGATATTCAGGGACAATTTTTTGCAATCCCAATACAGTTCATATCTGAGCATCAGTGAGTACCTTTTACCATGCAGTTATGACTTGGTCCTAAAGGTCACAACCCTGTGCAGTACACTGATTAGTTTTTGTTTATTTAATTAATTATGATGTGTTAACCTCTTAAGTAGCTTTCTAACTTACTAGCTGTTACGCAAATTAAATTATAAATTGTTCTACATGCTCTTGATGTTCACATAATAACCTTCTCTAAACCATACTCAGCGGTCTAAAGCACATAACCAAGAACTGTACATGGAGGTTGAATTCTAGGAAAGATTATTGGTGGTACGTAACAGGAAAGCCATATGGTAGTAAACCAGTTTTTCTAGCCAAATCGATATTGGGTTCTCATTCTTTGGTAACTATGATATTATTGAATGCGTATCAAAAAGGTTATTCCAAAATCAATATCAACCATTGCCGAATGGCAGACAGCAAAATACTCAGCAACAAGGGTGTATAGTTCCAATTATCTTAGTCTGAAACCAGCTCATGAAAAGAACTTCAATCATTTTTTATGAATTAAGGGTAAAAAATGTAGCAAAGAAGTATAAAAATATGTTTGAGGTTCAAAGAGACATGACAGCTAATGATCATCGCTATCACACATATATATACTGTAAAACCTCTATTTGACCGCCATGGTGCTGCATGTTTTAAACCTTTTTTCTATTGTGGTGTTTTATTAGAGATTACATTTAATTAGAGGATAGAGCTGTATTTTTCAACTAGCTGGTAAAAATTTTAGAAAGGTAGATTTAACGCTTTTACAGTTTAAGCGCTGCTAATGTCACCTATATTTGCAATTTCCTTTGAGTAAACTTAATTCTGTCAACTTCAGCTCTTTTGCTAAACCATTTTTCATTCAAAATAACAGACCGAGTTAAACAATAAACTATTTTGATTAGAAAATATTAGCCGGATACGGTTAGTAATTATTTTTATAGTGTTGCTTTCAAAGTTTCAAAAAAACACCGTAAAGCTTTGGAGCTAGAAAACAAACTTCGATACACAATAAAAGTGGCTGCTATTATGCGGTACAATGTTTCTCATGGTTATTCTCATGACTTATCAAAAGGCTATGGTATCTTAAGATGGGATTTCAAACAACATTATGAATGTAGCTGAAAGCAATTGATTGGATTTACACCTTAGTAACTTCAAATCAGAGTGCCCGAGTGCAACGATCGATCTTCTATGATACACAGTCACTAAAACCATAGCAACCACTACAACAACAAGCAGATTAATTGTAATTGATGTAATCTTGTCATTTTCAGTACCCTTTTGTGAGCACTTTTCTACTGACCACTTTCTATTATGGGCTCTCAATGATCAAAAAATGTCAAAAAGATGGTCAAATGAAAGTTTGGTTCAATTAAAGAGAGGCACTGTTTTTTTAACCTTTTTCCTCTAGTAATGCTTTCTATTAAAGATGGCATTCAAGTAAAAATGCTGTTAAAATGGTGATTTTAAACTACCATTGTTTACATGCCATATTGTCAAGTATATGATGTATTGCATACGGTAAACTTCGGTACATATTTAAACTGCGCCTTTGTTGTCCAACCAGATAATGTTTCTTATTAAATTTAGTAGTAAAAAACTGAAATTCTATCAGATTTTACATGAAACTACCCAAGCTGACATGTTCACCACATTCTTTATTCTTACAATACAAATTGCAGAATTATTACTTTCTGCATTGTTTGTTTAGTAGCAAACTATCTCCTAGTTTTGTTATAGTATTTCTTACGTCCTGCATCCTAAAATTGACAGCATAAACCGCAAACTCCTTGACTGTTTTGAGAAGATTATTGAGCATTCATGCATTACACGCTACTGCTATTAACAATCACAACAAATTTGTCTTGCATTAGTCGCATAGACAAGTATCGAATAGTTTTCAAACACATGTGAACACAACTCTTAACAAGCTATATACTGTTGAGCGTGCTTCTATCTGCTTCACATAGACTTCACATAAACATCACTTAACACACACCTGTGTTAGGTAAAAGTATACTTAACACAAATCCTGCCTTATAAACCTAACCTAGTCTATAATGCAGGGAATTTCAACCTTTTTTAATTGGAAGAAGTTAAAAAACCCTGCGTTATATGCTTGGTTGGCAGGCTCATAAGCCAACTGCATTATGTGCATCATCTTTATTGAGAGTTGCATTCTCCACAAAGAAAATGCAACTCTCAATAATTGTAACGCAACATGTTAGGTAATGTGATCAAGTAAAGTACTAGACAAATGTAAAAATTTTAAACAAAAACTTTGCTGAAAGTTTTTTGTTTGTATGACCTCTGCATATGAAATATATTCAGATGGTTATATGCTAAAGTTATTTGTAGTGAAAAGGCATATGGATAATGTATGTGTGTGCTTAGGTGCGCATAGAGAGTAAAAATTTGTTGGCATGCATTAATTGTTAATAAGGAATACATTTTCAATTGTGCTGCAATCAATTTTTATTTATTGAATGAATAAGAAGGAAAAGAAAAGTAAGAAAAAAAGGTATATGAGAAAATATATATGAAATTTTCTCTAACTATCCTATTTATAACATTGTAATACACGCTCCATGATATAGGAACATCTCTACAAAACTATGAAACAACAAAGTTCATTGTCCTTTGAGCTAAGTCCTATGTCCTATGCTCATAAATAAACGTACGATTGGCATCAAAGAACCTAAGAACAATTGACTAAACTTGTGCAGTGTCATCAATGCCATCCTCGTCGCTGTAACTGTCGTCGTCGTTGCGGTGGACCTTGTCGTCCTCGTTGTTGTCGTCTTCGTCGTTGCCGCTATCGTTGTTGTTGCCGTCGTTGTTGCCGTTGTTCAATGTCATCATTGTCATCATTGTCCTTATTGTCATTGTTGTCGTCGTTGTCATCATCGTCATTGTCGCCATAATCGCCATTGTTGTCATCGTCGTCATCGTCGTCATTGCCGTCATCGTCATCATCGTCATCATCATCGTCATCGTCGTCATCATCATCATTGCCGTCATTGTCGTCATCATCATCATCATCGTCGTCAATGTCGTCATCGTCGTCATCGTCGTCATCATCATCATCGTCATCATCGTCATCATCATCGTCATCATCATCATTGACGTCATCGTCGTCATCGTCGTCATCGTCGTCATCATCATCACTGCCGTCATCGTCGTCTTCGTCGTCATCGTCGTCATCGTCGTCATCGTCATCATCGTTATCATCATCGTCGTCATCATCGTCGTCATCGTCGTCATCATCATCATTGTCGTCATCGTCGTCATCGCTGTCATCATCATGCGGCATCTGCCTAAAATAGAAATACTTGTGAATTGTCACCGGCTTTAATAACCAGCATGATTCCAATAAAATAATGATAAAATCTTGATATGAGGGAGTGTTGAAGCTAGTGTAAATATGATTATATCTAACTCACACTCTGCTTCTAATTGGTTGATTTTCACGAACTTCATCATCGATGTAATGGTGATCATCCGTGTCTGTGCCTTGTTCTTGGACCGGAGAACCAATTTCTGGAATAGGTTGTATTTGTGGTTGTCGTTGTCGTTGTAGTTCATCATCATTTTCATCATCATCATTGCCACTAGTATCATCATTATCATCACCATTATCATCATCGGCATCATCATTGTCACGATCATCATCATCGTCATAATTACCATCGTCATCATCATCATCATGAGGTATTTGCTTATAATAGAACTACAGGTGAATCTTCAATGGTTCTAATAACCAGCATGATTCTAATGAAATCATGATAGCATCTTAAAGAAAGGGAAGGTTTAAACTCATGTAAACTTGATTATATCTAACTCACACTCTGCTTCTAATTAGTTGATTTTCACGAACTTCATCGTCAACGTAATGGTGATCATCCGTGTCTACGCCTTGTTCTTGGACAGGAGAGCCAATTTCTGGAATAGGTTATAATTGTAGTAGTTCATCTTCTTCATCATCATCATCATTATCTTTATTATCATCATTATCATCGTCCTCATGATCATTGTCATGATCATGATCATCATCATCACCAGGATCATTCCTATCGTCATCCTCATCATCATCATGAGGTATCCACCGAAAATAGAAATACAGGTGAGTTGTCACGGGTTCTAATACCCAGCATAATTCCAATAAAATTGTGATAACATCATAAAGAAAGGAAATGTTTAAGCTAATGTAAACATGACCATATCTAACGCACACTCTGCTTCTATCATCATCATTGTCATGATCATCATCATTGTCATGATTATCATTGTCATCATTATCATCATCATCATCATCATCATCGTCATTATCATAAGACATCTGCCTAAAATAGAAAGACTGGTGAGTTGTCACTGGTTCCAATAATCAGCATGGTTGCAATAAAATTACGATAACAACTTAAACGAAGGGAAGGTTTAAGCTAATGTAAACATGATTATATCTAACTCACACTTCGTTTTTACTTGGTCGGTTTTTACGGACTTCCTTATCGACATAACGGTGATCATCGTCATCATTACCATCATCATTGTCCTTGTCATTATCATTGTCAACATTGTCATCATCATCATCGTAATCATCATCATCAGCGTCATAATTATCATAATCATCATCATCATCATAATTATCTCCATCATCATCGCTATTATCATTATCATCCTCATCATCATCATCATCATCCTAGTCATCATCATTGTCATCATCATCATCATCATCATCATCGGCGTCATAATTATCATCATTATCGTCATCATAATGATCACCGTCATCATCGTCCTCATTATCATCTTCGTCATCGTAATGAAGCATCTGACTAAAATAGAAATACCGGTGAGTTGTTTCTGGTTCTAATAACCAGCATGATTTCAATAAAAATACAATAACATCTTGGAAAAAGGTAATGTTGAAACTGATGTAAACATGATTATCTCTAACAATATTTAATTTTATGCGAATTGAGTAAATGAGTTGGAACTATTTTATAGTGATGGCTTGATATTGTTCAATAATACACATTTGCTTGTCTTTTTATCACAATAATATGGTAAAGGCGTAGTTCCTTTTTTGTGTCAACTAATGCAATTATACTTTTTTTATTTGGCTAGTGTTTTTACTAACATGGTGCTGCCAACAATGCTGTCTTATTAATTGTAAACAACACAATGCATCAATCTTTACCTGGTCTATATAATACACAGAAAAAGTGAATCACTTTATTGCAATTTTAGCAGTCTTCTTTTTACTTAGCACGCCAAGCGATAAGCGCTGCTCCAGCTCATTCTTGTAAGACCAGCACATTATTGACAGATTTCTAAATGCATTTTATTTTATGTGCTCAGTTAAACATACTAATTGACTAAAGATTCCCAAAAATCTAGAAAATATTTTTCCACTCTCTTACATGTTAAAAAAACTAACTTTGATAAAATTTCGAAGATGCAAAAGTAATAGCTCTTTTTGATAAAAAAAACAATTTGCTACGGCAAACATGTAAATGCAACAGTGAATTTTGGTTAATTCTATAAAATCATAGCGATAAAAAACTGTTTACCTTTATACACATTGCAGTTTAAGTTAATTTAACAAACCTGTTAAGACCCCAAAAATTTTCAAAAACTTCCAGGTTTGGATTTGTCTGATTGTTTTGTTCATTGGTTTTGTTGCTTTCAAGCTGGCAATTATTGCTACGTCTTATATGGTCATCACCATCAATAGCATCCTCATAACCATCAGTAACTCCAGCAGCACCAGTAAATTGTGGACATGGAGAAATGTCACCACTCTCTCTAGACATATCCTGTTTGTGTTCACCAGGCTCACTTGAATCACTTTGACTCTTATCTCTGTCAGTGCTATCGGAGTGATTTTTGCTGCCAGAAGTGCGCTGTTTTAGATGTTTCTGAAAAAGTTTAACATTTGATCACAAGTAGCATATTTCTATAGTTCTTAACTCACAAAGATGCTGTTGTATTTGCCAAGCTAATTTAAAGTAGACAACATTCACCAATGTTTAGTTTTGGTCAAATATTTTAACCAAAGCAAAAGACTCGTTAAATCATTACCAAAAATAGTTACTCATATTTTTCTTTGATTTTCTATCACTTGAAAACTCCAACATAGTTTTAATCAGTTGTTCAGATCACAAAATATCAAGGAGTTCGTCCAGATTTGTTTTTTGAACTGTTACATGGCAATTCTGTAAAACAACGGCACCTGCTTAATGCTGTATTTTAGAATGTATTTATTTGTATATTAGTTTTTATGTAATTTGACATTGTTGGTATTACACAGTGATTCATGACTGCTGAAATGATCAAACTATGAGTGTGTTTTTCTCTTGTGTTAATTGTATGTTTGGTTTCTGCTGTTTTTTATTCATGCTGCTCATTGCTTCTTTTATCAGCTGATCCTAAATAAGCTCTACTGACTAATGTGTTGTATGTACCCAAACTCTCTTGCCGCCTATTCTCTGCCTAACAATTTTTAAAAAGCAAATACGGGGAGACTTGATTGCTGTGGCTGGCTCACATTTCAAAGCTGGTTCATTGCTATATATCAATGTTAACCACACAATAAGTTGTAGATTGTCATTGATATCAATGTTCATTCTATCACAAACCCATCCGAGTTTAAATTAGCAAAACGCCATGAAATAGCGGTCTTATACAATGAGGTCATGGAAATAATTAAATATTAGTCCTGCATCTGCTATCGCCAAATAAAATATGGATTGAGCAATCTGCAATGGCCTATAGTCCTTGCAAATCTCTACACAATGCACAAGTTGTTAATTTCTTTAAGGTAAAATTAATACACCGTGGTGGTTGTTAGCCTAGAAGAAATGAGTCGCTAGGTGTAAGTAACCAACATGCTGGGTGGCTAACATGTAGTTTCATGCAAAAGTGCTATGTAGAGTGCAATGAAGTCTCATCTGATTTTTCATGAGCCGCAAGAGAATGTTTGAAGAAAGAAAAGCTTTCTAAAAGTAACACAAATTTCAACTCAAATTATCTGTGCTATAACCTGTTTTTGCAGCGCATGAAAAATGCTAGTTACAAACAAAATTCTAGTATTTTGCAATACTTCAGAGAAACACAAGCTTTTGTAAAAATTATTTTAATTTTATTATTATAACATAAACTAATCAAGCAAATGTTAAATGATTGCAGAAACATTTCTTTTCTTAGTAAACAGTTATGAGTGAATTACATTATTTTCTTTGGCTTACCTATGCTTTGACAGAAAAGTTTTTATTATTAAGCCTCGCGATGCAAGCATTTTTTTGATTTTCATTTAATTTGTCAGCAATAAAGTGTTCAATAAGCTGGTTCTCAAACCCAGATAATGAATTAAAACCAAAAAATATTTTTTTTTGGCTTGCGGCAGGTAATTAATTGATAAATAAAAAGGTAAACTAAAAAAAATAAAAAGAAAGTTTAGCATTCTAAGAACAAATTAAAGGGTTTGTAAATTTACATGTTGGTCAAATAGATTTTTAAGAGCAAAAAATCATAAAATAGTAATAAAAAGGTAAATACTGGTGTAGGGCTAGGGTGTGCTACACTTTTGAGCATAATGGTCATCAGACAAAAAATTTTCCTATGGTTGAATGTCCTTTTTGTCAAAAGTAAGGTTATTTATCTCATAATTGCAAAGGTATGAATCATGATGTGAGTGACAATAAAGAACTTGGAAATAGTAGATGTAGACAAAGTGGTAGCCAAAGCAAAAGTTGTAAAAGGAAAGCAAAGAGAAATGATATTATTTGCTACAAGACCATATTTTGAGTAAATATAAAAGTTACAGCATTATTAGCAAGAACGTCGCCAGATGGAGGAGATTTTCACCAATGATGGAGCAGCTTGATGCGATTCATCTTCACAGCACCACTCTCCTAGCATGCCTTTCGATACTATTCTATGTATCTTATATGAAATTGCATTCTGGATGCATGAGAGACCTTACCAGGTTTCTTGGCCCCATGGCAGTATGGTACAGTCAATCAATGCTAAGCAGTCTATCAATTAAGAGAAACAACTGTCTCTACCTCAAAGTTCACTTCTGTATCCTGGATGCTACCTGGAATTCAACGTCCGTTGTCCCTAAAACTTGATCCTAACAAGAGTTTAGCTTGTAAAGCTCGGTACCCACACTCGACAACACTTGGTCATATCACAGATGCAACCTCCATGTCTCCCAAGTACAACGCGCAAGGTCTGAAAGCAACATGGAGAGCCCCAATCCTCTACGACTCTTTCATGGCTGTACAGCTGTAAACCGACCTCTTCATCAAACTAATTTGAATCTGACGAAAAGACATTATGCAGAACCAGGAAAAAGAAATTCTGTAACTACTCTACACAGTACTCCACTGGAAATTAAATGATGTGGTTCCGTCAAGCTGCCATCAGCAACTAAAAACCTTGTTTGCAAAATCATGTTGAAAAGATAGATGGAATTAAGTTGTCAACAACTTGATGCTCTCAACCTATGACCTATTATCTCGGCCATTTAGCAATGGATGTACTGAAAACCTGTTTCATGTTCATTTGTGGCAGCCAGAATTTCACCTGAAGTTAAATATACACTAATTAATTTGGACTGTTGGACTTAGAGGAAAAAGAAAGATGTGTGCGGGAAACTGACAAAAATCCTATAATAGAGTATACCTAACAAAAATCATATTTTGGTGCCAATAAAATTCTAGCAGCCAACCAGTGAAAATGGCTTTAGCCAATATTGAAAAACAAAGTTAAGCAACTGGTATGAACATGCCGGCATGTCAGAACTCATTGGGAACAGAAAAGCACTATATGATGATGGGAAGGAAAGCATGACAGCCGACAAGATATATTACATCCTGTAAAGGTGCCGCATCGGAATTTATTGAAAGTCAATAAATCTTGGAACTACAGAACAAATTACACAAAGGGCAGTTACTGCATGATTGACAGACCAGTGCTCAGGTTGATGAAAATGTTACTCTCATCTTCAAAATCAGTAATGTGGCATGGTTGGAACTGTTCTATAAAAGGAAAGGGCAAGATGGCTATGGTTTTGATCAAAATACATGGTATACATTTAATTTATTTTAACTCCTGAAGATGAAATGGTGCCACAGATCACAACACAGACACCAAAGACTACATTGCCACCGGGAGCAATGACTATGGTCGACATATTTCTTCACTCGTATACAAATGACCTGACTCTATGACTCATCACTGACATTCCTAATAACTCGAATCAAAATTTCTACTGACCTTCCCACAAGTAGAGAAAGGACACAAGTCTGTCCAACAATCTTATTAAAATTTTAGTGACTCTGATAAAAAAGACTAAGCCAGTGGCCCAGACTTAGTAAGTAAATTCAACCAGAGCCAGAAACACCACGAGTGATAAGGTGATTATGTGACTCGAACTACCAGATATTTGCATTAATTCTGAGGACTCGGTGTATGTTGAAAAGGAGTAATGAAATAGAACACAAATCTTGTGAATGGCTGTCTCTCAAAAAGACTGAAGGATGATGCCAGATATCGTGAAAACACGCTATTTATACTGGAAAGCGTAGGAAAGGCGATAGACATATTGATAGTGCACAACAGAGAAGAAACAGCAGACGTTCAGAGACCATTTATTATATTTTATTTTAGATTTAAATGAGTTAAGTTTAAAGTTTGTACAAGTTTGTAAATGTTATAAATCTTAGTAGCGGTTTTGCAAAGCTTTATCAAAAAACTTGGTTCTTTTCGACATGTTTACAATGTACACCAATAAGATCGCTAGAAAATGAACTAGCCGAAGACAAAGGCATATGTTACTGTCTTGATGCATACCATTGCTGAATGTTTATGAACATTCCAAACTATTAATTTTTTGACTACATATTGGATAACACGTTGAAAGAACAGTTAACACCCTTGACCATAGCGCGTTCTCTTCAAGGTTGATAGCAAAGCAGCAAAGTAGCTATATGAAGCTAGCTATTATATTTTTATTACGATAAATTTTGAACTCCTTGTTTAGCTTTAATTAGTCAAAAATATCTATCAATAACTATGCGTTTTCTCATATGTCTATGGGGGCGGAACGTTTTTAGACAATATGCAATTGTTAACTCATACCTTATTCAGGAAGTGGTGGCTGTTTGTTTTTCAGACATCATGCCAGTAAACAAAATGAGTCTTTGCAAAGTCCAAAGCCTGTTTGCAAAGTCAAAAGTTTGTTTTCGAAACATCCTTCCATTTAATAGAAAGATTCACAGCCTCGTCAGAGCCAACTTGATCAACCATCTTTGACCTGAGTGGTTAGAGACATATCGCTGTCATATGCTAAAGACAAAATCGACGTTAAAGCTAACAGATGCCTAGCAGATGGTATTGAGAAAGTATTGTCTAAAATAAAGTTTTTCATTGACATAAATGCTTACTAAAATGCACAGAGTTTGATCCTCTTGCCTTGAAATTGTTTATATTGTAATAAACCATGTAATTTTTTCACCCGCTTTTTCAAGATAAATTAGGACTTCATGTGATTTATTTTAGTATATAAAGTGTGCCAGAAGTTTTATAATTCTCTGAATAACCTTTCCCTCAACATGAATGAATGCACTCTCAACTTCATGAAACTATTTAGATTCAGAAATATGCTCTCACTAGCAAATATTATTTTTACTCTAACCTAATATTGCTCTGATAATCTTGACTATCACAGATAAAACACCAGTAGAATGAAAAATAAAACCGTAAAAACTCCCTGTTATGCTGTTCAGACAAAAATTATAAATAAGATTTATCAAATCATTTTACACATTTAAACTGTTTATTCAGAAAGAAATGCATGTTTTTAATGGGTACAGTGGAGAGAACTGGCCTTGAGATAGTTGTCATAGACGCAATGTTAGCAACATTCAGCCATATTGAATATATCCTAGAGATAACAGCGTCAACTGCAGATTTAATTCATATTAGTAATCGAGCAGTGATCAGTGTGCTTTGATAAATTGTGCGTGCCGAATAACTATATGCAGAATTACTCTGCAATGCAGTGATGCGGCGGTTACCGCATCTGTCCACCAAGCAGAACATCTAAATTCGATTCGTGTGCAATGTGTTGCTTTTCCTAACCTCTAAGGGCGGCTTTAGACAGATAGAAGGACACTGCTCTTATTATAGTAGTCATTGGCTTTAAGTGACCATGTGATACGATAGTTTGCATCCATACCCACTAAGTGAAATTTAAGAGTCGAATTCTTATGTGAGGCACTTCTTTCTTCATTGTTCTCAGAACAGAAATACTACTTATTATAGTTTATATTCCTATAGAATAGCAAACTTTGGCCAAAAAAACAAATTATTTTAATTTAATTATTTCTACTGTTTTCTTAGAGATTATGAGATCACCCGACAACTCGTTCCTTTGTACATTTTGGCACCATTGCTTGAACCATGTTAATCCGTTTACAATAATTACTACATTGTGCGGATTGCTAAACAAATAAATTTCTACTTCTATCAAAGTAAAACAAAAGTCTTTCAGTACTCACTGAAAGGTTGAGCAGATATGATAGAATTAATGTCATCATGTCAACCAAATTTTAATAGTGACCCAGCAACTCTACACACTAAATTGGCTATTTTCAAGAGCGCCAATTATTTCAAGAGTTGTTCAAATGTTGCGAATTTATCACAAAATTAGTTGAGAATATAACAAGCAAATAACTAAGATATCCTTTGATTTTGGTCAAGGTCAGTTGCATATAAATTTTCGTTGAAATAAATTAATCCTCAATTGCTGCTTATTTAAACTTATTCCATATTAATTGTTAGAAAATCCTGCATCTAATGGTATATGGTTTGTGGTGGCTATCAGCAAAATTAATGCAGTAAATCAGTGCTACCATTGACTGTCTCTTAAATATGAAGCAATCTCATAAAGGCTTGTGTACACTACTGCTCAAATCAACGATTAGCTGTGTGATGAACCAAAACGATAGGCTGCTATGACATCAGTTTGCAATTATGGCCAACATAATCATCGCTAGCAACGATGCGATACGAATTTTCAACGTGTTGAACTTTGCCACCGATGATTGTAACTGTTAGCATCTTGACTAGTTGTTTGTTGACCACATCAGATCCAATAGTGAAGATTGGTGTTAATTCATATTTGCAAACATGAAAAGCATTAAAAGATAACAAAAGGACCCGCGAAATCACTGATAACAAAAAGACTGAAAAGGATACCACCAATATAATTTCGCAATTTCTAATTTAGAAATTAGAATTTTGTTGGTAGTTAGCAATCATGTATAGCAAATCACGTATAGTAGGTACACTTTATCGTTGGTGATGACGGCAACACAGCTAATCGTTGTAGACCATCGCACCACAACACTTTAACTTGAGCGATAGGGTGCATGAGCCTTTACTTCTGACAGTCATTCAGTAAGTGCAGTAACGAAAGGTTTTGTACTGTTAAGACAGTGATTGCAAGCAATTTCAAAGCAAAAACAGAAAATGTAAGTTGTTATTGCTACCAGCCTAAATACTTAAAGACAAAATGTTTACCTTTGCTAATCATCTGTAACCAACTTTAAAAATTTGTAAAACGTGTTTCCTGTAGTCAAAAAGCTTAACCGCCAGTTGCATAAAGCAATATTTGCATATGATTAACTTTCGTAACCGTAAATAGAAGATGAATTCTTTAACCTGTGTCAAAATAGTAATATAATAATACAGTGTATTAGTGATGTATATATGTTAGGCAGTAAACTGGTTTTTGTACATCTGAGGTCCTTCCATTCTTTCCATTGTGACTTTGGCTAAACATAACTTCATGACAAAACTTGATGGCGGTCCAAACGCCATTAACACTATATGTATTAACACTATAATTAAAAAGTGGAAAACAATCTAATCTTATACAAATTCAATATATTCTTTGTTAGAAATGTTGTTTGCGCTACATGACCAGTGCCAAAATTGATTTTGATCTTTTATTTGCTCTCTTTTCAGCTTCTTAGCATGAGAGCAGTCGTGGTCTAATTGGTCTATAATCTCTTAATCTGCAAACAAAAGGTTAGATTAAATTCTTAAAAAATGCCACCTGTTAAAAGGAAAAGTATCGACTAGTGACAAAAATGTTCTTATGCTCTCAATGTTCTGCTCGCATAATGCTAATCTTTCGTACCAATTTTTGTGACTACTTATACCTTGTCGATTCTTCCCTTGTAACCGGAAACTGCATCATTCAACAACACCTATCGCCAAAAAACTATGTCATATAGCGTTTGCCACACTCAATACAATCATTACTAAACAATGCCATATTTTTCTGAGGCTATGCCAATGTCTTATTAATAGCGAGTAAAGTAAATATTTTTCAATAAAGGGCCTGGGTCTTTTAGAAGTAGTAAAAGAACTTGCCGCAAACATAAGACTAATAGCTTATCTAAACTACTTTGTGTAATGGTATAGTAAAAGTATAAGCAACCCCGTGTTTCAGTTGCTTTATGTTTGACGTATCAACCAGACGCTAGCCTGTCTTTTGTTTACTTACGGCTTGCTTGTAGTAGTAGAAAAGAGTGGGGCAGGATTTGTTATTAGAAGTTTTGCCACTAACATGTGCAATGGCAACTTCAAGCACTTTTAGACCCGCTGATCTATATTCAACTACAGAATTATGAAGTTATGTATGCAAAGATGCAAGTAATTTATACAGAATAGACGTAAACGCTTAAATATAATTTAAGCTTAAATAAATTTAAGCTTTTCACAACTAGAAAAATGTTTTGAAGTTCCAAAAAAGTTTAACAACAATTTGATTTTGTGCTTTTTAGCATGTATATCAGGTTCTATATCACAAAACAATATAAATTATAAAAGGCCAGCTTTAATCAGCTATTCATGTTATTAATACTCAATACTACGGTCAGATACTCGAGTGTTTTTGGCTTACTTGAGGCTTACTTATAGTGGTGGAAAAGTACAGACAAATAATTTTTTTTTTAAGTTTCACCACAATTATGTACTCAACCAACCTCGAAAACTTTCACATGCATTAATGGATTCCATTCACCATTAATGTTGTCACTAATTGCTTTGTTGCTATAATAGCAACAATAACAACTAGTAACAACATTAATGGTGAATGGCAAACCATTTTTAATAGGTTATTGCAATAATTTCATTTCAAGCATTTACTTGAGATGATTTACTGCTTTTAAAACTACTTATTTGTCATATGAAAATCTTAACAAGAGAAACATTTGGTGAGATAAATAAAATAGATGGTATGAAATAAAACTTTTCAAATACCTTTTTTTGTTAAGAGGCTAGAGATTAGTTGGAGCATTGTTAAAAGATATTGTGATAATAATAATGTAAATAATGCTATTAATAGTAATCAATAGTGATAGATGAAACAGCATTGCTCAACAAGGTAGAAAACCTTACTTTATTGAGATATGCAAGAATGTTATAGAAAGTACCAGATATCTGAGAGAAGAGGAACCTTACAGGAAACCAGTTTACTACCAGACAATAAACTGAGAATAATTCCATGACCAAACACGAGCGAAGCAAATGTTTGGAAGCTTTATGATAAATGCATATGCGCACACATCTCCTAAAAAATTATCCATCAACGGCTGTTACCAAACCCTTGTACCAACAATATCCATCAAAAAATTTAACTATATTTGTGTAGAGCCGTTTAAGTATAATTATAATGATACAAAACACATATAAAGATATTTAAATATATTACCAAGTCTTTGAAAAGTTGACGCAATATCCTAAAACTAACCCATCTGATCGGATTATACATAAATAGACAGACTAGTTTGGCCTAAAATTGACTAAAAACTTGACAAGCCTTTTTTAATCAAAATTAAGACCGGCCAACGAAACACCGATGAGGACGTGCGAGAGATAGTAGAACTATTAAGCCATGCGCATTTCACAAGAAAACGTGCACATTTCACCAGTCTATGGCATTGTCCAATTGCCGAAGGTTTTTGTAATAAACGTAGAAGTACTGAAAGATAATCGTTTACTTTTTTGCCATTTCTACCGGACTCTGACATTTTGGACACTCACAATGAGCACTTTGGTATTCCAACTGATGTCCAAAGCAGTGAAAGTAAAGAAAATGGCGATAATATTTTTTTAAGGATTCTTATAAGATTATTACAATATATTATTGTAAGAATAATTATTTGATTTTATTAGATTATTATAAGATTTATTTGTAAGAACAATCATTTGAATTTAAAAGATCAAAGTATAAAGTGATCGATGGTGTCAAATATTTCAGCAAAACAACTATATGGGGGATGATGTTTTGCTAACCGCACCTGCTCAAATTATTATAGCAATAGCGTCATTGGTAATCAGAAGGATAAAAAGAACAGGCCTAAATTACCTAGAAGAGTTTGGGTATCTACTCTCTTTGTTAACAGGTACTCTAGATGATTTTGGGGTAGGATTATTTCTGATTTACAGTCTCATCTTGCGTCAGAGTAAAATGAACTTTTACTAAAAACTTTAGAATAAGTGTAGTGCTTTGGAGCATTACTTCATGTTGTTTCTTTTAGTATTATTTGATGTGAGACAACTTCTACAGCAGAGATTTACTGTGAAAAATGATTTGATTTGTTATTAAAAAAGCTTGTTTTAAAATAATCCACTGATCAGGCATAGGCTGATAAATGTATCTTTAGATAAAATGGTGGCCAGAATCATTTGCTCCTTCAACCCAAGGCAATCCTTGGCCAGAGGGCCAAATTGTCCGAACAATCAGCTTGAAATCGGCTGTGTGGGAAATGCAGTTTGCGAATGCAAATCGTCTTAGCTAATATTTCAAGCAGCATTGTGGAACTGTAGCTGCAGAACTGAGCTCAAGCTGCTCTTATCAGGACTGTTTTACCATTGGTTTGGCATCAACCTGGATAATAAAACTAGTCACGAACTTCCAAAGTTGTAGGAAAACTCCAGATTGTAAAACTAGGGATACTTACAGCTCTGAAGTGCTTTTGCTTAACAATATTTAACTGTGTTTTTATATCTTGTAAAATTTACAGTTTTGAAAATGTAATATTTTTAAAATTTTGGATAATATGACTTCTCACGATGAAAACAATTTTGTGCTACAACGCTTTACTCCTTTTAGTAGACAAGGCTTGTGGTATATAGACATATCTTACCTCTTTTCCCCACAAGTAATGAGTATACAGTTAAACATTGACAAGTCAGTGTAGCTTAACTTAATGTAAGTTTAATGGTTGGTGAGTATTTTAAAGAATTTCTCAGCATACTGCTTTTGTTATTGTAAAAACAGCAGTACCTGTCTCTACGACAAAAACCTCAGAGTGATTAATAACCTTGGTCATCTAATTTTTTTGTAATTGGAACAACATGATGACTGAATTCCTAATAAGCTCCAAATACACAGACCTGATGACTGGAGGTATTTTTGGTACTTCTGTTTTATAGTAACACTACTTAAAGTAGTCTTGCAAGTAGATAGTTTTTATGAACTGTAGAGTTGCCTGATAACAAAGTAAGACAATGAAAATGTCGCTTGGCTGTTGTTTACCTAGTAATTAAATACAAGGATAATGCTTGCTTTTGCCTAAAGCTTTTGATTAACACAGTTGCAAGCAATCATCTGCGTAATGCCTAAAATACGAAGGCTATGATAGCATCAGTTTCAATTTTCACTAGCTTTTGGTTGTACCAAATACTTTGAGTGCTTGTAGTTCATAAGGTATGGAGTAGCTCTTGTTTAGCAAATAGTGCTCTGACATGCGATCAAAAGGTCAATTTTTTGAAATGCAGCAGGTCCATGAGTGGCTTTAAAAAGAACATTCAACCACAATTTCTCCTGTGCTAAATCCAATGAACAAATGGTGGCAATAAACTTTGCATTAGGCTGCAAAACTTGCAATGACAACTCCTAAAGAGAAAATTTCAAAATGAGAGGTTTTTCTTGCAATAGTTCATCAGTTGCCGAGCAATGTTTTTTTTCTCTCGAGCTTTAAGAAATGTATTGACTGTTATAGGAATATCGTTCGTGTGAACAAAAGTATGACCATATCAATCATCACTAGTTTTGAACACAACTTTATTTAATCTCTTGCTTTTGTAAAATAAACACTTAATCAACGGCTTTGTAAATAAGATATGCCAAAGTTCTTTATTCATGAGCAATTTGAGTATCAGCAGTATGCCCTTTAATAACCATTGACATATGTAGCCACTAAATTAGGCAGAATAGTTGGTAATTCTTTTTAAATAGACACAATCACCTTTTATGACATAACCCATTAACTTTTTTTGTATATGTTTATTCAAACTTGGGGATTTCTTAATTTGTATATAAAGGATCTTTTTTCAGCAAATAAGAACATGCTCTTACCGTTTTATGCTGATCATAAAAAGCCAAATTAAAATATTTTGTGGCAGGTTACACAGCCAGGATTTTCAAACACAGGTAACTACTAAACTACATAAAATATTTCTTGAAAGATCTTAAATAACTGCTGTTTAAGAATTGTATTATTGTGCATCTGATTGCACTACAGCTGATGAATTTTTCAAAGGATCGCTAGAATATACAGTTTGTTTTGTGTGGAACACTAGAACTAGACCCACAAATGACAGAGAAAAAGCAAACACTAAAATTCACTGTACATACATAGATTGATTGTCAATTTATTGCTAGTAAAGCACTGGTGCTTACAAAGAAGTTTTCATTTGCTTACACAGTGCAGAAAGTGTCCTTGACACTAACAAGGTGAGGAGTCCTCTGAAGCTGGCCCTCCTTGGCCTTTTGCACATCATCATGAATGAACAACGAGCATACAAAGAAAGAATTTAGTCTTTTTGCTTTTGCTTCACTGTTATAAAAGGTGTGACCAGCTTGCCTTTCATCAGCCGATTTAGTATTAAATATTGATATAAACAAATATTTGAGTAAAATTTGCCAAAAAGTATCTTTTATTTTCGAGCATATGTGAATGTTTTGTTATGTTTGATAAGATCTGACTGCCAGGAAATTTAAAAATTAAATTCGATAACACTTGATTGCAGTTAAAGAGTACTGAAGATCTTAGTATTAAATATGAGCTTGAACAAAAATTTTAGTAAAACTCAACGGAAAGGGTTTCTATTTTTCTAATTCATGCAAGTATTTCTGATGTTTGGCGTGATCTGACAGGTAGAGTGTTTAAAGATATAAAGAGATATAACTTGATTGCGGAGAAATGCTCAGAAAAAAGTGCATATCACTGCCTGCATGGCTGCCTGTCTCTCTCCTAATTCATATCATCTATTGAGTTCAAGTTGCAGCTTTTTGTATCTCTCTTCTACCGGTCTGACATTTTTTCTGGTTTTTCTTTTGTCTTACTTTCTAAGCATTCTGTCAACCTTTTAAAATGAACAAACAGATCTAATTTATTCATTGGCAACTATAAAAATTTATTGCGATTACGATGCATTTTCCATCCTGGCATCAATGGGTACTTATTAACTGTTTCTATAAAATTATGTAATGCAATTATTATTATTGGATAGTGTATGACTGAAACATATTTACTACTGCTAGTGCATTGCTAATGAAACTACCCAGACATTCAGACACAATTTTTTGCAATCAAATACAGTTTTAGTGTGAGCATTAGTGAGTACCTTTTAATGTGCAGTTATGATTTTTCTAAAGGTCACGACCCTGTGATGTATACTGATCCGTTTGTGTCTTTTCAATTAATTATGACATGTTCACCTCTTAAGTAGATTAAGAGGTAAAAAAACCTTGTGTTATAGGCTTAACCAAGCTTATAACACGGGGTTTGTTAACCTCTTCTACATTGAAAAGGTTAAAAAGCTCTGCATCATATGTAGGCAAGGTTGACAAACTCATAAGCAAACTACACAGTGTACACAGAAATGTATGTAGTTATCACCACTCTCCAAAAGAGAATGCAACTCTCAATTATCAATTATGGGATGTACATGTAAATATGAAGTAACACATTTTGAAAGTGTTGAAGTTTTAACCAAAATATTTTCTGCCGGCTGTTTTCTTTGCATAAGCTCTGCATATGAAATATACTTAGAGAGTTATACGCAAAAGATATGTGCAGTGAAAAGGTATATGAATAAATACCTATATGGTTTATATGCATTTACATAAGTATACATAGAGAGAAAACATTTGTTGTTATGCATTAATCGTTAATAGAGAATAAATTTTTAGCGTGATGGTGCTGCAAACAATTATTATTTGTTAAAGAAATAAGAAAAAAATGAAAATAGCAAAGATATACGCAAGAATATATAAATAATTTTTTTACCTATCTCATTTATAACATTTTAACACGCATTCCATAATAAACAAATACTACTGCCAAACTATGCAACACCAAAGCCTCTAGATTAATTGAACATAATGAGCTAATTTTTTGTAATTGTCTGCACAGATAAAAAATGGATTCAATTTGTGCAGTGTCATCATCATCCTCCTCTTCGTTGTAGCTGACGTTGTTGTAGTCTTCGTCTTCTTTGTCGTCGTCGTTGTCGCCGTCGATGTCGCCGTTGTCGCCGTCGTTGTCGCCATCGTCGTCGTTGTCGACGTCGTTGTTCGTCATCTTCATCCTCATTGTCGTAATTTTCTTCACTGTCATCATCGTCGTCATCGTCGTCATCGTCGTCATCGTCATCATCATTGTCATCGTTGTCATTGCCGTTATTGTCATCATTGTTGTTATTGCTCTCATTGCTGTCATTGTCGTCACTGTCTTCATCGTCATGACACATCTGGCTAAAATAAAAGTACTGGTGAGTTGTCACTGGTTCTCATAACAAGCCGGTTCCAATAAAATCATGATAACATATTGATAGGAGGGAGTGTTAAAATTGCTGTAAAAATGATAAAATTTTACTCACATTTTGTCTCTAATTGGTCCATCTTCACGGAATTCATTGTCAACGTAAAAGTGATCATCCGTGTCTAAACCTTTTTCTTGGTCACCAAAGCCTATTAATGGAATTGGCTCGCACACTAAGTTATTCAAAGGGTTTACTGCTTGGTTAGGTTGTTCTCCATCTTTGTCATTATGTCCTTCTGCACCAACATTGTCAATTAACCTGTGAAATTCAAATATTGTAAAACACTGTACTTCAATAGTTTAACAAATTTCTTCTTCAAATCTCAACTGCAAGGCTCAAAAAGGAAACATGGCAAAAAAAGTTTGCAAAAATTAAATTGAATTTTACAAAGTAATTCATTACTGTTAGCCATGATTTATTATTCATCGTTTACTTTGTTATTCTAATCATTGAGCAGGGAGCCACAGCAAAACAAAAATAAGTAATTAATTTAGCTTTTAGCTAATTACCAAAAAATCACGACAGGTTTTATCACAAGTGGTTTTCCTATACCAAAAGTTTTTTCATAGTTCGTTGATAAATTATTTTTTGATCGATCAACTTATTTTTTTTACTGTTATCATTGATGTGTCGATAGTTCTTTTAAACTCATAGTAAAGTTTAAATGACAAGCAACTGTTAAAACCTGCCACAAATATTTATGGTTTTAGGAAGCAGAGGAGAACAATAATCACCTATATCCTCACCAGCCATTGCACTTAGAGAGGGTGTGAAATTCTTTATTTCAGTTTTCTGTCTTTTACTGTAGATAATTAGTAATGTATAACAAGCTAATAGTACTTCCTCTATCGGATCTCATACCAAATTCCAGAGGAAGCCGGTCAAGATAGGATTATGGTCAGATGAGCGAATTACAGGAAGTAATTTTATCACTAACAATAATAACTCTCCTTATTCACTGCAACTCGCTTAAAGCACTTTGTTACTCAACATGTTTTTAAACACTTTATAAATTACAATTTTAGGAAAAGGTCAGGACTGTGGCTAATGAGTAATATTTGCTTACAAAGTATTGCATCAATTGTTGTGTGAAATAGGTTTTAGAAAAGTTGAAAATCCTTGAAATAGAGATTAATAAACTGATGGTTAATAACTTGTCTTTTTATCAGTTGTAATATGTTCTCTTTTTCTTGTGTTCATTAGACAGTTTCCAAGTTAAAGAACTTTTAAGAAACACAACTATCAAGTACTATTACGGCAACACTTGCTGAGCAATTTCTTTGCACCAGAGCATGCAAGATATTTATCTATTTTATGTATTTGATTCATTTTGTTTAATTATTAATAAAAAGTGTTTTGAGATTACTGTACCCCAAAATAGGCACATACTAATATTGTATAGTAACTTAATTGAGTAAATGAGTTGGAACTATTGTGTTGCGACTGCTTGATATTGTTTCTTAATACACATTTAAAAGTCATTTTAACGCAATAATATGGTATAGGCCCATTTATGATTTTTTGTTTTGACCAATGCAATATATTTATTTTTATTTACAACAAAGTAACACAAGGCATCACTTTTTACCTGACCTATTTAGTACACAAGGCAGTTGGATCGCTATGAGAATTTTAGCAAAACATTTTTCTTACTTGGCATGCCGAGTCATACTGTAAGTGCCGCTCTGACTAATTCTTGTAACAACAACACTTGATTGACAGAGTTAGGTAAATTTTAATTTATGTGCACAGTTCAGTATACTTATGGACTCAATATTCTAAAAATATAAGGAGGACTTTCTATTCCTCTTTTTTGCATGCTAAAAATTAATTTTCATAAAGTTTTAAAAAGGCAAAAGTTATAGCCCTGTCTGATAAGATATGCAAACTTCCAATGTAAAGATGTGTGCATAAAAGTGAGTTTTGGTTGACTTGATAAGATTATAACTGAAAAACGACTGTTTAGAATTATTTTCATTGCATTTTTCTTTTATGTAACAAACCTGTTGAGACTCTGACAAACTCCATGGTATTCCAGATTGTGATTGGTCTGATTATTTTCTTCCTTAGTTCGCTCGATTTTAACATCACAATCATATCTACCTCTTTTGTAGCCATCATCATTACCATCCCTATCACCACCAATCCCATCATTACAAGTAGCTTCAGCAGCAACCCTAGATGGTGGACATGTAGGAGTACTGCAACTTTCCCTGAATGTATGTTGTTTGGTTTTCTGCAAAATCATTTATATCACTTTGGCCCTGATGTTTATCAATGTTATCAAAGTCATTTTTGCTGCCAGAAGGTTTCTGTCCTGAGAGCTTATGAAAAATGTTTAACAACTGAGTAAAAGTAGAGTATTTCTATACTTTGCTACTTGCAAATATGCTCTTATATTAGCCAAACCGGTTTAAAGTATACAAATGATAATTAGGTTTAGTTCTGGTTGTTAACCAGAATATGTTAACCAGAGCAAAAAACTAGTTCAATCTATGACAGAAATGGTTAATGATATTTTTCCTCGACTTGCTAACACTTACAAATTCACAATTCCCACAAATCTGCTATCAGCGATATTTGTGTCTAGTAGCAGTGTTAGTTTACTAGCGTTAAAATAATGCCTGATGCCACTGACATAACTCAACCAACCTCATTTTAGACAAAAGCATTAAGCGGGCCATATCTGTTACTTGTTAGATTTAGAGCTAGCAAAAACTAGATTGAAAGCATGTAGAAAGTTTTTTACTTGATATTAATTTTATTTTCTATTTTTCCATGTTATGTAAAAACATGACATATTCATATAGAAAATAGTATATATTTATTGCATCATGCAATTTCACAGTTTTACCAGATAAATGAGTAGTAACGCCTTCGCATACTACATGTAGCTACCAACTGGCAACAGACGCTTCTAGAAACTTTTATAAGCCCACTAAAAATTGTATTGCACTTATTCTTACAAAAATAAAAATTTTCAAATTGGTTACATCTAAATCTCCAAAACTAACATAAAAAATTAAATTTCTTTAGCAGTAGGAAGTACTTTTAAACTCATTCAAGTTTACAACTGGTAAAACGCAACTTTCAATGACACTTTATAAACTGATAAAGACGTCTCAAATGTGCAGTCAGAAACCAATTATCTTGAATTTAGTTTTGGTTAAGTGACACAGTTGTATTATGCAGACCTATTTGCACTACAAAATAATGTAAATGATATTGCACAGTCAAACTATAATCAACAATAATACTCTTCTGACCAAAGTATTATTCAAAATAGAAGTGCTATTAATTGTCAAAGAAGTTTCAAACTAAAAATCAACTCAATCAGTAAAAAAACTTGAGAATGAAAGAGTGTTGGCATATTACCCAGCAAGCCTCCTCTAATTTATTTGTTTTTAATAGCCATTACACGCTAAAGCAAATGAGCAAAGTGAATTCAAAGCAAACCATCAGTGCTAGTGAAGGAGCGAAAACTAAGCTTTTCAGCTTTACCAGCTTCTTTTTATTACAACTACTACGAAGAAACAATTCAACATGAAATACAAACAAATCTTTAAATTTCTTTTTTCATTAAAGCGTATGTTGCTAAAAAAGTCTAGTCAAACCAGAAAATATCTTTTTTTACCATATAATCAGCAAAACACATTTTCACAAGTTTGAAGTTTGTGATTACCCGTTTAGATAACGATTAGTTTATGCTCAGGTTTATTAGTTTATGATTACCAGCTATTCCTAGATCGCTTAGATCTGTTATGTTTAATCATTGCTTTTGAGTCACGGCTATTATCGCTTAGTTAATTTTCAATATCCTTCTAGTGTTAAGTAGATACTAAGGTAAGTCTTTAATTTATTACTGTTAAGTAAAAAATTAGATTATTTAATTTATTATTAAACTACTATAATTATTTTATTATTTATTTAATGTAGATTTCCACGGTTTAAACTGCTTTGTTAATATTATTGATTTGCATTACCACATCATACTGATTATTAAACTTGGTTAAAGTTGTATTTTTAATTAATCACACTATAGAACAAACATCATTACTATTGTACAAGTTCTGCGACTGCCCGTACGGCTCCGGGATATTAAGACTAAAGAGGTTTTTTGTAGTGAGCCACATCAGCGAGGATGCCATTTTGAGAATACCATTTTTGATGGCCCACCAGTGCACCATAAAATTCTAACAGCCCGTGTTCTTTGTAAATGGCCACCCTCTGACCTGTACAGACGGACACAGTCAGCCGCCATTCAGCAAAGTTTATGTGGTGCCTGGTCTGGCAGTACTGGCCAGGAATGAAATGGTCGTTTGATGTCAAGTAACCACAAGGAACTGCTGCCTGTTAAGAGTGATCAAAGGTTGCCTAGGTGAGCTGCTGTTGGATACTAGCTTGAGCTTGCTGCTGCCAAAAGGAAATGTAGTTACACTGTGCCTCAACTTCATTGAACATTCTCTAAACCTCAAAACCTGCTCCATGGTTGGCGCTTATATGAGAGTGACGGACCACCAGGTAAATGACAAGCCACCTCTCTCCAACTCGGGTGTCGCACCTCTGAGTGAGAATACGCCAAATTCAGGGGTGTCAGCCTGAGGAACATGTTCACAATTGCAAAGGAAAACTTCACAAAACTGGGGCAGGCCGAAAAACCGGCACAGCTGCTGACGCTTTATCAAAACATCTTCAGCACTCGCGACTGAGATGTAGGACATATTATTAAGCTGAAGCATTCTATTTCAATGAAGGAGGGGACCAGATCCATCCAACAGGCTCCCCATCAGCTTGAACCCAAAAAGGGGACATAGGCCGAGCGTCAATTTCAAGAACTACTGAGCAAAGAACTAATCGATCCGGTTGAATGCGCTTAGAGGTCTCTGGTGGTGTTGGTCCAGAAGGATGGCAGAAGACAATTCTGTGTCAACTAATGACAGTTGAATGCCATTACTGAACAGTGTGCTTACCATTATTTTGGTGAACAACCAAACAACAGCACCTCCATTTCTTTGGAGTTCAACAGACTTCATACATTGTCCAGCAGCAGGTATTTTAGTACTCTGAACCTGGTCAATGGTCTGGACCTGCCTGGCTAAGTCCCTTGAACACTAATTCACAGGAGAAAGCGTGTTTTCACCCGTAGTGTAAAAGTGTTTGATATTTGGTTTTACCTCTGTGCTAGCGACCTTCTAGCTGTTGATGAAGCATGTACTACATGGCTTGCATTAGAAAACGCTTTTGCTCTACATGAATGACATCATTGTCATTGCTTCCAATTCAGATATGCGGCCTCCTTTCGAACTTTGGTGTCGCACATCTGAGTGAAAATATGCTGAATGCAGAAGTGTCAGCCTAACTGATGGACATGTTGACAATTGCAAAGGAAAAATGCATAAAACCGGGGCAGGCTGAAAGACTGGCATAGCTGCTGACACATTATCAAAACATCTTCAGCACTCTCGATTGAGATGTGGAACAGACTTTTCAGCTGGAGCATTTTATTTTAAGGAACAAAGGGACCAGACCCATCCAACAGGTTTCCCAGCAGTTTGAACCCAACAATGAGATGGAGTCTGAGCGTCAATTTGAAGAACTAATGCGCAAAGAACGCATCAAGCCGGCTACATTCGCCAATAAGTCTTCGGCGGTGTTGGTCCACAAGGATGGCAGAAGGCAGTCCTGTGTCAACTAATTAGAGTTTTAATGCCGTCACTGAACAGTATGCTTACCACTTTTTTGGTGAACAAAAGAACAACAACAACTCCCCTTTTTTAGATTTCAACAGTCTTCATGCATTATCTAACAGCAGGTATTTCACTACACTGAACCTGGACAGCGACTACTGGAAAAGTGCTCATGAACAAAAATTCACAAGAGAAGGCGGCATTTGCTAGTCGTTCTTGCCTTTATAAGTAGAAGGGTTTGCTATTTGGTTTTACCTCTGTGCTAGCAAACTTTTATATGTTGATGAAGCATGTACTACATGGCTTGCATTAGAAAACATTACTGCTTTACCTGGATGACATTATCTTCATAGCTTCCGATTCAGACACCTGTCTACTGAAGTCGCAAAATGTTTTTCAACATCTAAAGGAAGTTGGGCTAAAACTGAAACCCTTCAAATGCAAGCTGCTCTAGTCACAGGCTCATTACTTAAGCTTTGTGGTTAGCAAAAAGAGGGTGGTTACTGAGTGAGAGAGGAAATGGGCAGTCTTGTAGTGGTTGACCCACACATGACTCAGAAAGTTACAAGGTTTTTAGGGTACTGTAGGTAACCACCAGCAGTACATACCCAGCTTTGCTACTACAGCAGAGCTTTTACACCGGCTGACTGGAAAAATAAGAGTGGACATGAGGCAAAAAAAGAATAGAAAACCTTTGAACAGTTAAAGGAACACCTAACGTCAGTCCATGTACTTGGCTACCCTGATTTAAGCCAGCCATATACTCTGTATACAAATGCCACCGGCTGCAGAGTAGGAACCATGCTTTTACAAGTACAGAAAAGAACTGAGAGGGTGATCGCGCTCTTTAGCAAAACTATGGCATTTGCTGAAAGGATTTACTGTGGGACCCGGAAAAGGTTGCTTGCTGTGGTAAAGGCCCCAAAGCATTTTCGGTGTTTGTTGTATGGTCAACTGTTCTTCCTACACACAGATTGCAGTTCACTCCAATTCCTCATTGAAGCAGTGTTAAGTTGTTTGTAGTATATATCATATATAAGGCAAGTGAGAGTTCAGGATGTGTATGTGGGTTTGTTTGATTGACTAAACCACAACTGAACACAACATACTAACAGCTGTGCTGGCTAATGAGTAGACCATAGCTATCCAGAATAATAACCTAGCTATTTTAGCTAATAAACCAGCTATGTAGGACAAAATATTTCTAACATATAGCTGTTTCTGAAAACAAGACAAATAAACGAGTAACAGCAAAAATAAATTAGCAACTTTACCGATTACAATAACAAGGAATGCATATTACACATTATCTAAACTGGTGTAAATATAAACTGACTGCTGCGCTAAAAACTTTCCATAGACACAATGTTTATGGTAAACATCTAGTCATAAACATTTTTTCCTATTGGTCTATTGGTTTTGAAACTCTTCCACTTCTGGTGACAGTACTGGAGTCACACGGAGCACTACTTTTCCCCCAAACCACCAACCGCAACCTCATGTGATATGTTCGAAACCGGCACTGTCTCAGCCAACCGTTCAGTGCTAGGCGTTCTAAATGAGGTTGTTCTATGTATGTGGAGATAACTGGGTTGTGTGCAACTTGACTCCGCAGCTGTGCAAGCAATTATCTTTGTTCTAAGAAATAACCGGTTTCTCCTGAAAACTCTGCCATCATCTAATTGTACTATAAATCTGCATGGAGTGTCAGCAAGTTTTGTAACTTCTCCTTCAACCCAATTCCTGTGTCCCAGTTTTACCTACACTTGTGCCCTCAATAAAATTATGAGGCATGCTATTTGTGATGTTACCAAACTCAGACTGCGCTTGTCGTTTTCATAACACTTCAACTACTTTATCTGTGTTGATATACCGTGATTTCAGTTGTTTAGGTATGATGTGCAGTGTTGATCTTATGTTTCTATCTTGTAGTGAGGCTAAAGGAGCTGAGAGGCCATCACCTAGTAGTGTAGCTCTAAGTACACTTAGGACATTATAAAGTGTTTGACTAGACTGATGTGCTTCAATTAGACTGGTCTTTACCCTCTGTATCATGCGCTAAGCCAATCCATTTGATTTAGAAAAATGTAGACTAACAGTTATATGGCTGACATCATAAGCTTCAATAAAGGATTTGAACTCAAATGAGGTAAAGTGTGATGCACTGCTCAAAAGCTGTTGTTTTAGCAATTCAATTATCTGCTTGCACGTGGAACATTTAAGTTCATGGCAAGTGGGCCATCTTGAATATCTATCTACAGTAACCAAGTATTCAATGCTTGCTAGCTGGAAAATGTTGATGCTGGGGTAGCCAGGAATGTTGTATGGTTCAAGTGTGGCCTTATTTTTTGCTTTGGCATTCTCTTTGCATGTCTCACAAGCATTAACTAAATCTGCAATATTGCCAATATAGCCTGGCCAGTATACTGAGTTTTTAGCTCTTTCAAAGCACTTATAAGTTACGAGGTGACCTTTATGTATATGGTTAATAATGGTTCCCCTGAGAGATATTGGTACCACTAACTGACTGCCTTTTAGCGCAATGTCATTATGTACAGTCAACTCCTGTCTCACGTTCCAAAATGCTTTTACAGGTTTTAAACATGAGCGCCTGTTTTCTGGCCAGCCATTTACTATGTATGATGTGAGTGTGTCTAAAGTAGGATCGTCTATGGTGGCTTTGATAAAGTGTTCACGGTGTGTTTGGTTTGACAAAATTTCAATTGTTATAGCATGTATTTGTTGATAATACCTAATGACTAAGCTTACACTGTCTGGGCAGTAGTCATTGAGGTAAGCCCTAAACAAAGCATCAGCAATAAACATCATGCTGTCAGGTTTGTGAATCAGCTCACAATCATACAACTGAGTTCGAAGTTGCATTCTTTGTAACCTAGGTGTGAGGTCATTCAACTCTTAATTCTTGATACCAAGCAATGACAAATGATCAGACTACATAACTTTTTTCTGACCCTAAATATATTGATAAAACCTAGTTAACCTAAATTGTATGGCTAGAAATTCCTTTTTTATTTGTGCGTAAACTTTCTGGGCCCTAGTTAAACTGCAATTTGCAAACTCAACTGGCTGACCATTTTGCAGAATGGTTGCTCCTATTTTATTTTGTGAGCTATCAACACCTAGTCTGATCGGCTGATCAGGATCAAACATTCTAAGTAGCTGACCGCTACTAAGTAATGACTTTATCTGTTAAAGTGACTTTTTTTGTTCAGCTTTCCAAAACTACTGAACATATTTTTTGTCAGATTTATAAAAGGAGCTGTAACCTCAGCCAAATTAGGGCAAAACTTGTTTAAGTATGTGGCTATGCCTAGCAACCTATGCAAATCTTCTTGGCAGTTTGGAGTAGCCATATCAATAATAGCTTTGGTGTTTTGCGGGGTCAGGGCGTATAACTCCTTGTCCTGTTATGTCCCCTAGGTGTTTGAGTTCTAGCTGTTCAATTCTACATTTTGTTAGATTAAGTTGGAGATTGACTTCTCTGCACTTTTTCAACACTTTTCGAAGTATAGCATCATGATATGTTTTTGTAGGCAAATGAACTAACAAATCATTCACAAATGTTTCTACCCGGCATTATCAGAAAATATTTCGCTGACAGTTCTATGGAAAACTTCCAGAGCTGAACTTATTTCAAATGATATCCTAAGAAATCTGTACCTTCCAAAAAGAGTTGCAAATGTTGTAAGAAAACTGATCTTACTGTCGAATTCAAAGTGCAAAAACCTCTGAGTTGCATTTAATGAAGAAACAACCCTCGTCTGCAATAATTTGGAAAATAATTCAAAATCTTCCTTGACTTTGAGAGCAAAGTAACTAGTAACTAGCACCTTTGATGGGTTTTATTTTTGTTGTTGCTTGCAGACTAGTCAAATGTCCTAAACAGCTTGTGACATTTGATCTAAAAATGTGAGTAGAGTAGCCACCTGCACATTTTCATCTTTAGCATTCTTTTCTGTTGCTGTCAAATAAAAGACAAACTGTTTTAACCCCGTTGTCCCATTTCTGTTAGTGTGTCTCGGATTTTGAGGAGAGTACCTTGCCAGGAAATTTGGAGGTGGCTAAAGAAAACCGCTATTTGCCATTTCTGTGAACTTGCATTGTCACTGTATGGTGGGCGTAGTCTTAAAGTACTGAAATCATGTTAAGTTGTTTGTAGTATGTATCGTATATAAGGCAAGTGAGAGTTCAGGATGGGTGTGTGTGTATATTTGATTGACTAGACCACAACTGAACACAAAATGTTAGCAGCTGTGCAGGCTAATGAGTCGACCATAGCTATCCAGAATAATAGCCTTGCTATTCAGGAGAATTAAATAGCAATACTAGATTATGGCTTTATAACAAGTAGATAGCCAAAGTGGTTAAAAATTTTAGTTGAGTTTTATTGAACCCTGTAAGTTCAAACCAGACTTCGCATAGGAAGGCTGATGGATTCAGTCAACAGACCTGTTGAAAATGCTGACAGTGTCGGCTCGTTAAGCTGAAAGATGAAAAACTGACTTGCAAGGAACTTGCCATGGAGAATCAGAAATATTTAAAAAGACTCAAAGAAAACCTATCAGCTGTGCCAGAGGTCGACAGAACTGAACAAAAAAGGTTGATTGCATGGGCTCATTTGCTGCTGAAACAGCTGTAGAGCCAACCCAAGATCAACCAAGGCCACCCTGAGACTTTGTTGCATGGCTCAGTGAAAATTCGAAAGGACACAGACAGAAAGATGGTCCGGATGCAAGCTGCTTGCCAAAAACTGGTGGCCAATATTTACAATGCCTTTGCTAGAGCAGAGGAACTTATGTAGACTTAGTTAGAGCTGATAGAACCACAACTCTGGTAGCTACACCAAAATTGGCTGTTTCACAGACTTTGACTAAATCATGTATTGGAAGTTCAGATATCCCCTTATAGCCAGCTTTGGTGGTGAGCAGCATATCCACCACCTATTAGCTAGAAAATATTATGGTAGACTCACACCCTTGCTTACTCTGGGGTAGGTAAGACAATCAGCCAACTTCTAATAGACCGGTATAAGCCAGGGATGACAGCCATGGTAAAGATACTAATCAAGAGCTGCGACGTTTGTCAAGCGGGGAAGCACAGTGGCACAAAAAACAGCACTCCGTTGGCATGGACTCTATGCCAGTAGGCATGAACTCTATGAACTTTCTGCTTCTAGCTAGAGGTGGTCGAGAACCTAGTAAAACCAATGCCAGAAACATAGTGAAACAAGTAAATTCTAGTGCTCACATATTGCTTCAAAAGATGGCAAGATGCCCTGGCTCCGGCCACGGTCAGGAGTTAGGGCATCTTTCTGGAGATGGAGGCCACGGCCTCTGAGTGGCCTCCAGGGCTATATAAAAAATTGTTTCCAACCCCAGTTAACCAGTATGGTTGGTAATTACTGCTCTGACTCGGGTCTCCTACCAGAGACTTGGGAGTTTGAGAATTCGCCTCAATATCTTAGCTGTTCCCAATAGTGCACTTTTCTGCAACTCATGTGAGTTGATTGCTGTCGGTATCAGGGCAAGCCATAATTTATGCGCCAGTGTTATTGCGCACAGCGCCCAAATGACTACTGGTTTTACAGTTGTCCTAACATCCTAGCATTTTTCAATCTCTTCTCTAAGAGGGAGATATTTTTCTACCTTTTCTTTTTCTTTGCTCGCCATATTGTAGTCATTGAGTACTGCTATATCTATTATAGAAACCCTCTTGTTCTCCTTGTCCACTAGCACTATTTCTTGTTGGTTTGCTGGGACATGCTTGTCAGTCTGGGATGTAAAAGTCCCAGACGATTTTAGCGCAGTCATTTTTGTTGACCTTACCAGGAGCTTCCCACCAGTGTTGTGGTGTATTAAGGCCACACTCATCACATAGACTTCTATACACAACACCTGCGACATGATTATGTCGCTCAGTGTATGCATTTCCTGCTAGCTGCTTGCATCCACTGATGATGTGTTGTATGGTCTCAGGTGCTTCTTTGCACAGTCTGCTTCTAGGACCGTCTCTAGTGTTATAGAGTTTTGTTTGGAGTTGCCTTGTTGGGAGCACTTGCTCCTGGGCTGCCATGAGTAGCAACTCTGTATTCGCTGTTAGGCTTCCTTTTTTAGTCACATATATGTCTGATGAAGATCGCCAACCTTATACAGATATATATATATATATATATATATATATATTTGCAATAGTGTGACCTCTGGTCACACTGCTTGGAGCACAGGGCGGTAACTTTTTTGGTACAATTAACCTATCCGCTGAGAATGCTAACAAGATAGCACCGGTCAAAAAAACTTTTAGAAAACATTTCGCACCTAGAGTTCATGAGGGATTTGAAAGGTGCAAATTCTACGGTGGAGTCTAGCAGGAACGTGAGCCTTTTGACAGGTATGTCACAGTACTGACAGACTCACAGTCATCATGCCATTTTTATAAGGCTGAGAGTGACAATTCACTAAGGAATAGGATTGTGTTTGAAATAAATTCAGAGCAAGTGCGTAAAAAACTGCTTCACATTGAGGGTGAATTAACATTAGCCAAATGTTTAGATATATGCCAGAGAGCAGAGGCTACTGCAAAATACATGCAAAATATCAAAAATGTTCTACCCAGAAACGTTAATGCAACAGTCAATCATGAGTTGGATGCTGACATAACATATACACAAGGGAAATGGCTGATCTTACTGTAAACGCGGTAACGAGCAGACGCATCACCAATAACAATTGGTGACACGGCAGCTAGTAATAACAGCCCCACTACTGTGTCATTAGAAATCAGAAACTGTAAGTTCTGCAAAGAAAACCATGTTTGTCGTAACTGTCCAGCTTACAGCAAGCGTTGCAAGGACTGCCGCAAAATTGGTCACTATGCAAATTCTAAGGTCTGCAATGCGGGCAATAAACTTATAACCAGGCCTAATGAGGTGACTATTGCTGATGACAATGATTTGTCCACAGTCAACACTACAGATGTAACCAGTAATGAATGGTTTATTGACACAAAGTGTGAAAATCCACTACAGCTTAAAGTTGGTACAGGGGCTTTATGTAATGGCATGCTAAAGTCTGTTTATTATTCCCTACAATTTCAAAGCTCAAAGCTTCAACTGGGAAAACATTGCCAATCACGTATGTTTTTAGTGGGCATAAATTACATGTATTAGGGGTAGTATCACTGTCTATTGAGCACCATAAAATCGTTTTGGTACATTATTTTGTTGTGACACACCATGGAAAGGTAACTTAGTTGGGTTTGCTCAGTACAAAAACATTTGGTCTGGGTGCACAACTGATAGCATTACAAATAGCGCTGCATCACAATATTCCAGTGTTTTTGATGGAATAGGTAAATTGCCTAGTAAACATGATTTGAGACTGAAAGATAATTGTAAGCCTGTTGTACAATCTGCTAGCCATGTGCTTTTCAGGCTCAGAGAGCAACTGATGTGTACGCTTTTTGAAATGGAAGACAATGGTACCATAGCTAAAGTGAGGGTGTCCACCGACTTGGTCTATTCAATTGTCAATGTACTTAAACAAAGTGGCTCTCTTCGCATTTGTTCAGACCCTTCAGAGCTAAGCAAATGCATTCATAGAGGACATTTTGCTTTGCTGACAGTCATGGAGATATCTGCTAAGCTGTCAAAGTCTCGAATCTTTACCAGCTTGAATTGCACATCAGGGTTTTTACAGCTTGAGCTTGACCATGGTAGTAGCATACTAACCACTTTTGTCGCACCTTTTGGCTAATATAGATTCCTTAAGACTTACCTATGGCATTAGCTCCGCCCCTGAGGTTTTTCATAAAATGGTTTTGCAATAATGTCACCAGGTAGAGCATTTCTGAGTGAGTTGTTTGTTGACACTGAGGGTGTCGAGCTGTATGTCGATGATTTGCTCGTGCATGATCCTACTAAATTTAAACAAGACAGAATTCTGGCTGGAGTGCTTAAACAATGCATGGCTGTTAATCTGAAGCCGAACTTGTCCATATTTTTCTTTGAACGCATTGAAGTAAAATACCTGGGCCATATATTAGGCAACGGGATTATAGAAGCAGATCCTGAAAGTAGAGGCCATGATTGCTATGCCTGACCCAATTTGCAAGGAAGATGTTCGACTGTTTTTAGGAATGGTCACCCACCATTCAAAATTCTGTGATAATCTAGCAACTTTGACTACTACATTATTTGAACTTACTAAAAGGAATTCTGTGTAGGAGTGATAAAAGGTTCATAAACAAGCTTCTGAGTGCACAAAGTCAGTAATATCAAAAGGGCCAGTTTTGAAAATGTTTGACCCTGAGAAACCAGTGACTGTTTTAGTTGATAGTAGCCAAAACCGGGTGGGTGCAGTAATTCTGCAGAAGGGACAGCCAATAGAGTTTGCTAGTTGTGCACTTACTAACACACAGAAGGCTTATGCCCAAATATAAAAAGAGCTTTTGGCTGTTCAATTTGGCCTGCAGCGATTTCACCAGTATGTGTATGGGTAGGTAGTAACAATGTAAACTGATCATATGTCACTTTTGGGTATCATGAGGAAAGGCCTGAATGACTCAACAGCACATTTACTGTGAATGAGATTATGCATGCAGCTTTATTACTTTGAAATGGTTTATGTGCTCGGAAACCGTTGATTTTGGCCGATGCACTTAGCAAGACATACTTGAACAGAATAGGTGAAAATTCTAAATTCTTCATTTGAGAACAATGAGCAAATCCAAGCTGTTGTATATGGAATTTTTCCAAACGTATTTTTAAAGATAGACTGGTAGATATTACCAGCAGGAACCCTTTCATGGAGGAACTAAAATTATATATTGCATATATTACAAAGGGGTAGCCAGCACATTGGAAGTTTTGTCTAGATGGAGTCAAAACATTCTGGAATCTGAAAAACGAGCTAACATGTAATGATGGTTTGATATTACACCACCACCTAATAGTTATTCTTGCAGGAATATGCAAGGAAATTCTTGACATCCTGCACATTGGGCATCTGGGTACTGTTAAGTATATTGAGCGTGCAAAGAAGTGAGTCTATTGGCCTGGCTACCTTGCTCATTTGAAAGACATTGTTGATTCATGCTTTAGCTGCCAAGAGCATAGCTGAGCCAAATCACTACTGGCAGCTGAGCATTTTGAAGTGCCTGAATACCCAATGCAATCTGTGGCCACAAACATTTTTAATCTAAGCAGCAAAGAACACCTGGTAACTGTAGATAGATACTCAAAGTGACTAGATTGCTACGAGCTCGAAAATATGAATTCTAGAAATGTGATCGACTTAATTGCAGTGCCAATTTGCCAACTTTGGTGAGCCTGAGATCCTACTGAATGATAATGTACCGCAATACAGTTCCTACAAATTTAGGTGTTTTGTTGAAGACAATGATATTAAACAAATAACCAGCAGTTCCTATTTTTAAAGGTTTAATGAGCTTGCAAGCGCATGAACCAAACCGTAAAGAATAGCCTCAAGAAAGCTTTAGAAAGCTTTAGACATTGTTAGGCGTTTTAACGACCATCCGCTCAACACCCTTAGGTGATGGGCTGCCTACCTCAGCCATGCTGGTGCAGTCTAGCAATTTTTAAACCAAATTACACTTTTGCACTGAGCGGCTGCGCTATTAAAATCTGAACGCAAATAATATTGTTATCCTTTAAAGGAAGCGCCCGAGTCAAGATGTTTTAGTAGAGCTAGCAATAAACCAACTACTATGTTTAGTGATGGGGAGCATGTATGTGCAGAGTAGGTCATAGGCACTGGCTTCCAGCAAAAATCATTGGCCACGCTGGGACGCCTCAAACCTTCCATGTCAAGCTGGAAGGGGCAAGGTGGTTAGAAGAAATCTGTCATTCCTTATGGCAAGAAAACAAAACTTGCTTCATCATGATGTACATCCAATGCCTAGAACTAGTGAAAATTCTGGCCTAAGCTGTGAATTTCATAGACCAGCAAATAGTGCTCCAACAGCCACCACCAATACAAGTGAGACTATCCCAACCAGTGCAGCACAAATAACATGCAATGCAAATGTCACTGTGACCAGGTCAGGCAGGGTATTGAAATCACCAGTTTCATATGGTCAAAACACCTCACACTAGGTATGGTTCAGCATTAAGGATGTTTTATTAAATTCTACTTTTATTCCATCGCATTACTTCTACACAAACTGTACACATACTCATTATACATGTGTGCTTCTTGTGGTTTTTAATGTATGGATACTCATTCTTTTAAATTCCATAGAAGTTTGTGGTTCGCATGCTGTAATTTTGAACATATTTCTTATTGTTGTTTTTTGGGAAAAGTATGATGACATAATTTTAATCTCAGTAGTCATGTAGGATGTTTGCATGTGACTGCATTTATGTGCTTTCAAGGCTTACAACATGATTGTTCGGTATAAGCAATGTAATGGTATTTATTATAGCTATCTAAGCCATGCTACCGTATTGCCTTCAGTTGTGTGTCAGATCTCTGACTGTGAACAATACATAATAAATACATCAGTATCGCATGCACAACTCAACGAGTCTGCACAATCTGACACCAATCTCAAGGTTTGTTTCTATTTTTGTTTTTATTCATGTGTACAGGTAAAGCACTTAACCATTTGAATCCAAATGGTCCATTGCCAGCATTGTGTAGGGTGTGTCAAAAACCCTTATGACCGGAAAAGCAGCATTTATGTGGCTCTGCTTACAAAAGATGTTTCTGAGTAAGACCGTAAACCAATCAAATTAATTCTTGCACGAATTGTTAGACCAGAAATTTCACCTCCATTTTTAAATGTTTTCAAATACGTTGATATACTTTTTTTGCAATAAACATATTAATTAGAGCGATATCGCAAAGAAATCGATACGACTTGTTTGATGTTGATGCGGATGAGAAGCTTTATTACACATGCACTAACTAAAATTTTCATGTATATTTTTAGCAATAAAATTATGAATAAAATGTGCTCAATAGAAATGATACTACTGTAAATGTTTTTTGATTTTTTTTAAAACGAACAAACTTTTACAGTTTAAGCCTGAATAATGGTGAAATATTGTTTTTTTGTTTGATGAAATTGGCTGTGGGTTGCTGTGGGTGGCTGTGGGCTCACTAATTATTATTGTATTATAAACAGATTTAGATACATTGAACAAATGTCTAAAAAATTTTGGATTGCCGTACAAATTGCTCGGGTTACTGACATGTAATGGCAAAAGTGGCCAGGGTTCATTGGGTTAAAATCTAGCAAGGTAAAACTTACATGGCAATGGATTGAAAATAAAAAAACAGATATTTTCGAACACAAAAACTCCTTCATTCCATCACACCAAACAGCTATTTCACCAAACCATGGTACAATACTCATACAGTCATAGTGTGCTTGCTTCACATTTGTACGTTCAAATATACAGGATCGGTTGCTGGTCAATGCAATTTTTTTCTCAACATTTTACCTACCCAACAGTCTCATATGTATTGCGTGACCTGTATCCTGTTTTGAAAAATCTGTCTTTAAAGTGTACGCAGTTCTTAGCTAGCTTGCTTGATGGATAGCTTGCATGCCAGAATCATTGAAAACAAACAAAACTGTCATTCTATATTTTTTGAGTTTTTATGTTCATATTTATTTATTTTACTATTGATCATGATTATGATTTTACTACTTTGATTATTTTAACTATTTGTGATTGCCGCAGTCATTTTGGCCTGCTGGGTGGAAATTAAATTTTTGTAACACATTGTTTTAGTGATATCAATAGAACAAAATCTCAGAAATATAGTGTACTTTAAAGTTTTGAAATATTTCTATTATAACCAAAGTTAAAGCTATTTTGAAGTATGGTAGCATGATATAAGCACAAGCAATCAAACTCCAAAAAATGATACATTAAGTTAAAAGTTTACCTCCGTTTCTATACTGTTTGTTTACCCACATAGCAACAGGTTTTTTAATTGGTATGATCAGGCACAAAATTGCTTGTAGGGTAAAAATACTGCTGATTTCAAATTTAGCATTTATTTTGCTCTAAAGTAAACTCAGATAATGTTTAAACTTTGTCCAAACAAAGATTTCATCGCCGCCTAAATCTGAAAACTTTGATACATAGCATTCTAAGATTTAATTGGTTTAGTAGCCAAGATAGATTAAATCTGATTGGACCATTGGAAAAAGCAGGGTTGAACTGCCCATTAACAATTCTAAACAGAAAATGTCATGTACAAGCCAAATTGACCATGCTTCTATTCATAAAGCCCACTGTGATAATGATACAATACCACTCAACAGGGTCAAACTGACTGAAACCATCACATTTTAATAGAAAGCCTCAACACCGGGGAAACATCTATGAGCTGCGACAGCAGCGCCGACTTTGGTAGTTACTTGTCCTTTGCCCTGCACAAACAGACACAACTGGCTGTTGGTCGGTAAAGTTCATGCAGTGTGCAATCGAATGGTACTCAGCATGACCAAAACGGCCATTCAATTTTGAGTGACCACCAAAAACTACTGCTCATTAGGAGTGATCGAAGGCCGCCAAGATGAGCGGCTGTTGCCTAAAAGCCCTTAACCAGTATCTTCCGGTAAAAGAAAATTAGTCGATGCTGTGCCAAGATCATGTTCGTAAAGTCGGGCCAACTCTTTACCGGCTAGAGATGCTCTGCCAGAAAGGATTCTAGCTTGGATTAGCCTGATAAGTGAGAGAGAGAAAGAGAGAGAGAGAGAGAGAGAGAGAGAGAGAGAGAGAGAGAGAGAGAGAGAGAGAAAGAGATCAGGGAGAGAGGAGATCTGCATCCATCACACTGGCTGAGGCAATAGTGAGGGGAATTTTGGCATTGGCTCTTCAAAACCATGTATCACAAAGCTCTGGAGAAACTAAAACCTGAGTACTTGTTGAGTTCAAACTGTTAGAACAAGTTGAACCTCTCAAAATGATTCAAGCTAGATCAAGCAAAACCTGTAAAAGGCTGTGTTGCCAGTAGAATTCTTGAGGATGGGCTTAAAGGACCTTGCTGGTGCAATGTCAAAAACTCATCTTAACCACCAGCTTGACTCGCCTTCTGCCTTTTTTCTAGCTGATCAAAGGGATTAGTACCTTGCTTCAGAAATGTGGTTTTCTGAGACTAGCATCACAATCAAGTCTGAGAGCAACATTTTATGCAGTCGAAAAACTGCCTTGAAGAGGCATGGCCTACTTGCCAAACACCCATTGGTCAGACTCTGAAGGCTGCCTGATTTAGGAGTGCCCAAGTCTTACAGCAATGCCTTGTAAGGCCAAAGAAATGCTGAACCAGTCGTGGTAATTCACCAATTATTTCTTCCTCAGAGGTTACAAGGGTGACCTGCTCAGTTACTGATTGAAACCGGACAAACTACGAACTTGCTGAGCAAGCAAGTATTTGAAAAGCTCTCTCAGGGCACGAGAGATTAGTTAAAGGAGATTGACAGCCAAAGTATCATGGTCAATAAAATCTGGCTGCCATTCTATGAAGTCGTGTAACTGCTCGTCTAGCTGCTAGGTTTCAAGACCAAAGGAGGTCATTGTGGTTTAGCAACATCAGCAGAGATGCCATCCTGGTAATGTCATTCTTGGTGAGCTAACTGTGCGTCATGGATTTCCAACAACCTGTGGGTTTGGTAGTTACTTGTCCTTTGCCCTGCACAAACGGACACAACTGGCTGTTGGTCGGCAAAGTTCATGCAGTGTGCAATCGAATGGTACTCACCATGACCAAAACGGCCATTCAATTTTTAGTGGCTACCAAAAACTACTGCCCATTAAGAGTGATCGAAGGCCGCCAAGATGAGCGGCTGTTGGCTAATAGCTTGAAATGGCTACTGCCAAAGGGCAGTGTAGTCTCACAATACTTCAACCTCAAGGGCCAGCCTCTACACCTTTAAACCAACATCACAGTTGACACTGTTATGGAAATGGAGGACTACCAGGTAGATGATGAACCACCCCTCTCTGGAAAAGGTGTCACACCTTCAAGAATGAATACACCAGATGCAGGGGTGTCAGCCAACTCGAAGGACTTGTTCACAACCACAATGAGGAGCTGCGCATAGCCAGGGTAAGCTGAGAGGTTGGGGTGACTGCTGACGGCATGTTTAAAGCACAGTCAGCAACGGTGATGAAGGTATGGCATGAGCCTCTAAGCTAGAGCATTCCATTCTACTGAAACAGGGGTATAATCAGCAGCCTACCTATAAGTTGAAACTAGAAAATGAAGGCAAAAACTGAATGTCAAGTCAAAAAGCTGCTGAGCAAGAAACTCATTGAACTCATAGGAGATGCCTATAGCTCTTGGGCGGTGTTGGTCCAGAGGAACATGACAGTTAGCAAATAAGTGTTGACTACCGACGGTTGAATGACATCACCAGAAACACGATGTATACCTCCTTCTTTGGATTGATGGTAGTTTTAATCCATTTTCTAGCAGTAATTACTTCAGCACACTGGCTCTGTTCAATGGCTACTGGCAAGTGCCCTTGGACAGGAATGCAAGAAAAAGCCAGTGTTTGCTACTCATTCAGGCCTCTGAAATAGAAGGTTGTGTGTGCCCTTTAGTTTTACACCTTCGCCAGTCACGTTCCAGAACCTGATAGAGAACATTCTTTGCAACTGGAATTAAAATACACTACTGCTTTACCTAGGTGACATTATCGTCATTGTTTGTTATTATTGTGGGAATGACAGATGCTGACATTAAAAGTTCTCAAGCACATTTAAATTGTTATTGCAAACGAAGAAGTGGATATACCCTCATAAAAATGCAACTAAATAGCTGAAAAATTGAATTTCTTTTGCTAAATCTAGACAGTACCACACTTTTTGTAAGGTTCAACTTTGTTTTCTACTCCACCTTATGTTTAACTGCATTCTATTGTCAACACCTTGTGTTTACTTACAATAAATTATCAACACTACCTATTTACCTGCAAATTATTGGCCACAGAGTATATTCACATGCAGCCTATTGTCAACAGATTATACTTACTTGGAGCAAATTGTCATAAATCACATACTCTTTTATCACAATAGCCTCTGGTGGGAAGGCTGAACATTGCTTGTTGGTAATCTCAGGAGAAAGATTGCAAATTGCTTCATTGATGTTGACAGTTGACGGCTGATCAGACTCAAGACTAACAGGAAGCATCTAAAAAGCAAGCAGGAGTATTAGTTGTCCGAAAATTTAGATAAAACCTAATAAAATAGAACAGAGTGCAAAAACGGCAAAGGAGAGCTTGAAAAACTAGAGTTAGACTAAAGTTAAGCTACGATCAAGCAAAAGTCAAGCAAAGGTCAAGCAATGTCAGAATGGGATTAAACTAAAGAGCTTTTTAGTGTTTTACTATTTTACAACCGTTTGAATGAAACATCTTATTAGTACTATTAACATATTTGAACATGTTATGATTTTAAAGGTTTGTAAAGTAGCAATTAAATTGCATTTACTATTACTGCCAAACAAAAATTGATCACTTTCAGCAATACCATTGTTCAATGAAAATCACCAAGAGACTATCGATATGCCACTAGCAAAGCCTCAATAGCTGTGATTGCTCTGATATGACTGGTCATTCATTGCTTGATAGGGAATTCAAAGATTTCAAACCTCATATGCTGCCATTATCTCTGGGTTATTCATTGAGGCAACTTGTGAAGTGCACAAACTTTCTATCTGTAGTCCCGTGAAAGCAAAGAGGATATTTGAAGCAGAAAGGTCTGTCTAAAATTATTACAAAACTCAACTCAGATTAAAATGACCAGACTGTATATTTAGTAAACCCTAATGAAATCTAAAACTGTATTGCATCTGACACAACTGGTCATTGCTAAAACATAATGCAATAAACTAAAGTTAAAAAAAACCCAAGCTACACTCATAGTGGAATGCAAACATATTTTGTATTGGATAGACACATTCAAAAAGTTTTGCTTTTCATTCAAGTATTTTATCGCATTTTAAAAGCCAAAAACATTGAACTATTTTTAAAAACTTTAGGCATAATGCTCGCGAGACAAAAACTACACCATTGCTAATTGTTAGTTTTGTTAAAGTTAAAGTAATTTATCTCAAAGCTGCAAGCATAAAATTATGGTGCGAGTTACAAGAAAGAACATATAAAGTGGTAAGCGACATGGTGGTCGCAACATGAGTTAACAAGATAGCAGTGAAAAGCAGTACAATAAACTCTAAGACAATATTAGGTGTGAAGTTGGATTAGTGGCAGTTTTATGAAAAATTTGTTGTGCAAGAAAAATATGCGTGAGTGGGATTAAATATGCAAAGGCTATAAAAGTTAGAGGGAAGCATTTTCTAGGTTCAAAAACTACAGCAAGGATAAATATTGTACTTACACTCAAAGTAGAACATTTTCTAGTTCTAGAAATAATGATGTCGAAAATTGATGGCCTGACACAAAAACTACTAATTGTTTAAAAATTATGAAAAGACATAAATTATAAATAATTTAAATTTATATTGAAATTAAATTTTTAAACTTAAATTGGAGGGCATTTTAATAAATAATGCCTTTTCGTAAAATTTATGAAAGGGCATATGTAATGTATGTGTGATGCAAGAGCAGAAGTTTTGAAAGTAACTCAAACACAGCAAGCAGGTTAGACTCGCAGCTGAACGAGTCATGGATTAGTTTAACATGTTTTGGTAGGAGATAAAAGTCGATGGCAAAGCATAGATCAATTGAAGTCAAGCTAATGAAGAAAAACTAAAAAAACATGTAAACAGTGAAAAAAAGAAAAATAGTTGTTGGATCTAAGTTGAGACGACTGAAGTTTTTGACGTTTTGAAAATTACACTGAAACAAATTTGAGCATATCAAGGAATGTAAGGGAGAATTATGATAATTGTTTCAATCTCAAACGACGTAACTTGATCTAACTATATTAGTGTCCGTGGCCTACTATGGCTGCTAAAAGTTTTTTTACGCTCGATATGTTGTATAACTTTTGAAGAAATTATATGCCACAAACTGTATGGTGTGCGACAAAAACTTAAACTTAATTGTTCTTTCAAAGCATAAATATACATGTATGAAAACACAGAAAGTGTATTTTGAGATGATTTGGTCAAGCAATAAGCAACTGCCTCTAAAAAAAAATAAATCAAAAGAAAAATTAAACAAATAAAAGAGCTGAAACCATATAAAAAACAAGCCCATCAAATAAATGACGAGTTTTTTAATTCATTTATTATTATTTTGTCTCTTTTGATGAGGGTTTCTAACAAGGAATTCTTTAAAAAACAAAAGGGTGGAAAAATGTGACAGAGAATATATGAGACAATTGTTTACACAAAAATTTAATTTCAACAGCTAAATATAAATTCAACTCAGCAATACAAAAATTCTAAACAGTTACTTTAAACAAAATTAAAAAAAACTCAAATTAAACTTGCTATCACTTCAGCTAAAATTATTAAGCTAAAATAATTTTTTTGATTTTGAGCAACAAATCTGACAAATATTAGAATAGAAGATAAAATAATATTTTTGAACAAATTTAACAGAACGAACAAAATTTAATAGACAAAATAAATTGCTTTTTATATGCTTGGTCTTTTTAAATATGGTAAAATGTCTGATGCTATGATTAAGCTACCAAATGATATTTAAGATCAAAGAAAACACAGTATCAAACATAAAAGTAATGTGTACCTTAAAACCATTCATTCTTCCGTCGCAGGGTGTGTCAGAGAACAATTGTTGATTGTAAATGGTATCATCATATGCATTCAATGCAAAAAGCATGATGAAAAGAGCACCACTCCTGTACCACTGAGAGTTTCCTACAACATGAACTGCGATAGTTTAAGTTTTTGTATTATTTATTTTGTTATTTTAATGCATTATATGTGTTGGAAACATCAGTTTTTATAGAAAAACTGCTGTAACAATATAATAATGCTTGTTTTGTCTTTTCATTTCATTGCTTGTAATTAAGGGCTTTGCTTTACAATTTATCAATAAAGCCAGCTGGTCTGAAATTTATTTAGGGTAGTTAAAACTTTTGAAAGTCCCGTCTAAAAGTGTCAATAGCAAACAAAATTGATTTACCAGCTCTATGTTTCTTGGTTTTAGGAATGCTCTTTTCTCCCATTTGTAGTGTTGAGCCCGGTTTTTTTGCAGAAGATGTATCAACTGATTGGGGTGCTTCAGGATTTTTATAGCATTTTTCTTTATCAGCCAGCATTCGGAGATGAGAACGAAATTCAATCTTGGCATTCGCAGCCAAAGATTCTAGAAAGACGCTGATTTCTTCTATTTTGTCCATCACTTCATTTTTTGCAGGAACCACATCCGTATTTGTACATTCGTCTTCGCAGGCATCAGATGGCTGCGAGGGGATGCAATTCAGTTTGAGATGCTAAAATTAAAGATTTGTTTAGTACAATCTAAATAAAATTTCTTGAAAATCATCGACATGCATTGAAAATTCAACAAAAGTATACTGTCTATAGTAGTACAAACATATTTACACTATTGTAGAGCCAACTAGCTTACAAAAAACCTAAGGATATTTCTTCAAACACACCATACAAGAATGGCAGAAATTTAAATGAGTTTTGATTACGCCTTGTTTTGAGTAATCAAATGAAGCTTTTTGTAGAACACTAATTCTAAATGGCCAAAAAATCGTTCTTTAATGCGACTGTGTTTGATGTTCTCACTATAATGAAATAGTGGGTGAATGCGTATATATTTACAGCACCCACCCTGATAGGTCTAATGAGAGGCTTCACAAGTGAATACCATAGAAAAACGGAGAATCACTAATAAAATAGCGTTGCTCATACTTATTACACAAACTACTGAAGTGCCTTATTTCACAGCAAAACATTTTGCTATTTTATGAAATGCTAATATACCACCGTCAAAAGTCAATTCTCACCTCAGAAAACTAATACAAAGAATTTTTTGAAGAAAAAAAGCAAAAGAGCAAAAGGTATCATAATTAAAAACCATATTTCTGCAATGAAACCACAGGTACTAATAATGAAAATAAATGAAAACAAATAGTACACATACTAGTAGCATCAATTTCAAAATGTCTAATTCACAGGATCTACTTGTTGAAGAGATTCTTACCGTTGAAGCTGGCCAGGTTTGGAGTTGAATACCTAAAGGTTTACTTGCAACAAAATACTCGTTACACTTATTTAGTATGAAAAAGGTTCTCTGGGCCTTAATTTGCTGTGTTGTAAGTAGAAAATTAGTGGAAATGTGATTATCAAGCTCTTAAATATTAAAAAACGGACAGTTAATCACAGCCATCACAACAAAC